>NW_024544552.1:1204166-2408333 GCF_018167655.1 Microtus oregoni | reverse complement strand
CTGGTGACACCCATGAGCAGGCAAACAATAGGAGAGATAATGACTGTCTGGAAAACAGCTTGAGACCTGGAGCGGATGGAACAGAGTGAGTATCCCAGCTCAGGCTAGTGAGCTGTGGGGCTTGGACTCCAGTCTCCTTCCTTTTCTCCAAGTCCCTCTTGCATCCACTCGTCCACTGCTCCCTTTCCTCTCTCTCCTGTGTTCTTTCCCTCTGCATATGGATGCAGAGAAAGATCCTAAATAATCTCCTCCTGTGTGTCCTTGTCCCTAGTGCTCACCCCATTGTCCTCCTTTCCTCAGAGTTAAGCTTCTCAAGAGACCCACCCTTCAGTCCTCTCCCTTGTCAATCATAGGCCCCCTGGTCTCCTTGCTCCTGAAGCGCCCCTACTCCACTGAATTGCTTTGTCAAAGCCACAAAGATTCCCCTACTGGCAGCTCCAAGGGGAGGTGGGGATTCTCTGCCTGGCTCTGTTTATTTGGTTATGCAGCAGCATTTTCAACAGTTGAACACGGCTTCCAACTTGAAGCATACTCTTGGCTTGGCATCTCTCATGGCCCCCAACAGCCCCATTTGTTCTTCTGCCTCGTTAACTCTTTTTGCTGGGTTCTCTTTTCCCTACTCTTAAATGGTGGGGTGCTTGGAGTTTGGCCTCAGCCTTCTTTTTTTTATTTACACCGTCTGTCCGATGGCATGGCTCTGAAGAATACACTGGTGACACCTAAATTTATACCTCTTGACCCTACTTGCCCTTTCCCACGGGCTTCTGAACTGAACACACAATTGCCAGCTCTGTCCCTCCACTTTTGTGGCCGACAAACAATGAGATGAAATTCCTCATCCTGCTCTCCTTGCTGGGAAATACCCACTGACCCACCCTTTTTACTGGGAAGCACCCACTGACCCACCCTTTTCACTGGGAAGCACCCACTGACCCACCCTTTTTACTGCCTTCTTCAATTGCCTTTTCTCCTCTCAGGGCCTCTCTGCCTACTGCTTAAATAAAGCCTCAGGCATGCTTCTCATCGACTCTCTGGCCAAGTTCCATCGATTCCTTTTTCAGAGGATGCCACAGATACATGCCCAGGCACCATGACTGGGGTTCCAGCCTTTTGCAGCCATTACTACAAAGAAACCGTCGTGTGTCCCCTCACCCTGCTCTCAGTCTGCTTCCCCCACTTCACACAGAGAAGAGTGACCCACCCATAGTGCTAACAGACCAACATAAGGGCTCCTCCGCCTAAAGCCCCGAGGTCTCTGCATTACACTGAGAACAATGTCTCCATCCCACCCCTGTAACCCCCTTTACAGTATCCTGCAGCACTGCTTCTCTCCTCCCTGAGGCCACACCCCTTCTCCATGGGTCTTGTCTCTTAAGCCACACTTCCTTGTAGCTTTCATTTGCATGGGTCTCACCCCCACCCCATCCACCATCTCTTCCTCCACAAATAAATCAAACACAGCAAACAATAAATGAAAACATTAGATTATAAAACAATAGACTACAAGCAGTGTCTAGGCCTCCACCGTCCAGCTATTTAATTATAAATTTTGGTCATATTTACTTTGGGTAATTCTTTCTTCCTCATTACTTACTTGCCTCCCTTCATTCTTCACCATTTCTGCAAGGTAGCCCAGACTGGCCTCAGTTTCCCAGTGGTCCACTCTGCCTCCTGAGTTCTGGGATTACTGTAGTTAACCTTGTTTCTTCTTTCTCTTAAAGCAATAAAGTCCCATGTTTCAGCCAAGGGCCCATGTGGTTCTCCACTCCCGTATCTGGTATTTATTCTTCTCACATCTGTTTTTGCAGTCATGACGTGTGTGTGTGTGTGTGTGTGTGTGTGTGCATGTCCACCCACAATGGTGTCTGGCCTACCTGCAATTTTCTGTAATTGGTGCTTGAGAGAGGGAAGACTCCAAGGCTCCCCCTTTCCCTCAGCGTTGGTTGTTTGTGGGGTCTCCTTTTTCCTCATGGCCAGTTGGCCACCAGGCCTGGAGGACAAAGGGACCAGAGGCAGCGTGCAGGGCTATGTACTGTGAATACCGCAGATACAGCTTTCCAGGAGCCGGCTTTGGGGAGACAGCTCAAATTTATTTCAGAGCGAGGAGACACGGAGGATGAGATCGGTGGCTGGAGCATCACCTGGTTTCATTAAACAGCAGGCTCCTATCAGAACAGCCAGAGCACAGCCTAATTCAGCAGCAGAAGGGAGTGCATGTGGGGAACTGTGTCAAGGGTCACGCCTGAGGCAATGCTGGTATCCAGGCTCAGGACCAGTCTCCACATAGGGTCAGGCAGAGAGTGGGAAGCCCGTCCTGGGGGAAGACTACCGTCTTGCGCTGAGCTCGGAAAGAGTTGTCCCACCATGGCGGGCTGCAACTCTGGTCCAGCAGGGCTCCCCCACGGGTTGTGATATGTGATGGACACACGTGGTTTTCTGTTGTCATTTGCCGTGGTGGAGGATTTCACTGGGTGTGGATGTCCAACTCACATGTTCTCCTGATTGTGGATAATGGTGCCCTTTTCAGTTCTGGCCATCGTAGACAAAGCTGCAAGGGCATTTGCACACATTTCCTTGTGTTCGTGCTTGAGTTTCTCTAGGGTAAACCTTTAAAAACAGCATTCCTGAATAATAAATAGGACATGCCTTCCCAACTGTGCTAGATAATGGCACATTGGTCTGTAAAGTGGTTGAACAAATTCCCAGACCTAAACTAGCTCAGCATTTCCAGAACTCCACGTGCACCCCTAGGAGCTGCGGGTCTGGTTTGTGCCGCCAGGGGGCGTCAGGCACCTTGCCTGGGCTGCCTCCTGCTCTCCTGTTAGAAAGATCCCGGCAGTTCACAGGATAGACTTCAGTTTATAGATGGCCCAGAGATGGGGGCCTAACCAAACACAAAGCAAAACAAAACAACAATAATGATAAAACCAAAAACGTACCCGTCTTGAAGGAAAACGGACCCACATAGATAAACATTCATGTGCTTAACATGCAATATAAGTACATACAGAGCTAACTTCACGTATCTATTTGTTGTAGATGTTTAAGAAATAAAGTAACTTCGCTGATCTTTTCCCTCCTCACTTTCTGGGTTCAGCTACGATTCCGAGTTTGGGGGCCTCCAAATGACTTATTTTTATATGTGTGTCTCCATAAAGAATCTACAGGACTGTTTTTATTCTTTATCTAATAGTGCACAAGTTTCTTTCCTGCACACCCAGCATGGACCCCAGAACACATGTTCGTTGCTGTTGCAGTATGGCAGGGCACTGATCTCCCACTCTTCGAAGAGTATCTTTTAGGTTGAAGTTTGGGACCATTTAAACGATGGTGGGTATACACTTTGCCAAGGTGGATATTCTTGTGGTTTGCGCATGCTCAATTTTTAAGTTCCCGGAATCGTGTCTGGCATATAACAACTGTCCAGTAAATATATATTGAGTAAATAAATAAATGGACAGCCTCCAATGTGTTTCTAAGTTGCTCAAATGCAGTTTGTCCATAAATATATATGTAGTGGTTGGATATGTATATGCATATATGTCTATATGTCTATATGTTAGGTTCTGGGGTGAACTCACCCTCCAAGGATGCTGTATTAAATCATACACCATCAGCACCTTGAGAGTTTGAATTTCCCACAGATTTGCCAGATTTAGTTTGAGATTGGGTATATGTCCAGCACTGCTGTATATAAAATCATATAACGGTTGTTTTAATTTGCATTATATGAAGTCCTTTCTGATAGCCCCATCTGGTATTCCCCTTGACATCGTCTGTGGCTTCCACTCTATCAAATCAACAGAAGAGGATTGAAGTGGGGTGAGGGTCACTGCCAAGGCTGGGACCTGACTCCTCAGTGGAATTGCAGGTCCTTATCCATCCCTGGCCTCCCCCTTTTCCCTATAGGCTCTTGAACACATGTGTCAGGAGAGACCTGGGATCTCACAGGACAGAAGAGCTCAGCAGGGGGACCCTGGCCACCCTATTGTCTAGGTGTACCTTGAGTTCTGAAGGTACTCATGAGGATTGGGACGGGGCTCTACAGGTGCCTACGCTGCCATTTCTAGGCTCCCAGCTGAAGAGGGCCAGGTAGAGGCACGAGGGTCCTAGATCCAGGTGTTCTGGCATTTGCAGCCACGTGGATTCCTCTAGGAATCCTGCGTATTCCCAAAAAGGGAAACTGTTTTTGGAGTCTTCAGGATGTTTCATCTGCCTATGGAAAAATATACAGAAAAATGTCTGGCTGGCTTCCTGACTTGACAAATTGGCCATTATTTGAAGGAGAAAACAGGCTTGAATTAAGGGGCAGACGTAACAGCATGCAGTGCTGACGAGTATGGGGGACAACTGAGGCAGAAGGCTGGAATGTTCAGGAGTCTTCTTGGCCTTGGGGCCACAGGGAGAAATACCGGAATGTTGGACAGAGTGAAGCCCCAGGGCCAGGTGCTCCTGAGGACACGTGAGACTTATCAACCGGAATATAACAATAGTTTGATTTAGAGTGTGACTCCAGAGAACCCGGCAAAGCAGCGGGTTTGCAGGAGCCTGAGCCAGCCACCACGAGAAAGGCATATTTCCAGCACACAGGGATGACACTCACTTGAGTTCTTTTCCCATTTGAAAGCATTAAAAAATCATAACCTGCGAGCCCAGAGGGTGAGCTCTCCGACTTAACAACCCTTCCACTTCCTTTGGCGAAGCATTACTGTCATTAACTTCCAGCAAGAGGAGAGAGCGGGTTCTTACTCAGCTCTGGTCCTCTGAGAAGTCTCAGACACCAGTGGCATGCGGCCTCGTCTCCCTTTGACAAAGCTAAATCAGAAGCACTGCACAGCTACTCAGTCATGGGGCCATTCTGTCAGAACGGAACTTGAGAAAAATGGAGCCCAGCGACGTGTCCTTTGCTCAGAATCCCGTGGTGAGTCCACACTTCCTGTGGCAAGAATTGCTGCTGTTCTTTTACTAGCTTAACCTAACCATGGATCCTCTACTTCCCACTGGATGGGGATTTTACTTCTTCCATGACCTTTGATGTCTTTTATCTTTCCTTCCCCGGAGGATACACAACGTCCTGTTCTTCTTCATCCAAGCCTCCCTAAATGGACTTTGCACTCAGCACATAACCTTAGTATGTTTAACGACATTCAACACTTGTCTCTCCAGGTTATACAACCACATCTCTTTGAAAGATTCAATCAAGTATTTTTTTTTTTTAGCAGACTTACTCTTCTTTTGTTTTTAATAGCTGTAGCATTGCTTAAGTATCAGTGCACTGCATATTTCCATTTTTGTGTTTATACTTAAGAGTATCTTTGTCATGCAATCCTTCACCAAATTATCCATCCCTTAGATTAATTCTTTTCTATCTTTCATTAATATGACAGCATATTGGTTTATCAGTTACTCTATGCTAATTGTATAGCTATGTGATGGGCATCGTGCCAAGTGTTAGAAGTATGAGCAAAGAAGTCCTTAGTCTCTGGGGGGGGGGGAGAGAGAGAGAGAGAGAGAGAGAGAGAGAGAGAGAGAGAGATCACACGCAAGAGATGAAGCTATTGAATGACTATTATAGGTAAATATGGGCAGATGCTTTGGGAGTATGGACATGGGCATGGGTGTTGGGAACCTTTTCCTGAGGGGTGATGGGTAAACAGAGACTGCTGGGGGTTAGTTAGAGCCAAGGAAAGTACGGCAACAGCTTCCCGGATTATCCAATGGAGAGAAACCCTGAATGTGGGGATTGGATAGGCTCATGTACTTGAGCAGCTGATCCCCAGCTGGTGGTAATGCTTGGGGAGGTTACGGGACCTCCAGTCTTGCTGGAGGAACATCGCTGGTGTTGGGCTTTGAGGGCTTGGAGCCTCGCTTCACTTCCTGTTCTCTGTCTCCATGTGTGGATGAATGTGATCAGCCATCTTTGTGTTGCCACGCCTTCTGCATCATGATGGACTCCATATCTCTGGGACTGTAAGCCAAGATAAACCTGTCTCTCCCTGAAATAGCTTTCGGTCATGGTATTTTATACAGTAACAGAAGTAATTAATACATTAAGTGTCTGACGGTGTGCAGTTAAGGTTAACCAAGCAGGCTGGCGATGCCCGGTCTACACATCCCAAAAATCTTCAGTTCCTCCCTTGCTTAGCTCCTGTGAGATGGAAATTGAACCTTTGGAATACTCTGCATGATAAGAGTATTTCTATATACCTGAGACCTCAGGCTGGCCAGATGGTTCCTGCCAACAGTGTGACTTATAGTGAACACTTGTTTTGTTTTGTAATTTTAAATATATCTACGATGCGTTGGGACATGCTGCTTCAGTTTGACCTCTGCTGGGGCTGGAGACCGAGTGACTAAGGTCAGTCATGTACATTCTGCGTGCCTGCGTGACTGACCCCAATAAAACTCTGCTCACCAAAGCTCAAGGGAGCATCTGTGGTTGGCAATACTTTGTATGTTTTTCTACACATTGTTGCTAGGAGAAGTGTGCCCATGTGACTCCCCTGGAAGAGGACAACTGGAAATGCGTGTCTGGTCTCTCTCGGACTCTGTCCCATGAGCCTTTCCCTACTTTCAGATTTTATTTTTTTTTTTTTTTTTTTTTTTTTTTTTTTTTTTTGGTTTTTCGAGACAGGGTTTCTCTGTGGTTTTGGAGCCTGTCCTGGAACTAGCTCTTGTAGACCAGGCTGGTCTCGAACTCACAGAGATCCGCCTGCCTCTGCCTCCCAAGTGCTGGGATTAAAGGCGTGCGCCACCACTGCCCGGTCCTACTTTCAGATTTTAATCTGCATTCATGAACTTCCATAAAACCATTGGATGTTTTAGATCTCCTTGAGTTATGATCAGGAATGGCAGGATTCTGTCTGTGGGTGGGGTCCCAGTGTGGCTTAGTCCTATCTAGAAATCATGCAGGTGTGATACCCTGTTACAGAAAACATGCAAATCAATGAATTTTCTTGGGATGGGGGTAAGGGAGACCAGTAGCATAGACAACACACCCGAAGAGATCAGCAGTGTCACCTGGGGGATGTCTGCAGCCATTGCCATTTCCCATGGGCCCCTGCGGATTCCCAACAGTCACTATTCAGTGTATATGAGTAATGAAGATGAGTGTGGTGGTTAGAGAAGCCGGAGGGGTCACACCCCAGAGCTGTTTGCCGTACTCGGTGCCCCACACTTTGGAAATTCAGAGGTGGTGTCGCTAATTTGTTCCATGATCACATATCCATGGTGGCAGAATAAGTCAAGGGAGAAATAGGGCGAGGGGGTGGTGGCAGCAATTTAAGCAATTTATTGGCACAAAGGACTCAGCTATCAAGGCGGCAAATAAGGCATCAGTTTCAGGCATGGGTGTGCACCAAAGTGTTTTTCAAATTTCTGTTTGCTTGGACAAGCATGCTGCCTTCTTAGAAGTGTGCCTTGAATCTTTAATGGCTAGAAAAAACGTAGGCTGTTATGGGGGATGTGCTTATGTAAATAAGTTTTCAATCAACAGGGGACTCGAGTTTTGATACTTGAGGCAGAAGGCTGTTAGAGATGACGGGGGTGGCAGTGCGGACATTAGCCGGACAGCAGTGTCCTTGAAACCCTGTGATCAGAGGGCACCACAGATGGCCCTGGGAGACCAAATGCCTCAGTTCTGCACAAGGTACGTCTGTTTTCTCATTACAATGGTCTCCCTTCTTGCTTTACGGAAGGGAAGGTGGTTGATTGCTAACTCCAGGTTTCAGTCTTGTTCTAGGGGGTGACTCGGGGCACAGTATTAAACTCTCGGGGTGTCGGTGTGCTCACTGTGTATTGGTTACTGGGGTAGTACTGTGTGCATGGGGGTTTATACGATTTCCCTTCACAGAGAGAATGAGATAATGTCTGCAAAGCACTTGGCACAGTGCCTGGCATACATTAAGGGGTCAAACAACAAAACCATAAAGAGTAGCAGGATTTTTAATAAATCATCAAACATAAAAAAGGCATTTTCGAGGACTCCATGCCAGCCACACAAGCCTCAGGACTGTTGTCCTGGGTGAGGACATCTGTACGCCCTGAGTTAGAGAATAACAGATGTGACACAATAGTTTTCTGGTGCTTGGTCCAATGCTCAGGCTGCATTTGATCCTTAGTTTGTAATTGCAGTTAAAATTTTAGTGTGTGTGTGTGTGTGTGTGTGTGTAGGCCAGAGGACAACATGTGGGGGGTGGCAGGTTCTCTCCTTTCACTATGTGGGCCCAGAGAATTGAACTCAGGTTGTCAGCCTCGGCAGCAGGTGTCTACACCCACAGAGAAATCCTGCTGGCCCCAGGCCACTCTGTGAAGCAGAACACATAATTCAGGTGCAATTGACTTCAGGTTTAGGTGCAGGATTATTCTCCGGCTGCCGAGGAGGAAGAAATGGGTCCGTGGGGGCCTGTGGATCAGACAATGAGCAGGGCTGAGCTCTGAAATACAGACAGACTCTATTGTGTCCCTGGAATCACGGTAAGTCTCGTCAGGAGGGTATTTGGCGAAAGAAACACGACCTCTGGACTTTGGAGGGACAGATGATTTGGATTTACAGCCCAGCTCCTTTGGTACAAATGGTTTGAATGTGAAATGCCTCTCTCCCATTCCGTATCCACCCGTAAGCTCATGGGTTTGAACACTTGGCCCCCAGTTGGGAGAGAGCTGTTTTGGGAGGCCATTGAACCTTTGGGAGGTGGAGCCTAACTGGAGAAGGTGAGTCCATGGGGTGGAACTTGAAGTTCAGCAGCCGAGCCCCACTTCATGTCCTCTCTCAGTGTCCAGCCACTTGACACTCCTGCTGTCACGCCTGCTCTCACCGTGACTGACAGACTGTATCCCTTTGAACTGAAGTCAGAGCAAACCCTTCCCTTTTAAGTTGCTTCCGGTCAGGTCAGCAGGCTCAATAATGGGAAAAGTAACTCTAGCGCAAGTGTGATATTTTTTTTTGGGTACATGATTTACCTTTCTCTATCTCAGCTCCTTCTATAGAAAGGAGAAATCGCTTGACTTGCCGAGTTGCAGTGATAAAATTACATAAAGCAAGGTATGTAAACCACCAGCTACGTGGTAAGTACTTCATAAATGACAGCAATTATGCTTATACAAGCAAGCAAAGTTCGGGTGTGACAAACTGTGAAATGCATTAGTGGTAGCTGTCATTGTTGTGTGACAAAAATTCCTGTGAGACCAAATTAGTTTCCCTCTCACAAAGAATGATAAGCCATAGATAGCAGGAGCTTTGACTTGAAGGCTGGCAAGCGGGTGTAGTTCACGCGGAGAAAGGAGTTACGGTTTAGAGCCACTCTCTGGCCAAGGGAACATGCCCATCATTTATTTCTCTGAGGAAAACTGACTTTGGGGATAATGTTGGGCAGATGGGAGGGTGTGCAGGGGAGCAGACCTCTTCAGCAGGGGGAGGTCAACCGTCAATTGCCCTTCCTAAGGTATCATTCTATAACAGGGTAGGCTGAGAGGGGCAGACTGGGTAGGCATGGACTGAGTTTAACTTCACAGGAGGTGTGAACAGGCTCATGGGCCTGTAGATATGGGCCTATGACCTCACTGTAGTTCCTTCTGCACTATGAAACAGAGACACATGGCCCTCCATGCAGTCTTGGGACTGAGAATTCAGAAAGCTCAAGGGGTACGTATGAGTGCATCAAAACCAGGGCTTCGCATTCTTAGCACCTTCAGACATTTCGATCTAGGGCTGGATGAAGTGTGGGGGCCAGGTGTAGGTTTGCCTTGTGCCCTGTCTTGGGCATCCTGCAAGGGCAACGATGGCAAGAGAACCAGGCTAGGGAGAAATCTTCTCAGACAAGCTTGTGGTTGGTTTCCTTCTGTCTCGATGCAAGCTGTTCCTGGATCTGAACAATTTTCCCAGGGAAGGGTCCAGGTAGTCAGTGCAGAGCC
This sequence comes from Microtus oregoni, assembly GCF_018167655.1. Lineage (NCBI taxonomy): Eukaryota > Metazoa > Chordata > Mammalia > Rodentia > Cricetidae > Microtus > Microtus oregoni. The sequence continues at coordinate 2,398,421 of NW_024544552.1, read as the reverse complement.
AGGATAGCAAGGAACAAAGGTTTCCAAGGAGAAAATCCTCTGTTCGGCAGAGTCCTGTCATGTACTGGGGAATAAACATGAATGAACTTTAAAAACACAGGGGTTACCTTTTGTCAGCCTGGGAAGAATGGACCTCAATGGAGGAACGGCCTCCATCAGGTTGGCCTGTGGGCATGTCTGTGGGGGCATTTTCTTCACTGCTCATTGATGTGGGAGAGCTCGGCTCAGTGTGGGTAATGCCATCCTGGGCAGGTGGTCCTGGGTTGTTTAAGAAAGCAGGCTCACCCCCTTCCCTGCGGCAGGCAGGAGAGTGGGCCTGAGGGGGGGCATGAGAGCAGGAGAGCTCACCCTATCCCTCACCAATTGCAGCACTTGGGAGAGTGGGCCCTGCACCTCACCTGGGTGAATCAGTAGAGCTAGGTCCGGTGGTGTGGGGGCATAGGAGCTGGCCCTGAGGGCATGGGAGCTGGAGAACTGGCCCTGCTGGCCCTGCTCTTTGATGTCTGCTGCACTGGGTGAGCTAGCCAGGGCAGTGCTGGAGAGCTCACCCTGGTGGTGATGATGAGGGAGAGCTGGCAGGCTGACCAGCCTAGGCCCAGAACCAAGGCTCTGAGTTAGTTTACCCCAGCATCCACCTTATCTGTGATCTGGAACATGTGAAGGGGCCGGACCTGCAGATCCAAAGCTGCTGGATCTCCATGACACAAGGCAACAACAGGACATCCAAGAGAAGTCCCAGTGAGGGTCTAGTATAGGTAGTGTAGCAGAAGCCAGATTAACGACTCACTGAATGCACACTTGCAAGTGAAGATGCGTGGTCTAAAGCATGGTACTCACTGTGCCGCACTATAGCTTCCGCGCCGAGACTTTTTTCTTTTGCTTTTCATTTTTCTTTTAAATCTTGTGTGTGTGTGTGTGTGTGTGTGTGTGTGTGTGTGTGTAGATTGCAAGGGCAGAAGGCAGATACAAAGACATGGGGAGATGAGCGGGATCAGGATGCATGATGTGAAATCCACAAAGAACCAACCAAAAGGTTATAAATAAATGAAGGAAGGAAGGAAGAAAGGAAGAAAGCAGGCCAAGAAAGTCCTAGAAGGCAAGTCCATTAGCAGATCTTTCATGATCCCTGCTTCAGTTCCTGCTCCCATTCCTGCCTTGGCTTCCCTCGTACTGGCTGATGTGGTGTGCCAACCTGACACAAGTTGGAGTCAACAGAGAGGAAGGAGCCTCAGCTGAGGAAATGCCTCCATGAGATCCAGCTGTAAGGCGTTTTCTCAATTAGGGATAAATGGGGGAAGGCTCAGCCCATAGTGGGTGGTGCCATCCTTGGGACGGAGGGTCTCAGTTCTATAAGAAAGCTGGCTGAGCAAGTCATGGGGAGCAAGCCAGTAAGCAGCACCCCTCCATGGCCTCTGCATGAGCTCCTGCTTCCAGGTTCTTGCCCCATTTAAGTTCCCGTCCTGACTTCCTTCAATACTGAACAGAGATGTGGAAGTGCAAGCCAAATAAACCTTTTCCTTCTCAACTTGTCTTTTGGTCATGGTGTTTCACCATAGCAGCAGAAACTGTAACAAAGACGATGATGGACTGTCACTTGGAAGTATAGGATGAAACAAACCCTTTCCTTCCCAAGTTGTGTTTGGTTATTGTGGTGTTTTGAATGAAAATATCTCCCAGAGGCTCACAGGGAGTGGCGCTATTAGGAGGTGGGGCCTTGTTGAAGGAAGTGTGTCCCTGGGGGCGGGCTTTGAGGTTTCAGAAGCTCAAGCCAGGCCCAGTGTCTGCTCTCTCCTCCTGCTGCCTTCAGATCCAGAAGCAGAACTCTAAGCTACCTCTCCTGCATTATGTCTGCCCGCATACTGCCATGCTTTCTGCTGTGACAATAATGGACTAACCCCCTGAACTGTAAGCCAGCCCCAATTAAATGCTCTCCTTCATAAGAGTTTCTGTGGTCATGGTGTCTCTTCACGGCATTAGAAACCCTGACTAAGCCAGTCATGTTTATCCCAGGAACAGGGGGGGAAGCTGTTTCAGTTACATTCCTCAGCAGCCCACTGGGGACGTAATCATTCTGAATGTAGAGTGTCAGCTAGCGTTTATGACCTGGCTGGAAAACAAGCCCATGGAGAGCTGAGAACCCAGGAATAGCTTGACTTCTAGTCACTGCTTGGAAAGGTGGCAGTATGTGATTGGTCTCTGTTCCCCTATGATGTGTGCGTATATATAAGACCCCAATCTGTTCCTCTGCTCCAGAGAGAATGAGACCTGCATGTTGGTCTGTTGCAACAGTTCTTACCAGGGCAGGTTTTGTTCCCATGGGGAAAATGTGGCAATGTTGAGGGGCATCTTTGGTTGTCATAGCCAGAGAGTTGTGGGTGACTGCTGTGGGACAATTGTTTGGATTCTGTCAATTATATTTTAAATAAATGCTGATTGGTCAGTAGCCAGGCAGAAAGTATAGGCAGGACAACCAGATAAAAAGTAAAGGCAGGTCAAGGAGAACAGGAGAATTGTGGGAAGAGGAAGCGGTCCTGGCCCAGTCACAAGAAGAAGCAAGATGTGACTGCCCCGCTGAATAAGGTACCAAGTCACGTGGGTAACATGGACAAGAATAATGGGCTAATATAAGTAATAAGAGTTAATAAGAAGCCTGAGCTAATGGGCCAATCAGTGTATAACTAATGTAGACCTCTGTGTGATTTCTTTGGGACTTAACAACTGTGGGAATCAGGCAGGACAGGAAACCCTGACAACATGTGACTGTCATCTAGTGAGTGCAAACCAGCAACACTGTTGAACATCCTTTGGTAGAGATTCCCCATCTCCAGTTATCCAGTCCCAGTTCAAAAATGTTAGGAGTGTTGAGCATGAGGAACCCTGGCCTGGTGCAAATGCAGATGTGCTTCTCAGATGGAGGAGGTGTGTCCCTGGCATCAGTGCAGGATGTACTAGTGAGGGGCCATGGCTGATGTGTGAACTTTCATTGGTGACAAATACAGGAGAAAGGGCAGTGGGAAGATAAAACTTCTGGGAGCATAGTGAGCACAAATGGAGTCCCTGGCTAACCCCTCAAGGTAGATAGAAGGAGAAGGGCAGAGTTTTTCATTTGAAGTCAACTCGTACTTATTTAAAAGCGATTTCCTTAAGCACATAATTATATGTTTATTTCCCTAAGGAACTCTTGAGGCAGAGGCTTGCTTAAATTATGGGGAGGGAACTGCGCACAGGGCTTTAATGGGGTTAGAAAAATTTTCTGTCTCCTTCCAAGGAGCCTTGGGAGGAAGGTAAGAGCAGAATCTGCTCTGGGAGTGTGGAGGATATGAGGAGGAACAGACATCAGGAAGGGTAAGGGCGGGTCCTAGGGCTCAGCCAATCAGTGCTGGTGAGGAGCCGCAACTCTGGACACAGTGGCCGCCTCCCATTTCCTCCCGTAGTGGTAAGCTCTGCCTTGAATGACAAGGGCGGAGGAAATGCGCCTTTTGCTCTCTTCCTGGGCCATGCCCTCCTCAGGAAAACGTTACATAGACATCCACACTCCCTGTGTGTGGTGGGTGGTCTGGCTTGCATTATGGGCAGGTGTGGGAGTGGCAGGGTGGGTGGCGTTTTTTGGGGGGAGGAAGGCCACTAAAAGGAAGGCCTTCCTTTTTCCTCCATCACATGCCTGGAACTTTTGAGTTTCTTCTCTTTGGCTGATCTGTTTCCCTGGGAGGGCTAGATAGAATCCAAGGAAATAGTTAAGGAGTGGATACTCCACATTAGATACAGAAAGGATTCTGAGTGAGTGCAGCTTACATCTCTAGCTTAACTAAGCCTTTTGTGTAAGGGTGAGCTGGATAATGTTCAGTTATGGGCAGCAGAGGATGGAGAAAGAAGTCCCGGGGAGGGGATGGCAGAGGCACAGCTCTGACCTTTGATGCGAGGGATGGAGGCTATAGGGGAACTCTTGCCTACGCTGTCCTGTGCTTGGAATAGCAGGGATGGCCTTTAGTATCCATCATGTGGGAATGGCCTGTCATGACCCATCTTCTCCAGAAAGGCCAGGCCCCTGAGAATAGGAACCATGTCTCACTTTGCTGAGTCACTTCTCCTCTAACAGGCACACCAAGTTCACACAGGCACTCGATGTGTATCTCAGGCTGAATCTCCCTCATTCAGCTCAGCCTATATGGCAGAAGACAGGGCAAGAGTTCAGACTGACATTATAAAAGAGTCCACTGGGCTCATGCATGATGTTCACCATATCTCTCAGAGAGTCCCAAGTGTGGCGCTAACCTGGGAAAGACAGCCAAAAGTCATAGCCCCGGAGCTATTTATTTATTTAATATCCACTTTGTATAACCACCAAGATGCAGTTCCGGCATTCCTGGGCCTGAGGTTGGGGATGACACAGGGGTGGAGGTAACATATGAGCCGAGTGTATCTAAGGCTGGTAAGAGTGGCCAGCTCTGGGGGAGACGGGGAAGGAGGGAGTGTGACATCCAAGTCTTCTGTACCCTGAGAGAACACAGGTGACACCAACAAGGGCACTCCTGGTGTGGGAGTGTAGAGCCCTGAGACGGCTGGAAGCTGGGTGGCCGTAGACTGGGAGCTCTCTTTCATTGACCAGTTCTCCAGAAACCCTAAGACCAGGGGTCAGCACCTAGAATTTCAGCATCTTCAAGGAGACAAAGGTGTGTGTTGCGGCCCTGGCCCATACTTCTATTTTCCAGAATTGTGACCATAAGCCTTTCTGAGCTCTAGTCACCCCATCCAAAGAACAGAAATGGTTTTTATATTTTCTATGACCCAGGGCTACATGGAGTTGATGTATTGGGAGTGCTATGTAAATTCTATGCAGCGTAAATGAGTTCTTATTAGATATTAACTCATATTCATGGGGTCTCAGCCACTCTGTCAATCAGGTTATGGCTTCGGGGAAAGACTACTTCTGTCCAGCGGGAGGCAAAGGGAGCAGAAGGATGCAGGTACTTTAGCCCACTTCCCTTCCTCCCTGGCCACATTTCCCATCTGCAGCAGGAGAGTGGTTGAGTCTCTTATTTTGTTCGCTGATAGAACTGAAAAACGGCTTTCTCTTGTTCATAGGTCTCAATGGATCCTGGCCGCAGGCGCCGAATCTCAGCTATAGCATCTCCAGCAGCCAAGCCCTGCTCCTTCACTAGGTAGCAGGCCAGCATGGTGCCAGTGCGGCCAAAGCCCAGGGCGCAGTGCACTCCAACAGCCTGTCAAGAGGAAATTCATGGAGTCCAGTGCCCTCCTGCACCATCTCCTGTCCCCACTGAAAGGTATCGTTCTTCCCCAAAATTGCAGGCCCTCAGAGGACAAGTGACCTCAAAGCTGTTGAGGACTGTCCTTGCGTCTGGGTGACTAGGAGGCCTCTGAAGTGGCTGGCTTCCAAGTTGGGCTCTCAGCCTGCATCTCTTGCCCTTTCTACCTGTGCTGTCTGGTACAGAACATCCAGCCACCTGTGGCGGTATTTTTACCTAAAATCTGTCAGTCCAAATTGAGATGGGGTGTAAAATATTTACCAGGCTCTGAAGATGTGACATGTGAAGAAGACTGGAAATGCCTTATAAATTAATAACTTATTTCATATCGAGTCTATGTTGAAATAATATTTTTGACTTATTGGATTAGTAGCAAAAATTAACTCCATCTGCTTCTTTTCATTTTTTTTTTTTTTAGAAACGTAGCTGCTAGTAAAATTTAAAATTATAAGTGTGTCTCCATGACATTTGGCCCTTCAGAAAATGACCAGAATCCTGGCATGACCTTCCCTCTCCTCTAACAGCATAGTTGTCTCTGGTCAGTGCGTGGGTTCCATCTAACTCCAGCCCAGCCCTGCCCCACCTGGCCCCGCCCCACCCATCCTCGCCCCGCCCACAACCTCTCCTTGCCCTTCTGACTCCACCTCCCGTCAGGCCCCACCCTCTCGCTTTGGCTCACACTCACTGACCTCTCCCCGGGCGTTGGCCTCGTCCACGATCTTCACAAATTGGTCGATCTGTTCCGGGGCCGGCGGGCAGAAGTCAGGGATGCGCAGCCGGTGCAGCGTGAGGCCCGGACAGCTGTCGCTGTGAGGGGGTCCACGCTCCGTCAGGGACACCAGGTGCCTCACGCCCAGGTCCAGCAGGAACTGGTAGTGCGCAGGGAGCCGCGGCAGCGCCAGCCCGGCTAGCCGGCCCGGGAGCACCCAGGAGAAGTTGGGGGGCTGCACGCCCATCGCGGGGGGGAGGGCACTCAGGGTGAGGCTGGCCTTTGCGACCTGGTCACCCCCTGGGGCTGGCTTCTGGTCCCCGCTCTGCACTTGCCCCCGGCCACGTGGTCCCTTGGGCCCGCCCCTGTGACGCTCCCCTCCGCCCTGGGTTGGCTGAGCAGTGGGGGCGGGGCTAAGCCTGCTCCTAGTCTAGTTTAAACTCTGCGGTTGGGAGCCGGGCCCCTGTGGGGCAACAACAAGCTGGATCTTTGCAGCTGGGAGCGAATACACGGAGGAAACCTGGAACAAAGTAATTGCTCCTGGAGATAAAACAGCCTACGGCTGGACTCTGCTGCTCCCTGGTGGTGTGCTGTAGTTACTGCACCGTGGGCCAGCTGCCCCAGTCTCTCTTCAGGGCATAATCGCCACTGTTTATGCACAAGGGTTTAAATAGGTGACAAAACTACTTCCGCCTGGGCACGCAGGTGTGGGTGGGTAATCACTTTAATTGACTGAGCAGTCATTGTTGATGTCCTCTTGAGTTCTTGTAGTACGAGGGAATTACTATGTCCAGGGCTATTGTTTTCGTTTTCCTATTGCTGGGACTGTTAAAAAAGGGCGTGGCGGTGGGGGGAGGGCTGACATGTGGCACTTTGAATCGGTATATGGTAATTACAGTCAATATCATAAGAGCTAGCAATAACTGAGCATTTGCTTCGTGGTATGCACTTGTGCAAGCACTTTTAATATGTTAATGAATTGTCACAAGATAGATGGTCAAAGCAACCCCATTTCAGAGATGAGAAAACTGAGGCATCCAGGAGGATAAGGTTCTCTAGAATCTTCAACAGCACGTTTTCCTACAGTCAAACAGGAAATGCCATCCTTGCCACACAACTGCCCTAGCACCCTTTCCAAACACCGCCTTGTTTAAAACACTGAGTATTTTCTTAATTTTATTTTCAGTTCAGACATCTCCTTATAAGGTCCCACTCCCTCAGCCACTCTAGCCTAGGTCAGACAGGGTTTGTCAGTGTTGAGGGCAGACCTCTGTCTTGAGCCCTGTCTCCCCTAGGCTCACAGCAGTGTGTGTTGTCTTTTGAACCAAGCACCGGCGAATCTGACTGCAGGTAATTGTGGGAATTATTGTGTTACCCCTGTACTGGGCCCTGTCCGTATGGTATGCTTTCTCCAGTAACCAAATGTGGATGCTATTTTTGTATCCTTTTTGTACTCCAGCAACCCGAGGCCTAGAGAAGTTGGTCAGCTTGGCCAAGGACACATTGACCTCAGCCCACAGCATCTGGCCATGAAGATGCTCTTCCCTCCTTTGCTTCTAGAGTCATTAGGGTGAGACCCTGGGCCTTGGCAGCCATGACAAGCCAACTGTGACTGCTTGTCCTCAAATAAATCATTAAATTAAATAGACTGACAGTGAGAGCAGGCGGAGGCTGATTCAGTGCACTGCATTAGTAAGGGGAAAAAGAGATCCGGTCCCCTCCCCCAAGTCTACCTCTGGGGTCCTGGCGTCATGTTTACCTGAGCATTCCTGGGCAAGGTGTGGTCCTGCCCATCACCATAGCCTCTGCTTTTGTCTTTCATACAGGGAGATAAGTTGTCAGAACTTGGCAAGAAATCTTGCTGGGAGACAAGTTCCCCATCTAGCAGACATTAGATTGCTAGCCTTTCCTTACCCCAGCATGAGACTCTTGGGGAAATTCCAGTATGTTGGAGTCAGCATTATGTTGTTTCAGCATTAGAGGGACACAAGTGTCTCCAGAATGTCTTCATTCCTGCCTATGACACCTCTGTCCCTATGGCTTCAGCAAAATGTGAGGATTTCTTCTTCCCCAAAGTAGACAGCCTATGCAGACAATTGGTCTCTCAGGTGTTGGGAGCCACCAGGTCTCCCACTCCATTAGAGTCCCGAGGAAAGACTTCCTGGCTGGTACTGCCCCCAGAGTTCTTCATGCCCTAGCTGGCCAGTTTTCCTCCTGAGTTGTGCAGCCTGTGGAGCTACCCGGTCACCCCACTTCTCTTAGTTGACGTTCGTCAGGGTATCGGGCTGTGCTGCCTCTGGAAGTGACATGTCCACAAACTGCCCTTGAGGACATCACTTCTTGGGTCCTTGCCTTCTCTCTCCTGTTCCTTCCACTGGTCAGGGAAGAACTTCTCACACATCTTCATGCCCATCCCTTATCTATCACCTTGCTATTGAGCTCCAAGCCTGTCTTCTCCAGTGGGAAGAGTTGTTGGGGAGACTTTCTTCTCTCCAGCCCCTGAACTGCTGGCAGTGTGCTCTCCCATGAGTCTCTGCAAGGCTAAAAAGACCTTCCTCATTCCCACCCAGGTTTCCCGATGGAAAGGCCAGTTGGCTCCCTAAACATTCCTCTCCTTTGCCTGCTCATCGGTCTCTCCTTCCAGGGAGGGAAGGGCTCAGGGTCCCTGTCTCAGCTGTATCCCAATGCCAGGGGTCTCATTTAATTTTCTATCTTGCCTGAGTGTTTCTGTAAGAAAAGCCTCTCCCAGAGTTCTGACTAGGTCCCCTGCAACTAACTAACCAAGTCAGCCCTTTACACAACACCTACAGAATCCTTCACTCTGATTAGAGTGAAGTTATCTGGACCTCAGGAGGACTTAGGCTCTGCATATTCTCATCTCCCACTGTGGAGTTACTTTGTTGAGCCGGGTTTCCTGGTTTCATTGGTACCAGGACTGATTTGCTGAATATTTTCATTTTAATTGGAGCCTGATTATGGTGTTCAAAATGTTAAGTAAATGGATGGAAAAAATAAACAGAATGCATCGGCAAGATATACTCTAAGACACTGAGTCTCCAGGGTGTTTGTCGATTCCTTAATTGCGGGAGGACTGTGCTGGATTTTATGTGCAACTTCTTTTAAAACTTCATCTTTTTATTGCAATGTAATTCACACACTAAAACATGCCATGTATATGCACTTCAGAGAATTTTTACACATGTATATATTCACACAACCACCAATTAAAGTAGATAAAGAACATTTTTCCTTATTAATTTGACTATTTTTTGAGTTTATGCTTTTATTTTCCCAAGAGGCTTAAAGCAATTTCTTTTATAACTATTCTTTTTGACAGTTTCATACAAAGCACTGTGGCCACACCCATCCCCTGTCACCCTCTCACCTCCCTCTTTTGGGGGAGGGTGTGTGTCTCTGTCTTTCAGATGTCCTTTTCCTGTCTCTCCCTTAAGAATGAGATTCTCCATTTAATTACTATTTTTGTAAAAGGGCCATGTTTCTTGGTCGTTATGGGCACAGTCCCTGTTGTATGTGTATCCGTAGTACATGGATGTGTGGTGAGGGATGTGTTTTTGGGGAGCAATAAGCTTTAGTAATTTTCCTACTTCAAGGAATTTATGACATACTTGGGGGGATTTAGACACAGATATAATTATTCCCAGAATATATAATAAGTACTAAACTGCTCACCAAAGCAATTGTCATTATCTGACAATCAGATAATATATAGTCAAAGCTAATTGTGTAATAAAAATAACAAGCATGAAAGAAGTTGGCGGTGGTAGTGGGGGGGAGCTTGGATTGGAACCACCAGAAGTTTCTAAAGACAGGCTCTCTATTTTACATTTTGTTCTCTGCCCTTTCATAAGCTCAATGGAATGGCTTCAGCATGTCCTAACTACCCCTCTTCTAGCTGATAATGATTTTTGACTTAATTCTTGTGTGTGTGTGTGTGTGTGTGTGTGTGTGAGTGTGTGACTGTCTTAGTTGCTTTTCTATTGATATGCTAAGATAGCATGACAAAGATAACTTATAAAATAAGAAGTTTAATTTGTGGCTTACAGTGGTTCCAGAGGGTCAGAGTTCATTCCTGTTATTTTGGGGAGCTTGACGACAGGCAGGTGGACATGCAGGCATAACACTGGAGTGTATCTGAGAGCTCACATCTCGTTCTGCAAGCATGAGGTGGAGAGAGAGAGAGGGAGGGAGGGAGAGCCTGGGAGAGACGGGGAATGGCCTCCAGTTTGGCCCCTGTGTCCTATCAAAGCAGAGGATCACTTGAACTACAAACAGACTGTCTGAAATGTTCTGAGTTTCCTTTGTGTTAACAAACTTTATGCTGGGACCCAAAGATCTGGAAATTGGACCTGTGAAGAAGAAGCTGTATGGAAGATGACCTCCAAGAATCCCTCAGTGGGCATCTTATGTCTTGTGTAGTTCTTTCCCACAAGTGTTAGGACTGGCTGTTGTTGGATGGTGTATATCCATTCCTGGGTCTGCCCACAAAAAACTTGTCTTTCTTCTTTATTCTTCTTTGGGAAGGAGATGTGTCATGGGAAATCTTGTGGAGAAGTGAACAACCATGTTGTAAGGATGTAGGGTGATCTCTGTGAGGAGGACTGGAAGCCTCTGACTGGTGGTGAAGCTGGTGAGTTAACTATTCAAGAAGTGGATCCTCCCCAGCCCCACTCAGAAGATAGGTGGCTTGTACATCTTGGTTGTAGTCTCATGCTCTACCTGGCTCAGAACCATCTAGTCAACCTTGTCCTGAGTTTCTTTCACAGAGAAACTGAATTAATTAATGCTTACTGTTTAACTAATCAAAAATTGGGGGAATTTGTTATGTACCAACGGGTAACTCCTACAGATAAAAGTATTACTTAAAGGAAAGAAGAAAATGAATTTCCAATTGTAACATGAGGGTCTGCTTGTTGTCAGGGTTCTGTCCCACCCAGTTCCTGCAGTCATTATGCCCCAAAGAAAATCACACAGATACCATCTTACACCTGTCAGAATGGCTAAAATAAAAAACACCAATGATAGCCTTTTCTGGAGAGGTTGTGGAGAAAGGGGTACACTCATCCATTGCTGGTGGGAATGCAAACTTGTGCAACCATTTTGGAAAGCAGTGTGGTGGTTTCTCAGGAAATTCGGGATCAACCTACCCCTGGACCTAGCAATACCACTCTTGGGAATATACCCAAAAGAGGCCTTATCATACAACAAAAGTATGTGCTCTACTATGTTCATAGCAGCATTGTTTGTAATAGCCAGAACCTAGAAACAACCTAGATGCCCTTCAATGGAAGAATGGATGAAGAAAGTATGGAATATATACATATTAGAGTACTACTCAGCAGTAAAAAACAAGGACTTCTTGATTACATGCAAGTGGATGGAAATAGAAAACACTATCCTGAGTGAGGCAAGCCAGACCCCAAAAGAGGAACATGGGATGTACTCACTCATATTTGGTTTCTAGCCATAAATAAAGGACATTGATCCTATAATTAGTGATCCTAGAGAAGCTAAATAAGAAGGAGAACCCAAAGAAAAACATATAGGCAACCTCCTGAATATTAACCTTCACCAGGTGATGAAAGGAGACAGAGACAGAGACCCACATTGGAGCACTGGACAGAAATCTCAAGGTCGAAATCAGGAGCAGAAGGCGAGAGAGCACGAGCAAGGAACTCAGAGGGGTGCACCCATACACTGAGACAATGGGGATGTTCTATCAGGAACTCACCAAGGCCAGCTGGCCTGGGTCTGAAAAAGCCTGGGATAAAACCGGACTTGCTGAACATAGCGAACAATGAGGACTACTGAGAACTCAAGAACAATGGCAATGGGTTTTTGATCCTACTGCCCGTACTGGCTTTGTGGGAGCCTAGGCAGTTTGGATGCTCACCTTACCAGACTTGGATGGAGGTGGGTGGTCCTAGGACTTCCCACAGGGCAGGGAACCCTGATTGCTCTTAGGGATGATGAGGGAGGGGGACTTGACTGGGGGAGGGGGAGGGAATGGGAGATGGTGGTGGGGAAGAGACAGAAATCTTTAATAAATAAATAAATAAAAAAGAAAAAGAAAATCACACAGAGGTCTCCATATGTTATAAACTGTTTGGCCCATTAGCTCAGGCTTTGTATAAGCTCTTATAACTTATGTTAACCCATTGTTCTTATCTATGTTAGCCACATGGCTCAGTACCTTTCTCAGCGGGGCAGGTTACATCCTGCTTCTTCAGTGTCTGGACAGGACTGCAGAGAGAGCTTCCTTCCCAGAATACTCCTGTTCTCCTTTCCCCACCTCTACTTCTTGTCTGGTTGTCCCACCCAAACTTCCTACCTGGCTACTGGCCAGTCAGTGGTTATTTAAAACATAATTGACAGAATACAGAATTGCTCCGCACCATTTACCCCCCCCCCCCTTTTTTAACAAAGGAAAATATCCATAGTCCATTTTTTTGGGGAATGTGGGTATAGTATTCCAGGCTACTTCCTGCTGGTTGGGGGCACTGATAATCTTGTGGGGACCTAAAGAAAATTTAGACTTATGATCAAGTCCTGACTGGAGTATCCTGTGAGTCTTGATCATCTCAGGCAGCAGTCTTGAATCTGTTCTGGATGTAAAACTCAGATATCTGGGCCATCTGTTCCTACTGGAGATTTCTCAGATGGTCTTTCTTGGTTAATCCTGATTTTTCTTAACTCAGAATGAATACATAGCCTCTCATTTTCTGTGGAAACAAAAGCAAAACCTCTTCTCCAAAGTAACATACCTTTTGACTTCAATTTTGAAGTCAAGGTAATTCCAAAAATACCTATCTTGGATTAATTCAGCAGCATTTATAAGTGAATATATTTTAACAGCTGTTGCTCCTTCTTTAGCATTCAAACAATTCAAAGAGAGCATAACAACATACAGTATCCAGATTCTCTGTGTGTTTTCCATTTTTTTGCAGCTTTATTTTAAACTGTATTTCTTTAATTTTTGGCTTTTTGAGACAGGGTTTTTGTGTATCTTATCCTGGAACTCACTCTATAGACCAGGCTGTCCTTGAACTCACAGAAACCCATCCACCTGTCTCTGCCTAATAAGTGTTGGGATTAAAGGTGTGTACCACCACACCCAACTACTCTCTTCCTTTTTTATTTTAAGGACTTTAACCTTTAGCTTGCATATATTTTTTAACACACTATGAACCATTTAGAGGTTTTCTTCATCTTTGACTCTTTCTTTACTATATATCTCTTTTTTTTTCCTGACCATATGAGTCTCCATATTGCTAAGCAATATGGAGAGGATTAAAGCTGTGGCTTTTACGGCTGGATCCAGCCCATTTCTTAGCTTTCTGAGATTCTAGCCTCATGGCAGAGGTACTGGTTGGAGCCATGTTTATTGCCACAACTCTATGGCTTTTCCAGGTCCTTGCCAGCAAGCAAGCTGCAACAGTGTGTCCGCAAACAACACTCAAATGCTCTCTCTGTAGCCAGACCTCCTGCCTCAAAGAGTCAGAGTTTGCTCTGGCAGGACGGCCCAGAAAGCTGGCATTTTAAAATGGTGCAGCTTTTTTCCTGCTACTGCTGAAAACCAAAAAGCATGCAGTCAGCTTTTATCAACACCATTTAAGTGTTTTGTGGCAGGACCTCTTAAAGAGCTGCAGGGTTTTATAGCTAAAGCTGAGTCAGGAAGCCTCTCTTAAATGAGAGCACTTTCCTCTAGCAAGCAGAGCAGATCTGAAAAATTGCTGCTACCAAGAAGCCATGCTTTACTCTATTCTTTTCTGTCTTGAATTACTTCCCAAGCTCTCTCAGGTTTAATGTGGATGCAGTTGTCCACACATTGGGGCCATTTTGTAACATGAGGGCCTGCTTGTTGGGGTTTTTCTCTTCCCACCAGGTCCCACAGCTTTTTGGCCCCAAAGAAAATCACACAGAGAGTCTCCATAAGTTATAAACTGATTGGCCCACTAGCTCAGGCTTCATATTAGCTCTGACAACTTATATTAACCCATTATTCTTATTTATGTTAGCCACATGGCTCGGTATCTTTTTCAGCAGGGCAGGTCACACCCTGCTTCCAAGAATGAAATACAAGAATGAAAATAAAAGCAAGGGAAAGGTACCACTAGTAGCAATTGTGTTATGAGTGGATTTTGTGAGAGATTAATGTAAAATTTCTATATTTGGGGAACTACATGTAAAGTAACCTACTAGAGTAGTTTGGGTAAAGATTGTGTGTGTGTGTGTGTGTGTGTGTGTGTGTGTGTGTGGTGTTGGAGGTAAAGATTTATACAGTATTTGGACAGCTAGGGATGACATATTAATTACCACTGGCTGTGTACAGGATGTGAACAATCAGAACACTGTTGCTCCTAACTAGACACATTCCCTATAAACTGTTGCTCATGCTGCCCTGGAGTCTATGGGCTGTGTGTCGTCAGAGGATGTAGAGGTCTGAAATAGTCCGGGTGTGGCCAGATCACCTTGGACATTTTAATATAGGTCTTTCCACCAGATGGCACTGATAGCTTTTCCTTGTTTTTCGCTCTCTCTCTCTCTTTCTCTGTCTTGTTGAAAATATGTGATTTGTGTACTGATTCAAAGCATTCCCTTGCTGAAAGCTCACAATTTGCTAGTTGATTTCTTGTATTTTTGCATTTAAGATCTTTATAAGTTGGGATGTTGGGGGATACTGCCTTCTGTTGGATGTTATTGTAGGAGCTGGAGATAGGGAAGTAGATGGGAGGGGCAGGCTTTAATGTCTGTAAAACTGCTCAGCAAAGGCAGGGGAGGGCAGAATCAAGAGGGACCACTCAGGCAACAGACACTTGTGCTGCAAAAGCCATCTTGGTGGGGTCTCCTATTTCTTCCTTCATGGTGCTTGAAGCTCAGATGAATTAATAGCCGAGTGAGCACTTTGATGCCAGCCTGTTGAGATTCCACGTGGAGGATATAGCTAACTTGTAACTGGACTTCTAATCTGTAGAGCTGTGATATAGTAAATATTTCTGTAGCCACCAAGTTTGTGGCAGTTGGTTCTGTAGCAATAGAAAAGGTGCAGACACTCTTACTTATTTTCTGATCTTTAATATGTTTGCTTTAGTAGATCCTAAATTGCTGTGTTGTTTCTTGTCTCTTCACTTTATTTCAAGCCTTTTAATTTCCAAAGCTGTTGACCACACTGGTTCATTTTCCATTGAAAATCCACCAAATACAGTCAATCTGTGGAGTTCAGCAGGCGACACCTGATTCACCTTGTGCCTCCCAAAATCCTGCTCTGCAGCAGGCTCCTTTCTATTATTGCTTTTCCTTCTCAGTAGTGCTTCTCCTTTCCAGTTAGGATTCTCCCAGTTCTTCTCCCAGTTGTGCTTTTTTTTCTGCCCCACAACTGACATTACATGGTACTTGTAAGGAATTTGGACTCTCAGGCTCCACCCCTGATCTGTGGTAGTCCCTTAAACTCCATATTCACACCTCTGCCCTAGAACCCTGTTGTTCCGTGCTTCAGCCTGTAGCTGTTTTCCTTTCTGATTGATAATCATTGGTAGCACAAAACCCAGGACCTGGGCACAGAGGCAGAAATGCAGATCATGAGGCACCATCTCTCTAGAGCTGAGAAACCAGGCAGATCTTTGGGCAGAGGAGGTGAGAGCAGCAGCAGTAGAGACCAGGTGGGGGGTGCTGGGGAGGGAGGGGCCTTAGAGGCAGCTAACTGGCCTGGATGGAAGCCCAGGGTCAATTAGAAACACCTAACAGCCCTAGTTAGAACAATCCATTGGCTGTAGGTACAAATTAGAAAGAGATCCAAGAAAAATATGCTTAAATGTACATGTGTTTTTTTCCTGTTTTTGTTCCAAGGAAGGGCTTGGTTCCTAGATTTCCTTTCTGGGGGAATTCTTAAAGCATCAACCCCTGCCCTCTTCACTTTTTAATAACATCCTGGGCATGGCAGAAACACCTCTGGTTGTAATCCAGTTTATGAGCTCCCCATTTCCCCACAATTTGAAGGAAAGAGATGGAACCATGGGCAACTTAGCATACCACACCCTCTTCCTTGTTTCTGGGCAGATCGTCTCACCAGATTGCATCTTTCCAGAACCTCTTTAAGTCATCATGTCTATGGGCCTCTGGACTGACCTCCTCTAGTCTGGCTCTACAGATTTCCCCTTTAAGTCGCCCTCATCATCTTAACCCATCTAGTACTCTGTATGTGCCTTCCAGAGACCCCCTTGTATACCTGTTGAGTGACACACAAGCCCTGTGGGATGAGGTTCTTGTTTTTTTCTTCAGCTTCATCTTACAACATTCTCTTGTACTAATGTATGTCCCCGTCACCCAGCGATGCATGGGTCCTCAGAGAAGCAGTGAGCTCTGTCCTGCTTTGTGTCCTTCACCTGCTCTCCTGTCCTTTAGCTTGTTGCAACATTGCACATCTACCAGTGCGCAGTCTGGAAGCAAACCTAGTGCCCCAGGAAGACTTCTTTACCACTCAGGGCTCATGTGCCTCTTTTGTGTTTCTATAAGTGTCTGTAGATCGGTGGGTGTGGCTTGGTGGTAGAGCTCGCCTAGCCCGTGCAAGGTTCTGGGTTCAATCCAACACTGCAAGAAATGTTTATTATACATTTAAAACATTTAAGACTTTTGATAACACACTATACAAATAAGTATTGTAAAAGAATTAAAGTACATACGAGAGACAGAGAGAGAGAGAGAGAGAGAGAGAGAGAGAGAGAGAGAGAGAGAGGGACCAGGCAAAGAGAAGCCACCCTTTGCTGCCCAGTATGAAGGAAAGCAGTGCAAGGAATTTGAGGCTTATATACCAGTTGGATGGACTGCTCACAAAGGTCATAGGTGAGCTTGGCTTGGAAGACCCAAGTGAGATGTTCTCAAAATCATTGCCAGCAAACAATCCCGTCGTAAATTTCAAAGACTTCTGGGAAATTCCCACCAGATATCTCATTCTGCAGTACTGATGTGAAGAGTCTCAAGAAATTGACTTGGATGCTGCAAACCTGTGTTCTTTCTGTTTGCTGACCTCTGGAAAATAATATTCACCTTTCTTTCCTTTTACATCCCACACGAGCATCGCCCATTGACATTCAGACAAGGGAAGGAAGAGGACTTTGGAAATGTCCTTAGCATCAACTCTATGATAGAGAGGATTTAGGAATAAGTGACATTGATAGTTACGTTTCTAAGAGACTTTCCTGAAGAACCACATTTTGGTAGCCACCTTTTCCCCATTCTCTATATATGATGCACATATAAAACCTCCCTCCTTACTGTGCTCTTGCTGCCTGCGTATCTGAATACATTTCTCTTTCTGGCTTCTTGAAGGTTTAATGAGCTTGCTTCTCCACTCTTTAGAGCGAGGATTCCAAGCACTGGTTTGATGACACCCTGGAGTGTCTTCATTTATCTCAGGGGGTGCCTTGAAATTCACAAAACAAGATTAATTTAAATTCATTTTCGTTTAAAAAAGTAAACAGACATTATATAGTAATTACAGGTACAAGTGTGTGTGTTGAAATCAAACTAATAAATGCTTGCCTTAGAGAGAAATCAAGAGGATGGGGGTGGGGTTGCAAGAGATTATAAAGGTGGTTTAGTCTGAGTTCTTTTCTAAAATGGCTCTTTCTTCTTATTTCCAGGTTGGCCAAAATTAATCATGTTTCTAAGTTGGAAGTCAGGATGGTAGGGATCAAAGCTCCTAGGACACAGTTCTCTTCTCTGTGATTGCCACAGGTCCTGATGTACACTGCCCCCCCCCCTCCCAGGAAGCACATTGACCATGTGTTGGCTTTGGATATAGTGTGATGGGTGAAGAAGATACATAACATATGAGAGACCCAACTCTGAGAGGTTGGCAGTCACCTATAATGTCATGGGGTGATGGGGACATACACTTGCTACAAAGGCATGCTGTAGAGAAAAACATGAACTTCATCCCACAGGGCTTATGTGTCAATCAACAAGTGTACACGGGGATCTGGAAGGCATTGAGTTATGGAGAACTGGACAGGTAGGAGGTCACCAGGGCTACATACAGAGGAAGTACAGACAGCCGTGTCAGTAGTGGATGGAGTGGTAACCCTACTTGAGTTCTAGGAGAACAAGAGTCCTAGACAACTAAGGAGAGAATGTTCTGGCTTAGATGATCTTGGTTAGGTGACCGGCCAGAAACATCAATATTGCTTATTAACAGTTTGTGAAAATCATCAAAAACATAGAGAAAAGGACTGTCAAAGTATATGACTGTTAGTTACTTGCTGCTGAGAATGGAGTCTCAGGAAGGCTGTAGGCAGAAGGCTGAGTTCTGTATGAGACTAGTAGTATCTTTGAATTAAAATAGAGCTAGTAGTGGGTTCAAATCCTGATGTGCTATTCAAAAACTATTACCTGAAAAATGGCTTTATACTTCATTGCTCATCTGTGTAAAGGGGAAATAGATAACACCCCACCCCAACAGTGTGAGGAGTGCATAAATTAATTTACATAAAGTGCTTTGAACAAAGCTTAGTACCCTGAGAGCTCAATAAATGCTGACTCTCCTCCTCTCCCCCTCTCCCTCACGACCTCAGTAAGCTCAACTTTGGAAGGACTATAGGTTAAAAATATAGAGTATATTAGTGGCCCCCTTTAGTCCCAAAAGTTTATTTAGAAACTCCTCCTGCTGTTTCCTAGGTTGGAGTAAGAATATCATTTCTTGGAAGTGGAAAGGCAGAAGGTTAATTGCACAACAAGCAAGCAAACAAACGGAACAAAAAGCCACTATGTACAGATTGAGTTCTCAGTGAATCCCCTTGTTACACTTTGATGGAATATTCTGCTGCATGGGGGGAAATGCAAACATACATGAGTTATTAAAATCATACTTGGTAGCAAGAGGAGATGATGTCTTTGGGCACAGGGTTTTTGAAAGCAAGCTACCTTTAAGCAAAGGTACTCCTCATTACACATTACTACTGCTAAAAAAATTTCCAACTTGTTCTGGCAAAATGATTGATAAGAAGATAACTTTTGAGATGACCCAATAAAACACATCCATGATTCTCTTTATTTTAATGAAAAGTCAGTATACCTACATCTCCACATGGGAAGACAAATCAAGTCTAACATCTGATCTTAACTAAACTCAAACACTGGCTTTGAAATTCCAATGATTCGCTTCAGTTCTTTCTCTCCTGCTCAAATACGGAGGAATTGTCATGATATGATCATTCAGATGTTTGAACAGTGATTTAGGATGAAGAATTTTCAAATTCATACGGAATTTACTTCTTAAATTGGTACGGCTCTAGCAAACACACACTTAATGAGTCAGACCTTTATTTGAAATTCTTGGTACTGTAAAGATCCCTAGTCATAAAAAGGCATTTGATTCATAAGAACATGGGAAGATGGTAGTTCATGGCTAACGTTGTCTAAGTCTTTGCTTTTCTAAGACTGTGCGTGGGAGCAGTCTTAGCTCTTCTGGTTCTTGTGTTATTAAGATCTATGTGTCTTCAACTCGGTTAGACAAATATAGCGAATATGCATGGGCAAGCAAGTCGTTGGCCCGTATGCTTGAGTGGGAATACAGGAAGAAGCATGAAGCTTAGATTTTGGCACTATGGTGAATTGTCGCTGTGGTGACTCCAGCAGAACATACCCATTGTTATTCACGTTCTTTTATATAGCTCTACCACAGCGGTACTGGGTTCATCCACGTGACCCGTTTGGCTAATGTAGCATAAACAAATGAGACAGAAGCAGAGGTTTGGTGAACATGTGCACACTGGGACTCAGCATCTCAAAACCCGGAGTCCACTGTGCCGTGTGGACTAAAATCCACATTGTATGAGAGGCCAGTTAAGCTTAGTTTCCAAAGATTTCCCAGGTGGAAGCAGCTACATGAGAGATCCCAGCCAGGCGTGACCAACGGGAGAATGACCTAGCTCATAGAATTCTGAGAAATGAAGGGTTGTTAATTCACTCAGTTTGTGGGGGTGTTTTAAAAAATTATTTATTTTGTGTGCATGTGTGTGTGTCTGTACCATGTGTAAGTTGGTTTCCATAAAGGCCAGAGGGGTGATGGACCCTTGGATCTGAAGTTACAGGAGATTTTAAGCCACTTTTTGTGAGTGCTGGGAACCTACATAGGTCCTTCGCAAGAACAGCAAGTACTCTTAGCTGTTGACCCATCTCTCCATCCCATGTCTTACAAAGAAATATGGATCATAAAAACCAATGCCTGGAAGTAGTGTGCTGCTGTAACAACAAACTCAAAGCCACATAACCTTGACTTTAGGACTGAGTCGGTGGCAGAGCCTGTGGGGCAGCAAGTGGCCTTAGTGGAACCTGAAGACATGACAGGGAATTGCTAGTAGAGGTTGAGAAATGGTAAATCACTTTATACTGTAGAGGAAAAGCTGGGAACACTGTCATATCTAGGAATGTGGACGGCAGGAAATGTATTCAATCAACTTGTGGATTTTCCTTTAAGGAGATTTCCACCTGGAATGCTGTAGGGATCAAATTACCCTTAGAAGGTTACACAAATGAGGGGATAGAAAGATAGAGATAAAGTAAGGGAATAACTCAATTTATAGGAAGAACTTAAAGCAGATTTGGTCAGTCCAGGAGATGATAATTGGAAAATGAAACTTTCATATGTTAGTATCTTCAGTTGGCAATGGATTCTTTAAGTAAGAAATGACCTTGGAACACAGTTGAAACTGCAGGTATGACAACAATATTTAAGTCCCTAGAACTATTTAAAGTGATGTCTGAGAGACTCGGGTGCATGGAAGGGCCTCTGAGAACTTGAATGGTGTTTCCCCATAGCACCTTGACATGTTGGCAAGGTGGAGGAACGTCTCAAAAATAGTTGTGGGGATAATTTATGTTTAATGCATTCAACTATAACTTGAGATGTATGTAGGAAGCCATAAAAATTTTAAGAGAATTGGATCCAGTTAGGCTAAATAGTGCACAGGAGATTCAAAATTAAAAGAGACAAGAACTTGGAAAAATCACTTAGCTACCAACACAGGGTGTTTCCATTTGTGAAAAAGCCTTTTTAGATAGCACACCCAAGCACTCCCAGAGAATAAAACTGCACTACCATTTCCAGACAGAAGGCCTTGCCTGTAGGTATGATTGGATTTCAGAATTGCTGTGGCCAGTGATGATTATGTGGCTCCCTGTTGCTTCTTCACAGCTGTGTGATGAGTGGACATGAAATGGATACCTTATTGCTTTAGGACAGAGAGAGAGAGAGAGAGAGAGAGAGAGAGAGAGAGAGAGAGAGAGAGAGACAGTGTGAGAGAGAGAGACAGTGAGAGAGAGAGACACACAGAGAGAGAGAGAGACAGAGAGAGAGAGAGAAGGAGGAGGAGGAGGAGGAGGAGGAGGAAGGGAGGGGGAGAGAGGGACCAAGGCAGAGATACAAAGAGAAAGAGATATAGACAGAGAGACAGAGTTAATAGAGACAGAAAGAGATAAACTGACTTCAGTCTGTCCCAGTTTGAATTAGATGCACCCTTGAAAATGGGTCCATGTAGGGCCAATGGACTTACAGAATCATGAGCCATAATAATGTGATATTAAACGTTTTTGGCCTTAAGCTACTAACTTTGGATAATTTATTATGTAGTGGCCTGCCACGGATCCAGGAGGTCATTGTTAAGAATCAAGTTATAATAATAAACTAGATGCAGGAGAATGCGGTAAACTTCCTTGTGTTAACTGGAATCCAGTGATACTTTCTCTTAACAGCTTTGTGTAAAAGATGAAAGACAGACAGGGTAGTAAGTCAGTGCATTGCAGGTGTTGAGAGCTCTGTGGAAAGATCCTGAATAATGATCCAGTGTCCTTGGTCATAATGTGTGACAGAGAAGGATGAGAACAGGATAGGAAACAAGCAAACTTGGATTGAATTCTGATTCTACAGGTTAATTTTGGGCAAGTTACCTGACATCTCAGTCTTATAAGATGGGCTACTCACAAGATGAACTGAGATAATATTTAAAAAAATGCTGTTCAAAGCCTGGCACATGGTAGCTGTTTCCTACATGTTAATTTCTTATGTTTGCGTTTGCTCTGTTCTCATAAGGTTCCACCCATGGGCCAGTGGGGCAGCAACACCAGGCTCAGTGTAAACAGGAACCATGGCCTCAGAGATCTGCCAGCCAGCTTCTGGGACTCTGAGTTGTTATCTTTGTCATGTGTGCTTTCACCACAGTACACTCTGATTCCACCGCCGCAAAGGTCTCCCTCTCTCATTAATCAAAATAATTTGCCATGGTCCCACTTCTTAGTGGTCTAGCTAAACACTGTCTTTAAGTGACTCATAAATATGAATTCTATCCAGAGGTAAAGTCAATGACATTGTCTGGTATACCCCAAGACACTGATGGGAGCAATCATAACCTCTTTTGTGAGAAAGTAATCATAACCTCTTGGCCTTGGAGGTGACCAACGAGACAAGGGAATGAATTGTCATTCAGATGGAATGATCTCAAAAGAGCAATCCAGAGGTCCTCTAGAGCTCCCCACCCAGGACATTTCTGGAAGCAGGTGTCAGAGGAACCATGGAAAGTTGGAAGAACACTCTGGCTGCAAATGAGGTGCCTATACCAGTCCACACTAGCTCTGGCTTCCCAGGTATTTTGTAGAATAAGAAACAATCACTATGGGGGACTGAGGGAGTGTTAATTAACCCTGAAACATATATTGGGAGAAGATGGAAACCCAGAGCTCTTCCAGGACAGAAATAGATGATTCTCTTAGGTTACTATTCCTTAGAGAACAAGGGAATTCATCCATTACGTATGTTCTTGAACTGTAGGCAACCCATGGATTGGGTTACTTTACCAGCCTGTTCTCCATCCCACCCAATGCACTTGCTGATTGTCTGGGTCATCTTGAGATGGGAGTCTTTGGTTCCCAGCTGTTTGGGTTATTCTTTTTTTTTTTTTTTTGGTTTTTCGAGACAGGGTTTCTCTGTGGCTTTGGAGCCTGTCCTGGAACTAGCTCTTGTAGACCAGGCTGGTCACAAACTCACAGAGATCCGCCTGCCTCTGCCTCCGAGTGCTGGGATTAAAGGCGTGCGCCACCACCGCCCGGCTGGGTTATTCTTTTAAGTGTGATTTGTACATTTAATTATTTATGCATTTATTTTTATGTTACTTTGTACCTGTCTGTCTGTTTCTTCCTCCTACATGGTGTCTGCATAGACATTTGTTTATGGGTGCCTGAGGATGCTAAAAGAGTGTCTAATCTCTTGGAGCTGGAGTTACAGGTGGTTGCAAGCCACCTGCCATGGGCACAGGGAACTGAGTTCCATTCTTCTACTAGAGCAGTAAGTGGTTGTAACTGCTGAACCGTCTGTCTAGTCCCTTTCAGTTTTGTTTTTGAATTTCAGTTAGTGATTGTAATGAGCATGTAGTTTTATACCCAATGCCCACAACTACTCCACACTGGAAATACTATTTCTCTTACATTATAAGTGATTTTGACTCAGAGATCTGGAAGTAAGACTGTCTAACTTCAAGAATTTCATTCATTACAGCAACACAATGGTCAGGAGCAGGGCAGCCTCAGAGCCCTTAGTCCAAGAATAACTGAGGTAATCTTTGGGCTCGGTAGTCTCTTTGTTGGTTAAGTGCTGGTGGTGCTTCATATGGTACTGTTGGTTACAAAGCATCTTTGAAGACTCCTCACAACCAGAACTGCTTGAATTCTGCTCCAATTTGGGCTGTAGTTTTCTTAAAAAGTACCATTTTATCTGCTAAACCTTCATTCTTCTTGCTTTAATTTTTTATGGTCGTTGTATAGTCCATGATGACCCTGAATTCTTGCCTCTCTTCAGAAGTGATACTGTTCTATCCAACCGCAGTATCACCATCTTGGTGGATATTGCATTGAAATGCTTTTCCTAAACAATAGTCTAGACTTTTCTCTGGTTAATACATTTTAGAAGGAACACATTGGATTTAGGTACATTATTACACCAGTGACCATGTTCTTTATAATGTGTTAAGAAACATTTTAGATGCAGGCAGTAGTGGCACGCCTTTAATCCCAGCACTTGGGAGGCAGAGGCAGGCAGATCTCTGTGAGTTTGAGGCCAGCCTGGTCTACAAGAGCTAGTTCCAGGACAGGCTCCAAAGCTACAGAGAAACCCTGTATAAAAAAACCAAAGGGGGAAAAAGAAAAAAGAAAGTAGAAAAGAAAAAAGAAGCATTTTAGGAGCTTTAAGATTGCATATAAATTTAATTGGTTATTTTTGATCTTCATGCATAAAACCAGTAATGGATTGGTATCACCAGGGTTTGTCAGAGTTTCTGACACAAACTGAATAGTTAGAAGAACAATGTACAAAGGTACAGAGAGTTTGGAGGAAACCCTGCAAGGGCTTACACTAGCAGGGAGACACTGAACCTCGCAGGCCTGAATGATCAAAGGGAGTGAGGGATTAGTGCAATTCAGAGAGCATAACTATATTAAGAACACTGCCCGACATGAGCTATAGCCTTTAGTTAAGGAATGCAGCCAACCCATGGCGGCCTGGCAGGAAGGGAGCTGGAGGGACAGATACTCTAACCTCCTAGTTTTCCATCCTCTAATGTCCTGCTGGTGCCTCCTCTTGGCAGAACTCCTTTAGAAGGGAAGAGGGCAAGGGAACCTGCAGGTGCCTCTTATACAAGCCAGCCTCCAGAGGCAGAGAATGACGTAAGAATGGGGGAGCAGGGATGGGGGTGGTGATAGGGTGCATGCATCGTTTATTACAGCTAGAATGCAAGATTATAATTCTTATATACCATCTGAGTATAGGCCCCAAGAGCTGCTGGGAGTGGTCCAGTAATAGATCAGATAACAATTCTAGTTATCTGTCTAGTCTTTGAAAAATTGAACCCTGTTCTGACTCTGCTTCTTACAGTTCTCTTAAAATTTGTATCTAAATGATTTGAAACAACGAGGACATGATCTAGCTGCACTCACCCCTATTATAAGGAGTATAAAAATAACTATTCTCTATGCTGGTAATATAATTTTATTGTCACTAACCAGAAATGGTTAGTTTATCTTATTGGAAAATAGAATCGCTTGAATTCAAAATTTCTAAATTAAAAATCATCATTTTTTGACAGATAGCATTTATGATTTAATTGACTAATACCTAGTAATAACATCTGGTGAGCTAATTCTCTCACCTTTGTCAGGTACATTTTGCATCCATTTTTTTTTCCTCTCGTGTTTTCACTACTAAAGGATACTACTTAAAGGTAAATTTTGGGGGGCTGTCCTGTTGACATTTGTGTGTCTGCTTTGGGGACCTGAGGAGTCAGTGAGATCCGCTCACATTTTTATTCAGGCACCAACCACGCAGCATTTATACCAGGTCAATACACGTTGGTTGAGTGAAGGAGTGAGAGAATGAGCTTTGCAGATTTGCTTTTATTTTTCTTTACCACACTCTTTAAAGCAGATAGCTTTTAGGAAGCCGACTGAAGGCAACCCCTAGTTGGAAAACCTCCACATGGAAGAGGGCTGGCCAGCTGTTTGGGGGCTTGAGTTGGAGACTCCGTTCTTAAGGGAGGTGAACCTACCATCTGCTTGGTCGATTCTTAAGTGTGGACTATCCCTCATCAACAACATGGGTAACTCTTGCCCAGTGTTAAAAGCTAGATGTCTCTCCTGCCCAGTGCCTACTGAAACTTAATTAGAGGAAAGCAATTCTGATTGACAGCTGAAGGATATATTGTTTCATCATTCTAAATCTGCATTGTCTGGGAGAACTGTTTTGATGATGGAAGTGTTTCTTATTTGTGGTACCCAACATGATGGTACCAAGTGTATATATATCTATGAAGCATTTGATATTGGCTGTTAAGACAGAAAGACATTTAGGAATTTTTATTTAAGATATTTTAAATTAATTTAAATGGCAGTTAATTAATTCTAACTAGTTAACTTTAATTAACTTAAAGCTAAATTATAATTAATTAAGTCTAATTTAAGTTTCGATATCCAATTATTCCAGTAGATACCATATTTGACAGCAGAACTCTAGACATTTTATGTTTTATCCCTAGATTAGGTTAGACTAGCCCTAAATTTGATTTTCAAAAGAATCTCAAGTTTTGAAATTTAAATCCCTTGTTTTTAGTTTTATTGACACAGTGTCTCACTGTGTAACCCAGGCTGACTCCCTCTTCTCCTCCAGCCTTCACTGCACTAGGATCACAGGTGTGTGTTGCCATGACTGTCACTAATAGCATTTATTGATTTGCAAATGCTTACTTTTCCATTAATGATAGCTTTAAAACATGTTCTCACACTCCTAGACACTCCTCCATCAAAAGCTGTAGAATAATTAAACATCCTTTGAATACAGGTTGGTTTTAGTTGTCTTGTTTCTAGCAAGCAGAAGCTGGCCTGACTTGGGAGGTTGACTCAAAGTCTGATAAAGCTTCCCTGATGCTCTCTCTCCCTCACCCGAGCATCCTTGTAAGGATTCTGGCTGTTCTCTTGCTATCAAAGTTAGACAGTTATCTGGAGAGATCACTCAGGGACACTGGGGGAGGAAGACTAGCCATCCTAGCCTCTAGTTGTGTGAGCCCTCCCAGCCCAGGCTTCAAGTTATTCTCTGCATAGACATAATCTGACTGTAGCTCTCCAACAGACCCGATGTGAGAACCGCTTAGCTGAGCCCAGTTTATCCCCAGGCAGGCGATAGCAAATACTCGGTCTTTCACGGCACCGTTTTGAGACTGTTGTGAAGCAGCCGTCGGAATGCTCATGTGTGAAAGGATTGCGCATGACACAGGTCTGGGAATCTTGACATATTCATCGCTGTTCTGTGGTTTTTACTTTTTGAGACAAAGTCTTGCGACGTATTCTTGGCTTCCCTAGTACTTAATAATACAGTCTGGACTGGCCTTGAACTTGAAGCAATTCTAGTTCTAGAATTCTAGAACTTCATTCTCCTGAGTTCTGGCTTTATAGGCCTGTGCTACCACCACCCCGGGCTTTTGTGGGGTATCATTGGGGGGTCAAGTGTATCACAGCAATTTATCTTGGACATCAGGAAGAGCTGATTATCTCATGTTACTATTTTTAAAAATGTATTGAAAATTTTATTTTGATGATGGCCTCGCCATGTTTCCTAGGTGAGTGTGGAAGTCTTCTTAGGCTGCTAGGACAGTTGTGAGCCAGCACTCACGGTGCTCCTTTGTGTTAAAGTCTTTTCAGCACAGCTCTTTGCAAGCTCCAAGCTGAATTAACCACCCAGTTCTGTGAGAAAATCAGGCGAAAGGAAGTGTTTGTTCATCCCTGCGGTCACTCTTCCTATCTTACTTGTTCTTTCTCCTTCTTTAAGAGAGAAGCCGACTGCAGTGGGGTAAGTGTTAAACCACTTCAGAGGATGAAGGCGAGCCATGTGGGGTCTTTCTTAAGCCAATATGAGCGGTGACATCACCTAGTGGGCTAGCTATGGTGCTGGCAGAGCTCTGGTAGTTTGGAACTCTCCAGTGGCCTTTTCTGTACGATGAGATCTTTGAAGTGACTCTCCAGGCGGACTGAGAGTGAGTAGCAAGATCTCAGTCCTGGTGAAGTTCACGCCTGAGGCTCTCATGGTTCTTCAGGGGCTGGCTCTGAGCCTTGTCTGCTGGGGATGGGATGGAAGTAGAGGAATAAAACCCGGCTGAGGGATGGAACTTTCAGATGATAGCTGGTACGATAATACCTGTGTTTAAACACAGG
Source organism: Microtus oregoni (assembly GCF_018167655.1). Taxonomy (NCBI): domain Eukaryota; kingdom Metazoa; phylum Chordata; class Mammalia; order Rodentia; family Cricetidae; genus Microtus; species Microtus oregoni. The sequence goes on along the minus strand of NW_024544552.1, from coordinate 2,370,692 downwards.
GCAAGTACCATAACACAGGTACAAACTAAGCTTTGCAATTGTTCCTGAGAATGAGAGATTACATATAGCTGGGGGAATCTAAAGGCTTGAAGCGTGACTGATACGCAGCTAAGTTCAGAGGGTAAGTCAGTGTCCATGGTGCGGACACTTGGGAAGATGAGGTGAAGGAAGGAGATCTTAGTAGCAGCGATTTCGATGCTGGGACTTTTCGGCACCATGACATTTGGTGGGGAAGATATTTTGGGCAGTGGGGATTGTGAGGTGTCTCCAATTACACCATGTGAGTAGCTGCTTACTCTTCTGTTTATGGGTCCAGCCCCGTCTGGCTAGGGGCATGTGGTCTGCAGGTGTTGATAGGAAGGTCAGAGGGGGGAGGGGAAGGAGTAAAACGGAGAAAGGGAGAGAGATTAAAGCCTTCACAGGGCTGACTGCTCAGAAAACTATATACCTGGAAGCATGTCCTAAAGTCACCACTCAACACCTTGTGTTAATAAATAGCTTTATGACTTTGGTACAGAGGAGAAAATTCTGGAAGAGGTTTTTACCACAGTGCAGACAAAGCATGCAGCTGGGCGTCTCAGGATACATCTAAGAAACCCACTGACTTACTCGGCTCTTGTTAGGCAGCCTTTTCCCAAGGCTTCTTGACAACCACAGAAAGCTACTGTTCTGTGGAATAGTAGACCCAACACAGTTTTAGAACAGAGCTGTGTGGCAGTCGATCTATGGTTCTTTCCAGCAACTGATGGATTTGTTACCATTAGTACAAGGTGGCTCTCCAGAAACTCTGCAATTGCCTCTTGAAATAGGAAAACCTCAGGTCACATGGGTAGGCTGTTGGTAATGGGGTGAAAACTTTTCCGGACCATTAAAACCAGTTCCTGTCACTTGCCTCTAAGTAAAAGTTTAAACAAACCTCTGTTCGCTGTTAGGAAAACCAGGATCAATACCCGATTGCAGCAAAGTTCAATGTCATTCTGCCGGATTCCACCGACCTCACAAAATCCACAAGGGGCAGGAGCTGAGATTGATGACTCTCAAGTGTCCAACTCAGAATCCAGCTTCTTGGGCTGCTGTGCAGAGTTTCAATGGCATTAGTCACCAATAATCACAGTTGCTCTGTTAACATTGCAGAATGCTGTATAGCTCATAACTCATTTTCATATACATATCATTTAATCCTCACAAAAACTCAACGAGGTGATTATTACTCTTGTACTTTTACAGAGAAGAAAACTAAAGCTTAAGATGACTTAAGCACATTATCCCAGCTCTCAGGGAGTGGGTGTCAGCAGTGTGTTTATATCGGGTTTTACTGATCCAAGTCCATTTGCTTCATAGAGCAGGGTCCAGTGATCAGAATCAGGACCCGAAGTGGGTGGTAGGAAGGTGAAATGCTACGCTAAGCAAAGGCTGGTCATCTAGGAATGGGCTGCTCTCAGATAGGGACAACCTTTCTCTAGTCCTCTCTTTGCTCATAATGTAATCAGAGAGCACCAGTGACCCGTGTATTGGGAATGATGTTTAACCTTCGATTTCCAGATAAGGAAGCGAAGGTAGGGGGTTTGTTGTTCTTCAGACTCTCACAGCTGCCTGGTGCTAGGACTGGGGTTGTTGCCCAATTTTCTGCCCTTAGGATGGCATTTTGGTCACTCTCTCTGGGTGCTTTTCCAGCCATGCGCTTTGTTCTTTTGACAAGGAAGCACCGTGTTTACCGTGGAAGATGATGGGGGCACGTCTTAGATAAGCGAGTTAATAATAACATTCGCTATGATTCATGGAACACCTGTGATGTGCTGCACTAGATGCTCCATAGGCATGCTCTGTAATTTTCATGGGAACCTTGCAAAATCTGTATTATTATCGTGTGAAGAGACGGGGGCCAGGATGAAGAGGGACTAGCCAAGGTGATATTGAGTTCATGATTTTTCCGCTGTGAGGTGTGGCCTCGGCAATAATTTCTTCCCTTGTCCTAGAAAACTGAAATGTCTGATTTTTTTTTTTACACAGTCAAGTATCAGTTTTTGGAAATCATTAAAATTCAAATCATCTGTGTTTATTCCTAGAACTACATCTGATTGAAAAGGGAGATAAGGGAGATGCTTCAGTTATCGCCTTTAAACAGAGACCTTAGAAGTCTTGATTAATACGTATTTTTTTATTGTGAAGAAAAACCAACAGTTTTCTTTTTAAAAGAACTACAAATTAAAGCCATTTGTTTAAGTAATTAGAAAAAAAACATTATTTTTTTTTTTCAACCTCTGTTCCTCTGGAGTGCCGGGGGCGGAGCTCTGGTGGTGGTTTTGCATTCACTAGCTAGTTTCTTCAGACAATATCTGTAGGATGGGCAGGCATACTCATCATCTTTACGTTAGAGTCGCTTTAATACAATCCTCTCCCCTTAGCATCTGTGACACAGTTAAAAAAATAGACGCAGGCAGGCACGCACACACACAGGCGTGCACACACGCAAGCACGCACGCACGCACACACGCACACTTTTTCACTTGTGAAGTAATAAGGCTTGGGAAAGCCTGAGTGCTGTGCCTTCCAGGAAGGGACTGAAGCTTAGATGGGCAGTGTGGAATCCCTGGGGCCTGAGAAACAGCAGGGAAAGGGTACAAGGATATGGGAAATAGCACTGGGTAGGAGGAGACTGTTGTTACAAAGTTGGTCGGTTTCTACGCACCTCTTCCCTGACTCTTAGTATTTCTTTCTGGCTAGTGTCTGCCTCCACCCCCACCGTGACCCTGATGTGATATGAGTAGCTTCCAGTTCTGGCCTCTGTTAGACATTGTATGGAAGTCCCTTGGCAAGTTGCCCTGCTTCTACCTAGTCAACCTGGAATGGTTGTGTATAATCTGTTCTCATGGAAGTGGAATAAGTCTTCTCTCCCAAAGTAGTGAGTGCTTTGGCTCTAAGGTGTTTAGACTTTTCACTTATTTTTTGATACGTTGACTCTTGGTGCTTTTTGATCCCTGTGGATTTTCTACTTCCTGATGACTGGCTTGGTTCTTACCCCACAAACTTAATCGTCATTCCTGACTGCTCAGTGAGCTGCTGAGCCATATGGATTTTCTGTTTTCAGCCCATCCCTGCAATTCGTACATTTGTTGTGCTTTTCTGCCTGGCTTCCCATGTTGCTCTGGGTTGCCTCATCAGTATCAGCTCTGATTCAATAAGGGGGGGTCCAATTTTACTGAGCAATCGGGTGAACAATAGTAGTGTTGGAGGAGCCCTTACATCTTCCTCTGGCATCTGGCACAATCTTCATGATATTCCCAATCATGAAGTTAATTTTATAAGTAATAAATCAAAGGCACTTCAACAGAAGTATTTTATAATCAAGGAATACAACTGTTTCCTGTTGTTGAGTTAGTTATGTCTTTATAAATTATAATATAATATTACAAAATTCTATTGAGTTCCTACGGTGTCCTGAAATTGGGGTCATTCCACTTCTCCAAAGAACACCAGTCCTATCCGTGTGATGGGGAATATTTGATATGGTATTTATTGGGTGACAATTTCTTATGCTTCTTCTTTATACTAAGACTGAGCAAGAGTCAGTTTCCCTGCAGAGTCTACATTTTAGAAGTAATTTAAGCAGTAACTTATCTCAATAGGATATTATGAAAAGAAGGTTTTTTTCCCCCCACATCCAGGTTAATTTATCCAAATCAAGATCCTCAGCTGGGAAGGCAAACTCAGTATCTGATACCAGCAAAATTGGCAGTATGTCCTGCATGCATGTTGAAAGCATCCAGTTCTGGGGCACTCTTGGCCAACAAGCTCAAGATTAATTTCTTACCATTTCTCTAAAATGTACTGTTGTATCTGCAAAGTAAGATATGGTGGGCTCGGAAGTAATAGTTTCTTCAGACCATTGCTCCTAAGAATTCACACCGAACAGGCAGTAGGTAGAGGCAGAGGAAGATGAATTCTGTGAGTCTCGGGATAGTCTAGTCTACCTACTTAGTGATTTCCAGGCCAGTCAGGGTTACATAGTAAGACCCTGCTTTGAAAAAAACAAAATTCACATTAAATTTATTTGTGGAACTCTGATTGATTATGACAGATAATTGACGAGTCAGATGCCATGTTGTCAACATCATTTCTAACCTTGATTAAGCAGTTGCAGCGGCGTCTGCTAGGGTAGTCGTTTCCCACAATGCTCCACTTGACACCACAGTGTTCTACTCCACAGTGCATCTGTAGCTGCTCTCTGAGTTTCAGGGCTTGATGGGGTTGGGGACACTGACCACAGAAAGGACTTTGGAACAGTGCTTGGCAATCACATGACCTGTTATTATTTCCTGTAATTAGCTTGGCATGGGTAGGGTAATCAGCAGAACTTCATTCCAAGTGTGTGTTGAAATTCTCTGCTGTCCTTTGAAATTTCAAGTAATGATTTCCTCCCATTGTACAGAAGTCTGATGAAGCAACACGTCTGGTATTCTGTGTTTGGAGACCTCTTTCACAACGGCTACCTATAGATGTTCCGGGTTTGCTCGAGAGACAGCTAGTGCTAGATGATGCCACAGGGGCCACCGGCTAAGTCTGTGCGGTAATAAAACACATCCTATAGGAACAGAGGCAGCGATAAGCACATCTAAGAGGGATGGAGCAACAACTCAAGGATGTATCATTCAGACAGCCAAGGTCACAGTGAGCAGAATGGAACACCAAGAAAATAGTCCCCGATAAACCAATGCGGTAATTGGAAGTGTTTGTGGTGATGGGAAAGAGGACTCTGGAGGCCTCCAGGGCGAGATAAGACAAGCAATCAACGTGCCACGGTAATTTGTTAGCTGTCTCGGCTTCGGGTTGAGGTGTATAAACCTGCCTGGTGTGATGTATGAAGCCGGCTAACCCTAGGAAAGTTGGCCATGGAAGGACAGCAGCAAAGTGGAGCTCGCTTGGAACCGACCAGGAAGTCATCTGCACCTGTAAATGTGACATTCCCCGATGAAGGTAGACCTTGGCTTCAAGTCTCCTGTGTCAAGGAGGCTTGGTGAGCACAGAAGAATGTTTCATACTTTCCCCTGGTCTTCATGACGAGTTCATAAGAACTGATGTTCTTTAAAAGCTGCAACATGGGTAGAAAGACTTGTCACCTCTACAGGCCAAAATACACACGTTGACCTTCTAAACCCATTGAGTGCTACTCAACCCTCATAGCACAGACAACATCCTAGCTATGTGCACTTTTCTCTGATCCTGAGCATGACTTATCCACAGTACAGGCTAGCTGTGCACCACCCTCTCCATCCCACTGAGCCTGCATGGTGTCCCACCACACTGCTGACCTCACACCTGACTTATGTATCTCTCTTCCTGCTAGGATCTCACCAATAGCACCTTCAGCATTGCGGGGATTTTACATCTATTCTACACTGAACTCAGTGGGATCACCTGGCCCAGCTCATCACCTCTGTATGGATAATATATTGCTGTGGCAACATCTGATTTTTTGCTCACTCAACATCCATTATTTTTTTCATTTTTCCCCCCCAGAAACAAACTGGTTTTATTTAATCGTGTGATATACACAGCTAAGAGGATGCTATTCCTAACCTCCTTTGCAGTTAGATTTGATTATGTGATGAAGTTCTGGTCAATAACATTTAAGTAGAAGATGTTGGCTAATACTTCTTGGAATTTCTCCTGAAAAGAAAACTGAGTTCCGAGGCCCAATCCTTTGGCTTGGTCTCACCCTTGCTTCCCACAGATTGAAAACACGTAAGGCAGCCAGATCTTATCATTTAACTTGATTTTGAGACTAGAAATCACCTATTGGGAATGGCTGGTTCATGAATTAGATGGGGTCTGGGTCTTTTGTAATTAGGTGGAGCTCCAGTCTCTCTCTCCAGACCTCCACAGGATGTGTTTAAATGAACTCCCTTTGTGAGACATTGATAGCTAAAGATCATCTTGGATTTGGAGTTAGTATACCATGGCCACTCCTTTGCTTTGTTATTTACAGAGTTCCATTAGATTGGCCTGCCCACAGTTACTTCCCTAATAATCGACCCATGTTATGTTTTTTTAAAGCAGGGTTTTAGTGTGTCATGCGCATTGACATCTCATGATCCTCCTGCCTTAGTACCCCCACCCCCACTTCAAGTGCTAGGGTTACAGGCAAGCTCCACCATTCCTGGCCAATGTTAGTTTCTCAGTGATGGATTTCATACCGTCTTCACCTCTGTGGTCCTACTTCTGTCTACCCTGCCTGTTGCAGGTCAGATAAGATGTCCATCCAGTTTTCTGTTACTAGAATGTAGTAAAGAAGCCGTTGTTTCAAGTGTTTGTTCTTTCCAGTCTGCCCCATGTAGTCAGTCCCCAGTTGTTAGGGATTTATCTCTTAGTTCACTCAGGCCTCAGTTTTTTTTTTTTAATCTGTAAAATAAAGACGACACCCCATTCCAAGGGTGTCACCACCAATTCCAAGTTGGCGAGCTGGAGAGCGGTAGTGATCGGCCTGAGCCTTAAAGCTCCTGCTTCCCTCCCCTCCCCTCCCCATACATGTACATGTACCTTGCAGCTCGTTGTGAGAATCGGATTAGGTAATGCACTAAGAGGCATTTTATGTTCTGGAAAGTGGCAAGAAGATCTCTGTGATCATTGCGAGGATTTATGCTCCCTAACAATCCAAGTGACAGAGTGAGGCCTCAGCTCTTAGAGGAAATTACTTGCCTTTACTGTTTCATTTTCCCCACAAACCTCAGGGGAGTGGCTTTTAGGTTTTTGCAAAGAGTCAACTGATCCTTATGAGGTTTCACACTAAACGGAGGAAGCTTCTGTGGGCCTTTCTTCTGTCTGAGTCTTCCCCGGGCTCATGGTGAGCTGGAGGTGGCTTTCCTTTGTTACCAGGGACCACAGGAATACACAGGAATAGCATCATCTCCGTTAGGGCTCTTTCATTCTCTCTCTCCTCCCTCCCTCCCTCCCTCCCTCCCTCCCTCCCTCCCTCCCTCCCTCCCTCCCCCCTCAGCCCTCAGGATTCTTTGCTTCTCATTTACACTCAGGTGGCTTCAAAGCTCAGACACAGTTCATTTCTCATTTCTCTCTCTCTCTCTCCCTCCCTCCCTCCCTCCCTCCCTCCCTCCCTCCCTCCCTCCCTCTGTGCAGGTGTGTGCGCATAAGTATGAAGGCTAAAGACAAGCCTTAGGTGTCATTCCTCAGGAGCTGTCCACTCTCCAAAAATTTTGTTGGGGCTTTGACATTCAGAGTTACTGACTCCTCTTCCAAAGGACCTGGGTTTGAGTCCCAGCACCCACACAGTGGTTTACAGCCTCCTGTAACTCTAGTCCCAGGGGATCCAGCAGCTTTTTTTCTGGCCTCCATGGACACCAGACATGGTGCACATGCAGACAAAACAGCTGTATACCGCAAATAAATAAGTAAATAAATACGATATTATTATAATTAAGTTTCTAAAGGGTGTGTGTGTGTGTGCGTGCACATATGTGCTTGTGCCCTTGGAGGTCAGAGAGGACTGGAGTTACAGTTGGTTACAAGATGGCCAATGTGGGTACTGGGATCTGAACTTGAGTCCTTTGCAAGGTCAGTGTGAACCCCTAACCACTTATTCACTAGCTCCCACTTATTTCTCAAAGCAAGGTCTCTCACTGATGCCCCCTAACCCTGTTAGTCTAGATTAGGTTGACAACCAAGCACCAGGGATTTTCTTGTCTTCATCTCTCCAGCCATGGGACTGTCATCTTACACTGCTATGCCTGACTTATTTTTTTTTTTTTTTATGTGAGGTACTGGGGATTGAACTCGGGTTTCACACGTGCATGGACTCGAGTTGTACCCACAGTGACTCCACAATTGCTTTCTGACAGTTGAAAGGACCCTAGTGGGGATGTTCTTGAAGAGACAAGCCCAAAGGCATCTGGAAGCAGGATGGGTCAGTGGGGACTTTATAAAGGCCAGTTTTGGGAAGGAAATAAAGGAGGTAAAACTGGAGAGCCATTGTGCTGCCTCAGGGGGATGGACACTGTGGGAGGGTCTGTCATTCTTCATGCTTCCCAAGAAGCTGTTTTGGTACTAAGGCCATGCAGCCTTGCCTTTCTCAAGCTCTGGTGCTGTGCTGCTACTGCCCACAAGGAGGGGCCAACTCTTGCCCATCTCTTTCTGTTTGACCTAAGGACTTTTCAGAGAATCCAAGTTCTTGAGAGAATCGGCTTCTTTAAAAGGATTTGGCCACCAGAATTAATAGAATTGTAGGTTTTTTAAAACTAGAGTTCTCAAAGTTCTTAAAGATAGATGTGAGCAACTGAGGCCTGGAGAGGTTAAGTGATGGGTTCAACTTTTGTAGTAAAATACTCTGTTAGGTTGATAATATGGGTTCTTAAAATTTTTTTTTCTAATTAAATGTGCTTTCTATGAAATCTTCTTGCAATCAAGAAGTTATGCTATTTGATGAATAATGATAGGGGCGTGGAACAGATTCACGAATTACCTGATTTGTTTTCCGGCAGTAGTAGCCACTTTAAAAGAAAATGGCTCTGAAATAGTTTCCAAAGGAAAATGGACCTATAAACTGTAATGTTCCTGTCTTCTTTTCCCCGTGCTCTTCATTCCATTTCCTGTTTATGATCCCGCCTTCTGGGGCATTTGGTCTCATAAACTGTAGGAGACTCCGTTGCACGCACATGCTGACCTTCATAGCTTTTCTCTTTTGTTCGCCAGTGGGAGTTCTCATGACAACCTAGAAAGGAAGATAATAGCAAGGGCACATTTCCTTCATCTTGATCTCTGCTGACTGATTTCCTTTGTGGCTGGGAATGTGGGCCTGGGCTCACTTCCAGGGCTGTGTGTAACCGAGAGCTGGAAATGGAAAACTTAGCCCTACCCTGCCCGCCACCCCTAACTCTCTCATGTAGCTTCTTACACTCCAGACTAGTCTTGACTGTCTGTGTAGCTGAGGATCGCCTGAGGATTGCCTCAAACTTTCAGATCACTACTCCCCAGTTCTTCTCTTAAATCCAGCCAGTGCACATTTCCACCTAGTGGTGTGGTGAAGGTGGCATACAGTTGGCTTCTAAGGGGGGATGTCTCTTAGAATTTATGGTTTTAGTAAGTCGTGGGTGTTCAGAAATAAGACGTTGTTGAGTATGCACAGCATGGAATTTGTACACTCCAGAAGTCAAGGCCTTCTTTCCCCCTGCTAGCCAGCTTGCCAGTACAGTAGTGTGTTTGGAAAATTATACTTTATGAAGTTTCTTGAGGTCTTCCCATATCAGTGCAGATAGATAGCGCTCACTGTTCTGAGAATTATAAGGAGTGTTGCTGTGTGATTGCACTATAGTGTCTATAGTCCATGGCTAAATGACGGATAGCCTTGCTTGAATTTCTCCAGAAAAAGGCTCTGAGGCATAGGTGCAGACAGTACTTTCTAAAAAGCAGATGAACCCAGAAGGCACAAGTCAGATGGTGAGCAAATTGAGCCAAGTTCGCTTGTTTAAGCCAGGATCCAGACAAAGAATTTGTATCTGGGGAGCTTAGAGAGCTCCTCAGTCTTTTAGTTTGCTTCTGCTTGTCGCCCCTTGCAGTTTCGTTGCGGAAACCGGGTCATTTTCCTTACTGACGGAATCCCCACCGTATTATTTGACATGTTCTCTGTGAATGCAGCACGTGGTACAGAGGTCTCTTATCCGTGGCTTCACTCTCCGTGTTCTGTTACCGTTGGCAACCGTGCTCTGAAGCATTAAATGGAAAATTCGAGAAATAAACAATTCAGAAGTTTGAAATTGGATGCCATCCTGAGAAACTTGGTGGACTCTCACGGCATCCTAGTCCACCCTTTCCTGAATCTGCACCTCCCTTTGTACAGCGTATCCATCCTGTATGTGCTGCTTGCTTGTTAGTGACGACCCAGGTTACCAGACAGACTGTCAGGGCATCACAGTGTTGTTAGTGACGACCCAGGTTATCAGACAGACTGTCAGGGCATCACAGCGTTTATACTCAGCCAACACTTGCCTGATCATTGTCCCAAAATGATGCTGGTGATCAAGATAGACAAAATGAAGTCATAAAAGTGCTTTTGGTGAAGAGCAGAAAATGCTTGATTTAACAAGATGTGCACAAACAGGAAAAAGAAACACAGCACAGGGCTTGGCACTATCTCTGGTTTCAGGCCTCTATTTTGAATATATCAATCTATGGGTGAGGGGAATTACTATAATTCATGCAAATTATTCTTAAATTAAGAGGTAGAAAAAAAATTTCCCGTTTAACAAAAGGAAACACTCTCAGCACATTTTCAATTTAAATTTATAGAAATACGGAGTCGATATTACAGAAAGCTCTCACATGCCAGCTCCATCCATCCTTCCTACTGGTAGCTCCCCTACTATAAACATTTTATCATAGTGTGGTAAGTGTGTCATAATTAGTGGACTGACAATGAACTGATGCCCCATCAAGGTCTTAGTTTATCAGATTTCCTTAGTTTTCCCTAATATCTTTTTGCTACAGTAGGATCAGCATAAGGTACTGCATTGCATTTAGTCTGCGAGTCTCCTAAGACTCCTGTTGGCTGTTTCTCTGACCTTCCTTGCTTCTGTTGACCTTGACAGTTTGGGGAGTGGGTTAGCTCTATCGCCAGATGCTCTTCTATTGGAGTCTGTCCGACACTGTCCTCTTAACTTTCCATTGGAAGATGTCAGAGTTAAAGCACCCTTTCATCATAGTATATCAAAGGTAGAGGTTATCGGTGTGATTTGTGACTGCTGATTTTCGCCCTAATCGCTGGCTGAGAGAGAGTTTTCCAAACTTCTCCCCTCAGTTTATGCTGCCCTCCCCAGTTCTCCATACTCCCACATTCTTTCTACAGAAGTCACTATGGCAGCGCACACCAGGAGTGGAGAATTGTTGTCCCTCCCTATCCTTACAAAGCCCTCCTTTTGGGGGTTTACTATCTATGGAAATGAATTGGAGTCCTATATGATATATTTATCTTCCCTCCACATTTATTTACTCAGCCACGTATTTACATTGATGCGCACCATGGATATTTATATTGTATTGATGGTATAAATTCAATACTATTTTTGCTCTTTAGCTTTGGGTGGGTGTAACATTTTCAGTTGACCAGGTGCCCCCTTGATATTCTCCCTCAAGTTACAGGCATTTTCTTTTAAAATAATTTTTATGAGAAAGTTCCTTAATTTCTGGCATTCATTGATCTTTAGGGATAGAGATTTATTCCATATACCTCAAGTAATTGGGAGGGAAGGATTACATTTTTACGGCAGGAGGTCTATAAAATCCTGCCCTTCTGTGATAGGCTGCATGGTTTGATTTCTTCCATCACAAGGCTTCCTCTTAGCTATTGTTATTGCTATTATTAACTATTGTTATTGTTATTTTTGGTTTTGTCTAACTTTCCCAACTGGGGCTAAATTTAAGGAAATGCATGACACACTTCTCTGTTTCTATAACTGTTTCAGTGAGGATATGGCCCTGTGATGTCTTGGGGCGTGCATATGTGTGTGTGTGTGTGTGTGTGTGTGCGTGTGTGTACATATGTATAGGAGCTAGGTCTTACTTGCTATCTGCACAAGGCCTTGCTGCCTAGACGTTGCCAGGAAAGATCGCCACATGTGCTTGTTACCGTTCCCTCTTGCTTCCCTACTCCCTTTCATCCGGTCTCTCAGGGCTTTTCTTTCTTTTTCTTTTTCTTTTTTTTCTTTAGCCATGCACTTAAAAGCATGTTTTCACATTTCCCCCTAGAATTTCTAAATATTTTATATTTTACAGTTTTTAGTCTTACATTGCCAAAAATAAAAGTCCTGCGCTTCCCTTTTGTAATCTACTCTTTTCTTTGGAGAAATTAAAAATCCCTGCAAAACATCATTTCAAATATATCCTACCTTCTGCCCAGAATTGTGTATTTTTAATTTATTCAATGGATATTTTGCACACCCATACTCTGTTCTAAAAACGTGAGACAAATCAGTGAAGAAAAAAAATCCCACAAACAACTCTGCTTTCCCATGAAGCTCACATTCCAGTGGGAGATGCAGACAATGAAAAATAAGCATAGGATGTAATTATATCATGTATACAGAATGGGGTAAGCGCACTGAAAAATCCAACAAATGAGAGCAACATTTATGAACCAAGGCTGAGGGAAGAAGCCAGGGTGACTGTGCATGCTTTCAATCCCAGCACTCAGGAGGCAGAGGCAGGAAGATGTCTGTGAGCTCGAGGCCAGCCTGGTCTACTTAGCAAGTTCCAGGCCATTCAGGGATATTTAGAGAGACCTTGTTTCAAAGAACAAAACAAGCAAAATGGAACAAAACAATATTAAAGGAAGAAGATTAACATCTTCCTTTAAAATAAAGTGGCTGCTTATTAACAGTCTTTAACAGAATACCACAGACTCTATAGTTTATAAAATAAGACTTTTGGGCACATAGTTCTGAGAGCTGAGGAGGCCAGTACCGACAGGGTTGCATTTGGTAGGTGACTTCATCTTGATGGTGACAGGGTGGACGGTGTCACTGTCACTCGGTGATAGCACATGCAAGAGAGGGCGGGAACAAGGAAGCAAACGAGACAGAGCTCTTTCTTATGATAAGACCACACCCATGGTAACAACCCACTCCATCAGGAGCAGCTTTAGTCAATTCATGAGGACGACCTCCTCAGGACCCATTTGTTTCCCATCTTCTCACCCACACACACCCTGTTTGCAACACTGATGCCATTTCTGTAACTGAGGGAGCGACTGTCAGATTTCTCCACTACAGTCACCCACTTTCTCTCTTTGGAATGAATACTTCATAATCATGCAGATATCCCTTTTCCTCATGTCTTCACCAACGCGTCTCTTTCTGTTAGTTTTTGTCTGTAAATGAATATTCCTCAGGGCAAGAATCAGTTCTGTTTCTGTTGCCTTTCTTTAAAAATGTAGTTTCTGAGAAACTGTATTCATGCAAATAAGTAGACAGGGTCAGGCAATTGTTTTTCTTCTTGTAAGAAAATACAACTGTATTACTGAGTTGTATTCCCAGACAAGAGAAAGCTTCATGCAAACACACTTGTTTGATTATTTTCAGGTTATTTGCCTCCAATCACAAATTCTCCGTCATAGAAGTGATAAATAACATTCTTGAAGCTTATTAGACAAAACAAAGAAAAATATGATATGCCAATAGATTTGATTTCTAGTTTTAAGTTTCTCTGAATTATGAAAAAATATTTTATTCAGACCACCAAAGAGGCTGTGTTTTGTGATCGTGTTTTAAGAGGTACCTGTTTGGCCTGATATGCTTAGGAACGATCGGGAACCTTCAGATCACCTTTGCTAATAATATGATTTTTGATAACACACCTTTATTAGGTACACCTAAGGGCCCGTTAAAATCCTCTAGCCATTTAAACTCTATGTATGGAGATCATTCAGCACATAACTTCATGATGATGGCCTACTAATCACGCCAGGACAACTACCATGGGCAAGTGAAGGCATATGTTAATCTTGTCTAATGGGCAAAGCCACTCTTCATTGTCAACCCAATCAGCCAAATAACTTCATTTTTTTTTGTCAGAAAAACTCTGACTTCATATTCAGTCTAAATAAACATGCTATTATGCATCCCCATGACAACCGCCTCATTCCTGAATCTAAACAGCTAGCTGGGGATTAAATGATTCCATTTTCTCACATGTCGGTGTAAAAAGATGCCAGTTTAAGCCCTGATTTTATAATAGTTACAGTTTAAATGACAACATGCAATACTCCCTGCAAAGGCAGAATACTACATTTTTTTTTTTGCAACAAAAGTTTGTATACCAACCGAATCAGATCCTCTAATGTCAAGTTTGAAAGTACAGATAAGAGAAGTAACACTTCATTTGGGCACAGTCCTTGTAATAATCAGGACTGATTACGGATCTTGTAAAATTAAGAGCAAAATGAACGTGGAACCTTTTTTAAAAAAGTGAAAATTTTATAAGAACCGGGTCCTATATGTGACTGTCTTGGCTGTTTGCCCCTGAAGTTGGCCTGGGAACAATTTTGGTTGTAGAGACTTGTATCTCATAAGATAAATCAATAATAAGAAACCTTCCAAACTAAAGAAATAGAAGCATCAAGGTATTCTTTGCATGTATTTTTTTTGCCCTTGTGGATATAACTTAACTGAAAATGATGACCAATATCTGTGAATTTTTCTATTTCTAATGCATTCTTTATCTGGCATATCTCTGTAACCTGTCCAACAGTTTCTCAGAGACTTTGCTCCTTCTTCTGCAAAGTGTGGATAATGCTATTTGTCCCCAAATTAGTTGTAAATATGAGAATGTACCCAGAATTAGCACTTGGTCAATACTACTGAACTACTTGCTATTCTTATCATTTTTATTTTGGTCATTTTATTCACCATATAAATTAAAATAATGTTAGACCAGGGATTGTACTTAATTGCCATATAGACGTGATGTGTAAACTCAAACTTGGTGGAGTTGAGAAACATGTATTTGCTTACTTAACAACGGTGTACCAGGTCAAATATTTTTTGGTATTTGTAATGCCATTTCTATTTTCACCTGAAAAATTTGCAACCAGTGGCACTAATTCTTAGGAGGAGGCGCTCCAGTAAGTCCCGGTCATTGAGTTTAAATGCTGAGCTGACTGATAATTTTGCTAGTGCCCTTAGTTTTCCTCAAAAGGAATTAATTGATTTGATTTTAGAGTCTAAATGTTCTGTAAATAAATCACTACACACTGCACGAAAGACTCTTCCCATATTATTGTTCAGCTGTGTTTTGTGCAGAGCACAAAGCAGAATGGAGTGCTTGCTCATGGGAAGAAGAGCCCGCTCTCTGGAAGACTCATTATGGGTTTTTTTTTTTTTTTTGCATCTTTTTTTTTTTTTCAGTTCTACTTTGGTAGACCTTGGAACTTTGATTAAAAACTTTCATTATGGTTTTTATCAGTGCTTGGCTTGATGTAAACTCCCCTTTCTCCCAGACTGCAGCCTTATTTTGGCCAAAGGAGTCCCTGTGTCTGTTTACTTCAGCGCCATTCTTCAGCCACAGCCTGACAAACGTGGAAACAGTGTAAAGACCGCATGACTGGCTCCTTTGACTTGACATTTTGAAGCTGAAATCAAATTTGTACAAAATACATCTGGCTGGTTTGGTGGAGTTGAGAGATAGTGTGTCATAAATCGGGGACTTGTGACAATAGACACAGTCAGTCTGGGCCCTGGATTCTGAGATCAAGATTTCTGCAGTGCTGCGCTCCCTGCAGACTTGGGGAGACTTCTCTAGCCTCATCCTAGCCTTCAGAAGATTTCTGGCAGTCTTTGGTCCCCCATAGCTTGTAGTGACATCACTCTAGCTAGTCCTCGTGGTCCCAGGTTTACCGCATATGTTTTTCACATGTCTGTCTCCTAAAAAGGATGTGGAATTGTGGCCACCCTGCCATAGTATGGCTGCATCATAAATACATCTGAACAAACTTTGTTTCTAAATAAGCTCAGATTCTGAGGAACCGGCAATAGGAGATATTGTGTGTGTGTGTTCATATAAATTAAATATGTGAGCATAATACATCTCATTAAAACATTCAAGTTAAAAAATTGTATTTCAAAAAGAAAAATTTGACTACCTCTGTTTAATAGTACTAAATTATTCAGATATTGGAAGCATTTGTATCACAAAATTTTTCATTATAACTAAGTAAACGTAAGAATTTTGTTGATGAATAATTAAATTTTATTTATTCAAGGAACACATCTTATTACTTAAATTCACACTTTCAAAGACAATTATAAAAACCACTAAAAATAAATTATAGAAAAAACTTATAGATTACTAAAATCAACAATGTCTACATTAAAGAGATGTAGATGAATGCAATTATTGATTTTCATAGCAAATTACAAAAATCAGATAACATATAAATCACATTCTTGACTTTATGAAACAAGAAGTAGCATAAAAAGCATGACCTTTCTTTTGAAAATGTCTGGGGTGGGTAACTCAGAAGCATGCTTTAACAACCGAGTGAGGTGGCTCATACCCATAATATCAGCATTGGGGCGCCAAAGCAGGAGGATCACAAATTCAAGGCTATCCAGGGCTATATGGTCAGATCCTATCTTAAAAAAAAGAAATAATCAGATAATATAAGGAGCTATTCTAGTAATTCAGAAGACATTGCCATTACATTTTATGCATTTGAAGAAAAAGCTGTATTCTCTATCAGCTTCAGTCAGAAAGCAACATTGGAGTATGCTTTTCTCGTGTAGAATGGAGACAGGGTTATTGTGAAATGGGAGGTAAGGGAGAACAGCATCTGAGATGGCTTAGGAGCAGATATGTGCTTAGGCGGCTCATTTCCATGGGACACAGGGTTCGAGAGATCACTTTGGACACCCATTTGTGTTTCTGGTTAACTAAATCCAAGTCAATGTCTAACCTTGAGTTACCAGTCCGCTGCCTGTGGGGGGCATTTGCTGCTAAACGGGCAGTCTGCTCAGGCTTGTGTGGTTAGATGGCTGGGAGCTGCCTGGCTAGAGACAGTGCGTAGATGAGGAACAGCTCTTTGAGGGCAGGTCTCTACCAGCTTTCCCTCCCATTGATGCTTTACTGAAGCCAGTGGTGGCCATAGGCAGGCGGAAGCTTGGGTGGACAAGATTCCCCAGCTCTTAATACAACTGTGGCTTCAGTTTCGGTTCAGGTAGGGGACCCCCTCAGCTCTTGACATCAGCCAGTATTACAGTTCTTGACCCAGGTTCTGACTCTCTTGGTTCTACAGACTGGACAGACCTCAGTAACCCCTCTTCTGGTGACCAGGGCCTTTTATCCTTCAGATTTAGTTCTTTCTCTCATTGGATCTCCCTTTTCTCTTCTATCCTTCCTCTTCCTGCTTTGGATGTCATCCAGTTGTTGAGGTGTCCCCTTTGCAGGTGGCTGCATTTGTAGGGCCACTGGCCACTTTGCTTCATGGACACCATCACCATTCTGTGTTCTCTGTTGCTGTTTTTTTTTTTCCACGTTGCTAGCTCAGTCCACACTTCTAAAGGTCTACAAGGCAAGACCACTAGACAGGAGACTTTCATTGGGTCTAGTGTTGCAACATGACTGGAGACAGCACAGGAGAATTTCCCAGCCCACCAACCAAGTAAGCCAAGCAGACTTCGAGGAGGAATGCTTGAACTAGTCATGGCCTTTCGGTTAGACCTATTACAGCCATTTAAAGCACGTCTCCTCAGGATGGACGTCAGCCACTGCAGTTTGTGTTGCTTGTCAATCACAGCCTTACTTCCGTAGTTAAACAAGTCACAGCGATCTCTCTTCTAGCCACCAAGGGAAATGCATCCTCCTGGCCCACAGAGAAACGACTGCAAGGTCATTTAGAAGATGTAATAGCAAAAAGCCCGGAGCAAACGATTTCAAACAACCCTGGCTGCCAGTTTTTAGGAGCCAGGAAAAAAAAAAAAACAAACCCAGCTGTAATCTTTGCATCATTTTCTCAAGGCATCCACAGAGTGTTCAAAATGGCTGATGGTGCCATAAGGGTTCTCTGGCTGGCTGACTAATAGTCCTTTTGCTTACGGCAGCCAAGGCAGTGAGAGGATTGTCCAACAGATGCTAGATTGCAAGTCCAGGTGTCCATCCCTCAATGTTTGTGCTTATTTTTAGGGAAAGAAACATTAGAAGGAGTGCTCACAGCAAGAACTTAAAGAATGTGTCATTAACGCTAATAGTAAATTTGCAGGTTTTAACAGTGCTCAGTACTGGCACAGGGCCCCAGGGAGAATTGGGTGCTTATCTTTCTCATTAGGATCCAGAGATCTGGGTAATACAACTTTTAGCTTATCCGATATGATAGACTGAGGAGTCAAAGCAGAAAGGAACACGGATCTTCACTGCATTGAGGACTTTCACAGAAACGAGCAGCAAGTCGCCTGGTACTTCACACCGAGCAGACGGCATCAATGTGTGTGGTGGTGTCTGGTATTTATCATTGTGTTTTATAAACCTCCTGGAAATTAGAGTAGCTGGACTATCGCTATGTAGTCCACAGAGAAGACAGTAGGATGAGCCTCAAAACAGAGATGATGATGGGACCTGTTGGTGAGCACAGGGCTGACGCACAGACACGAGTACATTTCCTTCTCGGAGGGCGTTCTCGAACATTCTTCAATGTGTCATCGTAGTTATTTCTGTTTACACTAAAGTTATTTTTAGAGCCCATAGAAATAAAAATTACACCTGGTGTGAAGAAGTCTGTGACTTCGCTTGGAAGAAGGACGGCAAACGAGTGGAGCGAGGCTGATAAATGCTTTGATCCGGCGGTTAATGAAGCGAGGATCCGAGGGACTGGTCGGTCTTTGAAGAAGAGAAAACCTGAATGTAGAGCCTAAGAGGAATCTAGGAGCATCTGCTATAAAAGAGCCCGATGGTTACAAAGCGAATACTTTCAGGTCTATTTATTAGTGAGTATTTTTGAGAAGACCCCCCCCCACCTTGATACCACTATTCCTATGAGAGCTCCTCATCCTGATTCCAGTGTAGGTGTTTCCTAAATCTCACCAGCCCCCCTCTTCCATTAGTAAATCTGTGTTATAGCCTAGGATGCATTCTGCAGCTAGGTTACTATTTCAAAATCTTATATCCATGACCATGGTTAAGTATAGAAATGATGTGGCCTACTCTGACTTATGTGGATTATTCTTCTACTTCTAATTTTGAATTAGGGTTGAAGGTTCTTCAGTCTGAGAAGAGCTGAAAGGTAGGGAGAGGGAACTCTTTTGATTCCTGGTTCAAGTTCTTTATAAGCAACATCTTTCAGATTTATGCTATGTTGTACTGAAAAGATTAACTGAGGATCCCTATATAGTTTCTTCTTCCATGGCACTCTGCTCTTCTGAGGCTGAAACGAGCAGGTTTTAGGCAAACAGTTGTATGTTGCTGAATTTTAGGAGCCTTTTAGAAAGCCCAGTTTCTATGTCAGAATCTAGTTTAAGTTTTTGGTACAGGATACACAGACTGCTGGGGGAGAAAAGGCATCATGGGATGGGTTTAAGTCAGTGATGGACCCTGCCTGCTACAATACTGACATCTAAGGTAAGATGTGCCCACTGGTGCAGCAGTAGCATGGCTGTTAAGAGATGACCAATTACTTTCTGATTGAATGTGGGGCTTGTTTCATAGGACAGAAAACCTGGTCAAAGGCCCATGACTGGGGAGGTCGCGGGCCCTGACTGGGGAGATCGCGGGCCCTGACTGGGGAGGTCGTGGGCCCTGACGACTGGGGAGGTCGTGGGCCCTGACTGGGGAGGTTGTGGGCCCTGACGACTGGGGAGGTCGTGGGCCCTGACGACTGGGGAGGTTGCGGGCCCTGACTGGGGAGGTCGTGGGCCCTGACTGGGGAGGTCGTGGGCCCTGACTGGGGAGGTCGTGGGCCCTGACTGGGGAGGTCATCAGCCCTGGTTGGGGGCATGCTGCTGTTGTTTTGCTCTATGATTGTGTTGTCAAACTTCCATCTACATATTTTTGTGTACATAGCTCTGTGCTGATCTTGACTTTGGTTAGAGAAGCTTCTTTTAGCTGGAGTCAGTGGTTAATGCAGAGATTTATAACTGGTCAAAATGTTAAGAATACATGACCTTGAGGATTCAGTACCAAACAGGAGAGTTGTATCACACCTACGGGGCTCATGAAACAGTGCAGAAGAGGAAGCAAGAAAGAAGGTAGAAGCCAGAGGTTAGGGAGAAGAGCTGTGAAATGTTGTCTTTTGGACATGACACGGCCGTTGCATTCACGAACCAGCATCAGCTGTGGCTGCCTGCATAGACCTGAACAAGACTGATCTAATTGAATTTCCAGTATGGATTGGGTAGGGGCTTGTGAGACTCTGTTCTTACATAAGCAGCTATCGGCAGTTGATAACTTCTGGTGGAGGCAGAATTAGTTTTGGGCTGTGTGTGGCCACTGGTAGATTAACCATAATCTAGTGAATGGTCCCACATATTACACCTATATGTATACTTGTGAATATTGACAGTACTAATTAGACTCAGTCTCTCTCTCTCTCTCTCTCTCTCTCTCTCTCCTCTCTCGGACATGAAGTTAAGAGATAGACATTTTGAATGGGAAAATTAGTGGGGAGTTGAAGGGGATATATATGATCAAAATACACTGTATACATGTGAAATATGAAAAGTGCCATAAAAGACAGAAAATCTCATATAAATGATCTTGTTGGGTTTGAGACCTCTCTGTGAAAAATTTTCAGTGCCAAATTTTTGCCCAGAACCCCTTGTCATGAGGCAATCTCCTCCCATTCTTCAAAAGCCTGCAAAATATAAAAGGTATTATGGGAAAAGTATGACTTAGGACACACCACTCCAAATTCAATCAGTTTCAAAACCACCAAGTATCTTAGTATAAAAATTAGAAATAAGTTACAGTACACTAAATACTGAGTTTTAACTTTAAAAGAAAGCTTAACTTAAAAATCCCCTCCTTAGTAGAAAGTTGTGATAACACACGGAGATAAGACAAGTGCATCAACATGATGGGGGCTGGGATGTAAAGCCTAGTGTAAGGAAGACCCTAGGTCCTGAGTACTACTAAAGCAAAGCAAACCAAAGTCACAAGAAGATGACAAAGGGTAGCACAGCAGATCCTTCTAAGATGGAGCATGTGGCCAGATGGGCTGAGAGGAAGAGATATTGAGTGTTAATTCTAATAATGTGTCGGATCCCTCCTTGTTTGTACTCTGAGGTTAACTGCTGGTACTTGGTGGCAGAGTACATACTCAGCGGTCAAAAGAAACAAGGATGCTGTTTCTGCATTGCCCCGCTATTGTGTTCCTTACCAATCCCAACTGAAGTAGCTCATGTTTCAGAAAGCAAGCTCTGTATCCGAAATGACTCTCCTAACGAACAGCGGCGGTGCTGGAATTTGTGTGAAGTGGGCATTCTGCTAAAGGTCTGATTATTGATGCCATGTTTGAATAGTAAAGACATTTTATTTGTTTAGTTTTGATTTACATTGAATCATCCTTTCTGAAGCAGGTTTTGGTTTTGCCAGTTACATTAAGACAATGATATGGCAGAAGGAGACCTGAATCATTCAGAAGCTGATGAGGTGATTTCTTACAGATATATTTGGCCACGCAGAGCTAAGGTGAAGACTGACCAACAGCCGATTCAATTCAGAAATCTGCTTGGGGAGATTATCAAGATGAAACAATTTGTGAGAGTCTAGGAGAGACCTTTCCCAGGAGTGTTTCTCTGGCCTGAACAATTTTTCAGTAGAGGGCTGCAGCAATGGCCTCTGGGTCCAGAACCAATCATCCCTTCTTTAAACGTGCCACCGAGACTATGCCACTGGATGAGAGACCTCAGGGGCGTCAGAAACAAAGGCTCAAACGGACAGCTGGGAATCAAGAGCTTTTGATTATGCAGAAAGAAGAAAGACACATCAGGTAAGAAGCGGAGATGGTGACAAGTGGCAACGAGGCAGATTTCTAAGCCATGTGACAGGTGACAATATCCCTCATGTTCTCAGAGGATGCTTAGGCAGATTCTCCTCACAGAGGATAAATGCGTGGGCTTAATGCCTGAAGAGATTACATTAATCTCCTGAGAGATTTCTCCTAGATGAGATTATAAACCCAGGATGGCTAATATCAGCTCACTGGCATCTTGCAAAGACAAACCCACGATTTTCCTCAAGTGTTCTCCTTTTCTCAGACACTATGGGGTTTCTATTATTACCGGTAGCGACATGGAGTCCTGAGTTTTGGAAAGATGATTTTGTCTGAAAGATTTCGTTTAGTAACTGTGATACTAATTTTCTCTCTGTATTTTTTGTAGGCGCAGAATGAGTGCTAGGGCAATCTTAAGTATTCCATTAAATTCTTAAGACTTTTTAAACGCACAGCATATTCAACCCTGTTAGACTTGAAGAAGCCACGCCTCCCTTTGTGAACAAGCTCAAGTCTTGGATGCTGAAGTGATCTGGATTCCCCATGACAATGCAATACAACTCCCTGGTTGAGACAGGTGGAATTAGAACTGAAGGGGAGAAATTCATAGTGTAATTTTTTTAAACTCACAAGGGCAAAGTCATCTGATTTTAAACTTTAATTCATTTGCATTTTACTTACAAGGGAGTTTAATATTTGTACTTTAATTTCATTTTAGAAATGTAATAATGAAAAGTTAGAGTTTGGGCATCTATATATTGTTCCACACTGGTTATTGATGTCGTTTGATTTCAATACAGAAATTTGATGGGGTTATATTGAGGAATATGACTCAGGTGAATTTGGATTGAGAATAGACTAGGGAGTGAATTTTAGATTTAGTTGTGGTATAGTCTTACAGTTAATTGATATATCAGGACAATCTTTACATTGATTTTCAACATTCATGGAGGATTTCTGGACCTTGAGAGCTTGTTTGGAGGATCTTACAGAAGAGTTAGGCTACTTGTAGACTCTTGAATGAAGAATGGTCCTCTCTGTTGGAGGTCATCGCTTTTGATGGAGAGAAGCTCAGCTTCAGGAGGAATGTGCAACGAGTAATGAGGGAGGAAGGAGACGCTGGCCTAGTCTGCAGGATCAGCCTGGGTGATGGGCGGTATGACACGTATAACTAGGTCATTGTGATATGTTGTTGGAGAATTTATTTATCAAGGAACGTTGCTGATAGCCATATCTTTGATGATTCTAGGATCGTTAATCAGGAATGATGGACACAAAGAACAAAAGGTAGACTTGTTTTAGGTGAGCTACTTATACCCCCTTCCTGTATGGGACAAATCCGAGTGAAAGAGAGGTTCCTGGCCATGGCCATGACACTTTACATGAATTCTTCCTGATCGGGTGGCCACTTCTTAACTCTGGAACAACACTGGTAGCTTAAATTCTGCTCCAGTGGGAATATTTATAGCGAAGAAAATAGCAAACACAAAATCATCATGGCTTTTGTACTGGAGAGTGGTCAGCAGGCCACTGGAAAGTGTGACACCCTATTTATGATAAAAAACTCAGTGTCCCTTTTTCTCTTTCTCTTTTGTTGGTGTATGTGTGTGTGTGTGTGTGTGTGTTTTAAGGATCTTGTTCTATCCTGCTAATAGCATATTTTTGGATCTGCTCTTGACCACATGATGACCTTGGCAGTGAATCTCTACACCTGTGACAGGCACCTGTCTGGTTCGGCATGACTTGGGGTGGGTGATTAAATCTGTCTGTATCTGGGGACCAGTGCTAAGCCATTTTTTTCTAACCCAGTCTCTTTAAGCTTTAAAATCAGTATTTTCAACTCCATGGTTCTGACTTTTCTTACTAGTTCAAAACTCAAAGAACAAGGAGAAAGCATTCTGGAAGGGTTCACAAACTCCAGTGTCCACGGTTCCCCTCTTGAGTGCCTGGGAATTCGTATGAACTTACAATATTCTAACACTATCTTAAAATATTACTGTTTTTAAAAACTGTATTTTTTATTTTTAAAAATGCTCCTGTAAAGAATTAGAAATTTATAGCATATATACATAAGTGTATTTTAAAACAATGCTCACATAATTAAAAAAATAGTCTTATCTCCTGTCCCAGATACAAGTATGATCATGAAATTTCACTGCCTTTTATACATGTGTTTTTTGGAGGTTATAACATATTTTCTTAATATTTTTTGGACTAATTTTATGGATTTATAAATATGTTGAAGACACAATACAAAGAGTTCCCCTGTGTCCTTCATCCAATATTAACGTCTCATGTGGTCATGGTACATTTGTCAAAACTGAAAACAGCGTTGGTGGGCGCTAGTAACTAAACTCCAGGCTCTTCTTGCATCTCTGCCGGTTTTATATCAATGTTCGTTTCCTGTTTAAGAATTCAGCCCAGGACACTACAGCACATTTAGTCGCTGTGTCTTTTTAGTCTCCTTTGGCCTGTGACAGCATCTCATTCTTTCGCTGTTTTTCATGACCTTGACAATATTGAGAAGTCCTGGTTGGATATTTTACAGAAAGTCTCTTAATTTGGATTTGTCTGAGGGATTTCTCCTTTACAGACGGATGCTATGGGTGTTTGAGATGAATTATCCACTGTTTTTAATACTTAAAAACACAACAGATAAATATATTTACATATGCTACCCAATATTGTTTTGAATTTTAAAAGTATGAGATACCATGTTAGCCGTTTTTTTTTTTTTTTTTTTTGGAGAGCTTGCTTTTTATCTTGGAAATTGTTTTTGGGCTCTGCCTGTTTAAAAACACATTTCTTTTGCTATAGTGTAACATATGCATTCCTGAAGAATCTTCATGCTCTGCGTGATTTGTGCACTAAAAATAACAGGGACTGTGAGATAATTAGGCCCGTGGATAATTAGAGGCAGACCATTCAAAACCTATGCAGTAACATAGCAAGAGGACTAACATGAACAGTAACAATCCATGCCATTATTAGCACAGCGAAGCCTTCTCCCACACTTCCACCAGCCTCACAATTAGTCCCGCTTTTATAGCCTTCAGTCCAGAGGCCCCACGACCTTTGAGATGCATTTCTGCGAGGGCGATAATTTTCACCAGGGGCTGGACTCATGGAAACTTAAAATCTCATTTGGAGTGTAGCTTCTCCAGTCATCAATAAAATTCTGTGTTGCATAGAAATTCTTGGCAGTGTCTTTATCAAAGCTCTTGCCGCATCACAATATACTTTAATACTGTGGAATGCATAGTGATGTTTGAAGCCACTATAAACCATCTCCTGCACGTACTCACAGTGCTGAGACAGGCGTCTCAGCATCTTCATTAAGATCTTCACACTTTACAAGGAATTTTTCTTTGCTTGTGAGAAAAATGTGGTCTTTATTGCTTCACCATTAACCTGCTGGGGAAGATGACATATGAATGAGTATAACCTCTATGTTATAGTGACACTATTCTTAATTTACCTAAAGCATCGATTTACATATTGAAATGAGGGACGGCCTAATTTGCATCCAGACGTTTGATTTGTGGCTGAACAGGATGTGTACAGATCTTCTTCATACCTTTTAACCGAGGCAAACAATTCCGTCATATGGAAAAAGCATTTCTCAGATGGAAACTAGCATTCCTTCATTTTCTTTTTTTGCCCCTGAAAACAAACAGTGTTGCAAAGAGTTTTCCTGGGCATGTCATTGAGGGAGTTTTCCAGAGGTTATGTTGATAGAGGTAAGACAGTTGGGCTGTAGGATATGGTATGGGCATCCTTAATGCAACAGATGTATCAAATTGGAGAGTAGCAATACCATTGTGATATTAGACCATTCAGTGGATGTGGTTGCAGTTCCATTTGTTAATTTTATATCCTTTACTGTTTTATGCTTTAAGTAAAAATGTTGCCCATTTTCTGTTTGACCTCCCTCTATGTGCTGTTTAGGTTTTAGTAATGCTATGGTTAGCATCTTATATGTTATATATCCTAACTGATTACTTCTAGCAGGAAAAGAACATTTTAAATGTGTTTTATGGTTATTTTATATCAATACAAATATTAAACTCCAACTAATTCTAAAAAGTTGTACGTGTATATGCCTAGGATGTTCTATAACACGATTCTTTATTGATTCCTTGGGAATTTCATATCATGCACACCTATCCGGCTCACCTTTCCATCCCTCCATATCCACCCCTCACCCCGGCAGCATCACCCCACAAAGAAAATGTTAGTATTCAGGCATCTGTACTGGCCTGACCTTGGGGTATATGTCCTCAGCTGTAGCCACTAAGAGTACCCCTGTGCACATTCATTATGTTCCCTTTTAAAAGGGCTCTGCCTACCTCCCATCTCTCCTTCTCTGTCTCTCTCTGTCTGTCTTCTCTCTTCTCTTCTGCCACTCCTGTCCCCAGAGGCCTGTCTTCCCTCTCCCCTCTCACCTTTTCCCATTTGCTTTCCCCCAATAAAACCTCCTCCACCTGAGCTCAGTTGCATGGTGTCTTTATCTTGCCCTTTCTAAATTATAACAACCCCCCAAAGTTAATTAAAAATAAAAGACCTACCTTGTTCCTCCATCTTTCGTGACTCTCCAGTACCTCTTTATTCATCCTAGTGGCACTGGAAGCTGCGGGGTGTCACGCAGTGTACCCTTTTGTCCAATCAGCCCCTCCTACAACTGTTCATTGCAATGAGTCATTGTGTGGTTCAAGGTCATCATTATCACTGGACCCTCGCTTAAACTCCTCTTGGACGTCCTGCCGTGGACATCAACACAGACTGTGTCTGTGGTAGGGCCATGGACCCAGACACGGCTCTCAGTGGCATCGCAGACCTGGATGACACCATGGTCCCCTCGGGGAGGGGACAGTGCTGGCCACTCAGATCAGCATGGCCCCAGGGACAGCATGTCCTTTGGACAACAACATGGCCATAAGTTATGGTCTAAACCCTGGACATCTGTGTGACTTTTGGTGGCAACACGAGTCACAGACATCAACATGGACCCTGGCTGCTGTATGACCACAGACCCAGACAAGGTCCTCAACAGCAGCCGGGGCCTAGTTGTCACCATGGCCCCAGGTGGCAGTGGCAGTGGAGGTCACTCTGATTGGCATGGCTCCCGTGGAAGCATGGCTATTGGACACCAACATGGACTCAGGTGGTTGACCAGACCCCCGACATCTGAATGACCTTCAGTGGTTACCGAAGCCATGGATATCAACACCGACCCCAGCCGCAGTAGGACCACGAACCCAGACATGGCTCTAGGCAGCATCCCTGGCCTGGATGTTACTTTGGCCCCAGGTGGCAAGCAGGCCACCAATACCAGCTTGTTCCTCACTGGCTCGGCTTCCCCAGTTCTGCTTCTTTCCACAGCACATGAACCATCTGCTTCTCTTTCTCCCCCGTTTCTCCACCTTGTATTTGCTCATCATAATGGCACCCACCCACCTGGTGCCACAAGGCTCGTGGATGTCTTCAGCCAACCTGGACTGTGAGGACCCAGGCTGGCCTGTGGGTGTCTTTCATCTGCCTGGGTCGAGTGGCACCAGGTAGGCCTGTCATAGGACTTTTAATATAGGCAGTCATATGCACAGATTGTACATTTCTGTCCTTTCCTGATCATTGGGTCATTTTACTCCTTGTCTTACTGGATTGAACTTCACAATTTATGTAGCAAGCATATCGTCAGTCCAAAGAGGTGGATTTAAAATTTCATTGTGTAGTGGCTGGAGAGATGGCTCAGTGGTTAAGAGCACTGACTGCGCTTCCAAACGACCTGAGTTCAACTCCCAGCACCCACATGGCAGCTCCCAGCTGTCTATAGCTCCATTTCCAGGGGATCTGGCATCTTCACACAGAGATACATGTAGGCAAAATAACAATACACATAAAAATAAATAAATTTTAAAAAATTAAAATAAAAATAAAATTTCATGGTGTATGTGTGGTGTAGAGTGGTGTGTGTGTGTGTGTGTGTGTGTGTGTGTGTGTGTGTAGCTGTGCTTGTAAGCATAAACACCCATGTCCATGCCAAGGCCAGACGAAGATGTTGGCTATTGTCCTTTCTTTCTGTATGTTTTATTCTCTTGAGGACCTGAGGCTTGCTGGTATTTTTTCATTAGGTGCGAGCCAGAGAGTTCCAAGGATTCATCTGTGTTTGCCCCTAGTGATGGGCTCGCATATGTGCAGGGTCACTCCCTGTGTTCTTACACGGGTGATAGGGATTCAAACTCAGGTCCTTATGCTTGCTTGGCAACCATTCCTACTCACTGAAACATCTCCCCAGTCCCAAGTTTTAAGAATAATATTTTTTGTAGATAGAGTTTTAGTTGAAACTTTTATTTTTAATGTAATAAGGATGAATAGAGGTGAAATTTTTAAACATGATTTTAAAATAATCCCTTTGAATGATATTATTTTGATGTTGCTATTTAAGTGGATCAAGATGGTATAAATTACATTGATAGGTTTCTCTAATTTTCTGGGGAAAACCTTTGACAGGCAAATGCTAATCATTTTACCTTGTGTAACATAATGCCCTGTAGCTGACTACCCAGAAAAGATTCTGACCCACTGCAGAAGCCCATGGGAACCATTCGGGCAATCAATCCTTGTCTAATTGCATGGCATGGACATCTACCCTTCAGTCATATCCGTGGATGGCTAGCCTCACTCCTGCTATGAATGCTTATGTGCCTTCTCTTGCCCAAGCTCGCTAACTTGTTTAGCTCTAGCTGTAAAGTCTGAACTTTAGCTCCTCACTCTAACCAGGGCACTGCTGCCATGAATGTTGTTCTTTGATGCTGCTATTGTGTCGTGGACTCTAGTCATACAGGAGGAAAAGCTATTACTTCTCCAACCTTGCTGGCTGTGGAGTTTGAATGTAATTGACCCCCATAAACTCATAGGGAGTGGCCCTCTCAGGAACTGTGGGTTTGTTGGAGTAGGTGTGGCTTTGTTGAAGGAAGTGTGCCACTGGGTGTGGGCTTTGAGGTTTCCTATGCTTAAGCTTCTCTCAGTGTCACAGTCTGTTTCCTACTGCCTTCTGATCAAGATGCAGTCAGCACCATGTCTGCCTTCAGGCCACCATGCTCCCCGTCCTGAGGATAATCAGCTGAACCTCTGAAACTAAGTTGCCATCTCAATTAAATGTTTTCCTTTATAAGAGTTGCCATGGTCATGGTGTCTCTTCACAATAGAAACCCTAACTAAGACACAGGCTCATAGCTGGAGAGCAGGAATTCTGCTCTCAGAGCCTGATGTCCAGTCCCAGGTCCCTCACAATGTCCCTCCTGTGAGCAGTCCCAGCAAATACTGGTCAAACCAGACATATGAGTTTTGCAGGCGCACTTGCTTTTGCTTGTTGTCAATCCCATTTTGCTGTGATGTTTGATTTTTTTTCCTATGTAGTTTGGTTATATTTTGTTTGAATTTCTTTGCATATATAAGATTCATAGGTGAGATAGACCTCTCATTCTTTGGTGTTCTCTTTATTTGGATTTTAAATTAACTTTATCATATTCTTAAAATAAGTCAGGATAGTCACAAATCCATCACTTCCAATATTTATTATTCCTTGTGGTACTCATATTGATTATTTTTATTCCTGGGATCCAGACCTACAAATTGAAGATCTTTGTCCTGAATTTGCCATGGATTAGACATGGATCTTGTCTACACATATTTCCTAGGTTCCTTTGATCTGTCTACTTGCATCACCCATATATCTTTCTATTACTTTTATGATTATTTCTTTACCTCTAAATAGTTTTTATTCAATATAATAATTTCTTGGGAACTGGAGAGATGGCTTGGAAGTTACGAGCCCTGCCTGGTTGTTCTTTCAGAGGACCCATATTTCACTTCCAACATCTACATAACAGTTCATAACTATGTGTAACTCCAGTTTTTGGATATGCCCTCTTCTGGCCTTCACAGGCACCAGGCATGCATGTGGTACATAATACAAAACACTCATTCACATATAATAAAAATGTAAAATAAAAAGTTATTTGTTAATGCTTTATACAACCGGACTAACTTAATTATATATTTCTTCTTTCTGCTTGTTTTTGAAGACAAGTCTCATATAGCTTAGGCTAACCTTGAACTTGCAGTGTAGTGGAGGATGCCTTTGAACTCTTGATTCTCCTGCGTCCATTTCCTAAGTGTTTGGCTTACTGGCATGCATCACCATTACCAGCTTTTCCCATTTGCTCTCAAATTCCTAAGATAGGCATATCTATATTTGTTAAGTGAGGCGTTCTCTATAACATTAAACTTTCCAATTTGCCTGTGAATGCTCTTACTGTTTCTGTGGCCTGTCTCTAGGAACTATGAGAAATGAGCAGGAAATACTGTCAGGACATATCAGTAATTTATCATCAGGCTTGGGAACCTTTTGGGTTTCTACAAACTCTCGGGGCAATATCTTATTCATTGGGCTAAAAGATTCTTTCTGCCTCAGGCCATGAAGAAAGGACTCTGGGAAAAGGAGTGAGGCCTGGTCTGAGAACCTAATCCACACTGCTGCCCAGTGGCCTGCCGCTCACTTCCATTATTCTTTACTTTAGGGCGCACTAACACATTTTCACAGTAGCCGTTCCCTGCATACGTTCTGGGTCATGATAAATTCTACTGATGCACGTTTCCTGCTCTTTGGATTTCAGAGAACTTGTTTTCCTTTCTGCCAATGAAACTCTTCTCCTCCAACCCTGGTACCATATTGATCTATTTTTCAGAAATATATTTTCTGTCATTTGTAGGAACTGCAGTGGGAAGATGGTATTGGCATCTGTGCTCAGTCCATTACAGCTTAGATTTGTCTTCTATGATTTTTCTGTGATTTCTTCTTTCAGCTATGCCTTCATTTGTTTCACTCTACAATGCTACTGAGCACCAACCACCAACTCCGGTCCAAGCTTGATATTGGTTGTCTTTCAAGAAGGCAGTGCTATTACCCATAAATAAAAGGCTGTGAATTTTTTCACATTTTTCATAATAGACTACTCTTTCTTATTTGTAGCAGTCTATGTGCACTTTTTTTTTTAAAGCCTTGGAGGCTTAGCGTGGGTTCAAGACTAATTACCAAAAAAGCAGAGCTCACTGATCTAGGTGTGAGTCAACACGTTCTTTTGTCCTTGCTCACTTAACGTTGGCTAGGTGTCTTCAGATGCTGCTGTCTGATGCCTCTGCATTTATTTGGTCAGATTTCCATTCTCATCAGTAGTATTGGTTTATCTCTCCATTCTGTCTTGTTTGAGTTCTTACTGTTTCTGCCTAGTTCTGACTCCTGTCCTATTTACATAACTCATCTGGCTAATGACTTAGTCCCCGATCTTCATTAGCAGCTCCTAATATTTGTCAGATTGGTGACCTAAGGTCCATTAAGTATATGAATTTATAATCTTTCTTGTTTTGACACAACCCTTATCTTTCTTCCATTAAAAACTATAAATCACACACACACAAAAATAAAATTGCATATGATGAAAAAAAACCCTGTAAATCACTTGTCTGAGTATCATTTCCTTATTTAAGGACATTTAAAATCTTTCATTTGCTTTAAGTGAAATGGCCTTAGGAGCAATATTTTTATAGATTATTTTATTAAGCTGTTTATATAAGTAATGGAAATAGTATAATAATAATTATGGGTACAAATGCAATAATTTTGCTGGTAAAATAGGATCATAATTCTAATAGTGACTAGGAAGTAAGGAACAGGAAGTAAATGCTATATTAATGATTTAATTTGGTTGGGTGGGGTGTGCAGAAATGATTTGGCACAATCTATAGAATTTTGATATGCAAATCAATATAATTTTGGACTGTAAAGACATTGATTCACTAAAATGGATTATTATGATTATAGGGATTCAAACAAGATTTTGAAATTTGTTTATGAAGCAGTATAAGATGAAATTTGGATATTGGTGAACATGTTTTATATTGTTCTTTTAGTCTCTGTGATAGTTAGCTTTAACTATCAACATAATACAATCTAGAATCACTTGGGAAGAAAGCCTCAGTATAGGACTGTCTAGATCAGGTTGGTCTGTGGGGGTTTGATTACGTGAACTGAGGTAGGGAGACTGCCCACTGTGAGCGGCACAATTCCCTAGGCAGGAGATACCGAACTGTATGAGAATGGAGAAAGTGAGCTGAGGACAAGCATGTATGATTAACGATTTCTTTGCCATTTACTAACCGACAAAATCAATGCACAAATATCAAAGGACAGATGGGGAACCTGAGCCGAGTCTCAAGCTACCGCTTACACTTGTCGTTGCTTGTTCCTCACTTGAAGGGGCAGCCTCTTCTTCGTCATGTCCATCCCCAATGAAGACCCCTTGCCTCTTGGACCAAAGCGCTCTTCTTGTGTGGACCTGTGACAGAATTCCCGTAATGTATGCATGTATTCCCGTAATGTTCTGTTCCTGATTATAGATGTGATATGACCTGCCTCTGTCACTTTTCTGTAACTTGGAACTGTGAACTTAAGTAAATCCTTTCTCCCCTAAGTTGCTTTTGTCAGGGTATTTTTTTTTTATCATAGCAACAGGAAAGAAAAATACGACAGTCCTGAATCTCTCACTTCCTTTTTTGTGGGTCAGTTTAATGCTGTTTCTCTGGAAAATCCTGTGCTTTTCTGGCATGGTTCCTATGTAAAGATACTAGGATGTTTCATGGCAAGTGATGATCAATTTGAAACCATGGTCTTAGGTCCAGGGTATTGCTACAAAGATATTTTTGCTTCCCCAAGCTCTTTGAGATGTAAATATCATAACCCAATTGACATGTGTAAATGAATAAAAGGGAATTTGTGGATAACCCACTTTCGAAGATCAGAATCCAGTAAGAGCATGAATTCAGAGTCTCAACATCATTGAGGTGCTATCTGTCTCTTAGCTTTAACTCGGAGTCAGACTTGGAGCAGTGGGACCAGCAATCACTTTTTAAGGCCTTCATACTTGTTCACTTCAAAAACAATGTGCAAGCATTCAAGAAAGAATTAGGAACTGTTTTCAGCAGTTGCATAAGATGGAAACCCAGAAAATGTTATTAAATTTAATAAGAGAGGGAGATGTTCATGTTGTTTGGCTCTCAAGTGATGGAGGTCAGAGCCTGAATCCTGGGGTTAGGGAGGAAAATATGGAACAATGGAGATTGTAGTTACAAATAACCTTTCCTACTTTCCTTCCTTTTTCCTCTCTGTCTCCTCTTTCCCCATTCTTTCTCAAAATGTTAGGTTATTATAGTATTGGTGTTTTGGGAAGTGATTTGGGAGTAGAGAGTAAATTAATGATGTATAATGTAGAAAGAAAACTCATTAGGTGATGGATCATCTGGACCTGTTGCAAAGGTGCAAGGTTGATCTTAGTTATATAGAACAGTTGCTTATTTCTTATGGAGGGTAAAGGCTGGTAGATTTCACACTGGAAAGATATAAAGTGGTATCAACCAAGCTCCAATATGAAAAAACACCAAATTCATGATGATTCAACAAAATATAAGACTGTAGATCCTTTAAGCAAATATTCAGGTTGATAGTCAAGGCCTGAGACAATGGCTTCATAATAAAATTTACAGGTGCAGTCTATCTTGTTGCTGTGCCAACCTCAACATGCAGCTTGCCTGTTGTCAGACAAAGGTGACGGTTCTATCTCCTATTAGCGTGTATGAATGCTAGCCAGAGGGGAAGGAAGAAGTGAAAGGGAAGCCACATATATCTTCACTTTATAGAGATTGTCTCTATTATGTCCAAATCTCATTCTGGTCTGATAGCCGAAGCTGAGAAATCTAGTGTTTGGCAGGATGGGAATGCACCTAACTAAAGCTGGTGTTCTTACTGAATGAATGGTTCTCTGCTTCAGGGGATACAGTGTTGCTTCTCTAATTTCTTAATTACAAGGTGACTCACAAATAGAATGAAAGAGTGCATGAGGTTGTAAGGTGATGGAGGAAGGTCATTGGCTAATAAAGAAACTGCCTTGGCCCATTTGATAGGCCAGCCTTTAGGTGGGTGGAGTAAACAGAGCAGAATGCTGGAAGGAAGAGGAAGTGAGCTCAGACTCGATAGCTCTCCTCTCTGGGGCAGACGCGACGAAACTTCAACCCGGGATGGATGTAGGCTAGAGTGTTCCTGGTAAGCGCACCTCGTGGTGCTACACATGTTAATAGAAATGGGCCCAGCAGTGTTTATATGAAAACAGTTTGTGTGTTGTTATTTCGGGGCATAAGTTAGCCAGGCGGCCAGGAGCTGGGTGGCAGGAATGCAGCCCGCAGCTCCTTCAACAGTAAGGGGTTCAGGAGCAAGACAAAGGAACACAGTATTCAACTAGAAGCCTGAGTTAAGTAGAGACCTACTTAACTGCTTAACTTTAGCTAGGCTATGTGATTTGTGAACAAAAGAAGCAAACAGCGAATCATCCTAACTCCTCTCTGAAGCTTTCACATTAAAACAAAAAACAGTAACAACAACAAACCAAAACAACAACAACAATAACAACAACAAAAAAACCAACCACAGAAAAAACAATGTTTCTACCGATTGAGCACAGTGGTACATTTAGGATGGGACACCTGTTCCCTTCAGTCAAGCGCCTCTGATAAGTCTATGCAGTTGGCCAAGAAAAGTTCGTTTTTGGTGCTGAGAATGTCATGCTCATTTTCTTTATTTCCCAAAGCGTAAAAGAACAGCTTCTGGAAGTGGTTAGCAGATGCTGGAGATGCAGGCATCATATGCACACACGTGAGTGCTCATCTATTAAGCTAAGATTTCCCATTATTTTCTTAACCTAGATAGGCAAAGGGGAGCCTTGGGAAGCGTCCTCGTTTTTCCTGTCACAATAAACTGGTGATTCAGTGGTCACAAGAGTTTGTAATAAATAACCCACATCGATTTCTCTGTTCCAGAATGATTTTGGCTTCCCTTCCTCCCAGTGGTCTGACATTTGCCCCAAGAGGCAGTGTTAGGAAATCATTTACAAAGTGGTCCAGCCTCTCCATCTGCTATAGTTATAAATCCAAGAATGGGCTGGGACTGAGGCAAGGGATCCAGGACTTCTCATCATTGCTCTGTCAGATACAACTGTGTCCTCGTAGTGGAGAAATCCAGATCCCAGCAGCATCAACAGCCATGGAGAGGCTTCTGTGCTACTTACTGATCTTGATCAGCTTCTCTCAGGCCTTTGTCCAGAAAGGTAGGAGCTATTCTAAAGATCTTGGGTGAGAAGGATGAGAGCCTAATATTTAACATATGAAATTCAAGAAGCAGCATCGGGTACAGATGTGTATTTGTGTAACCTAAGAAAAGGCCAGATGCATCTTGATCCCAAACTCTACTTGTAAATGAGGGATATATCATTGTTATATGAGAAACTACTCACCTTTTTTGGTTTTCTGTCTCACAGACATGTCTAAAACGGCCTTCGTATTTCCCAAAGAGTCAGCCAATTCCTATGTATCCCTGGATGCACTGTCAAAGAAACCACTGACAGCCTTCACTGTGTGTCTCCATATCTACACAGATAAGAGCACAACCCGCAGCTTCAGTATTTTCTCTTATGCTACCAAGAAAGACTCTAATGACATTCTCATATTTTGGAGTAAGGATAGAGGGTATATTTTTGGAGTGGGTGGGCCTGAAATAGTGTTCAAGGCTTCTGAAATTCCTGAATCTCCAACACACATCTGTGCCAGCTGGGAGTCTGCTATGGGGCTTGTAGAATTCTGGGTTGATGGGAAACCCAAGGTGCGGAAAAGTCTTCAAAAGGGCTACACTGTGGCGACAGATGCAAGCATCATCCTGGGGGCAAGAGCAGGACTCATATGGTGGTAGTTTTGATATAAACCAGTCTTTTGTGGGAGACATCGGAGATGTGAACATGTGGGACACTGTGCTATCTCCAGAACAGATCAATACAGTGTATGTTGGCGGGTCACTCAGCCCCAATGTTTTGAACTGGCAGACACTCAAGTATGCAGTACAGGGTGACGTGTTTATCAGGTCCCAGCTATGGCCCTGACCTACTGTTGTGAGTCACGAGACACCTCCTGGGATTACATTCTCTCCCTTGTCTCCGGTTATAGACCTTTTAACACCAACAGATGCTGCAGCTCTAGTCTGTGAATATGGCCCTTCCACCTCCCTGCTCTGCCTTCCTCGGCACCAGGGCATGACATTGAAGTGTATGGCATTAGTTTGTGCATCACACTGGGAATCTTTATCAAAGAGAATCGGAAAGTTGCATGTTTTTGTTTTTGATTTTTTTGAGACAGGGCTTCTCTGGGTAACAGCCCCGCTGTCATGGACCTTGCTCTGTAGACCACGCTGGCCTTGAACTCATTGAGATCCACCTGCCTCTGCCTCCCAAGTAATGGGATTAAAGGTCTGTGCCACATCACCTGACTTTTATAATATATATTTTTAATTGAAAGAATTTTAAACAATCACTCACTCTCACATAGATGAGAAAACAGACATACAAAAAGAAGAGTGAATTTTTTTATTTAAATTTTTTGTTTAAAGAATTTTACACATGAATGCTGTATTTACTTCATTTCTACCTATCCCTCTCCAAATCCTCCTGTGTTTGATCTCTTATTTATTAGTTTTATATGCATACACATAAATACATACAATATGTACCATCTGTCTGTCTGTCTATCAATCATCTATCTATCTATCTATCTATCTATCTATCTATCTATCTATCTTCCATTTAGCATTGCATGGATCTTGTTGAGGGTTGACCACCTGGGACTGGATAACCTATGGGTCGGGCGGCACACCCCTGAAGAAAACTGATGCTCCTTTTCTCAGCAGCCATTGGTCGCCTGTGGCTTTCATACAGAGGTGGGACTTGGTGAAATTTCTTCTATCTGTGTTGCATGTAAACTAGTGTTGCCATTATGAAGGTCTTGTTTTGGCAACCCAGAAAGATGGAACACTGTCTGCACTGTGCTCAGAGTCAGTTCTTTTCTGAAATAAAATCTGTATCTGAACTTCCCACGAGTCAATAAAGCCACTATGGTTTAAATAAATCGGGGCTGTTTCATGACTAACTTCATTATCAACACTCTGAAATCAAGAGCCTGAGTTCAAGCTGATGTTGCTGCCTTGCAGGACCATATCCATACCACTCGGCCTTCTGCTGCTGAAATCTTCTGTAATGAGTCTCTTTGAGAGGCACAGCCCTGTTTTGGAGATAGCTGGCCATTCATGGGTTCAGGTGTGGGGTCTGACACTTTTAGAATTCCAGTTTGGGGGAAAAAACCCTAAATATCATTGAGAGTCATGATGCTGTAGTTAAGGCCCATGATGGAATACGTTTGTTTCATTCTGTTTGTCTTCTTAAAGAAACAGACTCCTGAGGTACCCTTTACCATGGTCTTTCAGAACTGGGTGAATGTTGAAGTTATTTCATAAGGCCCTCCTTATTCAGGGTTGGGGAAGGGGTTCATTAAATCATTGTTTTAGGGAAGGTATATGGTAGACTGGCTAAATATAGAGGTTCTAGGGTTAGGTCCAGGTCTTGGTTTTATAACTTACCAATTTTGTGACCTCTATGACTCAGTTTTCTTACTTACATACAAATTGGGAGAAATGATTTAATACACTTAAAGGGTCATTGTAAGAGCCAGATATGATCACACCAATAGAAATCTCTTATAAAAGTCACCCTCTGTTATTGTTAGTGGACATTGTACTCTATGCATAAACATTATACACCCTGAAAATACCACTGCTGGGATTTGTCTAGGTTGGCAGCAAGTGAGTTTCTGTTTTGCTAAGAATTTAGTTTGGACCATTAGGAGAATGAACAGAGTGTCTTTGAAGAAATTATTTATGAATATCGATTCCCCTAATTGACCTTTGATAACCATTTAGAAGCACAAGAGTTAAGAAAATACATTCTTAGGCAAAACTGTGAGTGCAAATAATTCTCCATTGTCCAATTAGGGTAGATCCATACACCCTGACACTCAGCTAAGTGGGAGAGAGGGTTGATGCTCTTCTCTAGTTAACGAATCTAACCAAGAGATATGTCTTAATTATAGAAGTCCGTTCCAACTCCCCAGGGATGTGGGATGAGCTAATATGTTCTTCAGAATTCAATTATGGGTATCTTGCTACTCACAGTCGAGTGGAGAGCCTCTGGCCCTGATGGTTTTGTCCAGGGAAATTTTAACAGGTAGCATTTACATTCCGTGTGGATTAAAAAATGTTAATAAATTATTTCTATAGTGCTTAAATTTAAGCAATTTAACCTACTGGTGAATACTTTGATGTAATCTTTTTAGAAAATGTATTCCTAGGTACCTGGTGAATTATCATCCGATATGAAGTTGTTAGATGTAATCTAATAAAATGCTATCTACTGAGGATGATTTTGTTTTGGGAATGTTGGTGCCATCATTTTATATTTTTGTAAGTGGATAATACCAATCTTCCATGTTCATCATGCTCTTCCATTGCTCTTGGGAGTGCAAACTTGTACAGTTGCCTTGGAAATCAATATGGCAATTTCTCAGAAAATTAGGAAACAATCTACCTCAAGACCCAGCATTTTCACGGTTGGGTATATACCCAAAAGATGCTCAATTATACAACAAGGACATGTCCTCAAGTATGTTCATAGCAGCATTGTTTGTCATAGCCAGAACCTGGAAACAACC
The DNA here is from genome assembly GCF_018167655.1 of Microtus oregoni. Taxonomy (NCBI): domain Eukaryota; kingdom Metazoa; phylum Chordata; class Mammalia; order Rodentia; family Cricetidae; genus Microtus; species Microtus oregoni. Next base: position 2,332,525 of record NW_024544552.1, on the reverse strand, counting down.
TAGATGCCCCTTAACCGAAAAATGGATAAAGAAAATGTGGTATATTTACACAATGGAGTAACTACATAGCAGTAAAAAATAATGACATCTTGCAATTTGCATGCGAATGGATGGATCTAGGAAAAACCATATTGAGTGAGGTAACCCAGACCTGGAAAGACAAATATAATCTGTACCGGGTGATATTGGTAATACTGTGTCAATACATGTCTTCCCAGAGTTTATACATCCAGCTTATCCAGTAACATTAAAGTACAAGTTAAAAAGACAGAGAGCCATGCTGTACTTAAACTCTGATATTAAAACTAGGCAGTAGCTAGGAAGATGGCTCAGTTGGTAAAGCACTTGTCTTACAAGTCTGAGGATCTGAGTTCAGTCCCCAGAGCCTACACAAAGTTGCCAGGCATGGTGGTCCATCCTTGATCCAACACTGGGGAGGTAGAGACAAGAGGACTTCCAAGGCTCACCAGTCAGTCAGTCAGTCTCATCTAACTGGTAAGCTCTGGAGAAATGGGGGATGCTGTTTCAAAATAGATAGATGGTGTTCCTGAGGATGATCCACTCCCGAGAATATTTTCTGTCTCTTACATTCAAGTACAAATAAATGTGCACACAACTGCACACACCTGTGCACAGGTAAATAGGCACAAGCATACACATGCACACATATAAACAAGGAAAAATGATATGCCTTGTTTCCTGGCCTGGAAGGTAAGTTAAGTGGGATTATTTGTTTATTTTTTCCTAGTTCAGTTTCCCTGGACACCTGGCCCAGTGACACCCTATAGACTAACATGGAAACCATTACCTCTGGGATGTGGATCCTGAGTGTAGACTCACTTGGCTTCAGAACTGCTAGGCCAGACTCTCTGGAGTTAGAGCCTGGGAACGTAACACATCATATTCCCAGTGTGCGTCAGAACCAGTCATCTGGTGGGCATTCATCGTTCCCAAGAAGCTTCAAGGCAGGTGTGGCTGTCTTTAAAGAAGGTTCTAGAAGAGATAGACCCAGAAAATACCCCTGACCCAGCTTTGGTGCATGCTCCATGCTCTGTGAACATGAATACGTGAACTCGTCATGTCCCATTGAGGCTCTGTCTAATAACAAGGCAGATCCCTCATAATATTTAAAAATACTCTGCTGGGCGGTGGTAGTGCACAATTGTAATCCTAGCACTTGGGAGGCAGAGGCAGGCAGATCTCTGTGAGTTCGAGGCCAGCCTGGTCTACCAGGGCTAGTTCTAGGACAGGTTCCAAATCTACAGAGAAACCCTGTTTCAAAAAACAAAACAAAACAAAACAAACAAACAAACAAAAACAAAAAAACCACCCTATTCTTTTTCAAAAATATTTTTATTTTTGAAATTAAATATATATTTATTTAAAAATATATATCAAATATAAATATATCATTTCCCCCTTTCTACCATTTAACCCTTCCCACACACCTCCCCTTGCTTGTCTTGAAATGTGTGGATTCTGTTTCTTTAATTATTGTTATACTGTCACACACACACACACACACACACACACACTGTATTCTTTTTTTTTGAGTTTTATTGAGTTCTACATTTTTCTCTGCTCCCCTCCCTGTCTCTCCCCTCCCCCCTTCAAACCTCCCCCAAGGTCCCCATGCTCCCAAATTTATTCAGAAGATCTTGTCTTTTTCTACTTCCCATGTAGATTAGGTCTATGTAAGTCTCTCTTAGTGTCCTCATTGTCGTCTAAGTTGTTTGTAGGCTGGTTTTCTTTGCTTTATGTTTAAAAACCACCTATGAGTAAGTACATGTGATAGTTGTCTTTCTGTGTCTGGGTTACCTCACTCAAAATAATGTTTTTAGCTCCATCCATTTTCCTGCAAAATTCAAGATGTCGTTATTTTTTTCTGCTGTGTAGTACTCCGCTGTGTAAATGTACCACGTTTTCCTTATCCATTCTTCAGTTGAGGGGCATTTAGGTTGTTTCCAGGTTCTGGCTATGACAAACAATGCTGCTTTGAACATAGTTGAGCACATGTCTTTGTAGCACGATTGAGCATCCTTTGGATATATATCCCAAAGTGGTATTACTGGGTCTTGAGGAAGGTTGTTTTCTAATTTTCTGAGAAATCGGATCTTGGCCATTCTTACAGGTGTAAGATGAAATCTCAGAGTTATTTTGATTTGCATTTCTCTGATGACTAAGGATGTTGAACATTTCCTTAAGTGTCTTTCAGCCATTTTAGATTCCTCTGTTGAGAGTTCTCTGTTTAGGTCTGTATTCTTAAATATATAAATTCAGCCTGTTGAGTCTATATAAAATTACTTGTATGTATGTTTTAAGGGCTCACCACTTGGTATTGGATAACCAGTTGGTGTGCTTTTTCCTGGGGGAACAGGTAGTTTTCTGTGAGCTTATCTCCCAGAAATGTCAGAGAAGCTAAAAGTACCTTATTCTGATCTGAGCCTTTATCATACACCAGACACTAAGTCCTTTAAACACACTTATTTGACAGTTCTATAAAGATTCATTTTAGAATGCTTACTTTTAATTTTTTTATATTTATTCTTCTCTCATATATTACATCCCTATCTTAGTTTCCCCTCTCCCCACTCCTCCCAATTTTGCACTTCCCTCTCCCCTAAATATACTGCTCCTCCATTTTCCTTCAGAAAAGGGCAGGCCTCCCAGGGATATCAACCAAACACAGCATACTAAGTTACAATAAGACCAGGTACAAATGCTCATATCAAGATGAGGGAGGCAACCCAAATAGGAGGAAAAGGATCCCAAGAGTAGGTAAAACAGTTAGAGACACCCCCATTCCCACTGTTAGAAGTCCCACAAAAACACCAAGCTACACAAACACAACATACATGCAGAAGGCCTAGGCCAGATCCATGCAGGTTTGCTGATGGTTGGTTCAGTCTCTGTGAGCCCCTGTGAGCCCTGCTTAGTTGATTCTGTTGGTTGTGTTCTCATGGTGGATTGAAGGAGCACAGACTCTCTCTCTCTCTCTCTCTCTCTCTCTCTCTCTCTCTCTGTCTCTCTTAGTAGACTTGGACTCACTATACAGATTAGGCTGGCCTCAAACCCATAGAGATCTTGCCTTTGTCTCCTGAGTTCTGGGTTAAAGGCATATGTCACCATGAACAGCTACGTTTTGTTTTCTATGGAAGGAAACCAAGGTCTGAAGAGGTTAGTTAACTTTCTGAGAGGTGGTATCTGAATCGAGACCATGTAGCCTCTAACCACGTGTGTCTTACCACCGCACTTATCTGCCAGCGGATCCGTGCCTTATCACCGCACTGTTCTCAAGTAAACAGGGATATGTATGTCTTCCCTTAAGGAATGCCCATACTTAATTTCTTTTCTTGAGGCAGGGTATTTTACATCCTAGGCCTCAATCTCACAGTATAACCAAGGATAACCTTTAACTTCCAATTCTCTTGCTTTTACTTCCCGACTTCTGGAATTACGGATGTGTGGTACATATGGTGTTGGGGATCAAACTTAAGACCTTGTGTGAGGTAAGCACTCTACCATTTGAACTATACCCCATCCTATATATTGTTTTTATTTATTCAGTTTCAATATTAAGAAAATATTAGGCTGTCTATGCTTGTAGTATACTGTCAAATTCTTCTCCAACCTGGAACCCCTACCTCATATGCATCTATGAATGCCTTAGACAATCCCTTACCTAGGAAGCATTCTCCACAGGCATGGAATTATGAGAAGATCCCTCCACACCCATTGATCAACCCTAGATGCTAATTAGAGTTACTTGGAGAACTTTTAAAAACCTAGAAGCCATGGTTTCACCCCAGATTATGACATTGGAGTTGCTGATGGTGAGACCCAGGGGTGAGTGTTTATAATGCCTAGATGATTACAATGTGTTGACAAGTCTTCCACCGTGGGGGATGGGGTACCCCTATACTAGGTGCGATAGCTATGAAAAGATCCCAAGGTCATAGCTGCTCTAGGACATGATAAAGTGACCGCTCTGTGTTTCCCATGCCATTTATTCAAAAAGCTGCATGGTTGACAGGCATCCTGCCTTGGTTCATGGCATTTTTCTTTTTCTGAAGACTGTTCCTCGGATTACTGCAGTTTGGGGTGTTTCTCTGATCTACAGGATCTTTAAATCAGGGAGAATCCAATGTGCCAAGGTGTCTAGAAAAGCTCAGATTCTTTCCTAGTTTTATGAACCAACACAGGCTCCACAGAGAAGAGAGGAGGTTCCCCACCCCAGAGAAGGGTCAGGTCACACTGGAGCCTGATTTATTGCACCCAGCACTTGGTGAGCTGACAAGAACGAACAGTCACAGAGCTGTGCCAGCAGCTGCTGGAAACAGCAGGGATTGTAACCTGGCTCACAGGACTCTCTGGCTCCCCTTCATTTAAAGATTTGTTCAGCATTTCCATTTTGGAGGTAGTTCTAACAATGTAGTGGACTCCATAAAATCAATAAAATTTCCAGCACCCACTAACCGTGTTGGAGGTTGTATTCTATGAATTCATCTGCAGAGCCCAGATGTTAATAAAAAGGCAATTTCCGCACTGGGAAAACATCTTATTTTTTTTGGTCTAAGTATTTTCACCATAAAATTGTTTTTCTGTTTAGACAATGTTATCTCTTTTATTGGATAAATGACTAGAATGAGAGGACTATAGTTTTGGACCAACTACGTCAAGCCAGTCACACATCTTTTGAAAATTTGGTGCAAGAAGTCCTTGGGAAAGGACAGTTTAAAAGAAAATTTAACTATGCATCATTAAAAATCAAACCATTCTATAAGCATATGGTAATATGAGGGATAAAGCATAAAGGCACAACGTCTTCTTTTTTTTTTTTTTGGTCTGGTTAGGATATATATGTTAATCAACATCTGAGTTTTCTTTCCAGTCAATGGAGAAATTAAACCGTATTATCAATTCCTCATTGAATATCAGTGAAAAAAAAAAACCTCAGGATGAGACCATGATAAATAAGCTCGATTCCCTTTTACATAAACTTATAATGCTTTACAATGGAGGTTGCATATTTTAAAACACTTTGTATTTATGTCTGTATCTTAAGGACACTGTTTCATTGAGGCTATGCTCTGGTTTACTTGGTCTGGCGTAGAGCCAAATAGCCATCCAGACTGGGTCTCTTATTCATAAAATGGGACAGTAGTTTTTGGAGCTTCAAGGACTGCTAGTCTCTATCCCCTCTTTCCTTGCTTATTAATTACACACACACACACACACACACACACACACATTTTAGAAGCACTAATGCACATTATGGAAATGTTGGAGGAAAAAAAAATCATACCTAATTCCACTACCACAATACGAGGACATTATCTGGGGCATTACAGCCTTTTCCTTAAAGTAGTTACTTCTTTTAAATGCAGTGTGCAGACTCGTCTTCTATTTCTTTCTCTTTTCTAATTATACACGTTTGCCATGTTGTACCATAAAGTTCACAACTAACATTTTAAATGGCTATCCATTCTGTTTAGTGGGTGCCGATGTACATAGTTTTCTTAAATGTGCCCAATTTTCTAATTTTTCATTACGCTAAGCAATGTTAAACGGTTTCCTTTCTGAACAAAGTCTCCGCCCTGCCATATTTTACATCATTTCCCAGGATGTGACTGTTCTAATTTCCCAGGCAATGCCACATACAGCTTCTGGAGAACCAGCCGGTACCGTGGAGTCGCTAATAAATAACCCATATCGATCTCTCATTTTGTGATTTATCTTACTCTCTTTGCTCTTAGAGCTTTGATTCATGGCTCCAAGGGGGCAATTTTGGAAAATCATTTACCAGCTGAAACATCCTGACGGTGGCACATTTAAGGTCAAGGTAGAGGCACCTGAGACAGAAGGATTACAGATGCTCAAATCCAGAATATACGTCTCCTGTATATATTTTCCAGGAGGATGATCCAAATTACGTGCACACCGAGACCAGGGCCATGGTGGGGCGGCAGAAGGAACATGGAGTTTCCACGTTTTTCTATGTCTTTGGTTTTGCTCAGTCAGGGAGCAAGCCCCTGCCTCACGTAGCTGAGATCCCGTTCTAGGCTTATGACTGGCCACTCTGAGTCTGGGTAAAAGGTCAGCCTGGAGGAGGAGTTGTGGTCTGGGGAACACACCACTCTATGGTTTCTAAATTCAATATCGCCAGGCAAGGGGTGAAGACTGAGCTCTGCAGCCTTACAGGTTTAACTGACCCGCGTTTGTCTTTCTGCTTTCCACGTTGTTGCTGTGAACAAAAAGGTCTTTGAGCTGCTCTGAGTTAGAGGACTCCATTGTGACTTTGGAGATGGTGCCGAAAGCCCCTTGAAGTTTTCACTGTGAGCCTCACAGACAAACGGATCCAGACAAGAACTACAGCTTCTTTGTTCATTCCTGGGGCATGCAGACACCTTTTTCACCCATGCACCCTGTCTGCGGGTGGAGCCTCCCGAGAATTCTCCTGTGTTGGTGTCCCTCTGGCCACTGCGTGTCTAGCACAGGGGTTGCAGAGTTCTGGGTGCGCAGAAATCCACTGGTAAAGGGAAGCCGGAGAGGGGGCACTCATGGGCACAGAGCTACTTTCCTGGGGCAGAGGCTGTAGTCCCAGCAGTCCTGGTAGGGTCTTTAATGAGAATGAGATTTTGATGGGAGACACTGGAGATGAGAAGATAATGGGGTCTTCTCTTTCATTTCTGCTGTCGAGATAAAGAATCCTGATATTAACCAGGTATGTGTTGATAGGGTGTTCAGTCCTTAAGTTCTGAGCTAGTGTAGTGTTTTTTAAACACTAGTCTTGCTCCTGACCACTTACCATGGACCTGGGTGCCTGCTGGGGCTCAAAATCCATCATTAACATTGTCATTTTGGTGGCTAAACATCTGGGTTCTGTACTCCTCTCTCTGTTTCCACTAGCACAGCCATGTAGTAAAGAGTCTCGTTTATGACTGCACTTTAGAATCACTGGGTCATGCATCAGGTCAATTAAATATAACATTTCTGGAATTAAGACCAAAACATCTAGGTTTTGAAAAGCTCTCCTAGTGATTGCCATGTTCAAACAAAGTCATAGCATTTAGGTTATTAGAGCAAATGAACCAGCATTTTTTTTTCTAAAAGACTTGCATATCCCTGACTATCATGCTGCCAAATTTTTCATTTCTCTTTATAGATACACCTGGCACATTTTATTGTGCTTTATTGTGTTAACTAACAGAGACAGGAATGTAATTTTTCTAGCATTTGGCCCCACCATCGGCATGTGATGGTTATAAATTAGAATCAGCGATCTCCTCTTTAATCTTTTTCAGTTTCAAGATTCAAAACTCTAAGAAGATGTTCTTTTGTTGTTGCTTCTGTTTAATTTGTTTCATGTCTTTCTTTGGATGGCCAGTTTTTATTGTGTGAAATATTTGTTGTTTTTCCATCTCACTTATCATCACACAGGTTTCTTTTATCTCTGTTCTTCTCATATTTTGATACACGTTCTCTCAAATTCTCCTTCATATTATAGAATTTTTCTTTATACATATTGAAACCCTTACTTTCTCCTATGCTTTTTAAAATTCTGCAATGCTTTTTTTGAGTTATCTTAAAGTCCTTTTTCAGATTGAGTATGCCTTTTTTCTGCTCTCATCTTCCATTAAGTCTTCCCCCCCCTTCAATTTGGCTGAAAATTTAATATACAGTTACTGTCTAAAGTTTTCTAAGTTTTCATGTCATTAATCATTTTAGAAGAAAATGTTTCTAATTTTTGACTTAGAAGTTTTTGTTTTTTAATCCTTTCCAGTACTGCTATTGCTAAAATATAGTGTGAAAGATGAATTCTCTTTGATCTTTGAGCCTACTTTCAGTCTATTTGACTTGATTACACTCTCTGTAAACTTTAGCTAACTGGCTGATAGACTTAGGTTACATTAAGTGATGTTAGTCATTCAGCTTCAGGACAAGCCAAGAGAATCTCCTTTATTGAGTCCTGCATCCCTAACAATTTCTGCTAATTGTTCTTGAGTCATCTGGGCATATCTTTTCCAATACTTGGGTTTTCACATCCCTCTTGAAGGAGTATCTCAGAGATTGGGGAGAACACAGGTAAAGGGAACAGAAAAGACCAAACTTTGGGTCCTTTGAAGAGGTAGGGAAAGAAGGAGGGAGGGAAGAAGAAGAAGAAGAGAGAGAGAGAGAGAGAGAGAGAGAGAGAGAGAGAGAGAGAGAGGCCTCCTTCAACCACTGGTTGGATCCTCCTCCTTTGGACAGTACAGTCCTAAGTCTGATACCCATTGGCCCTTAGTCTTGGACACATGATACATGTGACCTCTCTCTAGTACTCTGAGATTCTCTACCTTCTACCAGCTATAGAAACAACAGAGATTTTGATTGTGTTTCCTTCTTGAAACTCAAATGTGGAGGAGGAAGCCATGAGGAGAGCCACGTTTCCTTTAGGTCTAACCTGGGTTCCTTAAACAGCCTAATGTTGATGTTCCTGTGATCCTTATTTGAGAATCTCATTTTAACACATACTAAACAGGGAAGATATTGTTTTTTAACCGCAGTGTAGTACTCTAATGTGTAGATATTCCACACTTTCTTCATCCATTCTTCCATTGAGGGGCATCTAGGTTGTTTCCAGGTTCTGGCTATTACAAATAATACTGCTATGAACATGGTTGAACAAATGCTCTTGTCATATGATAGGGCATCTCTTGGGTATATTCCCAGGAGTGGTATTGCTGGGTCCAGGGGTAGGTTGATCCCGAATTTCCTGAGAAACCGAAACACTGCTTTCCAAAGTGGTTGCACAAGTTTGCATTCCCACCAGCAATGGATGAGTGTACCCCTTCCTCCACAGCCTCTCCAGCAAAGGCTATCATTGGAGTTTTTTATTTTAGCCATTCTGACAGGTATAAGATGATATCTCAAAGTTGTTTTGATTTGCATTTCCCTGATCGCTAAGGAGGTTGAGCATGACCTTAAGTGTCTTTTGGCCATTTGAACTTCCTCTGCTGAGAGTTCTCTGTTCAGTTCAGTGCCCCATTTTTTAATTGGGTTAATTAGCATTTTAAAGTCTAGTTTCCTGAGTTCTCTATATATTTTGGAGATCAGACCTTTGTCTGTTGCGGGGTTGGTGAAGATCTTCTCCCAGTCAGTAGGTTGCCTTTTTGTCTTGGTGACAGTGTCCTTTGCTTTACAGAAACTTCTCAGTTTTAGTAGGTCCCACTTCTCGAATTTTGCATGCAAATGGATGGAAATAGAAAACACTATTCTGAGTGTGGTAACCCAGACCCAAAAAGATGAACATGCGATGTACTCACTCATAATTGGTTTCTAGCCATAAATAAGGGTCACGGAGTCTACAATTGGTGATCCTAAAGAAGCTAAGTAAGAAGTTGAACCAAAGGAAAAACATATAGTTATCCTCTTGGCTATGGGAAGCAGACAAAATTGCTGGGGAGAAAATTGGGATCTTGGGGGTGGGGTGGGATGGGGGTAAGGGGAGATGGGGAGAGAAAAGGGAGAAGGGGAGGATGGGGGGAACTTGGGGAAAAAGGAAGATTGGGATAAAGGAAGGTAGGATAGGGGAGCACGGAAGCACAATTCTTAGTTAAGGGAGCCACCTTAGGGTTGGCAAGAGACTTGAACCTAGAGTGGCTCCCAGGAGCCCAAGCCGAGGTCCCCAGTTAGTTCCTTGGGCAGCTGAGGATAGGGAACCTGAAATGACCCTAGCCTACAGCAATACTGACGAATATCTTGCATATCATCATAGAACCTTCATCTGGTGATGGATGGAGATAGAGACAGAGACCCACACAGGAGCACTGGACTGAGCTCCCAAGGTCCCAATGAGGAGCAGAAGGGGGGAGAACATGAGCAAAGAAGTTGGGACCACGAGGGGTGCACCCACCCATTGAGACAGTGGAGCTGATCTACTGGGAGCTCACCAAGACCAGCTGGACTGTGACTGAAAAAGCATGGGTTAAAACTGGACTCTCTGAACATGGCAAACAATGAGGGCTGATGAGAAGCCAAGGAAAATGGCACGGGGTTTTGATCTTACGCAATGTGCTAGCTTTGTGGGAGCCTAGCCAGTTTGGATGTTCACCTTCCTAGACATGGACGGAGGGGGGAGGACCTTGGACTTACCACAGGGCAGGGAACCCTGACTGCTCTTTGGACTGGAGAGGGAGGGGGAGAGGAGTGGGAGGAGGGGGGGAAGGATGAGAGGAGGGGGAGAAGGGTGGGAGGAGGGGGAGGGAAATGGGAGGCTGGGAGGAGGTGGAAACTTGTTTTTTTTTCTTCCTTTTCTCAATAATAAAAAAAATGAAAAAAAAAATAAAAAAAAATTAAAAAAAAACCTTGGAGCAAAAAAAAAAAATAAACAGGGAAGAGGTGAAGTAGAGTTCCTCTAGGAAGTCTGTCAGTATCACTAATGATTTCTGTCTCAAGCTTGTTTTATTTTTAAATTTTAAATTATGTGACTGTGTGTGTATACTTATGTGCGGGTATTTGCATATGAATGCAGTATCCCTGGATCCATAACAAGACTTCGGATACCCTGAATCTGCATTTATAGGCTGTTGTGTTCCGTTAGATGTGGAGGCTGGAGACGAAACTGGGTCTCTGCAAGAACAACAGTTCTTTCTCTTAACTTCCGAGCCATTTCTCCAGGCCTAGGATGGAGTCTTTCTTCCACATGCAATGATGAACCAATAATAAAACCAAGACCTGCTTATTGAGTGAGGGGAAGCTAATTCTCTGGCTAGTGCATAAGGGGCAATCAGGACAAATGCCTCCCAGACTGACTTTCCTTCCGAACAAAGGACGAGGATCGTTTTAGAAGGAAGAGGAAGGGGGTAAACGTTGGAAGTAATAACTGGGACGATGATTCCTGACTTCTCCTGCGTCTATCCTGACATCCTTTATAGCTCAAATGAGTTTTGTCAAGTATCATCCTGCATCTGGTTTCACAGCAGCAACTGGGGTCCCAGATGTCTGTATGGTTGTGTGGGCATCTGAAACAAAACTCGGGCTAGCAAAAGAGTTGTCTCTCAGAGCTTGAGAGGGTGTTTGCTTGATACTGGATGCTTTCCTATTGAGAAGTTCTTCACCTCCAAGTAGCCAAGGCTAGGCTTGAGCAGGACTTCGGAGTTATAAGAACAGCGCCTTCTGTAGGTGGTGCAAACTTCACAGCTTTGCCTGGGAGATGGATTTCTTCTGGAGCCAGAGCAGTGTTCTCCTGAACTTTCAGTCCTAAATGGTATGAAGTTACCCAGGAGGTAGAGCAGGCTCACTCTGAAACAAAGAGCCAGATGATGCTTGTAGTCTCTGCCCCTTGGCTTGTTGGTTTCAGGAACTGAAAGGTAGCTTTAACAACAATCTTTTCTAGATGTTTCTCTTATATTCTGGGTCAGATAAGAGCCATTTTAGGCCTCTCATTTTCAGTTTCTTGAAGCATTCCTTGAAGGAGCAAAAAGGAGCTTGAGGTGCCTCGGCACTTTGCCCGGCTCTGTCTCTTAAAATATGTATCCCCTTCAGCAAGTTACAAAAAAGCCATATTCTCCAGGTCTCCTTGCCTTTTGAAGGGAGGTGGCACAGGGCCCGCTTCACTGACACAAGCTAGTTCTCAAAGCATATTATCTCTGATTTACTATTGCTAAGAGAAAAACTCAAGAGCAATTAAATTTAACAATGTTTAATTGAGCAAAGAATAATTTGCAAGTTGGGCAGTTCTCAGCTTCCCGGGAAATGGCAGCCTGTGTCATGGCAGACGGTACAGAGATAGGAAACAGAAGTGAGGTATAGAGACATCTCAGATGGTCACAGCTCTGCATCTACCTTCCTTGGGTGTGACTGAACGATGGCCACCCATGACTAGTTGAAAGTAGGACTTCCCTGATTGACTGAGGCTTACTTATTTGTTGTAAACACATATTGTTGAGTTTTATTAAGTTTATGAAGTCAGTTGGGTTACAAATTTGTAGTAGTGGACCAAAGTGCTATGTCTCCTCAGACAAAGTTAAATACTAGTAACATTGCTTTTAGCTCGGTCAGGATTATGAATTTCAAAGACACAGGTCACGACCAGCAGTTTAAAGAAATCTATCAATGAATATGTATAGAAGAGACGCATTACTCTACAAGGGATGTGTCAGGGGGTGATGGAGAAAATTTCATACAAGTTGTCACAAACTTAAGGCATGGAGAAGAAATTGGATAGGCTTGTACTTGAAAACACCATGATTGAGGAGGATGGAAGACTCCAGCAAGAGGAAGAGAGATTCAGAAATCAACTCATAAAAACTCTTTTTTAACGTTTTAATATTTTAAATTTTTTGAAATCAAAATATAATTGCATAATTTTCTTCATTCCCTCTTCTCCCTTCAACCATTCCCATGGACCCCCACTGACTCTCTTTCAAATTCATGGCCTCTTTTTCTTTAATTGTTCACACACACACACACACACACACACACACTTTAATATGCATTATAACCTGCTCAGTGTGTATACTGTATGTTTATGATTTGAAGACTGAACGCTTGGTAATAGACTACCTATGAGGGAAGACTATCCTAGCTCTTAGCATTCTTTAATTGCTATACTTCTTTGTCTGGGATTGAGGCACTGTGAGATTTTCCCCTCCCTTGTCAACTTATCTATCGGTGCTGTCTTTGTTCAGGTCTTGTTTAGGCAGCCATGTTGTGAAGATTTCACGGGTGTAGTTTCTTAGAGGATTCTAGGGGACAGAATCTCATAGCACACTTCCTGACCCTATTGCTCTTGTAATCTTTCTGTCCCTTTTTCTGCAACGATCCCACTCTATTCACAGTAGCTAGGAAATGGAAACAATCTAAATGTCCTTCAACTGATGAATAGATAATGAAAATGTGGTACACATCTATTACGGTTTATTTAGAGCTGCAAAGAGAGATGAAATCTCGAAATTTACAGGTAAGTGGATGGAACTAGAAAAGATCAGACTGTGAAGCAACTCTGACCTAGAAAGACAAATGACGCCTGTTCTCTCTCATCTACAAAAGCCGTTTTTTTTTTTCGGCTTTTTTTTTTTTTTTAGGGGAAGACCAGAAACTCAGGGAGGGTGGACTCTAGCTAAAAGACAAGCTTTATTTTGCAGGAAAAATAACAGGAAATAGAAAAGGAAGAGGGAGTATGGTGGTCTGTCTTGCCCTGGTTGACTCTGTAGGGAACGAGAGGAGCAGACTATCTATGGGTAGGTGATTGAAGCTTTTGGGGCTCAGCAATGATGCTCCCTTCAAGAAGGAAAAACAGAGAGAAAGAAAGCAGGACATATCACACTTGAGGAAAAGAAGGTAGAAAAAAAGAGTTCTATCTTGTTATATGGTGGGGGTGTGGTGGGCAAGGACAGGTTTGATATTCCATTTGAGAAAAGATGGAAGGTAGGAGGAACCAACTGGGGATGCACACAGTCATCCCTGCTCTGTCTCCAGGAGAAAAGCTTAGGAAGCTCTGACTAGGAAGCCCAGGTTGCTGGCTGACTGAGCCTTTGGTGAGGAGCCATGCTCCAACACTGAGCATGTCCATCCAGACTATGATGCTCTTTGTACTCAGCAGTAATGCCTGTGCGCAAAGTAAATAGGCTCAGTCTCCTAGTGAGAACCCTGCTAAAGTGTTCTATTCCCTACTATAAGTCCCCAAACACCAGCTGCAGAGGCCCTGTTTTTTACCCTCATCTCCCTCCATCACTGGTTTACCTACCCATCTTTAAAGTCCAGCCCTTCTGCTGTTTCCGATGATTATTTTTTTCTGCACAAATGTACTCTGAATGCCTGGTATGGGATAAGAGCTAGGCTTAGGTGTTTGGAGTAAGCAGTAAAACCATGGAAACAGCAACAGCTTCCTGCTCCCGGTCGCTAGGAACTTATATTAAAGTTACTTTAAATTTGCTTGATTTTTTTGTCACCTTGGCATTTGTTCTGCTCTCCCTCAAACATTCTTTCTTTGGATTGGGGCTGGCTGGCCATCATTCTGTCTCAGACCTGACTCCTTTGCTTAGAAAGGACCTTTCCCAGTCATTTTCATTACCTGTTATTGTTTTCTAAGCAAATATCATTATCTGAAAAATTTTTATTGTTGTTTTTTTATGGTTTGCTTATTCTACTAGACTGTAAATTCCATGAGAGCGGAGACATTATTCTCGGCTGTAGTCCCAGTTTCTAGAATGGCATGGGCGCATAGTATGTTCTCGATAAATATTTGATGAATTAATTAATTCCAGGGAAGCAGCAGAGAAATGCTGTGGGCCTTGCTGAGGATGGGGAAATACTTAAAGAGCAGGGCGTTGTTAGGTCATAACTCTGCTCACACAATGGCTTGTATTAATGTATGAGAGTTTGCTCTTCAGAGAAAGGAGGCACTGTGGAGACAGAGGCTGTGCTGGGTTCAGTGTCACTCTTCTGGAAAGAAAACTGGAAAGGAACAGGAAATTAAAAGATTATTAAAAACACATAAGCTAGACAGTGCAGGGGCTTTGGTAGCTTGAGGAGTGGTTAGACAGCTGTAGACCACTGCATCTATCTAACGTTTTTGAGGAGACAGAAGTATTCCAAATGATACTTTCCATAATAAAAGGCTGTATGTGCTGGGTGTGGCAGCACCAGCCGTTAATCTCAACAGAGGCAGAGGCAGAGGCAAGCAGATCTCTGTGAGTTTGAGGCCAGCCTGGTCTATAGAGCTAGTTCTAGGTCAGCCAAGGCTACACAAAGAAACCTGTCTCCAAAAACAAACAACCCCAAAGGTCTATGCATCCCAAGAAATATTCCCCAAGGCTGTGGAAACTGATTATTATTTTTTTTTTTGTGCAGACCATTTCTGCTTTTGTTTTTAAATGTCATCCACATTTGTTTTTTTTTTTTTTTTTTGAGATAGAGTCATATTTTAACCTGGTGTTTGCCAAGTAGACCAGTGAGTCCCTGGGATCCGACAGGGTCTAGCTTTTCAGTGCTGGGAACACAAGTTGGTGCCACTGTTCTCCCCCTCTCCTTTTAACATGGGTTCTGGAGGCTTGAACTCAGGTCCTTACGCTTGTAAGATGAGCACTTTACTGACTGAGCTATCGACCCAGCTCCCACAGTAGAGACTTCTCCCAACTCTTGTGTGTGTATAAAAGACAGCCTAATTTACTGTTTAGCTTTCACTAAGAATCCTTTTGTTTTGAAATCAAAGCGTAAGCATATATATCGAATCATGAATGTGTAGCTCCGGGTTGTTTTCCAGACAAACTCGCTTGTAAAACCCTGACTCAGCTCCAGCCTTTTCAGGATTTTCCACTTCCATTCCCAGACACAGTTTCTTCAGCCAAAGCCATTACATTAATTTCTAACTTGGAAGATGAGTTTTAAAACTTTGTATAAGATATTTCCTAAATCTTAACTGCTGGGCCTTCTCTTTAGCTCCTAAAATATTGTTTATGACCCACTCAGGAGTAAGTTGTTGGCATGTGTCCTATCACATCCAGCACTCAGTATGGAGTTCATGCAAACAGACAAGCAAACAAACAAGGAAACAAACCACCCTATTTAAAACAAAGAACCACCAGGACCAGAAAAATTAAAACCGATGCGTGACTATTGTGTAATTCACTCAAATGTCATCAAACGTCTCAATGCTGTCTGCTGCAGGCAGTTGCCATGTTTCTTGAGTTTCCTTTGGTATCTGGGACATTTCCTTATTCTTCCTATTATTTCTACTTTTTTCTTTTAGTTCTTAAATAAACTTTAAAAACAAATCAATGTGTGCATAATAGTAACAAAAACACGTGAAGGAATCCAGTCACGAGCATCTGCTTTAACCATACAAGGGTACCAGTTGCAGCTGTACATCAGAACGCTGCTCATTTGGGTTTATCAAATGCCTTCTAATGATTAGACTCAGATTACGAATTTTTGGCCAAAATATCACAGAATCGATTCTGTATTCTGACTGCATTTTATCAAGGGAGACACAATTTTGATTTGTCCCATTATTTGATGATTTGACTACAGTAATTTCATCAATTTTGTTCCACTCAAAGCTATTCTTTTCTTTGCAAGTAGGAAATAAGTTGCTAGGAGCTGCGTCAAGACTGTCGAACTTCACTCATTAGGTTTAGCATCCATCAATGTGTCTTGGCTGTATTAATTATGACTATGATAGTTTATTAAATGGTGATTTTCTAATTCTGCCATTCTTTTCTCTCTAATAATGACATTTAATTGTAGAATAAAAGCTGCCTCTCCTGCTAATTTATTCACCCATTTGCTTATATCAGGATAAATTGAGAGATTATCTTTGGTTTCACTCTATTCTGTAGCACTTTCACTTCAATAATTGTATGTATCAATTTCTTGTCAAAAAATTTTGTGGTTAAGAGAGATGTCTGCTGGTTTCTGAAAGTGTTCTTACATTCAGACTTGCAAGCAGGCGTTTCCGAGGATGGCAGTCTCAGGTAGCTTGATTAACTCTTTTCTGTGTAAGCGCACAATCTTTGGGGATCACCAATAATCTCAACAGGTCATACGTGCTTTGGTGGGGAGACATGATCCTCTCTTCTGGCTTGTTCTCCTCTGGCACCAAAGTTTGGCACCAAAACAGAATATATCCCATCAGGTCCCCCTACCCAAGAAATACCTCTGACCCAAGGACTTTTGTTTCCTAGAGAATGTCTTCTTGTCTTGTGATTCATTCTTTCACAGACGGAGACAAAGGAAAGGGGGTGAAGAGAATGCTCAGTGGTTGGCGAGACTACTTGCTCTTTGTAATCAGAACTTCACCCTATTTAACAATGGCCTGAAGGATCAGGTTGGTGCTGATGCGGGGATGGTATGCTGTCCTCATCAAGCCCTGTAATGGGCGGTAATAATCTTCTTAGAGCAACACGAGGAACCCAGGAAGCGTCCCAGGTAGAATGTTGTTTCCCAACCTGCCCCTCTTGCTGGTCTGTTGACTTTCCTTCCATCAGGGTTCACTATGAAAGGTCCAGACTCCCCAGCAGGCCTTTCAGAGGACGGCATCTGATGCCCCCTGTTCTAAGTACTTTCCCTCTTCTGCACTGAGATCCAACAATATCTCTTTCACTGCTGTGACGTTTCCAGAGCTCGGTTCTGGGGAGGGACCCTTAGCTATTGTTAGTTTCTCATATTCTACAAAACTGGCAAATTCTTAAGGAAGAGATTTAAAAGAGGAGCCCCAAGATTCTTGGAAAGGAAAAGATGCAAAGTTGTGAGGCCACAGGGGAAGTACACTGGAGGGATGTGTCATATCTCTGAAGGGAAGTTTCATATTACAAAATCCAGATCTTCCCAAAGATGTCAGTCATCAGTAAATTAATATGTAAGCTTGATATAATTAGAATAAAATGTCCAGCTTATTTTAATAAAAATATGATGTTAGACACAAAGAATAAAAATATGAAAAATAATAAGAAAATTTTATTTTTAGTAAAACTTAATATGTCTAAAGCCATTTGAATCAAGTAGATGTAGCGCCTAGATAGGTATTGACAATAGACTGCCAGAAAAACACATGCAAAAAAAAAAAGAAATCAGAGACAGATACAAATATTCATGGAATGGGAAAATTGATTTGATGAAGAAGATGAAGATTTGGCTGATAACTGATACTGAGAATATTGCTTTTCACTTTAAGTGAAAAAAAAATCCATGTTGGAAATAACACCAAGCTAAAAGTTGATCTTTAGTTCTTTATATATAAGACAGGAAAATAACCAAAAGGTTAAAATTTAGAAATGAATCTATAAAAGCTCAATGTCATAGAGTCTTTGCCAGGACACACAGGAAACGAAGGATACACAAAAATTTTGCTTTGGAAAAAAGTCAGACAAATTGACAGTGAAAAGCACCGAATGGCAAAGCGGGAGAGTGCATCCCTTCCTCTCCTTCTTTCATTGTGGTGCGTGCATGTATACATGTGTCAATCACCCAGGGAACTAATACCCTCAAAATCCTAGAAATGCTTATAAAAACACGAAAAAGAGAAATAGTAGAATTATATGTGGTAGGACAGTCACAGCAAACAAATGTCAGATGGCCAGCAGATGTCTCAATGGCACCCAATTTAGCTTTTAATACAAGAAGTGTGATTTACAGGGCACAATGGTAGATGCCTTTCCATACTATTATGTGAAAAAACTGTAAAGAAAAGCCCTTAATACCCAGATTTCCCCCTGTTATGGCAGATGAGCACTTTCATCAATTTGTGCTGGGGATGTAAATTTTGAGAGGTGTGTTGCAATTTAATTTGACAGTATTTATTAAAATTTTGATTTGTTCATGTTTTTTCCATAATTCTGCTTATAGAAATCCATTCTACAGCAATAAAATCAAAATCTATTAGAAGATATGTACAAAGATAGAACAACATTCTAACAGCAAATGTCTGAAAAAAAAACACATGTGTTCATCAACAAGGAATTCTTTGTTTTTTTTTTTTGATTTAATTTAAAAAAATTGATTCTTTGGGAATAGCACATCATGTACCGTGATTCCATTAATTTCCCAGTCCTTCCACATCTGCTCTTCACTCTTGTAACCTCCCCACCAGAATAAAATAAAAAAAAATAGAATTAAAAAAAAATCTTGCTGATCCCTCTAGTCAATGACCCGCTCCTTTCTCAACAGCAGCCTCCTTACACAGCCACCACAACTATTGTGTTTTCTGCTGAGCAGGTACCATTTCACTCCTCTGTCTTTCCTGTCTCTCCATCCATATTCATTTGTCATAGTGGAAGCTGTAGTGTACCATATAGTAGACCCTTCTTCCCAAATACTTGCAAACGTTCATTGCTATGGGTTGTTGGTCTGGTTCAAAGTCTCTGGCCTTTGCTATATCATCAATATTGGATCCTCACCGAGACTCCTCTCAAATATTCTGCTGTTGTTCTGAGTCATGGAAACCATGTGGTTCCACAGGACTGACTCCTTCACAAGTTCTAGTAGCTCACAAATGGGGGAGATGTTGAGGTGGGTTAGCCAACTCAAAGTCCTGGATCTGGGGGCCTGAGTAGAAGCCAAGTTGATCAGCCTGCCAGATCTCCAGCACCCCTGCCATCAGGCCAGCTTTCCTGGGAGGGGTGGGCCTGCTAAGCACAGCCCTTGGATATCAACATGGTTTCAGGCTATAGCCCAGACCACAGACATCTACATAGCTTTTGGTTGCAACACAGGCTGCAGATATCAACACAGACCCCAGCTGTGGTAGGGCAGGGACCCAGACATGGCTCTTGGTGACAACATGGGTAGGACATCACCATGGCTTCAGTCAATAGTGCAGGCCTATTCCTCACCATGTTTGTGTCTGCAGTTCTGCATCTCTTCATAGAGCACACTTCTCTTTCCTGCCCATCTTTGAACCACACACTTGCTCATCAGAGTGGCACTCACCCACCTGCACAGTGAAGCCAACAAGGAATTCTTTTTTTTTTATTGAGAAAAGGAAAACAAAAACCAAGTTTCCGCCTCCTCCCAGCCTCCCATTTCCCTCCCCCTCCTCCCACCCTTCTCCCTCTCCCCCTTCTTCTCTCCCCCTCCCTCTCCAATCCAAAGAGCAGTCGGGGTTCCCTGCCCTGTGGTAAGTCCAAGGTCCTCCCCCCTCCGTCCATGTCTAGGAAGGTGAACATCCAAACTGGCTAGGCTCCCACAAAGCCAGAACATGAAGTAGGGTCAAAATCCCGTGCCATTGTCCTTGGCTTCTCAACATCCCTCATTGTTCGCCATGTTCAGAGAGTCCGGTTTTATCCCATGCTTTTTCAGTCACAGTCCAGCTGGCCTTGGTGAGCTCCCAATAGATTAGCTCCACTGTCTCAGTGGGTGGGTGCACCCCTTGTGATCCCGACTTCTTTGCTCATGTTCTCCCTCCTTCTGCTCCTCATTGGGACCTTGGGAGCTCAGTCCAGTGCTCCAGTGTGGGTCTCTGTCTCTATCTCCATCCATCACCAGATGAAGGTTCTATGGTGATATGCAAGATATTCGTCAGTATTGCTGTAGGCTAGGGTCATTTCAGGTTCCCTATCCTCAGCTGCCCAAGGAACTAACTGGGTACTGGAGTTGAAATATTTTTATTTCATGGTAGCAGAGAAATGTTTTGCTCCTACGATCTTGTTAGTCAACCTAAACCACCTTACAAATGGGAGAAAAGGGGTCTTTGAGTCTGGGCTTCATGGAAGTAAACCAGACTCCCAGAACTCCATTTAGACCTATTTGCTGAACTACAAAGGAGCCTGAGAAATGGAGTTGGGTTAGCATCATTCTAAGAGAGATGGTAAGTTGGAGAATGAGTAGGCAGTCACATGGCCCACTCTGGGGTTTACTTTGTAGAGGTTAATATTTTTACATAAATTTATAACTACATCATATTTTATTGAAAATAGGATATTAATATTCACATTTACTAATTTTAAAATAGGGAACACACAAACATGCACACACACATGTTCTTACCTTTATTTTATTTTGTCTTAGCATTTATTAATTAAGCAAAATAATGTATTTTGTTATGGCATTTACATGTATATAAAATACTTTGATAGAATAGACTCCCTTAATTATGAACACTTAATACTGTTTATCCTACCCCTTCCTGCCTTCTGTTATCTTTTAAAGATTTGAAATCTGAGAGAAAACCTGTGAAGTTGCATTTGTTATTCTCTATGAATTTTATATGTACCCTATCAGTATTTATATAAACATTGGTAAATTATATGTAAATCCTAAAATACATTTAACATAGAATAGTTATAGGAATAAGAAGAGGAAAAGATAAGATAAAAATGAATGCAAGAGAGCTCCAGTATTTTCTTGCTGACTTTGTGGATGTACCAGGTACAGCTGGAGAAGGGCACCATTCATGGCTTAGTGCCCTGAGACCACCGTCCTTAAATATCTGGTTCAAGCAGCTTTGAGTTTTCTGGGTCTTACTAATTGTGTAGCTCTTTTTGCTGCACTTGATCACCTTCTCTTTCTTTAAGTCATGCTTATTCCTTTTGGAAGATCTCCAACTGGATCAACTGCCTTAGCATGTCCTTCAAAACCTTTTCTGTGAGTTTGCATGCACACACATTTCTCAGTTCTCCTCACTTCCCTCTTCTATTTTAAACCTCAAACACACGGTGACTTTCTAATCCCAAATATGTGGTCCACCGCATGACTTTGCTGTTGCCTTAGTATTTCTTCTAGTCAAAAGCAAGTCTTTTCTGGACTGAGCTCCCAAGGTCCCAATGAGGAGCAGAAGGAGGGAGAACATGAGCAAAGAAGTCGGGACCACGAGGGGTGCACCCACCCACTGAGACAGTGGAGCTGATCTAGTGGGAGCTCACCAAGACCAGCTGGACTGTGACTGAAAAAGCATGGGATAAAACTGGACTCTCTGAGCATGGCGAACAATGAGGGCTGATGAGAAGCCAAGGACAATGGCACGGGGTTTTGAACCTACGTAATGTGCTGGCTTTGTGGGAGCCTAGCCAGTTTGGATGTTCACCTTCCTAGACGACATGGATGGAGGGGGGAGGACCTAGGACTTACCACAGGGCAGGGAACCCTGACTGCTCTTTGGACTGGAGAGGGAGGGGGAGAGGAGTGGGGGGAGGGGGAGAAGGGTGGGAGGAAGGGGAGGGAAATGGGAGGCTGGGAGGAGGAGGAAACTTGTTTTTTTTTTTTTTTCTCCTTTTCTCAATAAAAAAAAAAAAAGCAAGTCTTTTCGCAGTTGGGAAATCCCTACCATCTTGAAAGCCAGCGTTCATGTCCATGCCGTTAGAGTACTTCCTAGATTACAAATGCGTTGAGAGCAGAGAGCTCTGAAGTTAATTATGGTAATCAGTATTTTTTAGAACTCAGTTATATTATGTGTTCCACGAGTGTCAGCTGAATTAGAGACAAAGAATGTTAGAGCTCTTTTGTGCTGTGTTGTTTTGCTGGGAAGAAACTCAACCCAATCAGCACATGACAACGCTGGGACTCCACTGGCTCTCAGCCCTAGATGGCCAAAAGGAAGGAGGGATAGCAACGGCACCACGATGCCCAGAGCTTGGTGGGGATGCAGCCATCTTTGCTTTGTTCTGTTTCTCTCTTCATCCCCTCAATCCTGGTTCTTCTGTGTGCTTGAGGACCTGTAACTCACAGTTTCAAAGCAAACATTTTTCTTTTAGGTAGTCCAAATGGCCTAGTCAGTCTGGTTCAGATAGGGTTGATTGTACATCTGGGGCCAACCACTGAGCCCAGTTTTTCACCTTCCCTGGGCTAGGTGTGCAGAGAAGCAGGGAAAGGATGCAGAATTTTACAAATCTAGGTATCTACAGCCAGACACCCAGACAGATTTTGATTTCTTTCCTCTTGACTTTTCTCTCATATCCAATTTTCACAATTTACTTTGAATTCCTGCCAAAATTACATCCAGTAAAATATTTACCACAACAATGATGTTTATTTTTGGTCTAGTTTGAATAGCACAAAATTACATTTCTGAATTTTGCAATTTTACTGTCATTATTGATTTCTTTTCAAAAATTATGAACATTTAAAACCCAAAACACTGTGGATGTATTTTGGAGTAGAGTACTTGCTTAGCTTGTGCAAGGCCCCGTGTTCATCCCCTGGCAGTGCAAGGAAACAAGTAAAAATTGCATTTCCAAGTGAGAATGGATCTTGCTTAATGAAGACAGTTTGCAGTGCAAGCATCAAATCGCCCAAAGCAAGCAGAATCGTCAGGGAAATACAGAAAAGCAGTCTTTAGTATATAGAAGACTAGACATTAATATTGTCCCTGTTGAATTAGAGAGAAGACGACAAAACTACCCCTTGTCATTTGTAATTGGCAGTAAACAGCAACTTCCAAATTAAAAGGTTTAGGGTGTTTTGAGAAGCCTGTCTAAATATAGGATTTATTATGTTTAAATGTGAATGGGTGTAAAACGTGTTTCTCTCGTTTGAAGAAAGCCACACATTTAACTACACTCTTGCTGTTGGAAGCTCCATCCTAAATCTTACGAAAATATACACATGGCAAAAATTTTTTTCCTGCCAAAATTTTAAACAGTACTTAGAGGGTTTTTTTTTTTAAAAAAAAAAACTTTCTCAACTCAAGTAACTTATTTGATTTAGACTAGTTTGACTGCATTTTTTTTAACATAACCACTTTTAATAGTATTCTTTTTAAAATGTTATTTCTATATTATGTGTATGGATTTTTGTTAGCTTTTATGTCTGTACCTAGTGCCTGTGGAGACCAGAAGAGGGTGATAGATCCCTTGGGACTGGAGTCATAGATTCTGTGAGCTGCTCTTTGGGTGCTGGGAATTGAATTGGGATCCTCTTGGAAAGCAGCCAGTGCTCCTAACCACCAAGCTGTCCTTTCAGCCCCCAAATCACTTTTTGTACTTGGGAAATTTTCAAAAGAGTGAAGCTTTCTTCCAAAGTAATTAAACCAACTTAAAAAAATGCTTTCAGTTTTTAAACAAGTTATTTCCTAAGAGAAACTTATTTTGAACAGTGAAGTGGTTTTGAAAATTGTTTGTTTTCCTACCATCGGATATATTTATACTGAATTGGGTGGAGGTGTTAGTCAAAGTTTACAAATTAAAGATTGATTTATTCTTTAACTGATGAGGAAAAAAAAAGTCTTCAGGAAACATCAATATCCACATGAGATGAATTGATTAAATTCTTATCTCAATAATTGAGAGGGGACACACACAAATTTGACTTACTTAGGAACCTGTAAGAGCCTGAATACTCACAATAAATAGCTGTAAGGCAAAGCTATTAAAGTTTTCATGGCTCACAACAAATATACAGGAATGAAGATGGTGTTTCAGAACTGATTAAAGAAAGTTGATTGCGGAGACCATGAGTCATTGGAAATTCTTTAATCATGTTGATGTGATGAAAATGATAACTTTGGTGTTGTGGAGAGCAACATCATTACTATCTCTGCTGAAAATTCTTTCAGTGGTATTTCCCCCAAACAGTATAACAAACTGACCAGTGGATCAGAAACATTTTTTTTTTGCCTAAAAATGACAAGTGCCTTGATTTTTCAATAAGAAAAGATGCTGATTATATTTCCACCAGGCAGTCATTAAACACTCAGCTGTCAATCATTGGCAGGTAGGCTCCTTATCTCGGTAATCGCTCTCATGTGAAAATAAAATATAAGAGCAAGGAAGTAGGCAAACAGCCTCTGTGTACAAAACACAAGTCAATTACCACCAAATTCTACTTCTGTCTCCATGAATAAGCCTAGACTCTTGAAATATTATGATATCAAGAGAGATAAGAGTAATTGCTTGGATGTTGAATCTGATTTAACAGCTGTCTACTGAGTCAAGTTCAGTTCAGGTTTGCTAAGTGACTTGTTTTCTGTCCCAGCCTCAGAGACTGGCCCACAGGTATAGAGAAATGTGGAAAATGGTTGTGTTATCTAAAATGATTCTGAGTAATTTTAAACCTAAATCATTTATAAAATATCAATATATTAAAAATTAGGATGTAAAATATGCATTCCTTTTATAATAAAACATAAAACTGCTAAGACTTTTCATGTTTGTGACAAGTTTGCTTCAAGGAATAAATCACTCTCTAAGGAGGGATATGCACCCATTCATTCATTTTCAAGTATGTGTCCGCGTGTGTGCAAGTGTGCGCGCATGTGTGCGTGTGTATGTACTTGTGTGTGTGCATGTGTATGTGCTTGTGTGTGTGTGCATGTGCGTGTGTGTGTGTGTGTGCATGCTCTAAGTTGGGCATTCCAAAGTCAAAGCTGAAAGCTTGTACGGGGCAAGCTGACAGTCAAGGGTAAAGTACCCAAAGGAAAGTGAATTTCATGGGAAATCATATAACTAAAGTTCTTGGGAAGCGGAAGTGGGGGCACAGGAGCTGACAGGGAAGGAAAATATGCTCAATCCCTATATAACTGTACATTGATCTGGTTTTGAGGCTGTTATTATATTTTGAGTTTGAGTGCACAAATAAAATTGAGTATGGCTGTCTGCAAAGGAAGGGCTTTTATTTTCACACAGAAGATTTAGCTAATTCCAAAGTTTCTGGGAAGAAGAGGTCTGAGAGGTGGGAGGAACTGAGAAGAATGAAGGGAGCTCGTCACCATTTTAGGTCCTTGCTTATAGGAAGTATAGCTTTTGAGGCTCTAACATGATAGATGGGTTAGGAGAGGGATAGCCTGGGGTGATTTAAGGATGGTAAACCAGGACCTGTGAACTTCAAGAGCATGCCTGACTATGAACCAGAGCTAGTTCCCTCTGTGGATTCTTTCTTTCTTTTTTTTTTTTAATGTAAGTAATTTTTTTCTACATTTAATAGTATGAAGAAATATGGAGACTTGAGAGAAAAGTTTACATCCATTCCGGGTTCTCAGTCAAAAAGAGGAGAGAGGCTTCCCCAAGACCATCATCAGATAGTGGAGAAAGAATGTCAGCCTCAGGGAGCCAGGACTAGGGCTACCGAATTCACATTTCCTCTCTTGTGCAGAGATGTTTTAAGGAGCCCTTTGTTTGGGTGGATTTGGAGAGATGAGAAGCAGTATGTCCGGCAGAACCCTCTGTGTGCTGTGGAAGAAGTAGATGAAGAACAAAAGCTTGCTTTTTTAAGGACAAGGGATCAGAGTAATTACTTATTGCTTAATTCTTTTTATTTTCCTTTGCTCAAACAAAACCCAGTAATTTAATGTCTCTTGAGACAGAGCTGATAAATGGGGTTTAAGATAGTGTCTGGCACATAGTGAAACAAAGATGCCTATTGAATAAATGAATTAATGAATCAATGAAGAGTGTACACCTTCAGTTCTTGTAGCTCACAGGTGGGGAAAGCATGTACAAACACATTTCAATGAGATACATGTTATTATAGGCTAATGAATACTGAACCTGAAGATGTCATTTTACCTTTGAAATGAGGGAAGGGTTAACAAATTATTCAGAGGTGTTGAGGTTTTTGAATGTAATAGGAAAACACAGTTTCTTTTTCTGGTTGGAGAAAATTTGAGAAAAAAATTATGATTAGTTGGACAGGACTTCTTAAATGACTCAATATTGTGTGATCAGTTTACGGCTAGAATCTTGGCATCTAAGATGTAATGTTTAGATCATCCCACAGGGGTCAATGACGCATGGAGGTGGACACAGATCAAACCCTCAGGTAGTCAGCTATAGCATCAGAACTTCCTGTAGGAAGGACAGAGGAGAGAAAGTCACAGACTTTCTGCAAATCTTAAGTTCTGTGTCAATCTCAAGGGGTCTCAGCTGTCAGGGAGGACATCTTACTTTTTTGTCTGTGGTTTAGAAACAGGCAGAGATAGATAGGTAAGGCTGGGGAAATTAAAAGCAATCATTCTATTATAAAATAGGTCAAATTAAAGCTTTGTGTGTGTAGTAGATACCATAGACTACAATTAAGACAGGTGACAAAATAAAGCCAGAATCATAAGGAACTCATCCTGGTACTTTTTGCCCTAAAGAAAAGAGATGACAGTTGTTTGGGCTGCTTGGGAAAAAACTGGAGATGGGATGACAGCTAAGAGTGTATCTTATATTGCCTTTTTCCATTTGCAGTCTGACATTTAGAGGGCTGGGCTCCACAGAGCCAAATAAGCTGTCCTTTTGAAAAACTCAGTCATCTAGGAGAGACAAACAATTCAGATTCTTTTGTCCCATTGGATAGGAATGAGAACTGTTTTCTCTCTTGGGGAAGGGTAGTGTGATTCATCTTCTCTGCCTTGAATAAGGGACAGCACCCACTTCGGCACCCACAGGTGATGGGCTCTTTGAAAGTCAAAGAATAACAATGGGGGGAGGATGAATGTCTCTCAGAGGCCAGTGTGACAGAGTGAGACACCACCTGAGTGAGGTTTCATGAACTTCAGAAAAGTGTATGAGAACAGAAGCCCAAGAGGAAACAGAATTTGTAGAATCATGTCTAGGGATTCTCAGAAATAGCTGATGCATCTCTGAAGCTGGGAGAAGGATCATTTTTTTTTCTTAAGGTAAAACCCTCTTTCCAGATTGGTGAGGTCTGGAAAAAGTCAGATACTGTCCAAAAGCTGGTTAGAATGCCTACAATTCAAACAGTATGTATGATTGGGATGTTCACAATCTTGAAGTTCACATCTTGACAATTTAAATCTCACTGTAGCAGTGTTGAGAGGTGGGGTCTTCCAGATAGTTTGTCATGAGAGTTCGTCCCTCCTGAATGAAGGGATGCTGTCATCTTGAGAGTGTTTCCTTGTTAGCTGCAGGCCTCTTGACCTACGGCTTTCTGACCTCCAGAAATATGAGGAACTTTTTTTTTTTAAAAAAAAAAACAAATCACCCACTTTGCAGTATTCTGTCATAGCTGCAGTTAAGTAGGGCTAAAGCAGACTGAGGGCTCTCTCCAAGGCTTCTCAAGTGCTCAGGCTTGATCATCAAGTCATGAAAGCAACATGGATCAAGCTGTGTCAGGATGTGCAATATTGAGGGTCCAGGAAGTAGCACCTAGATCAGAAGGGACACTGGCTCATTTATTTTGCATGGATGGAAAACTCTTCCTCCATAAGTTGGAACAGAAGAGGCAAATCATCACATGTAGTCTCTACCCATAGAGGCCAAGTAATTATGCCTGCAGCATATAGTAAACACGTTGTTCTCATCAGAGAATGTGAATATTTTTATTCTCAGTGGATACATTTTCTATTTTTCTGACCAATTTTTTATAAAGATCTTTGAGGCATTTTTTTTTTGTATTGAGAGGCCCTGACAGAATGGACCCAGATTTTTAGGTTAAAATGAGAGTGTCCGGAGAGAATAAATGCAGGTAATAAGCACTATTTATGGGGCTTTGTCAATGTGAGGCTTATTTCTCTCCGGGTATGTCACTGTTAGTTTGAATGACTGCTTATTATTTCATCCATCACATGGATATAGCATAAATCACTAAGCCATCCATTTATGTAGTGAATATAAATCTTACTCAATAAACTCAGGTGAGCAAGAAATGTCACATCTCTATTTGCTTTAAATCAAATTAAATAACTCTCTAGGCTTTGTCCTACAGGGTTGCTGAAAAATTCTAATTTAGTCACTACTGGAGTTTCCCACCCATTGTCCCCGTCATGGAAAAGTCCCCGGAGTCTTACAATGATACTCAAATGTCAGAGAGGTACTGATGTGACCATTGTCTAAGCCTGTCTGGACCTTTGAAATCTGTATTTGTGCTACCAAGTGGGTCACAGGTGTTTTGGTCCAAGTTGCAAGCCCTAAGGTGCATGGGGGTACTGTAGAACCATTCTCTCAGGGACTCTGCTTGTACCTCACAGGCCTGGCTGGGAGAGGAACCAGGATTCTCAATACCCACCAGTTCTTCCAGACTCTGTTCCCCCAGCTTGGTATTGCCTTCATTCCTCCTGAGTGTCCCTGTGTTTCTGGTTTTGTTTTTTTCAGCCTTCAATACAATTTCTACAAGAACTCAGAAGTTTAGAGGACAAATATTCAATAGAGGATTATTCTTAAAACTTCAGGGTCTGCTGTTTAACACTCAAGATGAGAAAACTGAGCATGTGTGCCCAGAATAGGGTGTACTCCAACATATTCTAGAGGAACAGAACTGTATCTGTTCATTTAGCTGGTAACCATCACCCCATTTTTACTTAGGGGTCACACGTACTCAACAGGCAGTGATTATTACTTACTATGTGACAGAATTTAGACCAGGCACTGAAAACAAGATAGCAAACATTGTAGGGCCTAATCACTACCTTTAAGGACTTTGTCACAGTAGACAATATGTGTATACAGTTGCCAATGACAACATAGTAGATAATTTTTAGGGGGAACATTTAACCTAGAGTGGAGGGATGCCACAAACAGTCCCAGAGACTCCTTCATACAGATTGAAATTAGAAAAAGGACAGAAGTTAGCGGAGCCACATTGAGGACCATGCACAAACATCTGGAGTTGGAAAAATCCTGTCATGATTTAGAAACTGAAAAATAAGCAGACGGTGACACTCAGGACCAAGGTGGAGAGAGGACCCAAAATAGTAAATGAGGCGCTGGTTGCTTAGAAGCTTGTCATGCATCCTGAGGTCCTTAGAGTTAACAGAGCTGACCTCTCTGCTTCTTTTCCAGTCGCATCTTTTATTCCTGCCTTACTTGTTTTCCACTGCAGTGACTGGAAAGTTAAAGTGCCTAACTTTCTCTCCTCCACTGGAGCTGGGAGCAGCCTTGAAAAAGAGTTCTGGGCTCTGAGTAGTGGGGTGAGGAGACTTCTGTAGTTGCTGCTGCCTCTTTCCTCAGTCCTCTCCCTGCTGGTTTCAATGGGGAGGAGTTATCATGAGGGACAGCAGAGATGAAAGAAAGCCATCTTGTTCAGTGATGGCTTCGCAAAGTCACTGTACCCAGGCTGAGCTCCCGCTGCTCAGACTGCTGGTGGAACGGGGTGAATCAACAGGTGGTTGCTTAAGTCACCTTGAGTGGGTTTCAGGAAGGTGGAGGCCGATGATGATGTAGGAACTATTGAAATGTCTTACGTGTGAGGGTTGATAGTTTTCCTTTAGAACGAATGCTCCTGCTGCTTTGTGAAAACTAGGATGGAAGGGGACAGAGTGGCCGTGAGGACAACAATCAGAGGTGTGTTGGAAATCCAGCTGGAGGTAAATAGGTCGAAAGCAGCAGTGTTAGATTTGAGAAGTGTTTACAAGACTGTAGGGGTGGGCGGAGCTAATTGGAAGTAAGGGAGAGCAAGCTGTTGAGACTTTTTTGGTTTAAATCAGCAGAAAGAAAGAATTTTGATTTATTTTTATGTCTTTTTTCCATTTAAGCAATACTGGGCTAAAAACAACCTCTTCAATATTTTGAATGTTATCTTTAAATGGTGGATGGAATGAGTTTTCCCAGGGTTCCAACCCAACTCTAGGAATTTGGAGCTCTGGAAATGTCTTAAAGCTATAACATAAATGCTATCAGTTGGTAGGCTCTGGATAAGGCCACTTGGTTCCATTCCTTCTGGTAGATCTGGGGGAGAATTTATTTTATTCCTTTACGTAGCAGCTAGAGCATGCCCACGTTCTAGGGCTTGTGGCCCTGTTCATCCACCACAGAGTAAAAACATAATGTTTTCCATTTTCCTGTGATCTCTTGCTTCCGTTTTAATAAGGAGTCTTGTTACTGCATTAAATTCATCTGTACATTCCCAGATAGTCTTGTTATCCCTGGGTCCTGATTATACCTGGAAAATTCCTTCTGTATCTAAGATAGAATAGACACAGGTTTCAGTGTTAGAACAGAGACCACTATTTAGTTCATAAATCTGTTTTTATAAGAAGATAGAATTGAGATCCTAAAGAACAAAAATTCAGAAGGCTTGCAGGGTTAGCCTGGGCTGTGACTAGCTCATATCCTGTTGACATAGGAGTGGAAAGATTAACCCACGCCAGAGTTCATGGGTATGAAGATGTTAGTAGCATTACCATTCTCATAGCCAAGCTTCTACTCCGGGCAGTCTAACCACATCCTTGCTCACTACCCTTTCATAGCTAACTCCAGGGATTACCTCAAAGAAGCTGGCTCAGGAACTTTAGGATACATATTCTGATAACACCCCAAAATATAACCAGATTATGTTACCCGTGGACTCTGGCCTGAAGACTCCCTCTGTTCGCCTCATGTGTCATAATTTTCTTCCTCTTATTCATGTATGATGCTTCCTGTTCTCCCTTGTCCTTGCCCATAAACATCCTCACCTCAGTCGTAGCTCTGCTATTTTATGTCAGGGAAACTTGCATTTTGCTCTATAGCGTGAAGAGCTTCAGCCGCATTTCAAAGGGCAAGACATTTTGCTTCTGCATTTTATAAATCCTCTGTGGCAACGTTACCTTTCTACACCATCATTACAGAGCGACTTTTCATCAGCCCCGATTGGAATGGGGGTTCCTCCTAGCTATCCCTGAGCAGCGGCATTTCTGGTGAAGGTGGAAGCGTTCTGTACCTGCTCTGTCCCATGTGGTTACCACTGTGTGCAGGTGGGTACCATTCCTTAGCAATTTCACCTGTTTCACGTTAGTAAGAATGTAATAGCCAGAAGCAGTTAGTAACTGGTACACTGGGCAGCACAGACCTAGACACTTCTCTGGACTTAATAGAAGGTGAGTGCGGGGTACAGGAGAGGATCTCCTCCACAGAACCGTGTAATAAGGAGAGCAAAGTGAAGGAAGGGCCATCACTGGAATAAAAGAAGAACAAATCTGGCAAGGTCTAAAAATTCCACCAAGCTGTCTGGCCCAGTTTCCCTTTTTTCTACCAGATGGTAAATGAATTGTTAACAAATTGTTTAAGGTATTCTGAAGATCTGTGAATTATGTTTTTATTCGTTTGACTGGGCAATATTTCTTGTTACCATTTTAAGTTAGCTTAGAGAGTAATGCATTTTATTATGTCATCTTCATACTATGTCGGCCTCCCAATGACCTCTCTTGACCCCCGTTCCCCTCCTGCTGCTCCCTTTCACCCCACTGATGGATTACCTTCCACACTTATGTCACATGTGTTCCCTAGCCACCTCAGTTCTCGTTCTCCTCTCTCATGATCGCCTTGCTTGTGTTTTCTCTCTCCCTCCCACCACCATCTTTCTCTCTCCCTTTCTCCTCCCTCTCTCTCTCTCTTTCACACACACACACATACACACACACACACACACACACACACAGAGAGAGAGAGAGAGAGAGAGAGAGAGAGAGAGAGAGAGAGAAAGAGAGAGAGAGACAGAGAGACAGAGAGATATTTAAAATCCCGGCTCCACATATAAGGTGTTTGTCTAAGTCTGGTTTATTTCAATAACATAATGAATTCCAGTTTTATCCATTTCCCTCAAAATGTCATTTCATTTTCCCCGTATGGCTGAATAAAACTCCACGGTGTATATGATATGTACCACATATTCTTTTCCCATTCATCTGTTGATGGACATCTAGAACAGCTCTATTTCTTGCTCTCACGGGTAGAACAACAATAAGCATGGATGTGGAGGTACCTCTGTGGCATGTGGACTTCGAGTTCTTTGAGTTCATATGCAGGAGCGGCATAGCTGTGCCATACTAAAAATAGTATTTTATCTCATTCTCCCCCTGTATTGTTCGTCCTCCCTCTTGAATAACAGTGAGCTCATCCATACTTGCTGTTTTGTTAAAAAAAAAAAACAACAACCCAGCAAGCCCAGCATGTGATTTTTGCTCATGTTGCTGTGCAGGAAATAGAAGTGTACAGCAGGGCTCTTCCTGTCTAGATTGTGAGGCCCAGGCCTGAAGGCAGGCAGAAGCACCATGTTGCCTGTGGCATTTGATGTATTGCCAGTTTAAAATTATGCCCAGGACAGGTTGTATTTTAAGGATCTGAGATAGATAGAGAATTTATGCTGAATCCAAGAGAAAACCCTGCATTGAGAGGATGCTTCATATTTGCTGCAAGTCTAAGGTGCAATATCCACAAGAACCCTGTGGTTTCTCTCCCAGATTGCTGAACATGGCCTCCACTCAGAAAAAAGAGGTGTGTGGTGACCAAGACTGGGGCATGTCCTGAGAGCGTAGGTGAGGCCAAGCTCAGGAGGAGGTTCTGAGGCTAGCAGGAGTGACCCAGGCTGAAGAAACAAAAGGAGTTCCTGGAGGAGAAGGGAAAGTAGTGGGAGCTCCCCTTTACTATGCTTCTGTAGCTGTGGGTGGGGAGTTGTATGTACGGGGTGCAAGCAGAGCAGGAAAGCCTGTAAGAACACCATTGCATATACTAGGGTCTATCTGTAGGAAGCAACAGGAGAGTGAGAGAAGGGACAGAGAAAGAACTCAAGAAAAGTAAAGTCAGAGTGATGAGGATAAATACCACTGCAGATGGTGCTTAGTGCCCTTTATGCTCCATCTATTATTAAAGGCTCTGAGACACTCAAAGGAGGACAAAAGAAAGAAGAACAGTCCCTGACAAGTTCCCAACAAGACATGAGAGGATACCAACAATGGACGGCTTTCTCTGACACTTGTAGTGCAGGGGAGATAAGCAGCTGCCTAAAAGCGATTACAGCGGCGAGAGTCCCTACTGCAATGTGTCCTGAGACCTAGTTCTGCGGCCCTACAGCTTGTACAAAACGCCCTTTTCAAGTTATAGATAATAAAGGATAGATGTGTCTGTATGAAGAGTGTAAGCAATGAAAGCTAGAATAATTTGTTTCTAAGAAACCTTTTAATTCTTAACATCTAGTTCCCCACTGAGCAGATGTGTACCATTTCAAAGTGTTTTTCTTGGTCTAAGTCCATGAGAAAGACATGATTGAGATATTTCTTGTCTCAAGAGAGTTCTCAGACTAGGGGAGGAACCCTATAGTTGTCTAGTTATGCTCCCATGATGCAAATGTGTGAACAGATAATGGCAACGGGCCATTTATTCTTTGTGGAAAACTGGAAGGACAGCAAGAGATGAGCTGTCAAGGAGTCTTCATAAGTGTAGTGGGATTTTAGACTTTAAAAATGAAGTAGACTTTTCCCCAGCAAAGAACTTTTAGAATTAACTTTAATGCAGAAGTTCTGAAACCAGATAAGGCATGGGTTGGATGCTTAATAAGAGTTGCTGAGTGTTCTGCTTCAGTGGCCATGGTGATTAAGGATATTTATCTCACTTGGTACAGCTAATGCCGAGGAGGAGCCCCTGGGAACCCAGGATGTTTATGTCCCTTCTGCATGACTGCTGTCCAGGATGAATAGGAAAAAGTCCCCGATACTCAAGACCACTGGGGTACTTCCTGAGCACTGAAAGTTTACTCTAATCTTTATGACAATAAAAAGTACCCCAGAAATGTTCACCATGAACTGTGGGAGGGTGGTGTCACTGCCTAAGAGATAGTGAGTAGTGTATCTACCGACACAGGACAACCAGCTCACTCACTTTCTGTGGACATCCACAGGGAGGAAGATTACTATATATCTATCATCTATCTATCTATCTATCTATCTATCTATCTATCTATCTATCATCTATCTATCTCTATCTAACCATCTATCTACCCTCTATCTATTATTTATTTACATATTTATTGATTGTGTGTGCACATGCATGTGAGTGCCATAGCAAGCATCTGGAGGACAGAACACATGTGTGGGAGTCACTTGTTTCCTTCCACCACTAACACTTTGGGATTTGAGGGAATGGCTTTATTTTAAGTTGCTAGGAAATCTCATATAGTTTAAAAATTGTCCATTATTTCCACTGAGTGCCTCAAAGAAAATGGATATTTGGAGGATAATTAAGTTTATATAATCTCATATACTATATCTTTTCTTTTTGGCACTGGGGATTGAACTGAGGGTAAGTTGACAAGATCTCATAAGATATTTATTGGCCCTGCTCACGTTTCTCACACTTGGAACTATGATGCTTCATACTGTAAAATATGTGCAGTAACACCTCTTTAACATTTTATTCATGTATTTATATTTTACCCAACTCATAGATGTCTATAATAAAAAGATGAGGGCTGGGCATGACGTTCAGTGGTAGACTGCTTAGTACATTCAAGATCCTGGCTTTGTTTGATCCTTTGTGTCACAGAAAACTACACCCCCCCCAAAAAAAACACCCACAATTAAAAAAAAAACCTAAAGATGAAGAATAATATAGAAATGTTTTCTAGAAAAGTGATGATCTCTTGCCTCATTAATGCCCCCAGGACTACTCCACTTGAGCTTTTAAAATGCATGTGTCTGTGGAGGTAGCCACCACTTTTCAGAAGCCATGACAACTGTCCTAAAGCCCTGCTTTTGTTTGTGTCTTTTCAGCAGTATCCACAGACCTTTTAACAGCACAGGAAAAAGTGATGCATCTTGACCGCTTCTCTGATTGACCACATCTGTCCTCTCCTTATATTGCATCTGCTGCTTTGTAATCTTAGTTTAATTCCAAAGGCAGAGACACATCCCAAAATATCTGCCTTCTCATCTTGCATTTTATAGGACAGAGGACGAATGTAAAACTGTCTGTGATCTCTCTCTTCCCCTTTGCCCTTCTCTCCTCATACAGCTTGTATTTTCAGATCACCTGTGGAGTTTACGCTCTATTCTTAACAGAGTAAAAATTATGTGCTTTGTCTACAGATGAATTTTAAAAACTGAAGCTTGGGAGTGTTTATGTGATTATGATTTCATGAATATTGTCCATTGCAGAGCCAAGTGATATAATTATCTTTTTCTTTCTCTTGTTTTGCTGTTCCTTAGAGTTTCCAATTCTTTTTTTTCTCTTTTATATCCTGTCTTTGCAGCAGTAAGAATATGGCCAAATCAAAGGCATTAATTTTTTCTACCGTCCCCCTACCTATCAATGCCTTATTTTTGGACTAAGCTGCTCTTTTTTTCCTAACCTGGGCTGATTGTTCCTTAGGTTGGCCTAAGAGATGTCATTTCGAGTCTTCTTTTCATTACTCTCTATGCTGTGGTTCCGGTTTCTTTGATCTCATATCTTTCTCTTTGTGGTTCACTTCTTAGCTTTTCTGCAACGTGCCTTAAAGTAATTTTCCATGGAAAGGTAGGAAGGTCCTTACGTACCTGACAATGCCTTTGTTCTGCTCTCTCAGATTAATATCAAAATGGTTGTCAAATTCTACATTGAAAATATCCCTTCCGTGTGTGTGTGTGTGTGTGTGTGTGTGTGTGTGTGTGTGGTGTATGTTTAAAGGCTGTCAGAGGACATTGGGTGTCCTGTTCTATTACAATTTGCTTAATTTGTTGAGACGGGGTCGCCTCCTGACTCTGGAACGAGGCTGGTGGCCGCCAAGCTCCAGCCATCCTGCCATCTCCACCTTCAACAGCAGTGGCACACAGCCCAAATGCAGTTACACCCAGCCTTTCCCATGGGTGTTGTGGATTTGTACTCAGGTCTCCATGTTTTTTAAGCTAGAGCTTTTAGCCAAACCCTTTTCTCTCCTTGCTTATGACTGTGAAGAATCTTCTCCATTAAAATTTATATTTATTTTCTAAATTTGATACCAACATGTTTCTCATAATTTAACAAATTCTTTTTCTGCTGAAGAAAATTTTAGAATTTTCTCTATTTTTTTAATGTTTATTTTATTTTTGTGTGTACCACAAGTGAGCAGGTATCTGCAGAGGCTAGAAGAGAGCTTCAGAATCCCTGGAGCTCATAAGTGGTTGTGAGTTGCCTGATGTGGGTTCTGGGAACTGAATCTTGGTATCTCAAAAGCACATCAAGTGCTCTAACCACTGAGCGACCTCTCCAGTCCTTCAGTATTCTGAAATTTCTGGAACTTGGGACCAGGAGGTTGTTTTGGGTACATGGTAGACAATCTTAGTTTGGAAATTGGTTGTCAAATTTGAAGTATTCTTATTTATTTTATTATGATCCAATTGAAGCTTTCTCTTTCTGGAATTTGTGTTACTTGGACATTAGAATTTCTTGGTTCAATGCTCAGAGAGATTTCTCATTTTATATTGTGATTCTTTGTTCATAATGCTTAATTTGTTAATCACATATTTTTGTTTCCAAGTGCTTACTTATTTTTCTGTTATTTCATTGATTTTTAAAACAATAACTTATTCCCTATTAATGGGAGCTTGTATATGAAGTTATAACTTGTAAATTTTTAGACTCTCCTCACTCATCCTCTATGGTATTGCTCTATGTAACTCCAGCTTGGCACTAAGGATTCTCCTGCCATAGCCTCGCGGGTGCTGGGACTGCAAGTCTGCGACATCCATCACACCTGGCTTCTGGTTTTATTTTGAAATTTTCTCCTGTCCCCCGAGTAACCCACACCACTTCAAGTTAATTTTCTCCTGCCTTATCTCAGTATTTTCCTTCTCAGTTGCATTCACCTCAAGTACAAGTGCATAATGGACTTTGGTCATCCATCATATTTAAGACTAAGGAAAAAAATTCAACGCGCATATGTTTTTTGGATGAGTGTGTGGTGAGGCTGCCTTCAGGATGGACATTCTTTAATTACGCAGTTTAAAGGGCTCCCTAAACCCTTGGGAGCCCCCACACATCACTATCTCCATTTATGTGCTTTATTTTGGTAATTCTCCTTAGAAAAGTACCCTTTGTTTAAGCATTTGTTTTTGGCATGGAAGTAAAACACTTATTTTTCCAGCCAGTGTGATTAAAGGATTAAGGGAGGACTGTGGAATCAGCACTGTCCATAACTTTCAGGGTCCAACGTCTTCTGTCTGTGGCTCTGGGTCTTGGAGGAGGGATGGTGATTTCTAGGCTCTCCTGGGAAGATTTTCTCCCTGCTCACCGGCGGCCCTCTCATTATTGTCATATATTCTAGACTACAGTTTCCCTTGCCCAGCTTCAGAATGTTTTATCCACTTTTCCTCTCGCAGAAATGTTTAGAAATAGTTCACTTGCTAATAGCTACTCTCCTATTCTTTTCATTGCGGTGAGTTTATATCATTTTTATTCTTTTAACATCTTGTTAATGTTGCCTTGGGAGAGAGAACAGATAAACATTTTTGCACACTTTGCAGATTTGAGTTAGAGAATCCGTCATTTCCTCCCACTGGATATCTTAAAAATATTTTTGAATTAAATTTCTTTCGTCGATGTAATATATGTACATCCTACAAAATTCATGAGGTCCAAAAGGGTTGACAGTAAAATTTAAGTCTTTTTCTCTCTCTTGTTCTCTAGGTACCCAGTTTCTTATGCACCCTCCCAGACAATCCCAAAGCAAACATATATTTTTTGCAATTAAAAAATTCAAGCAGAGGCTACAAACACACTACATTGTGTTTGTACATGGTACATTCCCTTCATATTCACTATTATCTCAGACTTCATACTGTATTTTTTAAGCATTATTTTAATTTCTGCATAATGTTTCATGAATGAATACTTAAAAAAAGCATTTTCCCTCCAGGGAGAAGGGAGGGAATGGGGTTTGCGGGATGGTGGATATGATCATATTTCATCGTATACATGCATGAGTGTCTTAGTGTTTCTATTGCTGTGATAAAACACCATGACCAAAGCAACTTGAGATGCAAAATGTAAGCAAAAAATTTGCTAGCACTTTCATATCACTGTTCATCATTGGAAGAAATCAGGGCAGGAACTCAAACAGGGCAGGAACCAGGAAGCAGGAGCTGATGCAGAGACTGTGAAGGGGAGCTACTCACTGACTTGCTCCTCATGGCTTGCTCAGCTGTCGGGGTCCATTGGGTTTGTATGTTTCAGGGTAGGGGCATGTGAATTAGAAATATTTGGCAGACAAAACAGAGGTACAAAAGAAATAGATAGTGATAGAATAGAGTCGGGAGGGTAGCCCAGTGAATACTGAATTTGCTTGCATTTATTTTCCATATGCTTATATACCCCGATCTTAAAGGGGCAGGGGAGAAGGCAAGACTTCTTTGCCAGGATACAAGCAAGGAGCAAACAAAGTAATTACCTCTTTAATAACCAAAACATCAAGCAACTATATCCCGAGTTAAGTATTCTGTTGCTTAGGCAGGACATGCAGTGACCACACCTTAAGTCAAGTATCCTGTAGGGTGCCACTCCCTGGGTCAAACATTCTATCTTAACCTTGAAGGAACAAGAATAGGCCTGAACTCTACATCCATGGGCTCTGACACTCGGTCACTTTCTTATAGAACCCAGGACCACCAGCCCAGAAATGGTACCACCCACAATGGAATGAGCCCTGCTATATCAATCATTAATCAAGAAAATGCTCTGCCAGGCTTGCCTACAACCCGATCTTA
Source organism: Microtus oregoni (assembly GCF_018167655.1). Classification (NCBI taxonomy): domain Eukaryota; kingdom Metazoa; phylum Chordata; class Mammalia; order Rodentia; family Cricetidae; genus Microtus; species Microtus oregoni. Next base: position 2,293,764 of record NW_024544552.1, on the reverse strand, counting down.
TGGTGGCATTTTCTTAGTTAAGGCTCCCTTCTCTCCAATGACTATAGCTTGTGTCAAGTTGGCATAAAATTAGCAAGGACAATGAGATCCCAAAATAATATTGAAGAGCATTTCTTCATTGGTGATCTTTTAACTTCCCCTCTAATCATTCACTTTTGTAAAAACACGATGGTTTCCATTTTTTACACAGTATTTCACATATGTATGGGTATCTCTTAGATACATCACAGTTAATTGCCAGTTTTCTCGGAGTGTTAGCTTTCTTGTGACTGGAACAGAATAGCTGACAAGAAAAGAAAACTCTTGGTTCAGTAGTTACAATCCCTCTCTTCAAGGAAGGCAAAGGGCGAGTGGCTTCATGAAAGTGGGAACTGGGGCCGCTGACTTCATGGCCTTGGCACTCAGGAAAATAAATCAAATTAGAGCCTCAAGACTCATGTCTCAGCACCTTCCCCTCCATTCAGGCCCCATCTCCCAAAGATTCCAGAGTCTTTCAATACAGTGCCACGAAGGTGGGGAGACTAAGTGTTCAAACAAATATGGGGGGGCATTTCACACCTAAATTGTCATAAGGAGCATCAATTCTCCTTCCAATAATGTCAGACCTACTTGTGAGTCGATACCTTTCATAGCATATGGTTAAGATCCTGTCAGAAGCCACTCCCATGGTCTCAGCTTAGTTTCATATACAGACTTCTCAAGCAGTACAAAGGTTGTAAAGAAGAGAAGTAAGGCAAGACGACGCTGGAAATGTGTGTGTGTGTATGTGTGTATATGTGTGTGTGTATGTGTGCATATGTATGTGTGTATGTGTGTATATGTGTATGTGTGTGTGTGTGGTTAGTGATTAATTACAGGAGTTACCATCTCCAAGGCTCAGGAACAAGCAAAGTTGTTGAAATGATTATTTTAGAAACTCGACAGAGAGTCTGATCTAGAGACTAAGACCTCTGTGGATCAGGTATGGTTTAGCTGGTACTATGAAGCTGGAGGAGGGCTCAGACCAAACTCCCTGTTGGTGGAGGGGAACCGGGAGGATAAAAGATCGAGTACTGAAAACCTTGCAATCTGGACTCTGGGGCTGCAGTAAACTGGACAGCAAGTGAAAATTGGATTGCTGTGTTGCTGGAGGAACAGAAAACATATGGGGAAGAAGTTTACTCTTTTTCTGACAGCTTCCACTCTATAACTCCTATGAGGGCAGAACCGAGATGTGTTAGGGTGTCAGCATGGGTACCCCAGAGCTGATTTAGAAAGGTAGGACTGGACTCAAGACACAGTAACTAAAAACAAAACAAAAACCAGACAAACAAAAAAACAAAGCAGTACACCACCACCATCAGCACAAAACAACTATAAGGCATCTCCATGAATTGCATTTTGATAACGTAATAGATGTAAAGCCACAGCCTGTTATTATTTATTTTCTTACTTAATTTAATTTTTTATGGTTGTTTTGGTTGTCCCTGGGGGCTCAGGTAAACCTTACAAGGATGCTCTGAGCTGTTTCTTCTTCTTCTTCTTCTTCTTCTTCTTCTTCTTCTTCTTCTTCTTCTTCTTCTTCTTCTTCTTCTTCTTCTTCTCCTCCTCCTCCTCCTCCTCCTCCTCCTCCTCCTCCTCCTCCTCTTCCTTCTTTTTCTTCCTCTTCTTCCTCCTCTTTCTCCTCTTCCTCCTCCTCCTCCTCCTCCTCCTCCTCCTCCTCCTCCTCCTCCTCCTCCTTCTTTGTAACACTGCTTAGAAATTTTCTTATTAGGGCTGAAATGGAATGTATCTTAATTTTGGGATAATCTGAGGATTCTTTCTATAAGCTGTTGCTGGCTGTCCTCCATTCCACTCACTTTCCTTTGTGTTACCGCTTCCGTTTCTTTTCAGTAATTGGTCATCTAATATGGCCTGCACAAACCTTCCCCTCCAGTTTGTAATCTACTTTCAGGATCATGAAGAATCTGTTATGGATAGTTTTAATTTTAACAGAGCCAAGTTTATCAGTATTTTCTTTTGTGACTTCAGAGCTTTTCTCCACATGTGAAAAAAGTTTTCCAATTTTGAAATCCTAAATGTTCATCCTTTTTTTTTCTTTAGTTACTGTTATTGGTCTAATTTTAAGATTTACTTACTTGGTTATTTTTGAATTTTCCTGCCATGTCATTAATCTAAATCTGTTTTTTTTTGCCTGTCCATTATCCACCCATCCAAACACTTGCATTAAACAATCCACATTCCCACACATGATTTTAAAATTGATTTTTATTGTAATTGTTGTATTTTGATCTGTTTTGAAGCTTCTTTCATTAACATGTCTATTCATGTATTAACACCACATTATTTTAATTGCTTTAGCTAGAATGTATTTAAAGTCCCTCTTAAATCCCACTTTCAGAATCTTGGGCTCTTTGCTTTTACACTCTCATAGCAATATAGGTCAACTTCAGAAAAGATGACATTATCACCTCATTGAGTTTTCTCTTTGAGAACATGATCTACCATCCAGTATATTTTTTTCTGCTTATTTTGTTTAATTCTTAACAATTTAGTGTGAATTCATACTCTGTCCCTTTTCCCCCATCAGCAGCTACATCTTAGCTTGGTAAGTTTTCTGTCCCTAAATGTATGACTACTCCATTTTATATGTGAGATTCAGAATAGCAACATCCTGTAGCTTTATTGAAGATGAGCTTGCCTTTCAGTTTTTTTTGTTGTTGTTGTTGTTTTGGTTGATTTAAGAGAATAAGGGAGAATAACTGTATTTTCTTTGACATTTAAAAGTCAAATGCTCTCTTCTTTTTTCCCCTCACATTAAAGACACTAAGGGTCCCATCAACTGACTACAGGAAATCCATTTTGGTATGTACATGCACGTGTGCGTATGCATGTGAGTGCATGTGTGTGTGTATGCCTGTGCACATGAGTGTGTGTGCGTGTGTGTGCACGCACGCATGCATGTGGTGTACCTGTGCACATGCAGGCCAGAAGACATAGTGAGTGTAGCTTCTCAGGTGCTGTCCACCTCTTCTTTTGAATCAGGGTTTCTGACCAACTTTGAATTTGCTGAGTTGGCTATGCTGATTGGCCATTGAGCCCAGGGAGCTTCCTGACTTTGTTCCCAAACACTGGGATTGCAGAGCAGGCAGTAGGCCTGGGTTCTGGAGGACAGAGCTCAGCCCCCCATAGCTGAAAGGCAAGTGTTTTACCTACACTGAGCTGTCACCCTCGCCCCATGAAATCCAGCTTTTATCTCTGAAACTTTCTTGAAATTTCCATGGAATAATATATGCTTGCATAAATGTTTGTCAGCCCAGTTAGTCACCCACTACCAAGCTAGCTTGGCATGCATTTTGCAGATAGCATTTGTCGCTGTTAAGACCAGCACCCCTTACTGTGTAGCTGCTCTCACGTATTTCAACTGCTTGCAAACTGCGTGAATCCTTCCCAGGAGGTGCATGGAAGCATTTTAAGGAGAAATGGAGCAAGCATCCTGGGGCCATGAAAGGGGATCACTCCAAGTGCTGGTGCTGGTATTGAGAAAATGATGGTAGTTGTTACCCATCGGTCTGTTTGCAGCTAAAGTAGTTTCACCTCTTTGCTCTGAGTGACTTTGAAGGAAGATGACTTCACCATGTTGTCATTGGGAAGGTGACTTTCGTTTTGTACATAATTAGAAAATAATTAAAAGTTAACAAAGAACATTACTGTAATAAAGCTTCTTGCATTGGCATTGAGTTGTCTATAGGAACAGTTGTTTTCATGCTTACACTGAAAAGACAATGAAATTGATGGCAAATTCCGTCTTCCCATAGTAATGAAGAACACTCATCCATGTATTTGTAAATTAATTTTCTAAAAAACGCTCATTTATCTTATTAAGAAGCATATTTCTTGCCCAAACAGGCTTTTATGTTTAAAATTATTTATCAAATCTACATACGAATAAAAATTGAAATGATTACTTAATCCGGAAAAGATTCTTTACAATTTAGAAATCTTAATATTCTTCAGCATATATGATGTAATATATTTTTTAGGGTGTCAAAACTTATTGTATGCCAAAGACTATAAAATTACTTATGCTGTAATGAGACTTTTTAATTGACAAATTAGAAATGAGTGATAAAGACACATACACACATTCTCTCAATTCTTTCAGACTTTAGACGACAAACAGAAACAAAGCCAAGAAGGAAACGCTGTGTAGCTACTGCCTAAGTTTTATTGAATGTAAATGGCTACTTTTAACTTCCAAATCTTTGAGACTAAGATAATTCACCAACAAATGTGTAGGGAAGGCAAATCCACCCCGATGAATGCAGTTTTCGAGTCTGGGCACATACTGTTGGGTGTGCACACCCTGCGATATCCCGTCTTTGCTCCCATCGTTACAAGGACCTTCCCCATATTCACAGGTAAAGACCCCTCTCCTTCCCTCCCTCCACCAGAGTTCCTTAGAACCTAGCCTTTCTTTTAAACACCAGACCCCAGCTTTTAGAAATACAGGGATGTGGACCACTTTTCTTTTCTGTTTACATGAAGCCTACGTTTTGTGGCTTGTGTAGGTTTGCCCGTTTCCTAGGGTCACAGTGTCACTGCTAATTTCCTGTGGGATAGTAATGTCTGTTCAGAGGGCAGCAAAATGGGGTAGATGGACTTAAGTAATTCTCACATCATTTGTCCTGTTTTGCCTTAAACAGTATCACATACGGGGCAGCAACAGTCTATCAGGGCAACAGTCTGTCGCCTCTCCAGTGACCAAATAATAGGCCTGAACCTCCTTTATAGCCATCTCTTCAGTTTCCTCTTCTCGTGAGTCAAGGCTTGAATAATAACACACCGGCCTTCCAGGAATCAGCAAGAAAGTCTCATACAGAGAAGATAAATTTGCCTATTAGAATACAATCTGCAGAGATAAAGATATGTTAAATGGCACATGCAATTTATATCACTTAACGGAATGCAACCTGCTCAGCTGAAACCTTTTATATTTCAATTCCGTCCAAGTTCAATGGACTAGCTTAAAAGACATCAGAAAATTAAAAGGACCTTCAAGTGATTTTTGCCCTAGCATAAATGGTGGCCTTTCTGAAACCTCAATTGCTTCTGGAAACTCTTTGAAGGGATTATGGGTCTCTTGGAAGGTCCCACTTTCTTATCTTCAGTTTACCAAGGTACAGAACATGGCAGTTGCCTCCCCGGAGTGTCTCTTTGGACTTGTTGCATAGTTTTAGCCTATACAATCATAGACTTCTTGTTGCAAGGAGGGGCTGTTTGTTCATCCCAGCCGCCTGGCTAGCTTAGCCCTGAAATAATCACACAGAAGCTGGCCCATTGGTTCTAGTTTCTTATTGGCTAATTTTTACATCTTAATTTAACCAATTTCTATTAATCTGTGTATCTCCATGTGACAGTGGCTTACTTTGTAAAATTCCCAACGTCTGTCTCCAGCGGATCTATGACATCTCTCTCTGACTCTGTTTTCTTCCTCCTAGAATTCAGTTCTGTCTTCTCCGTCTACCTAAGCTCTGCCCCATCAGGCCAAGGCAGTTTCTTTATTCATTAAACAATACAAGCAACACATGGAGGGGACTCCCACATCAACTTCTTGTACTAACCCGCAAGAACAAGAATGAGAAAGAGGTATAGAGCAAGGACAAGTGAGGTGCCTCTGCTGTCTCTTAGCTCTGTCGATTGTTTGCCGTGAGGTTGGGGCCTAAGAGGATGTGGGGTTTCTGGCCTAGAACTCACTATCCTCCAGCCTCTGCTGCTGATTTCTGGGATTATAAACACATGCCGCCAGGGTAAGTCTTCTTTGGATATTTAGTTCACAGGGTTGCAAATAATTCAGACATGGTCTGATTGGAGAGATGGATCAACCTTTATGAACATATGTTGCTTTTGCAGTGAGCCTGGGTTTAATTCCCAACCACATATAATTCCAGTTCCAGGAAATCCAATGCCCTCTTCCGACCTCTGTGGGTACCAGTGTGCATGTGGTGCACATATATACATACAGGCAAAACACTAACACAGAAATAAAATGAATAAATCCAACAAAAATTGTTGGCTTAAGGCTGCTTGCTGGTTCCCAGCTGCCCGGCTAGCTTAGACCCAAAATAATCACACAGATACTATATTATTTAAAACACTGTCTGGCCCATTAGCTATAGCTTCTTATTGACTAACTCTTACATATTAATTTATCCCATTGCTATTAATCTGTATATCACCACATGGCAGTGGCTTACAGGCAAAATTCTGGCGTCTGTCTCCGACAGGGTTACATGGCTTCTCTCCGACTCTGCCCTTCTTTCTCTCAGCATTCAGTTTAGTTTTCCCACCTGGTTCTGTTCCCCTATAGCTCTGCTATAGACCCAAAGCAGTTCCTTTATTAACCAATGATATTCACAGTATACAGAGGGGAATTCCACATCAAAAAATAATAAAGAAAAAGTGTTGGACATAGCTCAGTGGTAGAGTACTTGCCTGCCACGTACAAGTCCTGTGTTTGAACGTCAAACACACACACGCACACACACACACACACACACACACACGCACACACGCACACACACACGCATGCACACACACACGCACACACGCGCACGCACACACACACGTACACATGCACACACACACACACACACAAGCATGCACGCACCCACCCATACATACATGTACACACATTTGCACTAATTTAGACTTTATAGATGAAGATAAAATCAAATGAGATAAAAGTCAACTCTTTACTCCTGTCTCCTGCTCAGCATAAAAATATAGGTATTTCTTAGTAACTTTTAAAAAACTCCATAATTTTTCAAACCTCTCATAAATATTGATATCTTATTAGCATTATGTTCTGTGGCAGCAGTGGTAGTTTACTTAGAAAGTTGCTTTCTAAACAGTTTCTTTCCCTTCCAACGGTTTTCTGGATTCCAATTTCATGGAATTTCTGCATGTCTCTTTACCTGGATTTTGATGTATTACATGCAAATTTTTGCTCCACTTTTTTTCTTTTGACTTGCTTGTCTTTTGGCTCTGGATTTTAAGAAGTACATTAAAAATTGAGATAGTACTTTATTGTCAGTTACACACTTTGCAAATTTCCTTTTCATCCGTTTCTCATCTTGCAAGGTTTCAATACCTTTGACCTCATGGAAATTAAGATTTTGAAATAATCAAATATATTAATATTATTTTTGTCAATTATATTTTTGTTTAAAAGGGCTTAGTCTTTTATGACCAATTCAAAAGATTTACTGCAAATATTTCTTCTACTTTTATATGAATAATTGAGAAAGCCTTAAGGTTGGGCAGTAACTTTTTATTTTGCTTTTAAATGGCATCTGATTCTGTCAATAGTGCTTATTGAACGGAATGATTTTCGTTCTCTAAAATGTCACAGTACTGTTCATTATAGATCAGATCAGCCTTGCCTCTCCATTCTGTTCCATTACAGCCCCTGTAACAGGCTCCTCCAGATGACACACTTTATAATGTGATTTGATGCCTGTAGGAACGATTTCCCATCTTTTAGGTTTTGATTTTATTGTATTTAATTGCTTTTGTTCATTTCTTTTTGCTATTAAAATTGTTTTTTAATAATATCTTCATGATTTATTGCTTTTGTGCAGAAGGCTCTTGTTTTTTATTTAATGATTATAATAGTTTCTGTCGACTTGACACAAAACTAGACATACCCAGGAAGAAGAAACCTCAGCTGAGCCTTCATTAGATTGGCCCGTAGTCATGTCTGTGGGACATTTTCTTGATTGCTAATTGATCTGTGAGAGCACATCCCATTATGGGGGTACCATCCATGGGGTACCATCCGTGGGCAGGTGGGTCTGAACTGTACAGGAAAGCAAGCTGAGCAAGCCACGGGGAGGAGCAAGCCACTTCACAGTTCCTGTGTTGGTTTCCCTTGATGGCAGAGTATAAGCTGTAAGCCAAATAAATCCTCTACTCCCCCCAGTTTCTTTTGGTCAGTGTTTCATTACAGCAACTAAAAGCAAACTGAGATCCTGATCAGACATCTGGGTGCTTTCTTGTTACTTCTAATTTTCAGTTAATTGTGTTGGGCTTTCTGGATAAGTGAACGTATTGTTTCCAAGCATAGTAGTTGTAAATCTGCCTTCCCAATATTTATGCTTTTAAAAATAGCATTGTTGCCTACTGCTAAGACTTCTGGCTGATTCGAATAGTGGGTGTGACAGAAGGCATCTGTTTTATTTCCTGACTTGTAATGCTTGCAATATTTCAGTGTTTTAACTATGTTAAATTGAGTTATTTTTTTCTATTTCAAATTTACTAATTTAAAAATGGATTCAAATTTTGTTACATTCTGTTTCTGCACCTACTTGATGTTTTTCATTTAGCTCAGTTAATGAGATAGAGTAACTCGATGGTGGTTTTCTATAGCATTGCTGCATTCCTGGGATGGATACTGCCTGGTTGCTATGGGTATCCACCTTCATCAGATACAGTGATTACTTTGATTGTTCCTATTGATGTGACTTTTATATAAGTAAGAACAGTGTATAATTTTCTCATGCTTTTCTGGTCTAGAACAAGTGACTGTTATATTAGCAGTATAAAAGTAGCTGTTTTTTTTTTTTGTCTCCATTCTGTATTTTGAAACAGTTGGTATATATTCTGGGAACATGTGGTTCCCTAGTAAGCCTGGGCTTACTGTGATCTACCTGGGAGGCATATGTCTGAAGAAGAAATTATTTTTTCCAAACAATTTCTCCCGTGGTTCAGGTTTGTAAACATTTATGCCTATATTTCTCAAATTTTGCAAATTCTTATCTTAGCAAACATTGTGCAATTCATTTAGGTTTCACCTTATTGTTATATAACTTACACATAGTGTTCTCTCTGTAATTTTGTCACAATAATTTTTCTTATTGCTTATATTTTCCTTCATTGATCAAAAATATCATTTATTTCATTGGTCTTTTCTAGCAACTGACTTTGTCTTTTAACGTTTGAACCTATTAATATTTATTGTTTATATTTTAATAATAATTGCCTTATCTTTATGTTTATTTTAAATTATTTTTAATTCTTTGAATTAAAAGTGCATTATCTTTTAAATTTTGTGTGTGTGTGTGTGGTATAGGTATGTATTTTTAAGGGCATATGTATGTGTGTTTATGTGCAGTGTGTATGTATTTGGAGGCCAGAGGGTGATATCAGGTGTCTTCCTCTAACACTCTCCACCTTAAATTTTTGAGACAGGGTCTTACACTGAACCTCAAGCTCACTGACGACTGGCCTGTGGGTTCCAGGGGTTTCCATACCTCTGCCACAATAGTATCAGGATTATAGTTGAGTGCTGCTCTGCCCACTTTTCATGTGGTGTGGGGATCCAAACTCAGGTCTCATGCTTATGGCAAATAATTTATAGATGGAGCTATTTCTCTAGACCTTTATTTTATTTTTAAAAGTCTCTCTCTCTCTCTCTCTCTCTCTCTCTCTCTCTCTCTCTCTTTCTGCCACCTGTGGCCACAAGAGAGCATCTGATCCTTAAAACTGGAGTCGGAGGTGGTTGGGAGCCTCCTGATGTGTGCTAGGAACTTGGTTGGGTCCTCTGAAAGAGCAGCAAGCCCTGTTAACAATTAATCCATCTCTCTAGATCCAATCCTTATTTTATATTTAATAATCTTAAATGATATATTTACATATTCATATGCCACTTTAACTCATTTTAAGTTTAAGCAAGCACTTTCACTTTCAAGTTTGCTTTAAATCTATTTTCAATTGACAACTGAAATTGAATGTATTTATGGCATACAGTGTGTTTTGGAAGTTTTGGAATGGTTAAATCTAGCTAATTAACATATGCACTATGTATATTTAAGTTTTGTGGAGTTAGATCACTTAAAGTTTATTCTGCTAATAATATTCAAGTAAAAGGATACAGAGTTACAGTAATGCCATAGGGATAAATTTAACAACCATGATTATAGTTAAAATAACATATTGTATTATATACTTGAAAGCTAGTAGAATTTCAACTTCCAGTGGGTAGGGGCATGTTGTTTGCCATCTTTTATTCCCAGTTTAACTGTATTGTGGTTACGGACTATATCACTTGTGACACCTGCTTTCTGGACCGTGTTGAAATTGGCTTTGTAGCCAACATGTGATCAAAATACATGTTTCCCATGAATAGTCAAGTGTTTACAACATACAACACTTGAATGTGCATATGTCCTATGCACAAGATTAATATTATTGTTTTAACTTTTCTATGTTTTATTATTTTTTTTAAAAAAATCTTAAAACACAGTCTTAGTTTGGTTTACTATTGCTGGGAAGGGACTCCATGACCATGGCAACTGTTATAAAGGAAACATTTAATTGTGGTGGCTCGTTTAAAGTTCAGAGGTTCAGTCCGTCATGGCAGGGAGCACAGCAGCATGCATACAGGCAGGCGTGGAGCTAGAGAAATAGCCGAGTGCCCTATATCCTGCAGGGGAACAGGAAGTCGACTGACTTCACATTGAGTGATGCTTGAGAAGAAGTCCTCAAAGCCCACCCGCACAGTGACACACTTCCAACAGAAAGTGAGGCCCAGATTAAGTGTGTGCCCTCCAGCTTGAAGGTCTGGATTAAAGTTTTGTGCCATCCAGTGTCCTCCAACAAGACTACACTTCCTCCAACAAGGCCACACCTCCTATTAGTTCCTCTCCCTATGATCTTATGGAGCCAAATACATTCAAACTACCACAATTACATTTAATTTTTTTTCATTTTTAGTTTTTGAGAAAGATCTCACTATGTATCCCCAGTGGGCTGGTAATTCACAGAGATCTGTCTCTCTCTGCTCCCCAGTGCTAGGATTCAAGGTATGAACCACCACACCCTGCCTGATCGGCTTTAGAGAACTTTATCTTAGTACTGGGACTAATTATTTGGTAAGTTCTTATTGTGGCTTCTTGTCATTAAGCCAGGTTGCTTGTTCCATTACTTGCCACTAATGCTTATTGTTTGAAACATTTTTATTCTCAGTACAAATATGTATGTTCCCTCATTAATATTGCTTCCATTGTTAATATCAAATATCCCTGTTTCTTATAAAGCATTCGGCATTGGACTCCATTTTTCCCTACTTCAACAATTTTCTATTTTTTTCATCTGACACTTCTTTTTTCCTATTTTGTTATTATTTTCTTGATTGTGCCATTTTTAGTTTTTCTCGTAAATACTGTTGATAGTTTCATTTAATTAACTCAATCAGAACATTGCCAATTTCTAATAGATGCATTTACTTAATCACACTTAATGTGATGATTGATAGATTTGGACCTGCTCCTAGGTTTTTCTATTCAGAAATTTGTATAATTTCCTTCTCTTCCCTCATTTTTGATTGACATTTTTGTAAATACCCTTTAATGACATAGAAGTTAAGTATCTTAGTCTATTCATCAAATGACTACCCATATATTAACATATATTTTTAACAAATACTTATTTAATAAGGCCTGAAATAATTAAGCAAATTAGCTAGTGTTTTTCACTCTTTCTGAATTCCATATGCTATAACTATACTGGTGATTTGATCTTGAGTGCTATATTAATATTTAGTAATACTTAAGATGAAAACATTTAGTTTAGAATAAATTTCAGATAATACTTTCTTCATCATAATGGAGACAGGCAGCTAAGAGCGCCTTTTCCTAAAGAACAACTATGGAGCTTGATAAAACTCTCAAAAACATTAGCTGCAGCTCTGAAAGTTTAGTAAAAAATTATACCTCAAAGAGGGAAACAAAGCCTGGTACTAGAAACCTAGGCAACCACTCAGGACTAGTAAAGTCATGGATGTTGGAGGAGAACCTACAACCACCACTTTATTAAAACTGTACAATCACTAACTACACTTTAAATATTTGTCCTTAAACCCCTGATGAGTGTGATCTTCACCGCTCATTGAAGGAGCTTCATTCTGCAGCAAATGGAGCCCACTATAGGAACCTGCAAGCAATCAAGTGCAGAGTTGAGGAGCCCAGTCCCAAGAGATACATGTACAAAGCACTCCCACACCTAAGGCGCAAGGAAGAGAGAGCAGAAAGAGTGGAAGAGCCTGAAGATCAGGGAATTTGCTGTGGGGTTGTGTCTCCTACTAATGCCAGAAGCTACACTCACAACACCTCACCAATACGACTGGCCGAGCATGAAGTAAACAAGGATGACACCAGAAGACGTGACCAGGCCTCAACTCTACACAGAGAACTGCAGGCAAGTGAGGGACGCTTAGAATGGAAGAACGTCCCTTCCTAGGTCTGCTGACATTCTGTGGGCAAGACACAAAGCCAAGGGCTTCTCTGCAGAAGCTAGAAGATGTTCATTTGATTAAGTGCATTGTCCTTATAGGTGGTGATCTCACTGGTAAGCAAACAGGAAGAAACAAAACCCCTACCAGCCTGAAGCTGTTTTCCTAGTCAGACCAACCTACAGACCAGGAGGCCATACAGGAATTTGAAGAATTCTGTAAAATGAGACTAATTTAAAAGATTTGAAGAATTCTTCATTCATCTTGGGCTAGATGAAGTTTGTGTGCTCACACAGATGACAATGGTCTAGGCCTAGATATCCCAAACATCTTTGGCCTGTAGGATGGTGGTCATACTCAGGAGATGTGAAAGAGCCTGGTAGAAAATCAAAGCTGGAGAACCTTCAAAAACAGTCTACTGTTTACATGTGCCCTGAAGCCCAGACAAGTGTCCCTCAGCAAGCTTTAGTCAAGGTATTTAAAACTCCCCCTAAATATATTTGCCTGAGTCCTAGGAGTCAGAAAGGATGAAAGTGTATGCAACTCTAAAAGCAACCACACTGTCCTGGGTAGACAGACTCCACAGACTTTCCTCAAGCTACCAAACAAATGAACAGTGGCAGCCCTTAGGGGAAAAGAGTCACAATCCGTATTGCTTTGCTTCAATGCATTAGTTAAAATGTCAAGTAGTCAACAAAATATTATGCAATACCCATAAAAATATGGTTCATATTTAGGGAAAAAGTTATTTAATAGATTGTAACTTTTACTAGAAATTAGACTTAGTAGCCAAATCAATCAAAATATTTACAATCAGGGTGAAGAATATACCTTTATTGTAGGATATTACCTAGCTTGTATAAGGCCCTGGTGCCAGTCCAAAGCCCCATTTGGGACACACACTGGACACACACACACACACATACATATACATACACACCACACATGTATACACAGAGAGCACACACCCACATTCCACATTCACACACCCACATACATATGTGACACATTATACACACATACACTGCCTACATACACACATACCCACACATACACACACTCCACACACACCATATGTACTTCCACACTCTTACTCCATACACACTTCATATGGATACTCCATGAGCATATGCACACACATACTACTATAAGTCACATTTTTATAGTAACACTATAAAACGATAAAGTATAAAGGAAAACATCATTCAAGAACTAAGGAAAGTATAAGATGACAAAAGGAGGGGCTGGAGAGATAGCTCAGAGGCTAAGAGTCCTTGAAGTCTTGCAGAGTACCTAAGTTTGGTTCCCAGCACTCATCTCATCTCACAACTGTAGCTCCAGCTCCAGGGGTTCTCAAAGCTCTTCTAGCCTCCAAGGCCATCTGCACCCACATAGTGTACACAAACTAAGTCACACACACACACACACACACACACACAACAAATAAAACAAATGACACATAGAATGAAGGATTTCAGCAGGAGATAGAGGTGACTTATTTAGTAATGAGCAAAAGTTGTATTAATGGATTTGAAAAGAACTATAAACAATAACCATTTTTTCTTCATGTCTCCATAGCAAATTTATGATGGCAAAAAAAAGAAGGAAAAGAACGAACTTTAAGTTGAAGAAATCTGAGCAATAAAGACTAATGTTAAAGGAAGGGCAGTCTGAGACCCGTGTGACCATATGAGGCTTGGCAACACACACAGGAAGAGAGGAGAACAGAAAGTATTGGAAGACTCAGGCAGCAAGTACTTTTAAGAAAAAAATGTCTGAATCATGTCCTTATGAAAATATTAATCCAGAGACCTGAGAAGGTCAACAGACTCCAGGTAGGAAAGCTGTAAGGAAATCCACACATGGATCCACTATAGTGATTTGTTAAAGACCAAACACAAGATGAGAATTCTGAAAGCAGTAAGAGAAAGGTGGAAACAATATGATTGGCAGCCGGCTTCTTACAAAAAAATCCTAGAGGACAGAAGCTAGTGAGGTGACATGCTGAAAGAACAGAAAGATAAAAAAAACCACCGGCCAAACTAAACTTTTGTGTGCATCAAAACTATCTTTTAAGTTTGAAGATGAAAGAAAGACATTCTCAAATAAACATACACCAAATTCATGTACCACTACATTTGACCCTTTTCTTTCGTTGGTATGATCTTGTACCCATGACTGCATCAAAGGGTTGTTATTTTATGTTTCGAAGCTTCACAGGCCAATTCTATACCATTTCCTCTTTCTCACAGCTTATCAGAAATTTCTGGGCATTTTGGTTTCCAGGTCAATTTTAGAATTGTTATATTTCATTAAAAATCACCTGAGGATGTAGTTGGATTTTTGCCATTGTACCAGTTGGTATTACTAAAAAACAAAACTGAGGAGTCTCACTAAGGGAGTCCATCTAAAATGCAAATGATTTCACTACAAAGGGATTTTTGATTCTGGGGTAGAACCTCAGAGAATGAAGATTAAATAGCTAAAGTGAGGAAGGGTGGTGTGGTTGGAATCAGAACGGCCCCCATAGGCTCATGTATTTGCATGTGTGTGTCCCAGTTGGTAGACTTGCTGGAGAAGGTGTGTCACTGATGGGTGAACTTTGAGGTTTCAAGAGCATGTGCCAGTCTCTCTCTCTCTCTCTCTCTCTCTCTCTCTCTCTCCCCTAGCCCTCTCTCTCTCTTTGCATGCTGCCTATGGATAAGACATAAACTCTCACCTACTTCTCCAGTGCCATGCCTGCCTGCTGCCAGCCCCCAATAAAATGATTCCTTCTGTAAGTTATGGTGCCTCCATAACAATAGAACAGTAACTAAGACAGGTGGCAACGTGACTGTTCTTATAGTCTGTATATCTGCTTTCTGGTTCTCCCAGGATGATGGAAATCTCACTCTCTGGGATCCAGATCACTAGGACAATTGTAGATCCTTGGGAAGAAAAATTTTAACATTTCAACTTGGGCCCATGTCTCCTCCGATGCAGTCATCTGTGATCAAGTGACAGAGATTGATGGTATTGGTGTTGCCCTGCACCCACTTGTTAGGGACAATCTCACTTTATTTACTTATTTATTGTTTTACTATAATTGAAGACAATTCCATCTGCTAGTTTTTTCTCGACTCTAAGCTCTTTGGGTGACACTGCTTTCTTCTTCCTCATGGGCATTGTGGATGATGTCAAACTCCCGCTCCTTTATCCTCACCCTTTCCCTGTGCTTTCAGCGTTTCTTCCCTGACTAAATTTTGAGGGCCGATGTCAGAACTCACTGCTTGATTTTGTGGTTGTGTCTAACTTATTGTTCAGCCTGTATATTTTCTAGTGTTGCATTCAAATCACCAAGGTTTATGTTTTCAGTATCGTTTTTAATGAGGGTCATGTAAAACTGTACTGCTTGAGCGTATCGTGGCCTTTCATTAAAACCCAGCTACTCCTACCGTTATCATCGTCTCTTTGTGTATGAGCTCTATTGTGTACTGAGCTTTGTGTTTGTCTTCTATGTGTGCCTGACTTTTCATGTGGCTGCTGGGGTCTGAGTTAAAGCTCTCACACTGTGAGGTAGGCACTTAACTGAAGGAGCCATCGCCCCAGCCCCATACTTTCAATTGCTTTCTACAAAATAGGAATTAAATAAAATTCTGGAACATCTCAGTGGTTCTCACCTCTTTTTGTTATTGCGAAATCACAAAATGATGCGGGAGACTAGATCCTACCACTTTGAAAATTGCTTTTGTAGTATATTTAATTTTTTTTTGCTATAAACAGAGCAAACTAGTTTGATTACCATTAAACTGTTAAAATTTAAGTACACACAGACTTGTTTACCTTTCTGAAATATATTTGTTCATTTTATTTTATGTTTATGTGTGTTTTACCTGCATGGATGCCTGATTATCTTGTGTATACCTAATGCCTACATCAAATCCTTTAGAATTTGAATTACAGATGGTTATTAGCTGCCGTATGATGCTGGGAATTGAACCTGAGTCTTCTGGAAGAGCAGTCAGTGCTTTTAAGAGTTGAATCATCCCTCTAGCCTCTTATATATAGATTTATTATAAAATATTTTATATTTGAACGTATAGCAAAAAACACACACAGAGGCTCATACTCACACATTTACATGCATACACACATGTGCACATGCCCAAGCACATACACAAACCTGCACAAATGCCTATACACAAAAATACCCATGCACACCATCACATAACACCATTGCACGTGCAAATGCACAACCCTCACACACAAACACACACATTCACTCACATTTGCATATGCACACCCACACAAAGGCACACACGCATGCATTCACACACACACACAGAGACAACCACAAAACACACACATACATATTTACCCATGCACATACACACAGGTGCTCACAGGCATCCGCACTCATGTATGATGAGCACATGCACATTCACATGCACACTTGCCTGCTACACATCATGTAGGTACACTCACAAATGTGAGCACTAACACATATTTGCAAATAAGTATAGTCATACACTGACATATGAAAACACATTCAGACACACACATACACACTCACTCACATAGTTAGTCCCCACCTTCACACCCTCACATTTATACAGAATCATGCAAACTCATTCATGCTATCACCTGCATATAGTCTCACATACACTCACAAAAGAGAACTCATACAAGAACATACTCACATGTGTACGCACACACATGCACACTTATACATATGTATACACTCATCTTTACATTTATACACAACCACATACTCTCACTCAAAATGACCACATAAATACACATACTCACATTTGGGCACCAATAGGCACAAACACACACATGCTCATACATATGTATAAACACACCTCTATATGCACACAGAAACACTCACATGTGCAATTATATATCCACACACTCACACCTAGACATTCACATTCATACTCACAAGTCACACAGGTATACATACATGCACACATAGGCATTTCTTTATAGCCACAAACTCATACATACATTCATGTACATATAGGCACATACCTAGATACACAGTTATACAAGTACATACACGCACACTCCTGCACATGCTCACACTCACAAACTTGTGTAGTATACATACATCCACGCAATGCATGTACATGCATATAAAACCTGCACACACCCACATCCCAACTTATGTGCATGCACACACATTCTCTCACACAGATACAAAACACACAAACATCAACTATCATGGACATATAAATATATGCACACCATCACACACAGATACATATAAACTTATGGACATTCATATATACACTATGCTAACACATGTGTCAATAAATAAAAATGTGATACTTTAAAAAGGGATAACAAACTTGGAAATGATGGGTGTTATAATTTAGAAAAAGCAGTGTGTGAGAGAAAGACACCATGAGACAGAGTTCATGTGGAGGGGTTTTTATTAGGGGAAAGGGAAAGTAAAAGGAGGGAAGAGGAGGAGAGACCAACCTCTGGGTACAGGAACTGCAGAAGAAACGAGAAAAGAGAGAGAGACAGAGAGAAAAGAGGGAGAGAGATAGAGATAGAGAGAACAAATCATACAGACAGACAGAGACAGAGGAAGAGAGCGAGATGGGAGGTGGGCAGGGCCCTTTTAAGAGGGAACACAGTGAATGTGCACAGGAGGTGCTGTTAGTGGCTACAGCTGAGGACGTATACCCCAAGGTCAGGCCAGGACAGATGCCTGAATACTAACGAGTAATATGAGAAACTAAAACAGAGAATCCAATTTTGATTGAGGTTATGTAGGTTAGGAAAGACATCCCTATGGAAATTTGATCTAAATTGAGTCCTGTCAGATTAGAAGAGTATCATTAAAAGTATAGTGGGAAGAGACAGATGGAATATTCTGGAAGAAGATCTGGAACCATAAGGAGGTTTCCATAGGCTAAATTGGTCTCCATGCCCCAAATTTACATTTTATGTAGCACCCTCATTTGCATTAGTATATGACTTTAAGACAGGACATTTTAAGAAATAATGAAGGTCAATGAAGTCACACGAATGGACACTATTGCAATGTAACTCCACGTAAGGAACCAAGAGAGCATGCACATGCAGAGGGCAGACCATGAGAGGACCCAGAAAATGACGGTCTAGAGGTCAGGGACAGAACCCTAAAACTCAGACTTCCAACCTCCAGGGCTGGGAAGAAATGAATTTCTAGCGAGGCTCCCTCATCTGCATGCCTTGTACTGGTAGCTCTAGCCAGCGAACTCATTGGCCACATTCATTATTTAGCTTTCCCTTCTGCCTTCTGGTAGCTTCTTAGCATTTTCCTCATTCCAGGCTCCCTTTTCTCGATTTGCTCCCTGAAGCAACCGTCTTCTTTCATGGTCACAGCCATTTTCCTGGTTCATAGCTCTCTTGTCTGAATTGTGGGTTATTTATTTCCTTTGCCAGGTTTATTTTCTCCTAAGAAGTCCATCACACCCATGTTACAGCTCCCATAGTCCTCATTGGCTTCGCCGGCACCAGCCAGCCTGTCTCACAAGAGTCCTTAGACTGACATTTTCATGTATTTTCCTTCTACAGGCTTCTCTCCCAGACCAGGATTTTTCTATTAACAGAGATTTTGTAAAGTTCATTTCCTGGGAATGATACTGTGGGATCTTAAACAGTCTGTCATGCTCACTTTCCTTTTCAGCTATTCCAACTTGTTATTCTTGGTCTTTAAGGTACCTTTGGATATAGTTAGCGTGTGTGCTACGTCTCCCACATTTTACTATTGCTTGCAGCATGCAGTTGTTCATTCCTTCATGTATGTAGGAAATTAATGAATTCCAGGACTACCCTGCAGAAAGTCAAATCGACAAATGTTTGAATCCCTTACGTGAGTTGGTGTATTTGCATGCAACCTATGTGCATTCTCCCATTGGCCTAAAAGGTCTCTAAATCAGTCGTGAATTCTAGTAAAATGCAATTGGTATACACAAAGCTGATGTACTGCATTGCACAGGGATCAATGGGAAAAAAGTCTGTATGTGCTCACAGACACAGTGTGGTGGTTTGAACGAAAATGACCTCCATAGGCTCATGGGGAGTGGCACTATTTGAAAGGATTAGGATATGTGACTTTGTTGGAGTATGTGTGGCCTTGTTGGAATAGGTGTGGCCTTGTTGGAAGAAATATGTCACTGGGGGTGGGCTTTGAGGTTTCCGAAGCTCAAGCAAGACCTGGTGGCTTACTCTCTTTTCCTGCTGCCTGCTAAGATGTAGAACCCTGAGCTCTTTGTCCAGCATTGTTGTCTGACTGTGTGCTGTCACGCTCCCCTCCATGATGATAATGGACTCAACTGCTGAACCCTAATGAAATGTTTTTCTTTAAAAGGGTTGCTATGGCCATGGCGCCTCTTCACAGCAATAGAACACCGACCAAGACAAATAGCAGTAATTCCAGCTTTTAGTTGGTTTAATCCATGAATATGAAACTTTTAGGTTGGGAGGCCAACTGTATTGCTAAATCAGCCTCTCTCTCTCTCTCTCTCTCTCTCTCTCTCTCTCTCTCTTTCTCTTTCTCTCTCTCTGTCTCTCTCTCCTCTCTCTGTCTCTGTGTGAGTGTGTCTGTCTGTCTGTCTATCTCTCCCTCTCTTTCTCTTCCTGTCTCCCTTTCTTTCTCTGGTCTTATGCATGTCAGACTGGCTTCAAGTAGCTGAAGATGAGTTTAAACTTTTGGTCCTTGGCTCATACCTTCATGGTTCTGAGACGTTCAGTTTATGTGGTTCTGTGGATCAAATCTAGGGCTTCATGCTTGATAGGCAAGCACTTTACTGACTGAGATACATCTCCTGGTTGTCTATCTCTTCATGTACATATATGTATATTTACTTTTATCCTTTATTCTTTTCTTTCCTCCCCTTTCCTCTATCCTTTCTCTCTCTCATTGGTTTGCTGTCTTTCCTTCTTTTCTTCCTTCCTTCCTTTCTTTCTATGGAAACAGGGCCTCGGTATGTAGTTCAAGCTGGGCTAGAACTCACAATCATTTTGCTTACAATTCTTAATCACTTAAATTACATATGTGTACCGTTCCATCTGATTTTTATCTATATTTCTCTCATTTTTAATGATTTCAATGAGAATACAAGGTGTTGGATATTATAATTGTCTCCTGAACAAGTGTGTTTTCTGATTCTCCTTTCCATCACCCCTTTTTCTTCCTGATACCTAGATCCCTCTTTGTATCTCCCAAGTCTTTTACCTTTTCTATTTGCCATATTCATCTGTATTTTTGTCCTTAAACATTTATCTCACTTTAAATTTTGTGCACGCATGTGTTGTGTGGGCATATGCATATGAGCGCAATCTCCTGTGGAGGCTGGGAGAGGATACTGGACCTGGAGTTATGGATGGTTGTGAGTCCCTGTCTGGGTGTGGGGAACTGAACTCAGGTCCTTGGCAAAAGCAATGTGTGCTCTTAACCAATCACTGAGTTGTCTCTCTAACCCCATATATATAAGAAATATATATATATATTTCTTAGTGAGAAATATCTTGATATGGAGCTGCTATATATAGTTATTGCTTAATTATCATTCACAAATAATGTAAAAATTTGGTATTTCCACCAAATGGTTATAACATCCACTGTTTCTCAGGTGATATTTTCAAAATTTATTTTTTTCCAGTAGTATGGGTAATAGAAATATGTCTAATTATTGCTTTATTTGTATGTTTTTCATTTCCAGAGGGCTGAACATGTCAATCATTCATGTTTATGAATAAACCCCTCACTGTAGATATGTACCTCACCTGGGAAGCACACTAGAGTTGACCCTGTGGTTAGGACTCAGGTGAGCTGACCCCAAGGACATGGGAGCAGGAGAGTTGATCCCACCCCCCACTTATCTGCCATGTGGTGGCATAGGTGAGGCAGTGATGTCCTGTTCCCCTCACCTATTACCATCTACAGCAGGGGGCAGAGTTGGCCCTGGGGTCATAAGAGTGGGAGAGCTAGCTCTGACCCTCACCAGCTGCAGCACATGAGGAAACAGCCTCTGCTTCCCTTCTGGGCACCATACTAGAGCAACAGAGCTGACCCTGTCCCACCTCGTATGCCCCCTGCAGTAACTGGGAGATTGGGCATTTCCTATTCTTAGTAAAATAGAGCTGGCCCTGGTGATATGAATGAGGGGGACCTGGATCTGAGGGCCTGATCTGTTTGGTTTTATTTCTTTATTTTGTTAGGTTTTCAGTTTTTCTTTTAAATTAGTTTCTGTTTTGGGGGAGAGGTTGCAAGGGCAGAGGGTGGATGTGAGGGGACGGGGAGATAAGTGGGATTAGAAATGAATGATGTGAAATCCAGAAAGAATCAATAAAAATTTAAAAAAGACAAGAAAACAAATAATCCAACCCAAAATACGGGCCAATGTTCTGAACAAATATTCAAAGAAGAAATACAAACAGCCAATAAATAGACAACAAGAGCTCAATATTCTTAGCCATTAGAGAAATAAAAATCAAAGCACATTGAGGTCCTGTTTTTATCTCGTTTAACTTGGCTGTTGTTAAAACAGTATTATTATCTAAGAAGAAGTGATGCGGGAGAGGGGGTGCTTCCAGGTCATTGGTAGGAATGTGGCACAGGAGCTACAGAAAACAGTATAGCTTTTCCTCAGAAAACTGGAACTAGGACTCACACATGATCTAGATGCTCACTTCTGGCCATATAACTGAAGGAAATGAAGTTAGCATACAAAGGAGATACATCTATATCTGCTTTACTTTTTATTTTATAATGATTTATTATTATTATTGTTATTATTATTAGATTGTTATTTTCATCCCAATCACAGTTTCCCCTCTCCCCTCTCCTCCCGGCTGGTCCCCTCACCTCTTCTTTGCCTTCCCCCTATCTACTCCTTCTTTGTTTCTATTCAGAAAGAACAGGCTCTCATGTATATCAACATGCATATTAAGTTGTAGTAAAACTAGGAATCTCCCTTTGTGTTAAGTCTGGGCAAGGCAACCCAGTGTGAAGAGTAGGGTCTCAAAAGCTGGCAAAAGAGTCAGAAACAGTTCCTGTTCCCATTGTTAGGAGTCCCACAGGAAGACCAAACTACACAACTGTAACTTATATGCAGTGCCATGTAAGTGCCTGGGTTGTCGGTTCAGTCTCTGCGAGCCCCTAATAGCCCAAGTTAGTTGATTCTGGTGTTTTGTTTTTGTGTGCTGTCCTTGATCCCTCTGGCTCCTCCAAGGCTTTCCCCTTCTCTTTTGCAGGATTCCCTGAGCCTAATATTTGTCAGTGGGTCTGCTCTGTTTCTATCAGTAGCTGGATGATGGTAATTGGTGTAGGCATTGATCTATGTGCATTTCACAATATCATTAGGAATCATTACATTGATTTTCCCCCAGTCATGCTTGGTTCTACCCTAGCTCTCAGGATTGTGCAGTCTCTGGACCCTGGCACTGCAGCCAGTGTCAAGGGTGGGCTCCCTCTCTTGGCATGGGTGTAAGGCTGGACCAGTCATTGGTTGGCCACTCGTACAGTTTTTGTGCTACCTTTACCCTATCTTGTAGGCAGGGCACATTGTAGATTGAAGGATAGTGGCTGGGTTGGTGTCCCAATCCCTCCACTGAAATTCTTGCCCGGTTATAGGAAATTGTCAGTTCAGACTCAGTATCTCCTGTCACTAGGAGTAGTAGCTAGGGTCACCCTTGTAGATTCCAGGGAGTTTCCTCTGCACTTGCTTGGAAATGCTCCTTCCACTTTCCAGTCATCTCTTCCAGTACTTTTCCCTTCCATTCTCTGACCTGATTCCTCCTATTCCCATTCCCACCTGCCCCAGTCCACATGACGAATCTATTCAATTTTCCTTTTCCAGAGAGATCTAGCTGCCCCCCACCCTTGAGTCCTTCTTATTAATTAGCTTCTCTGGTCTTTGGATGTAGCGTATTTGTCCTTAACTTTATAGCTAATATCCACTAGTAAGTGAGTACACACCATTCTGTCTTTCTGGGTCTGGGTTCCCTTACTCAGGATGATGTTTTTCTGGTTCCACCCATTTGCTTGCAAATTTCACAATGCCATTGTTTTTAGCAGCTGAGTAATACTACATTGTTGTGTAACTGTACCACATTTTCTTTATCCATTCTTTGGTTGAGGGACATCTAGGTTTTTTCCAGTTTCTGGCTATTTCAAATAAAGCTGCGATGAACATATCTGAGAAGTGTTCTTGCGGGATGATAGAGCATCCTTTGGAATACTTACTTTTTCATGAAACTGCTCCCAACAATCAAGATATAGAATTGCCTGGGCATAAATGTAACCTGAAAGTCAGAGCAGAACGATTAGGTCCTGGATGAGGGTCTGGGAAAGCTTTGGGTAGAGAGGGGAGGCTGGGGAAAGGTAGATGAGGGGAGTTGCATGACTATAGCCTAGTGTGTGGATATATGGAAATGCTGTACTGAAACTCATGAAGTTTTACAGTTAACATCTTTTGATAATTACTGTAGGAAATTTGTTTGGGTACTACTATTTTTTTTTACTTATTTAAAATTTTGCCTTTATGATATGAATTCACATATAAATGGATCCTCTAGAATTTTTTCTTTCTGTCATCTGTTGGTGCACTACCATGTCAGTAACATACTTAAATTATAGGAGTTTTATAATAATCTTTGATATTTGTCAGGGCTATTTTCCAATCATTATTTTCCCCATTTTACATTTTCTTGGTTGCTCTCATGCATTTAAATTCTAGATGAAATTTAGACTTAGCTTGCAACATTTCATAAAATAGTCGTGTTGAAAATTGGATTGGAATTTTATTATTTTGTACCAGTTGTTATATTAGTAACAAATGAATAAACTCATGTAAAATAGAAATGATTCTGAAACCACAGAAATGAAGTACAAAGGATCCTGAAGAATCTCAGAGCATGGAGAGCATCATTTGTTGATTAGTGGCACAGGTTGTGACTGCTCTTCAGTCCTTAGCAGTCTAAGCTCTGTGTTTCCTCACCTTGTCCTTGTCACCGATGTTACTCAAAGCCTTCAGTGCCTGCTATCCATGCCCTCTAGGTTAAGTTCCAGTTATCCCTAAGTCACAGACTTAGTCTGTTTCCTATTACTGTAACAAGATACCAGAGACAATGTATAAAGAGAAAAGACGACTTCTGATAACTGTTTTGAATCTTCCAGTCCATAATTTAGTGACTCTCATGGCTTTGAGCATCTGGTGAGGGAGATATATCATGGTTAGATGCCTGTGGCAGAACTAAATTTCCCATCTCATGAGACAGGAAACAGGAAAGAGAAAGTGGCTAGGGTACCATGGTCCCTTTCAATAGCATATTCTCAGAGATGCCAGGACTTCTCCCTCCTGAAAGTATGTAGTACTTCCTAACAGCTCCTCTTCAAGGATCAAGTCTTCAATACCCAGACATTTGAGGGTACTTAGCATCATCTCATATCACAGATCTTCACAATACAGGCATCTCTACTACATGTATGGGTGATGTGGGATTCCCCTCTGTATGCTGTGAATACCATTGGTTAATAAATAACTGTCTTGGGCCTGAGCAGAGCAGAATAGAGGTAGGTGGGGAAAAACTAAACTGAATGCTGGGAGAAAGAAGATGGAGTCAGAGAGAAGCCATAGAGCTGCCAGAGATAGACATGGTGGAACCTTGCCAGTAGGCCGTGAGCCTTGTGGCAAAATATAAAATAATGGAAATGGGTTAAATTAAGATGTAAGGGTTAGCCAGTAGGAAGCTAGAGCTAATGGGCCAAACAGTGATTTAATTAATATAGATTCTGTGTGGTTATTTCAGGAGTCTGGGCAGCTGGGAAATGAATAAACGGCCTCCCTACTACAAATCAGTCCTCAAACGTGGTCAACTATATCCATGTAAAACCTGAGAAAGCTTGAAAAGGAACCCTAGACACAAAAAAATCCCAAAGTTTAGCTTTTCAGCTGGTGGCATGCTGCAGCTTCTTTAAGAGAGGTGGTCCTGATTCAGGTAGTAGCAAACAAACAAACAAACAAACAAAAATAAACACGTGGGTTTCAAACGGCTTCCTGGGCCTTGCTTGCTAGTGTGCAAACTGTGGTTTTATCGGGAGGCCCAGCTGAGACAATGCAAAGTTGGTTCCATTTATTTCCTCCTTCAGTTTACCTGAATTTAGGCACTGTGGATTGTATCTCAATATTTTCAATATTTCTTCCACCAGTGGATACGATGTAAATGGCACAAAACGGATCCCGCTGTATATAAAATGGGCAATGGGAACAGGAGGGAGAAGAACGAAAACCAGAATCCTTCTTTAGAGTGCCGAAGAGAAGGGGATGGTAATTACATCTAGTGGTAAGGGGAAGGAGAAAAAAGTCACAGTTCTCATGTGTGTTTTTGGTTGCAGATTTCTTGAACTTTAACTTTCATCTGACTTTGGTACTTCTATGTTCTCCTTGTTTTAGACCTTGATACGATTGATTTTCTTCCCCTCATGGACTTATCTTTATTCCTGAGGTATCTAAACAGGCAGCATTACTGGATATTAAGGATTTTGGATGTCTTATATTAACAACTAAAAGGACTTTCCCAGACAGTCTGTGTTGCTGTAGCTTTAAGAAATGTTCTTAAATGTTCTTTGGTGTTTAGGGTTTAATGTGTTTCAGCATGGCATACAGTTTTAGTAGGGAGTTTAGAGACAGAAAGGGGGGGACATGGTTAGACTATCTCCTTTGGTCTCGAAAAGTCACTGATGTGTTCACTTATATCCTAGGACACCTAGTTAGTCACATGACCTAAGATAGTCCAGTTCCTTCCTTTGTTTCTTTTCTCAGTAGCATAGAGACCATACAGTGGTCTAGTGATTGCTCTTTGTTCCAAAATCAGCAAAATCTTTTCTGGTTTTCCTGGTGTTTGTATTTGTGGCATATACATTAAAATTTACATAGTACATAACTACTTGTTTCTCTTTTATCTTGATAGCCTTGTTTACTTAATTTTGAGCTAATATCCTCTGCTTTTCAAAAAGCTGCCTCAAAGCCAGTTTAGAACTAGTTAAGGTAATTGTAAATAAGTAGAGGTGCCTGTGTTAAAGCAACTGATCACTAGTTGGGATCAGTTGGGATCAGATGGGAGAGAACATTCATTTAGTCCTTAGTAAGAGGTGGCCAACCTCCCTCCTTCCCTCCCTTCCTTTTTTCTTTTCTTAGACAAGGTCTCACATATCCTAGGTTGGCTTTACCTCACTGTATAGATGACCCTGAATTCCTGATCCTTTGCCTCTACCTTTCAAGTTCTGGAATTACAGGTGTTCATCACCACACCCAGTTATGCGGTGTTGGGATCAAACCTAAAGGCTTCCTGAATGCTAGGTAAGTACTCTGCCAATGGAGCTACATCCCCAGCTTCTGGTCAGAGTTCTCGGACATTTTTTAAGACAGATGCCCCACTTGCATTTTAGAGCAGACCCCAAGACTGAAACTTGTACCAGCCTTTTCCATCTAGTGGCTCACAGCTGCATTCCAATAAGTTTGTGGGTTTAAAAATAGTAACAGCATTTAGTTAAGCAGCTAATAAATTATTTAACACGGTCTAGTTTTTCGTTTGGAAATGGGACAGTTTTGTCTCCTTTGAGTGTTTTTTCAATGAACACTCTGGCTAATGGCAATCAGATGAATGTGCTCAGAAAGTCTGGTTTATGGTTTGATCATTGTGTAGTTTTAAATAATTTTATTCATAGTGGATGCTATTTAATTTGCACCCATGGTGGACTATTGATAAATACAAGAAGCATAATGAAGCCTGCTGTTGAAGTATAAGTTAATGGTAATAATTTAGCAACTTCACCTCAAGATATCTTACTAAAATTTTAAGTAGCATTCAGCTAATTAAACCTCTTATGTGGCATATTGAACATTATTCAAATTAAGAGAGAATCATTGTCAGGATGATATTGAACAATGTGTCATTTACAAAACTCTATATTTGGGTTCAAACAAATGTGCTATAATATCAATTTTATAGTACACTTAGATATTCATATTTATCTTAAAGTAAATAGCCTGCAATTTGCTAACTATGAAAAAATTCTTTTTACATTGTGAGTTATTAAATATATTACAAAATGAATTTAAATATAGTATTCAATAATACGGTGATTAGAGTTTTAACTTACAACAATTTATTTATTATATTTCCTACAAAATTGGAAAACATTGATGAAGGAGTCAAAAGGTGCACTCTGTGTGTGTTTGTGTTTCTGTGTATGTGTATATGTATTTGCTTCTTTTCATAGAAAAGACTTTATAAATAAAAAGAAAAGAAACAGTAGAAAATGACTTCCATAGGTGTCGGATTACTCACCTTGTTTTTGTGAAACTGTGCCTTTGACAGAGGCAGTGTTATGCAGGACTCTGTGATAGTATTGGCAAATAGGTGATAAACAGAGAAAGAAGTATTGATTTCTGATATGTTTTTTCTTGAGGAAAAATTTCTCCTTCATTCATGATAGAGAGTGATGTCATGCCATTTTCTACAAGAGAATGAATTTAGGATTAAATTAACTGATTTAGGCAGGTTGTGGTGGCACATGCCCATAGGATTTACTGAAGGAGGCAGAGGCAGGAGGATTACGAGTTCTAGGCCAGACAGAAACAAAACAAAGCAAAAATTCCAGGGGCTGGAGAGATGGCTCAGTGGTTAAGAACACTGCCTACTCTTCCAGAAGAGCCCAGTTCAGTTCCCAGCACCTACACAGCAGCTCACAACTGTCTGTAACTCCAGTTCCAGGAGATCTGACACCTTCACACCAATGCACATAAAACAAATTTAAAAATTGAAATTAACTGATTTAGGATTGGCAAATAGAAGTCCATGCTATGAGCCAATGTATATTCTCTACCTGGCCATTATGGCCTTCTGTTTATTAGTCTGTTTAGTGTTGAATGAATAAGAGAATAACTGGCAATACCAAAATGGATCCCTGATTACTGTGGATGTTGGCTGAAATGGGAGAATTTCTATGGGAACTTATGTCTGGAATAAATGTGTTTAGATTTTGTGCTCTTTCTGAATGCCAGCTCTGGGTTCACAGGTACTGTGGAACTTATCATATAGTCCTTATTAAACTCAGAGAATACTTCCTACTTCTTATTTCCAGTAACTATCAGTGTAATATCACCATGCAGTGCCCTGGTATGGGGTCCTGACGAAGATGAATGGGTAAGGCTACTATAAGTTCAAAGATGTCAGACAGTACTATCATTGTAAAAAATTATTGTGCCTCTCAATGTAGGAATGCGTGACAAATTACTTCCATGAATTTTTTTTGCATAATTAAACAGAAAATAATTTATTAAATAGAAATTAGCAGATAGCTAGCTTGGAGGGAGGAGGTGAGCACAAAGTCCCACTCTAGCTGAAGAGCTGTTGGCATATAAGAGGTGGAAGAGGTTGGGAGAGGACTTGAAGAAAGTTGGGAGAGGGAATGAATATGAACACAAAATATTTTATGAAAATTAAAGAGTCGATAAAAACATTAAAATATATTAACAGGTAAGGGTTTAGTTCAGTGTTAGAGTGCCTTCCCAACTTATACAAGGTGTCGTATTATAAAAAAAAAGTGATGGAAGAAATTAACTGAAGTTAACACACTTGTGACTTTCAAATCTTTGATGGTCATGGTAATGTCTTCAGCCTTACCCAGAATGCAGCTTGGCCTTCATTTGATTACTGTAGAAGGCAGAATAGTAATTATTGACTTCTGCTTAGCACTTACTATCACAGAAGCCAGTTTTCATGAGTCGTTGCCCCATGGTACGAAATTTCTCTTGACCTCAAGAGCGAAGGTCGAAGAATCAAGCAAGATACTCTCATACACACAAAACTAAAATGTACTGGATGAGGAAGTTGTCTATTCACGTGTCTTTGAGCTTTTTTCACCTTTATGTTTTGGACTACACAAATCAATCAGGATCCTATTGACTGACTGATTCCTGAGACCTTTATAGGATAAGACAAAGACAGAATCAGTTCTGTAAGGAAGCACTATCAAAGAGCCTTGGAAACTGTACTATTTAGGCCCAATTTACTTCAAGTGATCCTGTTCTGTTACAATCTACATCCAGGATTCTTCCCACTCCATTTTGATTTTAGATATTGCCTAAAAGGGCTGTGCCATAGAGAAAAATGATATCCTCCTCTTGGGAGATTTATTTTTCAACATTCAGTTCTTTCCTTGCCAATCTGCCCATGAATGTATCAAAGAACCTGATTTTATATTATGTAAGTACCATATAACATATCATTATTAGCTTACATATTATATATTATTTTATATTATATATCAAGTATTCCTACCTTCTGTAGTCTTTGAAAGGTTTATGCTTAAGTGTTTGGCTTAGGATCTTTGTTCTTTTTGTTTATTGTTTTTTGAGACAAGGTTTCTCTGTGTAGCTTTGGAGCCTGCTCTGGTACTCACTCTGTAGCCCAGGCTGTCCTCAAACTCTAAGAGATCTACCTGCCTCTGCATCCTGAGTGCTGGAATTAAAGGTGTGTGCCACCACTGCCCAGATATTTTTTTTTTGTGGGGGGAGATGTTTGTACTTTAGTGCTGTTCAGGCCAGTCAAGAGCGTTTTCCAAACTCTCAAAATAGATTTTAACAATTATGTGTATCTGTTAAAAATCTAATATTTTACATGCATTATTGCTAATGAATGTATCCATTGATGCCAGGAGATGTCTGCAATCCCTCCCAGTTGCCATATCTTCCTTTAATCTGATTCTCATCCTCTTCCTGGGTACCAATTCTGGATACCATAGAATAATAACAAAGGCCAGGCACAATGGGGCTCATTTTTATGACTTCAGAGATGCTGTCAGAAGAAGCAGCAAGACATATGGAATGGGAATTGTTTTATTGTGTAGTAGGGACTCATCATCCTCCACTGCTTGGCCTTCTAGACTACCCACATCTTATGGGTCAATAACCCACTTTTCATCAATACAATGATTTTCACATGAGAAATAAGAAGTTATGAATGTAACAGGTGTTCTGATTTGTCAAATGGCAACCATAGCTTTTTCAAAGTGATTTCCAGTGGTCTCAGCTTAGTGAGTTCTGGCAGTGAGAGTCATTTACCATAGTCATGAAGCAGTCATATTTCTACTTCATAGTTGAAGTAAACCCAGAGGTATCTCATTTGTTTTTCTCTCACTCCGAATTACCCGATGTCATCAGAAGCGAACCTCTGCCTACGCTTCTGAATTCCTCCACCATCTGAAAATCCTCCCGTCAGAAGCGAACCTCTGCCTACGCTTCTGAATTCCTCCACCATCTGAAAATCCTCCCATCACAGTTGGAGCTCAGTCCTTTGGGCCCCAGGGCTCAGGTTTTTTTGTTTGTTCAGAGCCTTCTCAGCCTTGACAAAGGTGGCATTTGCTCTTTTCCTTGGCATGGTTTATAACGTTGGCATTTTTAGAGGGTGAGCTTGAAGTCTCATTCAAACTTTACCCTTTTCCTTTCCATTAATTAATTTCTATGCATCGTTCTTCCGGTTTACTTTTTATTGGATATTTTCTAATTATCTTAACTTGTACAATTTAACACCGAATTCCTTTATAGTCAACTATACTTGAAACACATTTAAGATTATATTATGTCTTATATTCTTTGTTTTTCATATACTTCATAGAGCTAAGTATGGTGGAGCTTAGTATGTATGGAGTGAGAACTGATTTGTGTTCTGGCATGTGTGCCTCCTTCCTCCATGTATGTTAAGTTTATTGACCAGTGTTGTTTTCTAGAGATCGCATGTAAGTAGCACTGTCCTAAAAATCTAAGTTTCACTGGGACTACTTAGTCAATTTGATGAATATTTCAGAAAATATAAAGTCTTTGTGTGCCATAAAATACCATAAATCTGATGTTCTTGTCATGTTATCAAATCCTCTGTGTTCTTACTCTTTTGTCTATGTGATCTAAGAGTTTGTGTAGAAAGACTGTCAATTACATACCATGATGGACCTGTTCCTTTCTCTTTATGGTCTCTTTAAAAACTTAAATACAATTACATTATTTTCTCCCTCATCTTTTCTCCCTCCAACCTCTCCCATGTATCCCAGTCTTGCTTCCTCTTGACCTCATGGCCTTTTGAAATTGTTGTTTTAACAAAAATGCACACATACACATATACACACATCCCTACATATATAAATATAACCTTTTAAATCCATTTAGTGCAAGTGGTCCATATTTGATTTTAGGGCTTATCTCTTGGTATTAGATAGCTACATAACTAGGAATCTCATTCCAGGTAAAGAATAATTTTCTCACTCTCCATAGTCATTAGTTGCATGCACTTCTTTGTCTAGGGTGGGGCTCAGTGAAATTTCCCCTTTCAGGTTGGCATGTCTCCTGGTATTATACTTGTTCAGGTCTTGTTTAGGTTGCCATATTGTTGCGGTATCATGGATGAAGCTTTTCCTGATTTTCTAGGAGACACAATCTCACAGCAGCTTTCCTGTTTGTCTGGCTCTTACAATCTTTCTGCCCCTCTCTTTTGGGTTGTACTCTGAGCCTCAGCTGCAGGAGTCTTGAAGTAGATGTATCCTTTGGATCTGGGTACCCCATAAGCGCTTGTTCTCTGTATTTTTGCTGATTGTTGTTTTCTGTAATGGTTTCCTTCTGTTTTAAAGAGAAGTTGTTCTGTAGAATATTATTTTAATGTGTGTTACTTTTGTTTATGCTCTGGAACATTTGTTTAATGATACAAAGATGTATTTCACTGAATAAAATTCACCTGTGGTCCGGAGGCTGCACCAGCAATTAGCTGACAGGAAGTAGTAGGGAGGAGCCAGGTGGAGAAGGGTTTATAATGAGGGGTAAGAAACAGCATGCAGACTTCTTGGGAGACATGAGGAGGTGAAATAGTTGAACTGCAAGCTATTCAGCCTCTCTGGGAAGCAGGATTCTACATCAACTTTTGACTCTTGAATTCTTAAGTGGGACAAAGATTTAGATAAGTTTTCTTAGTAGTTTTGAAAGAGTCAGAGCTTGAGGAAACAGAACTTCTTCAGGCTGCAGCTCTTGCGTCCTAGCTGCTGCTGGTAGTTATGGAGTTGCAGTTGCTGACTAGGATAGTCACAGTTTAAAAGGCAGACAATTAGAAAAGAGGACAACAATGTTGCTTTGATGAGGAGTGAGAGCTACACTTACCTGTGGTTATAAGGTTAAGTATTTAGAGTACGATTAGGAATTAAGCAGATTTAGTAATGGGTTCTCTTCTAAGACCCATGACCCTACCAGTAGTGGGTAACTGACTAGGTCTCTAGTACCTACCAGGTATGATTCCCACCCCCACCCCCCCATGTGAGTGGGCCTTAAAGTCCAGTGAGAGAGCTTTTGCTTATCGCCAGGGTTTGAGCAACACTACTGCACCACTAAGGATATCTTGTTATGCAGGTCAACTGGCTATTGTTTTAGTCCATAGGTCTCAAAACTGGGTGGGGCTACTGGTTGATACCCTCACTTGGAAGTTTACATAGCACCTTCCAATATTAGGAAACCTAGTCCTCAGTGAAGAAGCTTTCAGGTAAGATCCACCCAGATTCTCCTGTGTCTGAAGTGCATAGTGTCTGCAGCAATAGGAATTTAAGGTCAACCTCTAGGAGGCAACCAAGGGCAAAAGCAAGAACTTATACTTGACTTTTCTGATCAGTATCTTAAAGGGGAGTTTCTAATACCTGGCATTGAGATTTCTGTTCAATAGTCTATGGCTCTTCAGGGAAACATTGTTAGCCCAAGTAGCATGACTTATCTAAACAACATGTGTATGTGTATACACATAGACTTATATGTATTTTAGATAATTTAGGTAAATAAATAATGATGATTTATTATTTCCATTTCAGATATTTTGGTACTGTTGATGAGGCCAAGAACCGGAGATTGGATAGGTTATGGACTGATGGAGGAAGGTCATTGGTTAAAAAATAAAGAAACTGATTGGCCCTCATAGGTTAGAACATAGGTGGGTGGAGTAAACAGAACAGAGTGCTGGGAGGAAGAGGAAGTGAGCTTAGACGCCATACTCCCCTCTCCTGGGCAGACACTATGAAGCTCCAACCCAGGATGGACATAGGCTAGAATCTTCCCGGTAAGTGCATCTCGGTGCTACACACATTAATAGAAATGGGCCAGGCAGTGTTTAAAAGAATACAATTTGTGTGCTGTTATTTCGGGGCATAAGCTAGCCAGGCGGCCGGGAGCTGGCGGCAGGAATGCAGCCCGCAGCTCCTTCAACAATGGACTTCAAGTAAAAAAAAAATCTGCTAATTTTATGTTAGGTGAATATAGAAATAAAATGACTCAAAGTGTCATATGGCATATGCATAGAACAATGCATTCCTAAATTCTAATTAACGAAGGTTGTTCTTGCAGAAGACTGTAATGAAATAAAAATGTGAGTTTAAGTTTCTTATTGAAGGGTGTGTGTTGATTTCAGTCCTTTTCTTTTTGATGTTTGTGTTCTTAGTTATACTCCGTGTTTCAGTAATTACAGCATCATGTGTTATCTTTCTGCAGTCTCTTGGTTATGCTTACTCCCCTCCTCCCCAACTATTGCATTCTGTATTCTCCTTGGGATTGGCCTACTAAATAGGATTTATTTTAGCCTATTTGGAGCATGAATGGCTTTTCTTTCTCCTTAGTAATGGAAAATAGTTTTGCTTTTGTTGGGTATAATAATCTAGGTTGGCTATTTTGATTTGAATTTGGAGTGTATTGGTCTTTATATTTAGTGTTTTAACTGTTGTATAATGTGAGGAGTTTCTTTTCTGGTCTTTTTTATTTGGTGTTCTGTCTGCTTCTTGTATCTGTGTTGGGTATACCTTTCCTTAGTTTGGGGGAATTCTTTTCTATGATATTGTTGAATATCTGGTTTATGCCACTGCACTGGTATTCTTCACCTATATCTATGCCCATAATTAGAAGATTTGATCATTTGATAGTGTCCTACATTTCTTGCTTTCTCCTTTTCTGTGTCTAAAAATGCTCATATTTATTTCTTATTTGTTCTGGTTTCTCTACTTTACCTTTGAGTCTGATATTATATATCCATCTTGATCCATTCTATGTGTAAGGTTTTCCCTTGATTTTTTTTTAGTTGAGTTTTCAAAATTTTAAATTCCATGATGGTTTGAATAGAATGTCTTTCATAGTCTTGAGCATTTGAATGCTTGTCCACAGTTGATGTCACTTTTTGGAAGGCTTTGGATGTGTGTGTGTGTGTCAGGGGTGGGCTTTGTTGTAGGAGGTTTTTCACTGGAAGAAGAATTGGAGAGTTTAGAGTCATGCCATTTCTAGTATTCCTTCTTTGTCCTGTGCTTATGGTTCCAGACAGGAACTCCCAGCTGTTCCTGCTGCTGTGTCTGCCAGCTGCCATACTTCCCTGCTATAAAGGTGATAGATTCGAATTCTTCTGGAACCATAAGCTCAAATAAACCCTTCATGTTTTATAAGATGAGATTGCCTTGATAATAGTGTTTTAGCACAGCAACAGAAAAGTAGCTAATTCAAATCCATTTGAATTCTCTTCAATATTCCTATCTCTTTATTGAATTCACTTTCCAAATCCTGGATTGTCTTCATCATTTCATTCAGCCTTATGGCTATATTTTTTGGTCATCACTCAGCCATATATTTTCTTTAAGTTCATTTTTGTAAGTTGTATTAGGCCATTCCTTTGTGTCTTCTTTAATACTTGAATTCTCTCATGAAGTTTATTATTGTTCTTCAAAATTTTGTGTCTTGGGATTCATCTAGGGAATTCTCATTGGAGAATATCTCTATATTCTGGTGGGTTTGCTAATTTTTAATTATGTCATTTATATATCCCTATTGATGATTTTTTTTAAAAATAGAAGATTCTTGCATAATTTAGGTCAGATGTAAGCTAGGAACAAGAATTGTAATTCAAATCCTCATGCTCTAATTTTGTATCTTTCGTTACATTACAGGGGAAAAGTGAAAACCATTTCCCTTGATTTGTTAGTGATACCTTACGAATAGTCATGATCTAATAAACTTGTGCCTTATGGTTATCATGGATGTAAATGTTGGGAATGTGTGATAGGACGTGTTATATCAGAAAACTGCTGCTAATTGATAAGAGACTCCCTAATGCAGACAAAAAGGGAAAACTATGTAAGTAAGGCTTAAATGCTTAAATGCACTCAGAAAAGAAATGATGCAGAATAATGGATCTTTCCTGTTATTTTATTCAGGCCACAATTTCTAAGTGTCATTTCAAAATAACATTTGCATGCAAGTACATTGCCGTGAATGAGCCATATAGAATCAAATTGTTTGTAGTTCTTGGACACTAGGGATTTTGTTCATAAACAAAATATATAAAAGGAAGGGCCGAGCTGTTTTCTTCAGCCATATAACTGGGCCGATGAGCAACTATAGACTGAGACTTGGCAGCACCAAGAATTTCATCGTCCTTTTCATGTACTCACTTTATTATGCTGTCTTTCCAGTTAATTAAATTTATAGTCAAATATCCAATGGTTAGAGCAGTAGAAAGAGGATTATAAAGGCATTTTACATATTCTGAAAAAGACTGACAGGCCATCAGTCATAAAGGAGAACAGTCCATGATGCTAATTACCATGAAAATTAACTAAAAAATATGTCCTAGGGGCTGGTTTCCTGGGTACAGATGCATGGATAAGATTGGTGGCTCCAACAAAGGCTGAAGAATTGGAGTTCAAGAGTGGTTGAGCACTCTCTACTCCTCTCTAATGTGTATAGATATTTTAGAAAGATTCACCTGTAGGAAGATCAGATGATTTAATAGATTGCAGCATCTTGATGTAAAAATCAATGTGTTAATTGCTCATTTATCTCTATAATAAGTATTTATTGCAAATTTAAAACATTCTCTGCACTAAAGTGAGCTTCAGGTAAGGACAAGTTGATCAAATACATGTAGACAGTCAGTTCAATGAGTATGTGATGAAGAGCCATATGAGAAGATATGCTACTTTCTTTTATTTTGATACATGCTGTGGTTAGGGAATACTGAAGTGTTATGAGAACAATAAATAGCTGCTGGCATTCATTTTAATACACTGTGCACACATACCCACCAGGAAGTGAAAGTTACATGGGGATGATTATCTTATATACCTTTGCAGGAGCTCTTTCCCTGGGGTGGGGCACAGACAAATGTCTACCCTATCCTTATAGGACACCACTGACAGGCCAAAGTATGAACCTACCAAAGATAAACTTGGGAAACCATTGATTTTTTTTGGCTTACTTAGAAAGTTTAGGGTAGATTCTACTTACAGGAGCATGGGTGACCCCAAAGTAGATGCATTACTGAAACTGTCACCCCAGAATGGATGATGAATTCTCGTAGTTGCACAGATGGAATCTTTACTTATGTTAGCCTTTTACACTATACTACAGAAACCATAAGTCTATGTTCAATGAAGGCAGAATTACATGTAACTATTTGGAAGGTTCAAGAGTGACTGGATGAGACATCAGGTGATGGTCTAATGACCCTCCCTGTATCCTGTTTCTGTGGAGGAATGTCAGCAGCCAACAGGCCTGATTTTGAAAGTTCCTAGTAAGTAGTCACAGCTGCTCTGATGAAGATGATAGTGTCACACTCAGTGGGTGGCTCTATAAGATATACATAAAGATTTAAGTGAACATGTTAGCGTTCTTAGTTGCTCTGAGCTTTGTTAAGAGACTTTGGCATGGGCCAAATCCAACTCTAGTGAGCCTACCACTGGCTTATGTGGTGTAGACATAGAGTCCTGTGGAGATTACACTAAGTTTTTTTAATATAAAATTTTAAAAGTTTATTCTTTGAGAATTTCATACATGAACACAATGTATTTTAGTCATATTTGCTTCTCAATGTCTCTTAGATCCCTTCTGTATTTGCCCCTCTGAGATTCATGTTCTGTTCTCTTTTGGGATAACTCATTGATTCAAACTAGTGTTGCTCATGTCTGCATGGGTCATCCATGGGAATATGAGTATGACCCCATCAGCATCACACCTCTAATGAAAGCTAACCCTCCCTCTCCTGGCAGTCATTAATTGCCAGTTACCTCAGCTGGGGTGGGATCTTATGTACCCTCTCCTCATCTGTGCTGTAACGCTGGATGTGGATTGAATTTGTTCATTCTTCCATTCATCACTCCAATTTAGATTCCTTGTTAGTTCCTACCTGGCATGTTTTGCTCATTCATTTTTTCTCACTTCATGGTCTTTCTGCCTACATCATGCTCCAGAGTACATATGAACACTAATTCCTCAATCTTTCCTTGCTCCTAAATCTTCAACCAAAGCAGTAGCAAAAATGACTGCTCTATCACAACAGCAGAAGCCTATTTTGTTCTTTATTTGCTACTGATTAATCACTTATATATATATTTCCCACAAACCATTCTGTAGTGTTTACTCAGTCTAAAATAAAGTCATTTAAATTGGTTGTGTCTGAGTTATTTTTCTATTTAATGTTTCTGGGTTTCGTTATTATACTTGATGACTTTTAACAAAAAACTGACTAGGAAACTGGGAGTAACTCCCTCTCCTTACAAATCCTTCATGCTTGCATCAATCCTGCTTTAACTCCTTCTTTCTTCAGCTTCTGCTTTCAAATCTGTCACTGCCTCCCACTGCTTTTTCTTTTCACCTCCACCAGCTTTGAGACAGAGGCACAGAAGGCAAGGTTTCTAAATGTCCTGAACTGTCGCCCTGGCAAGTCAGGGAGAAGAATGAGGGACTCATCCATCAGGCAGCTCTTGGACACCACACCCAGGGCCACAGTGCCCACATAACTAGCTGCTGTTCTCTTGAACCTGTAACCTCACAGGTAGGAAACACTTGGATGTTAGACCCACAGAGGACCTTTAAGTCCATGGAGCCCTACCTTTCCTTTTAATAGAACCATTATTTTGGAAAGATTCTCAACTTGAGAGATATACACATGAAATCAACCACTTAAAAAATTAGTACTGTTGTTCTATAGTTATAAGGCTGTAGGCTTGCATGATGACATCTTAGGCCAATTCCAAGGTCTTTTAATTGCTTCTCATAAGTAAAATAGTCCATTGGGGGTTAATAAACACTAATCTGTTATTTTTAAATTTAAATGTTAAATTTTACTTGAAATTGTGTGCACAGTTCAGTTACTTATACATTACCACTTGCTATCTGCACAGAATAAGTTAATTGTTCCAATGTCTTGAAGAATTGAGAGGTGATAACCTATACTTTCTTCTAACATCAGCCTCTTGTTTGGGAG
The DNA here is from genome assembly GCF_018167655.1 of Microtus oregoni. Classification (NCBI taxonomy): domain Eukaryota; kingdom Metazoa; phylum Chordata; class Mammalia; order Rodentia; family Cricetidae; genus Microtus; species Microtus oregoni. Next base: position 2,255,189 of record NW_024544552.1, on the reverse strand, counting down.
GAGAGAATAGAAAATGGAAAATAAGGCAACTATCCATAGTAAACAGTTGTCAGTTCTTTGTTTTGTCATAACTGTTCTTTTGTATATGAACCTCACATGGTAGGTGAAGGTGAAGGAGTAGTGGAATTTCCTTTGTAATAGGTGTCACTGTTAGCCTCACATGATTGAATTACTTTCTCATTTACTTATTATCAAATGTTGTTCTTTGGCCATTTCATTGTAGGGTCTTTATCCACACCTCCATCTTGTTCATCTTCACGTCTATAAAAATGCTACCCATCAGAGACTCTGTCATTTCACCCATCCCTGTCTACAGGAAGCCCTCTCTATGGCCTCTCATCATTATAGTCCCCATCAACCAAATTCTGTCTCTTGGGATAAATAGGTCTGAGGGTCTAAGTCTTAAGTTTTAAGCTTTCACACACACACACACACACACACACACACACACACACGTATATAAAATTAATCATCTATAATAGTCAAGCTTATTGTCATACTAGTTAGATTTTCTAGATGTACAGAGATATATTTCAGTTAGATATGTATTCTTCAAATCTTTTGGAGACCTTCAGAATATGGCATTTAAAATTTTTTTAATAACTTAGGACTTTTCATGACAACGAGACACTTCTGCTCCTGGCAGTACCAGTTACTTTGAGAGAAAGATGGGCATCAAAGAGGCTCCTTATGGAGTTGGTTAGCCATTTGGTTAAGAAACTGCTCTTGCCTGGACTGTTGCATAAACTGGACATGCAGGACCCACAGAGCAATGACTGCTGAACTTGCCTAGATGAGACAAACCTTTGGGGTTCCTGCTTCATGAAAAAGTCTTCCAGACACATTCAGCACACAAAAGAAAGTGACAAACTGCCAGTACAAGCGGGACCGTCTTTGAAATTTTCTGCTTTGTGGAAAAGTCTTCAGGATATTATGGACCTGTAGGCTGAAGACGGATGCTCCAACAGTACAGAAGAATTTTGGGTGACTGTCCAGGCAGTGAGATGTCTCTGTCAGTTCTAGAGTTTTGGAAGTTGCTTACAATGTACTTCCTGTTTACTTAGTTATTATTATATCCTTCAGGAGTCTTTGATGGAGTTGAAGAATAGATAAATAGTTATAGTTTTCCTTAGTTATGATAAAAGATAAAGTAGATATAAATATTGTAACTGTAATTCTTGCTTGATATCTGTTTTGTTATATGTAATTTTAATATGTTAAAGTTAAAACCTTTTTTATTTAAATAGAAAATGGGAAGTGATATGGGATTTACCTCTGTATGCTATGATTGCAATTAATGAATAAAGAACTGCTTTGAGCCTATAGCAGAACAGGGTAGGGTGGAGCAGAGCTAAGCGGGAAAGACTGTACTGAATGCTGGGAGACAGAAGGGCCAAGTCAGGGAGAACCATGGATCCACTGCCAGAGAAAGAAGCACTGAAACTTTGCTTATAGATCAGGACCTCGTGGTGATGTACAGATTAATGGAGATTGGTTAAATTAGTGGTTAAAATTAAAATGTAAGAGTTAGCCAATAAGAAGCTAGAGCTAATGGGTCAAGCAGTGCTTTAAATAATATGGTTTCTGTGTGATTATTTTGGGGCTAAGTTGCTGGGAAACAATAAGCAGCCCTCCTCTAACACAAGTGCATGATAGGTCTCAAAGTAGACACACAAAGCACAAAAGATATCCCTGCATTCACGTGGGCTGTAAACTTAAAGTGGATTTTAGGAGTCTGCTAAATTATCACTTCATTGAAATAAAATGTGATGATAAATTTTTCTAGAGAGATGTTAGTTGAAGGCATATGGGCTCATGGCAAGCACTGGGGATGGCATGAAAATAATTTATGGGCAGAATGAGAGATGAAGAAAGTATAAGCATAGTTCATAATGTTATAGCTCTAATGTCTATGTCAATGTTGACACTGTTTATTAGTGAGAGCTGGAGAAAGACTACGGATAGGGAAAGAACCAGTTTTAGGGAGGAGAATTAAATAAAATTGTTCCAATTTAAATTTTGTCCTGTGGCATCTTTTTGTACATGCTGTTAATGTTAAATAGATAGTTTGGAAAGTCCGAAAAGTATTTTTTTTTTGCCAGAAATATATGATTTTAAAGCAATGGCATATATCTGAAGTGACAAAATAAGATGAAGTCAGCTATTTTAAAACAAGAGAGAGATTATCTAAAAAGCAAAACAAATCCCAGGATAGATCCCTAAGGAATAAAAACATCTCAGAATAGTAAAAGGGAAGGATCCAGAAAAGATACCAAAGTGAAAAACTCATAAGATTAAAGGGTCCTCACTAGAGCTGGGAAAGAGAGCACACTTCTAGAAGAGTGCTCCTAAACAGCCCATAAATGAAATATCTGTCTGTACTTAGCTCCTTCACAGTCAAAAAATTCAAAGAAAACATAATAATACACATAATCTAGACTCTCTGTGTATATTCCATCTTTACATGACTTATTTTTCATTACTCCTTTTAATCTATGACTGTCTGTACTCTTTAAAGACTTTATTTTAAAAAATGATTTGCTTCTTTTCCAACTCTCTATACTCTTTTTTCTTCACTCTCCCAAGCCTATGTACATTTATTCAACACTATGACCCATTTAGAGGTCTTTTTTAAAATCTGCATTTGTCTTTTTCACATATCTGTAATTATTTACTGTTTAGGAGCACTTTTTAAAATGCTAAGCGCTTCTTAAAACTTAAGCTGTGCCATTACTATGGTATATATGGTACTTCCTGCTTGCTCTGCACAGTCTAACATGGTGGAAGTCTGTTCATGCCAGAGACTGCTGGGTGGGAGCCATCCTCACCACCTCAACTCTGATACCCATTTGGCCCATGTTGTCACCAAGTAGCTTGTAGTACACTATCCACAAACCTCATTTAAATGCATGATAGCTGAACCTCCCAAAAGAACCAGAGCCATTTGTGCTGACGAACCAGGAAGCACCTTTAAACAGACACACAGCTTTTCATGACACTTCAAAGAAAACCTGGCTCTTTGTTCTTCTGACACTCATAATCTATCCCCATTCTCATTTCTGCCTCATTTCATGCTCTTGCCTCATTGCTCACCAAGCTTCTGTCTTACTGTCCTCTTAATTCCTAGATTTCTGTGGTCTTCCTTGTTATGGTACTTTGAATGTCCTACTGTTTGACATGTTCTATCTCGGTTTTTGGTGTGGTAGCATCTTGTCTCATTCTTTAATATCATTCCCACTGATATATTAAAATATATCCCACTGATATATTAAAATACATTACCTTGTGCTTGCACACAGGAATGTTATTTTCTTCCTTCAAACTTCAGCGAAGTGCAACATGGTCCATTTTAGTTGTTTACATGTTTGTCCCATGTCTAGTAGGAGACTTGCCACCACAAAAGGGAAATTACTATTTTATTTCCTTTTTTGCATCATCAGCAAGTAATACTGTAACTGGTACGTGAATAGATTTGTGTACTAGACAAAGAAATGATACATACGGTTAATAATATTCTTGTATTGAAACTAAATGTATTGGTTGAATGGTAGAACAATCAGTGTCAAATCTAAGCCTATATTTAATTCATTTATACCTTTATCCATGACAGTTCAAATTCTGGAACTTCCTGTTTAGAAAATACAATATTATTTTAGAAAATAAACTTCCTGTTTAGAAAATTAAACAGTATTCATTTTCACAGCTTACTTTCTCCTTTCGGGGACTTTTAGACTATGTAATTAACCAACAAGCTATATTCAAATTCTAACTTTAATGAGGCAGACCTTTATAATTACATGTAGATCTCTTCTTTTACACATTGCTGTTATGATATTACTTAACTGTATAACAAATTTGTATAAATCCAATTTAGAAATTAAGAATATAATTTTATTTCAACTTCTACTATTTATAGCACATTTCTTCTGATTGTTGGCTCTTGGGTCATATGGAAGATCTTCTCCATTCATTTTCTAGTAATATGACTTTTTATTAGCTATGATAAAAAATACCATTCTATATTTGGAGCTTCTTAATGGTGGACACTGTACTGGCTTATTCTTTCTTTTCTTTACTGGACAACTTAAAAAGCTTCATTGCAAGTTCATCAAGACAATTTAAGTCACCAGATGGGAATTTGAATTAAAAATTAAAAAAAATAGAATGCTAATTTATTAACTAATCATGTGAGTAAACCATAATCATATTTTGCCATCCATGAAAATGCACATATTGCCATCTTTAAAACAATTCCAAATCCCTGTTCAAGGAAAATGTGGTTTAAATAATGCCAGAGAATGTTACTGAATATTCTGACTACGTAACTCTTTCTAATAGTCAACATCACAAAGTTCTAATCACATGCTAAACCTTGAGTTTTAGTCTAGGGCCGGATCCTTGCTTGAGTGTCTTCTTAAACCTCTACTGTCTGTGGGCATTAACACTTTTGGAGGACCTGGGAGAAGACTATGTTCAGCGTCCTGTTTCTCCTTTCTGGGCGCATGTCCATTCATCAAAACCCAGACCAGTGGTTTTCAGCCCCAATAGGCCCTACTACTGTCATCCACTTAATAACATCTTCTTTGCTGCTGTGATATGAAATCTGTAGATTATAAACTATAAACTGACTAGTAGTTACAATAAAGTTAATGAAAGTCAGGCTTCACGTCTGCCCACTCACATGGTCTCACCAAGGCTCTTAGTGAATCATTTTGCTTTTATTTTATTTTATTTTTTTGAGACAGGATTTCTCTGTAGCTTTGGAGCCTGTTCTGGAACTTGCTCTGTAGACCAGACTGGCCTTGAACTCACAGAGATCCACCTTCCTCTACCTCCTAAGTGCTGGGATTAAAGGCATGTGCTACCGTGGCCTGGCTTGAATAAATCCTATATCTTTATAAAATTTATAAAATTAAGACGTTTGTGTTAGCCAACTTTCTCTTCCTGTTTTATAAAAAATGCCTGGGTAATCTTAATCAAAAAATATGAAACTTTTATTTTGCTCATAGTTTGTGAAGTTTTAGCTAGTTGACCCTGCTGCCTTTGGGTCTGTGATAAGGCAGAATGTCCTGGCAGGAATCCAGGCCAGGGGAGCTGCTTACCTCATGTCTGCTATGAAACAAAGAGAGAGGAAAAGCTAGGACCTGGGACCCAGTATCCCCTCTAAGAGCATTCCTCCAGTGGCCTTGGCCTCCCTTGGCCCTGCTGAATAAAGGATTTCCCCTCAGTACCACAGGCTGCAGAGCCAGCCCTTCACACAGATCTTCCCAGTGTCTTGGCTGTAATCACCCAAAGGCACCGTCTTTTCCGCTCAGACTTCTCTCCATCATTGTTCCCTTCTGTTGCTGATGGGAGAGTAGCTGAGGGTTGCTCTGAGTTCAGGTAAGAAGAATGCTAGCTGGGGAGCTACTTAGCTCTGCATTAGTGTAGTAGATGGTTTAAGTAACTTTCTGTTGTTAGTCATCTACTCTAGTCTATTTTACTATAGATGTGAGTCCCAGAATAACCCTTCACCAAGAATTGGCTCTCCTGGCTTCACAGCACAGAGGGGTGCATCTGCCATTGCTGGGGGCAGGCAGATCTCTGTGAGTTTGAGGCCAGCCTGGTCTACCAGAGCTAGTTTCAGGAAAGGCTCCAAAGCTCCAGAGAAACTCTGTCTTGAAAAAAACCAAAAAAGAAAAAAAAAAGAAAGAAAGAAAAGAGAGAGAGAAGGAAAGACAAGGGTGAAACATCTGGCCTGAGAAGCGATTCTTTAAAAAAAATGCAAACTTCAGATATGTCTGATTTTATTAGCAGAAGATTTGAATTGTTTCAATGCCTAATGAAAATACAAAATTTTCCCCCATAAAGAACTTACTCAATAGCACAGAATAGAAGATTATAAATACATGCTAATGTTTTTGGCTTTTGTGATGGGAATCAAGCATCCAGAAGCACCAGGATGCCTGCATTTGTGAGCCCAATCCCGCAGCACTACAAACAATAATATCATATGTTGAAATTGCATTTGCTATGCACTCCAGCTGCAATAATGAAAAATAAACATTGATCAATGATGCCAGGGGAATGAATTATACTTTTAGCTTCCCTACCAAAGTAATATTAGAATATTACTCTCTGATAAAGAGAAGATCAAACAATATGAAATAAAAACTTGTAGAAAAAGAAAAATACTGCAGAAGTGTGCATATTAACAACACATTATTTTTCTTGATTTTAAGATTTTGTGTTGTCAGGTTTAGCCCTTTGTAATGTGTTGAAATTTGTTTTCTTGATCTAAATAAGTACTCATTGAAATACTTAATATTGTATCCATTATTCTTTATTAAATTTTTAGGAAGAGACCCCTAGGCAATAAAATTTCAGGGAGCTAAGGCTGGATCTGTCTTTGGGTGCTACCTCCACAGTGCCTTGTCCAGCTTTGATATGACGGTTTTTGCCTTGTCTTATTGTATGTTGTTTTGTTGTATTTAGCTGCTGTCTCTTGGAGGCTTATTATTTTCTGAAAGGAAATTGAAGGGATGTGGAACTTGGGGAGAGGGATAGTGGGGGAAGCTGATAGGAGTGGATGGAGAGCAAACTGTGGTTGGGTTGTATCATATGAGAGAAGAACATGTGTGTGTCCATGTGTGTGTGTATAAAGAACATGTGTGTGTGTGTCCATGTGTGTGTGTATAAAGAACATGTATGTGTGTGTCCATGTGTGTGTGTGTATGAAGAACACACACACATAAGATCAGGACAACTCAGAACTTTAAAGTGAGAAAACTTTATTATAAAGATGTGAGACTGTGATTCATAAGTCATAAACACAACCTGATTGAGCTGTAGCTGACCATGGAAGCTGTCGATGATCCGATTCTTTGAAACATCAAGATTGAAGGACACTCTTCAGGAAAGGAAAAGAACACTCTTCCCTCAGTACTCATGCAGCTTATTTCCTGTAAAATCAGATAAAATGCTTTTGTACTTCTTTGTCAAAGTCAAAGTCAAGACAATAAATGATAAAATGCATATCTGAGCACTGAAATATATGCCTACAAATGGGGAGAGTCTTAGCATGTAAGGCTGTTGTGATATCTTGAGAATTAGAGTGTGTTCAGTTGCCTAGTATTTCACAAATGTCTCCAAATATTTGCTATCAAGACTAACAACCCAAATACATGTGCACACACATGCACACACATGCATATACGCACATACACATGCACATACTCCTCTAGGCTTCCTGTAGATATCTGTTCATTTGTTCGTTACATCCTTCCTTTCTTTGTTTCAAAGTCATTGTTGTTGCTCTTTTGTGTCTCTGTGTATATTTGAACTTATGTGTAGGTGCAGGTTTGTGTGTGTGTCTCTGTGTGTGTCTGTGTGTATCTGGAAGCCAGAGATCAATATTGAGTGTCTTCCTCAATTACTTTTGTTTTTTGAGACAGATTCTCTTACTGAACCTGGGGCCCACTGATTCATCTGGCCATCTGGCCAGCGAGCCCCAGGGATCTTTGTGTTTCTACCTCTTAGCATGGAGTTAAGGTGTTTGGGGGCACAGTTTTCACATGGGTGTTGGAGGTCAAATACAAATTCTCATGCTTGCAAGCAAATACATTACCAATGAACCATTTCACAGCCTGTTTTGTTTGAGACAGAGTCTAATTCTGTATCTTAGGCTGGCCCAAAAGTCTGGCAGATGATCCTCCTGCCTCAGGGTTCTTACTGCTGAGATTATAGGTATGAGCCTCCATGTATGGCTGTCTCCCCGCCTTTTTTTTTTCAACACTCTCAGTAACTTCTTTTATCCATTAAAAACATACTGGTCACAGTAAAGTGTAACTACAGGTCTGAAAAATAAGGATTCACAACTCACCTAATAAAATGTAAATGCTCCAGGCTGGGCCAAGACCTCTTGTTCTTATCTACTGCCAGACTAAAGGGACTCCTTTCAGGGGAGTCTGTTTCCATGTTTCGGTTCTATAAGTAAGCACAAAATATCCTCAGCTCACATTACATTTGGCCAGTGGCTGACCACAAAATGGGAATTTCTGCCTGGACCCACACCTGGCTATGACATCTGGCTCCTGCCGTATCCCTGCAGTCCTACAGAGTGATGTAAAAACTGTTTTTTTTTAGAGGGAGGACAGGCCTCCTAAGTGTTACTCTTAAGTCTAATGATGCAGTTGCTATTAGCTCAGAGTGCTAGTGTTATGGCTATAAAACACCAGGTGCTGGAAATACATTTGGAGACTATTCCCTATTCAAATTTTGTTTCGAGGGAAACATTCACCCAATTCTCTCTTCTCTAACAGCAAAATCTCCATCCAAAATACCCATCATATCAGTAATAGACACTTTGGTAGATTCAGTTTTGGCCAAGCTCTGTGCCGAGCACTTCACTGTATTAACTCATTTAACACTCATAAACGCCCTTAAGGCAGGCACCACCACTACATGTATTCCAAAAACGAGGCATCAGAAACATGAGGCAGTTTGGCACCCTGAGACAGCCACATAGTGAATAAGGGATCTGAGTTGAGAATCTAGTTTACGTATCTGTTGACATCCTAGGCTTCTATTTTCTTTGAAATATGTACAGATAATCATTTTAAAAAATATTAAGCAACCTAACATAATATTTTAGTATTTTGATAACTATTTACCACCACTGCATCTCTTGTGTATCTTCCTCAGCAGGCTTACAACACAGTTCTCCCTGATCAGAGTGTTCTGTGTATAGTCAATCCACATCTGCATCTCTAGGAAGACAGGAAGGCAAGTCTGAATTGCTTTGGTTCTCTTGGCTAGAAATGATGTTCAGAGGCAAAGCGTGTAGTCAGTGTGCTTTAGAGACCCTTTGGCTCAGACTCTTCCCTCATCTATAAGATGCCACAGATGCCCCATCTACAAAGTGAGTGGCTGTTTATATATCCCAAAGATGGGCAGCTTAAAAATCGGATGCCCACCGTACATGCTATAACACAGGGTATGATGTAGACTACATTACACTCAATTGCTGGTCCAGCCCTGAGAAAATTTAGGACACCTATGAATGCTTTTATTTTCCTGTATATTTTGTAGATTAGGGAGTACCCAAGAATTCTAACACCACTTAGGTTAGCTTTCCCCAGTGTATTGAGTATTCATCTGCATTCAGGAAATAACCATACTCTCTGATGTTTTAACCACTTGATTTCCACTATAACATTAAGTTGGTCTTTCTGGTAAGACCTTCCCATAAATAGCCTATAGCATATCAGCTTTAATCATACCAAGTTTTAAAATTTAATTATGGTTACCTTTAGATTTGCACGATAGTGTTATTTTGTTTTTTAATACATGAGCTGTTAGGTATATATTGTATGGTTAATTTCCATTCAAATGGTGTTTGTTTCCCGTGAAAATTTCCACTAGTTTCTCCCTTTCTAGTTAGAGAGAAGTTATTTCTTAAAACTGGAAGAGAGGGGTTGGAAAGATGGCTCAGTGGTTAAGAGCACTGGCTGCTGTTGCAGAAGACTGGAGTTTGGTTCTCAGCACCCATGTCAGGCACAAAGCACCATGGAACTCCTGTTTGAGTGGGTATTACGACTCTGCTGGATTTGTAGGCATCCCAAACATACATGCACACACATAAATAAAAACAAATCTTTTAGAAAAAGATATATTCATAGAATAAACAAAATTAAAATGCCATCAGTGACAACTAATTGCATGGCTGTGGATTGAGAAATCATATCTTGGAATGATGAAAGTAACGTATAAAACAAGAACTGGATGAATTAGATCAATGGTTTCTTGTCTGCATGAGTAGCTCTAGTAAGCCTAAGAAGTTTTTGAGTAGGTGTTATGAATCCATAGGGACTTAGTCCCAGTGTGCTGACTGAACAAAGGTGCATCACTCTATCCGTCTACCTGGTAACCTGTATGTACTTTACTGCCAAATTGCCTTGGTTAAAATCTTAGGTCTTTAGTTGGCAACTGAAAGTCCTTCAAACACTGCTTAGCTTCTTTATGATATAATTTCCTTCTTACTAACGACATAGAGTTGGTAGGAGGAATGAAACTGATAAAATGTGTTGCATATTTAGCCTTGCCCATGATCATTAGAGAGCACATGCTATTTATGAAATACATATACCATGAGAAGACAGGTATACTCAACAGTCATATTTAATATTATGTGGATCTTGGTTTTATTGAACATACAGAGTAGGCTAGCACATTGGCCCTTCGGTTTCCAGACTTTGGAAGAAGCAGGCAGTGGGTAGGCTAAGTTTTGATGCTGCTCTTTCAGACGTGGTACAAGACAATGAAGTTTTGGTTAAAAACTTCTCACTCTGAAACGAATTTCAAAAACACCTCTCAGAACAAAAATCTCATCGTTTATTCATGGCCATTAGAATTTTATGTCTCCATGTGACAAACTGAAATATTGATTGAGTCTTCTGAGAACTGGCAACAGGTCTAAATTTGGGCAGAGTGAGCGATTGTGTATTATGTATATATGTGTTTATATTCAAAATCCAGAACAACCTTTGTGTATGTGTGTGTGTGTGTGTTATTGAACCATTTATCATCACAAAAACTTTCAAGGCAGGGAGAAGTTTCTTCCATTTATTTTTGGTGCCCTGAGCCTATTGATTCCTTCTCAGAATAATATTCTCAAATGCATGCTCACAAGAATAATAATCACAGAGGAAACAAATTAGTTTAAAATACAATTTTCATAAGATCTAAAACCTTCCCGTGCCTCAAAGCACATGTTCTTAGTCTAGACAAACTGAACTGAAGAACTGAGAAACTACTTTATCTAGGCATGGATACAAAACATGGATGGAATTTTTTATATAAGGTTAAGAATGTATAGAATGGAAACTGTATCAAGAAGGGTAATCGAAGCTCTCATTAATTTGGAGCTTAAGTCTGCCTTCTGAATTCTGAGCTTTTTCCTTTGCTTAATTTAGTAAGATTCTGTTGTGATATTTTAATTGTGTTTGACAAATAAAGCTTCCGTGAAGTCAGAGGACAGAGCTAGCTACTAGCTGACCAAAGTTAACCACAGAGGTTTTGGAGGACTGTAGACAGATAGGACAGGAAGTGATGAGGTGGGGTGGAGAGGAATGGAGCAGGTAGTAAAAAACTGATGGCTTCTCTGCTTCTCTGATCCTTCAGATGCTTACCCCAATATCTGACTCCTGAATTTTTATTGATAAGGAATAATTAGATTAACACTTCAGTGCTCTTTTGTTATTAGAATATGATTTTTTTCTTTCTGGTGGCCATCTGCTTTACTTTTTAAAAGGGTTGCTAGTCTAACTTGTTCTTATGTTTTGGTGAACTTCCTTGGTCATCCCTACCGTTTCTGTTGTTTGTTGCTGTATCTAAAGCATCTTCTTCCTCTCACTGTTGGGCACTTAAGTGTAAGCTTTAGATGGTGAAGCAAATAAAAGCGATCTCACTAACACCCCCTTCCTCTTCAGACTAGGCAAGCACCTCTCAGGGAGCTCACTTCTGCTCCCACGGAAATGTAAGTAGGAGCTGTTTGGACAGCTTCAGGAAAAGCCCTTGTAGAAACTGTTTGAGTCACAGCAAAGTGACAGCGGTTCAGTCAGCTTTACTGAAGGACCCTATCCTAGGAAAGAGGAACCCCCAAATCTCTCAGTAAATTCTCATCAATGTATAGTGTATAATCTGTCTCTGTCTCTTCCAGAATCGAGGAATTCAAATATGACCCCCCCAGCACCTCAAAACAAGAGCCTTCTCTCTTTTCCCTTAATGTCTCTCCCAACCACACTTCTGTGTTCTGTTCCTTCCTGATCCTGCTCTTTTCCCATGACTCCAGAGAGGAGTGAAATTGCTCAAAGTTCAGTGCCATGAGATATCAGTTATTGATCTTGTACAGGTTTCCAATTGCTGTAACCCAGCTCCAATTAATATTTCTATTAAAATTATTCAACAAATGAAATTAATAAAAGGGAGAATGTATGTTTACTAAACATCTTTTACATGCTAGATTCTGAGAAATAAATTTTTACATATGTTTTAGATATTTGTTTTCTTAATAAATCTTATAATAAAAAACAGTGAATTAGTCAGAGGTGCAAGACATAAAGTGAACTAGTATGCATTTAAAAGAGAAATTCACATTGGATGAGTATAAAAATTGAATATTAATTAAATATGGGGAGTATTTAAAATTCATAGATCCCATAAGTTAGGGCTTGTGTCTACCTTCCTGTGTCATGATCCAGATCAGGACCCAGTGGAATAAGAGCCCCAGAGATTATCTCAAAAGAGTTGGTCATATAGGGGAATCACAGTGAATCAGAGCCAGACTGAGTGAGGCAATGAGCAGACTAAGTAGGAGAGGGTCAGTAACTGAGAGAAACCCAAAGCATTTCAGCCATTGTTCTCAATGATCTGGAAGGTTCTTAAATGGAACATCATAGTGGCTGAGACATTGATTTTGGAGTCATATTTTTACATGCATAAACTCCAAAATTTCCATTTAATAGATGGCATGATAACACAGATTCCATAACCTTTCTAGTTTCCTACCAATAAAATATAGATTGTAATAAAATCTAATTAATTTAGACAGTAATATCTAACCCATAAGATTTTTTATGAATAGTATCAGTTATATTTACACAGTACCTGGCACCTATCAAGGGATTCAATTAGTACTTTCTTTATTCTGAAGTCTCCTATACCCCATGGTTCTAAGATGCAAACCAATACTTGTGCATTGAATGGTACCTTAAGGAAGCCTGTGGCTCTGCTGAGACCCATGGTCCTTAGCCACCAGATTCTCAGTGTGCAGCTGAAGGTGCAATGGGAGCAATTGGGTGACTATAAAATTGCCCAATTTGGCACAACATTGTTATTATCTCTGGAGAAAGCCAAGCCCAGGAGAAGCTGATGAGTGAACCAGATATGGTGCAGAAAACATTTCCTTCTCCTTTTTGGTTTCAAACCTATTTTTGGAACCATACAGCTCTCTGGCACAGCACTTGAAGGCACAAAGGCAAAAGCTACTGCCACTGGAGGGTCTGCCCAGCTGTGGCTGGCACAGCTGCTCACCTGAAAGTATGGATTCATGCACTCTCCACCCCAAGGGACCAAAACGCATCTAGAGGGCATCAGCTTGGGGATGCTGATGTTTTTTTTTTTGGTGACCTTGCAGCACATAGGCAAACCATGGGGGCATTTCCTGGCACTGTTTAGTAGAGAGGAACACAGGAAACTGGGATGAGCACCACCTCAGTGGGAAACCAGGCTAATAGCTTGGACCTTTTCAGTCCTCTGACATCCATTAGAAAACAAAGCAGATGACAATGGAAAAGAATATAGGAAAGAAAAAAGTTCCTTCTCCCCATTGATTATTCAAACGTCATTGTAGTATGATTTTAATAATAGAAACCTGGAATCAGATATTAGGATGTGAAAGCTGAAAGATTAGAGAAGCAGAGCAGCCAATCACTAGTTCTTACCTCTACAAAATCCTCAGACCGAATGGGGTGATCTGTTTCAAGTCCTCAGACTGATTGCATTGAGCTCCTGTCTCCTCCCTACTTACATATCTTCCTCCTCTTGTCATATCCCCTCCTGTCTCCTCTTTAATAGTGCTGGGATTAAAAGACATGTGACTCCCAAATACTGGGATTAAAGGTGGGAGTGAATCATCACTGCCTGGCTCTGTTTCTCTTTTAGACTCGATCAATCTTGTGTAGCCCACGGTGGCCTTGAACTCAACAGAGATCATTCTGCCTCTGCCTACTGAGTGCTGGGACTGGAGGCGTGTACCACCACTGCCTGGCTTCTAAGACTAACTGGTGGCTTGGCTCTGCACTCTGATCTTCCAGCAAACTTTATTTGTTAGCTCACAAGCAAAGTATCACCACACTTCACGGATGTAGGTTTCACTCCCACACCAATCCGGGACCTCTTATGTCCTGGAAGTTGGGACTAGATGCTAACCTGCCCTTTATTCATTTTGCAGCTCTGGGTGTCACACTATCGAGCGAGTCCTTTGTCTTTGTTCCTCCGGTGTGTCTGAGCATTCCTCTCCACTTGTATGACTCTATCCCACCATATTTGTTTACTAACGACTGCGAATCTTTCTCACCCTGGACAGCCTGTTTCCTAGCCGTGCCTTATCTATTCCTTCTTTCCCCTTGTTCAAAATTTTTCTGTGTACCAGTTTCCCCTTTCAAGCCATCTCTTCTTTGGCCCGAGCCAACAGCAGTGTCTTACACTGACACGCCTCAGCTGCTGTTCTAGGCCTTCCACACCTGCTCACCTGACGTCCACATTACTATCCTTGTTGCTGTGCTGTAACTGAGAGTCCTCTAACTCAGATTATGTCACTTAGTGGAGGTTGTACAGCTGACAAAGACTTGATTCTATCGTAAGTCCCTGAGATCTGAATATTGTTCCTTGACTCTATCTCCCTTTGTCACCACTATTTAGCTATTTATTTAGCTTCTGCTTAAATTTTCACTACGTCTCCTTGCTCCTGAAAGCCATCCAAGAATGACACCGTCTTAGCACTTCGGACTGGAGGGGGGGGGCAAGGGGGGGTGGGGAGTGGGGGAGGGGGAGGGAAAAGGGAGGCGGGGAGGAGGCAGAAATTTTTAATAAAAAAATAAAATTGATAAAAAAAATGATTGCCTAAATTTCAAATATTCCTCATCCTATATATTTACAATTAAATAGTTATAGTAATTTAGACCTTATAAAACTTATATTTTATCAAGTCTATTTTATAGTTTTCTTTTCATTATTATAATTTATTAACATACATTGTATAATAAAGTATACTAATCCTTTCTGTAGTCTGAAATGATTGACAGTTGTTCCTGACATGTTTTGAAGCCTTTGATATTTATTTATCCATTATTCCTAAGTCAGTCGTTTAGTATTTATTAAACACTATATACCATTATGATAAGCAATGATTGTGACAAATACCATCTCTATCTGCAAATAGATTACAATTTTCATTTCTAGATATTGAAATTGAAAAGAAGAGAATTAACATAGGTTAACTCATTACATTAGTTTGCTTCTTTCCAAACCTCTTATTTTTGTGCACTACCTTTATGTCTCTCTTGGTTGCTTCCTGAGGCCACAACTCTGTTTACTTCACCCTTTATTGCTTTTCCTAGATATCAAAACAGAGATTTGTCACCACCTCTGCCAGGGAAGATGGGACACTAATTGATTATTGGGATATTTGTACTTTTGAGACTGGATAGTTTTCAATGACTTAAAATTTCTTTTATCTTCCCAATTTTACTTTCTTTAAGCCACTCAGAAATCTGTTGTGTTCTTGAACTGCAATTGGATTAAAATATTTACAGAAAGGAAATTGGCTCTTAGAAGTCATGGAAATAACTCCCTTCAAAAGAACTCTACTAAATGGATCCACGATGGCACCAATTCTAGGGTGACAACTCCACATGTGAATATTGTAAGTGGCACTATTCAGGACAGTGGAAAATACGTCTATCAGAACCAAGGATTTTGCAAGAGTATCTAGAAGTGATGGCATAGAAATTCAACAGATATGGGAATATATATCTGTTGAGGGGCAATGTACCTGAAGATTGGAAGAGTGTTGGTTATTTTAAGACCAGGACTGCTGAGGATTAAACTCAGGACATCTTTGTGCCTTCTCCTGCACCACTCCTTACATATCTTTCAATAGTCAAAGTCCATTCAGTCATAAATGTTATTTCTCTGCTCTGTTTCTTCTATTTTACATAGATATGAATTATATGGTCAAATGTCATGGTAGACACATGACACCGAGAAAAGCTGTGTGTGCATACTTGGATCATAGAGCTCGAGGGAAGACTTGTTCTGAATAATCCATGGACCATGAAAGATACTTATGTGCATTCCTCATTTTCTTTACTGTTAATAAAAATAATTCTGATGTTTATTTCATCTTTATTACTCTTTTAGTGTCAAAACTTAATGCAACATATTTAAGTATCAATAAATGTTGAATAAGCATGCTATCTTTTGAATGGATAAGTTGCACATTATTTTTTTCTTTTGAGAGAAAGGTGTTTTAAAGGCTTTAAGCCAATTCTAAATACAAAATAAACAAGAAAGAAGTTATTTATTTCACTGTAAGTTTACTTGAGAGGAGTTCTTAAAGGTCTTTACTTAAGTACACTATACAAGATAGCCGTATTCTCATTCAAAATTTGCCATTTATGAATGTTTTACAATTTTTAAAAGTGGCATTAACCATAAAATATGATTTTTATATCTCATTGAGTCATTATTGACAAATATTCATTGAGTATCTGCCTCCTTCTAAAAACTGTTTTAGGCATTAGGGACATAGAACCAGACAAAGCCCTGACAATTTGATGCATAGATCTACATAGGGGAAAGTACAGTAAGTAGAAATTAAACAAGTAATTAACATTGATACATATATTTTAAAGTTTTTTTGCAAACAATAATTACAAACAGAGTTGAGGACCCTCTCTGAGGAAAGAGAACAAAATTAATTCCCTAAACTAAAACTCCATGGGATGTGTCTATCTGTCTACTTTTGCTTAACTAGACCCAAGTATAGCAGATTTGAAGGGAATTCTGCATTTCAAGCCATGTGTGTGTATGTGTGTGTGTGCTCATCTGGGGCAGGGAGGAGGGGGTGGGTTAGAGAGGAGGGGAGTGAGTCAGGGAGGAGGAGAGTGGGACAGAGAAAGGGGAATGGGGCAGGGAATAGGGGAGTGGGGCAGGGAGGAGGGAGTGGGGGCAGGAATGGCTTTGGAGAATTTTTAGCTCCAGACTGACTTTTCAGGGGGAGAAAGAATTCACTGGTGTAGAAGTTAGGGTATACATATAATTTTGTCTCTGTTTTTTAGTTTATCTTATGAACCAATAAAGGGGTGGATGGATCATCCGTGGATGACCCCTTTTTAATCTGCCTATGTGCCTGTCTGTCCTTTTCTCCCTGCAGCCCTTCTCCAGTCTTACCATGAACGCTCTTAATATGAACGCTCTCCAGACTGACTGATTCTCAGGCCTCTGCAGATGTGGTGATGGAAGGGGTCCTTCCTCATTAGAGCCATGGCTGGAAGAACTGGGATGTCCCCAAAGTGACCTACAACAAGGATGATCTTGGTCTCGCATAATCTTATGATGGCTCCAAAATCTTCATTAGAAATACCACACTCAATGACAGCGGCACCTATCGCTGCTCAGGCAGACTTCATGGGCTGTACTTTACTCTGAGAAACTCAGGCTTACAGGGTGAATTGATAAAGAAATATATAGTCTTTAGCAGGTGAAGAGAAAGTGGACATATGAGTTTTTGAAATTGGTACAATCAGGGCATCTGAGCTTGTCTGTGCAATGGGAAGACCCAGGACCTAGCTCCACAGCAGAATCCTTGCCAAGTCTTGATGCTAACAGCTATGCAGAATGGAATTTTTCTTATGATTAATGGGATAATTTTGTTAAATGACTTTTAAAAACTCTCACGTTCTATATAGACATAAAAGATTACAATTTGTATTTTGATCTCAAAATTGTCTCTTGATCCTGTGAAGAGTGTTTGTATGTATCGAATTGAAGAGGTTTGGGAAGCTGAAGGAAGCAAGGGTACAATCATCTTGGAGAGTCTGTATTAGCTGAGGATGGTGGGGAAGGAAATCAACCGTGCAACGAGGTGTGTGTGCAGGTCCTGAAGGAGGAGAGTGAACGCACTGAGGGCTGTCTTGTGGGTTCCTCTATCGCTCCTAAGAAAAGCCACTCTTGAGCTGGGCAGGTGGATCTCTGTGAGTTTGAGGCCAGCCTGGTCTATAAAAGCTAGTTCCAGGACAGCTAGGGCTGCTACACATAGAAACCTTGTCTCAACCCCCCCCCCCCCCTGCAAAGTCACTCTTCCTACATGTCATGTAAGGGGGGAACTTTGAAATGCTTGCCTTTGAAGGAAGAAATTATGTTTTATCTCATTATGCTCATAAAACAAAACAAGAAGTAAAATCTCAGAATTAAGCTCTGATGGTGTTTGTTACATGCAAATAACCAGTGGACAGCATCATGTCTCCCATGGATTTCACTGGCTGGAGGGACCACCAGACGGGAGTTATTGGGAACCACTTATCCCTCCACAGTTCTCTAGAGAGCATGGACTGGGGGGGGGGGGGACACCCAGAATCTTGGATGTTTTCTCTCTGGTCCTGGATACCCCATCAAGCTAAGGGTGGAGAATCATGCTTGTGTCCCTCTTAAGGAAGATGGATCTCTGAGCCCCCCTTTTCTGTTTCTAATCTGAATTGTACAATTGTTGTATTTATGCTCCATTCCAGTTTACAAAAGTAAGTATCATTGGATACAATTAATTGTCCCATTGCTGGTGGTGATTGTTTGCTGTGGGGTTATTGCTCTCAACACAGCAACAGTTCAAACTAATCGTGAAGATTCAGTAGACAAGAAAACACAACAAACCTGGAAACTTAGCTCCTAACCTAGGCACATAAAGGAACTGATGCCATTGCTGGAGAGACAATTACAGTGATTTTTCATGGCACCCCCAACAGCTTCGCAACTGTTAAAGTCACTCACATTGTCCAAGGAAAAGTCTGTGCCTCAGGATTTCCATAGCTGCTTCATTAGACTGACTGCAGCTGGTTAAGCGACATGTAATAGCAAATGTTCACTAAACACCAGTTTAGTGAGTTAAAGAATGAGTTGCCAAAGGATCTGTGAAAGAGAAGCACAATTTGAATGAAGTCAGTGTGGAATCATGTAATTCCTGCTGAGGATCCTGGCCTTCTTCATTTGTTTATTTTCTTCTCGGGCAGTTGTTCTCAACCTGCCTAATGCCGTGACCCTTTATAAAGTTTCTCATGTTGTGGTGGTCCCCAACTATAAAATGAGTTTTGTTGCTACTTTCTTACTGTAATCTTGCTACTGTTAGGAACTGTTAAGTAAATATTGGATATTTTTATGTGAGCCCAAAGGGGTCCCAACCCACAGGTTGAAAACGACTGTTCTAGAAGAAAAACCCATGAAGGTATGCATTTAAAATGTCTTATTTTTTGTAATTATAAGCAGGAGGTAGCATAGAAGACATGCCGGAATGCTGGCAAGGTGATGGCATTTTGTGCTCTCTCTCATCTGTTGCTATGAGATTTTGATTCTTGACAAAAATTTCAAACCATGAAAAAGAAGTTCAGTCTGGGATCCCCATGTGATCAATTTACCCTTCTTGGGTCACCTAAATTTATAGGTACAACTTGTGTCATATCTCCATAGTGTGGTTTGACCAAAAACACTGGAGAAACCCAATAAATAATAAACTCTGCTTATAGTCTCGAACCAAATAAGTTCTCAGGCACAGGAAATAGACAGTTTGATTTGTTTTCCAAATCTCATTGTATGTCACCAAAACATTCACTGAAGGCCTGGGTCTGCCTCACAGTGTGAATCAGATGAAGTTTCTTCTTAGCAAAGGTATCTATTATTAGGACTAAACCACAAAGAATATATATAAGACCTGGATTTAAATATCGATTCTTTTATTTTCTGGGTTTGTGATTTGGGAAAAATCTATGTATATATCTATGAGCTGAGTGTTTCATTTCTAGAATTGGGATGAGGATAGGTACCATTTCTAGCTCAGCTCCTGTTTTAAGCTCATGCAGACAATGAGTTGAGGTTTAAGGAAAATTCTAAGGGACAGGGGCTAAGCTGTCAGTGCTGATTAGTAAGTTATGACAGCCAGTTTATAAGAGCAGAGGACCTCGAGTTTGCCCAGATTCTACACTTACTGACTTTGTAGAGGGAAAAGGTATGGAGACAATTTGGAAACACAAACTAGACCTGGAACTCTTACTTTGTTAAGAAGTGCTTTAGGGGTAAACAGAGTAATTACTTTAGCTTTTTATTGTTTGAAGACTGCATATGATGTGAAACCCCTTCTCTTCTTCCTCCCCAATATTTTCCTTATTTCATATGATAAAGAATGGCTCCATCCCTGCCACATGGTTTCACGTAAACAGGCGTGGTGAATGCAGAAGTGATGATTTCTTCTGGGACGCAGGCAGGGGAAAGTTCTCACTGGAAACTCCTGGGTGATTTTATGGGAAACTCTCTCTGCTTCCTGCCCAAGGCTTATTTCAGGATAAAGCCTTCAGTCCATTGTTGCCAATATACACACTCGAGACACATTGTTCCACAGAGTTTCCTACAGTGTTGGTGTCTCCGGTGCTGAGCTAGACAGGAAGTTCCTCCTTTATCTCAGACTTGGTTGTGATGCCAAACACTCAGTTAGGAACTGAGAGGCACTTGATGTGGGTGGAAATTCCAGTCTTGATCAGCTTGAGAGACATCTGAGGAGTTTCTAGAATCCTGATTATCGCTGTTCACTTTTGCCTCCCTATATCCCCAGTTAAGCTTGGGATGGCCATGGGTAGAGCAGAGGGATGGAAGTCAAAGCTTCTTCTCACGGGGTGCTGAACCGAGCCAGGCCACTGGCAAGTCTTTGAGATTCTGTTTTTCCTGTTTGGGAAGGGACTGGACCAGGTGGTCTCTAGAGTCTCCCTAATCTCAGACATTGCTACCCATTTCTATGTAGTGACCGTCAAGGCTCAGAGACTCAACAGTCATTTCCTGCCTGGTGTCAGGGTGGATTTCCTTTCATGCCCCATCACTGGGCACCCAGATTGTCACTGCCTTTATGTGTTGATTCTCATATATAAATTTCTGGTTTCTTTTAGACTGTGTCTGTTATTTCACCATCATTTACATTTTACTCAGGAAGTTAAGTAGAAAACAAAGTTTTACTTAAATGCTTAGTGATCTCTAAATTATATAGTTTCTAATAGTGTGTATTTTGTATTGCTATAAAGGAAATATTTCTGTATGTGTTAAATATTAACTAGATTCTACAGACTAGTAGAGAAATTCGCCCCTCACTCAGGCAGCCTTCTTGGTCACCTCTGCTCTCTAACTAACCGGTCTAGGTAAGAGCATATAATGACTGCAACCTCCTTAAAATAGATATTCACAAATTGCCAAGTATTCCCAATAGTCAGAAGATGAGGAAAAAACAGCAGCATTTCCTAGCTTGTGGCCTATGGAAGCCAAATTCCAAGGCTATCTCCTGTATAGAGCTTCAGACAAAACTTCTATTTAGAGAGACTGCCTGGAAACTAAGTCCCTGTGGGAAGGAAGGCTTTCTTAGGGTTTCTGGTGTTGTGATAAAACACTATGCTCAAAATGTACCTTGAAAGAAAGGGTTTATTTAAACTTCCAGTTTCTCATTGCAGTCTATGGTTGAAGGAAGTGAGGGAAGGAAAGAATTCAGAGTAATACATAAAGGCAAGAACTGATGCAGAGGTCAAGGAGGGGTGCTGCTTACTGGCTTGCTCAGTCTGCTTTCTTGTAGCTCCCAGGACCCCCCACCATGAGTTGAGTCATCTCACAAGAAAATGCACCACTCAAGCCCATAGGCCAAAACTGGTGGGAGTATTTTCTTAACTGAAGTTCCCTCTTCCAAGGGGCTCAAGCCTGTGGCAGGTTGGCATTTAAAAAAAAAAAAAAGCCAGCACAAAGGCTTGTATTCTCTTTAAACAGGAAATGAACAGCACAGGAGCATCTTTCTAAATCCAAAGATGTAGTTTCTTGTTCTGGAGGGCAGAAGCCTCCGAAACAGCCCAGGTCTCTCGATGACTTCAGAGAGTGGCACTGTCTTTCTGCCTTAGATCACTTGCCCAGCTCCAGAGAGGTAATTACCAAGTTTATGTTCCCATCTGGTGCTACATCAATTGCCACAGTACTCCCACTTAACGCTGTACTTTACTAACGCTCGCAGAATCACGAGCACGTTCACCTGCATATGCCATTCACAGCACCTGTGCTCTTTTCAAAGTTGGGAAGGCACAGATGTACTGTCAGTCTTGCTGATGTTCAATACAGCACAGGCAGTGGACAAAAGTCTCCCTGCAGTGTTGTTGGGTCAGGGTGCAAAGGGTCTGAAATTATAAAATTTAGACAGAAATATCAGAGATTTATTTATTTAAAGATGTTTATTGTGTATATAGTGTTCTGTCTGCATGTATGTCTGCAGGCCAGAAGAGGACACCAGATCTCATTGCAGATGGTTATGAGCCACCATGTGGTTGCTGGGAATTGAACTCAGGACCTTTGGAAAAGCAGCCAGTGCTCTTAACCTCCGAGCCATCTCTCCAGCCCCAAAGATTTATTTTTAAAAACAATTTCAAGGAGACTGTAACTGTATTAAATTATTGTGGTGAAAATCTTGTCATGGTAGACATAACTTAGCATTTGGGATAAAATATATTTTAAAACTGAAATAGAGGATCTTGTCCACTTGTACTAGAATAAGTTCGGGCTAAAATTTTTATTTTCTATGAATGCCAAATGTTCTCTGTGTAAAACACACCCCAAACAAACCAACCAAAACAAACACAATACTTTACCACAAAAGTCTGGTGCAGGAGGTCCTTCTGTATTTGTGTTGCTTTCATTGGTTGAATAAAGAAAATGCTTTAGCCTTTTGATAGGGCAGAACTTAGATAGGTGTGGAAAAGAGAACTGGATGCTGGGAAGAAGGACAGTGTGGCAGACACCATGAAGCTCCGGCCTGGGACGGACACTGGATAGAATCTTTCCCGGTAAGCTACAACCTCGTGGTGTTGCACAGATTGGTAGAAATGGGTTAGATCAGGATGTGAGAATTGGCCAAGAAGAGGCTAAATATAATGGGCCAGGCAGTAATTTAATTAATACAATTTCTGTGTGGCTATTTTAGGTTGGCGAGACATGGCCCGCTCCTCCTACTACAAAAGTCAAACTGCATGTCACCTTTCTTTAAATTATATTTTAAATAATGCACGACTACAAATTTATCTATGTCAAGCATTTACCCTTTTCATAATCAAGTTTTTAAAAAACATTTTCCCTTTCAATTTCTGTTTTTAAAATATCTTAAATTCTACATTATTTCATGTCAAACTTTTACTTCCATCACATCCTGGTTTATTGAATTAATACATATTTCATGTCCATTGTAATCTCTCAAAGGCTAATTTCACCCACACTGGGTGGAGTTGGTGATTCAAGAGAAAGTGTGACAGAGGAAGCATTCATTAATGAGCCAACGTGCAGGAAGGTCACTGACTCTTATCTCCTACTGACATACTTTTCCCTACCCCAAGGGAGAGTCCTATATACTTTCTTTTTATTTCTTTGTTACTTTTTTTTTTTGATTTTTCGAGACAGGGTTTCTCCGTAGTTTTTGGTTCCTGTCCTGGAACTAGCTCTTGTAGACCAGGCTGGCCTCAAACTCACAGAGATCCGCCTGCCTCTGCCTCCCGAGTGCTGGGATTAAAGGCATGCACCACCACGGCCCGGCTTCTTTGTTACTTTTTAATGATTTTCATAAACATATTTGTGTCATGGTCCTTCCCTGCCGCCAACTCTTCCCAGAGACTCCCCATTCTGTACCTGCTCAAACTCATGTTCTTTTTCTCTATTAAAAGAAAACCAAATCTAGAACCAAACAATAAAAAAGCGCATGCATACTAACACTCCTCTAAAATCTGGAATTTGTTTTGTGTTGGCCAATTACTCCTGAGTTTGGGGCCTATCCTGGAGTGTGGTTGCTATGCCCAATGTAACTCCATTGAGAAAACTGATTTTTCATCTCTCAGTAGCTATCATTTGCAAACAGCTTCTTCATCAGGGCTGTGTCTTTTTGGCCTCATTCCTTTTGTGCTGAGATTTTGTCTGGCTCTAATCTGTGCAGGTCTTATGTCTGCTGTCATAGTTTCTGTGAGTACTGTGTACACCAGTCCTGTTGTGTCTGGAAAATAATAGCTCCTACTATCTCCGGCTCTTACAATCTTTCTGCTTCCTCTTCTATATAGATCCCTGACTTTTGAAGGAGGGATGCGATAATGACATCCCATTTAGGACTGAGTCTCCCACTCTTCATATTGTCTAGTTGTGAGTTTTTTTGTGCTAATTACCATCTACTGCAAGAATCCTCTATGATGGAAGTGGAGTGAGGTACTGAACTATGGGTATAGCAATATGTCATCAGGAATCATTTTGTTGCTATGTTCTTTTAGTAGAGTAATAGTGTCATATTTTCCCATAGGATCTGTGAACTCTACTGCCTTAAGTTCTTAGCCTCACCAACAGTGTCAGGTATGAGTTCTAACTTGAATCCAGTAATGTCAATGGTTACTCCCATAACACATGAATGCTTGGCTTACACAGTGTTTGAAAGAATAGTCTCAAGATCTCCTGAGTAAATTGGGAGCATGGGAACCATGGGAGAGGGTTGAAGGGGAGAGGAGAGGTAGGGAAAAGAGCAAAGAAAAATGTATAGCTTAATAAAGTCAACCAGTTAAAAAAAATACAACACAACACAATACAAGACAACACAAAACCCAAAAACAGAAGGTCAAAGAGAGAGACCCTAAGGAGCTGGAATAGGGGATCAGCTTCATTCCCACATATGTAGATTGGAATGATTCTTGATTTTTTTTCCCTACTGCATTTGGGCTATTGAAAGACTCTTTGAAAACAGTGATTATATGATATGATATGATGTGATGACTGAACTCAAAAGAAAGAAAGAAAGAAAGAAAGAAAGAAAGCAAGCAAGCATGGTGTCTTCGGAAGTGTTTGTAGTGCACATCTTACCTTGTTTATGTAGGTCAGGGAGCCCAAAAGGGACAGGAATGATCCAAATTTCTGTGTTAGCTATGATGCTTTGTGCCTGATTTTTGTTGTGGTCAGTGTTTCTGGTGAGAACTCTTCTGGGTGTGACCTGGGAGTGGGCAAGGGGTGCCTGCAGTTAGTTTATGAGAGTTGGACTTCAGCTGCAGCCAATCCTAATAAGCTAGGGCAGGCAGGAGCAAGAAGAAAATTCTGACAACTGTAGAGGTGTGGGTATCCTTTCTCTGTATTGTATACATGCATGTTTCTTTCTCGTTTTCAGTTTGACTTTTAAAGGACTTAGAAAATTACCAGCTCTAGTTCATACTCAGAAAAATGAATAAAACATGACTCAATAAAATAAAAACCATTAAGCAGGCAACTATTTGTTGTCAGTCTCCAAATTCTGCCTCTGTACCCCTTGACAATTGCAAGTGTTCTCTCTCCTACAGACAAAAGCATCCCCTGTTTTGAGTGGCAACTATTTCTTTTTTTTAATTTATTTATTTATTAAAGATTCTGCCTCTTCCCCGCCACCGCCTCCCATTTCCCTCCCCCTCCCCCAATTAAGTCCCCCCCCCAGCCCGAAGAGCAATCAGGGTTCCCTGTCCTGTGGGAAGTCCAAGGAACCCCCACCTCCATCCACTTTATCGTGTTCCACCATATGCCACAAATGTCACAGTTCACATATTCTTGTCGGCGTTCACTCTTTCATGGATGAAATCATATAAGATACATTGTTTTGCCCCGTCTTATGATGTTCAACATTGTGTCTTATAAAACTCATCAATTTTCTTATGATGCACACAGTGTACAAATTTTCAGCTGTATCACAGGGTTTTTCTGTTGTTTTTAGCTTTAGGGTTATTATAAATGGTTCTGCAGTGAATGCGCTGAACAGGACACAGACATATTCTGACATCGATTCCCTAAAAATTGAGTGTGGTACAATTTAATTCATTTTTGACACTAACTACCCAGAGCTAGTGCAGACCTCACAAAATAAGGAAAAGTTTCTTCATAAGACTGCCACTAGTTCAGACACCAGCCACAAATCACAGGGAGTGCCCAGGTTTCTGTTTGGCCTGCTACAGACTTCAGAATGCTGTTTTCCATCTTAACTGTGGTACACTGCAACATGGATCCCTCATCAACTACCTGGTGTTAGCATTGTGTTCAATAATGATCTCAGTTCTTCATAAGACCAGCCCCTACTTCTTTATTTGTTTTATTGAAATTCATACAATATATTCTAATCACGATTTCTCCTCCCCACATTCTCCCATATTCTCCCCACCTCCCCATCCATCCAACTCCGTGCCTTTTCCCTCTCCTCTTTAGAAAATAAACAGGCAAATAAAAGTAAACAAACAAAACCATTAACAATAAAGAGTGAAAAAGAACAACACACATAAACACACACACACGCACACACAAAATCTACAAAACATAAAATCGGAAACCATAATATACCAGCAAAAATTGATAAGATAAAATGCCCGAACAAAGCAGTATGAAATAAAAAATCTACAAAAACACCATGAAGGTTTTTTTGTGTGTGTTGGCATCTTCTGTTGCACATGGGTCTCGCCCTTAAGTATGTTTTGTTTATCCAGCGAGACTCCAGTAGACAAAACCGATTTTTCCTTTGCAAGAGGTTGTCAATTGGAGATAACTTCTTCGTTTGGAATAGGAGCCGCTGTTCACTTCCCCCTCTCAGTGCTGAGACCTCACCTGGCTTGAACCTGTGCAGGCCCAGTGCATGCTGCCACAGTCTCTGTGAGTTCATCTGCGTCAGTCATGCTGTGTTTAGAAGGCATTGCTTCCTTGGTGTCATCCAGTCCTCTGGCTCCCGCAATCTCTCTGCCTCCTCCTGAAAGGGGAAGGCTTTGATGAAGACATCCCATTTAGGACTGAAAGTCCCAAGGTCTCTTACTCTCTGTACACTGTCCAATTGTGGTTCTCTGTATAAAGTTCCATCTACTGCCAGAGGAAGCTTCTTTGATGATGGCTGAATGAGACACTGATCTATAGTTATAATAGAATGTCACTAGGAATCATTTTATTGCTACGTTCCTTTAGCAGAACAATAGTATGTTAAGACCAGACCCACTTCAATCGCAAGTCTTATGGTGATGTAGGAAGTCCTTCTGTATATGTGTTACTTTTATTGGTTAATGAATAAAGAAGCTGCTTTCAGCCAGTGGCTTAACAGAATATAGCCCAGCTGGAAAAGATAGCTAGAGAGAGTAGGCAGAGTCAGGGAAAAACCATGTAGCAGCCTGCTGGAGACAGATGCCCCTGCAGGAACCTACTGAAACTTTGCCAGTAGGCCACGACCTAGTGGTGATGCACAGATTAATAGAAATGGGTTAGTTTAGGATATAAGAGTTAGCCAGAAATATGCTTAAGTTATTGACCAAACAGTATTGCAATTAATACAGATTTCTGTGTGGTTATTTGGAGTCAGGGTGGTCGGGAACAAACGAGCAGCCTCGGGAACATTATGAGAACATAAACTTGGGGACATCTATGACATCAGAACACTGGATTATCCTTTCAGATTTGATAATTCGCTAGAATGGTACTTGTGACCATAGTTTTACAGATGAGAAAGAGCCAAATGAAAATATACACAGGGTAAGACAGGCGGGAGGGTACTACAGTAATGCCCACGTCTTCTTTGAAATTTGGGTGGTTCATCCTGTCAACACGATAAGCTGGAAGCTCTAGAAAGCTCCACTAGGCTTCCATCTCCAGATTATTTTTTCTTGAGGTTTTAACACAAAGATGCAATTGGTTGAATTATTGACCATGAGATTGAACATGCTTCAGTTTTCCCTTTCTGGAGTCAGAAGTCAGGGAACTCATACCCTCTAATAAGGTGCTGGCCTTTCTGATGACCAGTTCTTCTCTAAGGTTGCTCAGGACCTTTTAACCATGAACAAAGATGAAATGCTTTTAATATATTTTTTCACCAATATTTTGGTGGCATACACCTCAAAGTAGAATTTGTGGGTAGTAGCAGTAAACGCATAATTTGCAAGAAAGTGCCTAACTGCTTTACAAGGTGGATAGCAACCCTAATTTATAGTCTCATTGATAAACATTTCTGTGAGTACATTTCCCCCGTCTTTGTAGATGCCTGACAATAGCAGGCCTTTTAATTTAGTCTGTTTCATAAGTGATAGTGTTATTGCACATATTTTTCTAGTAATATTCTCTTCATTTTTGAATGTTTTCACTGGATATACTACTTTAAACTGGCAAACGTTTTTTTCCTCTACTATATTGAAACACCATTCTATGCTGTCTAGCTTCATGGTTATGTTATAGAATCCCTTCTCAACTTGCTTTCTCTTATAATGATAGTTCTTCAACAGAGAGAAGGGCACACCAATTGGTTAGCCAGTCCCAAATTATCAGCCCTGGAAACATGCTTATGAGTAACATTGTCCAGATCGAACAGATTATAGTTGAGAATATATGTATATATACATATGCATATATGTATGTAATAAGTGAAAGCAGAGACCATGAATTTGAAGAGAGCAAGAAGGAGTATCTAGAAGGTTTTGGAAGGAGAACAGGGAAGGAAGAAATGTTGTAATTATATAATAACCTTAAAAATAAATGAAAAAAGGAGTATAAATTACCCACCTCTGTGTGTGTGTGTGTGTTTGGGGGGGGAGGGGAAACAGCTATCTAGATATTCTAAATGTATTTTTGTTTTTTTCATTTATTTTCTGCCATTGCACAGTGTTATATCTAGATGTGAGATTGAAAAAATATTTATCCTGTCAGTAGCTCACTCTTCTTGAATATTTGGACTAATGTTCTTTGGTTTTGGAGTCTGCTCATCCATTTATTATTTTCCAAGTATTGTTTGTACCATTTTGCCTTTCTCTCTCTCTTCGGACATCTGTTTAAACATTGGTTACCCAGTCTTACTCTAGTTTCCATTTCTTTTATGTGTCCTACACTTTTAATTCATCCTTGTTGAGTTCTGTTTCTTAGGACTTATGCATTTTAACATGTTTTTCTCATTTTAAAGTTTTGTTAAGTTTTCAGTCCCAGAATTTCATTTGACTCTCTCTCAAATATATACTGTCAGTTTTTCTGGTTCTTTGTAGATTATTTCCAAGCATTAAAATGTCTTTTTAACACAGCAAGCACAGTAATTTTATAATCTGTGCCTGATAGTGCCTATACATAATGCTTTACAGGGAACTTTTAGATGTTTATTGTTTTTCTTGAATCTATTTCCTCATGTGCCTGATTTATTTGCTGTTTTTCCCTGTAAATAAAAGAACATCTGTAGACATATATAGAATAAATCTCTGTCTCTGAAGAGAAAGCTTGCATTTCCTAGCAAGCCTAGCAGATTGGAACAGGGGTGCACCACATCCTGGATCATTTAGTTTGTGTTCAAGGTTGGTGATTCCTTGGTCATGTGGTGATATGATGCCTGGTGGTAAGGTTCTGCAAACTGTTTACTCCTGGGTCACCTAAGGATGGAGCTCACCAGGTTTCAACTTACAGTAGAAAATGGTTTACAGTATTGATTCTGTCTTTTGTTCAGGTTCTAGGCATTGGCCACTGCATTCTTTCTCTGTAGCTTTGGGCCTGTCCTGGAACTAGCTCTTATAGACCAGGCTGTCCTTGAACTCACAGAAGTCTGCCTGCCTCTGCCTCCCAAGTACTGGGATTAAAGGTGTGTGCCACCAATGCCTGGCTTTCCATTATATTCTTGTCCTTTGATATCTTTAAAATGGAAACTCAAAAAAAGAAAATGGAAACTCGAGATTCCTAGGATTGGGGAGCACTCTTATAGCCAAAGTAATTCCCATGTCTACTTTTCTCCATATACTTCTAGTCTACCTTCAGTCTTCACTATATGTGTGTATGTACAATTGTTATTACTATCTTGTTATTTCCCCGTTCTTTAATCTTTACCCTGTATCCCTCTTTATGAATCTCGCTAAGTCTCTCAGTTCTGTAGATGAAATTATGTTTTATGTAGGACCAGTGAGAAGGCTCAGTGGGTGGAGGTATTCCAACCTGAGTTTGACCCCCAGATCTCATAAGGTAGCAGGACAGAATGAACTCTCCAGAGATGTCATCTGGTTTCCACACGCCTTTTCCCTCCTAATGCTTCATTTGCTTGATGTCATGATGGTTCTCCATAGAATATGTGAGTGACAGCCTAACAGAGATGTTTAGTTTGAAGATGGTACTGTAATAGTATTAATATTCTTAGGAATAATAGTTAAAATACAAATCCTATATTTTAAATAATGAAGAAACAGTAAAATATCAAGTTACAAAATAAGTAACAGCAAAGAAAAAAATCAAACATTTAGGTGTCCCAAAGGAGCCAGGGTAACTGCCAGCAAATGTACCTCTTAAAGATAAGAGTAAATACTGATGTAGTCTCTGATTCCTAAGAAAACACCCGAACAAATTGTAGAACACTTAGAAACTTAATGATAGTGCCAGAAGGTCACTGTTAGTCTTGAAGTACTTTTAATCAGTGCTTTGAGAAATAGTATTAATCAGAGAATATGTGCTAATATGCAAGAAAGTATGAAAATAAATGTATTAATCATGTATCTCAAAAAGTTATTAAAAACCCAATAATATTATCTAGTGGAGAGCAAAATAAAGGAATTAAGAAAGATAAAAGCAAAAATTAATGATTTAGAAAACAGGGAACTGAAAAATTATTAATGACTAAATAAAAAATTAATAAAACATAGAATATAATAGCTAATTTTCATCAATTTTGATTATGGACTGCATAAGCCTGAAATCCATGGGGCAGGGACAAGCTGGAGCGAGTCAAGTTGTCAAGTCTTACACACGAATTTTTTTCTATTCTTTTTTTTCTAAAGAAATTCCATTCCTCCAAAAAATTTCAACGGATTGCTTGTCCTTAGAACATCTAGAAAAATGTTCCTTACCTAAAGCATAGTACTGATAAGCTACAAGATTCCTTCACAGAAGCACCTAGAGTAGTGTTTGGCTAAATTGATGGAGACTACACTTGACTGTCACTTCATCTAGTCAAGACAGCAGGAAGGTGGCACAGATCCCTGCTGTAATTAAAGAAGGCTGAAGAAACTGTAGACTCACAGAAATTTAGACGAGTCCTAACAGATGAGCATTGAAGTCCACTCAAATAAATGTGAAAACATTGAGAGAATAGATAAATTTTGGAAACATACACGATCTCAGAAAGAACAGAAAAACCAGACCACCACTTTCTATCAGACACACAGGCAGTTGTCTAGGTGCCATTTCCACCAAACATTGTGTCAGTGAACAGGTAACCTGGCTGTCTTTTAAATGCTCCTGAGGCAATGCTGTATTTTTGGGTTTTCTGTGTTCAAACAAGCATGGCTGCCAGACACATGATCATTGAGCTTTTGAATGTATCTCCTTCTGTGGAGGGAATGGATTCTAGCTTCGCTGAATTTTAGTTCATTTAAGTCTAAATAACCACATGTTATTGTTGGCTATTATATTTGAGAGGGCAACTCTATTAGAGGAGATAAAAAACATTGGGAGTTTCCAAATTCTTTTCATAAATTGCGCAAGTCTAATAAAAATTGGACTTAAAATACCACAGATCAATGTCATTTATAAAAATTGATGCAGACATATCAAATGGAATTAGCAAGCAGAATCAAGTAACTCTTTGAATGTATAGTATAGAGAGACCACAGGGAGTTTATTGTAAACATTAAACGTAGTTGAGTATGTACAAGATCCTATGATTAATACCTAGTATCATTAAAAGGCTAAACATTTAAAAAGAGATTAATTGATATGATATGATGAAAATGTCACCCCGACTCAGGGTTATTCTTTAACACAATAGCATTAACTGGAAAGCTTAAACAAGAGAATGCACTGTTCACAATTCTAAAGATTAGCAGTCAAGATCCAGAGTCTACATGGCTGGGTTCTAGTAACAATCATCTTCCTTGCTTGCAGATGGCTGTCATTGCATTGTATCTTCAATTGCTGGAGTCAGAGAGGGCTTCCCTCTCATCTTATGAAGACACAAATCCCACAATGGGGCTCCACTTTAATGATCTGATTACTTCCTTCAAACCTGCGTCTTAACACCATCTGTATTAGTCTCCAGAAAAACAATCAATAGAGCATTTATTTACATAAAAATTACTTAATATATTGGCCCACAGGATCACAGAAGTGAAAACCACTTGTGAAGGCTGCCTGAGAGCTCGAGTTAGGGAAATAGGTAAGAGCTCCATCCATGAATCTGAAAGCCTTGGAACAAAAGTCAATGATGTAACTTTTTTTCAAGGCATAGGACTTGAGAATTACCCAGAGATACTGATGGAAGTCTCAACCCAAAGGCCAAGGCACCTCAAATGTGATGCCAAAGGGCAATGCCATCATTTAGGGATTTTGAGAGCATGCGGAGTGTAGTTTATAACTGTACTGACTGGTTTTGTGTGTCAATTTGAAACAAGTTAGAGTCATCACAGAGAAAGGAGACTCAGTTGAGGAAATGCCTCCATGAGATCCAGCTGTAAGGCATTTTCTCAATTAGTAATTAGTGAGGGAGGGCCCAGTCTATGGTGGGTGGTGCCATCTCTGGGCTGGTGGTCCTGGATTAGATAAGGAAGCAGACTGTGCAAACCAGGGAAAGTAAACCAATAAGCAGCACTCCTTCATAGCTTCTGCCTCCAGGATTCTGCCTTGCTTGAGTTCCTGTCCTGACTTCTGTCAGTGATGAACAGCAATGTAGAAGTGTAAGCCACATAGACACTTTCCTCCCCAAGTTGCTTCTTGGTCACGAAGTTTTGTCACAGCAATAGAAACCCTAACCAAGCCAATAACAGATAAGCAATAAAAACATGTCCAGGGGATTTCTACTATAATGAAAAATCTGAACATTGGTTTATTGATGTTAGTCAACATAGTTGAAAGAGAAAAGACGGGAGGAGAAGGAAAGCAAAGGGAGAGAGCGAAAGAAGATGGAAGTTTAAGTTGATTTTTAGTAAAACCCTAGAATCATCTGAAAATGTATTGAATTGGTTAGGAATTTTAGAAATGTAGCAGAATATGAAATTACCATAAAGAAGGTAATAGCCTTTAAATATATAAACAACAACCAGCTAGAGAGAATGGAGGGATACAATCCAGCTATTATAACAAGAGGAAACTTTCTTTCTACTCATTCTTCCTTTGGTGGTAATGGAAATTGGAAATGGGCAAAATTTCTGAGAACAATCTGAAGAAACATGCAATAGCCAGCTGAAAAAAACTTTCTGGCTGCTACAGAAACACAAAGGGGAACATGAATGCATGGAGAAGGACAGGGTGTTCTTGAATAGCAAACAGCAGGCTCTGGAGGCAGTACCATCTTACCAAGCCACCAGTGGGGATCTTCTGTGACAAAACAAACTGATTCTAAAGTTCACTGAGAAAACTGAAGAAGCAAGAATGACGAGGGTTTTTTCTCCTGTCTAATGTAGTACCATACACATTAAAACAGGATGATAATTTCACTTAAGTGGCTAGATTAGTGTATCGCGATAGAAAGACCAGAGAGGAAACCAAGTGCATCCAAGAATTCAGGCTCCAATAAAGACATCATTTCAAAATACAAGCGAGGAAGAGTGCTCAAGCATCTGGGTGGCCATCTGGAAAAAGATGTGTCCTCATGCATACTTAACATGCCAGACCAAAATGGTTTTTGAGTGAATTAAAGATTTAAATGCAAGGGGAGAAGAAGATATAAAGCCATAAATGATTAGAACATCAAGAGCCTTTAAGAATAATTCTGGCTAGAAGAAAGCCTAAGCTTGACACAGACCACAAGTCATGGGAATACTGATAAATTCAACTATACTAAGTACCCTTTATGACAGAGACATAGACAGAAGATAGATGATCTAGGAAAAAATTTACATAACAAAGGGCTGGTTTTTGTACTATGCTAGAGGCTTTCATAGATTGTTTGGGAAGAGTCCAAGAGCCCATTAGAAATATAGGCAAAAGGCATGAATAAATACTTCAGAGAGAAGGGAATACCAGCAGCCCATATAATCATGAAAAGATGTGCAACATCCTTCATAATTGGAAAAATGCAAATTGAAACTTCACTGTGATGTTAATTTTCATCTATCAGTTTGACAAAGATCAAAAAGTTAGAAAACACAGTGGGCTGGCAAGTGCCAGGCAAAAGAGGCCTTTTGTATTGTTTGTAGGCATGTCAACTGTGCTCTCCGTGGCCAGAGGGGTGCACAGATAGCCAGATTTGTGACTGCAGTTTTGGAAAGATGCTGGGAGAAGCATTCAGGTTTCAGGGTGTGAGGAAGTGATCTGTGACTTCACCTATAGCCCAAATGACTTTATGCTAATGCTGTTGCCATAGCAGCGTTGTGTTAGGGAGCGTGAGTCCATATCACATAAGTGATCGCGAATGCAGACTATAACTCTCACCTTTGACTCTGAAGTTCCCATGAAAGTTCTACCATAGCATCCATTCATTCATCTGTTTCTGCACATGATAATGCCCACTCTGCTATGCCCTAGGCAATCTACCTTTGCATCCACACTCTAATTTTTACCTCCTCATGGTAATTTTTGTCATTCTTCTATCTGAATGCTGATTTTGCTTTTCTACCGCTGGATTTATGAACCACACTACTAATCTAGTACCTGTGTTTGCTTTTGTCCTGTTCCTACAGGATCCACCAGTTGGGCTTACTGTCCACAGTGTCTTCAGCGAAGCGAAACGGTGTAAGCCTCATTATAGCTAAGATACTATGGGACAACTGCTGTACCAATCATGGGACATTGATTCAAAAGCAAATACGGATTGATTGCTCACTAAGGTACAGAGCTAGAGATCTGCAGTGAACAGAGAAGAGAATAGCTGCCCTGGCAGAAATCCTCCATTTGTGACTGAAAGGAATGGACCAATTAGATGTGACTAAGTATGCCCTTGAGTGTGGAATGCATTTAGTAAAGTAAAGCAGTTGTTCCTGGATGGAACAACTAGAAAAAAAGGGTACAGGGAAACTAGGGAGGCAAACAGCTCTTTCTGTCCAGGAAACTGTAACAAAATGGCAGAGGCTGACGATGCCTGATGGCCCAAACATTTCTCCCCAGTGTTCTGCAGAGAGACTTTGGACAACCAGAGGGATTAAATCAGGCGAGAATCATAATGTCAAAACTTAATGCTAAGCAGAGGAGAGGGAACTAGAGAATGTGCAGAGATCATTTTCTTTGTCAAAAAAGCAAAAGTGGTATGCTCGTGGGAGCCAGCCTCCGTTAAATGCTCATAATTAAATGGATCTTAATTATGCATAGGGTGATAAATGTTAATTGATATGAAAGAGAAAAAAGTCTCTGTGTAAGGATATGCATATCCCTGAAGACTAAAAATTAAAGAAGTATTTAAGGCTAGAATTCCCTCTCTATAGAAAACTAGGGAATGGCAGATGGGCTGCTTTGGCTTTAGGAAGAGA
Organism: Microtus oregoni; assembly: GCF_018167655.1. Lineage (NCBI taxonomy): Eukaryota > Metazoa > Chordata > Mammalia > Rodentia > Cricetidae > Microtus > Microtus oregoni. The sequence continues at coordinate 2,219,961 of NW_024544552.1, read as the reverse complement.
AGATCGGAATGAGCAAATACCTCTCTATACCCAAAGGTAGGATGCCACTAACAGCGTTTCCCTGGATGCCTCCCACTATAAATTTTCTCAATTCCAGCCTTGGCTGCAGGGTATTAGTAAGGGAATCAAAAATTCAAATATTACAAATGCACAGTGTCTGGCTTCCAGAGTTGTATTTACTGTAGCTAATATTTAACAAGTGACTAACTTGCCAATCACTGAATCTAGTACTGTACCTATCATTATATTTTTCCAAGGATGTTTTTAAAATGAAAGTGTTACATCCATGTAATTATGGGAACAATCAGAAGTACACAATTTGATGCAATATTACAATGTGAGCACTTGTATAAGTATAACTTAGGTCAAGAAATGCAGTGGAACATTCTCAGGGGTCCCGGAAATGCTCCCTGTACTTCCTTGTCATGAACATCTCTCTGTTCTCTCTAAAAGTCATCACTAGCCTGATTTCTGGAAGAGACTGGCTATGCCTACCTTCAAACTATATATGAGGCAGAATTAGTTTGCATTGTATTGTGTCTGGCTTCTCACATTATATTTGTCAAATTCATTCACTTAATAATTTATTCATTCTCATTGCAAAATTGTAATATGTGACTCTAATATACTTAATCCATTTTATTATTAAAGGTTATATGGAATGTTTTCATTATCAGAAAAGTATGATTTTACTTTTGTGAACAATATAGTGCACATTTAAAAATATGTTTATGTTTGGGGTTATTCCTAGAAATAAAGTTTGTATGTCATAAATTATCAATGAGTTTGGAGTTAGTAGAAACTGCTATGCCATTTTCAAAGAGGGGGTGTCCATCTCTCTTACTGTGCCTTAAGTGCCATTGTTAGAGTGACTTTGTCTCCTGCACCTCAGACTCTACTGGGCAATCCTGACAACTGGGTTCCAAGAAGAGTTCATGTGTCAGGTTCCATTGGGTGCTCAAACACATCCCATCTTTGGGATCAACTTAGCTCTTACCTGAAGTGTGCAGCACACATTCTACTTCCTCTCTTGAAGATGCTACGACACTGAGGAGATTTTAGGTAATCTGCTTGGCAAACAATTGTGTTCATCCCAAAAATGTAGAGTGGACGCTGATTAGGAAAAAAAATACTCCCAGTCTATTAACTAGAGTCTTCTGTATCCTTCTTGAGACATTCTTGGTAGAAACTATCCTCAGTCATCCAGAGAACTGATTTTAATAACAGACCTTTATTTTGGATTTGTCTTATTCCCCCCAGGTGTCTCTTTACAGCTCCTTGGTACCACATCCTAAATAAACTACTTATAATTGAGCTCCGCTCATAAGTTTCAGCTTTCTGTGGTTCTTGATGTTGCTAATCAAGGGCTGTGCCATTAGATTCTGTTAGTTTTCTTAGATGTTCCATTACTAGCACAACTACTTCCTTGTATTAATGTTCCTGTTTTACATGTAGACTGCACCCTGTTTTTACTGCTATGAAGATAAACCATTCTGGCCTCCAGTTCACTACCATATGATCTCAACGCTTTTTCTAGTTCTGGCCCTGTTCCTTTCTCATAGCAATGCGTTTGCACGGGCTCTTGAAATTTTCTCCTCTCCATTTGATCTTAGCCGTTTATTAATTCTTTGTGTCAGGAACAGGAAAACATGGCATCATCACATTCTTGAACTGTGGCGGCTGATAGTCAGGGTTCAAATACTGACTCTACTGAGTGTGATGTGGAAAAATTCCTTTTTCTTCTTGTCTCTAGTTCCTTACCAACCAGATGAGAACATTAATGCATCATAGTTAGGCTTGAAATAACTTTGTAAAGCACTTGAAACCATCCTAATGGATAAAAACTTAGTAAATGTTAGTTTTTATTGTGACCCTAAACTCTCCATTCTCACTTTATTTTCTTCTTCGAGCTATTACTCTGTATATACTGATTTACCATGAATATTCCCATTAATAATTTCCATGAATTAATTAGTTTCCTTCATTCACTTAAATTATGCTTGTCAAGTATGCATCATGCCCCATATTTCCAGTCTTCAGTTGGCATGTCATTTTTCCTTGTTGCTTAAACATCTTGAAAAAAATTCTTCATCTGTTCTTTCTATAAGTTGCCATTTTCTATCTCACAAGAAAACTTTATATTTGATGGTGTCAATTATATTATTCCTGTGTCTCTAGAACCACTGCAATAATAATAGCTATAATTATGAGCTGACTTATATTTTATGGGGCATTATTAGATATGAAATAATAAATTCAAGCCCACTGAAGGTAAGATTAGTGCTTTTATGTCATATGATCACTGTATATTTTACAGCAAATCATCAAGAGACATTTAATTTTTATATTTTAACTTCTCCACAAAATATAACATGCTATATTATCTATAGTTTCCACACACTAAGTAAGCCCCTGAAAATGGAGTTGGTCACTCCCTGTTAAAACTACTTGACTTAGCAATTAATTTACTATTCAAATTACTGAAATAAGATTTTCAGTAGTTTTTGAAAATTAAAAATCACTTTAAATTTATTTCTGTTCTTCATTATCTTTGGCTATAAATTATTTGTAACTTTTACTCTGGATTTTTGACACATTTTACTTGTGAGATTAGTATTTAATTACAAAGCTCCTACCTTTTCTTTCCTCTCTGCTCTCCTTTGAATTCATAGCCTTTCCCCCTACTAATTGTTATTGCATGCATATGTGTTTATGCATATATACATATATATATTCCTAAATATAAAACCTGTTCAGTCTGTATAGTGCTGCCCCCATGTGTGATTTGAGGGCTGGCCTTTTGACACCAGACAACCAATTGGTGTGCCTCTCCTTGGGGAAGGCCACCTCTCCCTTTCCTAGCATTCCTCGGTTGTCTGTATTTCTTTGTGCAGGGTTGAGGCCTCCTGGGGCTTTTCTCTGTGTACTTTGTTGTGCTTGTTGGTGTCATCCTTGGATCGGCTCACACTTGTGCGGTCATTTGGTGATTTTTTTCCCCCATGTTCTCCACCCATGCCTGATATTCTTCCCTGATTACAGGATTTCAAAATTCTGCTGCTCCACAAGGATCCCAGGTCCAAGTGACAAGTGTGGTTGGGTGCCAATATTCTGCTGCTCCACAGGTCCATGTGTCGTGTGTTTGGGTGGACAGAATGCTGAGTTGCTGATAGTCTGGACACTTACTAACAATAGCAAGCTTTCCAAGCCTAGCTGAGTCAATTAACCACACTTGAGTCTCAGATTCCTTACATAGAATAAGATAAATGCAAAGATTTTAGGATTAGTGTGATTATTTTGAGTGGCACCATTCTGGTTTGTGTGACATCCTTCTATTTCTGTCACTATCATTCTATGTCATCTTAATGTTCCTTAAAAACCTCACTTTACCTATCATGCCAACTTCACATGGCCTCGATTCCTTCCTTCTCTACCAGTCAAGTCTCTTCCTAGAGGTATGAACACAAGAGATTTATTATCTGCGTCACGTGAGGTCTTCTGAAAAGAAGGAGGGTGCAAGGCAGCCCCCATCCGCATGAGAAACACCTTTCTCATCCTCAGCACTGGGCTGCCTCTATGCAGTCCTTTGTTTTATGGGTCTGGGTGTATGAAGTTGCATCTCAGCCAGTGATAAGGCCAGTCCTCAGGAGATAAGCATATTATACCAAAGCTAAAGTCTTGTGGAAGAGTGAAAGGACACCCCTGTCATTTTCCTGTGGTGACTGTTTGGGTTGGAAAGCACTGGGAGGTGACTTTATGTGTGCATGTGCACAAAGTCTTAGAATGATTATAACATCATAACCTAGCCACAATCGCAGTGAACCACTACAGCCATCTACCCTCCATGACTGGGCTTGTCTTTCTCAATAGGAGTAAGAGATGATGGAAACATTCCTATTTGTCAAAGAATTAGGGCAGCAAATGTGTACATACATTTAGGGGGAAAAGTGAGACTCTACGGTGGGGTTTGAAGACCAACAACCCAAAGCCACAAAGGAACTGAATGTTCATACATAAGCTCTAGGCCTGGAGGGAATCTGGTCTGGATAAAAACCAAATTCAAATAGGTGATATAGGCAATCTTCTGTAAATATGATTTATGTGTAAATGACTGCAGTAAAAAAATAACCATTGGCTACTCTCTGGAGTTCTTTGAAAACAAATCAGTTCTAAGGTGCCAGTAATGGATTGAGTAATTTCTTAAGTAATTTATGATAATCAGACATGTAAGCATAAACACAAGCAACTAGAAAGAAACAAAATAAAACAAAAAAGCAAACAATTCTCAAACTCACCTTACCTACAGGATACTCAGTGTTTCCAGGGAAAGAATAACAAAATCTGTGCTTTCATTATTATTTTTTGTGTGAGGTATATCTTTGCCATTTTAGGCACAGAAGCACTAGCTTCCAGTGCAGGCTAGCTTTGAGGGTATACCCTATCTTGGTCTGCCAGAGACAGGCTCATAGAGGTATCAGTGTATATTAATGTTCAGTCATGTGTTAAAGCAAAATAATCAGGGGGTTATTAACCTGGGGTTGTTTCTGGACCCAGAATCCTTACCAAGTAAACAGAAACTTTCATTTGAAGTATTTATTGCAGCTGACTCATTACAAAAAAATGTAATTCTGCAAAAGGGATTTATCTTCCACCTTTGGGAGGCAATCAAGGACAACAGAAACAGTCTATAATTTTTTTTGGAAGGGTTTTGGACAATCCTGACCAACAACTCAAAAGAGAGCTTCTCATGCTTGGTGTTGGTGTTTTTGTTAGGGAGTCTATGACTTTTGGGAAGAATATTTTCAGGCTAATGTGGAAGGGGGAAAGGCCATGAAGCCTCAAATCCAGGCAAAGAGCTATAGGCAATCAAGGAATACTGAGAGTAGGCAAAATAATCTCCAGGCAAGAGCACATCTATTGATTTTTGAAAGCCAAATGGCCAACCCTGAAAACACCTGTACTAACTGAGCAGGTTGTATTTATGTATTTAGGAAAACAGGATATGAATATGAATTTGAGAAAGAGTAAGGTGTATGGAGTACACAAGTGATTCGAGGGATGTAACTATATTATAATCAATCCAAAAAACAACTCCAGTTGACATGAGCGTTTGTGCCCAGTCTTATTGCATCTTGTTATGCCATGTACCCCTGAGATACCTGTTATTTTCTGACAGAAAACAGCAGAGCTGCAGACCAGGGGTGGAGAGGTGGGGAGGGGAGAAGAAATGAGGGAAGAGCTGAGAGGAGTGGAGGGGAGGGAGACTGCAGTTGGAATGTGGTATATGAGAGAAGAATAAATGGAAAGAAAAACAATAAAGGAAAATTGTTTTAATGTGGAATTAGTATAAAACATCAGTTTTCATTAGTGCATTTTCAATCAAAGGGACCTTTAGTAGTTTCCTCTCCCTCTTCCTCTCTCCCACTCCTTGCCCCCGTACCCTGCTGTGTAACCTCTTCCAGTCTCCCTGCCCTTTATGTCACATGTGTCCTTTTGCCCTCTCTCTCCTTCCTTACCCTCTCTTGGTCTCTTTTCAGTTTTTCTTTTTAGGTTTTACTTATATTTATATCTATTTATGTACATAATTGTATATATTACAAACCTGAGTTCACATAGAAGAGCAAACACTGATTTTGTTTTTGAGTTTGGATCACCTCATTTAATGTGACAATTTTCTAGACCCGTTGATTTTGCTGCACAGTTTATAATTTTACTTTTCTTTAAAGTTGAATAAAATTTCACCATATATGTGTCTCACATTTTCATTATCAACTCACCTGTTGATGGATAACCAGGCGGGTCCCACTTCCTTTTCACTGTTGACAAGAGCAGCAATATGCAGGGTTGTTCAAGTATCTCTGTGATGAGATACAGAGTCCCTTGGGTACATGCCCTGAAGTGGTACAACTGGGTTATATGGTAGTTTTTCTTGAGAAAACATCAATGCATTTTCATAAAACCTATAATAGTTTCGACTCCCACAAACAGTGGCTAAGCATCCTCCTTCCCCACATCCTCACCAAATGTATCCACAGGCATCTCTGATGGTTTAGGATTGGCTAATCAGTTAACAAGTTGATTGACTCTAACTGTGGACCTCCTATCCAGCTATACCCAGATCAGGTAAATCCAGTGATTCCTTTAGCTGACTTTTTTGCTCAGTTTATAAGAGCCAGTTGCTCACATTGCAGTGGGCCATCTTACTATACTTTTTCCAGCTTAGGTTTCTCCTAATTCTTGAGTTATGGTTTGTCACATAAATGGCAATTAAATTTACTTTGCCTAAAGCTTTTCTTTTAAAATATTTGTCAGAAGATCAAAAACACTGATGACTACTTATGCTGGATAGGTTACGGGGAAAAAGGAACACTCCTGCATTGTTGGTGGCAGTGCAAGTTGGTACAGCCCCTTTGGATGTTAGTGAGGCGATTTCTCAGAAAATTAGGAAACAACCTTCCTCAAGACCCAGTAATATCACTTTTGGGTATATATCCAAAGGATGCTCAATCATGCCACAAGGATATGTGCTCAACTATGTTCATAGCAGCTTTGTTTGTCATAGCCAGAACCTGGACACAACCTAAATGCCCTTTGACCAAAGAATGGATATGGAAAATGTGGTACATTTACACAATGGAGTACTGCACAGCAGAAAAAATAACGAAATCTTGAATTTTGCAGGAGAACGGATGGAGCTAGAAAGCATCATTTTGAGTGAGGTAACCCAGACCCAGAAAGACAATTATCACATGTACTCACTCATAAGTGATTTTTAAACATAAAGCAAAAAAAAAAAAAAACCAGCCTACAAACTACAATCCCAGAGAACTGAGACAACAATGAGGACCCTAAGAGAGAGACTTACATAGATCTAATATACATGGGAAGTAGAAAAAAACAAGATCTCCTGAGTAAATTGGGAGCATGGGGACCTTCGGAGAGGGGTGAAGGGGAGAGGAAAGACAGGGAGGGGAGCAGAGAAAAATGTAGAGCTCAATAAAAATCAATAAAATTAAAAAAAAATAGAACATGTGGCAGAAAGGGGGAAATGTAAAGATCCAGCTCTTGACCTTTCTTCTGTGCTTGTATTTATTTTACTGGTGCAGTGTTTCCTTCCCCGGGATAGGCACTCTTTCTTTTCTTCTCAGAGTCCTGCCCCACTCAGTCCTGTTTAGGCATGAACCAGGAAGCTTTAAAAATTGTTGAATGTGGTGTTTTGTGTGTGTGTGTGTGTGTGTGTGTGTGTGTGTGTGTCTGTGTGTGTGTGGTATGTATGTGTGTGGTGTGTATGTGTGTGTTACAGAAGTTAGAGTTCGATGCTGGGCACCCACTACTGCTCTCTACCTTATCTTTTGAGACAAGGTTTCCTGCTCCACCCGGCAGCTGTCACTTTGGCTAGAGTGGCTAACATGCAAGCCCCAGGGTTCCTCTTGCCTCTGTCCTCCCAGCACTGAGGTGACGAGATCATATGTTACTTGGCTTTTCTGTGGATTCAGGTCTCTATGCTTGTGTGGCAAGCACTTTACTCACTGAGTCCCTCTCCCTCTCCCCAGGGTCACACTTCGTTTTTTTGATAGCATATGGCCCTCAGTGCTTTTCAGGCTCCGATAGATTTAGAGCTAAGTTCCCTAAGTTACATTTCTTAGGAACTCTGATGGAAGACATCTGAGGTTTTTTGGATAAGTGAAGACTCTGGGTTCTTCACACACAGAAATTCAGCAACAGAGTATCCATGCATGTTCAAGGCTGTAGAACATTTAATTATAAATACATATTCTTTAAAAGTTCCTTTATATTTGTAATTCAAAATATTAGTATATTATTTTCCATATTTTCCCTTAGCAATATTTATTTAGTTTTGTATTTTTATTGCTTTTATTTCTAAATTTTACTTTTACTAGTGCAGTAAGATACCCATAGAATATTACAGAGCTTCTGAGGAAGAAGCGGGTTCCTTCCCTGCTCTAGTCTTCCTTATCTCTGGGCCCTGCTTCATAGAGGAAATTCATTTGGTTTTGTCTCCCTGTATTTACTTCTTAATTCTGTTCTGTTTCTCATCTTGATTTATTAAATTTAAGTAATCCATCAACTTCCCCATTTAATACAGATGATTTAGTTTTCTTATACCATTCCACAATCATTCTATTGTAGCTAATGTGCATCTATTTCACATGGAGTCTTAAAATGTGTTAGTTTCATGTGCATGCATTTTTCAGGTTCATGAGATTACATTTTATACTTACTTGTGCCTTCCATTTTCTTTGAGCATTGTGTGTTTGGATATGTTTATTTTAATACATGCACGTATTTGGGCTAGCATATGAAGAAATTTATTCACCTCATCAAGACTAGTTATAGAAAAAGATCAGTGCCAACCTTAATGGCTTTATTAGCAGGGATGGGTGAAATGGATATAATAGAATACTCTTCTGCGAATCAAAATCATCAATTGGAACTTGTTGCTGGCTAGCAGGTGCAGACAGGTGCTGCGGGGCAAAACTCCTCACTAGGTGAGGTCTGAAAAATCACTTTTCTAAATTCTCTGTAGGAAGCATACGGATTTTTCACTCTGGTGGAAGGTACCTGTGCTTAAACAATACCTCCCCTTCTCTGTTATCCTAGTGTGGATCAGTTCAGTGACAGAATCTTGAGGGAAAGGACCAGAAGGTCAGAAGATAAGAGGATAGAAGATTCTTGGGATTGGGAGGTCTTGAATAAGACATGTCTTATTTCACATAAGTTTATTAAGAAGTACAATATCTTGTATACTATTCCCAAAGGAGAAATACTAAGTCAGCAGAATCTATCATAGGAGGGGACTATGTCTGTAGGAAGCTAATCAAGCAATGTTGCACGAGGAGAAAGCGGTGTTTTAAGAGTAGTACAGACTGAGCACACAGTGGTCTTTTGACTGATAACCACAGCCTCATAGGGTGGGAAGAGGTGGGTTCTTAGGATCTGAAGCCAAAGCTCCCCTAAGGCTCTGGCCTCAGGCAATCACCAGTTCTGTCTAAAACCCTATTCCTATGTTCCTTCTCTATACATCATGGCCTCAGGGAAAGCCTCAGTCATTATTCTAGCTTTGAATACTTGGCTTTCCCTTTTCTCGGCATCCCAATATCCACAGCTTTCTATTTGTCTTTGGACCTTTCCTGCCCACTCCACTTCCTACAATTTTGGTCCCATAGAACAGAACTCCAAAAGCCTGTAAAGCAGATGCCAAGTCATTAATAATAGAGAAGAAATTTAAATTTTTTATAGGCCAATCTTTCCATTACAGAAAATAAAGGGCTAAATATATTCATGTGTGGTTAAATAATTATATGCTGTCATATTTTGTTTATCTTTGTGTTCTCTGCTCCACACGCTTCTTCCACCCCAATCCTCACCCCAAAGAAGAGCCCAGGGAGGAGCGATGAGAGATTCAAGCTTAAGGAACACAAACCATTGCATAAGCACGTGACAGCACACATCTCCAAGTGAAGGGTGGTCATCTCGTAATTAGATATGAACAGGAAGTCAACACTTCCAAGGTTCTCAGGGCCCATTATCTCAGTTGCATAAGAACTACCCTTCTAAATTTAGAAGTCCAAATTTGCTTTTTCCTGTGAATGTTAATTAAGTTAAGTAGGAAGCTGTCAAACCACTCTCTTGCAAATACTTAAAGAGCCCAATAGATGTAACCTCTGTTTTGGGAGATGAAAAAACACAAAGTTTGGGTGAGAATGGGGAAAGTCACATTTTGCCCCTGATGTGATTATGAAAACACTCTTCTTAGGTCTAAGTGTGTCTTCATTATGTACCTTCTGACATTGAAATTGAATTATTAAATGATTCTCAGAGGTACAGGGTTTGAATGTTTTCAAATGCCTCAAGGGGCCTGAAAATGGGAATAATACTAGGTTCAGGATAGAGGAGAGGCACAATAAAAAGATTAAATAATGTGTTCTGGCCCCTACTGGGCCGCTGCACTCATGAACTCAATGCCTACACAAGATGGAGCCTTCTACCATGGAGTGGAAAAGGGGCTTATGAGTCCCTCCCCTAGCTGAGAAGCTATGGGTAGTTGGTGACTTCCTGTGAATGGAGAGTCAGTTTTCTTCAAGGACATTGCTCCTGGTAAGTTGATCACACTCTAATGGATGATCCCATACCCACAAGTATATAGACAGCAAAAAATGCAGCGAGTCATAAGTTACAGAATAAAACAAAGAAATTGGGAGGGGGCAATAGGAAAATGGCTGTACATCAGGGCTAGGGGGAGTTAAGAATGCTTATGATCAAGATGCATTCTATTGTATTCTTACAGAATCAATAAAATAGATTTTAAAAGGGTATGTTATATGCTGAGTCTGGGTAGTTTATTATTCTTACCATATAGGTATCTGAGAACAAGTCTGGAATAATGAGATCAACTTAATGTTTTCTCTGTGTCTGCCTCTTTGCTACAGAGGTCGAAGGGCCAGTCTTTTCTCACCTGTGTGAGTGAAGGTGTTGGGCATGGACAGGCATTGGCTTTGTTTCAGGACAGTAGAGGCCTTGGCCTCACTCATAGCTTACTCATCCGCACAGCTGTTCATGCCCAACAAATGCGTATTGAGACCTGTAAGTTGCTCCCTGCATGCATGCCTAACACAGTTCTGAAAATGTGCATAAAGCCCTCACTTTTGAAGGTTGAAAAATAAATCCTATGTGTTATTAGAAGAACCTGTTGAGAAATAAACAATTTTTACAAATCCTATTTCCATGTAATCGGCTTATTGATCACTTTTAACACCGTTGGATGGGTATAAACAGTTTGATTTTCATTCTCCAGTTTCTGTTTCCAACCAGGCTCAGTAGAATTTCTATTTCCTGTGTCTTACTGCTAAATTGGACAATTGCCATGATGTGTCTTTTTCTTTCAATTATTGAAAGTTTTGCTTTCCTTTCCCCAACTCTGTCTGCTACCTTAGGCAGTGTTATCCTATTGATTTTCTTTTTGTTCCACTGTTGGGACTGGGGATAATGGTGAGGAAGATGGGGTCTGTTATTAAACCTTCTTTAGGTGGGAAAGGGGAAAAAATGTCTGATAATATGTTGACAAGCTTGTTAGAGTCTCTTAGGCATGGTGATCACATACTCACTTGCTATCATTGACAATATCAATGACTCTGATGCACTGGTACATGAACACTAGCATTGACATATTGACGCTGCTATTGACACATGCTTTTTGTCTGGAGAAGGTATTTAATTGCTAATCTTTGTGCATGTGTAAATTCTCTGGAGAGTTCTTCCAAACCTTCTAGGCAGTTACTTGACACGAGAAAGAAGATCCTTGCCCTTCTCAGATCCTCCTCCTAGAAGATATCTACAACTTGTTCTTGAAAGCCTCTCTTGCCTTGTGACCACCCTTGGGAGAAGAACCTGCAAGTTGCCTCAAGCCAACATAGTTGGCTCAGACCACTTAATCACAAGAAGCTCATATGCTATTGCCACGCCATCTCCCTTGTGTTCCGATCACTCCCTTAGTCTTCTCTGGTGAAGGAGAAGTCTGCCTCCTTTGATGGTACAAAACAGTCTGACAACATCTGACACTGGTCTCATGAGGTCACCAGCAGTAATTAGTGACGTGTAGTTACAGCCAGCTGAGAACGATCACAGGGCGCTTGTCCCCAGGAATGGGATGAACTATAAAAGTGGTCAGAGGAAGGCTGTGCTGTGATTGGGATATGAGGTAAACCATGATCTACATGGTGTGCATGGCTCTGAAGAATTTGAAGGATGGGCAGGGTTGAAATCTGCTAGGCTGAGGACCTGTAAGTGCAGGCGGCCTACATAAGGGGTGAACTGAGAGGGAGGCGTATGCAGCAAAAGCAGGGAACCTTCCAGTGAGGCTTTTGTGACTCTGAGAGTCTTAAAGATCCAGGACAGAAGCTGGAGTGTTGGCCTTTATGGTATTCCCATCTCTGTCTGATTTCCTTTTTTACTTGTTTTCTGGGTTCAGGATCAGATTTCTGAGTCTATTCCACAAAATTATCAAACATGGAAATGAGATACCAGTAAACTCTTTTCACAGCATCACCTCTTATCTATGAATAGATTTATGGCTTCAGAAAAAAATGAAAGAAATGAATGGGTGGGACGCTCTTATCTCTGGGGAATCATATTGTTAGTGAGCTTTCCATTACTGTAACAAAGTACCCCAGATAACCAATTTTAAAAGAAGAAAAGATTATTTTGGTTTATAGATTTAGAGATTTGTGTGATTAGTGGCTTGTTTGCTTTGGGTCTATAGTAGGACAGTACATTATGTTAGGGAGCTTATGGTGGAGTAAGCTATTCACTGTAGTGGTGAAGTGAAAAAGAGAAAGAGGAAGGGACAAGGCAGGATGAAGAACAAAGGCCAGAAAGTACTAGAAGACTTCCAGTTAGGCTTTATCTCTTAAAGGTTCTACCAATTCTTAATGATGTCATGGATTGGGAAGGCCAAACCTTTAATATATGACTCTCTGGAGGATACATACAAACAGTAGCAAACTCCAAGGCTACCTCCAGAAGTGTATGATGTGGCTCTTTATTAGTCACATGGGAGTAAATAGAAGGTTATCATAGCTCTGCTTGATTGGAAGTAGGAAGGATTATTCTTATTAAAGCCAGAGCGAGAGAGAGAGAGAGAGAGAGAGAGAGAGAGAGAGAGAGAGAGATCAGGACAGAAATGTTAGTGACTAGACAGTCACTATATGTCTAGAAATAAAAATATGTCTCCTTTCCAGCTATGTCATTGATTTAAGAATATCAAGATTGCTACTGAACACTATACACACATCCACTAAAGGTGTGTCCTTTTCCTGGCAAGATAACTCCAAAGACAGCTGAGTTTAGGAAAGGAATAATACCTGGTGCTGAGAACCTTCAGACTTTCTCCTATCACTTTGAAGGTTAAGTCATCAGTCTTTATTTTATATTTTAATAACTAACTTTCAACATCTCCGTAGGGATGGGACTGGAAGTTTAGAGGGCTCGATGCTTACAATTCCGTGGGGCACACCCTGGTCATTGGTGCAGGTATGTAAGATAAGACTTTCCATTTCTAGCTCCAGCAATGTGGAGCTGCCAAGTCTTCCATCTATCATGCAATGGCAGTGTCGACATGAGGTTTTACATCTCCACAGTTCATCTAGTCTTAGAAGGCCCTGCTGTTTTTTCCATGCCCTTTCACTTCCATCCTTTAGCTTTGGCTGGAAGAGGAAACTGGCTAGATAAAAAGACTCACTGGTATGCACTTGAGCAGTGGTAGCTAAGGGCTATGTTGGCAGAGACTGTCCATTTGTTTCCTGGTTGCTCAGACCCAAAATAACTGCATAGAAACTGTATTAATTAAATCACTGCTAGGCCTATTAGCTTATATATATTTTTAGCTAGCTCTTATATCTTAAATTAACCCATCTCTATTAATTTGTGCATCACCACGAGGTTGTGGCCAACCAGCAAGGTTCTAGTGTGCTGCCACTGGCATCTTTCTCCTTCGAGGCTACATGGTTTCCCTCTGACTCCGCCTACTTTCTCCTTCTATCTCTGCTTGGAATTCCTGCCATTCTCTATTCTGCCTGTGAATGGCCCAAGCAGTTTCTTTATTCACTAACCAAACACATTCACAGCATACGAAGACAAATCCCACATCAGGGCTATCAGCTACCCTGATCTCTGTATGTGACTCTGTGACATGAAAGAGAAGAAGGCCAGATGAGTGAAACACTTACTATTTCCTCTTCAAAACAGTTGCAAGATCTATTGCTTAATTTCAGAGGTGGTATTGGTTCTTGGCTCCTGTTTCCATCTACAAGGGAGTATTAGTATCTGCCAATCATTGAAAATGCAGAAACAGGTGAGAAGATCCACCTTCTTTCATACTCTAGTCTCATGATGGTCCTTTTCATTGCCAGGATGCCCTCACATCCCTGTGTAGCATCCTAGCTTATCAGCAGCTCTCAGCACTTCACCACAGGGATTTCTTTCCAGAACATTCTCTCTGGATGAACCCAATTTGTTTCTGTTTGGAAAACTACCTTCTATATATTTGCAATCTCTACACCATTAACTCAGTCTCCCTCGTTCCAATTCAAGACCCACAAATCTACCTGCCTCTAGTTTACCTCCATTTGAACAACTCACAGGCAAAACCTTATAAATAAGGCTCAAAGCCCAATCATTGTCTCCTTTTTCAAGCCCCAGTCATTTCTCTCAGTATTTCTTGCATTGGTTAACTGTTCACCAGGTTACCTAAGTTAAAAAATTTCAAGTTCATCTTTGACTCCCTCAACTTTCACATTTAATCCATCACCAAAAATTGTCAATCTTCCCTCCCACAAAATTTTCGGATCTGTCAGTGTCTCCCCACCAGCTTATCCTTCTCCTCAGCCTCGTCCACCGTCACCTGTCTTCTGCAGTCCCACACTGCCTTCTCAGTCAGGCTTCTCTCTTCCTAATCTGTCAACCCCTATGCTAGCAGGTGAGCTTTCTGAATGAGAAATCAAATCGTGCCATCACTTTACTTGAAGACACATGAGCACTCTTCATCGTCTTTCAGGTGCACACCCTTCAGCGTGGATTATAAAGTCGTTTATCATGCGATTAACACTGTCTTTCCGCTTTGCCCTCCTGTCATTGTCCTGTGAATTTTAAGTCTTAGCTCTATTAAACACTTTGTAACTCAGATTATTTTATTACTTAACTGGTGCTGCTTCTGCTGCCTGGGATATACCTTCAGTCTTCTTTTCCCAGCTCCTTTGGCAGACTCTCATCCAGACCGACAAACTTGAGCCCACCCTATTGGGTCTTCAGGTCATAAACTTTTGTTCTGCTTCTGCTGGCAGTGCTTCCTATTAGTTAGAGCCCACCAGTGTGCATTGCCAGAGCACTCCATACTTTTTTTTTCATGAATTTTATCATGCCTGTTGTAACCATGTGATTAATTGTTGAATGCATCTACTTCTTTATTTGGTAGGGATCAGGATATTCTAGTCATTTCTCTAGTTCCATTGTCTGGTCTGATGTACGCAACATGCATTTGATAACTGAAGTTTAACATTTTTTTTATTGTGATGTGTTTGTATGCATGTGGAGGGCACATATATGATGGTGTATGTGTGGAAATCAAAAGAAAACCTTGTGGAGTCCATTTTCACCTTCCACATTATTTGTGTTCCATGAATTGAAATTAAGTCACTAGTGAAGGTGTAAGTCACAAACAATCCCACACCAGTTTGGAATTATGATTAATAGAATGGTTATTTATTTAAAGGGAAAAAACTTACAGATCACCATCCCAGACAACAGCTCTCTGCAGGATCAGGAAAGGATGCAGGATCAGGAAAGGAGTCATGGACCCGGGATGCAAGAGAGCAAGCACACGGCTATACCTGCTTTTTAAAGCAAATGAGACCACACCCAAGTGGGCTGGTATCTTAATGTCTATTGGCTGAAGGAGTGGAAGCAGCTCCCACAGCACACTAGGCTTAGGTGACAAGAGGCCCACAGAGGTATCTCACTAACCTAAAGAAATTGAAATTTTATAATAGGTAGGTGTTAGTATAAACTCATATGTATATATTTATGTATACATATTCACACAGAGACATGCTATCTGTTCTGCCTTTTCTATGTCCCATGAAATATGGAAATCATAGAATTCTGTGTCAGGTAGTGTGGGAGTGTGAATGTCATTAATCCTCATAATATCATAGGGAGTGGCACTATTAGGAGGTGTGGCCTTATTGAAGTAGATGTGGCCTTGTTGGAGTAAGTGTATCATTGTGGGGGGTAGGCTTTGAGGTCTCCTATGCTCAAAGATACCAACTAGTGTCAGAGATTACTTCCTGTTGCCTGCTTATTAAGATGTAGGACTCTTAGCTTCAGCACCATGTCTGCCTGCATGCCACCATGTCTCACCATGATGATAATGGAATAAACCTCTGAAAATGTAAGTCACCACAATTAAATGTTTTTCCTTTATAAGAATTGCCATGGTCTTGGTGTCTCTTCACAGTAATAGAAACCCTAACTATGAGAGAAGTTGGTATCAAGGACTGGGGTATTGCTGTGATAGGCCCGATCATGCTTTTGTTTGGAGGAATTCGGACTTTGGTACTTTAAGTTCAGACAGCGGTAGAATATTTAAGTATTGCTTAATGGGCCATACTAGTAGGAACATAGAAGATGGTAGTTCTAAGTGTGATTTGATGAACAGTTGAGGGCTACCTCAACAAGTTTCAGAGGAGAAGAATTTTCGTATGTTGCCTAGAGATCATTCTTGTGATATTTTGATAAAGAATGTGGCTGCTTTTTGCTCTAGTTCAAAGAGTCTACCTGAGGCTAAAGTAAAGAGTTTTAGATTAATGCTGTTGACCGAGAAAATCTCAAAATAGCCTAGTATAGACTCTGTTGTGTGGTTTTTAGTGATAACTTCAACAAAGATTCATAATGAAAAAGAACAAGCTGAGCAAATAAAAATACAGAATGTACAGATTGAAGAAAGGGGCATCAGGAAGTATAATAGAGCTAAACCTCTGTGTTCAGGGAGATAAACATATTGAAAAATGGAACAAAGGGAGTGGGCACCTCAGAGCAAGATCCTACTTAACTAAGTTCCCAAATTGTGAAAGGGAACTAAGGAACTAAAGAAAAACCCAGAGACTGGTGTGGTAGTGCACACCTTTTGTCACAGCACTGGGTAGGCAGAGGCTGGCAAGTCTCTGAATCTGAGGTCAGCCTGGTCTACAGAGAAAGTTCCATGACATCTAAATTTAGGCAATGAAGATAACAAACAAAAATGGAAAATGGTGAAGATGTAATTGAATGAGGTGGCCATGTTCCAGCCCCACTAAGCAGTTGAACTTGGCAGCTTCAGTCATGTGGTTCTGGCTTTAGAGTTAAAGACAGAAGAAACAGGATATGGAATTTGCCTTTACATCTAAGGAAAGGCTTTGAGACCAGGCTTGTGTCAGGGTGTCCCTGAATGGAGGCCTAAAAGCCTGAATTGCCTTAGAGAACAAAAGATGCTAGAGATGCCAGAGCCCTAGAATACCTGCCGAGGAGAGCTTCTAACAGGGAAGGAATCAGCCCAAAAGAAATAAGTATATTGCAGTCAACAAAGTTGAATGGAGTTGGAGATCTGAAGAGTGTTTTGACATCAGATAGGGAGATGCAGAGTTTGAAGTTTGCCCAGATGATTTTTGGTCTTGCTTTGGTCTAATATTTTCTTGGTATGCTCTATTCCCTGTTTTTTGAAATGGTAATGTATATCCTGCCATCATATGTTGAAAGTATGTGATCTTTTTTATTTTTACTTTATAGGGGATTATGGTTAATAGGTTGCATGAATCCCAGAACATACTTTCAACTTTGGACTTTTAAACATTGTTGAGACTGTGATAGAGTATGGGAATTTTTGAAGTTGGACCAAATGTGTTTTGCATTATGATATTGTTACAATCTTATGGGGTAATTTAAATGTAATTGGCCCCCATAATCTTATAGCGAGTTGCACTATTAAAGGTACGGCCTTGTACAAGTAGGTATAGCCTTGTTTGAGTGTGTCACTGTGGGGGTGGGCTTTGAAGTTTCCTATGCTCAAGATATATCCCAGTGTCACAGCCTCCTTACTGTTGCTTTCTGATCAAGATACAGGCAGCGCAATGTCTGCCCGCACACCCCATGTCCACCATAATGATAATGGACTGAACCTCCAAATTGTAAGCAAGCCATCTCAATTGACTGTTTCCTTTATAAGAACTGCTGTGGTCATGGTATCTCTTCATAGTAACAGAAACCACAACTAAGAGAAGCAGGTAACTTTAATACTTATTAACTATATGGTAGTTGAGTTAATCTTTCTAAAATGCATTTATAACAGTGGAGAAAAATGATACCTCCCTCCCTAGATAACTGCCACTATCTCATTTTTCCGTCTTGGGAAGAGATTCCTGGAGATGTTAGAACACCCAGAGAGTGGAGTAGGCATAAGGCATAATAATAACTGGTAGACTTAAAACCTTGTTCTCGGTCTCTAAGTAGTGTTGTCTCTTAAGGATTCACTTTCACAGGTGACATCATGATTATTCATCTGCTTTTTCTATTCTACTGCTACCTGAACGGAGGGATGGTGCTGCTGTCCAGCACACTGAGAGCCTCGTCATATGGCAGCTCATACCTGGGAAAAAAGAAAGGAAAGAGAAAGATCATGCAGGGAAATACAAAATTCATGAAGCAGGAGAGTGGGAGCTCCTCAAAACCAAAACATGCCACAAAAGAACCTGGATACTTCACAGGACTGGAGAGCAGCAGACACTCACTGCCAACTCTCCAAGCCATGGAGAAGCAGTTCAAATGTGCTCATTAAGTGTTTCAGTTTCAAAAGTAGCTCATTGAGATATGGTTGATACTAAGAACTGAGCTAGGCCCTGGAACAGAAGAGGTCCTCTGGCAGAAGGGTTGATTATGTCAAGGAGGTCAACTAGGAAATGGGAGATTCTGATATATTGCCAAGATAGAGATGAACTTAAGAGTACGGGACCTCATGGGACGCATACCAATGCTATTTCAGAAAAACCCTTTTACAGAAAGGATATTCAGAAAGAGACTAGAGCAACTCAAAGTTATGATCTCTCAAAGCAGAGTATTAGGGCTAACAAGAAGGTTAAGGATGGAAAGATGGCTGTGAGACAGTGAAAAGCACACACAGTTTGAAGTTAGCTCGTGGATCTTAGTGTCAACTCTAGTCTTTTCAATGACCAATTGTGTCTTGAAGCAAAAGAGTTAATTTTTCTACCAGTAACCACAAAAATGAGATAAAAACACGTGTATCAGGTGCTAGGGTGTTGAAATACGGAGCGGCGGTCCCGCCACCCGGCTAGCTTTACCCGAAATAATTACACGGAAACTGTATTCTTTTAAACACTGCCTGACCCATTAGTTTCAGTTTCTTATTGGCTAGCTTTTTCATATTGATCTAACCCATTTCTAATAATCTGTGTAGCCCACGAGCTGGCTTACCAGGAATGATCTTAACCTGCGTCTGTCTGGAGTGGGAGAATCATGGCGACTCCTTGACTCGGCTTCTTTTTCCCAGCATTCTTTTCTGTTTACTCCGCCTACCTAAGGGTTGGCCTATCAAATGGGTCTAGGCAGTTTCTTTATTAATAAGAAATCACTCCCACATCATTTCCCCTTTTTCTGTTTAAACAAAAAAGAAAGGCTTTAACTTTAACATAGTAAAATTACATATAGCAAAACAGTTATCAAGCAAGAATTACAGTTACAATATTTATATCTATTTTATCTTTTATCATAACTAAGGAAAACTATAACTATCTATTTATTCTTTAACTCCATCAAAGACTCCAGAAGGATATAATACTACCTAAGTAAACAAGAAATAAGAAAACTCTAGAAATGACAGAGACATCTTGCTGCCTGGACAGTCACCCAAAGTTCTTTTGTATGGTTGGGGCATCCATCTTCAGCCTTCAGGCCCATAGTATCCAGCAGACATTTTCATGAAGCAGGAAATTTCAAAGACAGTTTAGTCACTATCTGCTGTGTTCTGCAGAATGTCTCGCAGACTCTTTCATGAGTCATGAACCCCAAAAGACCGTCTCACCTTTAGGCAAGTTCAGCAGTCCTCTCTCTGCGGGTTCTCTGTGTCCATTTTATGCAACAGTCCAGGCAAGAGCAGTTTCTTGCCCAAATGGCTATCCAACTCCATAAGGATCCTCTTCGATGCCCATCTTCCTCTCGAAGTAGATTGGTGCCGCCAGGAGCAGATATGTCTCATTGTCATGAAAAGTCCTAAGTTATTAAAATATTTTAAATGCCATATTCTGTAGCCTTTGAGAGATATGAAGAATGCCTATCTGAAATATATCTCTATATATCTAGAAAATCTAAGTAACATGACTACAAACTTTACTATCATCGATGATTATCCATTAGCAACCTATATTTCCTATTATACATTACATTTTAAAAATGAACTACACAATCACACCTTATTCAAGATCAAAAATACATATACATATAACAAAATTGACCTTAAAATCCATACCAATGCAAATTATTCATACCTATATCATATCCCCCTTTAAATGTAAAAGAACATTTATAAACAATATTTTGGAAACATGGGCGCAGTTTTTTCTCTCCAAACTGCTTCCTGCTGAATGGGGGCGTCGTTAATTAGGTCTTTCATGGTATAACCTGTGTGCTAGTTTCATCTCAGTTGGCAGTTGAGCGAAGCAATTTTTTGAAGATGTTCACAACAACCTTTCAGGAGGGCGTGGTCTATCATACCAAATTGGGATAGAAGAAATCCACAGGGTCTGGTCCTCTGTGAAAACAAAAGAAGACCCTCTCCAAAGCATCATATCCTTAGACCCAAATTCTGAAGTCATACCCTCATGATATCTGTTTTGGTTCCACTTGGCAGCCCATAGAATGAAATGTCTCTCTGTACTTAGCTCCTTCACAGTCAAAAATTTTAAAGAAAACACAATGTACAGAATCCAGACTCTCTGTGAATTTTCCATTTTTACGTGGCTTATTTTTTTTTATTTCTTTTAATCTCTTAACTATCTGTATTCTGTCTCTTTAAAGACTTTACCTTTTTTTTTTAAAAACCATTAACTTTATTTTCTATATTATTTTTCTTCTCTCTCTCAAGTCTATGTGCATTCATCCAACAGTGTGGTCTTTTATGTCTGAATCTGTTTTATTGTGAATCTATAACATTTTTTTACTATCCAGGAACATTTGTTAAAATGTTAAGCAGTTCTTAAAAACTTAAGTTGCCCCATGTACAGGTAATACGGTACCACCTGTGTCCTGCCCAGTTGAAACCTTAAATGCACTGTTTTTATGGTAATTACGGTAGTTCCTGCCTGAGACCAGCACAGTTCAGCATGGCAGAGCTGAGCCAAGCTGCTCCTGCCTCAGAGCCATTTGGTGCCCCTGAGCCACACACAGTTACAGGCACATAGCAGTCCACATTGCCATCAAGCAAGCCGTAGAGCTTTATTCCAAATGCTCCATTTAAAAGCTCTGTCTCCCACAGGAGCCAGACAGAGATCGCAATGGCGGCACAGCCCAGAAAGCCGGCATTTTAAAACAGCCAGTTTTTTCCTGCTGCTGAGTCAGGACAATTTCTTTGCGGCACGCAACCCACAAACAGCAAAAAGCTGTCTTAAATTCTCTTTCTCTCCTTTTTAAGCCCTCTCAGGTTTTACGTGGAGTTCATTAGCATGTTGGGCGCCACTCTGTTGAAATACGGAGCGGCGGTCCCGCCACCCGGCTAGCTTTACCCGAAATAATTACACGGAAACTGTATTCTTTTAAACACTGCCTGACCCATTAGTTTCAGTTTCTTATTGGCTAGCTTTTTCATATTGATCTAACCCATTTCTAATAATCTGTGTAGCCCACGAGCTGGCTTACCAGGAATGATCTTAACCTGCGTCTGTCTGGAGTGGGAGAATCATGGCGACTCCTTGACTCGGCTTCTTTTTCCCAGCATTCTTTTCTGTTTACTCCGCCTACCTAAGGGTTGGCCTATCAAATGGGTCTAGGCAGTTTCTTTATTAATAAGAAATCACTCCCACATCACTAGGGTAAAGACTCTGTTGGTAAAGTGCTTGCTATTAAAGCACGAGGACTTCAGTTCAGATCCCTCTCAGCACTCATTAAAAAACCAGTTGTGGCATGTGTATCTATACTCCTAGGACTGGGCGAGTAGAGACAGAAGGATGCTCAGCTGAAATAATGAGCTCCAGATTCACTGAGAGATGCTGTCTCAAATAATAAGGCGGAGAAAGACTGATGAAGATAATTGATGGCCATGTAATACCTACACACAAGCTCACTCACATTTACCAGCACACACACACACACACACACACACACACACACACACACACACACTTGCAGTTGCCCCCTTACAAAAGCACACATCATAACGCGGCTTTAAGGATCAAATTTGAAGACTAATGTGAAGTACCACATCCCTTGTAGGGTTCCTGTAGCATGAGGGCATGCTTGGTTTCTGTCCTCCCACCAGGTCCCACAAATTACACAGAGGTCTATATTAATTATAAACTGATTGGCCCATTAGCCCAGGCTTCTTATTAACTCTTGTAATGTATATTAACCGATTATTCTTATCTATGTTAGCCACATTGCTCAGTACCTTTTTTAGCGGGGCAGGTCACATCCTGCTTCTCTGGTGTCTGGACAGGACTGCGGGGGCATGGGTTTCCTCCTTCCTAGAATGCTCCTGTTCTCTTTGCCCTGCCTATACTTCCTGCCTGGCTACTGGCCAATCAGCATTTATTTAAAACATAATTGAAAGAATACAGAATTATCCCGCACCAGGTTTCTAGTGGTGTGGTAAAACACAATAAGCAAAAGCAACTTGTAGAGGGAAGGGCTGATTTCAGTTTACCATTCCAAGGTCATACTCTGTCACAGAGGGAAGTCAGGGTGGGAACTCAAGCAGAGGCCATGGAGAAATGCTGAGTACTGCCTTGCTCCTCACTGCCTGCTCAGCCTTCTTTCTTGTATAACTCAGGACCACTTGCCCAGAGTGTCAATAATCCATCAAAGAGATGTACCGCACACTTGGCTACAGGTCAATCTCATGGAAGCTTTTCTCAATTAACATCTTTTCTTCCTAGATATACCTAGATTGGTGTCAAATTGACAAAAATCAACCGCACACCCTTTAAAGTTTAAGCATTACATGAAGTAATGCTGACAGCTATGAAGTAATGCATCACCATCCTCTTCAGTAAGTCCTTGAGGAATGATACCTGCCTTCTGCAGGCCATATTTCTCTACTGTTTGGGATTTCTGTTTCCTTCAAAGATGGATTTCTAAAGGGAAAGATTCATCTGATATCTACCCCTTCCTCATATCTTCAAGTCATTCCTGCTTCCTGCTTTTAGCTTCAGAGATAGTTGCTTCACTCAACTCAGCTTTTATTTTACTGGTGTTTGTTATTTTTATATATATCCACTGTCTCCATTGCAGGAGAAATGGGGGTTGAGGAATATTTGGGGCCCAGCAGAAAGGAGGCTAAGCTTTTACCCAAGTACAATTGAAAATCTAAAACTGCAAGCATTTTCTAGCCTTTGAGTGGATTTACTTGTAATTTAGCCAAAAGGATAATTATGAAATGCCCTGATTGTTAATTGAATGTGACACATCACTGTATTTTTTTTTCAATGTTTCTTGTTAAGTTTCAAAGACTATATTCAAGTAAAGGGAGGGGTTCCTTTCTGTATAACTCCATGCCCTTTTGTGAAAATCTCTACTGCTTGAAGTTCTGTGTTGCTAAGGGATTAATCAGTGCAAATGACTAAATCAACACTAGGGCCAAGAGAGGTCTTAAAGCCCCTGAAAAGTTGGCTTGCAGGAAACCTGGGCAAAGCAGAAACAGAGACCCATGTGGGCTTGCCACTGTGGATTTGCTTAATACTCTACACTTGTCTTTCAATGAGGGCCAGATGCAAAGGGCATAGAACAAAACGCAGCAGGTACTGTGGTTTAGATGTTTGCCCCTCCAAAATTCATATTGTAGCTTAAGCCCTCATGGGAATGTATTAAATGATGAATCCTTAAGGAGGTGATTAAGTCCTACAGACTGAACCCTCATAAATGGGATTAGTAACCTCATAAAAGGCTGGAGACAACCAACTAGGACCCTGGTAACCTTTCCATTTCTTGTGCCACGTAAGGACACCTTTTTTGTCCTCTCTGGAATGTGGAGAGCAAAGCACTCTCCTGGATGTAAAAACTGAGTCCTTACCAAACAATGAAACTGCTTTGATTTTTGGGCTTCTCAGTCTCCAGCACTATGAGAAATACACACATGGTTTCCAATTACTCAGTTTCAGGTATTTTGTTTCAACAGCACCAATGGTTTAAGACAGTAAGTATGTCTAGCTTTAGAAAACATGCCAAGGAGTGCCCGAATGCAGTTTTGACCTGGAAAGTATACAACCACAAAGTGAGGGATTATCTAGCACTGTTTCTACATAGCACTGTTCCAGGCACAGAGCACAGTAATGGGGAAATCAGTTCCTGACTCCAGAGATGGCCCAATGATAGAAAGAGTAACTAAAGCCCAAGGCGATAATAATATTCTAAAATGGTATGCCTGTTAGTTTAAAATGTCTACTTAACATAACCTAGAATCATCTGGGAAGGGAATCTTAATGAGGAATTACATAGGTTAGCTTGTGGGGGATTGTCTAGATTGTTAATTGGACCACTCAGAATTTAAGCTGTATCATTTCACAGTCTGGGCCCTTGAGAAATCTAGACGAAAGCAATCAGGCAGGCAGCGGGGGTTACATCGATTTTCCTCTGCCCTTGAAAATGGATGCGGTGTGGACCAGATGTCTCAATCTGCTGCCACGGTGACTTCTCTGCAACAGTGGACTGTAACCTGGAATTGCAAGCTCAGTAAACCCTTTCCTCCCTAAAGTTGATTTTGGTCAGGGTGTTTTATCACGGCAACAGAAATGAAACGAGAGCTGTGCTTTCTCACAAAAAAGGGACACAGAAAGATCAGCTGCCTACGTGATTAGAGTAGGGTGAACAGTGGAAAATAGTGTTTTCACTAGGAATACACGAAATAAATAGGGAAGGGGACCAAGGAAATACCTCGTGGCCAATGAGGCAGAATCCCAAACAGTCTATTCAGTAGCTAGTGGTGGTGAGTACAGATTAAGGATCTTATGCTGGGTCTTTCAACTCTAGGCACACTTTATCTTTGAACTTATAACACAGAAACTTAATTTGTAAAAGGTCAAAGCCATCGATGTTTATTTTTAAAACCTTGACCCACAGTGGACAAGCAACAGAGCTGGGTGTGATTCTTTCCTTCAGCAACGGATCGACTCTCTTCTCCACCATCTCTTCTCCTCACGTCTGACATTAACTTCTGACACTGCTTGTACTTGGTGTACTTATTCTTGTGAGAATTTATGCAAAAAAAATA
Organism: Microtus oregoni; assembly: GCF_018167655.1. Lineage (NCBI taxonomy): Eukaryota > Metazoa > Chordata > Mammalia > Rodentia > Cricetidae > Microtus > Microtus oregoni. Next base: position 2,194,928 of record NW_024544552.1, on the reverse strand, counting down.
TGGACAAGCTCCTTCTCTGCGATGCCTGGACTGACAGAAGAGTGGGTTGAGGAGGGTAGAAAGGGTTTCCATGGACAGTGGGAAATCGTTACTGCTACAAGAATAGGTCAGAAAATGTGTAATCACCACCTATCTGCCCATCACTGCTCAGAAATAACCCTCTTTGCCCCATTTCCCCTTCTGCATACCTCTGTGGCAGGCCAGAGGCCATATAAATGGTTAGTAGCTGTAATAGTTAATTCACAGGTCAGTCTGACAGCACAGAGGGATGCCTAAGAAATTGATAAAGCACGCTTCTGAGTGTGCCTGAGATATTATCATGCCAGTGAGCTTTGAGAGGCGTGTGTGGGGGGAGGCACATACAGATGTGAGCAGCACCACACAATAGGCTCAGAGCTGAGCTGTAAAGGAAAAGCAGAAGATAGAGGAAACATGTTTTATCTTTTTTTCTCCCTTGCCTTTCCTTCCCGTGTATGTATTTTTCATTGCTGCCCAAGAGGTTCTTTGGCCGTTGGGCCTTGACCTGTCCTGTATCATTGTCCTTATTTCTCATTCTGAGGTTTTCAGTTTTTTTTTTGATCAAGCAGCTACAGATTTTTTTCTCTAGCCTACAGATGGCCATTATGGGACTGTTCAGCCTCAGGCTATGTGAACCAACCTAATAAATCTCTTGTTATAATTATATATACTCCATTGGTTCTATTTCTCTGAAAAACCCAACTAACACTCTGGTCTATAAGGAACCCAGCAGGGTTATGGCTCATGGTACAAGAAAGCTTGATGGTAAGAGGAGGGGTCTTTTCATTAGAAGAGACCCCCGTCCTGGGGGAAAGGAATGCCTTAGATATCAAGGACTTTCACCCTCAGATTGGGAGATATGGATCTTGGTGGCATGGGCCTGAATGGGCTTTCAACGGTCTCACAACATGCCCAAGACTTTCAGGCCCAGCTCTGCCCTGCCCAAAGCTTTAGAGAGCTTTGAAGCAGAAAGTACAATGATACACGACAGAAATTAAGAGATTTCAGACATTGAAGGAGCTTCCCAACCTAGAATCTCAGAAGTTCCTAATGATGTTCCTTGCTCTGGATGAAGTTCTTAGAATATTACCCCACCCTCAGTGAAGAGAAAAGAAAGCAGTCCCTTCAGTGGAAATGGCATTAAGAAATAATCAAAGAAAATACACCTAACAACAAGTGTTTTGCCTTTTATTGGTACACATTTACTCTACATTGTCATGGATTCCATAAAGACATTTTCACACAAGTATACAATGGACTTTGAGTGTACCTCTCTATTCCTCCTTTCCCTATTTCTCCTTTCCCTTTCTTCTCTCTCCCCTCTCCTTCCCTTTCCCCATATTGTTCCTGTTCTTTCACTAGACAGTGTTCTCTCTGCTTTTATGCCATACAGTCATATAAGGCTTCGTGTTTCTGTCCAAAATCTAGGATCCACCAATAAGAGAACAAATGTCTTTCTGAGGCTGACTTAATTTGTTTAATAAAATATTCTCCATTTGCACCCATTTTCTTGCAAATGACAGTACAATGATAGCTACTTTTTATGGTTGAATAACATCCCATCCTATCTATCTACAAATGGACCAACCATGTTTTCTCTAAGCGTTTTTCTGATGATACACACCTAGGTTGGTTCCATGATGTATCTACTGTGATGGTGCATCAATATGCTCTGGGATTTGTGGACATGGGTCTTTCCTGTAAATACCCAGGGAGTTATGGCTGGGTCTCATGCTAGATCTTCTTTCAGGTTTCTGAGAAACCTCCACACTGACATCCATATTAGTTGGACTATTTCATGTTCTCACCAGAAGGATTTCCTTTTCTCCACATCCTCGCTAGCAGTAGCTTTTGGTTTTCCTAATGACTGTTGTTCTGATGGGAATGGGGTAGAAAATCAGTTTAGCTGTAATTTGCATTTTTTTGCTAGCTAGTGAATGGAACACTTTGTCATATGGACATTAAAATTTCATTCATTGAGAGCAGTGTGCTCATTCATTGGCCCATTTCTTGATCAAGTTTTTTGATTTATCATTATATAGTTTTTGAGCTAATCCTAGAGCCAGAGAAAAATCCCGGTTCCTGAAATCAGGACCAAAAGAATGCATTAAGTTGCTAGATTCAGAACATACCAAAAAATTTGCCCTGTTCCCCAAATCAGAGTCAAAAAGGTAAAAAGAACTAAAGAAAGAAACACAGTCTGGCCCCAGAAATCAGAGCCATCTCTGCACCTGACACAAAACTAGCCAATCCCTGAGAAGGGAAAATGGACCAATCACTGAGCCAGCCCCTAGAGGCTTGGAATTCCCCTCAGGCAGTTTCTGACAGTTGGAAATCACCCTCCAGCCTGGAAATCCTCGTATATCATAGAGGGCACCTGGCAGTCTGGAATACCTCTCACTCCACGAGGGAGCAGCCAACCACAAGCCCAGAGGCTTGGAATTCCTCAAGTCTCTTTTCCTATATAAAACCGCTCTTTTGACTGCTGGGGGTGGCTCTCCTGCACTGTTGCTGCTATTGATGCTGCTGTTAGCATTGCTGCCACTTCAAACGGATGGAGGGGCCCCGAGTTAACTCACAATAAAGTCTCTTTGATTTTGCATTGGATACAGTCTTGTGGTGTTGTTTTGGGGATTCAGATGTTGGGCATAACACTGATAATCTTTTTTTCTTGTTCTTCCAAAATGATGCTGGGTCCTGGGTGTAGGAGTTGTGTTGTAGATATATCAGTTGGGACTGAACTCCATAACTCAACATTTTGATCAGTTGTGGTTTCCTGTGATGATCTCTGATGCAAAGAGAAGCTTCCTTGATGTGAAGTAAGAATTACACTCATTTGTTGGTTTAAGGACCAATATTTAGACTGCAGTTAGGGACTATGCTGGCTTAGTAAATTGGTAGTTGTAGGCTCTGCAAGATCCATGACTTTATTAGCCCTACTTTGGCTGGGTTTCCCATGTCAGGCATGGTTTCTTTCTTGTTAAGAGTAGTTCTTAAGTCTAGAGAGCTGTTGGATACTCCTAAGGTATGTGGGCCATTATTGCATTCTTAGGATTATTGTGCCATGTTGGTCACTGTATTTCACAGGCATCATAACTGGGTAAGATTGTTGGTTGTTTCCATCATTTGGACGCTTGTATGGCCCACTCTGGTAGCATGAAAGCTAGTCCTTAGGGAGGAGACTTTCAGGTCAGAATCAGCTTGGAACATGTGGGTTCACAAGTTGGAAACTAATACCTAAAGCAATACTGGAAGATGAGACCAGATAAGTCATTGTGAGTAGGTTAATGCTCTTGGTAGGAATGATTGAGTAATCTAAAGTGGTTATTATAAAATTGACTTTAGTTCCCTCTTGCTCTATTGTTCCCGTACTCTCTCTCCCTCATTCTAATGTATGATGATGCAACATGAAGGTCCTCAACATGGATAGCAAGCTCTTGGAATTATTCTACAGGACAGAACCATGAGTTCCTTTCTTTATAAACTACCCAGTCAATGGTATTCTGTCATAGCAACACAAAACAGACCCATACAGATGATTTCTTCAAATGTGGCCTCATATGGAAAGACATTTTTTCTTTTCAGTTATTTTGTCAACTAAATGATTTAAAAAATCAGTGTTTATGAATGACTTTTGGTTGCTGTCCTATTCTTTATTGTTCTATTTTTTCCTATTATGGCATTATCTATCAGGTATCATGGTATGTGAAAATGAAGAATGCTTTTATGGTTCTTCTTCCAAACAGTACATAAATCTTTTTAACCAACTCATTTTCTTATTATAGCAATTAGAGATGAGCTGGTTTCATGGATAGAGCTAGCTACCATAGAGAATTGGATCAGCACACTTAGATTAGAGGGGCAAGAATTATGCATGATCTATGACCATACTTAGCACAGTGAGGACCGTATATAATGGAAGCAAAGACTTTAGTATAAATTGAATAATGAAGACTAAATTTTAAATTACTAAGCTAATATATTCTGACTTCTTAATGTACTTTAGTTTTTGAAAATACATACCTATCATCTTTCCTTCAAGATTTTGGCTCAGTCAGTAGAGCATGAGACTCTTAATCTCAGGGTCATGGGTTTGAGCCCCACGTTGGGCACTAAGTGTTAGCGTTTGCATATCCAGTCGGTGTGATGAATAACCAGACCAGATCAAGAACAACGGTTATATTTTTAATAATTGAAAAAGGGGGCAACTCATGCTAACAGTGTGAGGTCCGAAGTCCAAAATGGTCTGGCTACCTGGCCTCCAGACAGCCACACCCTAGCCAGATGTGATTAGCTGAGCTTCCCCATCACGGGGGTATTGTCCTCACCATGCTGCCTGTTTTAACTTCTATAAATTTTATTGTGAAAGTAATAGTCACCATTTTTGTTGACAAAACATAAAACAATCATCTTTTAATCTCTTTCTCTGAATGTGTATGTACACACATGCATATGTATGTATGCTTGTTTTTGCATGTTTGTATCATAGGGTTACTTTGCATGTTGGTGCTTACCTTTCACCTTATTTCAAAGAGTGGTCCTTGTTGTTCATTGGTATGGAAGCCAGGTTGGCTATCCGGTCATCTTACAGTGATTCTCCTGTCTCTACCTCCCATATGGCTGTATGAACATGGGCTTATACATGCATTCTTGGGTACCATGTCTGGCTTTAATTAGGTTCTGGGGATCCCAAACTCAGGTCTTCACTCTTCCTTGGTAAGTGCTTTATCAATGGGGCCATCTCCTGAGTTCCCAAACAATCTTAAATGAATTTAAGAAGTACCTTCCTTCTCCCAGTATTCCCCATCTATACTTTCATCTCTCCTAGAATCTACTATCCCTTCTTCCTCAATGTATTCTCTCCATCATTGACCAGTTACCCTTTTCTTTACTTCCATGTGTACTCTAGGCCAAACACACAAGATACACAATTAGAAGCCAGCGCCCACATATGAGAGAGAACATGTGGAATTTGTCTTTTAGGCTTGAGTGTCTTAAGTATATTTTCCAGTTCCACCTATTTACTTGCAAATTTTATGATTTCACATTTCTTTATAGTTGAGTAGTATTCCACCATGTATATGTATCACATTTTTATTATCCGTTTATCTGTTGGAAGACATCTAGTTGATTCTATTTCCTAGCTATTGTGAATAGATAAGAAATGAAAATGAATGTGCAAATATTTAGGTAGAAAGATATATGCTCAGGACCAGTACAGCTAGGTCATGTGGTAATTCTATTTCCAGATTTTTGAGAAATCTCCAGACCTATTTCCAATGTTGGTGCACTAGATTACACTCCCACCAACAGTGTATAAGACTTTCACATTTACCACATCCAAGTCAATATTTGTTTGTCATTTGTGCTCCTGATGATGGCCGTTCTGACTGGGATAAGGTGGAATTTTATAGAGGTTTTATTTCATGTTTCCATCATATCTAAGGATATTGGATTCTTTTTAAAGAGTCATTTGTATTTCTTACTTTGAGAACTTTATATTCAGATCCATAGCTCATTTTTTTTATTTTTAAAACAATTTTATTTTACATATCAATCCCAGTTCCCTCTCCCTCCCCTACTCCCACTCTCCCCACCTTCTCCCTACCCCACCCATTCACTCCTCAGAGAGGGTAAGGCCTCCCACAGGGAGTCAACAAGGTCTGTTATACCACTTGAGGCAGGACCAAGGCCTTTCCCCATGTATACAGGCTGAGCAAGGAATCCATTCACAGGGAATGGGCTCCAAAAAGTCAGATCACGTAATAGGGGTAATTACTGGTTTCACTGCTAGTGACCCCACAAACTGCTCAAGCCACACAACTGTCACCCACATTCAGAGTGCCTAGTTTGTTCCTATGTAGGTCCCCACACTGTTTGTTTAGAGTTAGTGAGATCTCACTAGCTAAGGTTAGCTGTTTCTGTGGGTATCCTCATCATGGTATTGGCCTCTTTTCTCATATTATTGCTCCTCCCTCTCTTCGATAGGACTCTGGGAGCTCAGCCTAGTGCTTAGATGTAAATCTCTGCATCTTCTTCCATCAACTCCTAAATGAAGGTTTTATGATGACAATTAAGGTAGTCATCAATCTTTTTAGAGGGGAAGGACAGTTCAGGCACCCTCTCAACCACTGCTTAGGGTCTTAATAAGGTCATCCTTGTAGATTCCTGGGAATTTTCCTAGTGCCAGGCTTCTTATTAGCTCCATAATTGCTCCCTCAATCAAGATATTTCTTTCCTTGCTCTCTTTCTGTCTTTACCCATCTTGACCATTCTGTTCCCACATGTTCTCCTCCTTCTCTGTCTCCCCTCTGCACTCATACTCCCCTTTCACCCTCCTCTTCCCCTATGCTCCCAATTTACTCAGGAGATCTTGTCTATTTCCTACTGGGAACTATGTATGCTCCTCTTAAGGTCCCCACTTCCTGGCTTCTCTTGGGTTGTCAACTATAGGTTGGTTATCCTTTGCTTTATGTCTAGTAACCACTTATGAGAGAGTACATGCCATTTTTGTATATCTGTGTCTGGGTTACCTCAGTCAAGATGATATTTTTAGTTCCATCCATTTGCATGTAAATATCAAAATGTCATTTTTTCTTAACCACTGAATAGTACTCCATTGTGTAAATGTTCCACATTTTCTTTATCCATTCTTCAGTTGAGGGGCATCTAGGTTGTTTCCAGGTTCTGGCTATTACAAATAATGCTGCTATGAACACAGTTGAGCAAATGTTCTTATGGTATGAGGGTGTATCTTTTGGGTATATGCCCAAAAGTGGTATTACTGGTTCTTGAGATAGATTGATTCCCAATTCTCTGAGAAACTTCATTCTGATTTTCAAGGTGATTGTACAAATTTGCCCTCCTACCAGCAATGAAGAAGTGTTCCCCTTACTCCACATCCTCTTCAGCATAAGATTTCATTAGTGTTTTTGATTTTAGTCATTCTGACAGCTCATTTTTAATTGAGTTGTTTTGTTGATGTTTAGCTTTTAAATTTTCTTTGTATATTCTAAACACTATCATCTATCAGATGTACAGGTGATTAAACTTTTCTCCTGTTCTCTTGACTGCCTCTTATTTGTCAATCTCCTTAGCTGAATAACAGATTTTTAGCTTTACGAGTTCTCATTTGTTGATGGTTGGTTTTATCCTCTCTGCTGTCAGAGTCCTCCTACTTAGTCCTACCTGTGCTTGTCAGTTGAAGTGTTCTCTGGATGTGTTCCTCTATCAGTTTTAGGGTGTTATATCTTATGTTCAGGCTCATGATCCAATTGCAGTTGAGTTTTCTTTTTTTTTTTCAGGGTCAGAGGTAAAGATCTAGTTTCATCCTTCACATATTGGAAAGCACGTTTCCCAGCACCATTTGTTGAAGATGCTGTCTTGTCATTGTACATTTTTTTGGGATCTTTGTTAAAGATAGTGTAGTTATAGTTGCATGATTTATATCTATACCTTCTACTCTATTCTATAGATCAGTGTGTATATTTTTGTGACAGTAAAATGCCATTTTTTTCTATTACTATAGCTCTGATACAAAAGAGCTGGAGGGGAAATTCTGGGAGCTAAAGGTTTAAGTGGGGATAGGGATAGGCAGTGGGGAAATGAAGAATAAGAATGAGTTAACATAAACTAAGAATGTGTGAAGATACCTTATAAAAATTTGTGAGCTATTTAAAGAATAGCCAAAAACACATGGCAAGGGAAGCCATAGGCCCTGGGGGAAAGCCTATTGATGTTATTTTTATAAATGGTCATGCTGTCAAATTATCTTCTAAATATCTATTGTTATATCCATAGATTTGTGCTGCTCTTAGCCTTGGTCAGAAAAGCTTCTTATTACAGTGGGTACTGCTTAATCCAGAGTCATAATTTCAAAATGCTGAGGAAAAGCAAGCGTGAGTGCTCAGTCACAGAGGGCACATTCACATCACCCACCTCCTGGCTCAGGGCACAGGGTACATTGTAGGAGAGGAGGGTGAAGAGAATGAAAGAAGTGGAGACGAGTGTGAAAAAAGGCTGGCTTTTGACATGACATGGCTGTTATATACACACTCACAGCAGCTGTATTGCCCACACAAGACCTTCACAAGATCAAGAGAGTTAAAGAAGTCCAGCATGGAAGGCTCCTGATGCCTCCCCTCTAGATGATGAGCTAATGACAGTTTTTATCTCCTTGTAACGGGAGAATTACTTTTCATTGATGGGGGTGTATGTGGTCATATGTGGTTGCCAATGTCCCAGTGGGTGACCTCATTCACAAACCTGTATGGGTAGCTCTTGTGGTCTTAGAAGGTTTTTACAAAGAATATTAAGATAGAAGGGAGATGTAAATATATTAAGGAAAAGAGATTGGGGAAGCCTGGATGGAGGGAGTGGGAGATAGATATGCCCAAGAAACATTGTATATAAGTATGAAAATTTCAACAAATACATTCCTTACTCCATCTTCAAACTTGAAAGTGCTTTTTTTTTTCTCTAAAAATCATGCCCATTATCTCCAGTATATTACACATTCATTTGAAAATGGCTGGGATCAGCTTTGAATTATGTAGAAACAAAAGTAAGATTTTTCAAAAGAAGATATTGAGGTAAGATGTGAGCATCCCACTGCAGAAGAGATTTCCCCACATTGGAATTATAACGTTCTTTAACACAATGAAGACCCAAGAATCCTGTCTTTTCAGAATAGGTCCCCTGAGAAATCTGTCCACACTTCTACATATGGCAATTTGACTATTTTGTTCTTTGACCTGTAAATAACACAGTTCAGGAGAGGAATGTTGAATATGTGGGTGACTTGGAGAGGGAGGTCTTGTTCTACAGAATTTTATGACTTGGGGTTGAGGTAGGCAATAGAAGCATAGCCATAACTGCCAATGCTCAGAGTAAATGGAGGGTACCAGTGACAAAGGCCTTTATTCAGATATTAGCTGGACAGTCTTGGAGATAGTGGAAAGGAAGAGGACATAGGAGATGATGGTCTGATTCATAGGGATTACATCATAAAAAAAAACTAACAGCAAAATCATTTTCCTACCCACAGTAGTATCGATTCAGGAGAGTTTAATGACAGGGAAGATGTCACAGAAGAAATGATCAAGCACCTTATGATGAAATTTGAGGTAAATGTGGGTATCACATGGATAGTTACCATAATCAGAATAATTGCAAACTCCATTTTTAAGTGGGACATACTCTTCTTCATGATGACTGTTTCTCATGGGGTTGCAGGTAACTGCATAGTAGTCGTTAACTTCCCTGTGAACAAGAAGTAGTTGGTGGAGGCTAAAGTAACAAAGAAAAGTTCTTGTGTAGTTGAACCTCTGAGGCTCTGGGCGACAAGGCTGGAGAGCAGCCATGGAAGAACCTATCTCTGACCAAGCTGGCATGCTCACAAGTACATGGAGATATGGGAGTGACTGTCAAGATCAAAGTTGTCACAATGATAGCATAGTACTATTATGGGGGGATCAATTGTATGAATGAGAAAACACACCAAGAGTGCGAGCTGGTATCCATGGAGTCAGAAAAGTTCCAGGAAAACAATATAAAAACCTCTGTCACCTCCGCCAGGTTGTGAGGTCTGTCCATCATTCTTTAGCTGCTGTGTCTGAAAGAAATGCATGATGTTAAGACAAAGAAATTTTCATCATGACAAGGATTCTAGGATAGAGTTGGAAAAATGGGAAGAGAGGGAGGTGAGTGGGAAGAAGAGGAGGAAGTTCAGGACAAGGTAAAGAAAAGAAAAAGGGAAGGAAAAGAGAAGAGGAAGAAAGTAGATGGTTGTCTGCGGTTTTTATCAGGAGCCTCTTAGTTCATATAATCACATATGCCATGCCCTCCCTACCGTTGGTCTTGTTTTCTCCTTAATCTTCCATTTAATGCTAGGTCCCCAAAGCACCACAGTGTGAGACTGTTGCATATTTATTCTGAGGGACATACTGTTATATACTGTTGTGCCATGCATGGGTGGACGGCCTTTTATTTTCCTGCATGAGAGTCTTGTCTCATATCACCACAGATTTGCCCTAATTCTGTCCTAGGGAAAAAAATGAACAGCCAAGACAACACCAGGCTGAGTTAGACTCATGGGTAGATAGCTTTGCTTAAGAGAAACTTGTAGTGATGCTGTACTGAGGAAAGAATTAATCTGAAGGAGAACTGACCTTCAGGAACACAGTAGGAGTGAAGATGTGGTATTTATTCTTCCAGCCAGAATGGTTTAGGTGAGACGAATCACAGCAAATATCACTCTATTGTAAAAGTGTCTGCAGGGACTTGAGGGTTTGGGGCAGGTACCTAGAGGGAGGCGGAAAGCTGCTGGGAAGAAGTGGGCAGCCCTGCAATAGCAGCAGGCTATTAGACCTCCAGTGTAGCCAGGGGTAGTAGGCGCACTAATGTTTCTTTTGGGAGAAGGAAGTTGAAGAATAAAGAGATATAGTTTGATTTTAGGTTACTAAATAATCTCCCCCTAGGGCCTGAAGGCTTCATTTAATGCCGGTGTGAGAATGGCCTTCGGTTTGAGCCATTTGGAAAGTGGAGAGAATTGGATGATGGTTTGGTATGAGAAAACAAGCCTTACATGGTGGGGAGTGAAATCTAGGATAAGGTAGGAACAAAGCCCAAAGCCTTCTGTTGTCCTGCCTTTTCTCTTGCATCACACACAGTATTTTGTAGAAATTAGGTGAGGGACTCTAAGATCGCCATCATATATCAAACAGTGGCTTCAGATCATTTTACTTACAAAAGCAAGAAAACATCAACTGTCACCGTATTTAGGCAACTGCCACTAGGAATTGAGGAAGTGATCTAGATTTCTAGGAGTCTGAGAAACACAATCTGGAAATCCCTGTCTTTAAAAATACTCCATCTTTGAAAATAAGGAGCCAGACTTCAGACAGAAGTGAACATGATGCAGATGAATTGGCTTACACTGAAGATCACTGTGATGATAGCTTCCTCCTAAGCAGTTTACAGACACGATACTCTCCCCAAGAAGAGGTCCAGCACATGTTTCTCTTTATTTTGTTCTGGATTTGGGGTATTTTAGAGTCCTCCATACAGTAAGTGTCTCACTTTTAACCTGTTTCTTGTGAAGTGCTCAATTAAAAACAAACACGAAGGGACTCATAGCTCAGATAGGAAACAGAGGACTTCCTACTGTCCTGGAAGTGAGTTGGGTGATGGTGAAGAGATGGGGAGTGTGGAATGTGGGGCTAAACCACCCAGTTCTCTCTGGTCCTCTTAGAGGCCTATAAAGAAGAAAAAAGGAAGCAAGGAGCACCAGAGTTTGCCTTGGGAAAGGAGGTCAGGAAGGGCTCGGAGTTAATGACAGGTTAACTATATCCTGAAGGTAGGCTGAACTCAATCTCAGTGGTTGGAATGCCTGTCATTGAACATAATGACTATGTTCACAGGGGCCTTCCCACCCCCACTGACTGCTATTGGAGTTCACCCAGCCAGAAGTGAGTGCAACTGAGCACAGTAGCTACAGCTCTTCTACCACCCAAGACTGGGCCCTGTCTGTGACTGAGCCTGGGGGTGTTTCTGTGTAAGAAGCACCCCAGCAGATAATCTCAAAAGCACAGTGTAGCACAGAAAGGAGCTTTCAAAATGATTTATACATTCCAGAAGGATAAAAACCCTGTGGGAGAGTGAGAACACTGAAATGTGCTCATGCATCAAAATCGTAGCCATGAAGCCAATGTTCCTTCCAGAGATGGAATGGAGCAAGAGAAAGCAGAGGGGGAAGCATAAGGGGAGGCCAAAAGGAAATACCACTGAAAAAGGGAAGAAATTGTTACAGATGCTATAGACCTTCCAAAACATTGCAATCATTATAAACCAAATAGGTTCTCAGAAACAGAATCTGTTTTTTTTTAAATTAAAATATTCAAGGTAGAGTAAGTCTTTGTAATTGAGTTTTGTGTGTGAAAGAATAGTAAAATTAAAATAAAAAGTAGCAATGTTCACCTGGTTTCCTCTTTCCTGTTTTCCTGCCCCCTTTTTTTTTTAAGTAATATAGGTCTAAGGAGCCAGGATTGACTTCACAAGAAGGAGATGATGACATGAAGTATTGGGATGCATGAGGGAGGGGTAGCCTTGGCTTGGTACAGAAGCCTCCTTAGATCCGGAAGCCTGGGCTCAATTTTAGTATATGGAATAGGTCTGTGCTCTTTTCTGGTTCTGGAGAATATTAAACAATTATGATCTATTTCAAAGATTGCTGCAATGCCAGGGAATCTGATTGTCATTTTTTTTATAAAACAAACCACAGTATTCTGGTACATTCTGGACCAGCTTTGTTAGACACCAGGCTGGCCTGATGATGTAGGCTACTTACATCACCATACATTGTTGTTAAAGGCTTATGTGAGAGGTTATAAACAGCCACAATACCCAAAAGGTGCCAATCACTGAGTCACCTGATTTTGCCTTTAGGAGAGTCCCCCTGTAGCCTCTGTGATTAGGAAAAGCCTCCCACGAGGAGCACTTCTCATATCTAGATCCTCTCTTCTGGGTTAATTTTCCAGGGTATTTACCACACTTAGATCTGCAGTCAGAATGCAGAAAAGAGCCTGGGAGATCCTCACAAGTCCATCACACAAGGAAACTGGGCTGACTGTGTTCTTATAGGGCCTGCTGCTTAAATGTTCTTCCAGTGAAAAATAGCTTGGCTCATTTGAAGAAGTAAAATTCCTTGGGTACAATTCTTTCCTCTCTTGAGTGTTTGCTAGCATTTTATCTTTTGATAATTTTCAGTGAAAATACACTTTGGTAAAGTCCAATATGGTGTTCCATTGTCTATGTCACAAGAGCTTACCATAGGTTACTGAATAAGTTTCTCATACTAGCAGGGGCAAGTATTGGTTTGCTTGGAAAAGAATTAGGTTTGATGTATGAGACTAACAATGGGGTGTGAATAATTTTTTCCCCTCCCCCTTTTTTGTTCTGTAGAACTTCATACAAAGAAGTTAAAACAAGGAACTCTGTGTTCCGGGGAGATATTCTCCTCCTCATTATCACAGAAACAGTGGGCACACATGCCATGCCACAGAATGTACCCAGGAGGTCCTTCATGCATCTTCACACCTAGTTCCTGCAAGATTTCTATGTGGTAACTTTCGACAAGCCCTGCAGCTTCTAGAGAACTGAGCATCGGACTTTGGCTCACATTCTGATGAAGGTGTGACTGTGGCCTCGTTATTGTTAACATGAGGTTTATTTTCCTTTTGGATCCTGTGGCTGTGTACAACTGCCCACATAAACCTTGGCCACTTCTGTGTGGGGCTGTCATTCATGCTGATCTTAGAAAAGAATGGCCATAGACAAAAACTAAAAAGAAACCCTGGAATGCAAGCTCATTTGTTTCCTTATTCATTTATTTTCACTTTTAAATATTTCTATGTATAAGTGGGTGAATATGTATACATGTGTTTGTATGTATATGTGAGTGCATGCATGCGTGTGTGTGTGTGTGTGTGTGTGTGTGTGTGTGTGTGTGTATGCATGTATATGGAGGCCAGAGACTGACTGATAGTGGATTTCTTCTTCAGTTGCCCTCTATCCTACATTTTGAGATATGAAATCCAGAGCTCGGTGGTTTGCCCCAACTGTCTGGCAATAGAGCTCCAGGGATCTGTTTCTATCTTCCCAATGTTCATTGGCATTACAATCACACATTTTCCTGCTTAGCTTATATGTGGGTGCTGGGGATCCAAACTCAACTCCCAAAGTTTGAGCAGCAAGTACTTTACAGACTGAATCATCTTCTCGGCCCCTGACATACAAATTTAGGTTACTATATAAGTTTGTCATGCATTTAGTCATGTCCTGGCAAAGACTTAAGGTGGTTATCTATTAATTTTCCTGTATTTTTTCCTGTTCTTTGAATGGTCTTATACATGTATTCTCTCTAGACAACACAAAGTTTAACAAATACTTAAAAAAAACTTCTGTGTTCTCCAAATTTGGCTGCACTTTATTTTCTCTAATGCTCACAAAATACCCTTTCATCTCAGTTCCAGCTAAGTCTGAGCTAAGGCACATCTCAAGTCAAAAGGACCTTATTGCTTTTGCCTAGGACATTCCCACATAGTTTCCCTTTGACACCACAGAGCACTAAATGCAATCTCTCTTCCCTGGAAATTCATCATGGACTACTCTGGTAAAAAGTCAGTCATGAGAGCCTTAAAGGTTTTGCAGTTAAGACACCCTTTCAAGGTTCAGTTAAAGATGCCACTGATAGATAAGGGGGGGGGGCTAGAAATCTAAGGGTAAAGATTTGAGGGCTAAGAAATCTGCTCACAACGGCAATCATTTGTCCATGTTTCTTTATTCTTCTCTCTTCACTCCATCGTTTCTCATTGTTCCACCCTTTACTTGTTCTACATTGTTCTTTGTTCTACATTGTTCCTTAATTCTGCACTGTTTCTCCGTGTCCTTAGTTCTACCCATTACCAGAGAGAGAGAGAGAGAGAGAGAGAGAGAGAGAGAGAGAGAGACAGAGAGAGAGGAAGGGAGATACATGGGAGTGGATAGTACACATCCAGTGAATTCCTTAATGGAGAAAGTTAGTTAAGAAAAGAAATTAAATCATCAGGGAATTTTAGAAGGGAAGATTAGTGTGCTACACTTCATTTTTAGGTGGTTAGTAAAGAGTTAAGGAGTTTATTTCCAGTAAAATTATGACTAGGGCTCAGACTGTTTAAATCAGCGCGCTACTTCTTTTCTCCCAGTATGCATAGAGGCTGCGAGGTAACTAGGCAACCTAGGGGAGGCTGATGGCTCTTAATCAGATAGGACATACACCAGACACTGTAGTTAGACCTATTGCTCAAAATGAAGAAGAGATCCAGATCTCTAAATTATCAGTTCCGGACTATACTCTTATCAGCCATTCTGATCGTGGGTCTTGTGGGGCAAAACCAGAGCAGCAGCTTGGGCAGGTAGTATTCTATGTCCTTGGAGATATGGGAATATCTTAGATGGGATGCTCTTTGCCTGGACCCTAAAATCTGACCAAATGCCTGCTGATAAAGATAATTGCAGGACGGCAGGTCTGTGCCTTACCTAGGAGAAAGGAACAAGTGGAAAATTGTTCTCACTAAACAGTTCTGAATTGTGGGAATTAATCCCCAAATATGTAACAGAAGGGAGTTAGCTACAGTGAAAAATCTACAGCATAGGACAGCCACTTTATTTACAAAACAATAACGCCCAAAGCCTTGCCTTTTGGCTTAGCCTTTACCAGATCCCTTGATTCTGATAAGCTGCTCGTGAAAAGATGGCTGAGCAATTACTGTATAATGTTGTGGCTTGCAACAAGTCAGTCCTGGACTTATCCTGGGTACATGAGCTGGCTTTTTGGAGTTCATTTCCCTATGGAGGGATACCTTGCTCAGCTTCGTTATGGGTGGGGGGAGGGCTTGGTCCTTCATCAACCTGCAAGTCAGACTTTGTTGTCTCTTGATGGGAGGACTTATCCTCTCTGAGGAGTAGATGGGGGGATGGGATGGAGAAAGGCTGGGGGAGATAGAGCAGGGGAGGGAAAGGGAACTGTGGTTGATATGCAAAATGAATTAAAAAATAAAAAAGAAAGGGGGAAAAGTCAGCCCTGGAACCTGGAAAGCACTTCCATCTACTCTTCTGTAGCCACATAAATAAGAATCAGATCCCTACTTGTGCCACGAAGAGACTCAAAAGTTTTATCAAGATGATTACTAGGCCCCTCATTGCAAAACTATTATTTTGATTGAGGAAACCATTATGGGGCTAGCAAGAAATGTGGCACTAGAGAAATTCCCAGGGTTCTATAAGTATGATCCTAGCTAAGACCCTAAGCAATAGAGGAGAGGCTTTGCCTTGTAGTCATATTGATGAATATCTTACATGTCACCATAGAACCTTCTTCTAGCAACTGATGGAAACAGAGGCAGAGACCCACAGTGGAGCACTGGGCTGCGCTCCCAAAATCCAGTTGAAGAGTGGGAGGAATGAGAACATGAGCAAAGAGATCAAGATCATAATGGGTTCACGGACTTAAACAGTCTACCTGAGCTAATGGGAGCTCACCAGCTCCAGCAGGACAGGGAAGGAATCAGCATAGGATCAAACTAGTCCCTTTGAATGTGGGTGAGAGTTGCATGGCTGGGGCAGACTGCAGGGCCGCTGGCACTGGTACCAGGATTGATCCCTTCTGCTTGTACTGGCCTTTTGGGAACCCATTCTCTTTGGATGGATACCTTGCTCAGCCTAGATATAGTAGGGAGGGCCTTGGACCTTCCCCAAAGAAATGTGCCTTACCCTCTCTGAGGAGTGGATGGGGGGGAGGTGTGATGGGGGAAGGAAGTTGCGGGAATGGGATGAGGGGAAGGGAGTGGGAACTGGGATTGGTATATAAAATGAAAACAGATAGGTTTTTTCTTTATAAAAAAAAGACAAAAGCCACTACACTAAAGAACAAACAGACTCCCCAAAGGTACAAATGAACATAAGACTGTCCTCAGGACTCTCCAAGACACATGCCAGGCCTGGCCTCTCTCAACAGAACCATTGTTTTTCCACTAAATACTGTAAGTGACTTTGAGTGACGCCCCAGGGTGAGTTGAAAAATGGAACTTACTGTAACCCTCTTCTTATTCCTCTATCACATATCTGTGGGGAAGGTAAGAAGGGGGGACAAATGAAGACCTCTCCTCTGGACCAGTGAAAAAAAAAAAAAAAAAAAAGAACAAACAAACAAACTATGTATCTCTTGTTTCCTAAGTACCACAGCTTTAATGACAAACATGGACATGGGCAAATTATCAAGACAATTTTGGAATGAGTAGGCCATCACTTGCCTGGAATATTGTTATCCTCAAATATATCTATATTCCTTATAGGTTCCAAATCACTCAAGCCATCTCCTCTGTGACTTTCTGCTGTTTCTACTATACTTGAGAAAAGTGCTCAAAAATCAATTGTCAGGAATTCTATTCCTATAGTAAATACAATGCTTAAATGCAACTGTCCTTTCTTTTGTTTTGAAAACTACTTTTTGAGATTAATATAATAATAACATATTTTCTCTTCCCTTTCCTACCCCAAAACCCTCCCATATATTTCTTCTTGCTTTTTTTTTTCAAATTCATGTTCTCTTTTTTCATTAGTTGTTCTTACATACAACATACATACATACATACTCCTAAATACATAAATTCAATATGCTCAGTTGTATGTATGTTTTCGGTATTATTTGGTATTGGACAATGAATTGGTGTGTTCTTCCCTGTGGAAGACTTTTTATTTCACTCTCAGTATTAGTAGCCTGTAGTTCTTTTTTCTTTTTTTTTATTGATTTTATTTTTCTTTGCTCCCCTTCCTTCTCCTCCCCTCCCTCTCAACCCTCTCCCATGGTCCCCATGGGTTGAGGCATCATGAGCTGTTCTGCTTCTACACTGACATGCCTATTGAGGCCATTCTTGTTCAGGTCATGTGTAGGCAGCCAGGTTGAGTCTTCCTGGTTGTTCTACTGACACTCCTAGGCGATACAATATCATAGCATATTTCCTGTTTCTCTGGTTTTTAGAATTGTTCTGCCTCCTTTTCTACCATGATTCATGAGCTTAGGTGTGGGTCTTGTAGATGTAGCTCTTGGGACTGGGTCCACAACTCAGCATTTTGCCTGGATGTGGTTTTCTGTACTGGACTCCATCTGTTGCAAAACAACAGAAGTTTTCTTGATGTGGAGGAAGAGCTGCAGTTATCTGTGGGGTATAAAGACAAACCTTTAGACTGTAGTTAGGGATTGTGCTGGTTTAATAAAGTCCTTCTCCTTCACTAGCCCTAAGTAGTTTGCTCGATATCTAGTGTCAGACCTTAGTTCCTTCTTGTTGAAAGTGGGTCTTAAGTCCAATCAGTGAACTGTTAGTTACCTCCAAGTTATGCATGCCATAATTGCACTCTTAGGGTTATTGTGCCATTCTGGTTATTATGATTCATAGTTGGGTAGGACTGTTGGTAGCTTCCCAGTCTTGAAAGCTTGCATGAAGTGTTCTGATACCATAAAAACTAGTTCTTAGAAAAGAGATATTCAGCTCATTTCTAGCTCAGGAGCCTCTGGGTGCTCTGTCTGAAGTGTGTGATGTCTTCAACATTAGGGACTCTGGAGGGATAACCAAAGGCAATAGCAGCAGCTTTGTAATGTTTTAATAGTTTCTTAGACAACCCTGACAAACAACTAAAAAGAAGACTTCTTGTCTTAGTGTTTGGGTTTTTGTTAGATGTTTTTTGGCTCTTGGAGATATAAATTTTCTTTAGATTTAATTAATAATTAATATTTTAGATTAAATAATAAAAGTATAATAATAACATACAATTCCACATATAAACATTGACAAAGGAGATGATTGAGAATCTGTGATTTCTGTGTTCCTCAGCCAGAACAAGGCATGACAGAATATAGGGAGTAGAAAGAACTTGTTTAAAGAAAGGTGCTGTTTTGAGTTGTTGCTTGATGGAGTCATGAGTCATATACCTGGTTTCTTGAGAATATGGTTTCTGGTATTTCAGCTTCTTTCAGTTTCAGCTTAGTGAGAGGGTTCCCATGGAAACACAAAGCTGCAGCGTGCTCCTTGCTATTCGAAGACTCACAGAACTTGAGAAGGCCAGGACCATTGTAGAAACAGAAAAACTATCGTCTGCATTAAGATCATCATGGACTCCTAGAATTTACAGGACTAAAGGAAGCATGAGTGTTTCTTTTGGATGAAATATGGTCAACATAACAGAAAGAACTGATATATAGTCATCTTGGAGTCTACAACAAAAAGAGCCATTCTAAGAGGGGTTTTAAGTTCAAGAAACTGTGTCCAAACTGGTTTCCAACAGACATAAACACAGATACAAAATGATGGATGAGAATAAATGATACCCCTAGCTCAGGTGGAGCTGAGAGGAGATTAGGACCACATCAATTTGAAGAGGAACCTGAAGATATAAAGGATGGATTGTAGACAGGTTGATTATTGTTAGAAAGGACTCTTACTTAGAAAACACAGGTATATTAGATTATAAACTCCCAAAAAAGGCTAATACCATACTTACTTCTCCAGTATAACATTTTCAGGCACCATGCCTGGAATGGAATAGTGGCTCAATAAATATTGAAAAAAATGGAGGATACTATATGAGTGTACTGAATTCATTTCTGAAAGTTTGTTTTATGTTGCTTGCAGAGGGGATGATAAGCAAAAATGGCCTAATACGGAGATGCAATGTTAATGCAAACAATGTATTTGCATGCTCTTGGTAGAAATACCAATTGCTCAAGAATAGGGACTTATTTTTAGTAAATATTTATGGGAAGACTTCTCTTTGTGTATCTATGTGTGTATAGAGTATACACTATAGAATGTGTACACTTGGGTGTGTGGGTGCATACATCTGTGTAGGCACATGAAGAGAAAAAAAAGTCTCCTGTTCCATCATTCTCTTTGAGACAGGATTTCCTACTGAACCTAGAACTCAACATTTTCTTTAAAGATGAACTCTCTGACCAGTGGGTTCCAGTGATCATCTTTCTCCACCTCCCAGGTCCAGTACAGGGTTGGCAGGTCTATTTGGCAACGTCTGTCTTTTGATGTGGGTGCCGTGGATCTGAACTCATGTCCTCACGTTTGATCAGGCAGTACTTTTATCTGTGGAACCACTGCTGAATCCCTTGAAAGGTTTCTTAATGTTAAGAAACCATAAAGTAAACTGAACTTATAATATGGATGGTGAATTCAGTCATCACAGAAACTTCCTCTTGTGGTATATAGGAAGTAGGACAGACACCCACCTAAACAATGTACAGAGAGTGAGAGACCTTGAAACACTCAGTCATTAATGGGATGGTTTCTTCAAGTTCCTCACCTCAGGGCTCCAAGAACTATTAGAGAGGAGGAGAGGGCTGGAGAGATGATCAAAAAATGAGAAAAGATGTTTAAAATGTCTAAAAATATAAATTAAAGAAAGAAGAGGAGGAGGAAACATAGAAGAACCAGTGGGGATGGAGGACACTGAGAAAACAAGGCTTTTCATGTCAACCAGGACTGATATACATACTAACTCACAGAGAATGTGATAGATGCACAGGGCCAGATGTGGTCCGAGAATGGAGAGGAGGAAGCAGACATGAGTTTTCATCCCTAACTAAGACACTATCACTAACTAACAACTTCTCACAAAGGAAAAATCATTTTTTTCCCACTAGGTGTGTACACGACACTTACAAGGCCCCATGCTTAGCAGTATAGACCAATATAAAATGAACTCAATGGTGTAAGCAGAGATTGTTCATTTCCCAGACACCCAGAACCAAATAATAACATAGAAACTATATTAATTACAACACTGTTTGGCAAATAGTTTAGGCATATTTTTAGCTAACTCTTACATCTTAAATTAACCCATAATTTTTGTCTGTGTTAGCCACATGACTTGGTACCTTTTATCAGTGAGGCATTCTGATCTTGCTTCCTCTGGATCTAGGTGATGACTGCAGACTGAGCTATTACTCTTCCCAGAATTCTCCTGTTCTAGCTGCCCTGACTATACTTCCTGCCTAGCTACTGGCCAATCAGCAATTTATTAAGCCAATACAAGTGACAAATCTTTACATGGTACAAGACCATTGTCCTACAGTACTTCCCCCTTTTTTCTTTTTAAAACAAGAACACTGAATCTAATATCCTTTGTTGAGCTTTTTTTCTGACTATTATCGATAATAACACTCTAAACAAAGACAAGCATCCATAATCCATTTTTTGGGAATGTGGGCATGTTTTTTCTAGGCTACTTTCTGCTTATTGGGGGCTCCGATAATCTTATGGGGACCCAAAGAAAATTTACGATTGTGGTCAAGTCCTGACTAGAGTATTCTGTGAAGCTTGATCATCTCAGCCAGCAGTCTTGAGACTGTTCTAGATGTAGAACTCAGAGGAAACTCTAACAGAGGTCCTCTGAAATGTTGGATCATCTGGGCCCTCTGCTCCTATTTGTTCAGGGAGTTTTCCTTGGTCAAACCTGATTTTTCTTAACCCAGAATGAATTCACAGCCTCTCATTTCCTTTGGAAACAAAAGCAGCAAAACCTCTTCTCGAAAGTAACATATCTTTTGAATTAAATTTTAAAATCAAGGTATTTTCAAAATATATATGTTGGATTAATCCATCAGCATTTATAATAAAATGTCTTTTAGCAGCTGCTGTTCCTTCCTCAGACATCAAACAATTCAAAGGCAACACAATAACATACAGTATCCAGATTCTATGTGTATTTTCCATCTTGATGTGGTTTTATTTTAAACTCTATTTTTTTTACTTTTATTTTTAATTTTTTTCTGTGTATCTTTGGCTGTCTTGGAACTCACTCCATAGACCAGACTGTCTTTGAATTTACAGAGATCCACTTTCCTTTGCCTCTCAAGTTTTGGGATTAAAGGTGTATGCCACCATACCCAACTACTTTCTTTTTTTAAGGATTTTTTAAAAAAATATTCTCTCTAGAGCCTACATATATTTTTAAACACATTGTAAACCATTTAGAGGTTTTATTTTTAGTCTGAATCTATGATCACTGTATATCTCTTTTTCTGATCACATGAGTCTTTAATTTGCTAAGTGATATGACTAGGATTAAAACCGTGGCTTTGACTGTTGGATCCATCCCATTTCTTAGCTTTCTGAGAGTCTAGCTTCATGGCAGAGGTACTGATGGGAGCCATATATATTGTCACCACTCTATGAATTTTCAAGGTCACTGCTACCACCAAGAAGCAGGCTGTTAGCTATTCATAAACACAATTTAAGTATTTGGTGGTAGGGCCTCTTAAAAGAGCTGCAAAGTTTTTTATAGGTAAAGCTGGGTCAGGAAGCCTCTCTTAAATGAGATGTGCTTGCCTCTAGCAAACAGAGGCCACCTGAGAAAATGCTGCTACCAAGCAACTGTGCTTAACTGTTACTTTGTGTCAAGAATTACTTCCCAAAGTAGACCCAATTGCCGGGGAGAAAATTAGGATCTTGGGGGTGGGGTGGGATGGGGGTAAGGGGAGATGGGGAGAGAAAAGGTAGAAGGGAAGGAGGGGGGACTTGGGGAATCAGGAGAATTGGGATAAAGGAAAGGTGGATAGGGGAGCACGGAACCACAATTCTTAGTTAAGGTAACCACTTTAGGGTGAGCAAGAGATTTGATCCTAGAGGGGCTCCCAAGTGCCCAACATGAGGTTCCCAGTTAGTTCCTTGGGCAGCTGAGGATTGGGAACCTGAAATGACCCTAGCCGAGAGCAATACTGACGAATATCTTGCATATCATCATAGAACCTTCATCTGGTGATGGATGGAGACAGAGACAGAGACCCACACTGGAGCACTGGACTGAGCTCCCAAGGTCCCAATGAGGAGCAGAAGGAGGGAGAACATGAGCAAAGAAGTCGGGACCACGAGGCGTGTACCCACCCACTGAGACAGTGGAGCTGATCTACTGGGAGCTCACCAAGGCCAGCTGGACTGTGACCGAAAAAGCATGGGATAAAACCGGACTCTCTGAACATGGCGAACAATGAGGGCTGATGAGACGCCAAGGACAATGGCACGGGGTTTTGATCCTACTTAATGTGCTGGCTTTGTGGAAGCCTAGCCAGTTTGGATGTTCACCTTCCTAGATATGGACGGAGGGGGGAGGACCTAGGACTTACCACAGGGCAGGGAACCTAGACTGCTCTGTGGACTGGAGAGGGAGGGGGAGAGGAGTGGGGGGAGGGGTAGAAGGGTGGGAGGAGGGGGAGAAGGGTGGGAGGAGGGGGAGGGAAATGGGAGGCTGGGAGGAGGTGGAAACTTGTTTTTTGTTTATGTTTTTTTCTTCTTTTCTTAATAAAAAAAATTATATAAAAAAAAATGAAAAGTAAATAAAAGTATATAAAGGATGAATCACTTAAAAAAAAAAAAGAATTACTTCCCAAGCTCTCTCAGGTTTTATGTGGATGTAGTTACCCACATTGGTGCCATTTGTTGACAGAAGTTTCTGTCCTGCCTGTTCCCACAGCCATTCAGTCCAAAAGAAACACAGAGGCCTACATTAATTATCAAGTGGTTGGCCTAGTAGCTAAGGATTCTTATTAAGTAACTCTTACATTTTACATTAACCCATAATTCTTGTCTGTGTTAGTCACATGGCTTGGTACCTTTTATCAGTGAAGCATTTTTATCTTGCTTCCTCTGGGTCTGGGTGACAACAGCAGACTGAGCCTTTCCTCTTCCCAGAATTCTCCTATTCTAGTCACCCCACCTATACTTCCTGCTTGGCTACTGGCCAATCAGCATTTTAATAAACCAATACAAATGACAAATCTTTACAGGGTACAAGACCATTGTCTCATAGTACTCCCCCCCCCCCAACTTTTTATTCTTTTGGTCTCATATTGCTTTGGTTGAGCACTTTTATCTTATTTATCTTTGTTGTACAGTATGGTTTCCAATTTTGTGTTTTGATGGATTTTGTGTGTGTTTCTGCTTTTTTTCCTTTTTACCTGTTTGTTTTTTAGAGAGAGAAAAAGCAGGTATGGAGTTGATTGTGTGAGGAGGTAGGGAGGCTCTGGGAAGTGTTGGAGGGGGAGGTTGTGATCAGAATATGAAAAAATTATTTTTAAAAAAGATAGAAGTTAAAAGTGAATGATTTCCACATTGCTAAAATCTCTATCCTAAATAACTTAATATTCTGAATAGTAAATTTCCCTGGGTTCTACTTGTTTCTTCTCATGTGAAGTCACTGCCTCATTATGGATTTCTCAGACTCTTTTCTACCTGTTTTGGCGCCTGCTTCTTTGTCCATTCTGAGAAGTTGACCTCAGAAGCAATTGCTTTGATTATTGTTCTGGATGCTATCTTTGTGACTTTTCTGGGTTTCGTGCTCCATTATCTTTGAGCTAGACCTACTTGTCTGTTCACATAAAGCTCAAACTCTGTCTTCTTCAGGAAGGTCTTCCTTGTATTTAGAGAATGTGTGAGGTCTTGTGTTTCATGCTCTTTATAATCATCTCAATAAAGTGTTATAGCTGGTGGCCTCTTGCTGTGCTGTGTTGTAACTGAAGTGTACATTGAGCAATGTGGAGACCAGGTTACAGAGGGCAAAGTCACTTGTTGAGATTTGGGTTATATTTTGTGAGTCACAGGGATCATTGAAGGAATTTAAAGACATTTCTATTAGCAATATTTATTACATGTTCAGAAAATATACAGTATGTCCTTGATGGCATCTCGGTGGTATTACAAAAGTCAGGTGCTCTACATTACTACTGGGATTTTTGAGACATCAATCATGTTTTTCTTTATACAAAATGATCAATTTCTTTTACATTTGTAGTTTTCCTTCCTATTCTAGCTTTCCTGACTCATTATTTGCTGTCAAGTCCTTAACTGTTGGTTACCTATCTCATTATAGTTGTGTCCCTTGAGCAACATCAGACTTTTTAATTGACTTGTACTTGGAAAAACAAATGGAAGGATTTCTACTGTAATTTTACACATATTTTGAGTTATTATTAAGTTGATTATCAGTAGCTAGTAAGTGTTGCCATTTTCCTCGTGGTTAATTTTCCATTCCCCTTCTTTACAGCTTGATTTTTCTAGATATTGAAATACCAATTATCAAGAAGAGTAGATCAGAACTAAAGCATTTGAGATTATGTCAAACAGTCAACAAAGGCAGGCAGAATTAGATAATGTTTTTATTAAACTGCTAAATAGACAGGAGGTTCACAAAGAAGAAAAAAGAATTGAGTGTCAAGTTGTGCTGACTTGATTTCTTGGACATTGATCATTTCATTTTTATGAGGTCTTATTGTAAGAACTTAATAATAATCAAGCCACACACAGGGCTTGATGACTACATAGCCATTTATATCATAGGTCAGATTTTTCCAATCCAGAATATTAGGAGCAAGAGTGGAACCATGGTACATAAGTTTAATGTCTTGTGGTGTTAGCACAGAGTCCCACATGTTCAAATCTCCAATTTCTCCTACAAAGGACTGGGACTTATCAAACCCTCCTCCATAGGTATCCTGTTCCTGTCCTAGGACAATAATGGGTTGGTCTTTTATAACATACCCCTGCTGCAGACCCCTTTTCACCCAAGGTTTCCCATTGACCCAAAATTCAGCAATGCCAGAAGAGGACTCCCAACTGGTACAGAAATGCACTGGGGAAGCGAGTTCTTCCAGACCACGGACTGTGACTTTTGAATGTCCAATAAACAGTTGGTATTCTCCAACTTCTGTCTTATAAACTAGTAGCTCATTGTCTCTGCCCTTGGTACTGTAGGAGAAAAGACTGTGATGGCGGGAAAGGTCACTATAGGCTCGAAAACACAGTGTAAAATTCTCCAGAGGTTTCTCTAGACGTGGGATCAACTTCACATAGTTGCTGTCAGACTCTCTGGGGAACACAAATACTTTTCCTGTGAGGTCTGTGAGATAAAATATGACAAATAATTGTTTTCAACAAATTCAGAGAAACAATAGCTCAGAATCGACTTTTCTCCCCGACTGTAGTAAACTCCTTACCTGTCTGAGCAAAGGCTTCTGACAGAAGACTGGCGAGGATGGACACCCCAAGCAGCAGAATCAGCTTATCCATGCTCTCAGCCCAGAACTACGACAATAGCAGCAGTTACTTTCGTAGGAGATAGAAAGGTGGCTGTCCACTACACTCTTAAGACTCCAAGCATTCAGGTTTTGTGTGTACCTTTGATGACTTTGAGGGGTGGAGAGCAGCAATGCCATGTGACAGACTTCCCAGATTCCCCCTTCTTTCTGTCAATAATCAGAGTTATTGTTTGAAAAGGAATTGCTGATTTCCCGGGCTAGGAAATCAATGAACGTTATTCATTAGACACATGTCTGTGCTAAAGCTTTAACCCCTGGGACCTAGATTTCACTTCTGGGAAGAAGGGAGTTGCAGAGCCACAAGGTCCTACAGATGGAACAAGGGGCCAGGTTGGCCACATGCGGAAGGCCTTACTCCATTTTGCAGCTGGGTCTCCATCTCATGACCCTGTGCTTTGCTAGAAGGGGATATGGGAATAGGGCAATTGCATACCTATTCAAGTTATGGAAAGTAGCCTTCTGTGTAGGGCATTATAGGGTTCTGTGTTCTCTTAACCTTCTGTGTTGGATGTTCTAGGGCTCTATTTTCTGGTAAACTCTAAAAAGTCTATTTGTCTCTTTACATTTGATTAATTAAATATTGAGGAAGGTACCCAGGCATTACTAAGAGGATAGAGGTGGTTGTGAAACACAAACTTTCTGTTTGCCCTGAAGCTTAATACTTTTCTACTACTGTCACTCAACCTTTCCTTATTTTATGACCCATGCTGCTTTTTTACCCTAAGTTTCCTGTTTCTCATCACAACTAACCGATCTTGGTCACACACACACACACACACACACACACACACACACACACACACCCGCTGAAATGTCAGTGTCTTCCTGTTTTGCACCCTTTCCTTTGAGCCCTTAGACATTAAAGGTGTATTTTTGGTGACGACCTCATCAGTGTATCACACTTACATTTGTGCACTTATTCCCAGGCACAGGACTAGGTGTGCAGATTAGTTGGGGGGCAGGTAACTCCTTTATGGTACCAACGACCTTCATCCTATTTTCTCTGCTACTATTTTAAAAGTGAGTCATTATTAGTCACCACTCAAACCTGCCTCGGCTTCTAAGATATCAAGCTTAATTTTTTTCCTTCCTGCTTGCTTGATTTTCTTTCTCATCTCTAAAGACTACAGAATCTTTATTCTCAGTCTTTTTGTCTAGCCTCTTATTATTTACCCTTTTCCCTCTCAGCTCACCTCAAATTAATTTGCTTTTTCAATGGCACAATAACTACCATGGATAATTCACTTTCCCCAATTCTTTTCTCATTATTCTTCAAATCCTCATCTGGGCAACAGCTATTATCCACTATTTTTTTTTCTAATCTAAGTTTAATATCAAGTTGTGAAGTCTTATCCTACTTGTGCAGTATGGGGGAATACCAGAGTTGGAGTTACACAGCCCATTATCTCCTGGGTTAAATCTTGATCTTTCTACTTGGGAGCCAGCACTATCTCCAGCAACACCCTAACCTGCCTATGATCTCCTAATCAAACCCTATTCTCCAATCAAATACCTCTAATTGTTGCTCTTAACTTCTAACTAGTTTTTATGATTTGTTACTTCTATTCATTTTCTTAAAATTCTCCTTTTTCTTTTTCTCTTTATTTAAATCCTATATGTTTTAAAGATTAATCTCAAAGTGATCTCCTGTATAAGCCTTCTCTTATTTTAACTTTTTGATTCATCAAAAATATCTTAGTTATTTTTCTAGTACTGTGATAAGAGATGACCATGGCCAAGGAAATTAAGCTGTGGGGCAATGGTCTTTTATCTTGTCACTTGTCTTATTTTTATTAAAACGCTGATTGGCCAGTAGCCAGGCAGGAAGTATAGGTGGAGATACCAGGCAGGAAGTAGAGGAGGGCAATGAGAATTCTGGGAAGAGGGAAGTTTCAGTCTGCAGTTGTGACCCAGACAAGAAAGATGTTACTGTCTTGTGGAAAAAGGTACCAAGCCACATGGCTAACACAGACAAAAATTATGGGCTAATATAAGTTATAAGAGTTAATAAGAAGCCTAAGATACTAGGCCAATCAGTTTATAATTAATGTAGGCATCTGCATGATTTTTTTGGGGACTAAATGACTGCGGGAACTGGGCAGGACAGAAACCTCAGTCAACATCAACTAATAAAAGACTTTAAGTAGGGTGTATAGTTACAGAGGGTTAGAGTCCATGACCATCATGGTGGGGGAATGGCATCATGTAGGCAGGCATGACTTGCCCTGCAACAGTAGCTGGCAGCCGATATACTGAGGCACAGCCATAAGACCAGACAGATAATGGAAGGCTGGGAACAATATGAGTCTTTTGAGACCTCAAAGCCCACCTCCAGGGACAAACCTCCTCTATCAAGGCCACGCTTCCTAATCCTTCTCAAAGAGTTCTACTAACTGGGGACCAAGTATTCAGATACACAAGCCTATTGGGACCATTCTGATTTAAGCCACCACAATAAGGTTAAGATCAAAAACTGTGTGTGCAGATATGTGAGTGTCAGAAGTCATGATTGCATGGCTTTCTCTTTGGCCTTTGCCTTATTTTTTGATACAAACTCATTCTGTGGATCTAGAGCTTCCTCATTTTGCCTAGTTGGCTGAGCAGAAAACCCTTTTCATATCATACATCCAGCTCTGATCATCACTGAAGTGTGATGCCATACCTAACTTTTATGTGAGTGTTGGGGACATGAACTTAGGTTCTTATGCTTAAGCAGTAGTCACTGTATCTACTGAACCATTGCCACAGTTCCAGGTTAAGATTTTTTTGACATAGAGTTTAGTAGCAACACATGGTATAATATAATTGAATAAAATGTCTAGGTAATTCTATAAATAAAAGCTGAAGGTCAACTTTACTATGAACCCAGGGAATATGTAATTCCAGGTTGAGGTATTAATTAGTGAATACCATAAAATTCAAAGAATAGGTTAACCAGTTGCTTATAGTCTTCATAATAAATTAGGGAATTACCATTCTGTTATAAAAAAGGGTTCAGGCCAGGCGGTGGTGGCGCACGCCTTTAATCCCAGCACTCGGGAGGCAGAGGCAGGCAGATCACTGTGAGTTCGAGGCCAGCCTGGTCTACAAGAGCTAGTTCCAGGACAGGAACCAAAAAAGCTATGGAGAAACCCTGTCTCTAATATATATATATATATATATATATATATATATATATATATATATATATATGGGTTCAGATATCAGTGTAGAATGGAATCTTTTTTAACTTTGATGAAGCTATGGAACCAGCCTGGGGAATATATAAGGCAACCCAAAAGAGCTTGGTGGAATAGAGATTTATATTTCTGTTGGGGACTAGTGACAAGGGTATTGCTGCATATGGAAATACTATAAAGAGGAAATCTTGGTTGAAAAGTAGGTTTGGTTGCTATTAGAATGAGACAAAGGTTGAAAAAGTGGGTACTGTTTTTTTTTTTAAGTGCCCCTACCACGGAATATTTCTCAGGCTTTCTGATAGCCCATGGTTTAGTAAGCATGAAGATGGAAACCAAGAATTGTTTTTAACAGAGAAATGGAGACTCTTTATATCAAGGTGTAGGAAAATGATTCCTGAGTTTTCAGAACTGAGTGTAGTTCTCACAGAGAACCAACCTTTGGATGCCTTCTTGCCAGTGAACATTCAGGTATAGGCTGCTGTGGTTTCCATCTGGTTGCCTCCCATGAAGAAGTAAAGACAACAGTGTATTTAGAAGAAACAGGGCGATGTGTGTGGTCACAGTAGAGGTGTCCTGCTTTAGTCAGCATAAAATAGAGGTTATCTTCAGAGAAGACAAAGAAGACATTGCCAGAACCAAAAGAATGGATGCAACAAGGCAGATATGTAAGAAGTAATTAAAGGGTTACATGACTGAAACATGAAGGATTCTATCATACCTTAGGATCCTAAGGTCTTGGGTATTTGTGGTATATTACAATCATGAAAACTCTTAGGAAAAACCAGAGAGGGAGAGATTGAAGTGGATGAGGGGCGGCACTAAAAATTTTACTACTAAGAATTATTTCCCATGGGTTCTGTTAATTTCAAGAATATTTAAAGAACATTTAGATGGATAAATGCAATGGATAATTAAAAGTAAGTAATTACCACCCTGTTATGTTATTGTATAAAATCAAATATATATAATCATACTTACTGAAAAGGAATGATGGGGAAAAGATCAGAATAAAAGTCTTATGATATTAACTCAAACTATACTTTATTCTAAACTTTTTATTGCTTGCTATCATTTTCTGTAGCTATAGTGAATGTCACAGATTAGCTAGTTTATAATGAGTAGAGGTTTATAACATAGTTATAGACTCTGGGCAGTCTCAGAACATGGTGCTAGCCTCTGGAGAGAGCATTCTTGTTGCATTATGATATGGGGAGAGGTACCAGTGGTGAAACAGAGTGAGCATGCTAGAGAAGGCTTGCTTTTAACAGTAAAGTCACCCAAAGATAAGCCAGGAATCTATAGCTTACAAATAACTACTCTTTTCCAAAAGGCCCTGTTGACATATGTTTTGGGAGAAATAAGTTGGAACTTTGGGGGATATATCCAAAGTGTAGCACAAGTCATTTGGAATGATAAGATGCAATTGCTGTGGATCAGATTGTAGAGAGTCCACTGGGAGGAGATAGAGGCAATACATTGGATCCAAAATGCTGACCTTGAAATGATTGTGTAATCTAACAGAAAAGGCAGTGGAGAATTTGAGATTTATGATTGCCTCTTAGGTTTAGGAATGTACTTCAAAGGAATTATTCTGTGAGTAGTGATGAAACAAGGGATTGTCTCCTTCAGTGGAATAGAGAAGAGAGAAAAGGTCAGGGGACCAAGCAACGATTTGAAAGAACATTTACATTCATGTATTTGAAGGCAAGAGAAGAGTTGCGGTCTGGGAGAACAAGTGTGTGTGTGTGGTGTCATGGAAACTAAGCTAGTGCTACTTTCCAGAATGCAGTGTCCAGTAGTATTAGCTGCAGCAGAGAGAGGTAAGTGGAAAGGATGCTGGATTTAGCAATAAAAATTTCATCAGTGACCTTTGCAAGAGCAATTTTCATAAAGTGAACATGGCAGAATTCAGCTTCAATGGGATGATAGTTGAAAGAGAAGGAGAAATGTTTCCTACATTTCAGTAACTCTGACAAGGGACAAATGAAAAAAGCCAGATTCTCCCTGGGGAGCCCTAGATACAGTGTATATTTCCCACTTAGATTCGCATTGTCTCCTCTTAACAGAGTGATTTGCTTTATATTTCTCATGATCTACTCTTTCATACAGAGATTATGACTGACCTTTCTACCAGGCTGGTTCTTTGAGACTCTAAACACATGGCTCCAGGCAGTTGGCTAACTTCTGCTTTTCCCCTGTTTCAGCATCCTTGCAAACTAGGTTTTTTACTTTCTAGGTCCTATTGGTACTCTAGAAAGTGATAATTGAGTCACCAGACTTCATCCTTATTTAGAAACTATTGCAAGAGTGGGTGAGTCATAAAAGTGAGTCTGGTCTCTTCTTGTCCCCTCTTGTACACTTTTTTTTCCCATGTGATGCCTTGCTTATGATGTAACGAGAAGACCATCATCACATATGA
This sequence comes from Microtus oregoni, assembly GCF_018167655.1. Classification (NCBI taxonomy): domain Eukaryota; kingdom Metazoa; phylum Chordata; class Mammalia; order Rodentia; family Cricetidae; genus Microtus; species Microtus oregoni. The sequence continues at coordinate 2,163,622 of NW_024544552.1, read as the reverse complement.
CTCCTTGACTTGGGACTTTCCAGCCTCCATAACTGTGAGACAAACTTCTGTTATTCATAGACTGGGTTTTGTAAATGCAGAACTTAATAGCAATGAGTTGGGGTACCTGAAAGAGAAAATATTTATATAGTTAAGCAACCAAGCTGCTGCCATGGCTTCTTTTGGCTGTCTATAGCAAAGTAATATGAATGGGAGATATTTAAGGATGGAATCTATGATTAAGCGCATAAATCTTTGATATCAATTTGGGGAAAGTCTAGGGATTACATAGCATGTGCAGAATCCTTGTAGAGATACAGAAACTGAATGACATTTTGAAGAAGTTACAGACGGAACTGAATATCAAAGAATCTACTAACAATTGAAGGATGGGAGAGGAAGGAGAGTTCATTTTCCTTAGGGATATGGTCTTTGTAGGCTAACCATACTTTAATAGATGGTCCTATAACCATACATCTATGGGTAGCACTAATTGGACTCAGTGGGCTATAGTAAACAGAGAATAAGAGGTTAGGAAGAAGCCAGGTAGTGGTGGCGCACATCTCTAATCCCTGCTCTCAAGAAGCAGGGACAGGTGGATATCTGTGAGTTCAAGGACAGCCTGGTCTACAAAGAGAGTTCCATAGCAGCTAGGGCTGTTACACAGAGAAATCCTGTCTTGCAAAACAAACAAACAAAGAAGAATTAGGTATATATACTGGAGATATTTAGTTGTTAATAAATGAAATATAAACTAAGCCTATGAACTTATGTAGTTATGGATAGATATTATTTACCTCAAGGGTAATATAATAGAAGGGAGCTTCATGATAGGAGTTGGGGAGTGGGGGATGGTGAATGAGACTGGAAAACATGGTGTGAATGTATGAATTTCTCAAAGAATAGACAAAAGTATGTTTTTAAAGATGAGGAAAAACTATCCTTATTAGATAGTATTGAATAACCAATTGGATTTTCTTCCCTAGGGATGATGATTTTCTTTCTCCCTGCACTCCTTTCTTGCCTGTAGTACTTGTGTATGGTTGAGGCTTCCTGGGCTTTCCTCTGTCCAATTTAGCATACCTATTGTTGTCCATGCTAACACTTGTTTATGCCTATTAAATGAGCATAATCCCTAATTGTGTTCTAACTATTCGTTCTTAGGTTCACAGACAAGTATAGTCCTTACCTTTCATTACAAAACCTTTTCCTTGAATTACTTTCTGAGTGCTGACGGGATAAAGACTCTGGATTTTTGAGTTGATGTTGCAACACGTTAAGGCTTTGGAGGCTAAATGGAATGAGGTGAACATATTTTGCATGTGAGAATGAGAGGGATTTTGCGAGGCAGGTGTAATACTATGATTTAAATGTGTCCCCCAGAGTTTATGTATTGAAAGTTGGGTCCTTAGTGTTGCAGTGTTAAGAGGTGATAATTTTAAGAGATGAGAAGGCAAGGAGGACTTTTCCCTGGTGGATTGGTGTGATCATTGGGTAAGTGGCCATATTGAAAAATTACATTTGGCCCTCTCTTACTCCTTTTAAAATTTTCTTTTACTATATGTTGTCTTCTGTCATATTATGACACATAAAGCTGGCCATCACAGGTACTGTCCTTTATTCTTTGACTTTCAAACAATGAGTCAATGACTCTTCGCTTTATAAATTACCTAGTCTGTGGCTTTCTGTTAGACAGCACAAATAGACTATAAAATAACAATGATTATGATCAACTCTTTACCAGAGTGCCTCTTTCAAACAAAATCTGGGCTGCAGGTACTGTGGTGTTGCTGCAAACCCCCTTTCCCAAACCTGGGGTCTTCACAAATTGGCCTGTCATTTTCTGGGTCCTTTTGATACATGGCTGTCCCTTTCCATTAGCTTAGTTCTCTGATCCTAATATATGGCCTCATTTATAAAAGAAAACCCCTGCTAAGTCAGTTATCTTCTACTCTAGGGTTCAGTGAGGCATTCAGATAATGTTGTCTTACCAGGTTCCCACTTTCACATTCAGAATTCAACTGAAACTACTCTTTAGGATGTCAAGTGTCTGCTTTCTATTTCCTTTTGTACATACTTACATTTCTTTTTGAGAAGATCATTTTCCTAGGTTCTTAAGATTAAAATTTAGTTGTTGAAAAGAAAATTTTGTCCATCATTTCTAATATATTTTTTTAATAAAATTGTCTTTTGATTGGAACTCACTTGTCACAACAATCTCGTTGCTACTCATGATCTCTCATGACACAAACATCTGGGAGAAAGAAATTGCAAAAAATAAAAAGGTGATGACAAGGACTCTGTGTCACCCTACATATTGAATGTTGAAAAGAAAAAAAATTCCCTTAACTATGCAGAGGAGTAATTTTTCAGCCTACAGTGACAGAGAATACACGTGCTGAAGAAACAGGGCTAGGTTTCTCCTAGGAAATGCTGGAAGATTTGGCTGGAGCTATCATGTGTCATGTTTGTTATTCTGTTTTCCCTCATGCCGTCTTTGTTCCCATGGCTAAAAATTCACATCTGAAGACATTACCTACCCTACAGATCCATTCAATTGCCTTTTCCAACCCCTAAGAATACAGAGCAAGAACCACACAGACGTTGCACAGTTCCCCTTACCCATGATCCTTAGCACTTGTATGTGTCATCTTCTATATCTTCACTAGAAAGTGACATCTAGAGATTAACCCAATCACTGGGAATCAAGCATGGTGGGTAGTTCAGAGCCCACACACTGGTCAATATTCCTCATTGCTCTTAAGGTTCACAGATGAGAGACCTTCACAACTTTCTTGGTCTTTGTTATCTTGAAACACATCAACTGATATATGATTGCATAGTCATTTGTGAGATAGTGACCTTGGAAACAAGACTAGTGAGTGGTACCTTTCTTGATTGTTGATTGTAAAAGCAGCCCACATGATAGCTATACTTCATTAATACTTCTGTCCTGTAGGGATCCACTTCTGTGTTATCCTATCATGAAGTTCTCCTATATTATATTACCCTTGAAATAAATAATATCTGTCCATTCTATATAAGTTCATAGGCTTAGTTTATATTTTATATATCAACAACTATCACCATCATAATTTTGAGAATGCATCCTCCATCTTTCCATAGTTTTCGTCTTGTACAGTTATGACATTATTGGCTAGTGTAAGCCCAAATAGATGAATTAAATATAAAAGAAGCCTTCTATTTAAGGCCTGCATGATCATCACTCAGCTGTACATCCCTATTGTTTACTGATTCAGGTACACAGAGGCCAATGATACCACATACGGAGCTGTGGACAGAAGGATTTCTTAATAAATTGACTCATTTCATCAGGGGACCTTTAGTCTGGGGCAATGTTTTTCCTGCTCAAAAACATGTTTTATCTCACAAGAGGACAAAATAGAGAGCTTTGTTGTAAATTGGCTGAAGCACTTAGGCTGTTATACTGGAGCTCCCCAAAGAGGGCAGAAGCTAGGATTTCAACTCTGCTGCTCATTCCCACCACACAGCAGCTCTTGAGAAGTGCTTTGATGACTTATCCTTAGGGGTGAGCATTGCGACTGAAAGTTCTCCTGACTCTCATTTCACCTGGCCTTTCAGCACTTGACTTTGGTCTTTGAGTGGCGCTGGCCTTGTGGTGATGATGGCAGGAATAACTTCAGTTAAGGAATCCCAGGAACAATCTGAGTCTCTCCGTTCCATTATTTGACCCTTAATGGGCATTTCAGAAAGTGTTCCTTACCATTTGATGGTTGAAAAATAAAGACTATCAGCAAAGAAAGGCTCTTGCTTCCAGGAACTCATTCTAGCTGACCACTTAGATAGTGTGTACTTAGGTGGAGGACACTTTACTAATGTCAGAGGAAACCGATCTTTTAAAAACCACGTTTTTCTTGTAGTCTTGATGCTGCTACAGTGAAGAGTACTTCTCTCAGGAAATGGCACCTGCGTCCTAGGTGTTCTTGTCTTAGCTATTGAAAGCTTTAGAGAGTGATTGTATTCCATTGAGGAATCATGGTAAATGTTCGGGTCAGTAGTGGCTAATTGTGTGCAAATAGCTTTGAGTGCTCTACTGTAAATGTCAACCATAATTTTCAGTGACTCAAATATCCTAAATGTCCTTCTGTTTCCTCTGGGTGGATAGCTGGGAATGGGGTGGGAAAGGGAGGTTGAAAGTTTGTTTTCATCATGTATTCTTTTCTGGACAGACATTTTCTAAAATGTCCTTGTATGTCTTTATCTTATTTTTTTCTCAAGTAGGTCATTATGTATGTGATTAAGACAATTTTGGGTATGTCTAGTGTGAGATAGAAGATACATTGTGATAATCACTTACATGGTTGGGGGATATATCAGTTCATGTCAATTCTTTTTACTTTTTCCTTTCATGTTTTTACATTTGCTAAAGAATGCTGAGACATACTTTTTGGCCACATGTGTTTTTATTTCCTGCCAATCAGCTATTAAAGGTTAAAGGTCATACGAACAAGGCATCTCTTTCTGGATTCTCTTACTTAGCAGAATGCGCCATAGACTTTAGATGCCAATGTCTTGATGAGGATCGATATCTAATGTACCTTTGCTTAGGTAATATATAACTAATGTACCTTTATAGGTAACTCTGAACATTAGGCTCCTAGTGGATTTTGGAACCAATTTTTACCATTTGAGAATTTTCTGAAACCAAACAGTAAATACTACAATTTCAGGTACCATGTAAATATTTTCCAATTTCGGAATCAGGTTTTCAAAGAAATCTCTGATTTACCAAAGTCAAATATTTATTGCTCTCTAATAGGGTTTTGTAACACCGCTTTGTCAAAAATCCACAGTAAAAAATATATTTCATATTTCAATGGTGTATGTACTCATACCCCTGCACATCTTTCCATATTTAAATGAAAATGATAATAAAACAATGCAAAGAAAGTTTCTAGAATGGCTGAGAAATGATGATTAGTCTATGAGACTGAATAGGAGCGACTAGAGTAGAAAGTGATGGGAAATATATTTGAAGTGGTTCAGCTCCAGAGGTGATGATAACGGTAGGACTATCTTCCTTTCCTCCTCTTCCTTTTTCTTCTTTCTTCTCTTTTGTTTCCCATTATTCTTCTTTCTTCCTTCTTCTCCTCTTTTTTATTTATCATTGCCAACACAATAATTATCATTTTTATTATCAGCACCATTATCAACATTATCACCATCACCATCATCATCATCATCATCATCATCATCATCATCATCATCACTAGTAGTATCAGCAACAACAGCAGCAGCAGCAGTTGCAGCAACAGCATCAATTACTTTCTCCTTGTCTATTCTCTACCTCACCCATCCTGAGCTAGGTAACCCAGATCCAGAAAGACAAATATGGTATATATTCACTCATAAGTGGATATTAGCTGTTAAGTAAATGATAACCAAGCTACAGCTCACAGACTCAGGGAGGTTAGTAGTATTCTTATTGTTCAGGATTATCTTAGCTATTCTGGGTCTTCTGGGTTTCCATATGAAATTTAAGATTTATTTTTCAATTTCTGTTAATAATTACCTCAGGGGTTTATGAAAGATTGCATTGAATTTGTGGATTATTTTTGGAAGACTGACCAAATTCATTATCTGAATCTTACCAATCCAGAACATGGGAGCTCTTTTCATCTTCTAGTATCTTACTAAACTTCTCCATTTCATATCCTAAAGTTGTTGTTGTACAATTTTCTTCCTTGGTTAGATGTATTCCTATGCATTTTAGTTTTTTGAAGCTGTTACAAACGGGATTTTTTTTATTTTTTTTCCTTTTTATGTACGTATATATAGGAAGACTATTAATTTTTTTTGACAATTCACCAATAGTCTTTATTGGAACATAGTATTGGAGTAAAAGGACAGAGCAGGAAGACCTCAAAGTGGTTGCTCACCTAGGGTTGGGGGGCCTTTTGAAATTTATCACATTCATGTTGGGCGTGTCAACTAATGTCGTTTTGCATGTGTAACCATAATGTTCAGATTTAGTGAGTGTGGCGTCCCTATCATATATAGAAGGCAATGTCTCACAGCAGATGTCCTGGTCCTCTGGTACTTACAGTATTTCTGGATCTTCCCCCAAGATTTTCTTTGTGAGTTAATTTTGTAACCTATTTGTATGTGTTTATCAGCTTTAGAAGTTTCCTGGCATTTTTTAGGGTCTTTTGAGTATAGAATCAGATCATCTACAAATTAAGGTCCTTTGTCTTCTTTTCCTATTTATATTTCCTTCATCTCCCTCACTTGCCTTATTGCCCTAGCTAAGACTTTAAACACTAAACAGGAATGGAGAGAGTGAACAACTTGATTTGTTTCTTATTTTGGTTGAAATGCCTTCTTTTTCTCCATTTAGGATAATACTTGCTTACTATATATTTTCTTTATTATGTTGAGGTGGATATATCTGCTGTATCATTAGATGACTTTTATCATGAAGGGATGTTGGATTTTTTTGAGAACCTTTTCTAATCTTAATAAGATGATGGTTTGGCTTCTTCTCTTCAATGTGTTTATGTGGTAGATTACATTTTTTGATTTACATATATTAAACTATCCTTGTATTTCTGGTATGAATCTATTTTGAACATGGCAGATGATATTTTGATGGGATCTTGAACTTGGTTTGCAGGTTTTCTGTTGAGAATTTTTGCATCTATGTTCATTAGTGAGACTTTAACTTTTTGGTGAGTTTTATCTGGTTTTAGTAATACTTCTTTAATACAATAATTTGTATGTTTTCCCTTCTTTTCTATTTTATTCACTGATTGAAGAGGTTAGTTCCTTTTTGAAGGTCTGACATAATTCTGTGTTGAATCTACCTGTTCATAATTTTTTTTTATGTTGGGAAATTTCTATTTCACTGGCTGCTATGGTTCTATTTAAATTATTTATTTCTTTTTTCTTTCCTTATTATTTTTATTGATCTTTACATTTTTCTCTTAAATTATTTATTTCATCTGATTTAGCTTTGTTATATCAAATGTATTAGGATATTTGTCCATTTCTTTTAGATTTTTTTCCAGTAGTAGAATATAGGTTTTTATAGTGTGTCCTGATTGTCTCAATTTCCTCTGTTACAATGTCTTATTATTTTTCTCTAATCTTATTAATTCAGGCTTACTTTTCTCTTTTTGTTAATGGAAATAAGTTTGTGAATTTTGTTAATCTTTTCAAAGAAACAACTGTACTTTTCAGTGATTTTTGTGTGCCTGTTTTGTTGTCATTATTGATTTTATTCCTTTTTTTTCTTATTTATTTCTGTCTCCTTTTTTGTGTACCGTTTGTTCTTATTTTTCCAAGTCCTTCAGGTATGTCATTAAGCTATTAATTTGCAATTCTTATTTTTCTTAAATCTAGGACCTAGGGCTATAAACTTTCCTTGTAGAACTGCCTTCATTGTGTTCCACAAATTTCGCCCCCCCCACCTCTCTCTTCATTTTCTTTACATTCTATAAATTTCAGAACTTCCTTTTTGATTTCTTCCTTGAACTAATTATTATTTGGCAGTGTATTATTTAGCTTCCATGAGGCCGTGGCTTTCTTTAGTTTTTATTGCTATTGACATTTAGTTTTATTCCTCTGTACTCAGATAAAATGCAGGATATGATGTCAGTGTTTCTGTATTTGTTGAGACTTGCTTTGCGTCCTAATACGTGGTCAGTTTTGAAGAAATTTCCATGGGATGCTGAAAAGAAAGTGTATTTTTCAATGTTTGGGTGAAGTGCTCTGTAGATAACTGTTAGGTCCATCTGTTTTATGATATCATTTAACTTCAATGATTTTCTACTCAGTTTTTTGCCTTATTGGCCTGTCTATTGGTGAGAGCAGCGTATTAAGACACCGTCACTGTGTTGGGATTAATTGGTGGTTTTAGATTTTAATGGTATTTGTTTTATGAAATTGAGTGCATCTATGTTTAATGAATATGTGTTTAAAATTCTAATATCCTCTTGGTGGGGTTTTCCTTTCATAATTATGAAGTGTCCCTCTTTATTTCTTCTTACTATGTTGGTTTGAATTTTATTTTGGCAAATTTTAGTATAGATATGGCTTCTTAGTTCCATTTGCTTGGAATACATTTTTCCATCCTTTTACTCTAAGGTGGTATCTATTGTTAATGGAGATGTAATTCTTGGAGGAAGCAAAAAAAATATGGTTCTTCTTTTCTAATCCTTCTAATCCACTTAGTCTCTCTTTAATAGGAAATTGAGTCCATTAATATTGAGTTATTGGCAAAAGATTATAGTTTTGGCTTGGTTTAGTATGGTCTGGTATCTATGGTCTTTCAGGACTTGTATAACATAGATCCAATTCCTTTTGGCTTTTAAAGTCTCAACTGAAAGCCAAGTATTAATCTGATGGGGCTTGGGTCCCATCATATGACTTGGGTAGGTCTCTTTCTCTCTTTCTCTCTTTCTTGCAGCTTTCAATATCCTTTCCTTGTTTTGTAATTTAACATTTTGATTATTACATGATGTGAGCAGCTTATTTTCTGTTCCTGTCTATGGTACTCTGTACGCTTCTTGCCCCTTGATGGAAACCTCTTTCCTTTGCTTCTAGAACATTTTTTTCTTCCTTTTTTTAAAAAATTGAAAATAGATTGCTCTCCCATACAATACATCCTGACCACATTTTCCCCTCTCTCCACTTCTCCCAGCTGCCCTCCCACCTCTTCTCTCCTCTAGATCCATGCCTCTCTCTCCCTTCAGAAAAGAGCAAGCCTCTAAGAGATGACAGCCAAATATGACAAAAGAAGACACAGTAAGACAAGACAAAAGCTCTCACACTAAGGCTGGACACAGCAACCTGAAGGAGGAAAAGAGTTCCAAGAACAGGCAAAAGAGTCAAAGACAAACCCACTCCCACAGTTAGGAGTCCCACAAAGGCACCAAGGAAACAGCCACAATTACATGCAGAGGACCTGGTACAGACTTCTGCCAGCCCTGAGCTTGCACTTCCATCTCTGTGAACCCAAATGCACCCTGCCTAGCTGATTCAGTGGACTGTGTTCTTCTGGTGTTCTCCATCCCCTCTGACTCCTACAATCTTTCTGATCCCCTCTTCTGTGGGATTTCCTGAACTCCAAGGGGAGGAACCCAGTAGAAACCTCCAATTTAGATTCTCTTTCTGCATAATGTCTGGCTGTGACTCTTTGCATCTACTCCCATTGCTGCCAAAACTTCTCTGATGGCTACTGGATAATACACTGATCTATGAGTATAACATAATATCATTAGAAATAATTTCACTAATTTTTTAAAAACCAGTCATGTTTGGTTCTATAGGTCATTGGCCTATTCAGTTTCTAGTTTATGGCCACCCAAGAAGCATCAGCCATAGGCTCTGACCAAGGAAGTGGGCCTCAGGTTAAATCAGATATTGACTGGGCCACTCCCACAAGTTCTGTGCTGTCATTGCCCCAGCACACTTTGAAGGCAGGCTAGATTGTAGGTCAAAGGTTTTGTGGGAGTGTCCACATTTCTGTTTCGGTAGCCAGCGGAGTACCCTCCCATACCCGAGTCTAGAACACAGGGCTGAAGGCTCCAGGCAGGCACTAACTTGACCTTTCCATGGTCAATGGACTGCGTGGGTATTGTCTTTGGCAATAGGGCCCCTCTTGTTAGTTTGTGGAGAACAACCCTCTGTCCTAGGATCAACTTGTTTTGTTTGAGGATCTCCATGGGACCCTCTCAGCCAACAGCTCAACCAAACGCAACCCATTCTTACCACTGTGAGCCTTGCCTGGCTACAAAAGATAGCCACTTCAGACTTTGTATCTCCTATTAGTAGGAGTAGCCACTAGGATCACCCCATGTGATCCCAGGAAGTTTCTACTGCACTAGGTTTCCACATTATTTTTCCAAATGACCATCCCCAAGTTCTAGCCAGTTCTCCCTGTGCTCTTTCCCTTCATCCCATTTTGTTCCCCACCTGATCCTTCCTGCTTCTGTCCTCACCTACCCCCAGGACTCCTGTAAAATGTATTCTATTTCCCCTTCCCAAGGAGATCCACAGATTCTCCTCTAGAGCCTTTCTCTTTACCTAACCTCCCTGAGTCTGTGAGCTGTAGCTTGGTTATCATTTACTTAACAGCTAATATCCACTTATGAGTGAATATATACCATATTTGTCTTTCTGGATCTGGGTTACCTAGCTCAGGATGATTTTTTTCTTAGTTCCATACATTTGGCTGAAAATATTATTATGTATTTTTTTCTACAGCTGAGTAATACTCCATTGTGTAAATGTACCACATTTTCTTTATCTAGTCTTCTGTTGAGGGACATTTATGTCATTTTCAGTTTCTGACTAATACTAATCAAGCCACTATGAACATTGTTGAGCAAGAATCTTTGTTATAGGATGGAGTGTCCTTTGGGTACATGCTGAAAATAGTATAGCTGGATCTTGAGGTAGATTGATTACATATTGATTTCCATAGTGTTTGTACAAGTTTTCACTCCCACCAGCAATGGAAGAGTATTCCCCTTGCTCTACATCCTTGCTAACATGAGTTGTCACTGTGTTATTGATCTTAGTTATTCTGACTGTAAGGTGTAAGATGAAATCTCAAAATAGTTTTGATTTCCATTTTCCTGATGGCTAAGAATGTTGAGCATTTCTTAAAGTGTTTTTCTTTAAAGATTCTTCTGATAATTCTCTGTTTAGATCTGTACCCCATTTTTAAATTGGATTATTTGCCTTTTGATACCTGATTTTTTGAGTTCTTATGCATTTTGGTTATTAGTCTTCTATTGGATGTAGAGTGGATATAAATATTCCCATTATGTAGGCTGCTGTTTTGTCCTATTGAGAGTGTCCTTTGCCTTACAGAAGCTTTTTAGTTTCATGAGATTCCATTTATTAATCATTGATCTTAGTTCTGAACTATTGGCCTTCTGTTCAGGAAATTGTCTCCGGTGTCAATTCATCAAAGGCTCTTCCCCACTCTGTCATGTATCAGGTTCAGTGTATCTGATTTTATGTTGAGGTCTTTGATCTAGTTGGATTTGAGTTTTGTAAAGGGTGATAAATACAGATCTGTTTACATTCTTCTACATGCAGATCTCCAGTTTGAGCAGCACAGTTTGTATTTGTGGCTTATTTATAAAAAAACTCAGGTGTCAGTAGGTGTGTGGGTTTATGTCTTGGTTTTCAATTTTATTCCATTGGCCAACATATATGTTTTTATGGCAGTACCATGCTGTTTTTAATTACTATAGCTTTGTAGTATTACCTGAAATCAAGATGTTGATATCTTCAGCAGTTCTTTTATTTTTCACTATTGTTTTACTATCTTGGGATTTTATTTTTTTCATATGAAGTTGAGAATTATCCTTTCATGTTCTGTGAAAAATTGCTTTGTAATTTTGATGGAAATGGCATTAAATCTCAGATTGCTTTTGGTAGGATGCCCATTTTTACTATGTAATCCTATTAATCCATGAGCATTGGAGATCTTTACATCTTCTGATAGCTTCTTTAATTTCTTTCTTCAAGGATTTGAAGTTTTTGTTATGTGTGTCTTTCACTTGCTTTGTTAGAGTTACCACAAGATATTTAATTTTACTTGAGGTTATTGTAAAAGGTGCTGTTTCCCTGAAGTCTTTGTCAGTCCATTTGCCATTTTTGTATATGAGAGCTACTAATTTTTTGAGTTAATTTTGTATCCAGACACTTTGTTGAAAGTATTTATCAGCTGTGACAGTTCCCTGGTGGAATTTTATGGTCACATATATAATCATATCATCTGCAAATAACAATACTTTTATTTCTTCCTTTTTAATTTATATCTCCTTGATATCCTTCAGTTGTCTTATTTCTCTAGCTAAAATTTCACATTTTAGCTATATTGAATGGATATGGAAAGAGTGGACAGCCTTGTCTTACTCCTAATTTCAATTTCATGTTGGCTATAGGCTTTCTGAAAATTGCCTTTATTATGTTCAGATATGTTTCTTGTATCCCTCTCTCCAGAACTTATGTCAAAGGCTTTTTCTGCATCTATTAAGATGATCATGGGTTTTTTCTTTCAGTTTGTTTATATGGTAGATTACATTTATTGATTTTATTATATTGAACCATCCCTGCATCTCTGGATTGAAACTTACTTGATCATGGTGGATGATTTTTTTGCTGTATTCTTGGATTTTGTTTGCAAGTATTTTGTTGAATATTTTTGCATCAATGTTCATAAAGGAATTTGGTCTGTAATTCTCTTTCTTTGTTGAGACTTTATGTGGTTTCGGTATCAAGGTAATTGCGGACTCATAAAATGATTTGGGCAATGTTCCTTCTGTTCCTGTTATGTGGAATAATAATAATTGGCATTAACTCTTCTTTGAAAGTCTGGTAGAATTCTTCAGTAATCCATTTGGATATGAGATTGTTTTTTGGTTTGGAGATTTTTAATCACTACTTCTCTTTCCTTAGGGGTTATAGGCCTATCTAAACTGCTTATTTGTTCCTCGTTTAGTTTTGTTAGTAATGCCTATTGAAAAAAAATATCCACTTTTTCTTTTAGATTTTCCAATTTGGAGGATTACAGGTTTTTAACAACATGTCTTTCTATTCTCTGGATTTCTCATCTGTTGTTATGCCTCTGCTTTTGTTTCTGATTTTGTTTATTTAGATAGTTTTTCTCAGTCTTTTAGTTTGTATTAGGGTTTGTCTATCTTGTTGATTTTTTCAAAAAACCAACTGTTTTCATTACATTGATTCTGTATATTATTCTTTTTGTTTCTATTTTATTGATTTCAGCTCCCAGTTTAATTATTTTTTTGTCAGCTACTACTCTTGGATGCTCTTGCTTCTTTTTTATTTTAGAGCTTTCAGGTATGTTGTTAATTCCATAGTATGAGATCTCTCCATTAATTCGTGCTGGTCTGATAGGATGCGGGGGTTATTACAGATTTCTTGTCTCTGTGGAGAATTGCTTTGTGACCAAGTATGTAGTCAGTTTTAGAGAAGGTTCCACGAGGTGCTGAGAGCAAGGTATTTGTGTGTGTGTGTGTGTGTGTGTGTGTGTTTGGGTGAAATGTTCTGTAAATATCTGTTAGGTTCGTTTGATTTATAATTTTTGTTAACTCTAGTGTTTCTCTATTTAGGTTTTGTCTGGATGTACTGTCCTTTGGTGAGAGTGGGGTAGTGAAGTCTCCCACCATCAGTGTGAGGGTCAATGTGTGATTTAAGTTATGATAGAGTTTCTTTTACAAAGGTGAGTTCACTTGTGTTTGGGACATAGATAATCAGAATTGAAATTTCATCTTGGACTTTTTAATGATGAGTATGAAGTGTCCTTCCCTCTCTCTTTTGTTTAGTTTTTTTTGAAGTCTGTTTTGTTAGATATTAAAATGGGCTTGCTTCTTAGATTCATTTGCTCAGAATATCTTTTTCTAACCTTACAAGTGTGTCTCTTGGATGCAGCAGAAGAATGGATCCTGTATTCGGATCCATTCTGTTAGTCTATGTCTTTTTATTGGGGGATTTAGAGCATTGATATTGAGCAGTATCAAGGACCAGTAATTGTTGATTCCTATTATTTTGTTGTTGTGGTTGTGTGTATGCATGGGCACGCATGCTATTCTTTCTTTTGGTTTTGCTGGTGTGAGATTATTTTCTGTATTTTCATGGGTATTATTACTTCCTCATGTTGGAGTTTTCAATCTAGTACTTTCTGTACTAGATTAGTTAGATAGATATTGTTTGAATTTGACTTTATCATGGAATGTATTTTCTCCACCTGTGGTGGGATAGCTGGGCTCTAGTGGAGACATACTGTCCCGACTGTTATTGACTGGGTTCTTATGCTGGCATCTAGGCTGGGTTTGTGGTCATTATAGGTCTAGCTGCTGGTTTCTGGGTTTGTCTTTGTTAGGTGGGTGTTTGTTCCTCGGTTTCTGCTTCTCTGGATTTTCAGGAAGGGTATTGATGGTGTTGCCTGTTTTATTGGCCGGCTCAGTTGGTGTGTTCACAGGGGAGCCTACCTGGTCTTCAGACAGGTGTGGTGGAAATTTTCTTCTGTGACTTATTTTTGGAAATTATCTTCTGTGCATTTGACCTACTTTCTTCCTTCTTCTAGAACAATGGTTCTTAGGAGTGATCTTTTTTTATAGTGTCACAGAGTTTCTGCACGTTCCACTCATGGCTTTATTTCTTTTTTCAGATTCAATGTTTCAGCATGGTAATCCCATTCCTTTACTTTGTCTTCAACTCTTGATATTCTTTTTTTTTCTACTTGACATGTTATTTTGACGACGCTTCCCATTTAGTACTTTTTAATTTTATGTACTAAAAATTTTCAGTTCAAGTTTTTTTCAGTTTAACCCTTCAGAAATTCTACATCTTTATTGAATTCTATTTTATCTATTGACTTGTTTTCTTTATTTCATTCAACTGTGTGTTTTATTCCAGCATTTATTCATCTCTTCTTTGAGTTCCTTGAACATATTTATAATTATTGTTTTGAAGTCATTTCTTCTATATCATTTAACCTTATTTTATTAGAGCACATTAGTATGGGAGTACTAATTTTTGGAGGAGACACATGGTCTTAGTTATTCATATTGTTTGTGTTTTTGCACATGTTTTCCCCAGAAATCTGGAGTTGGGTCACTGGTAGTTTTTCTTCATATGGATATCTATCCTACCTTTGTTGAGTAGATATGTGAATCTATGTTTTCAGTGACTGCATCTTTTCAGGTTATAAACCAGCTGAATAGTGCTTGTGGTCCAGTCTCAGTACATTTGATGGATGATGTCTGAATAGTTATCAGAGGTAACTCTAGCTCAGCCAGGGTTAGGTAAACCTAGACGAGTCTTGATATAGATCCTTAGAAGTTTTGGGGAAGCTCATAAAAATATATAGGTGGCTCTTAGGTTTAAGAAACTTGGGTCACAGTGAGAATGGGCAGTGTTACCTGGGGAAGGTGTGGAGGACTATCGTACTCTAGAAATTGTTATGACATCAAAGCAGGTATAGGGCCCTAACCTGGAGGGGAAGCTCCAGAAATATCATTCCCATCACCAAAGATAGAGGTCCCTATATTTCAATCAGCTCAGAATATGTGGACCTATGTGATGGGAGAGAAGACCATGCCTCATGATTTTTTACTGAAATGTTTTAGATTTATATTGTAGAAACTCTAGATATTGACTCTGCTTGACAAGAGTTCATGTTTTTGTTTAGTGACTTATTTGAACTAAGCCGAGAAAGGCTACTAATCCAATGATATGAGTCCTTTACTACCCCCTGCTCAGATTCTTAAAATAGCTTTTCCTTAGGCCCCTCTTCTTCGGGAATGTGCTGTGATTGGCATAACTTGTGTTTTATTAACCAGTTGTTAATTATTGACTTGCAAAATCTGTGCTTATATCTAGGCAGAACTGTAGTGGCATTTCAATTGTATTTTAATAAATAAAGCTTGCCTGAAGATCTGAGAGTAAAACAGTCCCACTGGTCAGCCTTACAGACTGCATGTGTGATGTTAACACACAACACACACCTTTAATTCCAGTAGCCACACAAGTTGCCATAGAAACTGGGCTGTTCATGCCTTTAATGACAGTGGTGCACACCTTTCATCCCAGCCCTAGAGAGGATTATAAAATGGGAGGAAACAGCTCACAACACACAATCTCATTCTGAGATTCCTAGAGGCAGGATTGCCTTTTCAGACTGAGATTGAGGTGAGAGCCAGTGGCTGGCTGTTTTGCTTTTAAATTGAATCCCAACTTCTCTCTCTGAGTTTTTATTAACCATGCATCACAGAACTTATTGTATAGAGTAGGAAGTGATGGTGGGAAGGATTGAGCTTGCTCTCCATTAACTTGCATGAGAAATTTCCTGCAGTGTAGGAGCTGAGTGGGGACATGCATGACTTCTGCTCTACTTGAATAGGTCTTTTGCAGAACTGAACTGATGGGGAAGAATTCTCCTGTTTCCCCAGTTGTCATTCCCACCTATAATAGCTCTTCTACAATGTTGAGTAGGGTAGGGTAGGGGTGGTACAGGGGTGGGTCTGTACCTATGTAAAATATCTTAGTTTTCCCTTTCCCCCCCACATTTGTCCTTTTTAAAGCTTTTAAAAGTTTGATGAAAAAAAATGATTGCAAATACTCTGGGAAATCTCCAGAAGCTTAAAATAATTGTCAATAATTTTTCCCCTTAAAGAAATGTTTGTTCAAGAGATTTTTGCTGAGCTGCTTGCCTTGCTATTTCCTGAGCTTTTGTGTTTCATCTTGTGATTTTGCTAAAGACTTGTTTTAATAAAAATACCATATTCATTATTTTAGTGTCAGGTGCTGGGGCTAGCACTAGAAATACAGAGACAAAGTCTCCCAGTACTTCTAGACAGACAGTAATCCAATTATTTTCCCAAACAGAATGGTATTATGCAGACAATAATCACAGACTGTTGCAAATGCAGATAACAAAGGGCACTAACCATCACTATAGAGATGAAGAGTAGCTGGAGGTTGGTTTTGGACAAGAGGTAAAATTTAACCTGGATTAGAAAATATGAATAAAACTTGTCTTTTGAGAGAGGAAGAATAGGTACTTCAGATAGCAGTAGAGAACAAAAACTGATACGTATACCAAGAATATTTAATCAAGTGCAATATAACAGAGTACTTTAGCCCACATAAGGCATGTTGGACTTCTTACTTGTTGGTATGGGAGGATGTTTTTGAAGCAGTAAAAATACAAGAAAAGTGAGAAACCAGACATAAAACGACTAACGAGAGTCAGTACAAGAAGAGTCAAAGTCTCTAAGTAAGAGTGTGTAATAACTTTGAAGTTTCTTCCTTTTTCAGTTATTTCATGTACCCCTGGTTCAAGAACTCGTTCCTAGAGTATGCTGTGGTGTTTCTACCTTTGTGTTCTTCAGGCTCATTTTATTTATCAATATCTGTAGGTGAAGAGAAAAGAGGATGATCTCAAATTTTGGTGGGGAAACCAAATGGCCAATGGTAAAGGCGTTTCTGAGACAGAATTAATCAAGTAGATTTGTTTGTTAATAGAACTAATTGGGCTATTACAGACATTTTAATAAGCAAAATTTTCTTTAGGGAACAACCACCATGACTTTCCAAAGGCAACATCTTGTAGTAGGAGCAGCCATAGACCAGATGTTGTGGTAGGAGGATAGGAAAAAAAAATCAGAGATTTGCAAAGTAGATACTATTATTTTGATTCTCCCATCTTTATAAGTTTGCCTCACACATTCCAGATGGCCTTCTAGTTGAATGGACATTTAAAATAAAAAGTTTCTGAAGATGTAGTATATTTTAGAACACCTAGAACTTTATATTTGCTCAGCACTCTATTCTAATTTGCTTTGTGTTGCTGTTATAAATGCCAAGGCCAAAACAAATGTGGATAAGAAAGGGTCCACTTGACATATATTTCCATGTCATCATTCAATATCCAGGGAAGTCAGGGCAGGAACCTGGAGGCAGGAACTGAGGCAAAAGCTATGAGAGAATGTGGTTTACTGACTTGCTCTAGCTTATTTCAGTTACCTTTTTATGTATATATATATATATATATATATATATATATATATATATATGTATGGCCAAGGGTCACCTACCTACAGATGGAACATTCACACTGGCTGTGCACTAGCACATCAACTAACAATAAAGAAAATACAGACATGAACATTGGACAATCTGATGGAAGAGATTCTGTCTTTCTAGGCAATTAAACTTGTTAACTTGACAAAAACTAACCCATATACACACTTATATCAACCCTCTATCTTGTGTTGTAGATCTGTTTTAGGCACCTTTACTTTGCCAAGAGGTTATGAACAAACTAAAAATTAAAATTTCAAGACAAGTAGCACAGGCATTAACAGTTGTTAAGTCATAATCTATAAAAATCTCATAACTTAACATCATGAGAAGTTATTTTTGGCTCCTTTAAAATACAATTGTATGTTCCTGATTGTCAGGAGGCTCTCCTCCAAGTCACAGTTTGAGGATCTTGCATCAGATGGCTCCGCTATTTCCAGCGCCTCACAGTCTTGTGAGGAATGTTCTGCCTGCAGGTGAAGACAAGTAAACGGCAGTAATGAAAACCTCCCCCATGGTGGTCTGCAAGTGGCACCATGACATTTCTGCACACATCCTCTTGGCAGGAACAATTTCTGGGTTTACACTTAGAGTAAAAGGCTTTAGAAAGTGTAGTTCTGGGCTGGGATGTTACTTCTTAACAAATTTTGGCAGGACTAGCCACCTGCTTCTGACATAAAAATCTTAGTTCTCTATTCTACTAAATGGTGAGTTCGGTAATAATGACTTTATTCATAAAACAAATGGCAGGAGAATTTTATTTACTCCATTTTGTATTCTGTGAAGTGAACATTACCCCTCACTTCCATTCACTGAAACTTTTACTCTTTCCTCTAGAAGATATTAAAAATAAGGACCTTGTTCTGGGATATTCTGCTGCCTGCAAGGAGAGTTATCTAGGTCAGGATGGGGGATCTCTGTCTTGGAGAGGAGAGAAGAGAAGACACACACACACACACACACACACACACACACACACACACACAGAGAGAGAGAGAGAGAGAGAGAGAGAGAGAGAGAGAGAGAGAGAGAGCTAGCTTTTTATGTCGGAAAGGGATAGCAAAATCATATGAGGTAGACTGACCTTCTAGAAACTGAAAAGTCATGTGAAGTACTGGGTACTGGGTGATATGGGCATTTTTAAAAGGGAAAAAAAAGAAAGACTGAAGTACATCTGTGGACAGCTGAAGATGGGAATTTGAATGGAACATTGTACATGAACCAAAGAACTTGTGAGCACTTACAGTTAGGAAGTCAACTGCCTCATGATGCTGTTTGGGTATACCCAGAGCACCACTTTCTCATTGTGGACATCCCTATGTGTGTGAGGAGACAGTAGCAGGAATAAACAATCAGAAATGTTGCTTAATATTTATGACTGCCATATTTAGTATATTTATGACTGCTTCATCTAGTGTCATATTTATGACTGCTGTATTTATTGTCCTGAGGACAATGGCTTTCATGAGTTTCAGTGAATGCACACGACAGAGGCTTAAAATGGAAATTCCAACTGGAAGACTGTTGTTGTTCTTGGAGGGTTCTTAGAGTTCATGATGATAAAGGTAGAGAGTGTAAGGAAGTGGAAAAGTCACCATTCAGATTTCAAGAGGAGTGTTGTCAGAGGTTCCTGCCCAGTCCTGCAGCTGTTCACTTCCCCAGAAACACACAGTCGTCTGCATTAATTATAATTTTGTTGGCCTATTAGCTCAGGCTTCTTATTAACTACTTCTCTCTCTCTCTCTCTCTCTCTCTCTCTCTCTCTCTCTTTCTTTCTTAAAAATTTCTGTCTCTTCCCCGCCACCGCCTCCCATTTCCCTTCCCCTCCCCCAATCAATTCCCCCTCCCTCGTCAGCCCAAAGAGCAATCAGGGTTCCCTGATGTGTGGGAAGTCCAAGGACAACCCACCTCCATCCAGGTCTATTTAGTGATCCTAGAGAAGCTAAATAAGGAGAACCCAAAGAAAAACATATAGGCATCCTCCTGAATATTAACCTCCATCAGGCGATGCAAGGAGACAGAGACCCACATTGGAGCACCAGACAGAAATCTCAAGGTCCAAATCAGGAGCAGAAGGAGAGAGAACATGAGCAAGGAACTCAGGACCGTGAGGGGTGCACCCACACACTGAGACAATGGGGATGTTCTATCGGGAACTCACCAAGACCAGCTGACCTGGGTCTGAAAAAGCCTGGGATTTCTTTGGTTTTTTTTGAGACAGGGCTTCTCTGTGGCTTTGGAGCCTGTCTTTTGACTAGCTCTTGTAGACCAGGCTGGCCTCAAACTCACAGAGATCCACCTGCTCTGCCTCCCAAGTGCTGGTATTAAAGGTGTGTACCACCAATACCTGCCTTATTAACTAACTCTTACATTTTACATTAACCCATAATTATTGTCTGAGTTAACCACATGGCTTGGTACCTATATCAGTGAGACATTCTCATCTTGTGTCTTCTGAGTCTGGTGACAAATGTAGACTGAGCCTTTCCTCTTTCCAGAATTCTTCTATTCTCATCACCCTGCTTATATTTCCTGCCTGGCTTCTGGCAAACCAGCATTTTATTAAAACCAATACAAGTGATAAATCTTTACATGGTACAAAACTATTGTCCCACGGTCCTTCCTCTTTTTTTTTCTTCTCAAAACAAGAACTCTGAATCTGATCTTCTTTGTTTAGTGTTTTTTTCCTGACAATTATTTATAACAACTTGTAACCAACACTCTAAACAAAGACAAACACCCATAATCCATTTTTGGGAAAGTGGGCTTAGTTTTCTAGGCTACTTCTTGCTGATTGGGGGTGCTTATAATCTTATGGGGACCTAAAGAAAATTTAGGATTATGGTCAAATCCTGACTCAAATATTCTGAACTGGCTGAAGCTTACTCACACTAATAATAATAGTGAGTAATAGAGTGAATACTTGTGAGCTATTATTTATAGTCAATTTACATTGGTATAGATTCTTGTGTGTTTGATTCAAATTCAAATTATATTGAATATGCTCCTATTTCTGTTTATACTATTTGTACACCTAGGCAGTTATTTTGTCATATTGTATGCATGCATGCTTCTACCTCTGCTTAAGACATTTTGTATATTGATACAATTTTAGGATATATTCATCATATTGCACTATACATTTCTACTTTTGATCAAGATACTTATACATAGTATACATTTTGAGGTCACTTTCCTCATTTGCTGCACAATTGTTTAAAGATTATTTAATATTCTAATATGAAGTCTTAGTCTTTAAGCTATATATGTATTAAATATTATAGGTCTATAGTCATCTATTATTGTCATACTTATAATTAGACTAATTAGGTTCTTTAGATACATGGAGATTGTATTCCGCATACATAGGAAATCTTCGATCACTTCAAATAACTGTAGAATATGTCATTTAAATAACTTAGGACTTTTCATGACAATGAGACACATCTGCTCCTGTCAGCACCAATCTACTTCAAGAGGAAGATGGGTATCAAAGAGGCTCCTTATGGAGTTGGTTAGCCATTTGGACTAGAAACTTCTCTTGTTATGGACTGCTTGATGTTATGCTGTATGAACTGGACATGCAGGACCCACAGAAAAAAATGACAACCGAACTTGCCTAAAGGTGAGACATCCTTTGGGGTTCCTGCTTCATGAAAGAGTCTGTCAGAAATTCTGCAAGACACTGAAGAAAGCAACTGATGAACTTTGCTATCACAGGGCAGAATAGATCTTCAAATTTCTTGCCTTTGAAAATGGTCTGTCAGTTACTCTAGACCTTAGCCAAAGTTGTTTGCTTCCTCATTGCAAATGAGATTTTGGGTGATTACCCAGGTAGCCAGTTGTTTCTGTCATCTACTGCACATTTTGGAAGCTGCTTGATTGCACTTCCTGCCTACTCAAGTAATATTATCTCACTTCTCAGGCCTTTGATGGGGTTGAAGATTAGATAGTCATAGTTACTTTCCTCTTATGATTTAGCCAAGATATTTCTAATACAAGACTGAGACTCCTTAATAGAATGATTATTGAAGCATTTAGCATGTGTTTCTTGCTTGATATTATTTATGCTGGTTGTTATTCTAATTTTTATACTGTTTATTTCTTCTTATTGTATATAGTGTTGTATTAGGCTTAGAACTCTTTTATTTAAACAAAATGGGGAGGCTGCTGTGGGAACTCCTTCAGTCAGTAGAATTTAAGATACCAGCTCACTTGTACCTGGCCTCTTATATTATAAATGGCGATGTAAGGCATGTGCTTGCTCTCTCTCCAGGCTTCTGGATTCTGTTCCTGTTCTACATTCATGCAGAGGACTATGATTTGTGACTCTACCTCTAAATAAATAACCCTTTATTATACTCAATTCTGAGCTAGTATGGGATTATTTTATAGTGTCCATTATCAGAGGGGGCTTATCAAATAGTGGGTGCAACATTTCATTGCTTCTTCATATAAGGTATTTTATTGCAAATTTCCAGTCTTGGCAGTGTATGGTAAAGATGAATTCCATGGAATTCTACCCTAAGATTGCTGACTTCCAGTCCTGTGCCTACCATTTTCCAGGTGATTCCTCTCAATACATATATATGTTCTCAGTATCTAAGTGTTTAATCTCCTGTCTTGTGATAACTGTAGTCTGTATCTCATTGGATGCCTGTGACACTGAGAAGACAGTTTTTGTTTGTATATCTGTTGATGGAAAACAAGACCTTGCTCAAGCTAGAAGGGTACTTTACCCAGGACCTACATACTTAGCTCTGCTTGTGAGTTTGTGTGAGTCAATTTTATAAATAGAATCCAGAATAATATTTGGAACATAGCAACACACAAATGTTAGCCATCATCATCATTATTATATTGTTCTTTTTGCTTTTATATTTTCCTTTGTATCTGTCAATTCTAGTTAAAATGAAGCAACAACAAAAATAGCAACTTAAGAATACCATGAAAAAAAATACAACTGAATCAAAGAACTCTTCTTATAACTTAAGAGTTTTTTATTTATTTATTTATTTATTTATTTTTTCTTTTTTTATTGAGAAAAGGAGAAAAAAAAAACAAGTTTCCACCTCCTCCCAGCCTCCCATTTCCCTCCCCCTCCTCCCACCCTTCTCCCGCTCCCCCCACTCCTTTCCCCCTCCCTCTCCAGTCCAAAGAGTAGTCAGGGTTTTCTGCCCTGTGGTAAGACCTAGGACCTCCCACCTCCGTCCTAGGAAGGTGAACATCCAAACTGGCTAGGCTCCCACAAAGCCAGCACATTACGTAGGATCAAACCTCCGTGCCATTGTCCTTTGCGTCTCATCAGCCCTCATTGTTCGCCATGTTCAGAGAGTCCAGTTTTATCCCATGCTTTTTCAGTCACAGTCCAGCTGGTCTTGGTGAGCTCCCAATAGATCAGCTCCACTGTCTCAGTGGGTGGGTGCATCCCTCGTGGTCCCGACTTCTTTGCTCATGTTCTCCCTCCTTCTGCTCCTCATTGGGACCTTGGGAGCTCAATCCAGTGCTCCTGTGTGGGTCTCTGTCTCTATCTCCATCCATCACCAGATGAAGGTTCTATGATGATATGCAAGATATTCGTCAGTATTGCTCTAGGATAGGTTCATTTCAGGTTCCCTATCCTCAACTGCCCAAGGAACTAACTGGGGACCTCAGCTTGGGCACCTGGGAGCCCCTCTAGGGTCAGGTCTCTTGCCAACCCTAAAGTGGCTCCCTTAACTAAGAATTGTGGTTCCGTGCTCCCCTGTCCAACCTTCCTTTATCCCAATCCTCCTGTTTTCCCAAGGCCCTACCTCCTTCCCTTCTAACTTTTCTCTCCCCATCTCCCCTTACCCCCATCCCACCCCACCCCCAAGGAAGAGATGGGAAGGCGCCAATACAAGAATTCCTCCAACTTAAGAGTTTTAAACTGTGAAGAAATGTTATATTTTAGTAAATGTCTTTAGAAATCTATTGGCTGATCATATAGTTTTGAGAGTTAGTAAGCTGTATTTGTGGAGAGGCTTTCATTTCACACACTTAGAAGATGGCAGAGATTCTCCTACCATCAACTCCTGCATTACTGTAGTGCATTATTACTAAGTGAAGGGCATTGCTGTATTAGGCTGTATTGTGCCATATACTTCTAAGGTTTAAACAAATATATGGTATCATTTATCTTCTATTACAGTATCAAACACAACAATTCTTTGTAAGTACTTCTTTATCATGAATATAACCATGTATGTATATATTTGATGAATTGTTCTTTCATTTTTCTCACTTACAATATTTCTATACGAATTTAGTATTAAGGTAAGATAGATTCAAAGAGTGAAAGGGAGTGTATCTACTATCTAGAACAGATTGTAGATAATTGGTATACTGATTTATGAAATGTTTATTTTTTAAATCATTTGTAAAACAATCATGGCTTGGTACATTCTTTGGAAGACATTAATTATTTACTGAACTTTGTATGCTTTCTTTCAAAAATTGGGAACTTTTTACAATACATTGAACTTTGTATCTCTTTCTGGCCTGGAACTCACTGTGCAGTGTAGGCTAGCTTTAAACTTAGCAGTGATCATCCTGCCTCTGCCTCTAGAGTGCTGGGATTACAGGTATAGGCTAACATGTCTGGCTCAGTATTTTAAAAATAGTTATTAGATAGTTGTATAGAGGGAAACATATTTGCTGTTGGGGAGGGAAGGGTAAATTACAAGTGTGACTCAGTGATGATCACAAGTGTCCACTTATGATCAAAAGTCCTGTTTCCTTCCTGGAGTGCGGCTTGGATTTGATGAATCACTTTTAATGAGTAGGAGAAAATGAGTCTTATAATGTGATGCCAGAAACAAATTATAGGAAGCATTGTGGATTACTGCTCACTTTCTCCCAGGCCCTCGAATCCCTTTTGCTGTGAGGCTACCAGGAACTGGTAAGGAGCTAACATTTTATGCTAATATTTCACAAACAACTAAGGTATCTGGCAATTTTGTGACTGACGTCTTGGAAGATGATCTACCAATGCCAATCAAACTTTGGGGTGACTATACCATATTTGTATGGAATATGATGGGCCAAAATCACCTAGCTAAGCTGCACATGGGTTCTTCATCCTCATAAATGTGTAAAATTAGAACTGTTTGTGTGTTAGACCATGTACTGGTTAATTTTGAACACCAACTTGCTTGAATTATTAATGAAACACACCTTTGAGTATGTCTGTGGGGATACTTCCAGAGTGGATTAACTGAGGGAAAAGACCTACCGTAATGTGAATAACAGCATCCCATGATTTGGCAGCCCAGGCTGAAAAGGAAGAGAAGGGAGGTAGCTCTCAAGGGCTGACATGTCTCATATTTCTTCCATGTTCCACTAATATGTGAGAAAACAGTTGTCAGATGCTCTCACTATCATGTAGTCCTTTCTCAACTAATGTGTTTTCTCTGTCATGGTAGACTGTGTTGTATCAAAGCCTGAGCTAGAGCAGAATCCCCCCTCCCCCTTAAGTTGCTTCTGTTGGGTGTTTTATCACAGCAACAAGGAAAATAACTAAGAAAGACTACTACATAATAAAGGTATTTAGAGAATATCTATAATGATTTAAGCATGCTCCTTGGCAACCCGTTTCTCCTAAAATACCACACATGTATGCATGAGCACAAATATACACATATATCCACCCATTGACTTCTAAAGCACATCTAATTCAAGTCTACATTCTTTTTTTTTTAACTTTTTTTTATTGAGAAAAGGAGAAAAAAAAAACAAGTTTCCTCCTCCTCCCAGCCTCCCATTTCCCACCCCCTCCTCCCACCCTTCTCCCCCTCCCCCCCACTCTTCTCCCCCTCCCCCCACTCCTCTCCCCCTCCCTCTCCAGTCCAATGAGCAGTCAGAGTTCCCTGCCCTGTGGTAAGTCCTAGGTCCTCCTCCCTCCGTCCATTTCTAGGAAGGTGAACATCCAAACTGGCTAGGCTCCCACAAAGTCAGCACATTATGTAGGTTCAAAACCCCATGCTATTGTCCTTGGGTTCTGATCAGCCCTCATTGTTCGCCATGTTCAGAGAGTCCAGTTTTATCCCATGCTTTTTCAGTCACAGTCCAGATGGCCTTGGTGAGCTCCCAATAGATCAGCTCCACTGTCTCAGTGGGTGGGTGCTCCCCTCGTGGTCCCGACTTCTTTGCTCATGTTCTCCCTCCTTCTGCTCCTCATTGGGACCTTGGGAGCTCAGTCCAGTGCTCCAGTGTGGGTCTCTGTCTCTATCTCCATCCATCACCAGATGAAGGTTCTATGGTGATATGCAAGATATTCGTCAGTATTGCTATAGGATAGGGTCGTTTCAGGTTCCCTATCCTCAACTGCCCAAGGAACTAACTGGGGACCTCAGCTTGGGCATCTGGGAGCCACTCTAGGTTCAAGTCTCTTGCCAACCCTAAGGTGGCTCCCTTAACTAAGAATTGTGCTTCCGTGCTCCCCTATCCAACCTTCCTTTATCCCAATCCTCCTTTTTCCCCAAGTTCCCCCCATTCTCCCCTTCTCCCTTTTCTCTCCCCATCTCCCCTTACCCCCATCCCACCCCACCCCCCAAGATCTCAATTTTCTCCCCGGCAATTTTGTCTACTTCCCATAGCCAAGAGGACAACTATATGTTTTTCCTTTGGTTCTCCTTCTTACTTAGCTTCTTTGGGATCACCAATTGTAGACTCCGTGACCCTTGTTTATGGCTAGAAACCAATTCTGAGTGAGTACATCCCATATTCATCTTTTTGGGTCTGGGTTACCTCACTCAGGATAGTGTTTTCTATTTCCATCCATTTGCATGCAAAATTTGAGAAGTCATTGTTTTTTACTGCAGCGTAGTACTCTAATGTGTAGATATTCCACACTTTCTTCATCCATTCTTCCATTGAAGGGCATCTAGGTTGTTTCCAGTTTCTGGCTATTACAAATAATACTGCTATGAACATAGTTGAACAAATGCTCTTGTCATATGATAGGGCATCTCTTGGGTGTATTCCCAGGAGTGGTATTGCTGGAATACTGTGATTCTGTCCATTTCATAATTTTAGTACTATTTTAAGGATTGGCTATGGTTGTCAACTTGGATAATTGCCTTGGTGACTCACCTCCTAATCTGCTGATGCTTCATGTAAAATAATACAACGCTGTGTTAGAAGTGGGATTTAAGACTTTATCACTAAGGTAAGGCACCAACCTTCCCCAGAAATGAATCCTAGCTAAGCCATAGTGTTGCTTCCTTCAGTGCAGATATACTTTTATCCAGAGGCAATTTAGAGAAAACCATGTGCATTTCTTCTTTTGTTTTCTAGGTTATTTGTTTATCTATTCAGTGTGTGTGGCTGTACACCTGCCCTGGCCTGCATGTGAAGGGCAGAGGACACTTTGCAAGAATCAACTCTCTCCTTCCACTCTGCTCATTGTGCAAATCCAAATCAAGTCATTGGGCTGAGTGACAAGTTCCTTTCTGAAGCCCCTTCATCACTGAGCATGTATGTTCCTTCTTGCCCCCTTCTCTTCTCCCTTTTCCCTCCTTCCCCCTTCTTTTTCTCTAGTAAACGCTAAAAGATGATACCAGGAGGCCACAGTGAAAAAGAACTTGGTTCATTACCATCTGTATCCTTGGGAAGCAAAGATACAGGGATCTGACCTGAAGCTAAAAAAATGTATTAGCCCACTTTCATAGCTGGTATCTTTACTTCCTTTCCTGTAAGAAGCTGACAGGTTTCTGTAAGTTGGTGAATGCAGAGTTTAACTCAGTAGTTCCACTAGTCAAACTATCTCGAACAAAGGGTAACATCCAGGTAGAGAGGAGCGAAGAGAGCCTCAGCTTCCCTGACTTGCCTCGATGACTAGAGGACAATGGCAGCTGTGTGTGAGCACTTGCTGATGTGTCCTTGTACATTAATGAATTCAGAGAGGATGTGACAGCCATCTATCATGTCTCAGTTGAGCCAGGTTCTGGACACACAGTGGCGGGTGCACACATCCCCTTACCTCAAAGATGAGATTCTGTTCTGGTGACTTGGGGCTCAAGTCCTTGTGTCATGGCCCATACATGTCTGACCCTAGTCAAAATGCAGTCGCAGGAAAGCGTCTGTATGTCTTTTTGCCTCTGCTGTCTTTACCCATCAAAGGCAACTATGAGAGGAGAAACTTATAAATTCCAAGCACACTGTGTTTCTGTAGACAAAGAGCCCCCCCAAATGATTATAAATCCTGAAAACTGAATATCCTGAGATGTCTTCATGCATCAAAGTATGATTCCTGAAACCATTTTATTTAATGGAAAAAAAAAAAACTAAAGGACACTGAAACCTTGAGATATACAATAAGTGTTGTTTCTTCAGGAGAGCAATAATGTCAGAAGGGTGGCCACTGACAAAGGTTCAGATCTGTGTGACTAAAGCTGTACACAGCAGGTAAATATGTGTTCGCTTATGCAGGCTCAGGGAAGCTGAAGAAATTAGTTCTTGTTAGTTTTTTTTTTTTTTTTTGACAAGTCTGGGCAGAGGCTGAGGCCCCACAGAGCTTGCTTTCCACCTGACTACCTATGGCAAACCAGTAGCACCAGCTAGAGCCCTGTTTCAGGAAGCAAAAACCGTGCTAGCTGTTGTAAACAGAAAGACATTTAAAAGATGTAATTAAGTGTTTGCAAAACCACCGAGGCCTGCAGGAGCAGGCTATAGACTGTGTCTTTAAGAATAACTCACAGAACAAGATTGTTGAATTGGCCCACCAGGGTGCTCTGTCTCTGTAAATGTTAAAGAAGAGAGGGATCTGGACCCCACTGGGGACCTGTAGCATTCCCTGTAAAGAGATGCAGGGAGGCAGGAAGCAGAAGGCAGATGCCTGCCTTTCAGCAGTAACACAGAGAGTAGTCAAACCCAGGGCACAACTCCCTCAGTCTAACAGCTCCTGAAAGTCACGGAGCTAGTCACCCTATCACTGGGATGTGCTTCTGAGAAGCTCACCATTGCTATGGTGAAATTCGCAACACCTCAGTATCTTTCTCATTTAAATGCCCATCTGGCATGGCTTTGGCTAGCAAGGCACAATAGATTTCTTAGTAGAGGAAGGAGGGGTTTAGGCTTTGTTTTCCTGGAAGAAAAAAGGGATAGAAAGTCTGGTGCTACCTTTTCTTTCTTCCTTCCTTGAGTGTTGCTGAAGCCATTTTGTACCCTAAGAATTTAAAACCAGCATGCTTTAGATGGAGACTTTTAAAGTGTACTAGCAATTTTCTACTTGGAACTTCATGTTATTGGAAACAGAAAATAAAATCTTGTTACTCTATGCCAAAGGAATTAAATATTAGATGCTAAAAATCTACATTAAACTCACAGCAGCTCTGATTATATACATAAAAGATTTGTGTAGGCTTGATGTTTTGTCATAGAGCTCCACCCTTCCATTAAATTCATATAGTTAATGGTTGGGATGTGTGAGAAAGAGACATTCTTTCTTTTTAAAAAGTTATGTTCATTATTACTTTGGGTGTGTAGGTGTTCTGCCTATATGTATATCTGTAGACCACTAGTGTGCTTGATGCCCCTAGAAGTCAGAAAAAAGTATCTGGTTCCCTGGAACTAAAGTTAAAGATGGTTGTGAGTTGTTTCATGGATTCTGGGAACCTAACCTCAGTCTTCTGGAAGAGCAGCCAGTGATCTTAACCATGGGGCTTTGTCTCCAGCCCCATGAGAGACATTTCCTTTAGTGATGGTGATGTAGCCACAGGGAAAATGCTCATGTTCCTGTAAACAACCCTTCAATCACGTGTTCATAAGCAACTCAAAGGAAACTCATTTGAGTTGTTTTAAAAAGGCAAAGGACTTCAAAAGAGGTAGAGAAAGAAGAGAGAGTCATGGGTAAATGATAGAATTATATTATAGATATGTGTGGAAGTGTCGTGATGAAATCCATTACATACAGCTAATGTAACTAATAAAAACATGGACAACACAATAAATTGTTATAGCACTCTTCCTTTCCTGCCTTTCCTTCTCTTTGTCCTCTTTCCTTCCTCTTATGCCTCTTCCTTTTCTTTTTTCTTCCTTGTCCCCTCTTCTTTGTCTTCTTTCTCTTTTCTCCAATCTCTCTGTGGAGGGTGATATATCCAAAAGACTACACTGGAGGAAGACATCAGTGTAACATAGTCTTTTTCCATTAGAAAGGCTTATCTTCTTTTGCAATATATCCTCTGCACCATATCTGTCTATTCTGACTCCAACAGCTATAATTTTCTCTAGATATATTGCACTGCTCTGACTGTGAGATGGTTTCTCAGGACACTTACTAGATTGAACTGTGTAGAATTGCTGGTATTTGACCATTTTAACTACAAAAAATGTACTAACTTTATGTGGTGCCGCCTAGTTATGTAACTTGGGCAGTTAATAGAAAACTCCGAAACAAAAACAAGCCAATTTATAATCCAACAAGATCCATCAAGTTAGTGAATTAATTCATCCAGGTCTGTTTTTCCCTTTATAGTCCAATACTGTGACATCTCTTTGGACAATTCAAAACATTCAGTGTCATACTCCAAAATTAGCAGTTTCCTTTCCAACTCAATGTAGACTCTAGACTTAAGGTTGTGTGTGGAATTTATCTAAACTTGCAAGATTTGGTGGAATGTGGTAGAATATCACCACACGTGATTTTGTCTTGGAAAATTTCTTAGTAGGTTACACAGAAGGATCTTCTTTCAGTAACCCCAAGTCAATTCCTTCATGAGTATGGTAAAGGGTAGGATGAAAGGCTTGGTGTTCTGTTCACTAGCAACACTGAAGGAAGATCTAAATGCAGCACATCCTGCCTCCAAGAGAAGGTACTTATTTACCCTTGTTCTGCTCAATGGGCATTTACCCTAGGTCTTGGATTATGTCTATCAAGCCCCAGTTCTTCATAGGCATCAGGATAGGAGATGATCTAGAAATTATCATGATCTCTGACTTTGATGTTCTGTAGTCATGTTTCAGAAACCCAACGTTGTCAAGATCTTTAATTTTTTTTGCACTAATAAATTTTCAATGGAATAATTGCTCTTCTTAGTTAAGAATTCTTCTTTTGATATCACTGCTGATGCATCTGATAATTATAAGAAGTACCTGGGAAGGTTACCAGCACTCCATTTCAATTAACACCATGGGGTTGCCGAGGAAACAGTTGGTAGTTAACTGACAGATAATTCCAATACTAGTTAACACTTCTGAAACAGAAGGTTTTCCTCTAGTCTAGAAAGAGAGCTTGGAGGGTATAGGATTAACTAGAAGTTGGTGAGAAATAATAACTAAAAAGACATTCTTTTAAATATTACTTAATGCTGACAGTTATATTCATTTCAGTGGCAAACTCTTTTGACCAGGACTCATCGGTTTTGCTCAGCCTCATGATTTCTGTGCCTAGTATGGAGCCACGTAAACAGTCAAGTGAAATCCTAGTTGATCAGATAAATGAGTGAATAAAATGGTTATATAGTTTCAGTATTTTATGACCCATTCCTAAGGAGCTATCTATGTTTCATAAAATATAGAAATGTAAAAAAAAAACATTTAGTCACAGCACTTTAAAGCCATCATTTCCTACATGTATTTCTATTGCTTAAAGCGGGGAGTATCTGTTATGGGGCTGAGTGTTATTCTAACTCTTTGGTCTTCTCCATGTACCACTTCTCAATTGATAAAACTATCCATTATCAAAAATGAGGTGTTCATAGGTTTGTGGGTTAAAATCCGGGTTTTCTATACGATTCCATTGGTCGACTTCTCTGTTTTTATGCCAGTGCCACACTGTTTTCATTACTGTAGCTCTGTAATAGAGTTTGAAGTCAGGGATGGTAATGCCTCCAGAAGATCCTTTATTGTATAGGATTGTTTTGGCTATCCTGGGTTTTTTGTTTTTCCATATAAAGTTGATTATTGTCCTCTCCAGATCTGTGAAGAATTTTGATGGGATCTTGATGGGGATTGCATTGAATGAGGGCTGATGAGACGCAAAGGACAATGGGACGGGGGTTTGATCCTACGTAATGTGATGGCTTTGTGGGAGCCTAGCCAGTTTGGATGTTCACCTTCCTAGATATGGACGGAGGCGGGAGGTCCTAGGTCTTACCACAGGGCAGAAAACCCTGACTGCTCTTTGGACTGGAGAGGGAGGGGGAAGGAGTGGGGGGAGGGGGAGAAGGGTGGGAGGAGGGGATGTAGGGTGGGAGGAGGGGGAGGGAAATGGGAGGCTGGGAGGAGGTGGAAACTTGTTTTTTTTTCTCCTTTTCTCAATAAAAAAAAAA
This sequence comes from Microtus oregoni, assembly GCF_018167655.1. NCBI lineage: Eukaryota > Metazoa > Chordata > Mammalia > Rodentia > Cricetidae > Microtus > Microtus oregoni. The sequence continues at coordinate 2,131,748 of NW_024544552.1, read as the reverse complement.
AGTAAAAAAAAAAAACTATCCAGATGTTTCTCCCCTATGATGAACTGATTTTTAAAGTCATCCTTTCTGAAGATCATCTTTGGCATAATTGACCGTTGTTTCCTGTTTCCCCATATTCATGAATGTGTTGATCCATTGTTGAATTCTAGCTTGTTGAAAGTGAAATCTACTTGGAGGAAGCAATTCAACAAACGTGTGCTTTTGAAGAATATTCATCTCTTCACAGGTAAAAAAGTTAAAAAAGAAAAGAAAGGAAGAGATAAAAATACATTGCACTGAGACAAGAAGAGAGATGTTTTGAAGGTATTGCAGGAATTGTCAAGACCTTATCCACTACAGGCTTCTGTGTGAAAGTGTAAAGATTTTTTTTTTTTTTTTTTTTTTTAGAAGAAAGGACTGCCAAAACATCCTCCTTCTTGGGGTTTACTGGAATGTTGTTTCATCAGAATTCAGTTCACTGTACTCAGCCACTCAGTCACGAAGAGGTCACCCCAACTGTGGTTCAAGTTCAAGCTGGAGGCAGGACTTACCATTGTCCAGGCAGTGCTGATTCTGCAGGCATGTGGAGTGCTGTGTAGTTACAGGGTCATGGAGGTTTCCTCAGTGATTTAAAAGGAAATCCTGAAATTCAGCCAATACATAGTAGTTTGGATTCTCTGTGGGTAGCTTCTAGAGAAGGTGATGTATGAAGCTGAGAGGGCAAAATGGACACAGGGACAAGACATTTCTGAGACTATGGGACATCTACAAAGAAAAACCGTAGGCAGTGAGAGGAGCCAGTGTAAGGGAGAGGCCAAAGAGTTTGTAGGTACCAAGGACCTAGGAGCTCACATAATACTACCAGGTTCTCCTGATTCCAGACAGAAAGTAGTAACATTTAAAGTTTGTTTTCATGGTCTTTGGTCTTGTGTTTTTCTCATGTCTTTTCTTTGACTTATTCCTCATTTTTGGAATGATGATACTTCCTGTGTGTAACTGTTTATGTTTATATTTGATTTTACTTTATTTTATTTTATAGGAACTCACAGTTAACACTGTGTTTGCCTTGGGTCTCAGAGGAGACTTTGAATTTGGAATTTTGAGAAATGCCAGAAGTGTTGAGATTAAATGTATTATCCATCCTGATAATTGATACATTTCAATTTTTTGGAGATAAGGGATGGACTTTTATGTGGTTTAGATTTGAAGTATCCTATAAAGGCTCAAATTAAAGACTTGAATCCCAGATGGTGGCTTGATGTGGGATTCCCCTCTGTATGCTGTGAATATGTTTTATTACGATTGGTTAATAATGAAGCTGGTTTGGCCTATGGCAGGGCAGAATAGAGGTAGGCGGGAAAACTAAACTGAAAGCAGGGAGAAAGAAGGCAGAGGTCAGACAGACACCATGTAGCTGATGAAGGAGAAAAACACTGGAACTTTACAAGTAGGTCACAGCCTCATGATGATATATAGATTAATAGAAATGGGTTAATTTAAGATGTAAGAGCTAGCTAGGAAAATGCCTAAGCCATTGGCCAAATAGTGTTGTAATTAATATAGTTTTTGTGTGATTATTTGGGTCTGGGTGGCCAGAAAATGCAAGTATAGTCTCCATTTACAGTGGTTCTATTAAGAAGTGACTGAATCATAAAAGTACTTGAATCATTAGCGGGTTAGTACCTGGATGAAGTCCTTACTGAATGGGCCTTTTGGGAATTAGACCTCCTTTGAGGAAGTAGGTTCTTGGCAATATGGCTTTGAAGGATGTGCCTTATCTTGAAAACCTTTCTCTGCTTTTCAGCCAACTTGAGGTGATCACCTATCTGTTTCAGTATGTGCTTGTTGCCGCTGTGTTCTAGTTCATCTTAAACCTCAAAGTAATGAAGTCAGCCAACCATGTACTGAAATTTCTAAGGCTGGCCAAATAAAGCTTTTCTACTTTAAGTTATACCACTAACCTGCTTTGGATGTTTTTTCATAGTGTCAAAAAGTGACTAACATAAAAGATTCTCTGTTGCTGTTGATGTCCTCCTAATTTTCTTACCTAGGGGTTCCTATAACAGGCTTATTGACTTTCATTCTGCCTGCTATGTGAATTCTCAGGGTCTGTAGAACTTCTTGGAAGCGAACAATATGTTATGCTGAATTCGTAGGTCTCTGATACAGATCAAGTTCAAATTCACTTTGTTTAGACAGTTCTCAGGTTGATGGAAGTGATAGGACACATACCTCTGACTCTACTCTCTCTTCACAAAGCACCTGCCTGATTATTGACTAACTTACCTGCTCTCTTGTTACTTGGTGGTGAAGCTGATAGGACCTGAAAGAAACACAGACTACTTTTCTCCTTCAGCATTTAGGAAATCTTTGCAGGCTCAAAAGTCAAGGGGCTCAATCATCCATTTCTGGAATGCCCAGTTTCTCTGCATTGTATCATGACTTGAAGGCCATGCCCTTTATATGCTCTTACTAGTGGTTTCTTTGGCTTCAACAGTTTTGGTTAAATCCCAATATTCTATCTTAAAGGCAGGACTGCTGAAGAGATGATCTGGACAATGAAAAGTAATGAGCAAACACTAGGAGACATTGTATTTTTACTATAAATCCAATAGTTCAATACATGGGAAATTAAAAGAAAACAACAGGCCTGATCTACAGGGCTCAGAGTATCATTATCTTCAAAGTAAGTGTCACCTGTTAGTGATTTTTCTTCCCAGAAATTTTGTCATATTACAATACAACTTTAGCTCAACTTAAGGGTCATGATGACTAGATAATCCTGTCTCTCATAGGTCAACATCAAATTCAGGTTATTTATTGGGTTTGAAGCAGACCCTGATAAACAGATATCTTTCTAGGGACAGCACTAAGTCCCACATGCACACATTCCCAATCTTTCTCATAAAGGACTGGCTCTGATCAAACCTGTCTAAAGACACTGTTCCCATACTAAAGTAATCTTTGGATAAGCTTCTATATAATATACCTGCTTCAGAACCTTTCCCTTAGCCCAGAGTTTGGAAATCAATGTCCAAGGAGTTCTCCCAGTTGCACAGATGGGGAGCTGGGTCAGGGAACTGCGAGTAGACATTAAGAGAATCTTGTCATTCTCAGTGATGAGACTGTAATCTGTGATTTTCATCTGGGAGCTATGGGAGAATTCTGTGTAGAGATCAGCAAAAGCAGGAGGAACATGATAATGTCCTGCAAAAATTTCTCCAACTATTTGATTAAGTTCATGTGAGCATTACAAGACTTGAGGGGGGAAATGAAAACCTTATTATTCATGTATGTATGAGAAAGAAAGTAATAACATCATCTTCACTTAAACTGTGAGCAAGAAAAATCATACAATTAACAAAGGCTTATAACAAATCAAATTATAGGAAAAAAGTGATGGCAGGGTGATGTGGGAGTCCCCTTTGTGTGCTGTGATTACCATTAATAAATAAAGAAACTGCTTTGGACCTAAGCAAGGCAGAACTTATGTAGGCAGGGAAAGCAAGGCTGAATGCTGGGAGAAAGAAGGGCAGAGTTAGAGGGAAGCCATGTAGCCACCGGAGATAGATGCTGGGAACTTTACCCGGTAAGCTACAGCCACATGGCAATATACAGATGAATAGAAATAGGTTAAATTAATATAAGAGTTAACCAATAAGAAGCTAGAGCTAATGGGCCAAGCAGTGATTTAATTAATACTGTTTCTGTGTGATTATTTCAGGTCTAAGCTATCCAGGCGGCTGGGAACCAACAAGCTGCCCTCTTCAACAGTGGCCTCCTACTACAGCAGAGTGCTCAGCCTGAAGTGTAACATCTATATCATACCCCTTTCCTCTGAAAGCTTGGGGAACATCACAGAAAAGGAAGTAGAAAGGTTGTGAGAGGCATAGTTTGGGGACGACTGTGGAAGACAGTCTTCTAGACATGATAGGGCTGATGCACTCATAAACTAGCAGCAACTATGGTTGCCTACACAAGATCTACACAAGATACAGCCAGTCAAAATTCCAAATGTGGATGGCATAGGTGTTCACAAGGCCCTGCTCCTAGATGAGAAATTATTGATATTTTATGGCTTGAAGCGGAGAAGAGAGAACTTCAGTTCTTATGCATGAGTGTGGTCTCAGGTAGGTTTTGTTCATACTGCAGTGAATGGCCTGTAAATCCATGTGCATATAGGTAGCACTATTTGGACTTATTAGGATATTAAAAAAATAAAAAGAAGAGATGAAATTGGGAGGGGTGTGGTGAGGGGGTTCTGAGATGAGTTGGAGGGAGTTAGTAGGAGGTAGACATGATCAATATATATATATATATATATATATATATATATATGCATGTGAAAATATATGTTTATATAAGCAAGCATCATAAATAAAACTTATTTTCAGCAACCTCTCTCATTTTCATGGTCTATCCCTTCCAATCCTACCTACACTACCACATATGGTCTTGTGCTCCACACTTCTATATTCGTCTGAAGAAAGACTGGCAATGATGAAAACCTAAAGCACTGTTTGACCGTGTTCTTTGTCTGGAACTGTGAAAGCAACAAAGATGTCCAAAGGGCAGCAGGCAGACATGGCTGTGCCTTCTACACCTCTAACTTAGTTATGTAGTGATTCACATTCTTTTTTTTATTTTATTATTTTTTTATTTTTTTTATTTTTAAATTTATTTATTTATCAAAGATTTCTGTCTCTTCCCCGCCACCGCCTCCCATTTCCCTCCCCCTCCCCCAATTAAGTCCCCCCCCCAGCCCGAAAAGCAATCAGGGTTCCCTGCCCTGTGGGAAGTACAAGGAACCCCCATCTCCATCCAGGTCTAGTAAGTTGAGCATCCAAACTGCCTAGGCTCCCACAAAGTCAGTGTGTGCAGTAGGATCAGAAACCCATTGCCATTGTTCTTGAGTTCTCAGTAGTCCTCATTGTCCGCTATGTTCAGAGAGTCCGGTTTTATCCCAGAAAGAGGAACATGGGATGTACTCACTCATATTTGGTTTCTAGCCATAAACCAAGGACATTGAGCCTATAATTAGTGATCCTAGAGAAGCTAAATAAGGAGAACCCAAAGAAAAACATATAGGCATCCTCCTGAATGCAAGCAATGAAAGGAGACAGAGACAGAGACCCACATTGGAGCACAGGACTGAAATCTCAAGGTCCAAATCAGGAGCAGAAGGAGAGAGAGCATGAGCAAGGAACTCAGGACCGTGAGGGGTGCACCCACACACTTAGATAATGGGGATGTTCTACTGGGAACTCACCAAGACCAGCTGGCCTGGGTCTGGAAAAGCCTGGGATAAAACTGGACTCTCTGAACATAGCGGACAATGAGTGATTCACATTCTTAAACCTCAGAGAATTCAAGTTTCATGTACATCTTGGGTAACAATGGGGAATGGAAAGTGCCAGCACTGCATGAATAAAAGACTTTTCTGTCACACACCTTGATGTTTGCAATCACAGGAATGAGAAGGTCCTGGGCTGGGAAATCAATGACTGTTATTTGTTAGACAGAAGTGCTGGCCAGAGGCTACTTTCTGTAATCCATATTTGTGGTAGAAGAGGGTGGTTGTGCAGTTGGGTTATGAGGGTTTGGGCTGGCTATATCAAGTTGGCCTCACTCTGCTTTCCAGAAACCCCTGCATTAGAGGGTCCTGCCATCTGCCAAAGCCTCATGATCAAGATCTTCATGAGCTAAGACATATGTATCTCCAGCCATTTAAGACAATTTCCTACTATGTAGCATGCACTATTTGAGTTTTACATTCTTACTCGGTAGGTTCCATGCATTGATTTCTATCTTCCTTATAAGCAAATTGTTGTAATTACAGTTAGAGCAAATCACTTGCCTTTCCCCCTAGATTTCCAAAAGAAATCCCCCAACTACAGATACTTAATATTCTATTATTACAATTAGTTTGTCTTGTTAAAATGCTCTTCATTTCTACATGATTACTCTCTCTTTGGCCATTCCTATTTTCTTTCTCTTTTGGGTCAGACCTTCATCCCTGTTCTTCATTCCACTTCCCAATCTGCTTGAATGGATTCCCCATTCCACCCCAGATTTAGTAACTTCCATTCCTTTTTTTAATCATCAGAGCTGATCAGGCCCTAAGTGATGTCATTCTGCTGAGTGTCTGAGGGAGGTGTGGACAGAGGTGGAGGTCTGTTTAAAATAGACTTTGTCCCTTAAGTCAAATATAGACTTTGTAGCCCGAGATCTAGAACCATTCATATTTTTCTACCTCTCTTGCTATTTTTCCTCAATCTTTTGGGCTTTTCCCCTCTTGTGCAACCTCTTAACACACCTCAGGGCTTTCCTTTTACGTACTTTGACTCATTTTATTGCTAAAATAGTTTTCAGACGTATCTCGGATTTCAAAGCCTGAGTGGTTCCTAAAAGTCAATAGTTTGGGGAATTAATTAATAAAAAGATAATATTGATATTTTCTTTCAAGAGAGAGATAGAGATAGAGATAGATAGATAAATAGATAGATAGATAGAGTTGAAAAGTAAGGAGAGAGGAAACTATTCCCTCCTAGTTAATCAGCAGTTTGGTATGCTCATTCTCACAGATCAAGGAATCCCTGTTCTCTATTTACACACTTTTTAGAACCCAATAGAGCATGTATTGTTTGCTAAGGCAGAATGCTGTTCATAGGTATTTAGAATACACTCATCATGTATGATCAGAACTATATGCCAGTGGAGGGAGCATCAGTTTTTCTCCACTTCTTCCCCTCTGCTCTATTGTACATACAGATAACGTTTTCTTTATTCATTCACCTGTTTAGAAACTTCTAGAACATTTTCATATCTTGGCTATTGTGAATAACGTCGTTACCGTCTTTCCAAGATCCTGACTTCAACTCCTCTGGTAGGCCCACAAGAATAATTGCTGGATCACATAGCAGTTCCATTATAAACTGAAACACATTTTTTTAAAAAAAATTAATACCCATTGGATCCAATTGGTACTGTCCATAAACTTCTGGGTATAGGGTATATTTACCTCCCAACCCCCTCACCTAGTTGCCCCCCAGATCTTTCCCACCTCCTTATTCCCCTTACTTGTGTCTTGTTTTGTTTTTGTTTAGCATCCTGTTGGATCTAATTTTGTGATGTGAATACATTTCTGGGTGTAAGACTATCCAATAAAGTATGCTCAGTATGCTAGGCATCACACCCTAAAAGAAAACTGACTCTCCCTCCCCTAGAAACCAGCAACTGTTCATATCTCCTCAGAGGCAGGGACTTATGAACCCCTTCCAGCCCGTGATAAAATGCTGCCTGGCCTGATCTCGTGCAGTCCCTTTGCAGGCAACCACAGCTGCTGGGAGTGCATGGGTGTGGCGGTCCTGCCATGTGCAGAAGATGCTGTTCTACTCCAGTCCTCCTGGCTTTCGCCGAGGCTAGTGAGAATTTTAAATTCTTTTGGAACAATGTCTTGCTCACTATTTTAATTTTTAAATGGTTTACTATTTTACCTTTCTATCAATAATGTACAAGGATTTCAATTTCTATACATACATTTTAAAATTATTTTTGAAAGTAGCCAAACAAGTGATACTCTACTGTGATTTCGATTTGAATTTCTCATTTGATTATAGTAATGAAGACCCATCAAAACTGACTAAAGATAACTTAAAGGGCACCACCTGGAGCAATTTGGAATAATCTGAATGCTAGCATAGATAATAAAATAGTTATATATCATTGAATAAAATAACAAATTGCAAATCTATAATAATGTGGCACATGAGTAATAGAAATAGTGATGAAGTACAAAATGGTTATCAACCTAAAATGACAAATGAGTGGCTAAAAAACATAGAGCCTTGGGTTATACTCTCTCAATAAACTGAACAAATATCATCGGAAGCAGGTTAATTGGCATGTGCCTGTCATCCCAACACAGGGAAGGCTGAAGCAAGAGCATGGGAAATTGGAAGCCAGGCTGCCTCCTCTGTTAGCCTCTGTCTCAGAAAAGAGAGGCTGACATTTTAGATGCCTATTTTCATCCTAATGAAAGAAAGAGAAAAAAGTGTGGACTTCGATTGGTAGGGAAGTGGGGAGAATGTTTGTGGAGCGGGAGGAGGAGAAATGGGAAACCACAATCAGAATATATTATATTAAAAATATTTTTTTCAGTTTTTTTTTAAAAAGAAAGAAAAGCAAGACTGAGGGTATAGTTCAATGGTAGAACACTGGCCTAGAATGTTCAAGGACCTGAATTTCATTCCAAGTACAGAAAACAATAAACAAACAAAGGGAAAAGAATAATTGAACAATGAAATATCATTTCTGCCTTATCAACAACCACAACCACAAACATAACCATGAGAAAACTCTAGAAAATCTAAAATTTAAGGTTATTAAGACAATCACTGAAGGCAATCTTTGGAAATTTTCATGTGATAAAAAAAAAGAAACAAACAAAACACACACAAAAGGAAACCTTTTCCAGACTGAGAGAGATTGACAAGAGAAGAAAATTGTAAATGCAAAGCTTGATTCTGAATAATTCTGAATTTGACTCCTCTGTGATTAAGATTCAGATGATCACTCTCTGCAAAACCTTGGTTGGGAGAGGATGTTTATATGTGTTCATTACAGGAATTACAGTGTGCATTCCTTGGTTTGGGAGAGTACTTTGTGTTCACAGAGAAGAATGTATTTGCTTCTATGGAAAACTGAAATATTTGAGAGTCCTCTATTTGCAACTTACTCCTGAGTGGTTAGAAAAGGCCACTGTACTTTAGCTTTTCTGTAAGTCTGAGAAAACAAAAAATGAGAGGAAGAATAAGGTACAATTTTGCCAGGGAAGATAGATGAGCTATGATCAAGAGAAAAGTAAGAGTGATTATTTGGGTCATGGAGAAAATTAGAGAGGAACATTGCAGAGTTTCTAAAGGGATGGATGTTCATATTGGGCAATCGGTCACTCCCTGGAAGCTGGCTGCTTTAGAACAATGATCTTGATCAGGTGGGAGAATGGGAGATAATGAGTTAAGGGAAGAAAAGTCTCTTCTGACTCTGGTGTTCTTTCTTCTCTGAAAAGACACAGTAACAAGGTCACCAGAAAAAGAGAAGAAGTGAGGTTCTTTTCAGAGTGCAAAGGGAAGCATTGGAGCTGTGACATGTGTGACAGGAAGGGGACCAGGAACAGAACAGATTCTCAATACCAGCCTGTTACAAAAACCCACAGTTCTCTCTGGCAGAATCATGGGACATCAGAATGGTAAGGTCAACATAATTAGCTGCAACCTGATGTCACAGACCCACCCTCGTTTTCATGGTACTGACATATCTGCCCATGAATGGAATGCATACAGAAAGGCTCATCTCAATGAATGAAGTCTTCAGCATGAAGACTCCTGTAGCCCACGGAGTTTTCATGTCCCATTTGATTTTCTTTATCGCTGTGCCTGCTTCACTCCTTACAGTGTACTAAATAAATTTGTCTTCCTTTTGGAATAAAGAGGTCTAAAGGGTCAGTTCTCCCACTGATCTACCAAAATCCTCTGCTAGAAACATGGAACACCGAGCACAACATCCTATTCTGTTTTCTGGCAGTGATTAAGATGAGACAATGGCCTTAACATATTTAAATTTTAATTATATTATGTAAGATAATTTTTTTTCCCTTAGCAAGCAGACACTGATATATTTAGGAATGAGGAACACAATGTCTTTTACTCTAATATGATTTAGATGTCAGCTGCTGAGGCAAATGGAGCAAAATGTAAACAACTTGTGGATCTGGGAAAAGGCTGTGCAGGGGTCTCTTGTGTTACACCTGCAACATTTCCATATGGTTGAAATTTTGTTTAAAGATGCAAGCAAATATTGAATGAAACCTCACAAGAATGTGGAGAAAGGAGATCCTTACACATTGTTGGGGGGGGGAGAGTAAAGTGATGTATGTAATCATAAATCAGTGTGAAGTTTCCTCAAACAATAAAAACAAACCCATATGACTCAGTTTCATCATATGGGTATATCCCGGAAAGAATATAAGTCAACATACTCCAGAAATAGTTGCAAATCTCCTGCTGCAGTCCTCACAATAACCAAGATATAGAACCAGTCTGGAAATCCATCTACAGTAGAATGAGAAAAAATGCTTTTAAATTGGGGCTAACACCATTCATCTTTTAATGCCTAACATAAAACAAATCAGCCCCCATATGCCCATGGTTTCTGGATGCTATGCCTGCCTTTCTTCCTCCCCAATATCGCTTCCCACTGCTCTCACTGTTTGTGCTATACAATGGATCCATTTCCCCTGTCCTTCCACTCTAAAACTGTATGGAGAGACTTGGGATTGCCTGTGTAGCAAAAAAGGCTGTCTCATTTCTGCTCATTTATCCCTCTCAGATCTGTCTAATGGCATTTATTGACTTAAGGTACTTGTAACTCGTTACTTCATTTGTTAAGTTTCCTGCTAAAAATACAGACAGGTGTGCCTCTTTCACAGACTTCATAGTTCAGGCTTAATACTTCAGGTCTTCAGAGATTCAGAGTTCCCAATTCCCTTTAATTGTCATGTAAATTGTTCCTGTTCCAGTTGTCTTACAGATACCTGCAGGTTCCTGAAAAAGTTCTGCTGCTTTATCAAGAATCTTGTCTGGTAAAAACCAACAGTCTCCAGAGCCTGTTTTAACCCCATCCATTTTCAAGCATATTTTACAGGTCACTCCTGCTATCTGGGCCAAGACTAACTTACAAAGGGCCCTCCAGTTAATGCCAGCACCTACACCAACTCCTGGGGCTTCACCATTGGTACCATCTTTCCTGTACAATCAGGGTACTTCTCTCTGTCCCATTCTTTCTGGAAGTTAATGACTCTTCCCATGGCTAGCCCCATTCATAGGGTCAGTAATAACAATATACTAGCCACCTGCCTTCTCATCTCCCTCAAGGAACAGATGCCTGAGGTCTCCTGGATGGCAGTAAACCAGATGCCTCTCCAGTCACACCTCCTGCTGAGCGTGAATCCACAGACTCCCAATTCTCCCCTCTCCCACATTGCCCCATTCATGCAGGAAGTAGCCAGACTTAAGCTGGTGCCCCCTATATCCAAAGAGTCTGGGATGTTTGGTTGGAAGTGTCACTCCAGCACCCTGGCACCCTTATATTCAAGGAGTATGGAATGTTTGGATGGAACTTTCCATCCCAGGCCCCTCCCCTGGAAGTTGCCTCAGTCCAGACTCCACTTCTGAGAAAACCTGCCAAATGGTGACCCCACCTCAGAGATGCTCAAGACCACTCCCACAGGCTGTTTAAACTGCCCCCAGAGAACAAAAACATAGTCAGTCTTTCTTTCCCTTCTCTGTGGTTTTCTGGTCTTCCTTCCTGTCTCCATCCCTGGGGGACCTGGAAGGCCACCTGGGAGCGCTGGCATCCATTAAACCTGGGCTTTTTCTAATTCAGTTTGATTTGTTCTGATTTGGATTATTGCATCAGCAGAGAGGTTTGCTGGGCTGTAAAAACTTCACTGAGTTCAGTTTTCAGTATCCACAATGGGCAGCATACATTATCAGAAGTTCCAGTTCCAGGAAATCCTGTGCCTTTGACCTCTGTAGGAACACACACTCATGTTCACATATCCACACACAGACATTTATGTGATTAAAGAAAATAAAAACCAAATTTAAAAAAATAAACATATGTCAAATCTTTCTATTGCTTCTTGTGTGAAAGAACAATGAACATGGGTTGAAAGGAAATATTGAAACATCACTCTTGGAAGGATCTTGTGGGATCTATTTTTGTACTAATTAGGGTTATCTAGACTAACCGAACTTATAGAATGGATCTCTATCTATATATAGAAAGAGGATTTATTAGAATGACTTACAGGCTGCTGTCCAGCTAGTCCAACAATGGCTGACTGTGAACAGGAAGTCCAGGAATCCAGTAGTTACTCAGTACAGAAGGTCAGATTTCTCAGCTGATCTTCAGTGTACACTGGAATCCAGAAGAAGTAGGCTCTAATTCCAATGGAGGAATGGATTTGCTAGCAAGGTGAAGGCAAGCAGACAAAGTCAAAGCTTCTCTCTTCCATGTCCTTATATAGGTTTACAGCAGAAGGTGTGGTCCCAGTTAGAGGCATATATCATCCCACCTCAAGATCAAGATGAAAAGCCCGTGTCTTCCTACCTCAAATTATGGGTTAGAATTGTATCTTCCTACTTCACATCAAACAAAAACCCCTCACAGATGCTCCCTCCAGTTTTAGATTTTACCCAATTCCAGATGAAGTTAAGTTGATAACCAAGAACAGCCATTACAATTGTGCAGAGGAACTTGCATCAGCCAAACAGAGTTGGCACTGTGAGAGCATGGAGAACTTTAGGTGCCAGGAATTTGATTAACACATTTAAAGTCTCTTGGGAGACTAAAAATTAGAACTCAGAATATGATTTTCTTAGAAAAATCAATCCAGCTGAGATTGAACTAATTCCATAAATGTCTTCTTCTTTGGAAATAACATGTCAATGAGTGCACTGTCTTCTGAAGAGAAAATCCATGGACCATATACCTGACATCTTCAGCCAAGTTTTGAATGAAGGGAAGAGAATGCACCTGGGAATCAAGCTCTGGGGATCCCAAAGTATCAACACCCAAGGCAACTAAAAATCTCCATTTTTAATAAAATCCCCTGGCATCTATTTGGAATCTCACTCTTCTGATTCCCTGGAGATGTTTAGGGAAATGTGAAGAAAGGAGACCCAGGAGGGCAGGGCAGACAACAGGCTTCCTCCTGAGATTTCCCTCCTGATCTCTGAACTCATAGACTCTTTCCCTTCTATTAGCATCACTTTCAGAGCCTGGGAACAATTGAGCATGTTGTGTTATACACTACTCTTTCTGGAAGTTGAGCTACTATCTGGATCTTAAGAGAGGCGAGCAACCGTAAGGTATATCCTTAAGGAGGTCTGAAGAATTTTTTATTTCATTGTTTTTGTTGTTGTTTTTGCATATGTGGTCAGAAAAGATCTAAGATATGTTGGGAATGCCATATAGTCTTCTTAGTATGTTCTAGTCCAAGTTGATTCTGTGCTCATTCTTGGTCAAGACCTGAAATGAGACATCACAGAAATATTTGCTTAGCTCAATCCCTAACAACACAACTTTATAGATTAGTCCCTACATTCATCTCCTATCCTGCATTCTCCATCCTTAGATTACTTAGACAGATATAATAATCACAGATTTTTAAAGAAGTGTCTTAATGCTTTTCTAGTATTTTAGAATTGTATTTACAGTACTCAGGAGGAGCAGTTCTAGAGTTTTCTTCAGGGAGTGGATTCAAGTTGTAGATTTAGAAAGAATTTTCATTATATCACAGGTTTACTAAGATTTATAAAATAGATACAATTTCTAATACATACCAATACTTTTTATAATAATTTTTTTCCATTTTTAAATGTTTCTATTTCCTATATTATTGGACACATAGTATTCATAACCAAAATATTGGCTGGATAAACTTTTCATTTCATTAGTCTTTTTCAGTGTTATTTTCTTGGTAGGTTAATCTATTCAATCCTTCCCCCTTTTTTTTCTTCTCAACTTTCATAATTTCATGCTGTCATATTAGTTTGTTTGTTTTTTCATTGATCTTCTAGAAATTCCTGAATGTCTTCTCTTTGCTACAAACCCACACTGAGGACAATTTTAAGATATCAATTACTGAACAGGTACTGTGTTGTCCTAAGTGCTTCAATAGATTAGTTCATTTAATCCTCACAGTATTTCTTTGACAGTAGTCCCACTGTTACAAAACTGACGTGTGGGACTAAAAGTTGGCAAGAGTAAACATGTTTCTCAGAGTTACAATGTTACTTGGGTGTTATATTTGGGGACTGACATAGGCAATTGATTGAAGACCTGATGACTTTGGAATCTTGGCAACAACAAAATACAGAGACCTCAGGAGTGATAGGAATACAGAAACACACATGACTTGCTAATACCTTGCCTACCTCTAAGCTTGGACAGTAGATGCATTGAACACAGAGCAGAAGCAAAGGCTGGAACACCCTGCTAATGAAAACCTAACTACCTCTGATCACCCCTGGCATCCCGGTCACTGCCGTTTGCCATCCCCACTGTTCCCTCAGTGGAAACTCTGAGTTGACTATCCTCTCTTTCTTGAACCACTCTTCTCCCTTCCCAAAGATGGTCTCCTTTTGCAGTGTCATTTGGTTCCCTGCAGGAAGATTTGAAGGAGGATGGAGAAAGTAAAGGCTTTTCACTCCAGGACGCCGCATGAAGGCATCTCTCATTTTAGGTCTCACTATTTTTATGGGTAGCCCCTCTGTCCCTTTGCCAAACAGCTAAATTACATTCTACTGAGAATTCTTGATTAGTCAACCAGGGAGTACTTATTGAGTGCTTTCTTGAGTCTGATGTAGAAATCTTAGCATATATTTAGAGAGTTTACACTCTGACTCGGAGTGGGACTACCACAAAGGAGACAACAGACTACATTGCCCCAAACAGCGGGAATTAAACTACAGTAAGTGGTGAACAGTAAATATTAACAACCAACTCTCAGGAAATAAGCAAGTCTTGATTTTAATATTTGTTAGTTCCTGAGATAAAAATATTTCTCCATAGATTTAAATCTAGCAAACATGAATATTTTTAATATGGAGCTGGGAAATGATGTGTGCAGCCTGCTGTGGTGAGGTGATACAAACAGGCTCCAGCACTCCAGTGGGTGCAATCTTTATGAAAGGGATGGGGATGGGGAAATGAGTTGTTATGACAGGACTTCGTGGATGTGGTGGGCAATGAGCCGAGTCCTAAAATGCTTTTATGAAACAGTTCTAAAAATTAAAAGTAGATGTATTCTCGCTTGATGGGTCTGAAATTCTCCAGTTTTAAATCCAAGAATGAGAATATAATTTTACTTATGATCTAGATGTGTACTGGGAAGCGTTGGGGTATTCTTCCAAGTACTAAGGACCTAGTAACTAAAAGGGCTGCAAGAAATAAAGGACATCCCAGGTAAGATTTAAAGATACGGATATAGGCACAGATTTGGTAATGGATGTTGGACTGACCCTATGCACTGGGGACACTGGATAAGATTATCTTCCTGTAGCAGAGGAGATGGTATAAAGGCACACTGACTTTCAGAGAATGATGTGGTAACCCTTATCAATCCAGCAGAGAGGTCTTTCTCAGATCACAAAAGCAGCGTATGAGTGGTATATTAGAACTCAAACACTTTGTCTCCAAGCCAGCTCTTTGTCTGAAGTCACTTTGTACAAAAACACAAGAGCTGCCCTAACCTCATGTTTTGACACCCACAAGTTTTCAAATCCAGATCCAGATTTTCCAAGTGCTATCTAATTCCAATGTTTTTTATACTACAGTGTTCCTCTCCAGTCTTACTCACTGAGAATTAATCTTGTTCAGTCAAATGAGGATATTTTTAAGTACCAACTCTTGGGAAGTATACTGTAAAATATTACACTATGATATGATGCAAGGGGATTAGAGTATTTGCTTAGCATGCACAGAATTCTAAAGACGAACAACATGCCATTTTACAATGTTATATGACCCAACATGATGCCATACAAATAATACAACAAAGTCTAATACAGAAGACAATATACAGTTCATCAATTTTTGTATTTTGATAAGTTTTCAGATTTATAGGTTCTGAGACTGAACTCAGGTCCTCTGCACAAGAAACAATTGCTTTTATTTGCCAAGGCCATCTCCAGACCCTGTTTTCCCTTTTGATTATATTGCTGAGAATATTTCTTTATATAGCTATATTATAATTTAGACATTTGCATTGTTTGCAGCTTTAGACTTTTAGGAAAATGACTCTTAAAACATCTAAATATAAATAACTCTTTGTGGACACATTTTTTGTTTCTCTTAAAACATCTAAATATAAATAACTCTTTGTGGACACATTTTTTTGTTTCTCTTGTGTAAATGCTCAGAAAAAAATTACCGAGTCATGGATGTTGTATAGGTTTAACTTAAGAAAAATAGCCACATTGTTCTCCAAATAGGCTACAGCACTTCAGATTCCAACCATCAACATTTAAGACTTCCAGTTCTTTCACTTGGTTACCACATTGGGTGTTGTTAGGCATTTTAATTTTAGCCACTTGAGTAGGTGTGTACCTCACTGTGGTTTTATTTTGCATCTCTCCAATGGCTAATGTGGCTCAGAATCCTTTCATATAATTATTAGGACTCTTAAGTAATCTTTTGAAAATGTTTAAATATTTTGCCTATTTAAAATGTGTCTTATATTGACTTGCAAAGTTCTTTATATATTCTGGATATAATTTCAGAGTTTTATATTGTAAATGCTTTCTACTAGGGTATGGTTTATCTCTTTGTTTTTCTAACAATGGTGAAGCTTAAGCTGTAATTTGTTCTGTTTTGATTTAAGCCTTTTGTTACTTCACTAAGAACCTTTTCCTTATTTGAAGGTTGAAAATTTTCATCTCTTATTTTTGCCTAGAATTTCTTAAAACTTTATCTTTTATACATGCCTATGATTCATTTAGAATAACTTCTGCATATGTCATGGGGTAAAATTTCAGGTTTGTTTTCCCCTCAGGAGCATTTTCTTGTTCCAGGAGCAATGGAACAAGCATTTTGTTGAAAATGTATCATTGAGACACCTTAGCCCTTTAGAAAAAAATAGTTAACCATAAAAATGGTCCATTTTTGAATTCTGCATTACATTGTTCTATGTTTTCATGGGGCAAAAGTGTTAAATGAAGCAGGGAAGAATGAACACAAGATGGAGAAAAGCAAAGGGCAGCAGTACTAGCGATGGAGATGTTTTCAGAGACATTTGAATGAACAGATTTATGAGGATAAACTTAGTCAATCCAACTTGCTAGGAATTCCAGAGTGTGACAGAAGTCTGTGTCTCAGCAGTTTTGAAAATGAATAGGGACCAATGAAGCAGTAGCCATAGAAAACCACAGATTTGGTGATTTATTGAGTCCTACTTGTCTGTATTTTTGTTTATCTCATACCATGTGGATCTGTTTAGTAACTGATGTAGGTGGCTCCTGAAGTTTATAGCTCATTTTCAAAATTATTTGTCATTCCATAGACATATGATTTTCAGACTAAAAGCATGTTTTGTTTTCTTTGCTAGAGGATTAGGTACCTTAATCATTGCCATTTGCTGTTACTTTGCAGCAGAATTTTCAGAGCAGCTGAGGTTAGTTGCGAACGTGTAATCCTTCAGCCTCTGTTACAAAGTGCTGAGATTATAGACACGATTCATTATAGATAGTTTAATGTCTTAATGTTAGGCAGGTCACTATGGATCTAGAAACTTGGGCAGAATGAGGTGTAGTTTAAGGAAAGTCTACTGAATTTTATGCATAGTAGGTGCAGCTTCAGGATGCCAGCATTTGCATAGAATGATGTCATGAGATCACTGAAGAAGATACAGAAGTGGAGAACGGATGATATAAAATTTGTTCAAAATCACATAAAGTTTGTTATGATTTAATGACATACAAAAGTCAAGAGAGAAGATGGATATTTAGAAAAGTATTGTTGATAGAAATAGATATTTGAAAGAAATCAACATGGGAATAACAGAGAAAATTGAAATTGAAAGAACAGATAGAAAAAGCAAGGGCAAAGGTTGGGCCAGAAAGCAGGGACATAGTCATGGTATAGGCAGAATGAACAGATTCATGAACAGTAACTAAATAAGCACTGAGATGACAGAAACATAGTATGGTGTCATGGAAACCAAGGCTAGAGAGTGTTTCCATGCGGCAGGATCAGATGTGTCAAACCAAAAGACAAGGAAAGGAAGAAAAACAAAAGCTGACTTCTTTAGCAATGGAACCTTCTCCAGTGACATCTGAACAAATGGTTTTATAAGCACTGAACATGTGACACCAACAGGCAAAGAGTTAGAGAATGTGAGAAAGGAAGTTTATTCAGCAGCTCTGAAAATGGAAGAGGAATAATGAAATAGCCAGTGTTTATGCTCTCCCAAAGGTTATATATTCTCTCTCCCCTCTGCCTGTCTATCTCCATTTCTCTGTCTCTGTCTGTCTGTTTCTGCCCATTTCATTCCAGATTGTTGGCCTTGAGCTCACAGTATAGCTGAGGACAATCTTTAACTTTCTACCCTTATGCCTCTTCCTCCATGTATGCCATCATGACTGCCCCACACAATTTTGGAGAATGAACCCAAGTCCTCATGCATGACAAGCAACCAAATCTCCATCCCACAGATTCTCTTTTTTAACAAGAGGTTAGTATTCTCTGAATCTCATAATTATATCAAATTGTCTGTTTGGTGATTTTCAAAATAGGCATCAGCTCAGCTCCAAATATTTAACCCAATCTTTCCCTCTCAACTATGGAGTTTATGTTCTTTTCTCTATACCTCACATTGTCTTAAATATTTTTTTATTACAGTGGAAAGTAATTTCTTTTATCAACCACAGGTATTTTCTTGACTTTGTCCCAAAGACTACTACAATAAGCAAATAAAGATTTTTTTTTTTGGTTGAGCTTTGGGAGGTAAATTTTAATGGACTGAATGTGGTAGAAGCCACTTTTTAGTTGTTCCTCTTTGAGAGTATGATATATCTGGCATATATTTTCTTGATGAAATCAAACCTTTACACTCAGAATTCAGCTATAACATTATGTGGAAAGGGTCTTGGTGGCTTTGCCACCAAACCTTGCAATCATTTTCTTCAAAGTCTGTCTTCCTCAAATGCCTCATACGGCTGACTGGTTTTGTCTATAAACATCCATCTGTATCATTTTCTCGGTGTGTCCTTTATTGGTATTAATTCTTTTTAACAGTGCTGCCCCCTTTCACTTCCTAATATCACTATATTTTGTGAGGTGAGCATGTACTCGCAAGTCTTCTTGATAATGTTTATACACATAAAAGCCAAAGAGGCACGCAAATGTTTCTTACTTCACAGACAAATACTCTAGACATGAACTTGATGGTCACAGAAGGGGCAAGTGGGTTCACTCTCTCAGGTCAGCTATCATTATTCCTTACTTTCAGTTCAATTGCTCATGAAAGTTTCCCTTGGATGACCCTTCTTATTGCTTTTAGACACCAACAGAGCAGAATGCAGAGAAAGAACTTCACTGAAGTGACAGAATTCATCTTCCTGGGATTCTCTAGCTTTGGAAGGCATCAAGTAACTCTCTTTGTGATTTTCCTAACCATTTATATTTTAACTCTGACTGGCAATGTCATCATCGTGACGATCACGCTCATGGACCATCACCTCCACACACCCATGTACTTTTTCCTCAGCATGTTGGCAAGTTCAGAGACTGTGTACACACTAGTCATTGTCCCAAGAATGCTCTCCAGCCTGATTTTTCACAACCTTCCCATATCCTTGGCAGGTTGTGCAACCCAAATGTTCTTTTTTGTCACCTTGGCCACGAACAACTGCTTTCTGCTCACAGCCATGGGTTATGATCGTTATGTGGCCATTTGTGATCCCCTGAGATACATGGTCGTCATGAGCAAAGGAATGTGTGCCTGGTTGGTTTGTGCATCTTTGGGCACTGGTCTGGTTATGGCAGTTCTCCATGTGCCAGCCATGTTCAGTTTGCCCTTCTGTGGCACAGTGGTGGAACACTTTTTCTGTGACATATATCCAGTAATGAAACTTTCTTGTGTTGATACCACTCTGAATGAGATCATCAATTATGGTGTAAGTTCATTTGTGATTCTTGTGCCTATAGGCCTGATATTTATCTCCTATGTCCTCATCATCTCTTCCATCCTTAAAATCGCCTCAGCTGAAGGCCAGAAGAAAGCCTTTGCCACCTGCGCCTCTCATCTCACTGTGGTCATTGTTCATTATGGCTGTGCCTCCATTGCCTATCTCAAACCCAAGTCAGAAAGTTCAGTAGAAAAAGATCTTCTTCTCTCCGTGACATACACCATCATCACTCCCCTGCTCAACCCTGTTGTCTACAGCCTCAGGAACAAAGAGGTAAAGGATGCTCTATGCAGAGCTGTGGGCAGAAAAACTTCTTAACAGATTTGAAATTTTTGTCAGGAAATCTTCAGCCCAATATGTCTATTCACCAATAAGCCATGATGCATATACTCATCAAATATAGTGTCTATAGAGAACAATGTCAGAGAGGAGAAATGCCTTTATTTTAGTGTCTCCGTGGAAGAAAACAAAATTTTGGCTCCAATATTTGGATCTCAGGTCCAAGAATCATCTTCTGTTGGATTAAGCCCACTTGTTTAAGTTCTAGGTAGCTTTGGTTTGGAAACCTCTTTTCCTTTCCACTTTTCATGGACTCTCAAGCAGTCAAGACCTCTGTCTGATGTGGATGTAGAGAAGAGACAAGTGTAACATGGTAGAAAGGGGTCTAAGGATAGTAAACTGCAGGACCAACAGCTTTCAATTCCTCTTTCATGCTCAAGAAAGAAGGCCTTCATTCAGATGAGTTACAATGTAACCATTTTAGAAAGGGTTTGCTTGATTCTTACTGACTGAGAGGTAAAGGTCTTTGCAAAAAAAGTCCATATTTCATTATTTAGCTAAATTAACACCTTAAATATTTTCCATTTCTATGTCTATTTCTATTTTCCTATATGATCAAAGCAAAAATGCCTTATTTTCATAGGCTATGCAGTAAATAAAACATCCTAAGGAAGCTTCTCTGTAGCAATATTTTTACTATATTTTTCATAATAACTCTTTTCAACCTATGGAAATGTTTGTTTTTAGTTTTTACCTAACAGCTGAAATGAAACTGAAATTGCTTTCTTAGATATGGGTTGTTCTGATTCCAGAGTTCAAGTTATATACCATTAAATTTCATTCTTGAACCACATTGTGCAAACTTCATATTTCTCCAGGTATTTATATTAAAATTACCAGGATCATAGTATATTATTTTTAATTCTCAATAGGGAGGACTTGGGGAATATTTTGTGTTGTAGATATTCCCACCTGAATTTGTTTATATCTACTCAGAAAAGAGCTAGAAAAAATTTCCAAGAGAAGATGATGTGAAAACAACTACATTTTTACCAACTTTGTGATGCCCATGGTTACTATGTACCCAAATCAATTCCCAGTCCTTATTTTCTATTCTGACTCACAGAAATTGGGCTGAGTATCTCATAGGTGGTCTGTGGCTTTCTTTGTTCTCTAGATTGCTACATAAGAAGGTCCAGGCTGGATATAGAGGGTCCTTTATATCATCTGTGTCAAGCCATGCCAGTACAATGGCATACTATCTGATGTCAGAGTTATTGATTAAAAAACCTTCTGATAGCCTCTTAGGAGTCTCAACCTGAGTTCCATAATTACTTCGGGGTGCTTGGAGTATCAGAATGTTTTTGAGCTCTCTTTAACAATTCACTAAATTTTCTGTATAAATATGGATGTGTTTATCTGCTATATTAATCTAAAATATTTTTACTAATTTTCCGAGAATTTCATACAGTGTACTTTGATCCCATTTACTCTAAATTTCTCCTAGTTTCACCCCAACTCCCTATACTCCTAACTTTGGATTTATCTTTTGCTTTTATTTAATGACCCAACAATTATAATTTGTGCTGTCCATATACTTCTACATGGGGATAGGCAACAGACAGAGTGTAGCTAATCTGCCAGGAGTCATGTCCTTTAAGAAAATTGATTCTCTCTCTACCAAAAGCCACCAATGGTGCATAGAGCCTCAGTTAGGGACGTCAGCTCATGGACCCTTTCCCACTTTATGCAAAAATGTTGACTTGCTATATTTTCCTGCAGGAATCCATTGCTACTGTAAGTTCATGAGTACATTGTTTTGCTCCAATCCTCCCTAACCTCTGGTTTTTTTACAGTCTCCCAGCCTGCTCTTCTGCGATGGTCCCTGAGCCTTATAAAGGGTGTGTGATTAGATATCCCATTTTTTGGATGAGCATCCCAAGACACTCATTCTCTACACTTAGATCTGTTGGAAGTTTCTATGTTAATCATTATACACTGAACAAAGAAACTTCTCTGATGAGGTCCAAGGGCTACCAAAACAAGCTGTTGCCATTACTTTTGGCTGCCCATTAGACCTTGGTGGTAAGATCCTATTATGAAAAACAGCATACATATCAGTCACAGGACATAGAGCAATCAAATAGGTACTGACCAAGAAGCTTCCTTTCTGTTGGTTAGCTCTCATATTAATGGAAGGTCCAATACAGTCTGCTGGAGGAAAAGTTATTGGCAGTCTTACCCAGTTTGGAGTGCCATTATATTTTGAAAGACTTTCTAGAAATTTCCTTGGGCAAATAGGAAACAGATTTGAATTTCCTCTTTTAGAGACCATTTGTTTCCATATGTCCTTTTGCTATTCTCAGGATGCATCCTTTGATTCATTTACTTTGCTCACAGGGTTATCACATTGTTTTTTTTTTTGCTAAGATGGGAGGTTTCTTGGGATCAGGGGTAAACACAATCTTTATTGAGGGGTGACCAATTCTTATCCTTATTCCTTAAGTGTTTGGCACCCCTCCTATCCTGTGCAACACTTACCAATAAGTGAACAACGCACAAGGGTAGTTGTTCTACATGCTTTACAGACTTTAGACTCAGTACAGGAGACAGCTGGAGTGCAGCACATGAGTGGGCAAGCCCAAGCAGCCCCAGAACCTCCCAGTTGGATGAGTCATGGACAATGAGTCATTTGGTTCTGGCTCCTATAATTTATCCACAATACCTGTATTGCTTGCTAATGTGGGGGCTATTTTCACGTCTTCATTGTTTTTTTTTCCTAATAATCATCCCCCCAATATCTTGGCACACTCATGTTCCTTTATCTTGTTTTTCTACCCTCGTGCATTACAAATATCTCTATTCGTTTAATACCATTTTTGTTCAGTTCTTTTGTTCATCAGAAAATGCCTATAATGTTATTTATATACTCTATGTACATTTCTCAAGCACTATGTGCCAAGTAATTATCTGGTTCTGGGGCTACAATAATGAGTAATGCAGGAACCATTTTTCATGTTATTCTTAGTTCAATGGGGGAAGTCAGGCAAAGTGACAAGAAGTACAAAAACAACAACAAAACCCTGCAAAAGGCCCATGTAAGGCATTATTGTTTGGGTCAAGGGTATTCTTAAAAATAGAAGAGCAAAATGGACAAATTTATTTAGGAAGCCAGAAAAGAATTCACAAAGTAGAACGATTTCACTAACTTTGTGTGGCACCGAGTCAACTGATGTGTAGAGAGATGACGGAGGGTGACCAAGAGATATGATATATTTAAACAGTGGCGCACCAACCTGAGAAAGTCCGCGGTATTGGAAGTCAGGTGCTTCATTCGTATCTGTTGATCCACCGACATGCTGATTATTAGCAGAGTAAAAGCAGGTAAAAGCAGGTGCTTAATACATCTCCAGAAAGTTAATGATGTGAATACTTTTTAGTGTGAGGTTGTGTTCAAGGATTGCCATGTGAGTAGATAAGACCTATCATCTTTCTGTCCATCTTTTAGACTTCTCTCATATAAAGTTAGCTAGAAAAAAAAATGAGCAGAGAAACAGTAACAAGCATGGAAACACACTTATAATTGCTTTTCCCCGTTGTTTACCTTATTTATCACGTGCTCACATATTTACAACATTGAATTCCTTAAAACCAGAAAAAGAATCATTATTCTGAGGGAACTGGGACTAACATTTGATCAATATGCTTGAACCCTAATCAGGAAAATAGCTTTCACAAACTTACAAGCAAACACTCTTTAGCCTGTGATATAAAATCAAGTGTTGAGATATTACAAAAATGTATCTTTTAGGAAAAAAGTTATAAAAAGATTATCACGTTGAATCTATAAATAGCCTTTGGTAGAATCCCATCAAAATTCTTCACAGATCTGGAGAGGACAATAATCAACTTTATATGGAAAACCAAAAAACCCAGGATAGCCAAAACAATCCTATACAATAAAGGATCTTCTGGAGGCATTACCATCCCTGACTTCAAACTCTATTACAGAGCTACAGTAATGAAAACAGTGTGGTACTGGCATAAAAACAGAGAAGTCGACAAATGGAATCGTATAGAAGACCCGGATTTTATCCCACAAACCTATGAACACCTGATTTTCGATAAAGGAGCTAAAAGTATAAAATGGAAGAAAGAAAGCATCTTCAACAAATGGTGCTGGCACAACTGGATGTCATCCTGTAGAAGAATGAAAATAGACCCTTATCTATCACCGTGCACAAAACTCAAGTCCAAATGGATTAAAGACCTCAATATCAGTCCGAACACACTGAACCTGATAGAAGAGAAAGTGGGAAGTACCCTACAGGAGCTGGGCACAGGAGATCGCTTCCTATGTATAACCCCAGAAGCACAGACATTAAGGGCAACATTGAATAAATGGGACCTACTTAAACTGAGAAGCTTCTGTAAAGCAAAGGACATAGTCAATAAGACACAAAGGCAACCTACTGACTGGGAGAAGATCTTCACCAACCCCACAACAGACAAAGGTCTGATCTCCAAAATATATAAAGAACTCAAGAAACTAGACTTTAAAATGCTAATTAACCCAATTAAAAAATGGGGCACTGAACTGAACAGAGAATTCTCAGCAGAGGAAGTTCAAATGGCCAAAAGACACTTAAAGTCGTGCTCAACTTCCTTAGCAATCAGGGAAATGCAAATCAAAACAACTTTGAGATATCATCTTACACCTGTCAGAATGGCTAAAGTCAAAAACACCAAGGATAACCTTTGCTGGAGAGGCTGTGGAGGAACGGGTACCCTCATCCATTGCTGGTGGGAATGCATTCTTGTGCAACCACTGTGGAAGTCAGTGTTTCGGTTTCTCAGGAAATTCGGGATCAACTTACCCCTGGACCCAGCAATACCACTCCTGGGAATATACCCAAGAGATGCTCTATCATATGACAAAAGCATTTGTTCAACTATGTTCATAGCAGTATTATTTGTAATAGCCAGAACCTGGAAACAACCTAGATGCCCTTCAATGGAAGAATGGATGAAGAAAGTATGGAATATATACACGCTAGAGTTCTACGCTGCGGTAAAAAACAATGACTTCTCGAATTTTGCATGCAAATGGATGGAAATAGAAAACACTATCCTGAGTGAGGTGTCCCAGACCCAAAAAGATGAACATGGGATGTACTCGCTCATAATTGGTTTCTAGCCATAAATTAGGGCCACGGAGTCTACAATAGGTGAACCTAAAGAAGCTAAGTAAGAAGGTGAACCCAAGGAAAAACATATAGTTATCCTCTTGGCTAAGGGAAGTAGACCAAATTGCCGGGGAGAAAATTAGGATCTTGGGGGTGGGGTGGGATGGGGGTAAGGGGAGATGGGGAGAGAAAAGGTAGAAGTGAAGGAGGGGGGACTTGGGGAATCAGGAGAATTGGGATAAAGGAAAGGTGGATAGGGGAGCACGGAACCACAATTCTTAGTTAAGGGAACCACTTTAGGGTGAGCAAGAGATTTGACCCTAGAGGGGCTCCCAAGTGCCCAACATGAGGTTCCCAGTTAGTTCCTTGGGCAGCTGAGGATTGGGAACCTGAAATGACCCTATCCTAGAGCAATACTGACGAATATCTTGCATATCATCATAGAACCTTCATCTGGTGATGGATAGAGATAGAGACAGAGACCCACACATGAGCACTGGACTGAACTCCCAAGGTCCCAATGAGGAGCAGAAGGAGGGAAAACATGAGCAAAGAAATCGGGACCACGAGGCGTGCACCCACCCACTGAGACAGTGGAGCTGATCTACTGGGAGCTCACCAAGGCCAGCTGGACTGTGACCGAAAAAGCATGGGATAAAACCGGACTCTCTGAACATGGCGAACAATGAGGGCTGATGAGACGCCAAGGACAATGGCACGGGGTTTTGATCCTACTTAATGTGCTGGCTTTGTGGAAGCCTAGCCAGTTTGGATGTTCACCTTCCTAGATATGGACGGAGGGGGGAGGACCTAGGACTTACCACAGGGCAGGGAACCCGGACTGCTCTGTGGACTGGAGAGGGAGGGGGAGAGGAGTGGGGGGAGGGGGAGAAGGGTGGGAGGAGGGGGAGGGAAATGGGAGGCTGGGAGGAGGTGGAAACTTGTTTTTTGTTTATGTTTTTTTTCTTCTTTTCTTAATAAAAAAAATTATAAAAAAAAAGATTATCACGGATCTCAAAATTTCTCTGCTATGATCTCCACAGCATTGATTTTGCAGTTTCTCTAGAGAAAAGTTTTGCTTTTTTTTTTTTTTACATTCTCTGAAACATTAGAGGAGAAAATGACTTTAGCACATCTGACAATAAGAGGAACAAAACATTATATAGATGAGTACAGATTTCTTGGTACAAGAAAGAGAAAAGAAGGGGGCAAGAAAGATAGAATTAGAAAAAGACATAGAATCAGTGGGCACAAGCTAAGCTTTGCTTTGAAAAAGAATTTAAAATGTGTAAAAATAATGTCAGCTTTGTTGCTGCTGCTGAGTGACAGAATGTGTGCGTTAGGTCATTTGCGTGAGAGTTTAGATATTAAGGGCATTGTTGGAAGGTGTGATTTATTTGCGTTATCTCATTTAACACTGTTAGGATAGGAAGTGTCCCTTCAAAAGTCTCATGTACTGAAGCCTTGCTTTCCAGCTAGTGCTGCCGTTTGGGAAGATTATAGAAACTTTATGATGTTGGACCCAACAGGAAGAAATGTGTCACTGAGGCATCCCCTTGGGGGCTGCATCTTGTCATGCCCACCCCTTTCTCACTGGCCACCATGAGATGACCAGCTTTGCTCTTCTGTGTCTTCCCTGTCACCATGCGGTGCCTCACGATATCCCACAAATGGGATAGCTAATTAATGTCACAGCAGAAAGTGGTGCCAAAGTATATTCTTCCTCCTTTAAACTGTCACTGTCAGGTGTTGGTCACAGCCATGAAGGTCTACCACGAATATCATCTCTACTGTTTCTACAGCTCCCTTCCGTTCAAAAAGTCCCTTTACATCCATGAATTAATTTGATCCCCATAGCACTCCTGTAAGGTAATATAAACATTCCTGCTATGTTTCAATTTTTGGTCTGCTAAATCCACACCTGGGGATAGTTGTTTAAAGTTTCCCAATATAACACAGGCCATTAGAGGTAAGAGTAAGACTAAAACAGAAGTGAGTCTTAGTTACAGATCGGCCTATCATATACCCCATTCTTCATATTATTTTATTATCTCTATATATGAGTGTACATAATTCAACAATTCTAATCAGAGAACAAACTATGATTAATATATAAACTTTACTTTTCACATGTCAAAACTTCACTTCAATCAATATTGATCCTTTCTTTCTGAAATGTTGTTCCTTTCTTGTCTTTGTAACAAAGTCTATTAAGATCACATGGTTGAGTATTTAATATGGGCACTTGATATATTTAGTTGGAATTGAACTGAGTTTGTATCAGTCTTTGCTTAAATAAATGGCCCATATATTTTGCAGTATTTTATGAACTATGACTTACAATTAAATGGATTCTGACTTTTAATTATTTCACTTGTTATTTTCAAAAATATAACAAGTATCCTTAGGTGAAGTGTCAGGCACTAAGCTAGGTACTAAGGATGCATAGATAAATAATATTAGTGCGCTGCTTTGAGTGGCTTGCCATCTGCTTGCAACTCATTTTAATACAGGGTCATTAGCACTGTACATAGAAAGTCTAGAACTAGAAGAGAGAATGATGTGATTGTCAGCAAATTTTGTTTCTGCATATATTGGTGGGAGAAAGTTAAAGTGAATGATTTGCCCGATGCAAGCATTGTGTTAAACCCAGAAGTCCTCAAATCAAACCTACTTATAACACAAGTGCATTAGGGTAATAAATCTAGAAACACTACCATTTATAGGCAAATTTTAGTATTTAATTAGAAAATGCTCATTTTGAGAACGAACAAAAAATTGTGACATACAGGAGAGAGGAAGCCGTTTGTATAGAAGAACCTTTATAGGATGTATGTTAGCATTCAGGAACATTAAAACATTAAGCATATATAAATACAAGAACTTATAGGAATATCTGCCTACAGTGAGTCATAGAATTTCAGTCAAGAAATCTAGACTTGAAAATTAAATTATGTGAAATGAAAAATTTGCCAATCTACTTAACCATTTGGTAACATTGTAGACTAGAGTCAAGAAACTTGAATATAAATAAAAATACTAAATCTGAAGGACAGAAATAATGGATGAAAAAAGGAGCAGTTTTAGTGGTTTGGGCAATAAGACAAAAAAATCTAACACCCATACACTCAGACTCTCAAGGAGAAAGGGTAGAATGTGCCATAAAAACATTCAAAGATATGTTGGTTTAACATTTACTCAAGCTAGTTAAAAACATAAATTTTAAACCCAAGAATCTCAGTGAATCCTAAGCAAGAAAAATAAAAACAATATCAAATTAATGTTTCACACACACATACACCCCAGCACTCACAATTAATAAATGAGAAGAATATAATTTAAAACCAAAGATGAAGAACTTTAAGACTTGCAAAGACTTAAATGGCACATTATATATCATGCAATGAGAGTAAATTAACTAATGATAAATAATGAAACACAGAAAACAACTGAATGATAATTTGAGCTAGACTATACATTTGTATTCAGCAAATAATATCACCAACAAAGGAAGCTAAGTAAATACACTTTCATAGCAGGGAAAAGAAAGAAAGCATATGCTTTACTAGAAACAGTAAGGAAAGTTTCTCAGGCCCAAAAAAATGACACCAGATTCAAACTTTAGATTTACAGAGAGAAATGAAGATGGCTAGAAGTGATAACTACATGCGTAAATATGAAAAGATACATTTTAATTATATCAACTGTTTGAAAACACAACACCATAACACATTATAGCATACTACCGCAAGCTTTATAATACAAGTAGATACGGTGTGAGAGGCTTTGTCTAGCAAGAAGCAATGAAATCTTAACACCAAACAGGACTTTTAGGAGCTGTAAAGACATATGTTAATCCATGGAGCAGCAGCAAGAAGCAAGAGCTGGCTTCTCTGGGGCAGGGATGCACTAATCATGGTAGATAGCCTTAGATCCTTTGTGGGAACTTAGGTGAAGATTTACAGTGTGTGCTTGAATCAGTGAGGTGGAATACTCCCTCAAGGACACTTGGCCTTCCTTTTGCTACAGAGGCTTAGAGTCTGTGAATTACTTTAAGTCTTGAAACCAACCGGGGAGCTGCAATACCCTGCTGAGTTGACTCACGTCAGATAATAAATAGGCATCACTTAAGGTATGATATATTCTTTGCTAACTGATTCAAGGACCCACTCTGTGGCTATTTTTTCTAGTTCCTCCTCATACAATGAGGACATATATACCCAGTAGCTAGAAGGATAGTCAAGGTGAGTCCTGATCCCGAGGAGGTAGACCAAAGACCAGAAGCATTGATGGAAAGCCTCCGTACATTATATGGTAAAAAAAAAAAAAAAAATGGAAATTTGGTACTCTAAAAGAACTTGGTGGAAACCTGTCCTTGGCATTTTGCCAGAAAGCTATTTGGGATAAGGTATGTTCTGGAGGCAGTCTGCTACAGGAAGAGATGCTGAGAAAGGTGCTTATTTACTGCTGTATTCTCTGGAGTGCTACTGAAGCTGCTAACACTGTAGGAACCTGCTGCCAAAGATGCTAGTCCATGCTAGAAAACCTGCAGATCACTCTGCAACTAAGAAGAGAAGCTCCTTTCTCATGCAGTGTCTCTGTTATGCTCAGTGATGACACGCACCACTGATGGAAAGCACAGCTCCATTTTTTCCCCCAGAGTAAGTGATGAAAAGAAATTTGAATCTGAAGCATAATGAAATGATAATTTCCAAAGAAAGGTGTAACGTCAAGAAAGTCAATTATGCATTATTGCTCTCGCTCAAGGAAGCAGCGCTATGACTTCCTCCTTTCAAAACACATTTTGTAATGGGAAAATATATGAATCAACTCTTATCAGATTTTGGACAATAGGCAGTAAAAATTGTGCAAGCTAGAAAGCAAAGTATGAAGCTGCACAAAATAAGAGCCATAAGAAAAAAAAAAAAACAGAAGCATTTCCCTCCCTGTTTTTTCAGAGAATGCCGAAGCATGTATATAGCAGGGAAGAGGATCCAAAGCTGTCAGAGAACAATTACAAGGAAATGTAAAGTCAGATAGAAATTCTCCAATGTGAACTTGGTTGAGGAATAGAGAAGGTGAACTGAACACCACAAACATCTAACTGAGATATTAGGAAGATCATACTTTGTGGGTGTGGTGACTTCAATCCTAAAATCAAGTCTAGTGATATACCACATACAATTTAAGAAGAAAGTACAAGGGCCAGTGGTACCCACAATTACCCCACATTTATACTAAAACAAAACTCAATCCTTTCCTTTTTAAAATGTATATAAACCTAAGCCATTCACACGTGAAATAAAACATCTCCAGTAGTCACTAAAATGAAAGGCAAAAAAAAAATGTTAAGAATGAACATGAGCGTCAAGAGAAACATTATTCAAAATAGAAGAGATAAGAGATGACAGAGTTAGCAGGCAAGAATGTTAAAATAATTACACTATTTTAAATATGTATACAGATTAGAAAAAGACAGGGTTGGGATGAGAAGATAAAGGCAATATACGAAGGAACCAAATATAAAACAATTTAGACATCTGCACTGGAAAATTTACTGGATAAGATTAACTGCAGGCTAGAAGCTGCAGATGGAAAGGTCACCGAGCTTCAAGACATAATAGAAATTACCCCAAAAGAAGGAAATGGAAATAAGCTATTGAAAATAATACATAGGAGCTGAGGATATAGCTCCGTTGGTAGAGTGATTGCTTGGCATACATGAAGGCATGGGTTCAATTCCCAGTGCTGCATACATTGAGTGTGGTATGCACATGTGTAATCCAAGGTGTAGGGAGGAGAAAACAAGACAATTAGGAGTTCAGTGTCATCTTTGGCTACATGTAAGTTTCTGCCTGGAAAAATAAAACAAAACAAAACAAAACAAAAACAAAAACAAAAACAAAACAAGCACCCAAATACCTAAGACAACAAACTGGACTACTAATGGAAAAAAAAGTCAAGCAACATGATCTCAATAATCTCAGTGAAAGAGAACAAGAGGGGTCAATTACAGTCGTAATATTTTAGTATTAGAAGTCATAATTTAAAATACGATATAAATTATATGCTTATTATATCAGTCTGCTTATTGTTATTGAAGCAAAAAGTACCTGAAACTAGGTAGGTTTTAAACAAAAGAGTTTCATTTAACTCACAGTTCTAGAAGTCAAAGTGTATGGGGACAATATCTGTCTGGTTTTGGTGAAGACTTTATGACAGATGACATCACAGCATGGTGCTTGGACTCATGGGAGAAAACATGAGGAAGAGTGAAATTACATGTAAAACAAGTTTCGTGAGACTGAGGAACTGTCCTTTTTTTTTTTTTTAATAGAAACACGTCCTTGTGGGAACTAATTCAGATGCATGAGATTTTCACTAATACCTTCTAAGGTTGGTACTCTATCATCTAATTACTTTCTGCTAGGTCTCACTTCTTAAAAGTTGTCCCTTTAGCTGTCATCCTCCACCATGTAGAACCAAATTTCCTGCACATGAACCCTCAAGGGGACCCTCCAGTGATATCCAAACTGTAGCACCCCAAGATGAAGTTCAGTGAAACACAAGCAAGAGAAGAACACAGTTTCACTCCTATATTCCTACACCCCAAATCATACAAGGGATTATCAAAATGATATTGAAAAAGCCAACAACGAAAAGAAAAAAAAAATGTCTTAAAAGCTTCCAGAGGAAAAACGTAAGTTGCTCATGTTCTGGTTAGTTTTAACTGTCAATTGACAAACCTTATGCTTATCCAGGCACATCATCTCAACTGAGGAACTGCCTAGAGCAATTTTTTGTGAGCACATCTGGAGGGTTTGTTGTGGTTATTAACTGATATAGGAAAGACCAATCCTCTATGGGTAGCACCAATCCCTAGGCAGGTGGTCCTAAACTGTATAAGAAATGTAGGTAGCCATGAGCCAGCCAACCAGCATCCTCCTGCTCAATAGTTTCTCCTATACTTTTTTTTTGCCATGAGTTCTCTGTTTTGGGTTAATGTGCAGTGTAGCAAGCAGGCCTGTTGTTATATAACAAACTTTTCTGGGTGACACAACACATATCCCTACTCACTCCAGAGAGATCCCATGGCAGACCAAAGTATGGATACCACCAAAGTCCAACTTGATGAACCAATATGTTTTGTTGGAGTTACTTACAGAAATATGGATGACGAGTTACTTTTAGGAGCAGAAAAGACTCCAAGAGAGCTGGATTACCAAAGCCCACCAGAGCGTGGGTGATAGATCCCAAAGATGGTAATCTCTGGAACACTGCACAGCTGGCAGGCATCTCAACAGGCTGAAGAATGTCCTTACCAACAGACTCACCTGCTCTAAAATCTCTTCCACGAGCTTGGTTGGTTTCTCTTTCTTCCAGGCAGCTGGTTTGATCTCATGAGTCTTTGTTACAGCTTGGCTTGTTTGAGTTTTCATTGAGGCTTCATTCAGTTAACCAGAGAGGGACTCTGAGTTTTCCTTTGCTTGCTCTCAGGGGAGGGCCCAGTGAATTTGGTCAATTTCAGGGACTTCCTGAAGCAATTTTGAGCTATTTACCTTCTTGCTTAATGAGCTTCTTTGCAAGATGGAATGCTGCAATTGTAAAAGAAACTAATACACAATACTTGCTTTCACATTCCTGCCTTAACTTCTCTCAGTGATGGGCTGTGACCTGGAATTGTAAGCCAAACACACCCATTTTCTCCCAAAGTTGCTTCTGGTCAAGGTATCTGTCTCAGCAACAAAAACTAAACCCTAACAGTTTTCATATATTTATAAAAAGCAGTTAGACCTCCTGTTGAAGATGGTGACAAACAGAAGCAATGACAGAGTATTTTTAAAGTACTAGGTGATAATGTCTGCATGCTTAGATTCTATATGCAGAAGAATATGACTCATTTATGATTTTAAGTCCAGACTGAAAATTTATTGCCTACATACCTGTATTACAATAAATATTAAAAGTCCTTCAAATGGGAGAAAAGAAATACCACACTGAAATGAGGATATACACATAGGAGTGAAGAAAATCAGAAATTATGAATGTCTAAGTTAATCTCAAATACACTTGAAAATAATTTTAAAGGTCCACCAGGATGGCTCAGCAAGTAAAGGCACTTGCAATTCAAGCAGTGCAAGCCTGAGGACATGGTTTCAATCTGTAGAGCTCATGCAAAGATGGATGAAGTGGGGGCTGGAGAGATGGATCAGTGGTTAAGAACACTGCTGCCTTTCTAGAGGACTTGGGTTTGATTTCCAGCACCCATATGGCAGCTCACAGTGATTTGTAACTCCAGTCTCAAAGGATCTTATGGCTTCTTCTTACCTCTGTGGACACTGCACATACATAGTATATAGATACAAATGCAAACAAAACGCCCATACATATAAAATATAAATACATTAATCTTTTAAAACTGTGAAAAAAGTGAGCTGACTCCACAATGTTGTTATTTTATGCTCACACATGTGCTCTAGAATGTTTAGTCAAACACACAGATCTATTTTTTTTCTCTCAAACACAAAATATTAATAAATGAAAAATCATTTTAAATCATCTTTAGAAAATGTGTATTGGAATTTAAGCCATGCAGAATGAAGTGTAGGAGAAGAGTGACAATATGAATAGGAATGGGGATTGGACTTCCATTGTTGTAATCTGATGCTGAATGTGAGGTGCTATAATGCTTTCTAAAGGTATGCTATGACACATTAAGAATGAGTATTATAACCCCCTGAGCAACCACTTAAAAGTAGAACAAAGAAGTACAGCTAATAAGGCAATGTTGGCTGTGAGATAGAATCTTAAAACATAATTAATCCAAGTAAGACAGGAAAAGGGAAAAAAATGGAACAAAGAAAAGGTGGGTAATACAACTGAATAGCAAAGTGATAGATTAGGTGCAACTGTACTAATAATTATGTTACATCTAGTTAAAATAGTGATATTGTCAGAATGAAACAAGACTATTGTACACCTTCTTATATGAAGCATACTTTAAATGTATGGAAAACATAGCTTAAATGTAAGGTAGAATATTATATATTGTGCTAATACTATTTTCAAGAATACTATAGAGAATAGACCAATATCAGATTTGTTATATTTAACTAAAGGAATCTTTTCCTTTAGTTAAGTCAGACATAGGGGATATTTCACAGTGATGAAGGAGACACTCCATATCAGGAAGATACCATTCTAAAGCAGAACACTTCTAATAACAGATCCTGAAATCTAAAATGAAGATAGAGAAATATATTAATGTTGACGATCTCAGTAGTTTTCTCAGATATTTGTAAGAAGTAGAGAGAAAAAGTAAAGATAGGAAAGGCCTGAAACACACTTTCTACAAACTTGCACAACTCCCACAGACAGAACACTTTTTCAAAAGAACATAAATTAATTTCAAGAACCTGTAACATTTGCCAAGACATGGGTGTTAACTTACCACTGTATAGATATATGTGTTTGGATTGGAATACCCACAGAAGGCAGGAAGCTGGTAAGGAGACCATAGGTGATTTTAAGAAAAAGGGGATAGAAAGTAGATGTTACAAAGAAGTAAAGGGATTAATGGGACTGGCCCAGATAGCAGTAACCCAAAGCCAAGCACTGGGTTGAGCTCCTGTAATTCAGTTTAAGAGAGGGAGGAGGGCTCATATGAACAAGAGGGGTCAAGAACATGATGGGGAAAACCACAGAGACAGCTTACCTGAGCTAGTGGGAGTTCACAGACTATGGACTGACAGCTAGAGAACCTGCATGGGATTGAACTAGACCCTCGTAATGTGAGTGACAGTTTGATCTGTTAGGCGGCTTGCTGGTAGTAACACCAGAACCTATCCCATGTCCATGAACTGGCTTTTTGGAACCCATTCCCTATGGTGGGATACCTTGCTCAGCCTTACTTACAGGAGCAGGTTCTTGGTCCTACCCCGAGTTGGTTTGGCAGACATTATTGACTTCCCAAAGAAGGCCTTACCTACTCTGAGGAGTGAATGAGGGATGGGAAGGATGGGAGATGGGGATGGAAGAAGGGGAGGAAGGAGACACTGGGGTTTATATGTAAAATTAAAACTATTTTTTAATACTATGAATGAAAGCTCATTGGAAGGTAGAGGGCTACTTCATTTCAAGTTTTTGGCCAACTGGGGCTCCATAGACAGCACTCTAAATATTACAAGTTACTGCCATTGCTCTGGTTACAATCTAGACTTTGACAATAAGACCCTATTGCTGAAGACACCACATACTTGAGTCACAGAATATGGAGGAATCAAACTGATAACAACCTGGAAGCTTCATCCCTACTAGCTAGCTTTCAAACTGCTGTAAGGTTCTATGTATGCTACCAGGGAGAGATATCATCAATACTCTTACCCAGCAGTAAACCCTGAGAGCTATAATGATTGACCTGCACTTTCTAATTGTATTTTGAGCCTATTCTACAAGATAGAGCTCATGTGTGTATATTTAACTGAGTCTCATTGATGAATCTGCTAAATGGACATAGTACTAAACTGACTCCTAATGCCTTATCGTCATTCTCACAGGTTGGTGTATCTCTCAACCCTCATCACAGATGCTTCTTTTTGCAGTAGATGATTAATACAGAGACCTGGAATTTGTTGACATGCAGAAAGTAAAAGACTATGGAGTTCCAGCACTAAATACAACATCTATATCATATTCCTTTCCCCAAGACTCAGTGGTCATCTTGAAAAGAAACAGAAAAATTAAGTATAAAAAGCAAGAGAGCAGATTTCTATACAAACCATTATTTGCTGAACACAACAACATGTTTTTTCACTTGAACTCACATAGGTTTTTGACTGCATCCATATGGCCATCACCAGCTTAAGCCACACAAAATTCCAGCATGGATAAGGGAGAAACTCATGAAATTCCACCCGTAGCTGAGGAGCTACTGGCAGCTGATGGCTGCTGTGGAAGAGAAAGTCAGTTCTCCAATGATGTGAGCCCCGAGAGGCTACTACCAATGCTTCAGAAGATGGTCCTACACCCATGCACATACAGTGAGAATTAAGTGGATTAGAAAAGAGCAGATGAAGATGGGAAGGAAGAGTAGTGGGGAAGATAGGGATGTATAGGAGGAGGATTTGTTTAAAACACCTTAATAAGCATGTTTGAAATTCTTCTCTAGGGAAGAGCACACCAATACTAAGTGGTCAATCCCAAAAGGATACATATAAGTAACACTATACACTGAACAAGTTGTACTTATGTAATGATGAATTCATGAAGTATATGCATATAACAATAGTTAATGAAAAAAGACCTTAAATTTTAAATAGAGCATAGAGATGTATGTGAGAGTTTAAAGGGAAAATGAATGAAAAAATGATGTAATTATATTAATGATAATGACACTGGGTTTTGATCCTACTACATATATTGGCTTTTTGGGAGCCTAGTCTGTTTGGATGCACATCTTCCTAGACCTGGATGGAGGGGGGAGGACCTTGGACTTCCCACAGGGGAGGGTACACTGACTTCTCTTAGGACTGGAGAGGGAGAGGGAGAAGGAGTGGGGGCAATGGGATGGAAATGGGAGGAGGTGGAAATTTTTAATAAATAAAAAAATTAAAAAAACTTGGATAAAGACAACTTGGTTTCAGTGTGCTTAGAGCTCATTCTAACTTTATTCATGACCATTTTGAATTACATGCATTTATAATATCTTCTTTTTTCTGTTTTATATCAACATGTTTTCATTAATTATTTATAACTATCATATATAAATACAATAAAATTTGATCATATTTCACCCTCCCCAAAAAGTAAAAGAAATAAATAGCTAATAGAAAATAACTTTAAAACAAATACACTTAAAAGTAGTTGTAGGCACAGTGTTTTCTAACATTGTATAGTATTAAGTTAGAAAGCAACAACAAATATACAGAAAAATCCCACAATGTTTACAAATTTAACAATACTTTTAAACAATTTATGGGTCGATGGCAAGTCAAAACAATGATTGGAATATGACTTGGCAGAGAGGTTCATCAGACAAATGTACCTGCTACAACATCTCAGTATCTGAGTTTGGCGCTTGGGACCCACATGGTGTAAGGGGAGAAGAGACTTCTGTAAGTTTTCTTTGGACTCCACAGCTATGTGATGGCATGTACGTGCCTACATATAACACATACGTGCATACAAAATAAATACAAGGCAATAAAATGTTTTAAAAATAATATTTGGCCCCTATCTTGAGCCAAATGGAAGTGAAAACATAAAATATAAAAACTTCTGTGGTAGTTAATATATTTTTAGATGTAATTTTAGTGCTTCAAACATTTACATTATTAAAGAATTGCCAATATTCAGTTTTTTTGGGATTTCATTTCAATTAAACTAAAGCCAAATTAAATAGAAGAAAATAAACATATGTGTGAAGTGAAGTCAGGGGAAAGAAATCAAATAATATCACTCTTCTGCTCCTGCTAGGATGTCATGTCCAACTTTGATATGATAATTTTTGTTTTTATCTTGTTGTATTTTCTATTGTCATGTTTGATTGTTATCACTTAGAAGAAGCATGTTCTATTCAAATGAGAGACAGAAAGGAAATGAATCTGGAGGGAAAAGGAGGTGGGGGAGGATATAATAGGAATAGAGAGAGGGGAAATTATAGTGGGGATATACTGTATGAGAAAATAATCTATTTCAATAAAAGAAAAATGAAGGAAAGAAAAGAAACCAAATAATGTCAATGTAACCAAGTTATTCATTTAATGTCTCCATGTAGCTTTGGCTGACATAGAAGTTGCCATTCTCTTGCCTTAGTTTTCTCGGTAGTGGATTATAAGCATTGTGCCCCACATCTCACTTAATCCAAATCTTTTCTAAGTGTAGTAAAGTTGATAAGTTTCTAGCTAGTTGCACTAAGAAGAAAAGGAAAGAATGACTAAAGAAAGACTTGGAATGTAGATCCTGTCCTTGTAAAATGATTAAGAATATTATGAAAATTATGGTCAATAAAATCAGGTACATATGAGATAGGTAAACTCTTTGAAATCATATGTGATCAAATTTAACTCAAGAAGAAACAGGAAGTCTGAATTACCATGTGTTATTAAATAAATCAAATCAAATGAAAGTTATTCAAAGGAAGGCAAAGTCTTCATATACAATTTTATAGTGAAAATTAAAGAGTTCCTATAAGCATTGATGCAAAAGCTAGTAATTCAAATCAATATGGGAGCAGCTGAGTTGGCTCTAATGAGTATGAGTGCTTACTGTGAAACAAGAAGGGCTTGAGTTCAAACCCCCTGGATCCAACATGAAAATCAGACACTAAGAGAGACTCACATAGATCTAATCTACATGAGAAGTAGAAAGTAGAAAAACATAAGATCTCCTGAGTAAATTGGGAGCATGGGGACCTTGTGGGAGGGTTTAAGGGGGGAGAAAAAGGTAGGGAGGGGAGCAGAGAAAAATGTAAAGCTCAATAAAAATCAATTTAAAAAACCTCAAAAAAAAAAAAAGAAAAAAAAGAAAATCAGGCCAAGCTACATGTACCTGTAACTCAAATTGAGAGGAGGACACAGGAAGATCCCGACAACTAGCTGATCACTTAGAAATGATGAGTTTCATGTATAGAGAGACTCTTTCGAGATGGAGAGTGACAGAGGAAGACATCGGTCATTCTTCTCTAGGCTCTGCATGCATGTACATGTGCATGTACATACCCTCCTTCAACATACCACCACCGCTGCCACAGACAAAACCAAACCAAACCATAGCAACAAAAGCACCCAACACCATATAAAACTGGTCATGTGCCACAAACTAGAAAGGTTTCCCAAATAAATAAATAGATAGATGGATATATAAATCAGTTAACGAATTCATCATGTAATAAGTAATGAAGGAAAGAAGACAGATTATCATCTTGAAATTGATGTAGAAAATCAAGCAAAATTGAACCCTTGTTCAGGAAAATTTCCTGGTCCCTAACTACAGCAGGCACCTTTTCTCAACTACCATTATAACTAAAGTGGAAGGCAATGGTTTCTCTCTCAGAACAAGAGTCAGACAAATGTGTCCTTTTTACCACTTATATTTAACATTATCCTGCTTTTAACCAGTGCCATAAGGCAAGAGATATAAACTCAAGACATCAAAATTAAAACAGAATAAACAAAGAGCATTCATATAAAATCAATTGTGTACATCACAAAGCCAAAAATGTACTAGAATTGGTACAGAAATTCAGGAAGTTTATAGAATACAAGACTAATAAATATAATCAACTATATTTCTAAATATGAACAACGAATAGCCTGAAATTAAGACTACATAACATATTATTAAATTTCATTGTAATTATAATGATAATTTTACAAATATTTGAAAATGTCTGAATATATTATAAAATGTTGCCAAGAAAAATGAATGGGGATATGAAGAAATGAATATATACACTATGTGTGTGGTTAAAAGACTTGTTCAAATATTTGGCCTTCGGAGAAAATGAAAGGGTTCTCTTGGTAAAGCCATGTGCTAATCCTGCTGCCCCAGTTCAACTCCTGGGGTCCATGTGGTGGGAGGGGAGAACCCACTGCGGTAAGTTTTTCTCCAACCTCAACACGTACACTCACACAAAACAAATAAATGTTGAAAATACTGTTATGAAAAAAAATAAGTCTTTTCTCTAGGTTAGTATACAAAGTTAGTCTCAATTTAAATAGCACAAACTTTTAAAAACACAAATTGAAAATCCTATTTAAAATGTACATGGAAATACCCGGCACAACTAAGACTTTGGAGTAGAAAAATGTAGGATAACCAGGCTTATTATAAATCTACACTGATCTGGACTATACAGCTGTGAAATATTAGCATACATATAAATCACTGCGATGGAATGGGGAACGCAGAAGTAAATCCATGGAAATACAGTAAAGCATTTCCAAGCAACAAGGGCAGGCATTTTAATGTGAAAACTGCACTTTGAAAATTTTATATTGCTTTTTTACCATAAAGTTGTCATAGTTCCTTCTGGACATCAGGTACATTAGTGACACACAAATATTTGTTTCCTGATGGATGAGTCTTTTCCCTTTCTCCATAGTGACTTTTGAGGCATGAAAGTTCTGTTTATTTCTTCATTAGTCTTAAGTGTCCTATCTAAGGAATGATTGGCCTAGCTGACGTCATGTGGACTTGAGTCATCTCTAGACTAAATGATAAGCAGACTAGTCTCCCCTCACTGAATCATGGCGGCCCTTCTGACAACAGTTCAGAAAAGAAGAATTTTGTCTCCACACTGCCAGTTCTGCCTCATTGGTCCACACCTTACTCCTAAAAGCCTTTTAGTTCCTTTTACTTCCAACCTTGCTATTTATGTGTATATGCGGATTGGTGTGCATGAATTCCACTTGAGTGCAGGTGCGTGAGGAGGCTGGAATTGGGATTGGGATTCTTTGGAGCATGTGTTGTAGAGGCCATGGTGCCATCAGGTGTGGGTGCTGGGAACTGAACCCGGGTCTTCTGGAAGAGCATGGAATGTCCCTGGGCTTTCTCTCCAGCCCAAGGTATAGTGCAGCCCCGATGGCTGTAGTCTTTCTTTGATTTGTAGAAAATTTTTTAAATTGGGAGAAGTTAGTCCTCCGACTTTGTTCTTTTTCACATCTTAATTGCGTTAGCTTTCTTTAAACAAAATATCACTGGCTGTGTGAACTTAACAAACTAAAAGGATAAGCCTCAATTCATTCAGAAAGTTCACACACAATGCTGGGCTTTCAAAACCAATGCAGTAAACTAATACAACCGAGAAGAGAGACAAATCTGCAAAGTGTGCTCTACTGGATGTTTCAATGATTCTGCCTCAATAATCGATGGAACAATAGGCATACATTGTTATAAATGTAGCAGAAAATGAAAATGATATACTAAAAGAAGCTACAGGGCTTTTTTTTTTGCAAGCCATCTTATTTTAAATTGGCAGAATAAACGTTAAACATTCCTTCAAATGTTCACGGAGATAAGCTGAGATAGGATGTTTTCTAATATTTAAGCAAAACTTAAACTCTTTTTATTATGATTAAAATGTCACAAAGTAAATTCTCTTATCACGGCAGAATTCAGTTACAAGTCAGTAAGAAAAAGATATGCACGAAGCATCCTAGTGTTTCAAAACCAAATACCATACGTCTAAGTAACTTTAGGGTCAAAGGAAAAAACATCAAGGAAAATTTAGTTTGAATTGAAAAAGAATGAAATATATCAACCCTTTTGTGTTACTGTAGCAGGGCTTAAACAAACCCAGTACACTGAGTTTTTATATGAGACTCGAGGGATGAGGCAGGACTAGTGCTCCCTATGTTTAATCTTTAAAAGCTAGATAATGATAATAAAGTCAATGTAGGTAGACCCACTCAAATTGTATGCATCAAAATTCATTCCTTGTTCTTGCCAAGTAATACTGGACAGAACAGAGCTATTTCATACTTTCTAATTGGATTGTTTTTCTTTTGGTTATATTTTGAGATTATTAAAGATTTTCCCGAAGAATCTAATATAGTAACTCTTTGAATTTTCACTCAAACTACAGATCCATGTGACAACGGAAGGAACTCCAGTGTAGAAGGAGGAGGAAGAAAAAAAGAAGGAGGAGG
This sequence comes from Microtus oregoni, assembly GCF_018167655.1. NCBI lineage: Eukaryota > Metazoa > Chordata > Mammalia > Rodentia > Cricetidae > Microtus > Microtus oregoni. The sequence goes on along the minus strand of NW_024544552.1, from coordinate 2,089,901 downwards.
AATAGGAGGAGGAGGTAATTTCTCTGTAGCATTGCCATGACTTCAGTCACAGTTTTAAGAATGGTGGTATATTTTATTTGTAGATGTTGAAATTTTATTAGAAAAGAAGCAGAGTGTGGCAGCATGTAGGAAATATCTATTTATTGAAGTTTTTGAGCACTTTCCACGTGCTCTGGTGCTGGTACTGATAGGCCTTTATTGGTTTATTAATACTGAGATTTTTTAACTTGTTGATTAAATTTGAAGTATTAAAGTAAAGATTGTCGGGACTATTTCCAGAGGCAACAGCGAACGGAGTGTGTTTTCCTGGACAGGATTCCGACCGTACAGCTTATTTTATGAAACAGCAGTTCCAGCTGCTTCACATTGCACCCTGTGAAGCAGAAATTATTTGCCCTGTTGTTTTTCCTCAGCTCCTGGTTTGGGGGCAGCAGGAGATGACACTTTCCCAAAGAAGACTAGACTGGGAAAGGAGGGGTGAGCTACCGTGCTCTGGGCCTGAGCTCTGAGGTCTCACAGATCTTTATGAAACTGGAAGATCCTGAGTAACTTTGGATTGGAACAAAGAGTCTCAGAAGCCCTGTGATGATCCAGCGGCATGTGTGTGCAAACAAGAAGCTGGAGTGTTAGGTCCAGGTAGTGAAGAGAAGGCTGTTCAAGTCTCTTTTGGGATGAATGATGTTAGGTAGAAAGATCGATTTCCATGTCCGCAGTCTGCATCCAGTAAACATTTAACACGCAGACAAGAAATAGTATGGTAGTGGATGGCACTATAAGTGAGTACGAGGAAAGGGGGTTTTGGACAACGTGTTATGGCTCTTTGGAAAAGAAAGAGAGGTTCTTACATGGCTATAATGATTCTGATGAAAGGATGGCTTGAAGGCCATGGAAGAACTGGTCATTGTCAGACAGTGCGGAGATAATACGCTCTTGAAGTAGAGGTCAGGCTGTGCGTTTCTTTATATCCACCTTCATGCCCAGCAGTCCTGAAATACCTACTGAGTAGCCAACAGGCACTGGGAAGAAAGAATGAGAGAGTGGGGGCCAGAGAGGAGGAGGAAGGGGTGAAGAACCTGTTGGGGAAACACTGCTCTAAGCAAGATGAAAGGGGTATGCACGCAGGCCTTCAGTATCCCTTCTTTTATCTGCCCAAGGCAAGAGCTCATGGGTTTCCTCCTATGATTGAAGAGAACACAGCAGTGACAAGGGAGAAGTCAAGACCTCAGATAAGAAACAAAGACCTCCCAATCTGGGATGAGGTAAATTTATAGCTATATCCCTCTATATTCTGGCTGTTTTCTGATATGACTGCTTTCAAATGATTCTGGATCTTCTCATTACTGGAACATAGGCCCCTGAAGGTTGGCATGCAGGCAGTAATGGTTCCTTTTAATAATTAACTACCATTGATTTGTCAGCCAAAGGTCATCCCTTCCTACATTTGAGAACCTCAAACTCTTGGCACCTGAGAACAGAAGTGAAAAATCGTTCACAAATTATTGATACACTACAAGCCCTTGCATGTCTCACCCTGTGTATGTAGATGCTGCGATTTCTGAGCTTAGTGATATATGTTCCCACTCACTGCTAAGACCCTTAGCACCTTTCCATGTTGCTATGCTGTCTGCAGGGTGTCTTGGAGTTTGCAGCGGTAGTGGGCTACCTTGGAGAGTGTGTGATAAAAAGTGAAAAGAAACTGTTAAAAAAAAGATTCTGTGTTTTTCTTCCTTGACATTTTTCTGGGTAAATATTTTTTTTCTGCCTTTCTCTTTCTTAAACACAGTTAAGAAGAGGTTTTGTTCCCTAGGGAATACTCTGATGGTTAGATGAAGTTGGTTCTACAGCTGGAGAAACCTCTGCAGAAATTTAAGTTGGTGTTGAATTGTACCTGACTTCTTGCTCATCTGAGAGCTCCTTTTCTGGTTCTAGAGCAAGGACATGGAATTGACCTCTTTAGGTTCAGAATTGAGGATGCCTTTGAATAATGGGGTTGAACCACTGGTTTGCAAACCACTGAAGTTTTACCTACCTAGGTGCCTGTTAGTGTTTCCTTTAGAAGAGAAGCCTTCCATAGGACTTGCTTGACTCTGAGTTGATGGAGAGGCCTGGTAAGGAACCTGTACAGCAGGCATGGCTTGTGGTGGCCCATCTCAGCTTGTCCTAGGGAAGGAGTGTGTGGGGGGGGTACCCATGGAAACGCGTTCCATAATAATGCTTTTATTTTTTTTTCTGTTTTTAACTGAAAATTTTTCAGTTAGAGTACACAATAACAGGCTTCATTTTAACAATGTCACACGTGTATTTCATTGTCTTTGCTCATACCCATCCCCTACATCTTTCTTTAACCCCCTCATGTTTCCCAGTGGTCCCTTTCATGCTCAAAATTTGTTCCTCTTTATTTTTATAAAGACAGCTATTTGTGGAAGTAATTAACTATCTGCAATTCTGGGTCTTGAGTGTACGTAAGAAAAATCTCCAGCCCTGGTATTTTTAAATCAGTACAATAGAGTTTACCTCTGAACTCTAGAGTGAAGTATTTTAATGTCACCAAGCCTTGTCCAAGTACCGAGAAACAAATGTGACTGGCATTTGAATTGCATCATTATCAGGATCTTGTCCTTTTATTTCTGGAGCTCCTTTTGTGTTGCTTGGGTTTCAAGTTGCCTGTTACATTCAGTTAATTTTTAAATGCCTTGTTGAGCCTGTGAAATGACTGCCCCCCCACCCCACAGAGGGCTTTTGTGTACAGTTATTAAGCTCTCCATTAATCAGCTCTTTATTACCCCAAGGAGCAGAGAATTAGGGAATAAACCAAAATAAATTTTGTGCATGGAAAATGATACCGCAAAATAAATCTATGCTCTACAATGCATTGTGGTGTTCTCTTCTGGGGTTGGGATGATATGTGTTTCATCATTATGAACGGATGCTGGATTTCTGTATCTGCTGAGATGATGAGACAGTTTTCCTTTCATTTCTGTAATTGTGGTGAATTAAGTTGATTGATTTTAAAGTGTTAATCCCGATTTTTTTTTATTCTTGGAATAAATGCAACGAAATTGTGATGCATCACCCAGCTTCCATATTGCTGTCGTCCTTGTCGGTAGCTGCTGGGAGGTGATGCTTTGAGGAAATAAACCTGGAGAATGTCCTTTGTTTTTATTCTCTGAAGAAGTTTTAAAGAGTAGTGTTTTAATGTTGAATATCTGGTCAGATGTTTCCTTTGTAGAAAGATTTTAACAGATAATACTTTCCCTGTTACCTATATGACGTATATTAAAGACTGGGGGGTGGGCAGCTGAAACCATAATAGTTCCCAAGTCTGTCTTTTACGTACTGCACTGTTTAACTTATAAATTAGGTGCAGCAAGAGACTAATAAGGATAACTGATTATAATATAGTACAATTATAATATACTATAATAATAGTCATGTCAATGTAGTCTTCCTATCAAAATGCTATATTGTATTACAATTTCAGTTAAAAGAAAGTACCGTCTGGATTCTTTGGGGGTACATCTGCATTCTCGGCATTGTTAATCCTCTTGTTTTGGAACAATTATCAAATATGATAAGAGAAACATGGACATAAGCATGGGTATACCCCAGCAGTTCATGGCTACTATGTGACTGCTAAGGGGATAACATACACAGTGTAGATATACCTTACAAAGGATGGGTGGGATTGGGTAGGGGAGTGTGGGATTCCAGCATCTACTCAGAAAGGGGCTCATTCTGAAACATGTGAATTGTTTCTCACTGGCAATTCTAGCCAACGGTTTTGATCACAGAAAGTGAAAGTCCAGGGTGTGGGGAGATCACTGAAAGCATTTGCTGTCGTTAGTATAAGATTATTCAGATTTTGGGGCTTTTGCTAGGTTTTGTGAGTTCTGTGTTTTAGGTTTAAATTTTAAAGTATTACTGCAAAGTTACCCGAGTACCTTGGGATTTTCTTCAGCTCTATAAGGTTCCCGTGCTGACAAGATAATACAGCAGGTCAAGGTGTTTGCTGTGCAAGTACGGAGTCCTGAGTTTGATCACTGAAGCTTATACAAGGTGGAAGGGAAGAAGCAGCCCCACATAGTAGTCCTTTGACCTCCACACGTGTTTCCTGGCCCACGAACCTTCCCCCATACATGCATGCACAATCCTCCTTATTATGCATGATCTCCCCTATCACTCATGCACATACAAATACCCCTGTCATGCATGCACATGGAAGCACACATATACATTAAAAAATAAAGTTTCAGAAGTCAGGCAGTGGTGGTGCATGCCTTTAACCTCAGCACTCGGGAGGCAGAGGCAGGCAGATCTCTGTGAATTTGAGACAAGCCTAGTCTACAAGAGCTAGTCCAAGGACAGGTTCCAAAGTTATGGAGAAACCATGCCTCAAAAAAAAAAAAAAGAAAGATTCAGACATGTTTCTTGTGTTGTGTATTTATTTTATTATTTCTTTAGGTTTCTGTTGCTATTTTCTCTTTGTCGATTTATAGATGACTTATAGGATCCAATTTCTTTTTTGTTTTATTTTTTTTTAAAAAAACTGCCTTTTTTATTTTACGTACCAATCCCAGTTCCCACTCCCTCTCCTTCTCCCATTCCCTCCATCAACCCCCCCCCCACTCCACCCCACATCCACTCCTCAGAAAGGGTAAGGCACATTGCTTTGGGGAAGGTCCAATGCCCTTCTAACTATATCTAGATTGAGCAAGGTGTCCATCCAAAGAGAATAGGTTCCAAAAAAGCCAGTACAAGCAGTAGGGATAAATCCTGGTGTCACTGCCAGTGCCCCCCCCCCAGCCATATAACTGTCACCCACATTCAGAGGGACTAGTTTGGTCCTATGCTGGTTCCTTCCCTGTCCAGCTGTAGTTGGTGAGCTCCCATCAGCTCAGGTAAACTGTTTCCGTGGCTGTACGCATCACGGTCTTGACGTCTTTGCTCATAGTCTCACTTCTCCCACTCTTTATAAATCCACCTTAACTGATTTCAGTTTGTTTTCATAACATGTATCTAAGGCTTTAAATTTTCTTATAATCCTAGCTGAACTACATACATATGATGACTTTTATATGCCCTGTGTTTATGGTCATTCAAATAAGTAAATTTCCGGTTTCTATTGAGATAAATACATTTCTAGAAGCTGGAGAGGAGGCTCAGCAGTTATGAGCACTTACTCTCTTGCAGAAGACCTGAATTTGGTCCCAGAACTCACACTGGGTGGTTCCCAAACAACTGAAACTCCAACAGCAAGACATCTGACACCTCTTCTAGTCTCCATAGGCATGGTACTCATAAGCACATACCTACACACAGTCGCGCACGCGCGCGCACACACACACACACACAATTAACAATAAAGTAAAAAAAATCTAAAAATAAAGTTTGAGTTATTTAGACCAATAGCCAATGAAAATGGTTCCTTCAAGCCCAGAATGACCACATCAGCTTCCTTTCCTTCCTGATTTTCATTTATAATCAAATGAATTCCTCTTGTTGTCCCCACCCCAGTAGTTGGAATAAAGAAATAAAGAATAAAGTTTCTATTATGAGGAGGAAAAGACTATTAAAAGGTCAATATGGTAAATTTAAAACATAATGCTAAATTCCTTTGGATGAAACTTTAAAGGAGTATCTTCAAATTATCCCTTAGCAGCTTTATAGTATAATATATATTTTTAATGTACTAAATCAGTAATGAGAATAGTATTCATTAAAATACATTTATTAGTTGTTACTGTTACAAAGAACAGTATGGAAGGTTTTGGAGAGAGGAAGTAATTACATTATAATTTCAAAAAATAAAAGAAATATTTTTAATGATAAATATATTTAATTGACAGAATAAAAAAATTGTTGCATTGCCTACCTTTATAATTTTTATTACAAAAGACATGGCCAGAAACAACTAAAGAAGGGCCTGTTTATTTTGACTCACATTTCAAGGGTGTTGTCTATCATGGTAGTGGAGGACAGATGGCAGGAACCTGAGGCATGTGGTTGCATCATGTTCACAGTCAAGAAGCAGAGAAAGATGAACACTTGTGTCTGCTTGCTTTTTCCTTTATGTCCAGCCTGGGACCCTGGCCCATGGGATGGTGCTACCAACATTTAAGATAGGTCTTCCCACCACAGTTAAGCCAGTCTAAAAACTCCTTCACACATATGCTCAGAAGTTTGTTTCCTATGTGATTCTAGATCCTTCCAAGCATACAACAAAGATCATGGCAAATTGGAATTTTTTTTTCTATTCATTAAAAAAGAAGCTACATTTCACTACTCTAGGGAGCCTCTTCCAGGGATGAAGAAGGCTTCCCTTAAAGGTAGATGTTGATTTGGTCTTCCCTTCCTTCCTTCCTTCCTTCCTTCCTTCCTTCCTTCCTCCCTCCCTCCCTCCCTCCCTCCTTCCCTCCCTCTTTTCCTACCTTCCTCCCTCTTTTCCTCCTTCCTTTTTTCCTCCCTCCCTCCATCCCCTCAATTATCTTCCTTTCTTCCATCCCTCCCTTCATTTCTATTTTATTTTTTTCTGATTTTTGGAGACAAAGTTGCATTCTGTAACCTAGACTGTTCTGGAGTTCACTATGTATCCTCCTAGATCCAACTTGCTGCAAACCTCCTACCTCAGTCTTCCCAGCTCTGGGACTGATGTATCATAACACCCAGCCATCTTGCCCCTCTTCTAATCCTTATCCCAGTGGTTTTCAGAAGGAAGCATTGAGTACACTGTCCATAGAGAAATGTCTTCCCTGGGAATAGGGAATATAAATAAGGAAAGGCTGTATATCAGAACCCCAATCATTAAAAGGACTTGGAATGTCAGGGCAACACCATTCTGTCCAAGGAATCACTGGTGTAAACAATGATTTCTCCTTCAATTCAGCCTAGTTGGGAGGAAAACTGTGTCTCATATTTGATTTCATTCTTACTTTTTTTTTAAATAGAACCAACTGTCAGTAATTTTTATTACTTTCAATATAACTTGACAACAGGGAGAAGCTGGACCTCAGCTGTTCTCAGAGGCTACTGAAACAGAACCATCAATCCACACTCACATTTGGTTTTTGGTTTTACCACTACAAGCTCCTCTGTTTAAGAACCAAAGTGACTGGACAGAGAGGCCAAGAAGCCAAGTGACCTAAATTTCTAAGAAATAAGGAGAACCAAAGCCCTGCTGTGGCAAGTGATGATGTCTTTGAGACACTGGATGAAATCATAGTTGAGAGGTGGCTGTGTGCAGAGGAGGACAAGAGGCTAGGCTAGGGAACAGTGCGATGGTTTGGGTTTAATTAAAAAACCAAAACAAAACTCATTCAAGTATGTTCTGTGCCCCTCCACTTCTTATCAGTCACGTTTGTTCCGGTAGACAATTTTTTTTCTTTCATGTCATATATACCTCATAATTCTTTGTATCTATATAAAATGGGAATCACAAATAAGCAAAAACATCTGTTATCTATCTGTTTGAAACTCTCTTAAGTCACTTAATGTGGTCATATTCAATTGCATTAAAATTCTGCAAATGACAGCTTAATTGTTCTTTATGACTAAAAATCTTTCTCTCTTTCTCTCCCTCTTTCTCTCTCTCTCTCTCTCTCACACACACACACACACACACACACACACACACACACACACACACACACAGAGAGAGAGAGAGAGAGAGAGAGAGAGAGAGAGAGAGAGAGAGAGAGAAATACAGAATATTCTACTTATGCATTTTTTGTTTGTTGGATTCCTAGGTTGGTTCCATAGCTTAGCTATTATAAATACGGCTACAATAAACATTGATGTGAAATTAGCTCTGTGATTTTGTAACAAGGAGGCCCTCAAGTCAATATCCTGGAATGATGTAGTAAGATCATATGATACATTTATGCTTAATTTTCTTCTTTTCTTCTTTTGAGAGACCTCCGTTCTGATTTCTATAGTATCTAGTTTACATTTTCAACTGCCATGTATAAAGATTCCACCTGGTTCATATCCCTGCCAATAATTGTAGTGTTTATATTGTTTTATCTTTTTAATGTTAATCATTTGTTAATTTTATTTCTTCATATTATTATATTTCCTCCGTCATAGATCCTTTCTGACAGTTGTCTGATCTGGAGGCAAGGACTATCATGCCTCATATTGCAGTTTACAGTATTTGCTTTGGTGAACGTTGATTGTATACTGAACTGACCAGGGACAGATGAAGGTTTTATTTTTATTATGAAAAAGAACATTGTAGAAAGAGCTTCAGGGGTTTCAGCTTCTTACATAGACTGTAAATGACAGGTAGCCCTAGTTTTCTTCAGCACAGGGAGCTCTGGAAAAAGCAGGTACAGAGAAGTTTCCAGGACTGAAAGTTTGTTTTGCATTTCTGGAAAATCTCAGTGCCCTGGATAAGGAAGATGAAGGACTCTTATTTGTTTAAGCTTTAGAACCCTGGGCACTTGAAGCAAGGAGAAAACCGATGGTCCTAGTGGAAAATGATAGTTAAAAAATTTCTGCAAAGTTTCTGAAAAGGGTATGGCAGATTAAATAAATTGACCCCCATAATCTCATAGAGAGTGGCACTATTAGAAGATACTGCCTTGTTGAAATGGGTGTGGCCTTATTAGAGGGAGTGCATCACTGTGGGAGCAGACTTTGATGTTTCCTGTGCTCAGGATACTGCCCTGTGTCTCAGTGGTCTTCCTATTGCCTGCAAGATGTAGGACTCTCAGTTACTCCTTCAGCAGCAAGTCTTGCTGCATGCCACTATGCTCAATGCCATGGTGATAATGGACTGAATTTCTGAAACTGTAAGTGAGCCTACTCAGTTGAATGCTTGTCTTATAAAAGTTGCTGTGGCCATGGTGTCTTTTCACATAAATAGAGACCTTAACTAAGACAGAAGCTGGTACCAGATACTGGGATATTGCTGAGATACGCCTGACCATGTTTTTGTTTGGAGGAATTTGCAATCTGATACTTTGGGATTGGAAAATGGTGGACTGCTTTCAGCACTGCTTAATGGGCCATACTAGTCGAAGCATGGAAGACAGTGGTGCTAAGGGTTATTTGAACTGTGGAGGACTCACTCAAGAGGTTTTGGAGGAGAAGAATTTTAGTATTTTGCCTTGAGACTGTTCTTGTGATATTTTGGTGAAGTAAGTGGCTGCCTTTTGCCCTTGCCTAAAGAGTTTGACTGAGGCTAAACTGAACAGTTTTGGATTAATTCTGTTGGCAGAGGAAATCTCAAAATAGCCTGGTATAGACTCTGTTTTGTGGTTACTAGTGTTAACTCTAATGAAGATTTATAATGAAAAGGAGCAAGCTGATCAGGATAGATTACAAAATGTAAATTTTGAGGAGCAAAAGGGCAACAGGAAATAGTGGTAAGCCTTCCCATGGTTGTGATATCTCTTCACAGAATGGAAGCCCTGACTGAGCCAGAGGGGAAGCTTTGAAAGCAACAAGTTTCACAGAAACATTTTCTGCTCCTGGAAAGGCTCTGGAGGATGCAGGGAGCAGCATTCCTGATGATCTCTGGGAGAAGGATGCTCTATTCTGACTCTCTTGACAGGAAAGTGAGAATGTTCCCAGAAGGGTTGCTGCAGATGTAGCTGACAGTGCAGCCAAGATCTGATCCTCAAAAAGTCTTCATGGAAAAGTGGGTTATGAATATTTACTTTAGAATCTAGTCTTTTTATGTTTTAAAATTCTTTGAAAATGTTATACACATATATAATAAACTTTGACTTTTTTTTAATCACTCATTACTCTTTCTTATCGCCATTCCCTGTCCTCCTTAAACCCCTCTTCTTCCCAGCAAGGTTCCCCCTTGCTTTGATGTCCTTTTGTGTGTATGTGATGCACTGAGTTTAATTATGGCTGTACATATGAGCATGGGTGGGGGATTATCTACTAGAGCATGGGCAAGTTGGCATGTGACTACAGCACTAAAGAAAATGACTCTTCTTCCCCAGTACCCATTAACTGCCCACAGTTTCCTGGACAGTGGGCCTTCGTAACATGGCTATTCATCTACGGCGAAGTGTTGAAGTGTTGCAAGGTCCAATCTTGTGAATTTCATCTGTAGATAACCATAGCTACAATGACTGCATGAGTGTGGTAGGCTTGTCACATCCAGAAGGCACTCTTGAAGGATTTGCCTCCCATCTTCTGGCTCTCACATTTTTCCTACACTCTCTTCTGTGATGTTTCTTGAGTCTTGGTGGATGACATGGGGTCAATGAAGTGATGGAGAATGTTCTGTTTAGGACTGAGAATTAACCAGCAACTTATTCTCAGCCTTTTGACCATCTGTAAGTGCCACCATCTGTAATTGCCACATATGGCAGAAAAGCTTTTCTCATGAAGGTTGAGAGCTGAAACAGTAGGTCCAAGTATAAGACAGGTTGATAACATGTTACTTTAGGCAAACTACAGTAGTAGGTTCTCATCTAAGATTTATGACCTCCCTAGTTGTCTTAGTCAGTGTTCTATTGTTGTGAGGAGATACCATGACCATGGCAACTCTTATATTAGAAAATGTTTAATTGGAGATTGCTTATAGTTTCTGAGGCTTAATCTACTGTCATTATGGTGGGGGACTATGTAAGGATTCATGATGCTAGAGAATTAGCTGAAAGCTCTAAATCTGGATCCACAGTCAGCAGGAAGAAAGAGAGTCACTGGGCCTATCTTAAGCTTCGAAAACCTTAAAACTCACCCCTAGTGACACACTTCCTCCAACTAGGCCACACCTCTTCCAGCAAAACCACACCTCCTAATCCTTTTCAAACAGTGCCACTCCTTAGATACTAAGCATTCAAATATATGAGCCTATGGGGGCCATTCCTATTTAAACCACCACTCTAGCCATGGACTCTTGACCATATTAATGGTACAAGACATAAATTCCCTTTTGTGGAGGATGCTTCAAATACAATCAAAATGGTTGGTTATCCCCATAATAATCATGCCATTGTTATGCCAGTGGGCAAGTCTAGGACCACTGACAAGTTTTCTCTCCCAACAGCAGGTATAGCACCTTCTAGCACTATGAAAAGGTAGATATCAGGGAGAAAGTTTCAGCTCAGCTATAGTTTGATTTCTTGGTATTCTGCAACAAAGCATGTAATGTACTTAGCAATAGAGTCTTACCATCTAGCCCTGATGGGCAGCAAAGAGAAATGGCAATAACCTATATTATTTTGGGACCCTTGGGGCTTTCTGACCAAACAAGTCTTAAGAAAGTATTCCATACTTGCCACTGGGATTTTCATTTAATAGCCTATGGCTTCTACAGGAATCATTATTTACCCACGCAGGGTGTCCCTAAATCCACAGTTTAAAAATTAAATTTTAATAGACATACGAAGTAGGAGTTTTCATAGATCTTTTTCATACATTCTTAGTTTTGCTTAATCTTTCCTTCTCCTTCCTCCTGTTCTGTATTCCCTGACTCTCAGTTCCACTTAAACCTTTCAACCAACATGTTCCCTCCATGTACCTGTGCAACGTTTATGCCCTACCACACCCTCCCCTTTAGTAAGGCCTCTTCCCTCCCTTCTGATAGCACTTTACTACATTCCTGGCTTCTTTAGGCCCTACAAGTTAAATTCATTAGTTTCAGAATTTGAAATTGTGATTTGTATATTCTGAATTAGTGATGAATGGGTGGGGTGGGGCTCAGCACATTGTGGCCAGCACCATCCATGTACAGATAGTTGTGAGGTATATAAAAAGGGAGGCTGAGCAAGCCAGTAGACAGCATTCTTCCATGACTTCTGCTTTAGTTCCTGCCTCCAAGTTCCTGCACTGACTCCCTGAAGTAAGATTTGGGTATGAAATAAACCCCCTTTCTCCTTGCTGCTCTTGTTTGTGGTGTTTTAGAAGCAATAAAAATGTAAACAAGACTGCTACTCTTTGATCGCTTACTTAGCGTCACATAACCCAGTCACTCTCTACATAGTCTACGTTGCTCATTATTACCTCATTAAAAATGCTTAGAACCTTATGACTTGAACATGTTCTGGATATTTCTGCCCCATCATTATTCTGTTACACAGTACTCTTGGACTATCCCTTAAAGCACTGACATTTCATTCAGCCCACATGAGACATGAATACTAGACTTAAAAAAAATATTCTCCTCTAATTGTAGTGTAGTGTTTTCTTTACATTTTTTTAAATGTGATAGTAAGCTACCAAATACAAAGGTGCCTCACTGTAATTCCTGAGTAGTTAACACCAAACTCACTTTTTTCTTTCCTCCTTTTCTTTCTTCTCTGAACTTGTCAGATGGCGTGATAAGAACTGACTCTCTGGACGAGCTGTCATTTAACGGACAGCAACTTGGCATTTAAGTATGGGAGGAAGGTGATCAATGCTGTTTCCTGCCTCTCTGGTGAAAGGAAACTGGAGTTGGTGACACTTGACACATAAGACCATGGAGTTAGGGTAGTTCACAGCAGTAAGAAGTCTCATTGCTCTGTGCTGAGCATATTCTGTAGAAAATCCTTGTTAGCTTTTATATTCCAGGCTGAGGGAGGTCCCTGTCATTAGGCCATAGAAGGCTAATCTGTTAGGTCATTTTATGGAAGGGCACTGTATGTCATTCATAGCACCCTTGAAACATAAAAGTTCTTTGTGTTTTTCTACCAATGACTTGGCTTGGATTTTTATGTGAGCCAATAGATTCCTTTGACTTATCCACTAGAGTGGCATTGCTGAAACCAAGCTACGTGTGGCCAGCTCCATAGTGGTCACTCAGAGATGTTCATCTTAGAAGGCACAGGTGATTCTGAATTGAGACTATTTCAACTTGTGTGTATAGCATAGAAGTGTTGGAAAAATAGTTCACAGTAAATGCATGGGCAGACGATGGCATTGACTATGACAAAGATGCTACAGTCGTGGCTAGGGAGATAACACAGTAAAATGCCTGCCATGGAGACCTGAGTTAGACTTCCAAAACCTATGTAAAGAAATATCCATGAGTTAGAAGGAGCAGTGGGCCTGGTTCCCGCCACCCGGCTCCTGGCCGCCGGCTAGCTTTACCCAAAATAATAACACGGAAACTGTATTCTTTTAAACACTGCCTGGCCCATTAGTTTCAGCCTCTTATTGGCTAATTCTCACATCTTGCTTTAACCCATATTTAGTAATCTGTGTAGCACCACGAGGTGGTGGCTTACCGGGAAGGATCTTAACCTGCGTCCTTCTTGAAAAGGAGAGCTATATCATCTGCCTCACTGCCTTCTTCCTCCCAGCATTCAGTTCTGTTTACACTGCCTACCTAATTTTCTGTCCTATCAAAGGGCCAAGGTAGTTTCTTTATTAACCAATGAAAGTAACACATAGACAAATGACCCTCCTCCATCACATGAGTAGTAGTGTATGCCTATAATCCCAGTTCTAAGGAGGCAGAGACAGGCAGATACCTGAGGCTTTCTGGCCAGAAAGATTAGTTTACTTACTTAGCTTAGCCAGTGAGTATACATGGAGCCAGGATTTCTTTTTTCATATCATCCCTAATATGTCCCTGCCATTAAGGTGAGAACAGAGATAGGTGAGTGTTACCTGAGAAACTAAGCATTTTTCTATGAATTAGAGCCTGCTTCCCAAATGAAACTGTTCAAATTATTGCTGCATAGGCTGGACCCTAAGCCATGTAGTGCATTCATTCACCCTAAGCATTGAGTAGGAAGTTTCTTTAACATAGGCAGAACAATTATGGGCAGAATAAAAGATATGCAGTTTTTGTGCATATCAGAATTTATAGTGTGAGCACCCCTCTGTACAAGATAAATGAAGAGCTCTAACTTCTCTCTCTTTTTCCCTTAAAAAAAAAAAGAATGATCAGATTTTGACATTTGACAGCATGCAACATGGACGGGTCACTCATCTTGTTTCCATCAAAGACTATCAGTCCAGGGTTCCACTGTGGCCATTGGGAGCCATCTCCATCACATCCATCTTTCTGTTTCAGGAATTCTCTCACTCTTGAAAGGCTGTGTGGAAGGTTTAGATATATTTCAAAAATACCCACAATGGTCACAGAGGAGAGAAGGATAAATAGACATGACAGCAATGATGTTTGAGAGCAGTGAAATAATTTTGCATGATGCTGTGATAGATGCGGGTTATAAAATGGTCAAACCTTATTAACAACAAAAAGCAGAATACTAGTGAACAGATCAGTAGATGCTGATATTCATGTGTCAGCGTTGGCTCACAGATTGTAAAAAGTGTGCCATATTGATGATGGTTGGGCTGACAAAGAGGAGCCTACATGCTGGGGAGGAATGGACTATGTGGCAACTTCAGACTTTCTCCTCAACTTTGCTGTTAAACTAAAACTACTCTAAATAACTGTAGGGTTAAGACAGCCCCTTTAGGGGGCGGGGTTGGCCTCGAGCGAATGCCTGCCAATAAATGGGCGTGCGGAGAGGCAGCTCGGCCCTTTTTTCCTTCCTACCTCCTGTACTACACTGGAACTTCGGTTCTGTAAGTTTTTCATTAAAGTGGTAAATATTCTTTATTATCTGCATTGCATTTATTTACGCCGATACACTTGGCGCCCAACGTGGGGCACGAACCCACGACCCTGGGATTAAGAGTCCCATGCTCTACTGACTGAGCTAGTCACTTGAAAAAGATAAATAACAATTCATTCACAAGGATGACCGACATTCAGATGGTAAGGATTACAGATAGGATGGGGGCAGGGTTCTTTTCTTATCTCCACAGGAAAATATTCATCTCCAAAGAATTTAAGGGACCCTAAATATTTAATTACTGATGGATGGAAAATAGTTACGACCCACTAAACATCAACAATAAAATTCTATACATATTGTAAGTATTGATTATATATATATATATATATATATGTTTTATTGAACACTTCTTTATAAATGTGTAGAGCTGGTTTTGGAGTTGGACTATGGCTCAGTCCCTCTTCAATTCCAAGGCTGTTGATAAGAGATATTTCAGAGTTTCTGTCTCAGGTCAGGAGCCATGAAATGGGACAGAATAAGAATAACTTTATATTTGATAAACTTTCTTTGCCTTTCCTCATATTTCTTTATATGTCAGTATATGTCCTTGTTGTTAATGTTTAAATTTCCCATAACAAGCAACATATTTTCCTATAGTAATCTTTGAAATTTCCAGGATGAAGATGGGGCCCCACAACATCAACTCAATCTGGCTTTTATGACGTCATGAATTTTTCTTTTTTTTTTTAAGAGCTAATATTAGACCTGTTTTTTGGTACCAACTGCAAGAGACAATTTCTAATGATGCACATTTTTGACAACACTCTGGCCGGACCTTCTCAAAACACTCAGAGACTAGTTATAATTTTCTTAACTCAAAGGTTAATTTGGGAATTTTACCATCATTTGCTTTCACAGGGGCCCCTAAGAAGAACGTCGCCCCCATGTCAGCTAGAAGCAATCTAAGAGGACGACGTCCCCTCTCCATACAGAGTTTGCCCACAGGGTTAGGGACATCTTTTAGTGGTTGGTTTAGGGTTGAGGGGATGGGGAGATAGTGTATGGAATTAGGGGTATATTTAAAAAAAAGGGGGCATTAACTGGTTTGATGGGATGATTGGTATTTGTGACTTACTGTTTTTAGAAAATTATATTGGTACTGTTTCTTGTATATTGATATATTGCATATTGAATGTAAATGTTCCTACCTCTATTTTTGTATAAGAGTATGCTTATATTGTATGGATACATCTATCATATCACAATGTACATTTCTACCTCTGGTACTATTTATGTAATAACATTGTTTACATTTTGATATGTAATGACATTGTTTACAGGTGAAGATCATTGTCTTCATATATTGCATAGTTGTTTATTCTCTTAGTTTTCAAATTAGATAGGTATTGAGAATTATATGTTTGTCATATTATTTTTAGGTTAATCAGGTCTTTTAGATACATAGAGATTATTTTTAGTATAGATAGTATAATCTTCAGCCTCTTTGAAGAGCTGTAGAAAATGGCCTTTAATCTAACCTAGAATTCTGTGCCATTGAGACACAATTACTCCTGGCAACACCACTCTACTCCCGAGAGAACGTTGAGCATCAAAGATACTCCACTGGGAGCTTGTCTTCTTGGCAGAACTGGCCTTTGGGTTAAGAAAAACCCATACCTCAACTACTGACTAAGATATGAAACAGGATTGTCTTATCTTGCCAAGACAGGGTAGGATAATTCTAAGAAAGTTCCTTGCATTTGATAATGGTATGTCAGTTATGTTAGGCCTTAGCCAAAGTTGGTTGACTCAACATTGCAAATGAGATTTTGGGTGATTGCCCAGGTAGTCAGTTGTCTCTGTCATTTGTTGCACATTTTGGATATCTCTCATTTGTTAAGTAATATTTACTCCCTTCTCAGATCTTTGATGGAGTTGAAGATTATTTAATTGTAGTTACTCTCTAGCAAAACTTTTGTTCTCAATATTGTTTGTTATATTGATCATTTGTTATTATTGTTTATAGTTATATTTGGTTTAGTTCTGTCTTATTTAGACAAAAGGGGGAGATGTAGGGTTAAGACAGCCCTTTTAGGGGGCGGGGTTGGCCTCGGGCGAATGCCTGCCAATAAATGGGCGCGCGGAGAGGCGGCTCGGCCCTTTTTTCCTTCCTACCTCCTGTACTATGCTGGAACTTCGGTTCTGTAAGTTTTTCATTAAAGTGGTAAATATTCTTTATTATCTGCATTGCATTTATTTACGCCGATACAAATAACAAGGTTAATTAATTCAACTAAAAATAGACAATTCAAAGCAAATTAAAATATTGACACTGTTTTGTTGTCTCCTTCAGCAAACTTTGTGAAGAACAAAGAATAACAATTCTTTAAAATATATGAAAAATGCTCATCATGGCTAAAAGGGACATATAAACCAAAGCTGTATTGGAATGCTGTCTTCACTGACTCAGAAAGATTAGAATTCTCCAACCACACTGAGAACATGGAGAAATGGTAACCCTTACTAGTATTCCTTTTTGTGTTGTATACCCTATAAGTTTTTATAAATTTATATATTGTATTGTTCCCTGGTGGTACAAATATGAAAAGTTATAAATATTTCCAATTTAAAAAATATAATTGTAAATTTAAAATGTTACCCATTGCCTCATCTGTTGGTCTGTCTAATTATGTGTCTATCTCTCTGTCTCTGTCATCTATCTATCTATCTATCTATCTATCTATCTATCTATCTATCTATCTTTTATCCATCCATCTATCATCTGTCTTTCTATCATCTATCACTTTCTAGCTCAGAACCCCGTGCATGATAAGCAAGTGATTTATTGTTAAGGAAATATTCCTCCTGACCCTGAGCTATGTGTATGATCATAAATTTTGGAAATTGCAAGAGAATGGTTATTGTCTACCCACACTACAGAATATCATACAACTATATAAAGCAATGAATTTTATCTATTTTTATTAATCTAAAGTGACAACTGTAATATGTTTTAAGTGGAAAAGATACATATTGCAAAGTAATTCACATTGGATAGTCTGGGTTAAAAAACAAATGTGGTCAATTCATAGAGAAAGAGTAGCAGGATGCAGAATAAACCGTTATCATTGATTACCTGGGGAGTGAAGGAAAAGGGGACATTGCTGGCTTTTTTTTATTTGCTTGCAATGGTTTGTTTTTTATTGTTACAATAAGTAGGCTCTGATTTCGTAGTTTGAAAGGAAAATTCAATAAATTTTAGTAGAGATGAAACAAAACAACAAAAGGGAAGCTGGATGACATGGCCTCAGGGTCAAACATCTATAGACAATCAGACCTTTTATGCTGCCAAGAGTGACTGCCTCTTAGCAAAGCTTTTGTACATTACTACACCAAGAAATATTTGTTTTTCCATGCTTTGGGGATTGCTATAAAAAATAAGCTTTCTGCTTCCTGAGGTTGGTACATGGCTTGCTGCAGGATAAGATGTCTGTTAGTCAAGGCTCAGGAAATGGGGGTAAGTGGAAATCTCTGATTCTATTTCATCTCCATCCTGTTCCTAAGTGGGTTTGTGCTCAACTGTGGAACAGTGTACAGGGTAATGGATCAAGCCCCATAAAGGGAGTGAAGGAGCTCATTATTTTTTTTTCTATTAAAAATGTGAATATGGACAAATAACAAAACTTGAACACAATGTATTTATCATCTAGTTCTTACACTTCAAATTTAGAGGCACTTGTGCTCCTGGTGCTTTGTCCCTTCTGGAACTGACACTCTTTCTGCCTCCTATTCTGTGGGGTTCCCTGAGTTTGTGGGAGGGATTTGATGGAGGCATCTCACTTAGAGCTGTGCATCCTAAGCTCTCGTCTCTCTCTCTCTCTCTCTCTCTCTCTCTCTCTCTCTCTCTCGTCTCTCTCTCTCTCTCTCTCCTCTCTCTCTCTCTCTCTCTCTCTCTCTCTCTCTCTCTCTCTCTCTCCTGGCTGTAGGTTTCTGCATCTGTTCTCATCTGTTGTGGTAGAAAGCTTCTTTGATGATGCCTGATTAAAGTACTGATTGATTCATAATATCATTATTAGCATTTTAGTGTGACATTTTTGAGATTAATATTGCTTGGTTTTACCTTAGGTCTCTGGAATATCTGGTCTGTGGTTCTTGGTCACCCAAGCAGTGATGTATATGGGTTCCAGTTCATGAAGTGGGCCTTCAGTCAAATCACATGTGAGTAACTTTTTGGGATGATTCTGGCATATAATTTTTTCATAAGCAGTTTAAAATTTTTAGTTGAAGGGCAACAACATCACTCCCCCTTTCCATTTTCATTGTCTAACTTTCCCCATGTTCTCTCCCTCTAACCTTTACCATGTAATCCATCACTTCTTAAATGATAGTCTCTTTTTCTTTCATTCTTATTGTAACATATATAAATGCATAAATATATAAACACAGCCTGCTGAGTCTGTCTGATTTCAAAGATGACCATTTTTTATGGGATAAGATTGAAGGTAGGGGTGTCTCATTTTGAGGAATGACTGAAATTTCCCCTTTCAGCAGTGATTCCTGGAAACATTGTCTGTTACTGGGGGATATTCCTATGAAGTGGTCCATTTGTATGGTAGTGAGTTTGAGCTGGCCATTGGAAACAAACCTCTTACTGGGGCTGCTTAGTGTGCTCCTGACATGAAAGTGGGCTCTCTCACAGGTAGAGGCATAAGAAAGAGCAAGCAGAAAGGCAAGCATCTTTTATTAGCCAAGTTTACTAGTTACATGCTCTCACTTTTTATTTATTGGTTTTTATTGGTTTATTTTAAACTTTATTATAAACAACTTACAAATTAAAAAGTCACAGACCAAAATTAAACAGACTCACAGGCTATACAACACAATGAACTTCTATAAAATTAGAGTAGTCACATTCTAAAATATTTTACTTTATTGTGTATGTGCCCTCATGCCATAACATACGTGTGCCATGACACATATATGAAGGTCAGAGGACAACGTGCAAGAGTTCATTCTCCTTCTACAATGTGATTAAACTAATTACAATATTCTCAGTTAGAAGTGTCTTTACACACTGAACCATATCATTGCTCCATATGTCATCACTTTTATACATGGAATTCCATTAAAAACAAGTCACTAAATGCAGGCTATACTCAAGAGAAGGCAGGTAAATCCCAACTTTTGAAGTAGCAAACAACAGACAGGTTTGGTATAAAGTTACAACGGCCACATAGTATTTGCTGCAACTCTGCTGTTTTCTGGCTGTCATGAACTGCTGGAAATTTCAAGTCTACTAATTTTTCCCCTGCTGATTTTCACTGTTCTTTTTCCAGATTTTCTTTAACTTCTCAGGATTTTGGTGATCCAAGTTTTTCATTCTGTTTTCTACTCTTTGTACTACTCTTTCGCCAGAATTTTACATGCACTTAAGTCCATATATTTTCTAGACCTTGAAAATAGTCTTGCTTAGCTGGGCATGGTGGTGCATGCCTTTAATCTCAGCACTTGGAAGGCAGAGGCAGGAGGATTTCTGCTAGTTCAAAACCAACATGATGTACAAAGTGAATTTCAGTACAGCCAAAGAAGAAACTCTGTCTCAAAAAAAAAAAAAAAAAGTCTTACTTGGATGATGAGAAGACAAGACAAGAGAAAATGGAGGTGCTAACATTTTAATCTGCAATTTAGTGACCAGAAGGACACCATCAAGATACCCAACTTTTACTCAACTTCAAGGCCTAGACTAGCAGCAGAGCACATAAGCAGAGAGTGACCAGTGCTTGCTGTTGTAGCACACAGAAACAAGAGCTTCTCTGGTGAGCTGCTGGAGAGAACTTTTGGGAGAGTTGGGAGGCACCGTAGTTGCAAGGGAGTCTGCTCAATTTATCACAATGGTTTTAGCATGGGTGAAGCTTTAATTCATGAGCTGGTATCTGAGAAAGGGCACATTCTAAATGTCCTTTTAGAAGATTTACACATGAACAACGAATTTATAGATGACTAATATATCACTTGTATTAAAATATGACTGAATAATCAAGAATTTTACTTGTTTTGCTTTCCATTAAGTACAATGGAAAACCATTACAAAAGATTAAAAATAAATCTTTTGTACCTATTATTCAACTTTTCTGAAATTATTCTGATATTTTGAGTGATCTACATAAGGTCCCTTCAAAACATTGGTTCTCCATAGGTAATACTAAATTTTGAATTGATTTGCCCATCTCCAGGGACAGTAGATGTTGTATTTCTCTAAGTCAAATTAACTTCTTTAATCAATTTCTCACCCATCAAAGGGTCAGCTACCTTTCCTCTGTTGGACTGTGTAGGGGAACTGAGCTTATGCTCCCCTGTAAGAATGTAGGGAGGTAAGTTTTAGACAGTGATAAAGCTGTTTCATGTCTAGGTCTTTCTTGGGAATGACCTGAAGTTTCTCCATGTCTGTGGCTGTTCTGTGGGTACCTCTGATGAGTAGAATTTGAAGAATTTTTATAGGCTAGCCAGTGAAAAGCACAAGATGTTAACAGAACAGGGCATTTGAATGTATGAAGGCTCTGCTCCTGTTTGGTAAGGAGAAGCAAGAGGATCATGAGATCTTCACAGGCTTTTCCTTGGTTTTTTAGAATGTGCTTCTCTGGGGAAATCTCTCCCAATTACTGTATTACTCATTCATCCTGAGATGTTGCCACCAAACAACAATCAAGCATACTTTGTTCATGTTATCTATACAGAAAACTGAATTTTCATCAAAATAGCAATGGAATCAACTAACTGTTAGTTTAGTTAGTCTGAAAATGGTATAGGTTCTTTTGGAGAGAAAGAAGTAGGTAGAAAAAGCTCATGTTCTCATGGTCTACTTCTCCAACTCTAAATAATGGATGCGCTCACACATTCTAATTCCAGAATAGTCTAAACTGGTCCTTTTTACAGAATTTATTCTACATGGGTATTCATACATTTTTTTTAAAATTTTTTTCTTTTTTCTTTTTCTTTCTTTCTTTTTGCTTATGAAGTGCTGTAGTACTTTGGGTGTGCAACCCTCTGTGATGAGAGTTTCTGTCAATCTGCTTCACCTTCTCCAGGGGATTAAAGAGCCTAGAACTGTGTCAGTCACTTGTCCCCTTGACACAATTGTTTCCAGCCTTTCCAATGGAGGTCTTCATAATTCTGCAACATTTGAAGAAGTCACTTAGAATCTCTTTGCTTTAGTCAAAGATGTTCCTGAGTAAGAATCCAAGTGCTGCTTCATTGATAACAGTGCACGGGAGGCCCATGGAAAATAATGTTGAGGCTGATGATGGAGGGGGAAGAAAGATGCTTTGTGTCTTTCCTGATGAGGCCATGACAGGAAAAAGAAACAAATTTTCACCAAATCTTTAGCAATTGAATAAAAACAGTATTCTGAAGAATATTAATTACTTTTCAGCAGTTGGGTTAGAAACAGCTCAACTAATCCTGATTTACCACAAACTTCTTAGGGTCAATGCTTAGCTCTAGTTTTTGCATCCTCAGTTGGCATTTCTCTCATGAACTTCAGTAGATGCTATGTAAACACCAAATAAATTCTTAATTTTAGTTTTCCTATGTGTACAGTCGCAACCCCAACTATCATTAAGTTCTCTGTCTCTGATATTTTCGTTCTCTTCATGGCAATTTATATTTTAACATATTATTAGTTTCCTATGAATGTTATGATCCATCACTACAAATGGATAATTTTGAGCAGCAAAAATGGATTCTTCCATTGTTCTGGAGACCAGAATCCCAACATATAGATAGTCAGCTGTCTGCTGCCACCAAATCATTGTTGCAGGTTGGCATGTAGATACATTGATCTTGTTTTCATGTGGACTCTCAGCATGTCTTTCTCATGTTCTCATAAAAAATCTTGTCACTAATCTAAGTTGATCAATTGAGGTCCCAATTGCCTTTCAAAAACTCCTTTACAAAATAATAGGTCTGTGAGAATATACTGCTGAGTGTTTACCACTAAACCTACTGGAATCATCTTGTCTATTTAACTTGAGAGATGGCTTCTTTTTTCTGATTTTGGTGCATAAACCTCTGGGTCCTCACTGCCTGTATCTGATCAGACATTTCTGGGATTGCAGTAATCCATCATAATATAAGTTAGGAGACCCGAGCTATGGTTTTAATTTTTCAGTTTTCACTATCAGAAAATGTGATCTTGGATAAATTTAATCACTTTGAGTCTTACTTTTCATGTTGGCTGCAAATATAGAAACCAATTAGGCTTAGCTCAAGGAAAAGGGGAAAAATCATTGTAACGTACAGTATCTTTCCATGAAGCTCAAGGACAAGAATATAGACCATTCCGGGAAGCAATTACATCATAGAGTTGAGAAGTTTAAGACTCAAAATTGGTGTGTGTTTTTCCTCCATGAAATCTATGCAATTTTTCCATGCCCCATCTAGATAGATATTTTTTTTTCTGACAAAAGCTCTAAAATTAACTGTTTTGTCTGTGTGGATAACATCTTTGCATTTTCAGCTACCATTTCTGGCAACGTCTCTCTCACCTCCTGCTCTCTATCCACCTACATCCATCTATCTATCTATCTATCTATCTATCTATCTATCTATCTATCTATATCTGTCTTCCAAGATCTTTATTTCTGTATCAGTCTTTCCATTTTTCAATGAGGGAACCAGAGTGATCCCACTGAGATCACATTTGTTTTCTGTAGTCTCTGAACAGAGATGCCATATTACACAAAAGGGGCTTTGAGACACAAAGAAGGTAGATTGGAGTAAAGGGAATTGCAGTGAATACAAAGTTTGGAGTTTGTCAGAGTCGCAAAATATGTCTTATAATTCTCTTATGGATAATGGAATGGTAGCTCCCGACTTACTTACTTCACAATGTATTTTTCTATTTCTTGATGATCATAGCAGACATCGTGCCCAAGAATATATATCAAATTGTGTCTTATTATGCACTTGAAAGCACTATTTTAAAGTTTACATTGCAAAATTTAAGTTTTGAACAAGTAGCAGACTTGATCTTGATGGGAGAAAGAGTGTAATTCATCCAATTGTGAAGTGGATAATGATTTTATAAGGGAGCTCCTAAAGTTTTTTTTTTTAAATCATATCTGCAATGACAGGAAATCACAATTTATGAAATAGGCATGAAGTAGTGTGCATAAGGAAGAAATCAGAGAAGCAAGCCATGAGTGGGTCTTGTGTGGGGAGATAGCCCTTTGGTGTTTACGCTGATAATATAAGAGCATTGACAGATTTTTTTTGAACATAGAAAACACTAGATTTAAATGTGATGATTTCTCAATTATTTACCGTATGTTGTTATTTATGAATAGGCCATGAAAATCACGATAAATGTTTAGCAGTAGAAACTTTCTGTTTAATGACAGCTTACCTCAGCTAATGGGAGCTCACTGACTCTGACCTGGCAGTGGGGGAACCAGCATAGGACCAAATTAGGCCCTCTGAATGTAGTAACTGTGGTATGGCTTGGACAGACTGTGGGGTCACTGGCTGTGAGACCAGACTTTATCCCTACTGCTTGTACTGGCTTTTTGGAACCCATTCTCTTTGGAGAGATAACTTGCTCAGCCTAGATATAGTGGGGAGAGCCTTGGCCCTGCCTCAAAGCAATGTGCTATTCTTTGGTGACTTCCCATGGAAAACCTTACCCTCTCTGAGGAGTGGATGGGGATGCAGCAGGGGGTGGGGAGGTGAAAGGAAGTGTAAGGAGGGGAGGGAGTATGAATTCGGATTGATATGTAAAATGAGAAAAAATAGTTTTTGTTAAAAAATAAATTTAAAAGATAATAAAAGGATTTAGTCAATTTCTTGGGAAGTTCTGATTTTCAGTCAGGAGAAGATAAGAAGAGATAGAGATGGATACATCCTACATATGTTTTTTGAGGGAAGTCATTAAATTGTTGCTATTTTCTCTGATGTTTCCAAGGTTATGGCAACACTAATAACACTCTCCCATCTTCAGAACTTTCTCTACGAGAGAAGACTATCAAGATCAGGAAGGCAACCTATTAGAGGGAAAACTCCCATAGTGATCTCCTTGGATCTACACATTCTGGGCCTGAAGGAAATATAAATTCTGTGTTTATGATCATTTTTTTTTAACTTTCTTCTTACTATTTCAAAAAACAAATGCTTCATCTGGTCATATTTCTGGAGTAGACATGGTAAAATGCCAAAAGTGTTTACCTAAGTCTTTAATCTATCGGAGTTTATGGAAGACATCTTAGGGAACACACATGAGTCAGCCCTGGTCATTGAAGTAAAACACTACTATATTTGGGGACAATTGCATGCAGTTTCTCAGAATGTCTTCTGTGTATAAAATTTCTCATTAAGAATCTATAGCAGGAGACAGCTCCCTGAAAATTTGGGGTCCTGGATGTCTTTCTGTTATTACTGCTAACATCAGACACAAGCAGGTGTTCACTAAATGATGAATTAAGGAACACGCTACTGATCATGGCCTTTGGCAATATGGCACCGAGATTTATCTGTCTTATTTTTATGAAGCATCAGCAATTTCTGATTCATACGTTGAAAATGGCAGTGTTCCTTGGAGGCAGAAACGCATAATTTTCTCATGGCAGTTGAGAAAACCACTACTCTTCTTGTCTTCAGTTACAAACGGAAGATTAGTGTTGGCTATGAGAACAGACTCCCCTTCCAAAGAGAGTGTGTCAGGCAGTAAAACTAAGGAAAGGGATTTGAATAAAGATCTCTTCTACCAAATAATGTGATGTCTTACTATTCCTCTTATGTAGGATACGAGGTAATTAGTCTTCTTAATTATTTCTTTTAATTTTGAGATTATAATTACATCATTTATTCTTTTCTCTTTCTAAATCCTCCCATATACCCTTTCTTGCTCTCTTTAAAATACATGGTAGGTATCTTTTTTCATTAATTGTTGTTATATGCACATACATATGTTTGCACATATGTATTCTTAAATATAACCTCCTCTCTGTGTGCACAATGTTACTTGTATGTATGTTTTCAGTACTGACCATTTGACATTTGATAACCACTTGTTGTTCTCTTGATGTGGGATTCCCCTCAGTATGCTATGAATATGTTTTATTACCACTGGTTAATAAAGAAGATGCTTTGGTCTATAGCAGGGCAGAATAAAGCCAGGTGGGAAATCTGAACACAAATATATAGAGAAGTAGGTGGAGTCAGAGAGATGCCATGTAGCTGCCAAAGGAGAAGAGAAGAAAGACACCGAAACCTTACTGGTAGTTCACAGCCTTGTTGAGACACACAGATTAATAGAAATGGGTTAATTTTTTTTTTTTGGTTTTTTGAGACAGGGTTTCACTGTAGCTTTGGAACCTGCCCTGGAACTAGCTCTTGTAGTCCAGGCTGGCCTCGAACTCACAGAGATCTACCTGCCTCTGCTTCCCAAGTGCTAGGATTAAAGGTGTGTGCCACCACCGCCTGGCAGAAATGGGTTAATTTAAGATGTAAGAGTTAGTTAATAAGAAGCCTGAGCTAATAGGACAAACAGTATTGCAATTAATATAGTTTCTGTGTGATTATTCGGCTCTGGGTGGCAGAAAAATGAACAAGCAGTCTCTGGCTTCACTCTTCCCTAGAGATGACTATTTCTCCTACTCCCAACATTCCTTGGTTGCCTGCAGTTATCTGTGTGGTGTTAACTCTCATGGTCTTTCCTCTATCAACTTTGACATGTGTGTTTTTGCTGTCCATTGTTAATAAACAGAATAAATGAAGACAATGTTGGTGGTGTGGAGCAGCTACTCTTGTAATTGTGAGAGGAGATAAAAGTTATCTTCCTTAATCTCTTCAAACATTTGTTTGCGCATCTCATGTATTGTTTTTTTTGTCTGAGTATACTCATATTGCTACTCTCCTTAAGAAGATTTATAAATCTAATCCACCAAGAAAGACACATCTATCACATATCATTCCCCTGCCCTTTGTTATTTCATTAGAAATAATATTTTAATGTGTCTTTTATGGTCTTTCACCATAAAATACATGAAAAATAAATTACTTTTCACTTGTTTTACTTGTGTCCTTAAGGAACAGAATCTAAGTTGGATCTAAGAGTCAAAGAAGTGCAAAAATATTTATTTCAACTATTAGTGGAAATGGGGAAAACAAAATTAAATAGATCACTGGGTCTCACACAAATTCCTTTATAATGCTATTGTCTAAAAACCATCCTATGACTTCCTGTTAAGCAATGTTAATCAGTCTGATCAACAGAATGGATCTTGGTCTCACTTGCGAGCCCATGAGCATAAGTAGTCTAAAACATCAAAGTGACAGTCTAGGTTGAACTCAATCCCACCCTCAATGTGCTCTCTGCCTGGTGTTTGCCTTTTGGGGACCAGGATGTTTAATGATGTCCAGAATAAGCAGAGAATAATCACAAATCCCTCCTAGGGGCAATGGAAAAGATGGTGAGTGGGTTACTACCGTATTCACGCCCTGATTATTTTCCTTCTGTGAACAAAACACTGTACAGAAGTCTCCCATCCAGCCCCAACACTGTATTATGGTAGGGAAATACCTTGTTCTGAGAAAGGATTGACATTATCCTCAGTATATTTATTTTAGAAGGCCATTTAAATACTCTATCTAGAAGGCTGCTTCTGAATTTTATAGTATTTGATTTCACCAGTGGAGCCCATTGTTATGGATCCATTTCTGCACAACATATTGCAGCAAAGAGGACCTGGCTTCCTTTCCCAGAAATGCTAATGATAGAGATGGTCAGCACAGAACACATCAAAGGAGCTCCTGCTTCTTTTGTAATCTGATCTATGATATATATCACTGCAGTTGTCACCAAGAATCCAGAGTTCTAAAGACTGTATAATTAGAAAGACATTGTCACTACTATCTTTGTCCCCATGCTCAAATTGCCTTTGTCTCCGATCTACAACACAGACACTATCTTAGTCACTGTTCTGTTGCTGTGAAGAGACACTATGACCATGGCAACGAGGAGAAGGGAGGCAAAAAGGAAGGGAGGGAGAAAGGGAGGGGTACTCTGGCTTGAGATTTTAAACCACCAAGCCCACCCCCAGTGACACACTTCCTCCAACAAGGCCACACCTACTCTGACAAGGCCGTCCTTCCTACTCCTTGTCAACTACCTCTACTCCCTAATGCAAACATTCAAATAGAGGGGCCTATGGGGGCCATTCCTATTTAAACCACCACAGATGCCCTCCACCCTGCTTGTAACATGTTCAGGTGGAGACCAGGTGGTGGCAACTGTGTTTACTGCTGTTATTTAAAATCTGCCCCCGTGCTTGCCGAGTAGATATGACACGGCAGAGACACAGCCTCTGTCTCACTTCCGCTCTCAACGATCTCACCACCATGTGTCTGATTGGCTGATCCTAGCTCACACTGAAGGGAATCCGGGAAATACAGATTTTTCAGCTTTCCAGTCTCTACCCTTCAGAAAGACAAACTGGACAGATGAAGTGGATGTTGGGCACAGTTCCATGTGTTCCATTTCAACAGTGATCCTTCCTCTAATTAAAGAAAGGTGTTTAAAAATGATTAAGTGCCTGATGATTATGGACATAAATTTCTGTAGCCATGTGTAGTTAATGCTCAACACCTCTTTGGTCTTCCTTCTTAAACTCTTCATAATCTAAGAGAACTACATTTTCAAATGTAAATGTACAGTTGAAATTTTAAGCAAGCGTTTGTAATCACCTTTCCAAAATAATTGAAAACAACCTTTACTTTCCTGTAAAATAAGCGGGTAAAGGGTGGATCCCTTAAATACATACTTTCCAGTGTGACTGGGAAGTTAAAATGTGGTCACTGTGAATTGAGTTGTGCTGAAAACATAAATTAGATGTGGGGTTTTAAAGGGAGTTTTAAAAAATAGAAAATATCTCATTGGTAATAATATTCTAATGCACAATGAAATGATAATACCTTAAAAATATTGGCCTAAATAAAGAATATTGTTAAAGTCAAATTTTACTTCCTGATGTTCATGTATTGAAAATTCCACTGCCACATGAACCACATATGTGCTTTTTATTATATTTCCTTTGAATAACAATATCTTTAATTTTAAAAAGCATAACATTCACCAATGACTAAGTGGTCTCGATTTTGGAGGGGGAATATTGTTGGGAAGGCTGCAGAACAATTCCCTAAATG
This sequence comes from Microtus oregoni, assembly GCF_018167655.1. Classification (NCBI taxonomy): domain Eukaryota; kingdom Metazoa; phylum Chordata; class Mammalia; order Rodentia; family Cricetidae; genus Microtus; species Microtus oregoni. Next base: position 2,061,228 of record NW_024544552.1, on the reverse strand, counting down.
CTGCCTTCTAAGTTTCTGTCTCCCCCTTGTGAGCACTTCTTTTGCGTTGTGGATTTTTTTATCTCCCTGGTCTTAATTTTCCACATTATAGTACAGATGAGACACTTTTAAAGCTTCATTAAAAACATTATGAGAAGTTCTAAAAAATATGGGCTCTCTGACTTGGATAGCTTTTTTGCTCTGCTGTCTGAGTTATGAGTCTGTGCAATATTCTCTTTATCCTTGTATTCACCTCAACACAGAACTCAGCGTCTCACCTGGTCTTCAAAATAATCCATACAAGCACAAGTGAGCACCACAGATACATCTTCAAATCTCTCAGGGAAGAAAAGTGACAAAAGGCTTTCCCCTGCACAGTCAAAGCAAGCAAGTGAACTCCAATTAGGCATTTCAATCTTTTCCTCCACCATTCTGCTACTAAGCCAATCGGCATTCCATGTCCTTCCTACTTCTCCCCTTCACTCCCCCAATATCTTCCTGCCTCACTGGCCTCCTTTTTCCCCTCTCTAAGATTCTCTCTTGTTAGAATTCCTTATCCCTTCATTAGGCAGAACAATTTAATTGCTGTCTTGTGTTACTTGAGCATTTCCTTAGGGTCTCATACTCCAAAAAAAAGTAATTCTTTTGAATAAATATAAATTCTCCCTGAGAGGAATTTGGGGGAATATGATTTTATTCATTTCATTACACAGAATAAATTGGGTAAGTTTGAAAAGTAACGGCTTTCAGTACTAAGAAATTTGGTAAATATATATAAAAAAGAAGAGATTTACCACACTCCAAGTCTTTTTAGCATGAGACAGACACCTCATTGTCACGTTGGCTGATATAGCCTGCCTGGAACTTGTACCTTCCATTCAAAATCTTGTTTCTAAGAAGGCAGATCTCATTGTGATTTACAATGCTAAGAGCCTTTTACCAGCTCGAAGGGATAGGGCCACTCATATTTTTCTTCTCTACCCTGTTGCATAAAGATCATTAATAATGAGATCCTTAATAATAGTCCCCCTTGAGAACAAGCTTTTTTGATAGGTCATAGTTCATGTTGGGAATCTATGCTAATTTTGGGTACATGAGCTCATTTTTTGGCTCACACTATCACTCTCCTCTGTCCTCCCAGTTCTCTGAAATTTATCTCTTATATGTCCCATTTCCTAGTATAATAGCTTCATAAAAATATAACCAATGTAACAGTGTCTTACTTCCATAAATATATCGAAACTACAGCACATTATAAGTATTTTCCATCTATTAGCAAGGTACAGCTCTAAGTGCTTTACATGCAATTAGTTCATTGTAATTCTTAGTTACAGGAAGGATGAGCATTATTATTTTTAAACAGTAAACTAAGGCTCAAAACTCAAAATATTGAGGAATTGTCCACAAAGGATATGAGGCACAAATTCCATCTATGTGATCTCAGCTTCCTATACTCCATATGCTGGCTACCCGAAAGTCATAATAAAGCATGGGGTCCTTATTATTAGTGATGATCTAATCCTACATCCCAGTTTATAGCTCTACAAATTGATTGCAGATGTCTGAACTAATTAGAGCTAGTCTGACCCCAAGCAAGAATTGCTTAATAGTACTTTACATATTCACGGAGAACCAAGAACTATTGTTAATAATTAGGCTTACCAAGGACTTTAAGTACCTTATTCTTTAATGGCGATCTAAAGGGAACCAATAGACTTTTGGGTCACACTTTCTCAGGGATGGGCAGCACATGAACCAACTTACTACCAGTTCTTTACTTAAATGATCAGTGTTTGACACAAACTTTTACTGGCAGAAGAAAGCATGTATGAAATAAAGCTTAGAATGAATAAGATATAAAAAGAGAAGATTTTTGGGAGCATCAGCCTTGTCATGGAGAGAGGCAGGCAGCACAGGTCCACACATCAACTTCAACAACCTGAAGAGTTCCATTAGACTTTTAGGGACCTTGACACAGGCCAAGTTAAGACTTGTGGCTTCAACACAGAAAAGATTTCAGAAAGTGTGGTGGTTTGGATGATAATGTCTCTGATAAGGTCAAATGTTTGAATACTTGGTCCCTAGTTGGTAGACTGCTTGTGTAGGTTTAGGGTGTGGCCTTGCTGATGGAGTATGCTACCAGTGATAGGCTTAGAGGTTTCAAAGACATGGGTCATCCCCAGCTTTTTCTCCCTGCTTATGCTTTTTGTTCAAGCTGTGCGCTTTCAGGTTCCCCCTCTGCCACCATGAACTTATCCTTCTGGGACTGTTCAAGACTAAACAACCCTTTTCTTCTCTAAGTTGCTTTGGCCGCAGTGTTTTATCGCAGCAGTAGAAAAGTGCCTAACAGACTAGCAGCCAGTAGCAGAGCTGGGATTTAAGGAAGGTATTGTATGGATCATGGAAGCGGCTCACTGGACAGAAGAATTTGCTCTGCAAGCACGAGGACCTGAGGTCAGACCTCTCGTCACTCATGTTCAAAGCTGGCATGGCTGCACTTGTGACTAAAGTCTAGAGATGGGAGGAAAGTCTGTAGAAGCAGGAGGATCATTGTGACTTCCTGGCTGCCAGCCTAAGCTCCAGGCTCACCATGAAACCCAGGCTCAAAGGTGTAGAGTATAAAGCAGGGCACCCTATGTCCTCTGGTCTCAGAACTCATAGACATGCACAACTGCACACATGCATATGTAAACACACACACACACACACACACACACACACACACACACGTACTTGAATATAGGCTTAAGCACGAGGGTTAGAGCAGTGGAAGACATTCATGGAGAAAGATAGACATAAGACACCTGCAAGCATGGATTTGGGCTTCCCTAAATGAGAATCACACCTTATGAATTTTCCCCCACACCAGCCATATACAGGATTTTGGTGGGATTTAAAGAGACTAATATTCAAAGGGCTATTAAGAAACCTAGATGGGATCAAGTGGTTCCTGTCAGGTGCCAGACAGGATTAAAATTGATAAGATAAAATCTGGGACACAAGAAGGTAAAATATTCTTATTATAAATAAATAAAATTCAATGGATTTTGCTTCTTTATGATTTTTGAGGTTATTCTGATCATTTTGTCTCCACTTCTCTCCTAACCTTTCCATATGCCTCCTTGCTCTCTTTCAAATTCATAGTCTTTCTTTTAATTGTTGCCACATGCATATAGGTATATACACATATATTCCCAAACATAACTCGCTCATTATAAATAATGTCATTTGCATGCACATCCTCACGGTGATATTGGACAGCCAGGTGGTCATCTCTGAAGACTATTTCTCACACTCTCAGCATTTCTTTCTTTCTTTTTTTTCTTGCAATTCTTTGTGTAGGGTTGAGACTTTGTGGGCTTTTCCTTGTCAACTTTGGCATGTCTATTGTTAGATTTGTTCAGCTCATCTTTAGGAGGTTTGAGATGCATCACTAAGGTTTTGGGGGAAGGAATGAGTTTCTACCCAGTACATATGTATTCAGGTCTTATGCATTGTAATTTTAAAATAAAATATTTCTTGTAGTTGGATTTTCATTTGGGCCACTAGTTCACAAATAATGGCACAGGGACTTATTATTAAATATAAAAGCTTGGCCTTAGCTTAAGTTTTTCTCAACTGGCATTAAAACTTAATTAATCTGTTTCTATTATTCTATGTTTTGTCATGTGGCTCAACTACCTCCCTTCTGTATCATGTTTGGCTTGTTCTGCATCTTGCTGGTATCCCTGCCTCTCTTCTTCTTAGAGTTCTCTCTGTCCCGGGAAGTCCCTCCTAGTCTCTCCTGCCTAACTATTGGGCCATTTAGCTGTTTATTAAAGCAATCAGAAGACACCTAGTGCAGACATAAATCTTTACAGTGCAAAGAAATATTTGAAAGCAATCTCTCTCTCATTTATCTATTCTCTCTCTCTTTACCTATCATCTATCTATGTATCTATCTATGTATTATGTATCTATCTGTAATATCCATATATATATATACTGTTTTGTGTTGTCAAATGTTGTTGATTGTGCTGGAATTTATTTTTATTTTTGGTTGATAAGAGGCTTCAAGCAGACTTCAGGGTGAGAGACTCCTTTCTCCATGTCCCCACAAATTCTCTGTCTTTCAACCCTTCTTCATATGGATCTCAGACAATTTATCTTGTCTATAAGATTTTGCATTAGTCCCTTTAAGATGCTGTAATAAAATACATAAGCCTGGGAAATTCATAGCTCACAGTCTTGAAAGTTAGAAGTTCAAAATCAAGGCAGTAGCAGATAGGATGTCTGATGAGGGTTTATTCTCAAAGATGGTCCTGTGTCCTTATATGGCAGAGGGGGCAAGAGAGATTATTAAAATATTTTTATAAAAGCCTCATTCATGAAAGTAGATTCTTCATTACACAATCATCTTCCACAGAGCCTACTTCTTAATATTATCAGATTGGGTATAATGGTATAACCTGTAAAAATTTAGAGGACACCAACTCTCTCTTTTTAATATAATCTATTTTATGCATTTGTTTGTATTTCCTTCATGTATGTATATGCAACTTGTGCTTGACTGGTGTCCAAAGAAATAAAAAAAGGTTGACTCCTTTATAAATGAAATTGCAGACCGTTATGAGCTTCCATGTGGGTGCTGGGAATTGAATCTAAGATCTCTGGAAGAGTAGTAGTTTAGTGGGTTTTCTTAACCCAAGAATCATCCTTCCAGTCCATGACACCAACTATAACACAATAGTAACATTAAACCAAGTATCTTGATAACAGCAAAAACAAACAGCATGAAAATAACGATTACAACAGCCTAAAGAGGGATCACTAAAAGAAAAACTGCATCCTTTGAGGTATGATCTAAGGCTAACCCAGACAAACTTCTCTTTCCCTGAGAATTTTCAGATGCTTTTGCCTGGATGTCGTGGACATATGATATGGTACTGACAGTTAAGTTGCAGTGCCCTCTACAAATGTGTCCTGTGCATTTCATGATGTTGCTTGGCTTTTCTATGTTTTCCATTGTGGTTTGTCACCTGTCCCTACTGTGTATAAAACAGAGATCTACAGAACGGAGCAAGACACGTTTTTGTTGTTGTTCTGTTTTGATGTTGGTTGTTCTTTGCAGTGATTACTAATATAAAAAGAAAGTCTTGAGTTTTGGAGCAGCAAGATCCATATACGCAAACACTGGAATCATTTACAAAATGTATGTCTTTCTCAATGAATTATTTTATCACTAACTCCAAAGCGTTACACTTAGTGTTACAAACCCCAAAGCACATAAGAGCCAGACAAACACATCAAATAGTCAATAAGGGACAGGAATGTAGCATGACACAGTGTTCTTTGTAATTGGAACTTTTTATTGTGTGATGAGAGAAAGCTTCTCCTTTCACTGTACAGCTACACAACTGTGATGGAATTGTCTTTTGAGTAACAAGGCAGAAGTAGCCAGGCTCTGATCTGGGGGAACTTTGTTGGGTATAACAACTTTTTCTCCCTGTGGCAGTCCACTTAGTAAGTATGTAAACCTTATCATTCTGTGTGCTCTCGGTCTGCAGCATTCAGCTCTTAAAGTGTTGCGAGAAAGAGCTAGAGACAGTCTACAATGGAATTTGGGCGGCCATGTGCTATAAAGCCCAGTGTACACAGCCATGCAGGGGTGATGGATCAGACTTGATTTATAGGTTGCCATTGCCTGTTCTGGGTTTGGAGGAAGCTTGACAGGCAGACAGTGTGGTAAGTTGAAAAGTCAAACCTGGGTTTAGATTTTGAATTATTGCAACAGAGAAAGAGAGTGTGGCTTGAGGGTCTGAATCATGATCGTGACAGGAGAAGAGGCTGGAGTCAGAGGGAAGAACCATGTCAGGCATCCTATTGCTTGTGAAATTGACTGAAGGTTTTAACCTGAGGCATGTGTGCAACATTCAGAGCTTTACAAAAATATGCCAAAATATAGTCCATGTAAATACACAGGGCAAAGAGATGTATGAGGATGAGGTCATGCAAATATTCAGAATGGAGCCTGGTAAAGTAGCTCACCTAGATCAGGGGACTGAGGCAGGATGATTATCATGAGTCCAGTGTACATAATGAGTTTTAAACCCACCTAGGATAAGAGTGAGATCATGTTTAAAAAGTGTTCAAAATAACAGAAATGCTGTTAGTAAAGTGTATCGGGTAAAACAGGTCTCGATACCCTATTTCCATCCCTTACTGGTGACATCAGTCTGGCTGAATTATAGTGGATGGATTAGGAGTGTGGCTTCTGCTCTTGCTTATGCCCTCTCTTCATTATGTCTTTGTTTTGTGATTTCAAAACAGCGTTAAAATTAAACCCTAAGATTATACCAGCTTTTTCCCACTGAGCGATTTATTCTCATTTCTTCCACAATTTTAGCTAATGTAATTACCAGTGGGAGCTGCATTTTTGAAAACATACTTGCATCAGATTAATCACCGACAGGCTAGCTACAGAGTGTCAATCATGTACCTTTCAAACCGGTTAGACCGAGTGACTCATATGTACTGTAAGGTCTTTGCAGTAGCTCATCCTCATGTCTCACGTCCACTGATTCACAGCAGGGCCCAACTGAAGAGCAGTACCAGAATTGAGAGGCAGAAAGACAAGGAGGCAGAAGCTGAACTCTGGTGACGCAGAAGACAAGAAGCAAAGAGTGGTGCTTATAGAGAAAATCTACAGATTCCTTTGCAAACCGCATTTCCTGCAGGGAAAACAATACCTTTATTTTCTTTAAAATGCCTTGGTTTAAAGGAATGTTCTAATTATTAGAAAGTAAATTTTTATCATATAATCATGATTGTCTGCTTTGGTTCTGCATATCCCTGTTCCTGAATGCACATTTTATTAGAAGTACATCCTAAGGGAAAACATCAGAAAAGCCTTGATGTAACTAACACCTTATAGCAAGCAGCTCAAATGCCCGAATCTCATAACGTCTCTTGCTCTTCTCTCCTGGCTACATGAGCTACCAATAAATAACCAAAGCCAGTGAGCTTCATAGTTAAAAAAAAAATTACTGAAAGTAATTGGGGTGATCCAAAAGGGGGAAAAGAACATGGTTATTTAAAGAGGAATTTGGGACAAAAGGAGAAGGATTAACCACAGATTCATGTTCGTCACCCAGATGCAGACTTGTTGAACCACTTTTGTACAGGACGGGAACTTTGCAGGCAGAGCTTATGTGTGCAAATGACGAGGTTAATAGTAAATCAGTTTCACATGGGAGCCAATAAAAATGATTCTCTTAAAAACTGGAAGACACAATTTTCTATGACTCTTTTTTTTGCTAAAAAATTCAGATAAGCCATATATTAAAAATCTGCGAATGACTAAGTAAATATAGATACACTCATGAAGGAATATTTGCATATGCTAACTATGTTATGAATCTGTAGTACTGTTAAAAATCTTTGGGTATGTTAACAAATTGTAACCTTTCTAGGCCATCTCAGTTCTAGTAGAAGAAAAAAAAACATCATATAAACATACTTAGTGAAGTTCATATAGATTTTAATAATTCATGAATCCTTTCCAGCATGGTTTATTTTATGCTAAATTTTCTAATGTAAAACTTTATTGCTTTATTTTCTCAAACCCTGGAGAATAGAAAAGATTTTTCTTCTTTATTCCAAAGATAAAGTAACACGAGGTCAATAGGTTCTGTGAGCAGAGAATACAAGAACAACTGCAAACCAAGTGTAACCATTAATAAAACCTCACTACATTCAATCAATTTAATACTTGCAGTCAAAGAAAGCTCTTGGCTTCTTTCAGTTAGCTCTTTCCTGTTTGCCCTACGTTCTTCCTTCTTGCTCTTTACTCAGACACTTGATGGCTGCTCATGAATTCCGAGACCCAGTCCTCAGTCCTTTGCTTTTAACTCACAGAACTATCACTCAGGATCCATGTTTCCTCTGTTGTCTTGCCCATGTTTCTAATTTTCTATGGAGTATTTCCACTTAAAGTTTTAATCATCCCAAACTCAAGTTCACAACACAGCCTACTCTTGTTTCATAGCTATATGAATTATTTGTGCTTTTTGCCCTCCAGATGGTGAGTGATCAATCATTTCTCCTGCTTCCCCCTATGCCATTTTTAATGCCAGCAGAGCTCTGACTTAACTTTTATTATAGCCTTTACTCGAGCTCCCTCTTATTCTAAGAGGTAGCTCTGCATCCCAAACCTCATGCCATCCCATGAAGCTCTGTTCAAACTATTATTTTTTCTCATTTCTCACTCACTGACTTGCACGCTTGCTCATGGCTATGTGTTTATGTGTGCATGTGCACCACATGTGCGCATGTATGAACACACACAACACACACACAACCACAAAAGCACGTACACCACATGAGCTGATGTCTTTTCTATATTGACTATGCATTTATTATTTTTCTGTGACTGCACATTTTCACTCCAATGTGCAATAGTAACACCGGCATGAATTTCTTTCCTTATTCACAATTTCACAGTTAGAGGATTCATTTTTACTGTAGATCTTAGCAATTTCAGCTTTGATGGAGGAAGGTCATTGGTTAAATAAAAAGAAACTGCTTGGCTCTCATTGGTTAGAGATAGGTGGGAGGAGTAAACAGAACAGAACGCTGGGAGGAAGAGGAAGTGAGCTCAGACTCCACAGCTCTCCTCTCGGGAGCAGATGCCTCAGAGAGATGCCATGCTCCGCTCTCCCAGGCAGACGCACGCGATGAAGCAAGCCGCCAGGTGGGACAAGCTGAACCTTTCCCAGTAAGACCGGTGCTCACAGATTATAAGAGATGGGTTGATCGGGATGTGAGAATTAGCCTGTAAGGGCTAGAGCTAAAGGGCCAAGCAGTGTTTAAATGAATACAGTTTGCGTGTTGTTATTTCGGAGCATAAGCTAGCCAGGCTGCCGGGGTGCTGGGGATGCAGCCCTGCTACTCTTATTACTACACAGCTTGCATGTTTTTCCTTCCTCATTTAGAAACTTCCATCTCTTTACTTAATTGAAACTCTTTATGGTGTCTCTGTGTCATATCTGAATGGGTAGCATAGAATATTTGTGTGTGTGTGTGTGTGTGTGTGTGTGTGTGAGTGTGTGTGTGTGTTTGAAACCTATATGAAGAAAATAAAGGTTATTTAAGCATGAAAACTGCAGTATATCCACAGTGGATCTGAGAATGGAGATAACAACAAAGTGAATAATAAAAAGACTAGGTACAAAGCATGGATACACTAGACAAAGAGGTGACTCAAGTCCTAGACAGGATAAGTGAGAGTGGCACAAAGTATCATCAAGTCACCCAAAATAAATGAGGCTGCTGTGCTTCCATATCCACAGATTTGTTAGGTTCAGAGAACCCCAGGAGCCATTTATGTGAGAACACTTCAGGGAAGAATTTATATAGGAAAGAAAGGCTAAAGAATGGAGGTGGAGAAGCAAAGCTTGTTTTTTTTTTCTTTCCAATTGTAATGTCTAGAAGATAGCTGCAGGATAACTAGGCATCCTGAGGGCTCTGTCACAATAAGCACATACATCTCTGCTCCTGTGGAGTGGAGAGTAACTAGCCTCGGGGATGGTGCATCCTTTTTTTTTTTTTTTTTTTTTTTTTTTTTGAGAAAACTGTAAAGACAAGAGAAGCCAGGAATGAAATGGCTTGTTGCTAAAATTCCTAGAAATAAGTGAATAAGAGAAAGATAAATGTGCGGGGACCAACACTAGTCATTACAGAGGCACAAAGGAAAGGGAATCTTAGGAGAAACGCCATATTCCTGAACAAGATCACTCCATTGTACAAAAATATGCATTACTGAATTTTTTTTTTTTGGTTTTTTGAAACAGGGTTTCTCTGTGTAACAGTCCTAGACTTGGATATCAGGCTGGCCTTGAATTCATAGAGATCTATCTGCCTTTCCCTCCCAAGTGCTGTGAGTAAAGGTGCACCACCACCACCTGTCTGCATTGCTGATTTTGATGAAACTGCATAGACAATTCAGTTGAGAAGATTACAAAGTTGTAAACAGAGGCTACTTGTTTGTTTCTTTGCCACCCAGACCCAAACAATCACACAGAAACTATATTACTTACAACACTGTTTGCCTATTAGCTCAGGCTTCGTATTAACTAATTCATATCTTAAAATAACTCATTTCTATTAATCTGTGTATCACCACAAGGCTGTGGCTTACCAGAAAGGTCCCTGGAAGCAGTGTCTTTCTCCTTCAGCAGCTAAATGGTATCTCTCTTTGAATCCACTTATTCTGTCTCTCTGTCTCATGCAGCCTGGCTATATTCTAGCATATCATAGGCTGAAGCAGTTTCTTTATTAACCAATGGTAATAAAACATATTCATAACATACAGAGGGGAATCCCACAGAAGTAAGTCATTTAAAAAATAAAGACTATAAAGAAATGGAGTACAGACAGTCATAAATTAAAAAGAGTAAAGAAAAGTAAGCCATATAAAGATGGGAAATTCACAGAGAGTCTGGATTATGCATACTTTTGTGTTTTCTTTGAATTTTTTGACTGTGAATGAGCTAGGTACAGAGAGACATTTCATTGTACAGACTGTTAAATTAAACCACAATATATACTCTAAAGGTACCTTGACTTCAAAATTTGGGTGTAAGGATTTGTTGCTTTGGAAAAGAGGTTCTTCTTTTGTTTCCACAGACGATGAGGACTTGTGGAATCCTTCCAGACTAATGTGGTTTGATGTACCAAGATCCCCAAAAGGTTCCCGTGAACACCCCCCAAAAATCACTTTGCCCAATAAACAGCAGGAAGCAGTTTAGCGAGAACTACAGCCCAAATCCCTAAATGATTGTTTATAAATGTTTGTTTACATTTAAAGGGGATATGCTATGTTTCTATTTGTATGGATCTTGCTTTATTGATACAAATTTTTTTTCCATTTTTTTATTGAGAAAAGGAGAGAAAAAAAACAAGTTTCCACCTCCTCCCAGCCTCCCATTTCCCTCCCCCTCCTCCCACCCTTCTCCCCCTCCTCCCACCCTTCTCCCCCTCCCCCCACTCCTCTCCCCATCCCTCTCCAGTCCAAAGAGCAGTCAGGGTTCCCTGCCCTGTGGTAAGTCCTAGGTCCTCCCCTCTCCATCCATTTCTAGGAAGGTGAACATCCAAACTGGCTAGGCTCCCACAAAGCCAGCACATTACGTAGGTTCAAAACCCTGTGCCATTGTCCTTGGCTTCTCAAATTTAAAGTCAGTTTTGTTATATGTATACGTCTGCTCTTGATTAAGATATTCTGTTTGTGCAGTTCATTTAGAAATGTAATATATAATTAAGAAATATAGGTTAATAGACAATTATCTATAATAGTCAAGCTTGTAGTCATGTTAGTTATGTTTTCTAGATAATATAGAGATATATTTCAGTAAGGTATGTATTTTTCAAATCTTTCAAAGACCTTCAGAATATGGCATTTGAGATGTCTAAGAAGTTAGAACTTTTCATGACAGTGAGACACATCTGCTCCTGGTAGCACCAATCTGCTTCAAGAGGAAGATGGGCATCTAAGAGGCTTGTTATGGAGTTTGCTAGTTATTTGGGCAAGAAACTGCTCTTTCCTGAACTGCTTGATGTTATGCTGTATGAACTGGACATGCAGGAGATGACTGCTGAACTTGCCTAAAAGGATTCCTGCTTCATGAAAGAATCTGCCAGACATTCTGCAGGGCACAAAAGAAACGGACTGTCAAACTGCCCAATAATGTGGAACTGTCTTTGAAATTTTCTGCTTCATGGAAAAGTCTGCCAAATACTATAGGCCTATAGGCTGAAGATGGATGCCCCAATGTTACAGAAGAACTTTGAGTGACTGTCCAGGTAACAAGATGTCTCTATTAATTCTAGAGTTTTGAAAATTGCTTATAATGCACTTCCTGTTTACTTAGGTAATATTATATCCTTCTGGACACTTTGATGTAGTTGAATCTGTAATTATAGTTACAGTTTTCCTTAGTTATGACAAAAGATAAAGTAGATATAAATATTATAACTGTAATTTTGCTTGATAGCTTTTTGTGTTATATATTATTTTACTATGTTAAACTTAAAACCTTTCTTTTTCCTTTTTATTTAAACATAAAAGAGGAGATGATATGGGATTCTTCTCTGTATGCTATGATTACCATTAATGAATAAAGAACTGCTGGACCTATAGCAGGGCAAAGTAGAACTAGGTGGGGGAAACTAAGCTGAATGCTGGGAGAAGGAAGGCAGAGTCAAAGAGAAGCCATATAGCCCTGCCAGATACAGAAACCAGAATTTTACCCAATAAGCCACAGCCTTGTGGTGATATACAGATTAATGGAGATGGGTTAAATTAATATGTAGGAGCTAGCCAATAAGAAGTTAGAGCTAATAGGTCAAGCAGTGATATAATTAAATCAGTTTCTCTATGGTTATTTTGGGTCTGAGTGGCCAAAATGAGCAAGCAGCTTTCTACTACACCACATCATAAAGTTTCAATAAGAATTGAACAACAACCTGTATGTTGACAATAAACTGTATTTAAAATTAATATTAAATTATCATCTATGTATTGTTTACTATAAAATTTTCCTAAACTAGAATTTAGAATTTTTTTGGAAATAACAACAAAAGCATAACCAGAAAGGGAAAATTGATCCTCCATCAAAATTGAAATTTTTATTTTGTGAAAACAATTATAAGGAAAATATAAATCTATCATTAGACTAGAATAAAAATATTTTCAAATTACATATTTGACAAAAAGCTTATATAGCAAATGGGTAAAGATTCTCAAAATTTGAAAGTAGAAAGACAATCCAGTTAAAGATAATAAATATTTGGACAGATATTCCACCTCAGAAACACAAGAATGGCAAATAAACACATGAAAATCCTTTCACTTATTACCCTTTAGAGAAAGATTAAGCTAAATTTCTGTAGATAACTACATACACACCAAAAGAGCTAAGTTAAAAATATATGAGGGCAGCTGGGTGGTGGTGGCACATGCCTTTAATTCTAGCACTCTGTGAGTTCATGGCCAGCCTAGTCTATAGAACTTCTAGGACAGCCAAGGATATACAAATAAACCCTGTCTCAAAAAAAACTTAAAAAGAAATAATTAAAAGAAATGGTGCAGAGAAACTAGAATTCTCAGTTTTTTTTTTACATAGAAAAATAGTATACTCAATCTAGAAAACAGTTGATAGCTTCCTGTGAAATTAAATCTATGATTAACATTTGACTTAGCCACATTGTTTCTTGCTATTTATTTAACCAAATGGATTAAAACTGATGTTTACAGAATCTCTGGTAAATTGCTTATTGCAGTTCTATTTCTATCTGCCCTCCCCCCAAATAAAGACAATGCATAGCTCTTTGGGTGGATTAAAAGTCAAACAAAAGAGTTTCATTCATATAAAGAGTGCCAATGGATACTTAAAATGGAGAAATGATTGATGTTCTCAGCAGATTGCATGCGTATCTCTATTCTTAAACTGAGTGTAAGAAGTGAGCTTCCAAGAAAACGTGCTCTGTGATTTTACTTTTGATATTTCTGAGAAGACTATGAATGGGGTAGCTACAGCAGGCCACAGTCTTTTAGTGTCCTTAGAAGTCTACTGTGATTAGCAACAAGGCACATTTCCCACCCTCCAGGTAGTCTAAGGAGGAGTGCGTTTCCAACCCTCACTTGGCAGTAAATAGGACACCTGGATCTCTGCCTACCGGAACCAAGGAGACATATCCTGTGCCTTATAGCATAAGAACGAAAAGCTACCTAAACCAGAAAACATAAACCTGACTCCAAATCTTACAGCCTGACACGAACTATCCTTGTTTTAATGAGACTTAATGTGTTTGATTTAGAACCAGGATGCTTTCAAAGTGCCGGAGGAGAGCCCGAAAGGGTGCCAATTCTAAGAAGGCACATATGTGAGAACCGGCCCACAGAGGGTTTAAAGCAGCCACAAGCTGGAAGGTCATGAGCAGCACTGAGCAAGCATGCTTTTCATGTCCTAAGGAAGAAGAGGATCTGGAGAAAAGGGGAAGGTAGATGGCAGATCCAGATGCGCAGTCTAGAGCTGGATAATCTTCACTCTATGGATGCAACATAGACAGGGAAGGCAGCTAAAAATAAGTGAATGGAAGAAAGGAGCTTGGAAAATAAATAGAAGAAGCGGAATGACGAGCTGAAAAATATATATAAGTGTGTCCCATTTCTTTTTGGCAAAACCTAAGAAGCTACTCAGTGGGAAAAAAAAAGGATAATCCATTTTAACAAATAGTCCTGGGATACTAGAGATTTGCTGGCAACAGAAATAAGTTTCACTTCTTAAGTAAAATGAGTCATAATGAGACACTGATGCAAATATAAGATGCACAGCTACAAACTTTTAGAAAAAATATGAGAGAAAAATCTTAGGCTCTTATTCTAGAAACAATTCTTTGAATGACAGTAAAAATATGGTTCATGCAGGGGAGACGATAAATTTGAGTCTAGCAAAATAAAGACTTGACTTTATGGAAAACACTGTAAAGTGGATGAAAAGGGAATATTTAGACTGAGAAAATGCATACCGTAGCTTTGAGGACCAGCATCTAAACAGTATACATTATTCTTAAGAGACTGGCCTTATGGAGTACACTTGTTATCACAGATAGTAAGATACAGAAGCAGGAGGATCAGGAATTCAAGGCCAGTGGTGGCTACGTTAGCGGATGTATCAAAAAATGATTTATGTGTGTGGGTTCTAAAACTTAAAAATAAATTTGAATTCGCATTAAATTTGGTGACCTAATTAAATACTTCGATAAAGAGTATATTCATATGGCAGATAGGTACAAGAAAGGATATTGGACTTTGACTGTAATAGAAGAAAGAATAAAATTATGATATCATTATGTATCTATCACGATAGGAACCTGTGCAACACCAAGTGCGGATGAGGAGTTGGTCAAGTTGGGCTTATATACACTGTTGAAGGCAATGTAAAATTTCTAAGCTGCCTTGAGAGAACTTTTCATGTTTTACTAAAAACTAAAAACACAACTATGCTATGACCTAGCACTTTAACTTTTGTTGCATTTATAGCAGAGAATTGAAAACATTTCATTTTAAAATCTGTATATTAATATATGTAATTGCTTTGCCCATAATGACTCAAAACTAGGATCAATTTATACATTCTTTTAATGAGTGAAAGGCTAAACTAACTGTTGCATAAGTATGACATAGAATACTATTTAGCAAGTAAAAGAAACACTATTGATTTATATAACGAACTACATTAATCTTTACAGAATTATACTAAAAATGGCTAAAGGGTTTACATTTTATATTTTGTTTATGCAACATTCTAGAAATGATATAATTATAGAGAGTGGGAAGAGACTAATACTTTTCATGCGCTAAAAGGGTATGGATGGAAATGAATCTGAGTGTGGCTTAAAATGTTGAACTTAAAGGAGCTTTCTGGTGCTAGGTATGTGTTTCAGCTGACTACCAAAATAAATGTTAGTATTCTGGTTGAGATACCACACAATAATTTTCTAGATGCTCCTACATGTGTGTGGAAAGGCAAAGCTCTCACAGGATTCCTCTGTATTTTCAGAATTACTTCTTACAAGGGCTTATGACGCTGTGATTATCTCAACAAAAAGATTAACTCTAAGAAAGGTGTGAGCCAAAGAAAAACATATCGTCATCCTCCTGGATATTAACCTTCATCAGGCAATGAAAGGAGGCAGAGACAGAGACCCACATTGGAGCACCGGACCGAAATCCCAATGTCCAAATCAGGAGCAGAAGGAGACGGAGCACGAGCAAGGAACTCAGGACCGCGAGGGGTGCACCCACATACTGAGACAATGGGGTTGATCTATCGGGAACTCACCAAGGCCATGGCCTGGGTCTGAATAAGTATGGGCTAAAACCGGACTCGATGAACATAGCGGACAATGAGGACTACTGAGAAGTCAAGAACAATGGCAATGGGTTTTGATCCTACTGCACGTAATGGCTTTGTGGGAGCCTAGGCTGTTTGGATGCTCACCTTACTAGACCTGGATGGAGGTGGGTGGTCCTTGGACTTCCCACAGGTCAGGGAACCCTCACTGCTCTTTGGGCTGATGAAGGAGGGGGACTTAATTAGGGGAGGGGGAGGGAAATGGGAGGCGGTGGTGGGGAGGAGGCAGAAATCTTTAATAAATAAATTAATTAATTAATTAAAATAAAGAAAGGTGTGAGCTTACTGTTTTCTAACCTCCAATTCCGACATAAAGTTTTCTTAGAAAAAAAAAGTGAGGGTCAATAAAATGTAATTTTATAAAAAGTGAAACTTTCAATTAAGCTTATAACTAGTCATAAGGTTAGTACTATTCTGACAACACCAAAGACTGATTTTTTTTGCAACTATTGAGAAGAAGAAAGAATTCCTTTGTTTTATTTTACCTTAATTTTTTGATATGAAACATAATAATTTAGGGAAAGCCCAAAGAGACATTTAACTTTATACAGAAATACTACCAATTAAAATGTAGCATATAAAGACATAAGTCTTATTTTTTGTCTATTACATTTGTCAAATTAGTAGACAGCTTAAATATTAAAAAGATAGTTTCTATAATAACATAGACTACTTTGGCTATGTTCATTCAAAAACTCAGATCTACTGCTTTTAAAGTAAAAGGTTGATGTCTTTATTTATTTCTTTGTCCCACTGTTTGATACATACAGAAAATATTTATGCCTAGCACTGTGAAGGAGAATTTACGAAAAATGTGATGTATATTTTGTTAAAATATTTATTAATTCTATAAATCATCACCAGTTTACAAAACCATTTTAAAAATTAAAAGGCAATGAATGGTCTGATCTCATGTTCTTTGCCAATGCTCCTGGTTAATCAATGGAAGGGTTTTTTAATCACTATATTTAGCTCATATTGTTAGATTTTTAATTTTTATTGCTTTTGTGGGTATGACTAGATTTCATTGTATTTTTAATTAGCTATTTTCCCGAGCATTTATTTCTAAACTGTCTCTTGCCCATTAATATTTCTACTGGAATACATTTTCTTTTATGTTGCATTTTTCCTAAATCTGATTTTTATAAATTATTTATGCAATCTTGTTGTCAATAAGTTACTGTTTGTAAGTGTTACAGCACTGTCAGCCTCATTTGTGGCTTGCCAAGATTTTAAGAAGTGTCTTCGAATTTTATAGACATTTAGAATTCAAACTAAACAAGTCATGAGTCTTCTCATAAAAATATTTTTCCTGCCAAGTAGTCAGTATTGAATACTCAAACACCTAATTACTGTGCAATTTGCTTTGATTTCCTAATAATGAGTTTTTAAGGCAAAAGACGGAGAGCACCCGTCATTCTGTTAAGTCAACTTGGATTTCTTCTCAGCTACATGTACTGATTTTTATAGCAACATGCATTCATTTATTTATTGTTCAAAACATGTTCTTTTTAGGTAGCCTAGGCTGGTATAAATGTCAATGTTAATGTAACCTATGTATCAGTGTTTTCTATGAAAGAATTCATCCTAAACATTTGAATTTCTATTTTATTATTTTTATATTTTTGCAATTTTTAAAATTCAACTTCTACCTTCTTATTGTTAGTATTTCAGAAGCATCTGGCTTTATGTTTTGGTCTTATATTTTGTGCTCTCCCTATTCTTACATGCTGGTTTTAGAAATTTCTTGTGGGTGTGCTAAATAAACAGTCATGTCAATCAGGAACAAAGCTACGGCCTGCCCCTATTCCTGCTTTTCTCCTTGTCTTACTTCACTATCCGGGCCTTTCAGGAACATGCTACTTCCTTGCTCATGATCATAGAAGGGACATGATCTTTTTCTCAGCACTAAATATGATGCCAGGCGAAGGCTTTACATTTTTTAAAAACAAAGTTGAGAAAGTTCTTTCTACTCTAATGTGGTGAAAAATTGAATAATGATGTTTGTTTAGTTAAGGGATTCTTCTGCATTAGTTGATAAGATCATGACTTCTTTTTTATCATGTTTCTCTTTGTTTACTGTGAGAGGATCTTATGCAGCCCAGGCTGCCCTTCAACTAGTACAGCAGAGGTTGATCTTGAACACCTGATCCTCCTACCTCCTCCTTCCAAGTGTTGCTAATATAGGGCTATGCTTCAGCCCTCAGGTGGCTTTTTTACTTTTAAAGGGGCTTGTACCTGTGTGGATCTGATTGGTCTGGGACTTCAGGTTCTCCTCTTGCTGCTTGCTGAGTGCTGAGATTAGAAATTATGACTGCTAGGCTTGGCTGAAGTTTCTTCTTTAGGTAATGATTTCATGGATTATATTGGTTAATTTTCAAATCATTAACTTACCTTGAATGCCCAGAATAAATGCTTGTGGCCTATATTTTAATATATATGTAAATATGGCTATAGGGATGTGTGTGTGTGTGTCTGTGTGTGTGTGTGTGTGTGTGTGCGTGTGTGTGTATGTGATATGCTTAAATTATATTGAATGTTTTGGTTACTAACTCTGACAGGTCTTGATCTTTCATTTAACAAGTCTGTTTCGGCTTAGTGAATAGTGCAGTAATGATCTCCGTGTTTCTTAGAAAGCATTTTCGCTGCTCTTCCCTTCTGTGAGAGACCATAAAGTGTTGCTGCTGTTTTCCTTGACATTTTAGTAGACTTTATCTGTGGAAGTATCTGGGACTGGTAGCAAGATTTCCTCTTTCTTCCTTTAGATTTATGTTCATTGAAGTCGGGAGTGTTTTGCCTTCATGTGCTTGTGAAAACCGTGTGCATGCCTAGTGCTCATGGATGTCACAAGAAGTTGAATCCTTTAGAACTTGAGTAACAGGTGATTGTGAGCTTCCATGCGGATGCTGGGGGTTAGAACGTGTTCTTTGTAAGAACAAAAAAGAGCTCTTAACCACTGAGTCATCCAGGCCTTCTAATACCATAATTTCTTCAAGGTCAAATATCATTCACTCACTTTGGGTATGCAAAAGGCTCTTTGAATTATGTATTTCTTCTAAAATGCGGTATGGCATTTTGAATCTTCTAAAGAATTGACCTGTTTCGGCTAAGTTACCAAATTTCTAGGCACAGAATTCTTCATATCCCATCTGCATCTAGCAGTGGTCATGGAAATGTCAGTAGTTTGGCCCTTCTTTCATTCATGGAATTGCTAGTTTCCTTCTTTTTTATTTTCTTCTTCTTGGTTAGGCTGCCCAGATGTCTATCAATTTTATTGATATTCCCAGAGAATCAGCCTTAGGCTTTGTTGATTTTCATTATTGTTTTCCTTACTTTAATTTTGTTGATTTATACTCTAATATTTCTTTTTCTTCTGTTTAATTAAAGCTTAATTTGCTCGTATTTCCTAAGACAAAGATTAGGTCATTGATGCCAGATATTTCTTCTTTCCATATTATGAATTTAAGGCTCTCAATTTCACCTCAGGAACTACTTTCTTTATGTCTACCTACTTTTGATAAATTGTATTTTCATTGTCATTCAGTTCCGAATAAATTTTTTAGGAAATGTCCTTGGCTGGGTGTGGTGATGTACTCCTGTAACCCCAGCGTGTGTTGTTATTCGTGGAAAGTCTGAGAATTTGAAGACAAGTTGGGATAAATAGTGAGGCATTGTCTCAAAACAACATTTTCCCTCAGATATCTTCTTTGACCCAAGATGCCTTAGAAACTTTCAGTCATCCTCCTTTACTTATTTCTGATTAAATTTCATAATTTCACTGCAATCTTGAAATTTACAGGTAGTTTTTAGTCTTTTAGTTTTCTACTGTGTGGCTTCTGGCTCGGAATGCTCATCCTGATGAATTTCAGTTGGACTTGAGGAGAATGCTTACTTCACCCTTGATGGGTGGATTAGTCTGTAAATGTCAATTAGGTAAAGTGATGGATAGCTCTGTTCACTTCTTCTCCATTTCCACTGACATTTTGTCTATTAAATCTCTGAATTACTGACAGAGGGTATCGTAGGGCTCCACTCTGATCGATGTGTCTTTGTCTATTCAGTTCAGTTTTGCCTCGTCTGTTTTGATGGTTTTTTTTTTTTTGGTAAAAATACAGACATTTACATTTTCTTACAGAAATAACATGTTTTTCTCAACATAGATATTCACACCTCATCATTATATAATAGTCTTCTTTATCTCCTATATTTTTCTGGTTATGAACATGGCTATCTGAAATTTGTGTGGTTGAAGCTGCTTCTTCTGAACTCAAGTTATCACAGAACATCTTTTTCCGTTTCTGTGTCTAAGTTGTCTGAGTAAAGTCCTTTTCAGATGGAACCTGTAAAGGACCTGTAAGGTCTTTTAAAACAAGGTCTCGCGATCTTGTCTGCTTTCAATTTCCAGGAGGATCTAGGCAAAAGTTGGAAGTATGAGGGTGGGGATGGGATGGGGGAAGGGGAGAGGGAAAGAGAGAAGAGAGAAGGGGAGAGTTGGGGAGAGCTTGGGGGAGTGGGGTGGTTGAGATGGAGGAAGGACAGATATGGGAGTAGGGAATAAGATATCTTAATTAAGGGAGGCATTGGGGGTTGGCAAGAGGCTTGACTCTAGAAGGGTTCCCAGATGTCCACAGGGTGTCCCCTGCTAGGACCCTGGGCAGTGGAGGAGGGTGCCTGAGCTGGCCTTGTCCCATAGTCAGACTGATGACTATCTTGAATATCACCATAGAACCTTCGTCTGGAGACAGATGGAGATAGAGACAGAGACCCACATGGGAGCACTGGACTGAGCTTCCCAAGGTCCAGTTGAAGAGCAGAAGGAGGGAGAATATGACCAAGGAAGTCAGGACCATGAGGGGTTGATCCACCCACTGAGACAGTGTGCCTGAACTAATGGGAGCTCACCAAAGCCAGCTGGACTGGGACTGAATGAGCATGGGATCAAACTGGACTCTCTGAATGTGGCTGACAATTGGAGCAGACTGCAAAGCCAATGATATTGGCACTGGGATTTGTCTCTACTGCATGTACTGGCTTTTTGGAATCCTAGTCTATTTGGATGCACAACTTCCTAGACTTGGATGGAGGGGGCAGGGCCTTGGACTTCCCACAGGTCAGGGTACCCTGCCCTCTCTTAGGACTGAAGGGGGAGGAGAGAGGGTGACTGGGGGAGGAGGAGGGAAGTGGGAGGAGGGGAGGAAGTGAAAATTTTGATTCCTATTATTTATAAAGTAATAAAAAATTATCAAAGAAAAAAATAAAACTACTCCTAAGTTTAAAAAAAAATAAATAAAGCAAGGTCTCACTATGAGCCCTGGCTAGCCTGAAGTTTGTTGTGTAGACTAGGTTGGCCTAGGCCTTACAGAGGTCTCCCTGCCTCAGCCTCCAGAATGCTAGGATTAAAGAAGTGTGTCACCATGCCCATGTTCTGTCCTATTTTTTCTAACCCATACTGCCAATATGTCTTTTAATTGGTGGTATATTTGGGTTAGATATAATATTTATAATTGTTTTCTTTTCATTATATTTACTTTTACTCATTTTGGAGTTTTGTGGTTGTGAATATCTTATATCCTGAAAATGTTTCAATTTCCTTACCATACCAATTGCCTTTAAAAATCTTGTTACCATGGAATTTACAATGTGTGTTTTAAATTAATTTCAGTCCATTTTCAAGACACACCATGCTTTTAGATCTCAGAATAGTTCTTCTTTCTATTCCTTATGATATTGCTGTCATTCAATTCACTAACCTAGCACATTGATACAATTATTGTTTGGAGAAACACATATTTTAGGTTGATTTTAAATAAGAAAATAAAAAAAGAAATTTTGATTTGTGTCCATTTCTTCCTTCCCTATTTTATGTTTTTCTTTTTGTTTACACAGATTTCTGACCTATGTTATTTCCCTTTTCATGAATAATAAGCTACGTTAACATTTCTTGAATGGCAGGTCTATTGGCAATGAATTCCTTTAGGGGTTTTGTTTATTCGTTTGGCTTTGTTTTTGTCTGAGAAAATATTTTCTTTTCACATTTGAAGAATAACTTTGCTCTTTACAGAATTCTATGTGGGTAGATTTTTCTTTAAGAACTTCAAATAACTCCACATATGTTATTCTGTCTTTCCCCTTCCTGCTTATGTGGTGTCTGACAAGAAGTCAAAGTTAATGTTTCCTTTGTTCTCCATCAGGAAGGCAATTTGCTCCCTATGGTTACATTAAAGATTTCCCCTTGGTTGTTTATTCTGGGTACTCTGGTCATAGTGTATGTAGGAAGATTTCCAACTGTTTGTTTTTGCTTTTGTGATGGTGACAGTTACACTACTTGGTGTTCTCTGAGAGCCCAAGATTGGTAGCTTGATGTCCGTTGTTTCCATTCTCTTGCTTGTCTATTCCTTTTTCTCTGTCTATGCCTTCTACTATTGTCTCTAGCTCTTTGATATATATTCTTTTTTTTTATATTTCATCTTGGGAAGTCCCTATAGACAAATGTGACACTCACTGCCTCCTTCCTTGTCTCTGCTGGTTCTGACAATGAGCCCAAGAAAGGCATTTTTCATTTTCTTCATTTTTCCTTTCATAAGCTTTTTGTCTGTCTGATTACCAACCAGTATTTGTATGTCATAATTTATTCCTTTAGATCCTTTGAAACACAATTTTAATTTCTATGGTGACTAGAATGACTAGGTTAGTAATTCTAATATCTGAGTTAACTGGATCCAGTCTGGTGATTTTTTAAAAAAATCTTTTTCTTATTTTCACCATGCCTTGTGAATTCTGGTCAACAGCCATACATTCTGTTTTAGATGGCATAGAGTAGTGGAAATAGGCCTTTGACATGAAGATTTAGGTTATTCTGACTGGGATCTGACAGAGGCTTCATGCTGCCCTGGTGTTCCTATTACTCCTCCCCTCTTGACTTGGGTTCCCTAAGGTTTTTCCTCAGAGTGTCTGTATCCTGTGGCTCTCTATGCTGAGATCTGCAGTGATGATCCATGAGCCTGCTTGCAAGTAAAGAATGGATGGAGATCTTTATACACGCTACTTTTTAATCCTCTGTTGACTGTATACTCGGCAAAAAGATCCCCTCCGTTCTGTGGGCTGTCCATTCACTCTGCTGAGCTTGTTAATTTAACTTGTCAATTCTTGTTGTTATTTTTATGGGATAATGGACATCATTTTCTTAAGTCCTTGCCTCTGCTTTTATCATTATAGTGATTTCTCAGTTTTCTTCTAGTACTTTCAAAGTTTCAGGTCTTACATTAAGGTGCCTGTGGCCCATGTTAAAACCAAAGGCTATGTGGATGTCCATGGTTCGTGATGCTGCTGGGGGGCATGTTGATGTGTGTGACTTCTGATGCTTGAGGCCATGTTGGTGTTCGTGGTTCTGCTACAGCCAGGCCCCATGTGGATATCTGTGATCTGTGTTGCTACTTGAAGCCATGTTGATGTCCATGGTCTATGTTACCACCAAAGGCTATGTTGATGCCCACAGTCTGTGTTGCTACCAGAGACCATATTGAGGTTTATGGTCCCTGGTGGTGCTGGATGTCCACAGTCTGTGCTCGTGCAGGAGGCCACATTGATGTTCATGGTTCCTGTTACCATTGAAGGCCATGTAAATCTCCGTCGTCTGTGTTACTGCCTGAAGTTATGTTGGTGTCAGTGACCTGTGCTGCCACTAAAAGCCATGATGGTGTCTGTGGTCTGTGTTGAAGGCAAGGGATGAACTGATGTCTGTGGTATGTACTGCCACCAAAAATCATGTGGAAGTCCATGATCTGTGTTGCTGGTGCCTGTAAAGGGCAAATGAATTTCTTTGCAGTGGTATTGATGACTGCAGACTCAATGTTGAGAATGACAGGCATGGAAGGCTTGTGGACAATCCACCCCACCCCGCTTCCGCAACAGAGAAACAGTCTAGACAGGAAGTCAATGAGGAGAACTCTTAAAACTTGTAGTAGGGATCCTGAAGTGTAGCTCTTCACAGTTGATACTTTCTGGCAGGGGTGGGGATACGGAGGGACTCAATTTGCTTTAAGGGGCTGCACAGTGAGTATATGGGTAGCACAAATTGGACTTGGTATTTTTTCCTCCTTTTTTTTCTTTTTTTTTGAGGAAGTAACAAGGGAAGGTAGGGGTGAAACAGGGAAGACTGGGAAGTAAATGTAATGAGGGTACATTATGTGAAACTCCTAAATCAATAAAAAAGTATTATGTTGTAAAAACAAATAAAAATAGACCTTCAATTTATTTTGAATTATATATATTCTGTATATATTATACAAATATATATGTAGAATGTGGGGTATAAGAGTCTACTTTCATTCTGCTTGTGGATGTCCAGTCTCTTAGCATCATTTGTTGAGGAAGCTGTCTGTTCTCTATTGTATGTCTTTGGCATATTTGTCAAAACTCAGGTGACTGTAGCAGTGTGAGTTTATCTTTTCAGACTCCTATTTGATTTCCTTTCCCTACATATCTGTTAGTGTCAGCATGACGCTGTTTCGAAATTATGCCATTTTCAGGAAACTGGATGGAGCTTGAAATCATCATGGTGAGTGAAATAAGCCATATACAGAAGGCAAAAAGTATCATACTGTTCCCATTATATATGGAATGACAGAAGAGGGTCTATCTGGTGAAAGGAAGGAAACCAGGAAAAGGTAATGATGAATGATTATGGTCAACGTATAAGATATAATTGAAAAAGTACCTTTATGAAATCTACTACTTTCTACAATGGCTAAATACTAATAAGGTCTTAAAAAGTGAATTGGCAGTGTTAGTGAGGAGATGGCTCATTTAGTAAAGTACTTGTTGAGTGATCACGAAGATGAGTTTGAATCTCCAGAAATCACATAAAGCATTAGATGTAGCAGTGCACACCTGTAATTCCAGTATTGACAAGGTAGAGGCAGGCGAATCCCTGGTACTCACTGAACAGCCAATCTGCTCAAATTGTTCAAGGCCAGATTCAGTGGGAGACCCCCTGTCTTAAAACAATAAAATGGGTGGAGTGACTGAGAAAGAAACTTGCCATCAACACCTGGCCTCCAAACACTTGTGTGCAGGAGAGCATGTACATCCACAGGCACAAATGCAAAGACATAAATATATACGTGCATACTGCGCATGCACAAACACACAGGGCGGGGAGGGGAGAAGGGAGAGGGAGGGAAAGAGAGAGAGATATTAACTGAGTGATGTATGCTCTATTATCTTTTTGTTAGATTTTTAGATTGTGGTCTTTAGTTGGCACATGTCGTGGGTCTGTGACTGTCATACATGTTTCTCCAGAAGTAGGATTATTTTCTTCTGTTTATCATGCCCGCAAAATCCCTCATTAGTTCATTTGAAGTCCTGATCTTTGCTGAATATCCCTCCTGCTTTGTGAAGATAGGGAGGATTCAAGTGACTGGGTAGAGGAGAATTTCCTTTCTCTGAGCTGGGTGGGATAAGGCTCTGGCAATGTTGCTTTCTGTGAAATAAAATGCAGGCCTTTGCTATGATGAACAGACTGCTATATTTCAAAATGATTAATCCTTCCTCCTGCCAGAATAAAGATGGTTCCTGAATCTTTATCATGAAAATCTTGTGGGGTTTCTGTATGCAAGACTCAAAAAAAGCATGTCAGCTCTTGCTACATCATAACCCCCAGGGTTTTCTCACTTCCAAGTTGGTCTGTGCTCTGCCGGCAGCAATTCATCAACATTACACTTAACTACTCCCACTTATGGCTCCAGTGTCTGTTGCTCTAGGTAAGATTAGCTGTATTTCTCTGGATAAAACCATTTCACCAAATGTTTAGGTCAGAATTTGGCCTGCAACCTCACTTCTATGATGAGACCAAGAAAATTTGTTTACTGACAATCTGACTTTTTTTTCTTGTTATATGATGGAATGACAACTTCTTTTTGTGTCAAATTCTTTTTTATTGATTTTTATTGAGCTCTACATTTTTCTCTGCTCCCCTTCCTGCTTTTCCCCTCCCCTTCAACCCTTTCCTAAGGTCCCCATGCTCCCAATATACTCGGGAGATCTTGTCTTTTTCTACTTCCCATGCAGATTAGATATATGTATGGGAATGAATGACAACTTCTTAAGCTTAAAACCCCTGATTTTTATGATCAAACCATGAAAAAGATTTCTATAGAATGAACACTGTCTGTGACATTCATTTATTTCTGTCTGATTATAAATAAGTAATTTAGCAATAATTACTCAATACGAAACAGTCTTACAGCTCAGTTGTTCTATGATGTAGACACATAAATCAGGAAATTATAAAACAAGAGGAAAGGTAGAGATATAAATCAGAAAAAAAATCAATATCCTTTCTCCCCCGCACCAACTACATTGGATATTTCACTTTCATCCTAAAAGCTTTTCTTCCCCCACCTTCCACCTCTGGACCATCGAGTCAAGCTTCACTCGCTCAACTCCTCCAACTCTTTTGAATACGTTGGAATTATTAGAAAACAGAGAGACAAAAGTGGAAAATCTTGACTTTTAAGTTGCCAAAGGTCTAAAAAAGACCTGCATGCATGTTTCCTAGTGCCTCAAACTAGATAAATATCTTTAGGCTCATTAAGGTCCTAGAGAGGAACTTTCTGAAATGAGTTAGTAGTGCAGAACTTAGCAGCCCCACCGAGCAGTATAGCAAGCCCCCTGAGAGGCTGCAGCCACAAAGACAGGGATCCTTTCCAAAGCATTTAGGGAGATTTTAAACACAAACCCTGAGCCTGCTAAGGTGGATGATCAATTTTCCCGCAAAATCACCTGAGTGGAGAATTCCTCCAAAGATCAAAGGCAACCATATTGCTTTCAAAATAGAAGGGGCCACAGAAGAAGAAAAACAATTGCAGGTAACTTAGAGGTAAATGGAAAGATAATGTTGTATTTGGCATGCTACAACACCCACACACATTCATCTTGAGAACTCTTTGCTTAATACCTGTCAGTCGTGGAGCAACAGAGCCTGGCTCAGGTAGACCTCTCTGTCATCTCCAAGGAAAGCAATAAACAAACCCGCCAAGTGTGAGATTCTGAGAAAGGAGATAGTCTGGAGATCAAACTAGTTTGGAAATTGCAAATGAAGTACAAGAGAGTGGATCTGGGACAAGTAAGTGGGTTTAAATTTAAGCTGTGAAAGCCACCAGCATTTGACTTGGATTTCTTATGGGAAGCCACCAACTGCCTCCAAGACTCTCTGAGGTGCAGTGTGGTGATGTTGTATGCCTGTGGTAAGGATCAAATGAAAATGCACTGTAACTGTTTTGAAGCTGCTTATATGCTACGTTAAGGACCTGGGCACTCTCAGGGGTAGAGAAAGATAATTTACAGGACCAGAAAGAGGAGATGTTGATGCCAGGGTCCTGGAACTGAAAAGAAAAACAGGGGGAACTGGAGATGGTGAATGACTGGGGAAGAAAGCTTAGACTTTTCTGAGAGCCGGATCTATCAGGGATCTTGATGACCTGGAGAATATTTACTGATTTACTGAGATCTCTAGAAATTGCATTTTCTACCTTCTAGTTGGATAGGAAATGCAGTCTTATCACCAAAGAAAGGGAAATGATCTTTTTTCTATTTTCCCATACTTAATAAGCCTGTCTTTATGTTGTCAAATCACAGTAGACTTTGGTTAGGAGCCCATTTTATCACTGATGCCTTACAATCACCATATGAAGAATGGAGACATCATGGATCAGTAGGTCAGTAGGTCAGACTCAAGCCCTGGCCTCCTCACTTACGACACATCAGTTCATGGTTTTCTTAACTGTCTGTTTTCAAGGTCTTGAAGATGCTCATCAACCATCACTCTAATTCAGAGATTTTTGGATTATTGTTAATATCTTACATCCAAGTTATAGGCTTCCTTTAGGCCTACATGTGTCTCAGAGATATGTGTCTCTGAAATGCATAACAAGGAGATGGAGTTCAACAAGGGTGTATAAAGGTACTGCATATTTCCAGGACTCAGCTGACTGGGCAGAGAGTGACTGAGGAACTCCCGCTGTCTACAGGTTCATGTGAATCTTGCAGAAAGAGACCCTCACAACTTGAGTAGTAAGAGGTTGTTTTCTGCAGAGGAATAACAGGCTGTCCTAAAGACACAGATCTCCATTTCATAATCTCTGTGCTGCTAATGAACATTGATATGGGAACAGGGGTACCTGACTGAGAGCATTGATTTGTTTTCCACTATTCATGATCTAAAAATCATGAAATGAAATGAAATCTCCCTTCTACCTTCCTGTCACTGGCTCAGAAACTCTAGTTCAACACTTACTAGTTTGCCAAAATTAGCAAAACATAAATCTAACTCTCTCCCTGCCCCCAGAACTGGCAATGAACATAATTTACCACTATATTCTCAGTACCCAGTACTAGACCTAACACAACCCATTGTCTGTTAAATTCTAAAATCAATACAAGGACCAGAGTTGCTTATAGAGCTTTAAAATCTTCTGTATAAGTAGTTGTCATATGGGAGAAGGTGAATACACTCGTGGTCCTGAAGCTGAAGCTGGCTCTTCACAAATAGGCATTTATAGCCTGCCTAGTGATGAAGATAGTCTTTTTGTAACCCCATGGACAAAAGTCAGAAGTCCAGGGCTCCTCTAAAATACAATCCATTGTTTTGAAAATGACTCTAGATGACAGTTTGCTTTGTCTAGAAAATTTGAGACCTTGGAAATTTTAATATTTATTCTTCAGAGTATTACAATAGTCAGTGTAAATCACCACTGGGAGCTGGTGTATCCCAAGCAAACAGAAAAATGCCAGGCAACTGGTGTGGGCTCAGGTTCTGCCTTCACTCTTTTCCTTTCTTGCTTTCCCTATCATAGAAACACTTGTCTCTCTTTTCATCTATGTTGTTTTGAGAAACCACTGAGATAATGGTTGAGAAGGTATCTTGGG
This sequence comes from Microtus oregoni, assembly GCF_018167655.1. NCBI lineage: Eukaryota > Metazoa > Chordata > Mammalia > Rodentia > Cricetidae > Microtus > Microtus oregoni. Next base: position 2,032,369 of record NW_024544552.1, on the reverse strand, counting down.
AAAGGAACCACAGTATAAAAAGATCTTTACTTCCACAAAGTAAACCTAAACATGAGTAGAGATCAAAATAAACCCATGTAAGGAAAAAGAGTTCCTCTTGTGGTGTTTGAGCCAGACACATCATACATAAGAAGCCAGAACTGTTTGGAAAGTGAGAAAAAAATTGATAGATCCTTGCTTGGGCAAGAAGGGATGTTAAGATATGTGATTCCGTAATGTGCAACTGCAAAGTTATTCTGTTCAAACAAGGTTTCTGGAAAACCTGAGTGATAAATGCCCTTAGTGTCTGTAGTGATAAATGTTCTACGTGACTCCTATCAGGAGCTGTATAGCCTTCAGCCCTGGGAGACAGCCCTTCACACAGAGCAAGAATGCCTAGAGAAGTCCAGGGAACAGGCATTTATTTCACTGAACACTAGCATGAAGGTCCATTCTCAGCTTGATGAGATTTTGCTCTATATAGATAGATCAGGAAAAAATATCCCAAGGCTTGCATCATTGTCATTAAATATTAAACATGCTTTGTTGATTTCTCTATCACACTGCCATATGGTGAGATCTGCATAGGCATACCTCCCTTGTAAGATGGGGAACAACTGTTTTCAGGGTACAGAGCACAGGCCATGTCTAAGATAGCATAATTTATGAGGTACAAATTCCAAGAAGATTTAATGTGTGACTGTCAAAATCTTTGCCTCTAATGCTTTGCTTTTAATTATGCACTTTTTCTTTCCTAGTTAACAAACTCTGTTGGATAGTTTTAGCAAGCCCTCTTTTTCTCAAATAACTTTAAGTATAGCTTGATTTTTTTGTCATTGTTTCTGTTAGTCCCAAAGAGGACTGAAGTGTGCTGTCATCTGATATGTAGATATATATGCCCTTTGGGTCTTTGTATCTTCTTTGATAACTTTTCTGGCATATGGGTTCATTCTTCTTTCTAGCGGACAGTATATCCTATAAATTTACAAGGTCTGACCAAAAAGTGGAAAGATCTCCCAAGCTCTTGGGTAAGTAGAATTAATATAGTAAAAATGGCAATCTTACCAAAAACAATCTACAGATTCAATGCAATGCCCATCAAAATCCCAGCAAAATTCTTCGCAGACCTCAAAAGAATGGTACTCAACTTCATATGGAAAAGCCAAAAACCCAGGATAGCCAAAACAATCACGTATAAAAAAAGAACTTCTAGAGGCATCACAATCCCTGACTTCAAACTACTATAGAGCTACAGTACTGAAAACAGCCTGGTATTGGCATAAAAATAGACAGGAGAACCAAGTGAACTGAATCAAAGACCTGGATATTAATCCACATTCCTTTGAAGACCAGATTTTTGAAAAAGAAGCAAAAATATCAAATAAAAATCGAAAGCATATTAAACAAATGGTGCTGGCATAACTGGATATCAACATGTAGAAGAATGAAAATAGATCCATATCTATCACCATGCACAAAACTAAAGTCCAAATGGATCAAAGACCTCAAAAGAAAACCAGCCACACTGAACCTTATAGAAGAGAAAGTGGGAAGTACACTTGAACACATTAACACAGGAGACCACGTCCTAAATATAATCCCAGTAGTACAGACACTGAGAGAAACAATTAATAAATGGGACCTCCTGAAGCTGAAAAGCTTCTGTAAAGCAAAGACATGGTCAACAAGACAAAATGATAGCCTACAGAATGGGAAAAGATCTTCACTAACCCCACATCAGACAGAAGTCTGATCTCCAAAATATATGAAAAATTCAAGAATTGGACATCAAAAGTACAAATAATCAAATAAAAAAGGAGTACAGATCTAAACAGAGAACTTTCAACAGAGGAATGTAAAATGGCTGAAAGACACTTAAGAAAATGCTCAACATTATTAGTCATCAGAAAAATGCAAATCAAAACAACTCTGAGATTTCATCTTACACCTGTAAGAATGGCCAAGATCAAGTACACTCATGACAACTTATGTTGGAGAGGTTGTGGGGTAAAGGGAACACTCCTGCACTGTTTGTGGGAATGAAACCTGGTACAGCCCCTTTGAATGTCATTATGGCGATTTCTCAGAAAATTAGAAAACAACCTTTCTCAAGACCCAGCAATAACACTTTGGGGTATATATCCAAAAGATGCTCAGCCTTGCCACAAGGGACATGTGCTCAAGTATGTTCATAGAAGCTTTGTTTGTCATAGCCAGAACCTGGAAACAACCTAAATGCCCCTCAATTGAAGAATGGATAAGGAAAACGTGGTACATTTACATAATGGAGTACTACACAACAGAAAAAAAAAGATGACATCTTTAATTTTGCAGGCAAATGGATGGAGCTAGAAAAAATCATTTTGAGTGAGGTAACCAGACCCAGAAAGACAATTATCACATGTACTCACTCACAAGTGGTTTTTAAACGTAAAGCAAAGAAAACCAGCCCACAAATCACAATCCCAGAGAACCTAGACAACAAGGAGGACCCTAAGAGAGATATACATAGATCTAATCTACATGGGAAGTAGAAAAAGAAAGATCTCCTGTGTAAATTCGGATCATGGGGACCTTGGGAGAGGATTGAAGGGGAGGGGAGAAGCAGAGCGGGGAGCAAAGAAAAATGTAGAGGTAAATAAAAATCAATAAAATTTTTTTACAAGGTCTAAGGTCTAGACCATCCAATAACACATCTTCAAACCCTCCTATTTTGAGCATTCACCTGAATTTCATTCCAAATCCCAACGATATTCACTGTCATTATCCCCTGTCTCACCAAATGTAGATTCATCTTTGATTTGAGTATATATGTTCTGAATATTCTCCCCAAACCTGAGTCACCTTCTCTTATTTCTCATGATAATCTTAACTCTCTAATGCTACAGCATACAGTGACATGAGTTTGCAGAAAAGCTTCATAATCCAGATTCTAGGCAATTTCCACTGGCTAAAGTTTGAAGACTCTCTATTTTATCATGGCACACTTAGCCTGCACAATCTCACACTACTTAACCTTCTGGTCTTCTTTTGCTTAGACTTCAAGTAGTAGAGTCAACACAGTGGATAATTTTTCATCTATGTGTCATTTCTTGCTTTAATACTGAAGTTGTGTTGTTTCTTCCCTTCAAATTTTTTTTCTCAACTCATCCATCCAACAATTTCTTATCTGTGTTTTTAAAAAGATCACAGATTGTTTTGTAGACTTCCTTGGTATTTCTAATGTGAGATTCTCTGTCTGTTTGTCTCTTTCTCTTCCTTTCTGTCCTCTTTCTCTGCCTGTCTCCCACCCTTTCCCCTCACTTAGTTTATTTATTCTTTCATATATACCATTTATTAACAAGGTATTGAAAGCATACTATAAATTTACATTTTCTCTGATAGACTTTTGGCTTTTTGGATACAGAGAGTAAGTCTTTTCTGTCTTTATTGCACAGGATTCTGAATGCAGCCCAGCTCCTTACTCCAACTAAATAATATGTTGTCTGAACTGATGTATTATTTTAACTGACCCAGGACTATCCTGAGATGTGATCCTGGGATTTTAGGTAGGCTGGGTATGGTGGCATTTTCTTGTAGCACTCTGGATGATAAGATAGGAGTATCATGAGTTGTCGGTCATCTTTGGCTACATAATGATATCCTATCCAAAAAAAAAAACAGCAAAGGGGAAGAGTTTGCTGTTATAAATGACAAGAAATGCATCAACTACAATTGCTAGTTAAATTGTTCTTGGTCAATGTCTCTAATAATTTTACTAGAACCTGTGAGAAATTGAGGTAACCAACAAAAGGAATCCATTCCCTCACGGCCCTGCACCATCTGTTCTGCACTAATGCCACTTTGTCTTTTCTTCCTGGGATGGGACTTTTATAGGATATGTCATATATGAACAAATGCAAAGTGAATTCCAGTTTAAGAAACTCTTGTGATTTTTAAAATAAGAAATAATGAGGTTCAGGAGAAATTTTAACTTGTGCACTGCATTGTTTTTTTAATTGTCATCATTAGATGGAGATTCATAAGGAAACTAAAGAGTAAATTAAAAATTCTCGAATTGCTGTTTCCTAACATCTTCTGTAGGTAGATTTTTATCTGTAGATGGAATTTTCTTTGGGTCTCCAACCAGCTCCCAAATAAAGACATGGAGACTTATTATGAATTACAAATTCTCAGCCTTAGCTGTGGCTTATCCCACTAGCTCTTTGAAGCCTGTTCATCTATGTTTTGCTTTGGGGACTTTTACCTTTCTTTTATTCTGCATGTTCTACTGTCCTGCTTCCTCTGTGTCTGTCTTACTGGCCCTGATGTCTCCCTGGTGTCTCTTTTTCTTTCTTTCCCTGAGCTTAAATTCCTTCTCTTACTTACTCTCCCTCCATACTATACTCCTCCATTACTATGGGCCATTCAGCCTTTTATTAGACCAATCAGGTGCCTTAGGCAGGCAAGTCAAAATCGCAACATATCTTTACATAGTTAAATGAATGCAACACATCTTTGCATCGTTAAACAAATATTCCATAATATTTATCTTTCTTTGTCTGTTTAATCACAAAAACAAACCATTGTCTCACTCACCATTTTTATGTAAAGCTTTTAAACTTTCATTCATCTGTTGCGCTTTCTTGCTTCATACTTAACGGCCACGAGTCTAAGACTGAAGAGCATAAGACGTGTATTCTCATGTTTCTGCCTAATATTGATGGTAAGAAGAACAAAAGAATTCTGTAAATTGTCAGAAAAGTTTCAGGCCCACATTTCTTTATTCATTAGGATGTTCACCACAGGGTTTATGTTGAGTGGTGATGACAGTGTGGACCACAGATATCAGCTGATTCTTATCCTTGGTGGTTTTTGGCTAGGATTTGAAGTAAACAATGGAAGAACAGCTATAGCAAAAAATGACAACTATGAGGTGTGAGGCACAGAAGGTAAACTGTAGGGACAATGGAGATGATGAGAACATAAAGGATGCAAACTAGACCCATAGACAAGTGAACACTCACAGGTTGATGATCAATGTTAATGTCCCATTGGCAGTAATTTTGACTGATGATAGCTTCATCAAAATTTGAAAACATTGTAGAAGTGACATGTTGGAGACACAGAAAGGTAACCTGAACATAGGTGCCGCTTGTCTCATTGCCACAACTAGACCAACGCTGCAAGCCTCTCACACTAACTGACAACATAGCCTCTTTTTCATAACAACTGTCATCTGAGGGAGTTACAGGCACCCACATAGCGGTCTTATCTCATTGCTGTGAGCAGGAATCAAGGAGTCCTACCTTAAGTAAAAGAAAAGAATATCTGTGTTGGTGCAAGCTACCAATGATGTGTACAATCTCATACCATATTGAAGAACAATGAGTAAAGGACACATGGTACCTAGGCAGAAGTACAGGGGTGTATAAAGACAGTCATCTTCTCGAATGATGGCTACAGTGATGACAACGCCTGCTGGATTTATAATGCAGAGTTTAATGAACGAAAGTAAAAGGGTGAATGGTACTCAGAGTGCTAAAAAATCCTTGGGAAAGAACTCCAGTGACAAGGATAATTCTGACTCTTCATTGAGTGGTTATCAAATCAGAAATATAAACAAATAATAGTAATATGGTTTCAGTTTAGTCTGAAACTGTTAAATTTCACGATCAGCTATGAATTTGGGGACATATTTTGTAGTTAATCGCTTGGTTTACTTAACCTTAGGACCAACAGTTGTGACAGCCTGTGTGTTCCAGGCTCATCTAGTCTGCTTCATCTGACTGCACAGCTGCTAAGTGTTTCTAATGCCCTGCTACTCTTCCTCCTACACAGAGATTAATACAAATGTTCAGTCCTCTACAACAGTCATGCTACCCTCACGTTCTCTGGTTTAGCTGGATTACTTTATACCCCCATTATTTTTGTTTGTTAATACAAAAAACCCTAAGATAAATTACATATTTTACTACTTTGGAGTTATATACAAATTAGATGCTTGGAAACTATTTGTTTAGGAATGGACTGGAGGGGCCTTGACTTTTAGGACCATGAATCATCATTCTTTTATGTCCTTTAAACAGTAGAGCTAGAGAAAGGTTCATCTTGTTTTTCTGAAAGTAAAAGGCGAAACTTAAGCAACCACCAATCGTTTCCCTCTGCTGTCAGAATGATGGAAGTCTGCTGACAGTTCCCTGGACTGATTCACATATGTTGTAAACCATTCTACATTTTTCCCTTCCCTAAACTAGAAGAGAAATTTACAGCCAATAGGACTTTAAGGGTAGGCATCCACCTACCCTGCAGAGGTAAACAATTGTATCAGGAAAGATGCAGCAAATTCAAGGGTCCGTCACCCAAGGAAAGGCAGACTCTGAATATAAAAAGCTGAGTTACCAAGAGGATATATCATTTTGCTGAAGAATGAGGATCAGTCCGATTTACGTAATATTTCACATTTTTTTTGTCTCTTAAACATTAAGCTCCTGTAGGGTATTTAAATTATATTCTGATTTGCTTATGCATATTCAGAAAGTGACTTTTTACATAAAGTAAATCACATCCGTGATGAAAGCATGGAGACTTTCTTCGAGTTTATAAAAATCCATTTAACAGAAGTTGATGACCAGCTGTTAATCATTTGCACTAAGAATGCTAAAAGAGACTAAAGCTGCAGTAGAGAATATCTCCCAATAGAGAAAATAATCTAGTTATTTAAATATATGGCATTTATCTCTGTGAGCCTCTGAACAAAAAACACACAGGCAGTACCAGCCAAGGGGACTTCTTCAGAGAGGCAAGAAATTCTTTTTAGAGACTAATGATGAGAGATCTGATCTGGCTGAAGTTCATTTGTCTTGAGGAAGAAGAATGGTTCTGAAATTTTAGTGAGCATCCCTACCCCTAAAACTGTATAATTCTTCAAAGGAAGCTAGGGGAAGGAATACACTCTTATGAAGAATCTCAACCCAGGGTAAAAAGCCCCCTTACCTAAAGAGCCCTTACATGGCTTTGTCCAGCCAGTAGGAATAGCAGGATGTTCCTGGAAGAGGCCAAGGGGGAGAGATTGAAATGGTGAGCTCTGTAGGTTCCATTGTTCAGGGGCAGGAAAGAACAAGCGACTAAGAGGGCTGAGACCCAGGAGGCAAAGTAGAAACATTCTTGCAGTAATATAGTTGGACTTATAAGCTGGGTACACTTGTCAGTCCTCTATGTGGAAAGGTATTCAAAGCCAGAGAATATGTCCTCCCATGACTGGCCTGAGGTACTTCTTGGGGCTATGCCCCATAGACATCCTGTGTGCCTTTGGAGCTAAGTGGAGACCGCTGAGGTACCTGAGGATTGCACTATGTGTGGGTCTTATTTGCCCAAACCCCAGATGAGTGTTAAGGAAGTCCTGGAAAAGTTTTTTTTTCAAGCAGAAAACAGTATAGAATGTTGGGTTAGGAAGCTCAAGCTTAGATCTTAGAAAGTTTAGGCTCTACTACCTTCAGGCATAGATTCTATGCAGAATAAAAATCTAGAATTTATTTTGGAATAAAAGAGGTCAGATATGAGCTGCCTAGGTTGCACTGGATTCAATTCCCAGTAGCACCCCAGCCCCCACACTGACATACGCACACACATGCATACACATCAAGATATCCCTGGTTGCACAGGCATCCCATTACCCCTATGTTTTTCATGGCACTGAGGGTCGGAAATGAATAATCTTTAGACTCTTGGTGTCTAGGAGACAGTGGCAAGCTTTTTAGTGCCCTCCTTTCTATACAGGGTTTTCTTCCCTTCTCTATCTGGCAAGCTTCTACTACTACCCAGTTGCAAGTTTGATCTTCTATGGATTCTTTAACAAATTATTATTATAACATGCAGAGTTGAACTGTTTTCATTCATTTTTCAGGTACTTATTGTATGCCAGTCCTTGGTAAGTCTCTGGAACTACACTCATGATGGAGATGGTGCTCAGACGTTTAAAGAGTTTATAGTTTAATTTTAGGTGAGAGATGACAATTAAGTAAAGTGAGTGTATCATCTTGACTGAGGCAAGAAGGAGATGGGGCTTGATTAGAGGGAGGTTGAATATAGAAAAGCTGCCTTGTGTGGGTGAACTGAGGCCAGGTGAGGCAAGTTTGACATCATTTAGATTTTTATCACTTATAAGGACCTCTTATGTGGCTTTAAATTATTCTCCCAGTTCACAGACTTACCAACTGGTCACTTAAGGAAATGACTTTGTTTTAAAACATCTATCCACCTTACCCTCTCTCATGTCCACCCACTTTCCTTGCTGCAAAAAGACATCCCCAACACTGACCGACCTGCCACTAGAGTGATTTGATGGATTTGAGGCAGGAGAGAAGAGGCAGAGAAATCAGTTAAGCTTCTAATATAACAGAGATAATTGGGATTTATCTTCAGGTTGGGGATAGTCACAGTGAAGGGATCAATGTGAGTGAGAAAAGTCAATAGGACTGTGCCTGAATCAATGTGTAGTAGATCACGTAAGGGAAAACCCAATCATTTAGTAAACCTTTCCATCAAGTTCATTCATTCAGATCGAAACTATTTCCATATCAATTGCCTATCATTAGATATGATTAGTAGCCCTGGGGTCACAACAGGCAGGGGATCAGGTTGGAGGCTGTCCTGGGATAATTAAGAGGATTTTGAAAATGAGGAACAAGGGTGATGCTATAAAAATATGGTACATGATGAAAAGAGAGATGTTTAGTTTCAGTCCAACTAATATTTGACAGACATGTTTACAGATTTCTGTCTCATTTAAGCTTTTAGAGGACCTGGTGAAGTCAGTAGTATTAATTCAAATTATAGGTAAAAGCTCTATGAGAAGCCCAGGCTGTTACCTTAGAGTAAACAAGCTGGGATTTGGGGCGGGCAAGGATAGAACGTATACAGCATGGCTCTACAAACAAAGCTTGCAAAAAAGAGGAATGAACTTGCTGTGGACAACTCTACTTCTGTATGTATTTTTGGAACTAGGTTCTGATAGTTCTTGGAGGTGAATCATGATAATCAATTTAGTTTAGGATTTCAGGTCTAGACCTCAGTAGGAGGCTTTCAGGGTCTCGAGGAGGACACAAAACAGATTTCCCTGAGGTTCTTGCAGGTTGTCTACTCCTGCCTCTTCTCCTACCATATTCCAGTTACTTTGAGTGGGGGTATTGATGCCCCCCTGACGCCATGTTCAACAGGTTTGTGCATCTGTGTGCATGTGGCTACCTGTGCACATGTATGCAGGTGGCTGTGGAAGCCAGGGAGTGATAAATCAGTTGTCTTTCTTAATCATGCTTGTTGTTTGGGCAAGGTCTGTCACTGTATCTGAAGCTCACTGACTCTGCTGGACTGCCAAGCCATTGAGCTCCAGGCATCCAGCTGTGCAGGCTTCCCAGGACTGAGATTACAACACCTGGCTTTTAGGTGGTGAGCATGTTGTCAACTGAGTGTAGCTCTCAAGTTTTTTTTTAATGTTTTTAAGTTGAAAATAATTTTTCATACAATATATTCTGAAAACAATTTATCTTTCCCCAACTCCTCCCAGACCTTCCCTACTTCCCTACCCACCCTAACCCACATCCCTTCTTTCTCTTTAGTGGCATTAAAAACAAAATAAGATAGGAAAAAACAAACAAATGAAAATAGGACCAAACAAGCAAACAGATTTTTTAAAAAGAGCCAAAGGAAAAGGACAAGAAACACATATAGATTCAGAGACACACACATTTGTGCACACAGAAAATCCATAAAAATAATATTCAAAACTATAATAAATAAACAAAAATTTTGTAAGGTAAAATGCACAGACAAAACATTGTGAGACCAAAAACCTCCAAGAATATCACTGAGTTTCTGTTAGCCATCGATTTGCTGGGCATCAAGGCAGCCTTTAAGTATTGTTTGTATTCTCAGTGAGGATCTATTGGAAAAAAATAATTTTTCCTTTGCAAGGGTTTATCTATTGGAGATAGCTTCTGAGTTAGCGGTGGGGACTTGTGCTCACTAACTCTTTCAAACCTGGGACCCCATCTACCTTAGAGCTGTGCTGGCCCTTTGCCTGTTGCCACAGCCTCTGCGAGTTCATATGAATGTCAGTCCTTTTGTGTGTAGAAGGCCTGTTTCCTTGGTGTCTTCCATCCCCACTGCCTCCTATAATCTTTCTGCCTCTTCTTCTTCAGAGTTCCTTGAACTCTGAAAGGAGGGATTTGATGAATGCATCCCATTTTGTATTGAATGTTCCAAGGTCTCTCACTTTCTGAATACTGTGCAACTGTGGATCTCTGTATTTGTTCCTATCTACTGCAGGAGGAAGCTTCTCTGTTGATGGGTGAGCAAGACACTGGTCTATGGATTATAGCTGAATGTCATTAGGAGAAATTTAAAAGCCACATTCCTTTAGCAAAATAATAGCATTTGCTTTCTGCTTCCCCCCTTAGGTTCATGGTCTATTTCATCTCAGATTGTTTGCCACCCAAGCAAAACAAGATGGGTTCCATCTCATGGAGTGGACCTTAATTCCAATCAGATAGTGGTTGGGTACTCCCACAACTTTTCTGCCTCTATTGTACCAGAGTATTGTGCAAGCAAGTTACCATCATAAATGGAAGGGTTTGTAGATGGGTTTCTCCTCTGGTAGAATGCAGAGTACCTTCTAGTAACATGGACACTAGCTGGTGTGGGGAAGGCTCTAGGTAAGCACCAGTTTGACTTGTCTATGTTCAGTATGCTCAGTGAGATGTAGGTGTTGTTTTCAGTCATAGGGACTTACCATCAGTTTTTGGAGAGAAACTAGTAGCCTGGGATGTCAGAGATTTCTATGGGGCTCCTTGGCCAACAGCTCTATTAGATGTTACCTATTTCAAAATGTTTGTAAATTCTTAAAATTTACAAATATGTATTTTTGTGTGTGTGTTTGTGTATGTGTGTGTAATAGATGAGAATATACACCACAGTTTGAAGGTGAAAGTCAGAGGAAAACTTGGGATTTTGTTCTTTTCTTCCACCATGTCAGTCCTAGGAATTGAACTAAGGTAGTCAGGCTTGGTAGCAAGTACCTTTACTCACTGAGATACCTTGCTGGCCCAATTTCAAAACATGAAAATTTGACTTGATTACTATTGGATAATAATAATTGCTCTATTTATATCTAATAATATAAACTTAAGCCTGAAAGAAGAATTATGAATTTAATAAATGGTATACATCAAATGAATATTATAATAAAATAGCTGTGCATGATTTTCTAAGGGTTTCTTCGTGCTGAATGTGAGAATTCATGCGCACAAGAATTCTGGGCTTCCTCATACAGACTGTGCAAGGCAAGAGAATGAATGCTGTGGGATATATTTGATATGCTAGTAAATTAGCATGGTATAAGAATCCAGAAAAGTGACTGAGTGATTTCTTAACATGAGTTAGTTGTGTTCAGTAATTCTTGGAAGAACCTAGGAAAATAACCACTTTTTACTGGAACACAGATCAGGGATTATAGGAGACTCTCATTTGTAATGTCAAGACTTTTTGGGAGAGAGAACTCAATCACTTTGTTGTTAAAACCGAAAATCTTCATTAAGACCATACAAAGTGATTAATGTTGACCTCAAAGTGACTCAGAACAATGTGGTCCGGACATCATGGTGAGGAGGTGCTAATAGCTACCACTGTTTCCTATGTGCCAGGAAATGTTATTCCATTGAGCTAATGAGCCCAGTCAGTAACTCTGAGAGGTGGAGGTTGAGGTACTATCAGCTCCACTATAGGCACAGAAAACAAAGATCAGGGGGATTAAATGACTGTTCCTATGATTCATGTGCATAATGGTGAACTAATATTTGAGGCATGTATTGCTCTGGACCCAGAGTCTGCACTCTGCATACAATATTTTTTCGAGGTAGCTCTCATTAACATCATTGGTCTTCAGAAAGAAGTCATGGCGGACAGGAGCTGTGGGAAAGAGGATATGTGCATGGGTTTGGCAGTCTAGCAGAAACTGAAGTCTCTGCGTTTTAGTATATACCAGCTTAGTTTCCTTTCAACCTATGGCAAGCCCTCATCTACCTTCCTCAGACTTCCTCCATGAATTGGTCGAGTCGAGAAAAGATTGAACCCAAGGTTTCAAGATGAGCCCAAGTATTATAGTGAGACCCTCTTTCAGAAAACTTTTAAAAATTATTCCTTACATACTGATAATAAATTAATGGTAAATAAAAAAAATATTTGAGAAATTAAAGTGAACTGCAACACAATTGCTAAACATTTAAACCTGTTTCTAGACATTTCTAATATCATTCAAGATATGCATAAATCCATACTTGGGAGAATTTTCTTTTCTAGACAAATGGAGTGGTACAGTTGAGTTATTATAAAGGAAGAAGTTGGTTAAAATAATCACTGGAGCTTAAAATGCAGCTACAGGCTGTGGGACTGAATTGTTTGTGTTTAAATGCAGACTATGCCACAAATGAGCCGTACTGCCTTGAGAAATTTACTTAATCATTTCTGGTCTCAATGTTTTTCTACCTTTAAGAATTATAAAACATCTACTTGTTAAGGTTTACAGTGCGGATTGAAGGAATAAAGTATTTAAACATGCTTAATACCTAGAATATCTTCAATAACGAATCAAAAATGGTGTTTCATGAATGACAGCAAGTATTAAAATAATAAAAAAGAAAGAGAGAGAGAGTATCAGGGACTTCTTGCTGATGTCAGTTGTATTTTTTGATACCCACAGCTGTCTATCATTCTTGTTTTCTATAAATAACCATGAAGGCTCTACTGTATCTCAGTTTTTGTTGTATGTGCAACAGATGCAAAAGAAACACTCAGAATGAAGACTAGTTATTTCCTAGTACATACAGATACCTCCTGTCTTAGAGTTTCTATTGCTGTGAAGAGACAGAATGACTACGGCAATTCTTATGAAGGAAAATATTCAATTAATGGACTTGCTTAGAGTTCAGAGGTTCAGTCCGTTATCACCATGGTGGGACATGGCAGTGTATAGGCAGACACAGTGCTAGAGAAACAGCTGAGAGTCCTACATCTTGCCGGCAACAGGAATTGGTCTCTGACACTGCAAATAGCTGTAGAATAGGAGAATTCAAAACCAGCCTTCAGAGTGACACATTTCCTCCAACAAGGCCACACCACTCCAACAAAGCCACATCTCCTAATAACGCCGCTCCTCACATTCTTTTAGAGCCCAATTATATTCAACGTACCATATCCCCTCTCTTAGATCAGTTTCTCTGTAAGTAGATCTCAATAAAAGGACCCAAATCCAAGTTGTTGTTTCAGGGAATAGAATCACAGAAAGGAATGACAGAGTAGAATGTGGCAGAGGGCTCAGCAGGAGTTTAACTGGATCCTAGGCCAACAGAGGATTGTATCCTACAATTACATTCCACAGTTGCTTCTACCTTGAGGCAAAGAAAGTGAAACTTTTTAGATGATGAATGAGCTACACTTACCTGTGGGTATATGGATAAATATTTAATATGTAGTTAGGAATTATGCTGGTCTAGTACAGTGACAGTTGTAGGATCTCCTCTAAGATCTATGACCTCACCAGTCCAGGGTAGTTGTTTAGGCTTCTAATGCCAGACATGGTTCCCCTCATGTTGAGCATGCCTTAAGCCCATTAGGGAGCTGCTGGTGACTGCCCCAATATGAGAGTTACTATTTCTTCTTAAGGAACACCTTACCATGCTGATTGTTCTATGCTTCATAGAGATCATATTGAACGGTTTTTTCTTTTGGCAATTTTCATGGCATCTTCTGGTACAATAAAAGGTAGTTTTCATGGACGAGGCTTTCAGATCAGGTCCCATCCAAATCCCGAATCCAAAAAAAAAAAAAACTGTGATGCCTTCAGTAATAGTACAGTGTCATACATAAAGAATGGAGACTGCCGTTTTAGTGCTTTGATTTTCATGCTGAGGCCAGGTTCTAACTCACCAATGTGATTACGTCATTTCCACTCAATACTCCAGGATCCATCACCAGCTGCATTCATGCCTTTTTGCCCATGAGTGATTATGAAAGTGATTTTCAGATGGCCATATGGTAGTCGTACCCCACGGCTATGAGCAGAAACAGCTATTGACACCAAAAGTGTGATAGAAGACCTAAGTGGCACAGCCTGGGATTGAGATTTCTTGTTGGTAGTGAAGATGGAAAAGCATTTGGTTCATGACGGACACAGTATAACAGTTTTCCAAAGTGGAAAGTACAATCAGGAAGAAGCATATATGTGTATGAAGTTGATGGTTGAGTTTGAAAGCTGATAGCTGTCAAACAATATCATTGCTGGAAAAGTCAGTAGGGTATAAGACTAGAAAGACCATAAAATAGATGAATCTGTGGTTCTACCAAAACCTTCAAAGGGAAAACTCTGGCCTAGCTCTGAAATTGGGACTTGGCTACGGGAAAAAACGAAGTAGACAGATTGGAGGCAACAGGGTTATCCAAGGTTTTCAGCAGGGCCTCAGGAATGATACATCATTGGTTGGAAGATTCTAGCCAAGCACTCTAAGACTTCCTGGGGTTAACAGGATATAGGAGTTGGAGAGGAACATGATGTATACATGAGGGAAGAATAAGACAAAAAAAAAGTGCTGGAAACCGCATGTAGCTTGGCTAGTTTTATATATATATATGTGTGTGTGTGTGTGTGTGTGTGTGTGTGTGTGTGTGTGTGTGTGTGTGTGTATACGTGTACATGTGTATACAGTATATATAAATATATCAGAAAAGGCACTGAGACCAAATTTATAGTTTGAACTGGCCTTAGGTGGTCATGTGACAGGGTTACACCATGAAGAAGCATACCTAGAGAGAATTGGTTCAGGCCTGGTTAGAAGATACATGAAGTACATGTCTGGGAGTTAAGAAGCCAGCTCTATCTCTATCCCTGAGGAATTTCCATTTGGTAAATCTAGGCACAAAACATTGCCCCTTACCAGTCAAATCAAAATATCTAAGGTCTGTACCATGACCGTGAAGAGGGATGTTGCATTTTCATGTCAAGGTGGATGCAGTATGAACCCAGAGCATTCCATGATTCTTGTTCACTTTTGCTTTCTTTCTCGTCTTCCAGAAATCACTCAATTTAATATCTCAGTTCCCTTCCTATGAGGACTGTATTTTAGCTTCTACTTTCTCATCCCTAATTAAGCACAGTAAAAGCTGTAGCACTTTGAAATATTAGTAGCTATAAGACAACAGTGATAAAAGCAACAAAATATTTAAGTTTATAGAAATTCCTGGCTTTAACCCCAGTGTAAATGGAGAGGCATCTGATTTTCATTGCTCGTTTCATTTGTCTCCATTTGCTTACCTATAAAATAGAAGAATAATACCTACTCCTAGTGTTGCTATGGAGATTATATGAATTACTGTATGTGAATTGCCAAGCTCACATCTTAGTACATAACAGGAAAACAACACACTGAATTTCTGCTGCCTCCATTCCTTTCCTTCCCATTTCCATTCCCTACAACTCTGGGATCCAGTTCTGTGGGTTCAGATCACCTACAGCCCATACCTCACATTTTCTTTCTTTTATGAGGTCATGGAAAATTGTTACCAATTTCATCAATCTATAAATTTGAAAGTCCCACCTTTCATACCCATTCTAGATGCTGAAGTGTGTGGTGATAGGAGTAGGGTGGTCTGGAATCAAATCAACCCCAGGGGCCCTATTTTCCATGTGACCATGAAATGTTTCTCATCTATTTAGGCCTCAGTTTCTTTACTTTAAAATTTTTTAAAATATAAAATAGATTATTCTCTCATATAATACATTCCAAACACAGTTTTCCCTCCCTCTCCTTCTCCCAGTCCTCTTCCACCTTCTCAGTTCCCAAGATCTATCCCCCACTTGTTTCCTCTTCAGAAAAGAGCAGGCCTCCAAGAGACAACAGCCAAACAGGACAAAACAAGATACAATAAGACAAGGCAAAAGCCCTAATATTGAGGCTGGACAAAGTAATCCAGTAGGAGGAAAAGAGTCCCAAGAGCTGGTGAAGGAGTCAGAGACACACCTGCTTCCACTGTTATGGGTTCCACAAAACAGCAATCTAACAACTATAATGTATATGCAGAAAACCTGGTGCAGACCAATGCAGGAATTGTTCTTGCTCCTTTAACTTCTGTGAGTCTATATGAAATTTATTATTTGATTTGGTGGGCCATGTACTCTTGGTGTCTTTTATCCTTTCTGACTCCTACAGCCTTTCACCCCCCTCTTCCACAAGGTTGCCTGATCTCTGAGGGGCAGGACCCAATGGATACCTCCAATTTATACTCTTCTCTTACATAATGTCTGGCTGGGGGTGGGCCTTTGTAACCACCCACATTTGCTGCTGAAGA
The DNA here is from genome assembly GCF_018167655.1 of Microtus oregoni. Classification (NCBI taxonomy): domain Eukaryota; kingdom Metazoa; phylum Chordata; class Mammalia; order Rodentia; family Cricetidae; genus Microtus; species Microtus oregoni. Next base: position 2,016,016 of record NW_024544552.1, on the reverse strand, counting down.
AAGCCTCTCTGATAATGACTGGACAAGGCACAAATCTATGTGGGGGACTGGAGCCAGTCTAGAAGTCACACTGCTGAGGTGCTTGGGGAACAAATCCCATTTCAAAGGGAAGAATCATGGCTTCACAGGGTCTTTACAGATGTGACAGAGACATTTTCAAAATACAAGTGTTACCACAGCTCTGCAAAATTGGTTGCTCCATGTGGAAGTGGACATATACACTTCCCGTGGATCTGCCTATTGGTCTGTCAGCTGTGCATTTACTGTATAGTCTTGTGGGCTCCAAGAGTCTCCCTCTCTTGACATGGGCCTCAAGTTAAACCAAACACTGGTTGTCAATTCCCACAAGGTCTATGCTGCCCTTGTCCCAGCACATCTTGAAGGCACGACTGATTATAGGTAGGAGGTTTTGTGGCTGGCTTGGTGTCTAGGTTTCTCTTTCAGTAGCCAGAAGAGTAACTTCTCCTGCCAAAGGGAACAGAATATAGGGGTGAAAGCTTCATGCAGGCACCAACTCTACCTCTCTACATTCAATGAGAGGTGTGGCCATCATCTTTGGCAATGGGGTCCCACTGATTTCAGAGAGTGATCTTCCATCCTAAAATCAGCTGGGTTGTTTAGGAATCACCAATGAAGGATCCCCTCAGCCAATAGGAAAACTGAATGCAACCCAGTCCCACCACTGGAAGCCTTTCCTGGCTACAAAAGATGGCCAGTTCTGACTCCAAATCCTTGGATCACCCTCATAGATTCTACGAAGATTCAACTGCATTAAATTTCCACACATTCCCAATGTCCCTCGATTCTACCTGTCTCTTCCCACATTCTCCCCCTCTATTCCACCCCACTCAAATCCCCACCCATCTCCAGTCCACCTGTAAACTCTATTTTACTTCCCCTCCCCAGGGAAATCCATGTGTCTCCTCTAGGGCTATCCTCTTTCTTTACCTAACAACTCTGGGTCTCTGAACTGTTTATATCTGTTTATAATTGATTACATACAATATATTTGTCTTTCTGGGTGTGGATTACTTTACTCATGATGATTTTTTTTTCTAGTAGCATCCATTTGCCTACAAAGTTCATGATGTCATTTTTTTAACAGTTAAGTAATACTCCATTATGTAAATGTACCATATTTTCTTTATCCATTCTTTGGTTGAAGGACATCTAAGTTGTTTTCAGTTTCTGGCTTTTATGAATACAAGGAAGGCACTGCATACCTAATCCACATAAGACGGATGTGAAGAGGTCCTGAGAATATGCTGAGAAGACATTTCATAGAATCTGGTAGGGTACATGTCAGTAAGTGGTACCCAGTGATCAATGTGGTCACATATTTTAAATCACAAACACTTTATGTCAATGAACAATTCAGGTTGTTTTCTAACACTTCCTCTCTCCCAGGCTTAGTTTCAACTTGTATGGCAGCTTCCTTTTTTAAATTGTGCTGTTCACCCTGAGACATGGCAGGCAGACAGCATCCAGAGCAAGACAGTATTCAAGCAGGGAAGAAGAATGATCTCAAGGATGAGTGGAATATCTGGATGTTAATTGGCATGAGTGAGCAATCCCAGGGCTCTGAAAGTCCTAAAGAAATTCATTTGGAATCCCTGCATAGAGGAGTGCAGCATCTCTCACTGTGCAAACCCCCACTTATGACCTGCACTAATGCAGCATTGATCCATGAGCTAGTTAATCATAAACTCGTGCCCTTATGACACATAGTTGAACTCTGTGACACCAAAGGAGGAAATAATGCATTCTTGGAAATACCCTTTTCAAGACAAGGAGGGAAAATTCGGTTCATTTGACCAGAGTAAGATTTCCCCTACTTGCCTGCAGGTACCAAGTACTAACAGTGTGATAGAATACAGAGGAAACAGAACAGGTTGTCCCTAGTTTCCTGATCTAACTCAGCTGACACCAAGAAGATATTAGTTTAGGGTAAATTGACCAATAAACTCTTTGAAATATTTGTCTGATATTCTCTAAGACTAGTGACAATTTTTCCCGTTATTTATACTTTTTGATTTCTAAGTTTTGTGGCAAAATTGGACATGCATTTTCTTTTCTACTTGTCAATATTTCAAAGAAAAATTAGTATCTCATGAGACAAGAACCATAAGGCCACATTAAGTCACAGAAAATAAACCTTTGCTTCATCATGTTATAGAACAGAACTTGTTCCAGCCCCCTTGGATATCAGTGTGGCAATTTCTCAGTAAATTAGGAAACAACCTTCCTCGAGACCCAGCAATACTAGTTTTGTGTATATATCCAAAGGATGCCCAATTGTACCACAAGGACATGTGTTCAACTATGTTCATAGCAGCATTGTTTGTCATAGCCAGAACCTGGAAACAACCTAAATGCCCCTTGACCAAAGAATGGATAAGAAAAATGTGGTACATTTACACAATGGAGTACTACACAGCAGCAAAAAGAATGACATCTTGAAATTTGCAGGGAAATGGATGGATCTAGAAAACATCATTTTGAGTGAGGTAACCCAGACCCAGAAAGACAATTATCATATGTACTCAATCATAAGTGGTTTTTAAAGATAAAACAAAGAAAACCAGCTTACAAATCACAATCCCAGAGAACCCAGACAACAATGAGGACTCTAAGAGAGACACGTGGATCTAATCTTCATGGGAAGTAGAAAAATACAAGATCTCCTGAGTAAATTGGGAGCATGGGAACTTTGGGAGAGGGTTGAAGGGGAGGAGAGTGACAGGGAGGGAAGCAGAGAAAAATGTAGAGCTCAATAAAAATCAATAAAAACATTTCTTTTCAAACTTGAAAAAAAAAAAAACAGGACTTGAATCTTACAGGCCAGAGCTGGACTCCTTCCTGACCCAGAAGACAAAAATTTGAACCATTATTTCTGGTCCTCCCATTATGCTGCAGTGGGCACACTGCACAAATACTATATCACAGAGACGGACTAACCTGGTTAGTCAGATCTAGAAAAAACAAATACACGGGAAGTATCATTCAGCATTCATGTGCCTTCCCACAGCACCACTTTTTCATTCTCTAAGATTTATTTTTATTGTATGTGTATGAGTGTTTTGCCTGCACATATGTTATATGCTCTGTATTCATGTCCAGTATCTGCAGAGAACAGAAGAGACCTCTAAATCTTTTGGAACTGAAGTTATGGATGGTTGTGGGTTGCCTTGTTCTAGATCATCTTCATGAGCAGTAAATTCCCTTGAGCCACACACATGATGATCCAACACCATGATAACTGGAAATTCCATAACAAAAAGATTTCCAAACCCATTACATACATACACAAACATGGCTTTTCCACAGGGACTTGGAATGAGGACATAATCTTGCCTTGCCAAGGGGATGACCAGGAACAATTGTCTCTGAATGACTACTATAAACAGAGTCTCAGGTCCCAAAGATTTTTAAGGTTGTAGTTTTGTAGGCAGGTCATTTATTTTATTTTTTATTTATTTATTTTTTTTTAATTTTATTTTTTTGTTGAAAAAAATTTCTGCCTCCTCCCTGCCTCCCACTCCTCTCCCCCTCCCCCCACTCCTTTCCCCCTCCCCCACTCCTCTCCCCCTCCCCCCACTTCTCTCCCCCTCCCCCTACTCCATTTCCCCTCCCTCTCTTCTGAAGAACAGTCTGGATTCCCTGCCCTGTAGGAAGTCCAAGGTCCTCCCCGCTCCATCCAGGTCCAGGAAGGTGAGCATCCAAACAGGCTAGGCTCCCACAAAGCCAGTTCATCCAGTAGGATCAAAACCTAGTGCCATTGTCCTTGGCTTCTCATCAGCCTTCATTGTCCACCATGTTCAGAGAGTCCAGTTTCATCCCATGATTATTCAGTCCCAATCCAGCCGGCCTTGGTGAGCTCCCAATAGATCAGCCCCACTGTCACAGTGGGTGGGTGCACCCCTCATGGTCCTGACTTCCTTGCTCATGTTCTCCTTCCTTCTGCTCTTCATTTGGACCTTGGGAGCTCAGTCCAGTGCTCCAATTTGGGTCTCTGTCTCTATCTCAATCCCTCGGCAGATGAAGGTTCTAAGGTAATATGCAAGATGTACATCGGTATGGCTATAGGATTTCATTTCAGGTTCCCTCTCCTCAGTTGCCCAAGGTACTAGCTGGGGACATCGCCCTGGACACCTGCAAGCCCCTCTAGAGTCAAGTCTCTTGCCAACCCTAAGATGGCTCCATTAATTAGGATATATACTTCGCTGCTCCCATATCCACCCTTCCTTTATCCCAACCATCCCATTCCCCAAAGCTCCCCCCATCCTCCCTTTCTCACTTTTCTCACCCCATTTTCAATTACCTCCATCCCACCTCACCCCAGAGTTCCCAGTTTTTGCCCGGCAATCTTGTCTACTTCCCATATCCAGGCAGATGACTATATGTTTTTCTTTGGGTTCACCTTCTTATTTAGCTTCTCTAGGATCACAAATGATAGGCTCAATGTCCTTTATTTTTGGCTAAAACCCAATTATGAGTGAGTACATCCCATGTTCATCTTTTTGGGTCTGGGTTACCTCACTCAGGATAGTGTTTTCTATTTCCATCCATTTGCATGCAAAATTCACAATGTCATTGTTTTTTTTTTTAACACTGAGTAGTACTCTAATATGTATATATACCACACTTTCTTCATCCATTCTTCCATTGAAGGGCATCTAGGTTGTTTCTAGGTTCTGGCTATTACAAATAATGCTGCTATGAACATAGTTGAACAAATGCTTTTGTCATATGATAGGGCAATTTCTCAGGAAATTTGGGATCAACCTACCCCAAGACCCAGTAATACCACTCTTGGGAATATACCCAAGAGATGCCCTATCATAGACAGGTCATTGATATCCTGGGGTCTGCCAGTCCTAAACACTGAAACAACTATCTTTGAGAGCCCTTCAGTCTGAGTGTTGGAGTAACTGTGATTCAATCATTTATTGATCTCTTTCAAAACTACTGGTTGATTATCTCTCATATGCCAGAGACATGGAGCAGTGCATCTGCTGAAGATATTGAACCTTTGCAAATGCCTGTTTCTGCTGGCTTTGCAATGCATTAGCCTCATTGTGTTTCACCTGGGACAAGCTGAGGACCTTCTTGGTATAGAAGATTAGAAGGATTTCATCTGAATCATTCCTAAATTCGTCTTCTCTAGAATTGCTAGTTTCTCTTGGATGTTCAAAGTGTAAGAAAGGCTTTCTGTTCTATATTCCATTATACCAAGAAATGAATATTTGAACGCCAGATAGTTTATTGTGGTATCTTTGACAAGCCAATTAAACCCAGAGAGAATGACAAGCATGCAGCTGTAGCCAGGCATTCAGTTCATTCTGCATAATCTCTTTCAAGGTCCTCAAACATTTACCCAGGAGAAATTGGAAGTACTCAGGCTCATAAGACGTTATGAGCCAGCACACCACAGCCAAGAGATAAATACATAGTGTATTTACCACTGATCGAGACCAGCCCACGAGTAGCCTCAGCAAGACCTTTTGAAATTCTGCAGGGAGCAACCATAGACAAGTGTGAAGTGGACAGTGGATCTTAGGCAGATTTTGAAGCATTCAGCTAATTTGGGGTCTTACTTGTCAAAACCCCCTTTCAAAGTTATCCTGGGTACTCTTATTCAGTGTGTATCTTTTTGATATTTGAGAGAGAACTGAGCAGAAACCCAGGTGAAATGAAACTGTGATATTAAAATAATGAGCTGGAAAAATGACTGAATATTTAAAATTGTGATTCCAACTGTACATTCATTTGAAATAAGATGAAAAAATCTGGAATAAAGGAAACTTTTTCTGAAAAGGAAGAAGAAGCATTTATAATTAAATTATATTCACATCTTAGCAGTTGGGTTCTCCATTCTGACTTTTATATCTTGTGCTTATTTTGATACATTGCTTTAGGTTTAATATGAAACTAACTTCTAGGAGTAATAGAGACATTTTGGCCTTTTCTAGATTTTTATTTCAGTGTGCTTCATGATTTAATCACTCTTTTTGATTTGTTTTGTTTTACTTTTCAAGACCAGGTTTCTCTGTAGCTTTGGAGCCTGTCCTGGAACTAGCTCTTGTAGACCAAGCTGATTTAGTCACTCTTAACCACAACACTTATTAAAGAACCCAGGCAGATGCCCAGTGGAAGGGAAAGGGAGTTCTTGTTTACAAGTTTATCATGAATGAATTTTAAAGATTTCAGCACATTCTTTTTCATTATCTATTGATATAACTACATGCCTTTTTCCTTTCACTGATAAGTGGTGAATTACATTATTTTTTTGAATGTGGGTACATTCCTATGTTTTAAGATAGACCCTAGTTGCTCATTTATACATAGTTGAACTCAATTTGTTACTTTTCTCTATATTCATTATTGGCTGATTTTTTTGTTATTTATTTATTAAAGATTTCTGCCTCCTCCCTGCCACCGCCTCCCATTTCCCTTCTCCTCCCCCAATCAAGTCCCCCTCCCTCGTCAGCCCGAATAGCAATCAGGGTTCCCTGCCCTGTGGGAAGTCCAAGGACCACCCACCTCCATCCAGGTCTAGTAAGGTGAGCATCCAAACTGCCTAGGCTCCCACACAGCCAGTACGTGCAGTAGGATCAAAAACCCATTGCCATTGTTCTTGACTTCTCAGTAGTCCTCATTGTCCGCTATGTTCAGCGAGTCCGGTTTTATCCCATGCTTTTTCAGACCCAGGCCAGCTGGCCTTGATGAGTTCCCGATAGAACATCCCCATTGTCTCAGTGTGTGGGTGCACTCCTCGCAGTCCTGAGTTCCTTGTTTGTGCTCTCTCTCCTTCTGCTCCTGATTTGGACCTTGAGATTTCAGTCCGGTGCTCCAATGTGGGTCTCTGTCTCTGTCTCCTTTCATCACCTGATGAAGGTTAATATTCAGGAGGATGTATTGGCTGATAATAATGTCTTCCTGTTTTATCTAGTTTTGGTAGCCAATGTTTGCAATTAGCAGCTTTTTTTAAGTATTGGGGAAATGTCACAACCTTCTTAATTTTGAACTTGATATCTTTTTCACTATTATCACTCCCATTGGAGGGATAATTGCAGTACATTTTCTGTGTATTATTGGTTTCATTATGATTCTATACATAGATATGTATTATATATATGTGAATGTATTAGTATATAGGTATAGACACACTAAAAAGTATATGAATGTATTTCTTAACATGTAATTATATGTACAAAGCCATAAATAAAAATATTGTTTTATACACACACACACACACACACACACTCTTTATGACTATGCCATTCCATCTTTTTTTCAATTTGATTCAATATCAAGTTGCTAAGGAGATAATTTTATAAGTACATGGCTTATCTGTATCAGTCTCTGTACCCATTTCTCCTACCTTCCTTATTTTGTCATTCTGATTTTTCTAGTTAATATTGTTTACGCTTTCATATTAAAACTCATTTTTTTCAGAGATTCAAACTACAAAAACAAAAACCTAAAACCAAAAAAAACCTTTGTTGTTTAAGACTTATTTTATTTTTAAAGCTAATTTTCATTTCACCCTTTGGCTTTTACTTTCTCTTGGTTTACTATTCTTCTGAATTTTTCTTTTGATTCTTACAATTAATCCACATATTTTTGCAAGCATTTGGTGTGTCACATTAGTTTCAATATAGAGGACTTTAAGGTCTAGGCTTATCTGTTTTAGTTCTCAGTCCTTGTTTTACTAACAATTTATTTATGTTAAGAGAAAAAGCCTACCAAGAAATCAAGAGCTCAGGGTCAGAGAGGAATGACTCAGCAGGTAAAGTTTTAGCTAACAAGCTTTGTCACCTGAGTCTTATCTCTGGGGCCCATGTTGTAGAAGGAGACAATTGGTTCTCACGGGTTGCCCTCTGACTTCCACTCCTACCCTCACCCCTAAATAAATGGAAGGAAAGAAATCAAAAGTTCAGAGCCTGAATTTATGATCCCCAGGCTTGTGTTCTGCTCTGCCTCTAGCTGTATAACTTTGAAGAAGTTATCTAATTTCCCTGTGTCTTAATTTCCTTATTTATAAAATATGAGGGAAAACAGTACATACTTCAAGCAATAACAATAAAGACTGTAAATGCATGTATTGAGAGTTCTGAGAGAAACTTATAGTACCAGTAAGTGTGACAGAAGTGTCTGTTAGACAAAGTCTACCCAAACGGAAAAGTTACAGGGGTGGGCTTGGCTGTGTTTTCCCCTTGTCTAATTTCCCATTTTATTGCATTGCAGTCTGGAAATATACAGCATCAGTGCTGAAGCAATATTGGGGCCTTCAAGCATTTTAAATAAGGCTTATTAATTGTCACTGAAATCCTTTAAAGTCCTGTGAACCCACTGACAATTTGGTCATTCAATTTCTGAAGAGATGTAGTGTTGACTTCTGCTGTGATTGGCTGAGTGCCAGTTTCTCCTGATAGTTTTCTTATTTTCTATCATATTATATTTTAAAGCTATGCTATTAGGACATTATAAAGTCATGAATGGAATATGTTCCAGTGAGTTACTTAGTTTATCAATATTATAAGTCCCTTAGTGATTTTCCATTTGAATAATATCTTGCTTGCTACTGAAAATATGGCATTATCTTTTATTTTTTCTGCATTTGCCTGAATACCATCTCAATTTTTTTTATTTTGAAACTTTCTGTGGTGCATTATTTTAACATATATTAAAATAATGGAGTGTCAGATTATCAAAATTCACTTTGTGATATTCTTTGCTTCAGTGGGCTAGCTTAATCCGCTAATGCTTATTAGAATTAGATAAATGGTTGAAATATCCTGCTTTTCTATTTCCATTTACTAAGGTTTTCTAGTTTCTATTTGTTTCTAAGAAAGCCTTTTCTGATTGATTAATTTTGTATTAGTGTCCACTTTCTGTTTAGAAAACCATGTACCTACTTTTTCTGTTTTTCCTCCAGTAATACTTAGTTGTTAACAATTTAATTATCCAAATAAAAATTGAAAATGTAACACAGTGCTACACTATTTAGAAATTAGTCTTCTGTCCACTTTGGAGTCTTATTTGCTAGAGGCAGCTGCTTTGACTCTTTCTTCTGCTTTTCAATGTGTGGGCCTCCACAAGAGGGGCAGAGTGCAGAGAGGATGCACGCATTGATGCCTCTTGATTTCTAAACGTTAGACTTTGTCTCCTGATTTCCTAGCTCATTTGTAATCTCATCTGCCTGAACATGAACCTAAACACACCCACATGCTTCCCCTCCTGCCATCCTCCCTGCAAAAATGAAGTCTATTTTCAGATCATGCATTATTATGATATGCAAATATGATTCACAGCTAAGCCGTGCAGCTTACTATAAGTGCACATCTTCTGCATTTTTCCTTATGGAACCTTGAGTTTATTTGTTTAACTTATAATTATCTATAATTAATTAGCATTCAAACGTAGTATCAGAGCCGTGAATCTTTCCATGTAGTAAAATAGTCAAGCTTGTCAGGTAATTTTCTACATAATTTATTTATTTATACTCCTATTTATTTAATTTCCTTTTGTCTTAAGGAGTTTTTCCATTCTCCTTTTTTTTAAAGCTGAATTGGGTTCCTGTCTGTTACTGCTGCAACACTATAATCCTAGTTTTTCTTTATTAATATTCTGTAATTCCATTTTCTCTCCATTAGTTTCTCTATTTCCTGGGTCCCTTGTTTTGATAGGACGGTCCTTTATTCCCAAGAAAATATAATGTGGAATGTTACGTCACTGCAAATGTGTCTTTGCCGTAGGTACTTAGGTTATGAATGTATATATTTAGCTTAGACATGATTTCTCCTGATTAAGATGGACTCTTTTTCTACCTTCTAGTGTAATTGCTTATAAGTCTAATTTAATTTGCAATCTCGGTCTTCTAACTATGACTAATTTCTCGTTTTCATCCTCATCTCTAGAGTTGTTTTTTTAGTATCATATGATAATGTCTTTGAATGTGTGTTCTTTTCTTATTTTTGCTAAGAATGCTAATTACTTAGTCTGGAAATGCATGGATTTCTTCTGTTTCCTCTAGTTGCTTGTTCTGAAGCGTGCAGTTGTTGGAAACAAACCTCTTCTGTCTATTTAATGCATTATCTTCCACTTTTCAGTTTTCTTATGGATTTCAGTACTTCAGTATAGCCTGCCTTCATAAAAATGACCTTGACTGTCTACTAACTTCTAAGGAAGAAGCCTGTCAAAAGTTGAGGAACTATGCCTGTCTATACAGGACAGCCAGTGAAAAAACTGGCTTACCCTGAGAGTGTCTCCATTTCCCCAGAGAAAATCTCTCTAAGGACTTTCTGGTGGCTGCAAACTTTCTTGCTAGAATTCTGGGAATTGATGGAAAAGAGAACTGGTGGCCTCAGGTGGGCTTGGGGAGTCCTTTGGCCTTATATGTGGCACTTTACTTTTTTTATTGAAAATAATTTTAATGCTTTATAATCTGCTTACTGTTTCCTCTTCCCCAGCTCCCCTCACACCCACATCTATTCTCTCTCTCTCTCTCTCTCTCTCTCTCTCTCTTTCTCTCTCTCTCTCTCTTTCTCATTGAAAAATAAACAGACATCTTTTAAAAAAGATAAAATACAAACAAACCAAAATAGGAAAACAAAACAAAAAAATATAAAAACAACCAAAGAAAAAACACAAGAAATATATATAGATGCAGAGACACATGCATTTGCATATACAGAAAACCCATAGAAACAAATTCGGCAATTATAATATATAAGTAAAAGACCTGTGATATAGGGAAAATTCCAAGACAAAGCATTATGAGACAGAAAGTCTCTAAAACCACCATTGAATTTGTTTTGAGGCCGAGCGGTGGTGGCGCACGCCTTTAACCCCAGCACTCCGAAGGCAGAGGCAGGTGGATCTCTGTGAGTTCGAGGCCAGCCTGGTCTACAAGAGCTAGTTGAGGGACAGGCACCAAAGCTACAGAGAAACCCTGTCTCGAAAAACAAAGAAAAAAAAAAGAATTTGTTTTGAGTTGGCCGTCTACTGCTGGGCATGAGGCCTGCCCTTAAGTATGATTTATATCATCAGCGATACTCTATTTGAAACAACCAATTTTTCCTTTGCAAGTGGTTTCATCAATGGAAGATAGCTTCTGGGTTAGGGTTGGGGTCCTGTTGCATCGAGGGCTTGATCCTCTTCCATCCCCACTGCCTTTTACAGTCTTTCCTGTCTTTTCTTCATCAGAGTTCTCTGAGACCCAACGGAAGGGACTTGATGGGGACATCCTGTTTAAGATCAGTGTTTCAAAGTCTCTTCCTCTCTGCACACTGTCCAGCCATGGTTCTCTCTATTTGTTTCCATCTACTGCAGGAGGAAGCGTTTCTGTTGATGGCCAAGCAATACTCCGATCTGGACATAGCAGAATGTCATTTGGAGTTGTTTTAAAGCTACATTCCTTGAATGTAACAGTGGAATTTTATTTTCACCTAGGTCCACGACCTATCTAGTCTTATGCCACTATTGTCCCAGTACATCTGCAGGTAAGTCATTATTGTCGACCAAAGGGTCTTGTAACTGGGTTGATGTTTACTTTTCTTTTTTATTTGGGGGGGGGGGGGTAGCATGCAGAGTACCATCTAGTACAATGAACCATAGTCAGTAGGGATGAAGCTCGACTTCTCTGTGTTTATTGAGTTATGTAGGTATTTTCTTATATAGGTGTTATCTTAAGCAATAGGTCCGAAGACAGTTTATGAGAACATCTAAGAGTCTTGGAAACCACTTGAGTTGTTTGGAGCTTTCTATGGGTTCCTTTGGTCAACAATTTGATTAGATGTAACTATTTTCTCTACTGGAGGTTTTGTTTGGGGCTAGAAATGTTTAGTTGGAGCTTTGCCTTTCCCGTTATTTGGTGGATCTCTTAAGATTTATTTCATATATGCATGTATTTTTAAAAAGTTTCTTTTGTATGAAGTTTCCATATAACCCGCAAATGACCCTTAATTTTTAGCTGTCCCTCCCCATATTTTCTTTCTTACCCTCCCACTTACCTCCCTCTCCCCATTTGATCCTCCCATTCCAGTTTCTTCCCCCATCTGTAACTATCTACTAGGAAGGGGAAAAGGAATTATCTACACAGCATTTCTTCTGCTCGTGGATCTCTGTGGAAAATGTAAATCTCCACTATTGTATTTAAATGCAGGCAGTGTATTTGTGTTGTGGCAAATTGTATTGGAAAAGTGGAAGTTAGGGCTTTTGGAACTGAAGTCAGCTATAATGTGCTGTGAGCCTGCTGGCCATGTACTCCGGAGGGAGATGCTTCTTTATCTTCCAAGGCTGTTTACGATACAAACATTTTTGAAATAATCGTTTGGAACAAAGGCAGTCAAGGCTTTGTTTGTAAGATGTGCAGAAACGGAGTAAACCCAGGTAGAGTCATCACAGTAAATTCTAATATGTGTAACAAAAACGAAATGGGGAGGAGGGCTCATTGTATGTGGAACATGGTGGGGGTAAATGCTGGATTCTATAACACAAAATACAAAAAAAAAGCATTGAGCATCACCTATGGGAGGAAATATGTGCAGTATTTTTAAAGATGTGTATTCAATGAAAGGCCATTTAACCTCTTGTTGTGTAAAAGAAAATGTAGTGTGTTGGTGCTTTCTAAACCTTGGAAAGCTGTCTCCAACATTTGAACCATCAAACAAGAGCTTTTGTTCTTGGGTAGACTATAGATACATGCTAAATGTAAAAATGAATGGTTGTTTACCTTCATAGAACTGTATAGTCTCCTCGAAGCTTGTAAAGTACAGTTAATGGAAATAAGTGCTAGGAGTCCCTTTGCACCTTGCAGGAAGAAGCAGGTAACTTTCCTGAGACATTCTGATACAAAACAATACATCAGAAACAGAGGGCACAGACATGACCTAAAGCACTAAGTTCTGTGAGTTACGAAAGAAAAAGAAGGTGAGATTTGAAGCCATGACAACCTGTTTCTAAGTATGTATCAGCCAAGAGATGTTTAAGGTGATGGAGTTCACAAGGGAGTAGCAAAAACAGAAGTACAAACCCTCATGGAATTCCGGTGTCCCCTTCATGCAGGGCAGATGAGGTCCTCACTGCTGCTGGAGGATATTTAGAGGCAGCTGTGAAAATGCCCATGTGTGCTGGGAAAGGCTGCTGTGTGCAAAGTTCCTGATAAGCCAAGACTGCGATGTCTTGTAGTGGCAGAAGAGAAGGAATGTGATTCATTTCAGAATAATTATGTATGGTTTTTAACAAAGCTAATACAAGCTCATTCAATTCACAACTCACAAAGATGGGAAGTACACCATAGCATACTCAATTCAGTTAAATCCCATGTTTGATTTTGGAGAGCCCCACACATCCAGGCACTTCCTGCAACTATGTTTCTCTTCTTTAAAACAGATTCCATGGATTTTGCCTCTTAAGACTACTATGGGTCATGCAGCTCTCCACTAATTTGGAATCTCACTTTATCCCCCAAACAGGACACTATTCTCATTAATAAAGATAATAATGATCATAGTCAACAGTTTTGAGATGTTACTATGCCAGTTATTTGGCATATTTACCTCTTAAGGTAAATACTAAAATCCATTTTATAGATGGTTAAAGTCTATTCTACAGAGATCAGACTTTGTCTGAGGTGAAATAAAAATCAGTCGCACACCCTCTGGGTTTAGGGTTTTCTTATTAAATCCGTGAGCTGAGCTGTAATCTCTCTGCTTTGGTACCTTGTAAGTTCTGTTCCCTCTACCTTTATGTGCCCAAGGTACACACATCATTCCCTTTGTTCTCACTGTCTTAGATGGTACCTCCTGCAGAGTGTTCTCCAGCCCTTGGCTTGACTAGACACTCCTTATACCTTCACAGTATTCTGTACCAGCCCCATTAGAAGACTCTTTCTCTCAACTGTCATTTCTACATCTTCTTCCCTCTTAGTCACACAGTGAAGCATTCAACACCGAAAATTGTCTAACTAAATATTTATCCAATAAATATTTATTGAGCAACTGTTGTGTACTATTGTACTAGGAGCTGAATGCACAGACCTAACACTTAGTAAGAAAACAGGAAATATTTGATGGATGAAAAAAAAGTGAGATAAAACTCTCCCTTGGGGTTGCTCTCCCCTTTAGATGAGTTGTGTTTGATTGCTGATCTCACAGAATAATGCAGTGATTAACTGTCCAATCACTTTGAATAAATTATAAATTTATATTTATGCAAACTTTATGCCATTATTTCCCCAACTGACCCTTATTGTTATCTTCTAGCTCTCTTTCTAAATGATCATTGGAGACTTGGGGGTGGTTATGCACTCTACATTAACCGTCTCTGCAGATGGATGTCTCAAATTTTAAACACTTAGGATTTACTGTGTAGCATTTTCTATGTGCCAGGCAATTTTCTAAGAACGTTGATACTTTTATTAATTAAATCCTTATGGGTCTGTGAAGAGGATTACAATTAAGCCCATTTTAAAGATGGAGAAATGGAGACACAGAGAAGCTAAGTACCATGTATGTGGCTACAGAGATAGGATCTGGAGGAAGTAGCATTCAATCCTGTGTATATGACTGCAGATTCCACCCTTTGGACCACTGTACTCTCTGCTTCTCTTTAAATTCTATTTCTTCTTTGAGTCACAACAATAGTGAACTAGGTTAGTGAATTTTTCATCATTATAGCAAAGTATATGAGGTGGCTGGGAAATAATGCAACTCATATCCTGGGATTTTGAAACAACAGTGTCTGAATTAGCTCAGTTCTATTGACAGCCCCACCCTACTCCTACATTGTGTCTCAAGCATGATGATGGGGTGTGGGGAGGTTGCAGCTGGTGGTATCATTGTTTGTTCCTTACTTTCTCCCTCTATTAGTATCAGGGATTCACGGCTTTGCTGTGGTGGGCATGATGGATTGATGTGGGATTGTCATATATCAATCTGTTGATTTCATTGGTTAAGCAATAAAGAAACTGCTTGGCTGACCCTGATAGGTTAAAACATAGATGGGAGGAGTAAACAGAACAGAATGCTGGGAGGAAGAGGAAGTTAGCTCAGAGACACCATGCTCCACTCTCCCGGACAGATGCGATAGCTCTGCTCTCTGAGACACACGCCATGAAGCTCCGACCCAGGATGGACGTAGGCTAGAATCTTCCTGGTAAGCGCACCTAGCGGTGCTACACAGATGATTAGAAATGGGCTAAATTAATATGTGAGAATTAGTCTAGAAGAGGCTAGATAGAAATGGACCAAGCAGTGTTTAAATGAATACAGTTTGTGTGTTGTTATTTCGGGCATAAGCTAGCAGGCGGCCGGGGTGCTGGGGACACAGCCCCGCTGCTCCTTATTACTACAATGGATTCCTTTCTAGTTCTCCTTCATTAAGCTATTCTCTGCATTTTCCTGCTCTTTTACACCCAACTTTCCTTTTCTTCTATATATAATATTCCTTTCAGAACCTTCTGTGGTGCTGACTAGTGTTGCTCATGAACTGACTTAGTTCATTCTTGTCACCAAATGCTCTTATTTCTCTGTCAGCTCTGAAAGATAGCTTTGCTTTATAAGTCAATCTTGTGTGACAGTTATTTACTTTCAGGGCTTGAAATAGCACTCCATACTTTCCTGGTATTGAGAATGGCTGATGGGAAATCTGGTGTTATTATGATATTTCTGCCTTTGTAGGTGAGTTGGCATTTTTCTTACAGTTTTTTTCTGTCTCTTTGCTTTGTACTTCGGACATCTTGAATATAATTTGTCACAGAAAAATTCTTCTCTGGTTATGTCTATTTAGGGTTCTGAAAGCCTCTTTTGCTTGAATCTTTTTCTTTCTCTAGATTTGATACATTCTTTATTGAATGGAATCACTGTAACTTTAGCATTTATCTCAGCTCCTCTGTCTCGTAGCTTCTCAGGGTTCATCTCTTGATTGTATCCCTGAGTTTTTGGATACTGTCCATGCTCACTTAATTTTATTTTCCTTATTTACATTTGAATGCAGTGATTCTTCAATATTGTTCTCTTTCTTTTCCTTACTCAAGTCTATAGGCTGTGCTTTCCACAGTATTTGCTTTTGATTCATTGGGTTTTTCATTTTCAATTTTACTGTTATTTATTCAAAAATCTCAGTTTCTGTAATTTTTTTCACTTGCTGACATTTTTCTCTGTTTCTGACATTCCTCTCTATGTCTGTATTGAATTCACCTGTCTGTTTTCTTTTAGAACAATCACTTTTATCCGAAAATTTTGAGATCTTTATCTGCCATTGCAGCCCATCTTCAATATGTTTTAGTTCTGTTGTATAGGAGTCATGTTTCTAGCATTTCTGGGTTTATTTTCACATATGTTTGTTGGCTCTCTTTCTATCTGTGTGTGTGTGTGTGTGCGTGCACATGTATTTATGCACATGAATGAAAGAGATATTCTTATTGATCACCCTACTCTTGAATGTGTAATCCCTGTAGGGTTAAGACAGCCCCTTTAGGGGGCGGGGTTTGCCTCGGGTGAATGCCTACAGATAAATGGGCATGCGGGAGGCAGCTCCAGCCTTTCCTTCCTACCTGCTGTGCCACGCAGGAACTTCGGTTCTGTAAGTTTATCATTAAAGTGTAAATATTCTTTAGTATCTGCATTGCATTTATTTACGCCGATACAAATCCCCAATATCACTCAGTGAATAGAAAACAAACTGCTTTGGGAAGCAGCATCTATCCCCCTTTAGTCCCTGACAGGGAACTGCACACCTGATTTGTATCTGGCTTACTTCTCTGTATCTGCCACATTTTTCATATTCATCCTTCCGACTCTTGCCAGATCCTCCCCTTTTCCTTCCCATACAACTTTACGCCTTTTATTTTAACATTCAAGACCAATTTGTGCTATCCAAAGTACTTCAGAAAGTAGTCAACTTACTAATAACTACACCCTTAGAGAAAATGGACTTTCCCAGTAGCTACCAGTTGTCAATAACTTCATAGATAGGGGGAAGATTGTGTTCTCAGCTCACCTCTCCATACCAGGATTTGATCTTATTTGTGCTGACCAAGGTTTTGTGCATATTGTCAGACCACTGCCAGTTCAGATGTGCAGATGCTCCATCTTCTGTGTCCAGGAGAGTTTACCTTGTCATCCAAAACCTCTTATACTCTTTCTGCTACCTTGTCCACAATGAGCATTGGGAAGGGGTTGTGTGGTATATGTGTTCTCTTTAGAGTTGAGCATTCTGCAGTCTCTTATTCTCTGTGCTTTGGTCACTTGTTGGTCTGTGTTAGTCAGCATGTACTGCAAGCAGAAACCTACCTGATGAGAGTTTAAAGATATATTTATCCATGGGTTTAATTATTTCCTCGCTTCACCTACTAATGTAGTAGAGCTAGTCTATGAGTGCAAACTTCATTTTTCCAAAATAGGGCATTCAACCGCCTAGATGTATGTCTTTCCCTTGAAGTGCTGAGGTGCGCAGTGGAACATTCTTCAGTGTCCTGACTCTGAGCTGGAAGCTGTTGAAAGGGTGACTGATGTTCTCCTACCTCTTCTTCCTCATCTTGCATCATCATGGAGTTTCAGCTCCACTTCAGCTTTGCAGATCTTTGTAGACAACCAACTTCCAGCAATCTCTCAGGTGATACATGGTAAGTATTTCTAAGCAACGCTAGTTTGTTAGACTAATGACACACTCTGATGTTCAGAGATACCATTTCTCCTGTACAGGGTGTTAAATTGGCAGTTTGTTCTGGTCTTTGTTCCAAGCTTAGATCAATATTCTCTTTGGTGAAATTGCATTGGATTCAATAATAACTGATTGAAATACTTTTAAAATTACTGAAAATTTTTTGTTTTCATCTGATGTTATTTTCTATGAACATTTTATTGAACTGACTACTTTTCCTTCTTATCTCAAATTTAGTAGAGCTTTTTTGGGAAAAAAGGAAATAATGAGGATGTATTATCTCTATTTAATCTAAATTCCATCTTCCACACAATTCCTAAAGTTTATACTTGTTTTAAAATAGTGACTTCTATTAACAAAGATGTATAGATTTCACTGAATGAGACTTTAGGTCAATTATTCTATATAAGTACCTTTATTGAAACTTACATATTAATGATTTTTAGCTCAACACTTCTTTCCTGCAGTTGCTGTCTCCTTCATTTATGCCCTTATCTTCCCCTGGATCTTTATTCCCTGGATCTTTATTTTTGATAGACCCTGAACCCCTGCCATGAATCTCTGTCTAGGTTGTTCTTGTCTTAAAAACACCAACATGGTTCTGACTTCTTAGAAAAAAAATGTGAAGAGGAAAGCTTCCTCTGGGGGGCTTGTATCTCCTATGGATTTGAATCCTTCTGTAGTCTAATTGTTCATGCTCCTCCCTACCTCAGCATATGAAGTTACTTTTATATTGATCCTTAGTCTGGAATTGGACTTTCCATTTAATCCACACATAGCTCTGAAATACCTTATTCTATTGATTTGACTGCATTTACTTTTCAAAATTTACTATATGTATATTTATGTACATATGTATGTATGTGCATATATGGTCGTTTGTGTGTGTTCTAATTGTATAACATGGTAAAGATTTCTAAGCATCTCTAGTCTGCCGGACTAATGACACACTCTGCTGTCCAGAGATACCATTTATCCCATATAGGGTTTTAAATTGGCATTTTGTTATGTTCTTTGTTCCAAACTTAGATAAACATTCTCTTTGTGTGTACATGTGGAGACCAAAGGTTGATGATGTTTGTCTTCTTCAGTTGTTCTTCACTTTATTTCTTGATACAAGATCTGTGAGATTATAAAACAAAGATGGTATCTAAATATCAACACCCAAGGTTGTCATTTGGCTTGCCTGCAAATACATATACTTCCATATACATGAACACACACACATCCACACACAAATTTTGGTAATTTTTAAGCAAGTTTTAAAATTCTGGCTTAGTTAACTTTTAGTTTCTTAATTCCAATTAAGTGATGCATCTTCACAATATTGGTGACAGGGTTTTCAGCAAGATTTTAATTAAACTTCTAAATAATAGAGGACAGTGTACATGGTAAATTATTTCAACAAACAACTATTACGTAATATCTAAACAGAATGCTAAGAATGTGGAATTTCTCTGAAGATATTTTATTGTTTCACCTATCTCAGTTCACCAGTAAAATGTTCGTCTCCCTTCATGCTGTGAACATATGCTTTAATGTCTTATAGAAAAACTTAGAGGCTGGCAGTGGCGACTAAGTGTTCCTTATGCAAAATAAAATGTGTCTAGGTATGATTGCTAAATGTTTAAAAATAAAATTCAGATTCTTTAAAAATAAGATTTTAATTTTATTTCAGTATTCTGGAGATATAATCTTCTGGCATTCAACTTTGGCACTGACATCAGCTGAAAATCAACCTTCTATCCATTCTAAGTATTTAGTCAAAACATGCAGCAGATGTGGCTATACTCATGAATGTTACAGAAATTAGATACAATAGAGGAGAATAGATACACTTAGAGGGGAACCACAAGGCCTGACCCCCACAACAGAAGGCTAAGTACACTCTATGAATGTGTCTGTATTTGTACATGTGTGTATGTACACACTTACAGAGACTGTGCAATTATGAGCAGGCCAGGATGTAATGTGTAGTTCATATTAGGGTTATTAGAAACAGTTTTGGAATTTACTGAACTAGGTTGAGGAAAACTGTTATGTAGTGAGAAGACAGACACAAACTGTTGAAATTGCTATCAAACAATAGAAATAAAGGTGTGGGAAATATTTTTCATAAGGGGCCAAGATATGTGACTTACAGACTTAGTGAAAGTTTTAATGATATTAATAATTAGGACTTAAGAGTGTGAGGAAGGAATCTGGGAATACACAATTAAGCAGAAACATTTGAAGAGGTAGGGACATGGGGATGATATTTGCTAATAACAGTGACAATCATGTTAATGGTACATGGCATTTCTTACTATTTCCTGTGGTCTTCACAGCAATTCCTACTGTGGTTATTTTGCTGCAATTGATTCAAACCATACTCCATGGTAAAAAAAGAGCACAGATTAGCAACCTGTTCTGCAAATAAAGAGTGATCCAGTTTATGGGGAGTACAGCTGTGTTTCCCACTCACAGTAATAGAGAATATCTGTCCATTTTGTCACTTCCAAATAATCTTTATCATTATCCTTTCATGTGTTTGACAAGAACTTTTGGATATAATTTTTATAGATGAGAACTAGAGAAATTAAAAAAATTCATTCACATGTTATATATGACTAAATATACACATATACACATATAATATGCATATATAACCATATAAATATAGGTTTATGTTCTTGTGACTTAATTCTGCTGATTTCTAAAGACGGCTGCCTTGTACTTTAAGTGACTGATAAAATTTACAGATATAGATTATCTATGATAATGTTGAAGGGACAAATTTAATTAATTTTTATTTGTTAAGTAAATGAAAAGTCTTCAGTTAGTAGATACAGAATAAACTCATTTTGGGTTCTCTTGGATTTCACTTCAAATCCCCCAAAAGTACTGCTCTAAGGCTGAGCTTTAGTGAGTTATTTGAGGAATTAAAATATTTGAATAAAGCTCTAGTTTTTTAAATTAAAGAACATATATTGTCTTAGAGAAACACACCACATGGTAGAAATGAAATGTTAACCACTGTGTTGAACATCCCTCCAGCTATAACTGTGTGTAGATAAAAAAATTACTTGCCACACATTTTACATTAAAGTCCATACAGGCAGCATAAGGAATGTTCAAGCTGGTCATATGGTCACGTAGGAATGTCTGGGTTTAGACTGGAGGGCACATGGGAGGGATATCTTTAGGGGTATTATTAAATAGTTCTTAAAGGGAGAGCTGCTTTTGTGTTGGTATTTCAAATTTAGTAGAGGAATGCCTTGGCTGAGTAGGTGCTGATAATAACATGAAGGATTTCCATTAACTGATAAAACGCCAAAGAAGGTCATAAAGCTGTAGTCTGAAAACCAAGTCACTAGGCATTGGTTATCTGTAGCCTGTTGTGGAGGTGAAAGTGAAATACGCCTCATCCGTTAAGACCTCAGGGAACCTTAATATATACGGTTGATAGTTCGGGCAGCATTTTTCTCTTACTGAGTCACTATGTTACCAATAGCTGCATCCTCTTTACCCATTTAAATTTCCCCAGTTGTTGCACTTCCCTAATTTCTGCCCTAGATCCCTTCCTTTATCCATGTTAGCTAGCAGTTCTCATCCATTCTGTTTGGTGTTCCAAAAGCAGTTCTAATCTGTGTATTCCAGGCTCATGTGTTCATATATAATCTCAACAACATGGGTGAAAGTAAGTATATTTTCACAAGGCAAGGGTTTATGTGAGTACTCTTGTCACTTCTTAAACTATATTGGTGAATGGTTTTTAATGACTTTCCAAAGACAATTCTCTCCTATGACCCCGAAAACATAAACTTCCAAATTTTATAACCTGGAGCTTCCATGGAAAAGATCCACAAGTTCATGGGCTGCTAACTTTTCAATATTCTCAACTCTGGTATCCCTTTTATATGGAGTGTCTAAGAAGCAAAAGGCTGTAAATTGTTCATAAAGGACAGTTATATGCTACATTCATTTGTTCTACATGGATAAAGGAAAACCTATGTCTCCCCCCATGAGTATTACAGAATATACTAAAAACCCTTTATCCCTGCCTTATAGCAGCCTCCCCTCATTAATTCTTTCTGCTCTCCAGATTTCATTCTGTATCAGGCTTTCCAGATGGCTTATTATTATTATTAAGAAGATGTACTTCTTAATATTAGAGTTTTATTGCTGTTTGTCTGTGAGACTCGTGCCTGCTTGTATCTCCCTTCCTCGAGTGGCTGAATTTGTGGATCCTTTGTTCTCACCTCCTTTTACCAGATCACTGCTTAATGGGATCATGACTGCTAACTTCGTGGAAATATCTCCATGCCTTCCTTGAGAATTCCTGGAGAATCTTCAGTGATCCTGTTTGATATGGGTACAAACTATCATGGAAGTTTCTTGCCCATGGCCCTATACAAAGCCTCCTTAACTTCTCTGTTCCTTAAGGTGTATACCACAGGGTTCAGGAGGGGTGTGATGACAGTGTAGGTCACAGAGATCAGTTGGTCCTCATCTCTGGTGTTCTCTGATTTGGGTTTGAGGTAGGCAATGGAGGCACAGCCATAATGGATAACAACCACGGTGATATGAGAGGCGCAGGTGGCAAAGGCTTTCTTCCTGCCCTCAGCAGAGGCAATCTTGAGGATGGTGGAGATGATGAGGATGTAGGAGATAAAAACCAAGCTCATAGGGATCAGGATCACCAACACACTTATGATCAAAGTCAGGATTTCATTGGCAGTGGTGTCGATGCAGGAGAGTTTCATCACAGGTCGGATGTCACAGAAGAAGTGAGCCACCTTGGTAGTACAGAAGGGCAGCCTGAACACAGCGGACACTTGTATCATGGCTACAATTAAACCAATGCTACAGGATCCCCACACCAGCTGGAGGCACACCCTCTTGTTCATGATGATTGAATACCTCAAAGGGTTGCAAATAGCCACGTAGCGGTCATATCCCATGGCCGTGAGCAAGAAACAGTTGTTGATAGCCAACGTGATGAAGAAAAACATCTGAGTGGCACAACCTGCCAAGGAAATGGGCTGACTCAGACCAATAAGGTTGAAGAGCATTTTTGGTATAATGACAAGTGTGTACACCGTCTCTGAAGCGGACAGCATGCTGAGGAAGAAGTACATGGGAGTGTGAAGGTGACGATCAAGACTGATGATGGTCACAATGATGACGTTACCTGCCAGGGTTAATATGTACAGTGCCAGGAACACAACGAAGAGTGTGAGCTGGTGCTCGTGGAAGTTAGAGAAACCCTGGAAAGTGAACTCACTCACCAAAGTGTGGTTCTGTTTCTTCATTATGTCAGATATAATATCTAAGAAGGAAAAAATATTAACGATATCAAAGGAGTGATATTGGTAGACTGGGAAATTTTTTTGGTGGTTGATCTACTGCAGGTTCTTTTTTATTTATATTCGCATCTCCCATCCATTTCTTTGAGGAGTAGAACCTGGGGGAGTGCTCCAGTGTTTTCAGTGTGAAGAAATTGCTTGGCTTTTGGAGTTGAATGCTGTAAATCATTTACTTCTTCTGCCATGTGTTGTTCTATCTTTAAGGAGGGCTTGTAGTGATAATAACATCATAGCACTGTCAGCATACAAAAAAATATGCTGCTAACTATAACATAAGTTAGAACTTTAAAAACATTGAATATGCTGTCAAATAGAATCCTGGGTCCTGTAGCTACCTACTCAGTCCTGAGCGTGTAAGGCTATGTGGAGTGCTGGCTACTGCACTTACAGACTGTTTTTTCATTCCACTCCTTTGACTCTGATGTGCCTATTGAAGCTACTCTATATTTCTCTTCCCTAGATGACACTCATTTTCCAAAATAAGCAAGCCATATTCTCTATAAAATTGCTTTCCTCCCTTGTCCCACCTATATGTACTTGCATATGTGGGTAGCAAAGAGTGTTTTGCTCTTTCTATTTATGTATTTCTAGCATCTTATTGTGCCTTTGAAATCACAAAAGATTCCACATATATTCTTTAGTTTCATCCCCATCTTGTGAAGTGTGAGGACAAGACTGGTAGGTTTTTTCTTTTTTTTATATGAGGAGCTTGAGACCACCATCTCTGTTTTATTTATGGAATTGTCCAAGTATACATAGACATCAAAGGATTAACCTAAGACTCAAACTCATGTCTTCTAACTACTCTTGATTGTTCCTTCAACTCATAAAACTGAAGCATGCAACTGCCCCCTTCCCAGCTAGACAGAGACCATGCATTCTCACTCTTTGTAACCACCATACAGCCAGAGCAATGCAGGACATGCATGTCTGCTTGAAGAATCTTAACAAATCATTGTTGCGACACAGAAATTGCCCTCTAGGAAGCAGAGAGTCAGAGTGCTGCAGTGACCTTTTATTTAGGGAAGAGAAGGCATAGTGTTTTAACCTCTGGCTCATTTTCCCTCATGTATATGCCCTGGCAGTAACAAGCAAATAAATAATTGGGTTGTATTTTAATATTGAAGATATGTCATTAGAACACTGGCCAGAAGCACCTCATTATCAACATATAATTAGCAGTATACTGGTAGTGCACCTTTTCTAGCAGCCTTTACCATCTCTATCACTAACCAACATATAATTATGAAAGGTTAATTCTAAAATAATTAATTCAGCAATAGAAGGATAGATTTTTTCCCCAAAAGTATGTTTTGCTGGAATCAAAGAATATGGGCCACACTACAAAATTATTTAGTATTGGGTACATTTCAAAGTTAATATTCTTTAGTGCTTTGAAAATGTTCAATTTATTCATTTTTCACAAATAAGCCACTTTTTGTAAAGGAAAACTGCAAACAGATTAAAAATAAGAAATCAATGTATAGTTGGATTCAGCTCCTACAAGCACAGAAGGATATCAGATAAGGTTGCAAACAAAATAAATTTTATGTTAGATGCCACATACCCTTTCTTGATAGGAAAGTTCTTTGACCCTGATGTGTGTAGCGTGACAAGTCACTGTAAACATGCTTTATATAGCTTTATAAACCACGTCTTTCCAGAATATGAATTGTTGAAATTCAAGGAACATAGCAGAGTCACATTGTTTTTTAACTAAGATTAATTCTTAATCCTGGGAAGCCCTGAGGTATTACAATTAACGGAATGGGAGATCTTTTAAAGTAACACGCAAAAAAAGTAAGAAGAAAAGACAAATATTCCCAGGTACCACTACCCAACTCTGCCAAGTACGTGAACCTTTTACCAGGAGACCCATGTGTGTATTTCACTCCTCACAGGGCATCGTCTTAACCACTGATGCCATTCCTCAGATTTCACTTACTTCTCTCCCCGTGAGTCTGGGTTGCAATAGAACAATAGAGGTAGAGGCTGGAGATGTGGCCATGGATCACAAACATTCACAGATCCGAGTCATGAAAGAGGTGTCTTGAATGCGGTTGGTCCCCACAGAGTGGGTCCCAGGATGGAGGCCAAATTAAAGGCACAAGGGTGGGGCTCTTTGGGTCTGAGATGCTTCTCCCATCTGGAGGAGGAGATTTTGATGCCAAAAAAAGGTTCTCCAAGGAGCAACTCCCAGGGATTTGGGGTGCTCTTCCCTGAGCACCCCAAGAGTCACCTTGGGATGGAGGAGCATCAGTTAGCAGGGGACCTCGTTATGTGGAGGACGTTTTCGCCAGACACTGTAGCACTGTGCTTTGAGAACTTTGAGGCAGCTTTCATTGCAAGTAAACATAAATGTGGCTTATTTGTCAGGTTTAATTTATTTAAATAATATTCTATTTTTACACAGTTGAGCCTTGGAAAACCATGGCTACAAAACCCCTACGAGCTCTGAGTTTAGATTCCAGGAAACTGCGGTTCTCACATAGACAAGAACCCTGCTCAGTACTAAACATGTTTTCTTTGTGTTTTTGCTGTTTAAAAGAAAATAGTAAATCTTGACTATGTTCCCTTCTTTCTTTCTTTCTTTCTTTCTTTCTTCCTTCCTTCCTTCATTCATTTTTTTATCCCACAGAAACCAAAATTAGATATAAAAAGGATAACACAATATTCTGTGGAAGTCCATAAGAACAGAGGATTAAAACAATTTCAACCAGACATCACCCCAGGACCAACAGATACCTGGATAAACACATTGGACCTCATGAGCACAGTATGGAGTCACCATCAACATGACTTCACTGCCCCAAGTCCAAGTTCTGTATGTCCCTAAAGAGATTTTTTTTCTCTAAATTTTCTCTAGCATATGTCTCCTTATTGAACTATACTGTTTTCTTCTTAGTTAGCCCTTTTACATTTCACATAAATAAATAAATAAATGTCTTAATTCATAGTAAACCTGAGAAATGCTCCTGTGTGCAATATTTTTTTCTTTTTGTCTTTCATAGTCTGATTTTTTTTAAAATTTTTTTTATTGAGAAAAGGAAAAAAAAAGTTTCCCCCTCCTCCTAGCCTCCCATTTCCCTCCCCCTACTCCCACCCTTCTCCCCCTCCCCCCACTCCTCTCCCCCTCCCTCTCCAGTCCAAAGAGCAGTCAGGGTTCCCTGCCCTGTGGAAAGTCCAAGGTCCTCCCCCCTCCGTCCATGTCTAGGAAGGTGAACATCCAAACTGGCTAGGCTCCCACAAAGCCAGAACATTAAGTAGGATCAAAACCCAGTGCCATTGTCCTTTGCTTCTCATCAGCCCTCATTGTTCGCCATGTTCAGAGAGTCCGGTTTATACCATGCTTTTTCAGTCATAGTCCAGCTGGCCTTGGTGAGCTCCCAATAGATCAGCCCCACTGTCTCAGTGGGTGGGTGCACCCCTCGTGGTCGTGACTTCCTTGCTCATGTTCTCCCTCCTTCTGCTCCTCATTGGGACCTTGGGAGCTCAGTCCAGTGATCCAGAGTGGGTCTCTGTCTCTATCTCCATCCATCACCAGATGAAGGTTCTATGGTGATATGCAAGATATTCGTCAGTATTGCTATAGGATAGGGTCGTTTCAGGTTCCCTATCCTCATCTGCCCAAGGTACTAACTGGGGACATTGCCTTGGGCTCCTGGGAGCCACTCTAGGTTCAAGTCTCTTGCCACCCCTAAGGTGGCTCCCTTAACTAAGAATTGTGCTTCCGTGCTCCCCTATCCGGCCTTTCTTTATCCCAATCATCCTGTTTCCCCAAGTTCCCCCCAACCTCCCCTTCTCACTTTTCTCTCCCCATCTCCCCTTACCCCCAACCCACCCCACCCCCAAGATCCCACTTTTCTCCCCGGCAATTTTGTCGACTTCCCATAGGCAAGAGGATAACTATATGTTTTTCCTTGGGTTCACCTTCTTATTTAGCTTCTTTAGGTTCACTAATTGTAGACTCCATGACCCTTATATATGGCTAGAAACCAATTATGAGTGAGTACATCCCATGTTTATCTTTTTGGGTCTGGCTTACATCACTCAGGATAGTGTTTTCTATTTCCATCCATTTGCATGCAAAATTCAAGAAGCCCTTGTTTTTTACCGCAGCATAGTACTCTAATGTGTATATATTCCACACTTTCTTCATCCATTCTTCCATTGAAGGACACCTAGGTTGTTTCCAGGCTCTGGCTATTACAAATAATACTGCCATGAACATAGTTGAACAAATGCTTTTGTCATATGATCGGACATCTCTTGGGTATATTCCCAAGAGTGGTATTGCTGGGTCTAGGAGTAGGTTGATCCCGAATTTCCTGAGGAACCGAAACACTGATTTCCAAAGTGGTTGCACAAGATTGCATTCCCACCAGCAATGGATGAGTGTACCCCTTCCTCCACAGGCTCTCCAGCAAAAGCTATCATTGGTGTTTTTGATTTTAGCCATTCTGACAGGTGTAAGATGATATCTTAAAGTTGTTTTTATTTGCATTTCCCTGATTGCTAAGGAGGTTGAGCATGACCTTAAATGTCTTTTAGCCATTTGAACTTCTGCTGAGACTTCTCTGTTCAGTTCAGTGCCCCATTTTTTTTAATTTATTTTATTTATTAAAGATTTATGTCTCTTCCCCACCACCACTTCCCATTTCCCTCCCCCTCCCCCAATCAATTCCCCCTCCCTTGTCAGCCCAAAGAGCAATCAGGGTTCCCTGACCTGTGGGAAGTTCAAGGACCACCCACCTTCGTCCAGGTCTAGTAAGGTGAGCATTCCAAACTGCCTAGGCTCCCACAAAGCCCACACCTGTCAGAATGGCTAAAATCAAAAACACCAATGATAGCCTTTGCTGGGGAGGTTGTGGAGAAAGGGGTACGCTCATCCATTGCTGGTGGGAATGCAAACTTGTGCAACCTCTTTGGAAAGCAGTATGGCGGTTTCTCAGGAAATTCGGGATCAACCTACTCCTGGACCCAGCAATACCACTCTTGGGAATATACCCAAGACAGGCCTTATCATACAACAAAAGTATATGCTCTACTATGTTCATAGCAGCATTGTTTGTAATAGCCAGAACCTGGAAATAACCTAGATGTCCTTCAATGGAAGAATGGATGAAGAAAGTATGGAATATATACATATTAGAGTATTACTCAGCAGTAAAAAACAAGGACTTCTTGAATTTTGCATACAAATGGATGGAAATAGAAAACACTATCCTGAGTGAGGTAAGCCAGACCCAAAAAGAGGAACATGGGATGTACTCACTCATATTTGGTTTCTAGTCATAAATAAAGGACACTGAGCTTATAATTCATGTTCCTAGAGAAGCTAAATAAGAAGGTGAATCCAAAGACAAACATTTAGGCATCCTCCTGGATATTAACCTTCATCAGGCGGTGAAAGAAGACCGAGACAGAGACCCATATTGGAGCACCAGACTGAAATCTCAAGATCCAAATCAGAAGCAGGAGAGAGAGCACGAGTAAGGAACTCAGTGCCCCATTTTTTAATTGGGTTAATTAGCATTTTAAAGTCTAGTTTCTTGAGTTCTCTATATATTTTGGAGATCAGACCTTTGTCTGTTGTGGGGTTGGTGAAGATCTTCTCCCAGTCAGTAGGTTGCCTTTTTGTCTTAGTGACAGTGTTCTTTGCTTTACAGAAGCTTCTCAGTTTTAGTAGGTCCCATTTATTCAATGTTGCCCTTAATGTCTGTGCTGCTTGGGTTATACCTAGGAAGCAATCTCCTGTGCCCATCTGTTGTAGGGTATTTCCCACTTTCTCTTCTATCAGGTTCAGTGTGTTCGGACTGATATTGAGGTCTTTAATCCATTTGGACTTGAGTTTTGTGCATGGTGATAGATATGGGTCTATTTTCATTCTTCTACAGGTTGACATCCAGTTGTGCCAGCACCATTTGTTGAAGATGCTTTCTTTCTTCCATTGTATACTTTTAGCTCCTTTATCGAAAATGAGGTGTTCATAGGTTTGTGGGTTAAAGTCAGGGTCTTCTATACGATTCCATTGGTCGACTTCTCTGTTTTTATGCCAGTACCACACTGTTTTCATTACTGTAGCTCTGTAATAGAGTTTGAAGTCAGGGATGGTAATGCCTTCAGAAGATCCTTTATTGTATAGGATTGTTTTGGCTATCCTGGGTTTTTTGTTTTTCCATATAAAGTTGATTATTGTCCTCTCAAGATCTGTGAAGAATTTTGATGGGACCTTGATGGGGATTGCATTGAATCTATAAATTGCCTTAGGTAGAATTGCCATTTTTACTATGTTGATCCTCTCAATCCAAGAGCAGGGGAGGTCCTTCCATTTTCTGGTATCCTCTTCAATTTCTTTCTTCAATGCCTTAAAGTTCTTGTCAAATAGATCTTTCACTTCCTTGGTTAGAGTTACCCCAAGATATTTTATGCTGTTTGTGGCTATCGTAAAAGGTGGAGCTTCTCTGATTTCCATAGAATTTGTGGTAATCTTTAAAAGGAGGGGATTATAAAATTAAAATATATAACAAATACAAAAATGTTACTAGAATTTGCTTTTATTGCAATATACTTAGAGATAAATGAAAATGAAGTATTGGGGGCTGGACAGACTGCAGAGCAGCTACGATTGTGTAGTTTTCTTCCAGAGAACCTGAGTTCAGTTCCCAGCACCCATGTCTGTAACTCTGGCTGCAGGAGAATCTAGTATCTCTGCTCTCTGTGGACACACACACACACACACACACACACACACACACAGAGACAGAAAGGAGAGACAGAGGCAGATAAACACAGACAGACACACACATAGAACAGAGAACAAAATGAAGTTATTGTACAGTTAATGGCACATTTAAAGGAAAATAAAAGTTCATAAATAATTTACAAAATGAACAAAACTTTGGTTCAGTGGGCAAGAAGACACGAGCAGTGATTTGTGTGTGGACGCACATGTACACTAGTAGGCTTGACTTCTGTGCTTGGTATTTCTTTTGTTTGTTTGTTTAGTTTAGAAACACCATTTATGGTATTAACATAACCATGGTACTAACGGTGCACTGCATTGAGAATAGGTAAGAAGAAAATCGTGGCAAGAAAACAAGCATCTGGGAACCTGTCACTCAGTTCAACTAGAAAGCTGCACGTAGATATTTTTTCCTGTCTTTCCACCTCCTTGTTCCAGAGCCCCTCGCTGCTCCAGGGGTTCCTACTGTGTGCATCATGTTAATTTGATTGTATGCATTTAATGTCATTGATACATATGTATGAATCCTTTTTTGGAGTTTTTTATTCTTTTTTTATTACTTTATAAATAATACCAATCAAAATTTCCACTTCCTCCCCTTCTCCCACTTCCCTTCTGCTCCCCCCCCCACACACCCTTTTCCTCCACTCCCATCCAGTCCTAAGAGAGGGCCATGCACCCTGCCCTGTGGAAAGTCCAAGGCCCTCCCCCCCTCCATCCAGGCTTAGGAAGGTAGACATCCAAAGAGAATAGAATCCCAAAAAGCCAGTACATGTTGTAGAGACAAATCCCAGTGCCATTATCATTGGCCCCTCAGTCTGCCCCAATTGTCAGCCACATTCAGAAGGTCCAGTTTGATCCCATGCTTGTTCAGTCCCAGTACAGCTGGAGTTGGTGAGCTTCCATTAGCTTAGGCACACTGTCTTAGTGGGTGGACCAACCTCTCGGTCCTGACTTCCTTTGTCATATTCTCCCTCCTTCCACTCTTCAACTGGACCTTGGGGGCTCAGTCCAGTGCTCACCTGTGGGTCTCTGTCTCTATCTCCATCTGTTGCCAGACAAAGGTTCTATGGTGATATTCAAGATAGTCATCAGTCTGACTACAGGACAAAGCTAGTTCAGGCACCCTCTCCTCCACTGCTCAGGGTCCTAGCTGGGGTCATCCCCATGGACTCCTGGAAACCCCTCCAGAGCCAAGCCTCTTGCCAACCCCAAAATGGCCCCCTCAATGAAGATATCTCCTTCCCTGCTCCATCTATTGCTGGTGGGAATGCAAACTTGTGCAACCACTTTGGAAATCAGTGCAGTCGTTTCTCAGAAAATTGGGAGTCAACCTATCCCAGGATCCAGCAATACCACTCTTGGGAATATGCCCAAGAGATGCCCAATCATACTACAAAAGCATTTGTTCAACTATGTTCATAGCAGCATTATTTGTAATAGCCAGAGCCTGGAAACAACCTCGATGCCCCTCAATGGAAGAATGGATGAAGAAAGTGTGGCAATCTGCACATCAGAGTACTACTCAGTGGTAAAAAACAATGACATCTTGAAATTTGCATGCAAATGGATGGAAATAGAAAACATTATCCTGAGTGAGATAACCCAGACCCCCAAAAATGAATATGGTATGTACTCACTCATTAGTGGATTCTAGGTATAAACAAAGGACATTGAGCCTATAGTTTGTGATCCTAGAGAAGCTAAGTAATAAGGTGAACCCAAAGAAAAACATATATAGATCCTCCTAGAAATTGGAAGCAGACAAGATCACCAGGCAAATGTTGGGAGCATGGGGGTGGGGTGGGTTGGGAGGAAGGAGAGAAGGGGAAGACAGGAGAGAAGGAGAGAGTTGGGGAGAGCTTGAGGGAGTGGAATGGTTGATATGGGAGCAGGGAAGGAGATATCATATGTATGAATCCTTAAATAATTGTTTACCACATGCGTTTTTTATAAAATAGTCAAAATATATTATATACTGTTCACTAAGACTTGAGTCTTTTAAAAATTCAACGTTATCTTTCAATTTCTGGGATGGGACTTTTGCTTATAAGTTTAAATGTCTTTTAAAAATGCCAGTACTAGGATTACTTGTAGAAATTTTAATGTTTTAAGTATTTTAATTACTATCCTCATTATTTATCCCAAGTATTTGTTCACACTCTTTGCCTTCTTTTCTTTAAATTCTTTTAAAATAAAATTTATTAATTTATTTTAAATCTCCACCAGTTTTCCCCCTTCTCTCCTCCCCTCCCCTCCCCCCTGCTTTTTAATTTTTCTTTATGATGCACTTTATTGAACAGTCACTAATTTAGTGTAGCCGAATATATTGTTGTGTGTTACATTTTGCAGTTTATTGTCTATGAAAAAATAGTCTTCTTCAATACCAGAATAATCCATTTTAGTTTATGATGAAGTATCATATTATATATTCTCATAAATAAGTGTTTCCAGAGTTAAATGTTATAGATGATACAAGATGGAGATTCAAATTCATTTTAAACGCGTGGTTAATTAACCTGGTCCCTTTTCCTGAAGCACGCCCTCTTCCCCAATGCTCTACATTTCCACTTCTCAAATAGAGCTCAAAAAAATCTATGGAAGCCAGGGTCAGTTCAAGCACTTTTTTTGTTACATTAGTTAATTTCACCCTTTACCAAAATTCCATAGTCTTAACAGCTTTAATTTTATAATAACCTTTATCAAGGAGATTATCTTATTTTATTCTTCCTGACTGAACTGCGGCTTTTAATAAAAATTTTAGAATTAGACTTTTGAAGTTGCACTAAATAAAGAAACACTTTTGGATATGTTGGTAAAGGTTCTCCACTTGTTTAAATGTTTTGTCTGGGTTCTGCTATATTAATTTTCCTATCTATCTATCTATCTATCTATCTATCTATCTATCTACCTACCTACCTATCTATCCAGTTTGGGAGGGTGCTGGGGATGTGCCATAGCATGTGTGTTCTTTAGCCTTGGTAGCAGACTTTATTTTTATCCTCTAGACTATCTAGCCAATTCATTGACTGGGGTTTTAGGAACACACTCAAGCTAGATGACAGAAAATCTGTACATTCCTGTTTATGGCTGATAGTGAAACAAGGATACAGTGCGTGAGCTGGCTTTTTAGACCCCATTCCCTATGGTGGGATGCCTGGTTCAACCTTGATGCAGGGAAAGTAGCTTGGTCCTGCCTCAACTTAATGTGCTGGGCTTTGTTACCTTCCCATGGGAGGCCTTACCTTTTCAGAGGAGTGGATGAGGGATGGGTGGGGGGAGGTAGGGAGAGGAGGAAGTGGGGAGGAAGGAGGAAATAAGGTTGGTATGTAAAATAAATAATTCTTTTTAAAAGGACAGAGAATTAAATCAGTTAAAAGTGGTTCACAGGCAGTCTAGGAGAAGCTTGACATGAGCTTTCAGGTGACCTTTTCCAGTGGCTTCACACAGCATGCACACAACACCTACAAAATGTGCTAACCTGGGAGCCATGAACTTTGGTGTCAGGGGTCCTGTCACTGGTTGGCAACATTTCGATGCCACACCAGAGGGAAAACAGTTTTGTCATAAAGCACAAAGTTAGCAGGAAACAGCTGATCAGACAGATATCATGTGCTTCCAGGATTCTAGCATCCAATAACATACATAAAATAAAACAAACAAAAACTTCCAATGGCTCACCACTAACTTCTTAGAAACAATCCCAAGTCTGAGGATAAACCTCTACTGGGAATGCTCGTGGTTTGGGCAACGCATCCTTTCTGATCTAGCCCTTTCCTATGCAAATATATTTTTATATATTTTTTGAAATTTTGGGTACAGAAAATATCTTACTTACAATTTGAAATTTTGCAAAGGAGTCTAGATAGACTAGAACAAAACCACTTAAATAATCTACCTACCTATCTTAATTATTTGAAGTGTTTTGTATTTGTTGTATTGTTATCCTTATTCTATCTTCATCATCGTCATCATAATCATCTAGAATATATATGTATTTTTCAATTCATTTAAGAGTATATTGAAACCAATGAGTCACATACTCCTAAATTTTTTAGTGGGTATTTCTTAATAACGTGAACATTCTTTTGTCAAACTATTATATAAGTTCATAGTATTCAGTTCATGTATTAAACCATAGTATATAGTATTTTTAAAATTCAGTTCATAATTTTCCTGTGTCTAATTTATAATTTTCACCCTAGTGTTTTGTTTCCTTGGTGACTTCAAGTCCACTAATTCTTTCCTGGGTTTGCATGTGAGACACTGCGATGCTAGCTGTTTTAAGCAACATTAGATGTTACTAATATTTATTCACATTGGTGTTCAAATCACTGCAGAATTATCCAGTGAGAATGGACTCAGTTTGTCTTAGACTTGCTTCAGATCTGTCCTCATTTTCTTTGAGTGCTTGTTTACATTTCATACCAAGACAAGGTTTAGCCCCTTTATGTACATTCCCTGCTCTGGCCCCATATTAAGTCATTCCTACAAGGAAACCTAGCATCGTTTTGCATCATATTCAGAAACCAAGATCTAGATACCTGGTGCCCTCATTACTATTATTATATAAACACTTTTAGGTGCTTTCCATGAAAAATAAAATGAAACAAATTAACAACAAAAGAACAATCTAAATTTTGGACTATGTCTTAATACATTTATCTTAAGATCTGTTTATTTAAACTGATTGGAACACCAGGATCCAGAAGCTAAATAGCCCAGAGACTTAGCATAGAACCAAACACGACTAGGAAAATTAAAAAAGTCAATGTGTTGCGGGAGGTCCTCCCACTCCTCCAGCCTATCACCGCTGAGGTACCAGCCCACTGGGGCGTGGTTTTTCTCCCTTTAAAAAAGCGGCCACTTCCCTCTTCTCTCTCTCTTCACTTCCTGCTCCGCCTGCGACTAGACTCCTTTCCTGGTTGTGAAGAGGGCTGTTGTCTGGGACAGTGATCTGTAAGTTTTTTCCCCTTTAAATAAATACCACCCTAATAATCATAACCCCGAATTGGTGTGGCATTGTTTGTGACTTACGCCTTCATTTTGGCGGGGTTCTGTTCTTATCTCCACAGGAAAACACTCATCTTTGAAAAATTCAAGGGACCCTGGATGTTTGGATACTGACAAATGCAAAAATACCTGCCCAATAGGAAATATGAATACAACTGAATGGATTGTGTAAGTAATATTAAACCATATTTCTAAATTTTTATAAAGCTGGTTTTGAAGTTGGACTTTGGCTCAGTCCCTCTCCAATTCCAAGCCTGTTAGTAAGAGAAAAACCCAGAGTTTCTGGAGTTTCTGTCTCATGTCAAGAGCCATGATATGGGACAGAAAGAAATATGAGTTTACAAAACATCTTTGCTTTTCTTCATATCTATCATACTTTTCATTGAATATATCTATCATGTCTTTCATTGAATATATATATATGTTTATATATGTCTATATGATTAATGTTTAAGTTTTTCATAATGAACAATGAGTTTTTCCTGAAGTGACATTTGAAGTTTCCAGGAAGAAGATGGGGCCCCATAACAACAACTCCACCTGGTTGATATGACGTCATGATACTGATAGCGCTACTATAAGACCTGCCTTTGGTACCAGCTGCACAAGACAGTTCCAACTTGGTTAGCTGAAATGGTGCACATCTTATACAACATTTTGGCCAGACCTGCACAAAATACTCAGAGACTATTGGCAATTTTAAAAGACATTGATCTTGAAATTTAACCATCATTTCACTTTCACAGGATCCCCCAGAAAGAACGTCGCCCCCATGACAGCTGGAAGTAATTCTAGAGGACGACGTCCCCTTTCCCAGTAAAACTTGCCCTTGGGTTTAGGGACATCATTTAGGGGTTGATTATAATTAGTACATGATTGAGGGTTGGGGGAGGAATTTTATACGCTCAGGGATCATTTTGAAAAAAAAAAAAAAAGAGGGATGATGGGATAATAGATTTGTAATTGTGAGTTACTGTTTTTAGACAAATACATTGGTATAGATTCTTGTATATTGATACAAAGTTAAATTATATTGACTATTGTACGCATTCATGTTTCTACCTCTGTTTAAAACATTTTTTTATGTATTGACATATATTGTATTGATATATATATATATATATATTGTATATATTTACCATATTGCAGTGTACATTTCTACCTCTGATTAAGATACTTATATAATGATTGTGTATTGATATATATTTGCCTACTGCAATGTATATTTGTACATTGTTTATATTTGGAGGTCATTGTCCTCATTTGTTTCACAGTCGTTTATTGTCTTAGTCTTTAAGTTAGATAGATATTGAGAATTATATAGACTAATAGTCATCTAAGTTTGTCATTTATAATAGACTAATCAGGTTCTTTAGATATATAGAGATTATACTCAGTATAGATAGATAATCTTCAACTTCTTCAAAGAGCTGTAGAAAATGGCCTTTAATCTAACTCAGAGTTTTGTGGTAGTGAGACACAATTGCTCCTGGCAACACCACTCTATTCCCGAGAGAATGTTGAGCACCAAAGACACTCCACCTGGAGCCTTTCTTTTTGGCAGAACTGGTGTTTGGGCAAAGAAATGCTTATACCTCAACAACTGACAAAGATACAGAGCATGCATCAATGGATAAAACAGGACTGTCATATCCTGCCAAGACAGGGTAAGATAGTTTTAAAAAGTTGCTTGCCTTAGAAAATGGTATGTCAGTTATGTTAGGCCTTAGCCAAAGTTGGTTGCTTCAACGCTGCTAATGTGACTTTGGGTGATTGCCCAGGTAGCTAGTTGTCTCTGTAATTTGTTGCATGTTTTGGAAGTTGTTCTACTAAACTTCCTAATTACCCAGGTAACATTATTTCCCTTCTCAGATCTTCGATGGGGTTGAAGACTATATAAATGTAGTTACTTTCTCTCATGACTTGGCCAAGTTATTTATTATACAAGACCTAAGCTAGTTAGAATAGGATATTTGTACTTATTGTATATAATTTCATAGTAGGTTTAGAACTCTCTTATTTAAACAAAAGGGGGAGGTGTTGCGGGAGGTCCTCCCACTCCTCCAGCCTATCACCGCTGAGGTACCAGCCCACTGGGGCGTGGTTTCTCTCCCTTTAAAAAAGCGGCCACTTCCCTCTTCTCTCTCTCTTCACTTCCTGCTCCGCCTGCGACTAGACTCCTTTCCTGGTTGCGAAGAGGGCTGTTGCCTGGGACAGTGATCTGTAAGTTTTTTCCCCTTTAAATAAATACCACCCTAATAATCATAACCCCGAATTGGTGTGGCATTGTTTGTGACTTACGCCTTCATCAATGAATGATGCCTAGTGATATTCTTCTATACTCACAGATTGGCCTTGCCCAAATGTCATTAGAGGAGCTTCATCAACCAAGTGATGGAAACAGATGTAGAGACCCACAAACAAGCGTTAGGCAGAGCTCTTGGAATCTTACAGAAGAAGGAGAGGAATGATTGTAGAAGTCAGAGGGTTCAAGGACACCACAAGAAAATCCACAGAAACAACTAACCTGCGCTCAAAGAGACTGAACTGCCAAACAGGGAGCCTGCATGAGACTGACCTAGGCCCTCTGTAATATATGTTACAGTTGTGTAGCTTAGTCTTCTTGTGGGAGTCCTGACAGTGGAAGCAGTGACTGTCTCTGACTCTTTTGCCAACTTTTGGGGCCTTATTCCTCATACTGGGTTGCCTTGTCCAACCATAATAAAAGGGGAGGTGCCTAGTCTTACTGCAACTTGGTATTCCAAGTTTGTTTAATATACATGGGATGCCTGCCATTTTCTGAATAGCAAAGAGGAGAAGGAGTAGATGAAGAAGCGAGGGGAGGTAGGTGGGAAGGTCTGGGAGGAGAGGAGAGATGGGAAACTGTGGTCAGGATGATTATGATGATGATGATGATGATGATGATAAAGAGTTCACATGCACAAAAATGTATGTGTGTTTAAATTAGGGCACCTGTAGAAGTCAAGCAATTGGTAAATGGCTATATGTTGGTAAGTTTCCAAGGGAGGTGGAATAGTGGAATGTAGGTGTTACCACGCAGGGAACTAAAATAATGGGCCAGGAAGAGTTAAGTAGTGAAGAGGCTGAGAGGGCAGGGTAAAGTAGGGTGTGGGGGAACATGGCCCATGAATGAAGTAGTGTGAAACTTCTGAGGCCTTGTGAGACAACTCCAAGTACATAAGACGAGAGTCTTGTAACTTCTGTTCCTCCAGGACATGGGTTGTCCTCGGAATTCACTTCCGTGCTCCTCCCAGGAGTAGTGGATAGGAGTGTTACTTCAGCTATTGTTATTCCTGTGTCTCTATGGAAAACCATGTTTTTGTCAAATGTGGTTTATCCTTGTGACTGAACACCATGCTTGTGTGATTATTCTTAACCTTCTGAGTATAAATTGTCAGATACTCTGTATGAAGTTGGTTACTGCATGAGATTTTAGTTCACCTCATTTTTAGACCCTACTCTCCCATGTTCATGCCCCCAGTTAGAGTGGTAAACAAGGGTACAAAGATTGGTAACTAATATTAAAGATTTAGGAAAATGCATATGACGATTCAATATTCTAGAAGCTTCCTAAAATACATACATGCAAATTGCATGCAGTTACCTATTTTTGGTAATTATGTTTCTCCCAGATGCCATAGGCTATCAAACCAAGAGCCCATTACAGAGTGTAGGTTATCTCTTTTCAATTGGTTAAACAATGGGATCTCATAAACCATTTTTTTTTGTTTTGTTTTTCGAGACAGGGTTTCTCTGTAGCTTTGGTGCCTGTCCCGGAACTAGCTCTTGTAGACCAGGCTGGCCTCGAACTCACAGAGATCCGCCTGTCTCTGCCTCCCGAGTGCTGGGATTAAAGGCGTGTGCCACCACCGCCCAGCTCATAAACCAAATTTGTACAGGACATTGAAATTGTTCTTGGTTACTTTTCAGGAGTTGATAGTAAGTCCCCTTTGCTAAGGATAACACAAACTTGAGTCATAGTAAGTGGAGAAATCAAGCTTGTAGTGACCTGGAAGCATCATTCCTGTTGACCAGATTTTCACAGTGCCTTGCTATACATAACACTGCTGGGAAAAAAGTAATGAATGTTCTTACCCAGATATAATCCTTCAAGGTACAGTAAGGACCAGTTTGGCAGGCAATGTAATTGCTGCAATAGCAATGTGAATATTATGAGAATAACTCACTGTGTTTTGATTTCTGAATTCCACAACTTGGAACTCACTCCTGACACTGTTCACTGGGCAAAGAGCTGGTAGCTGAATAGGTCATAGACCATAAGGAAGAGCTACTACTATTATTCTGCAAAACAGACGTAATATTGAGCTGTGCCCTAAATACTTGTCTCTTTAAAATATTCATTTCCTTTACACACACACACCACACACATACATTCACACACACACACACACACACACACACACACACACATATATATATATTCACATATGATATTTTCTGAACCATGAGCATATAGAAGCCCAAGGAGATCAGAAGGCATGCCCTAGGAGGCCAGAAAAAAAGCTTTGGTCATCTAGAAACTAGAACAACAAGCCATTATGAGATGGCAAGTGAATTTTGGGAGTTGAACCTAAGTTCATGGAAGGAGTATTAAGGGTTTTTGACCTCTAAGACATCTCTCCAGCCCTTTAAATAGCTATCTTCATGTAGAGAAATTAGTGAAGCTCTCTACCCTCACCAGAAAAGCTTCTTAGTGATTAATACTGAGATCCATAATAGATCAATTTGCAGAGAATAAGAGATTAAAGTGATCTTTCCTAAATGGGATACATATGGACATCTACATACATACAAGTGTGTATACATACATATATATGTGTGTACACATATGTATATACGTATACACACACACACATATATATACATACATATACACATACATACATATAGTGTACTTTCCCCCTATAGGCTAGAGGGTCATTGCAGAAGGTGGGCCAGATAGATTGGAGCATCTGGAGTTAGTAGTGGACTACTGTGAAATGGTGTGTTCTGAACATTGCAGGGCAGAAGTATACATGAGCCCATAACAGGTGCTAGCTGCATGTGCAAGGACTGTACAGAATCAAGCCATGCAAAATTCCAGCATGGATCGGGGAGGAGATCATGAAGTCCCACCCTCAGCCAAGGAGCTATTGGCAGAGTATAGCTACTTGGGGGAAAGAAAGTCAGTTTTCTTCAGGAAAAGGCTGCCCATGCTGGAGTGACATCACTACACCCATGTACATACTGGTCACATTAGGAGTTGCTTTTTTAAAGAAAATATTACATGTAGTTGGGGGATATAGAAGGAGTGAGAGAGGAAGGAATAAATGGCGAGTTTGTTAAAGAAAGCATGTATGGATGAAATTCCAAAAAATGTTTTAAACATCCTGATTTCATGTGCTAGAAGTGCTAACTTCAAAATAATTTCTCGGAGTGTATCATAAGGCCCTCCCTTTCCATATTGTCAGTTCATTTCTGATCCTAGTCCCTGTCATATGGAAAGCAAATGTTACTGAGTATAATTTGGAAATGTTCTGTGTTTATAGTGTATGTGTGAACATGTGTCTCTGTGTGACCTTTCTTTGTCGTTCAGATACACTGTATTTTTATCTATTTTACCCACTGTTGTGTTACTTGGATTTTTCATAAAGCAATGCACTCTTGATGTCTTTACAAATCAGTACAAAATGGTTTGTTGTGCTAATTGGAACAATTTCATATCATAGCTTCTAACAATATCACGCTTGACCTGGCTTACCCTAACTGTGAAGATCATAAGAACGAACCATTGCTTGTATGGAACTGTCCATTTCTTGGAGTGCCTATAAGACACATTGCTGAAATTAAAAGTACATGGTCAGTGATTCATCCGTTAAAAACAATACGTAGCAAACAGAAGCCAGAACAGCATGTACTTACTCACACATTTGGCATCATTGAGGAAGTTTCTTATGCACCTTTCCATTAGTCTTGTACACCTCCTTGTCTTTAAAATTTTGGCAAACTGATAAGCAAAGTTGGTACATTTCTTATTTGAATTTTTATTTCTTTGCGAGTGTACTCAGTATCGTTTTTTTTTTTTTGCTTATTCGCTTCTGTGCTTCATTTGTTGTAAATGTCCATTTACATATCTTGCTCATTTTTCATACTATGTGCATTTGTCCTTTTCTTAGAAGAGTTCTATGATAAGAAAATATGCCCTTTATTATAAATGTTGCAAATATTTTTCTTCCATTTGTCGTCTTTACTGGGTTTATGGATTTGAAAATGTGTCAGTATTGTATTTATGTATTTATCTCTTGACATCAGACTTTATTGCTTTTGCATTTTGATTAGTGCTTAGCAGGGCCCTCCTCACTCCAGATTAGTTTTTACAGCCGCATGTGCTGCCTTCTCCACTTCTTATTCTTTAATATTTGATTCATCTAAAATTTAATTGGTTGCGAGCAACAATGTTTAGTGAACTTCTTAAAACTAATTTGGATATAATTTTGTTTTTGGTTTTCAGCATCGTATATGGAAAAGTAAATATTTCTCAGACTTTTACTACCTCATGTTTCAGTAGATTAGATGTTCTTCACATCATTCTTCTTTAGAACTTCTTTTCATTAGTTTCCAATTGTATTTGCAGGAATTTAAAGAGACTCGTCATCTCAAATGAAGTTTACTTGCAAAGCAAGATTTAAAAGTGCTTATCTTCTAATATAAGTCTGAGTAGAGTGTGAAGAATTTTTATGCAGAAAATAAATATTTTTATTCTTAAAAAATTTGGGTTTTGCTGGTTCAATTTTTATGAGATGAGGTCTCATTCACTCTGTATTCAAGGCTGGCCTTGAACTTGCAGCAATCCTTCTGCCTCTGCCTTTTGAATGCCAAGACTACAGATCTAAGCTGCCATGCCTGGCTAGTCCCATATATTGATCTATTATATCATGTCTTCTCTTTCCTGCTCATTTCCGTGTGGCATCCTAACCTAAATAATAGCTCACCTTCCAATGTCCTTCATTTCATATCTGTGTCTTTTTTGTTTGTTTGTTTGGGTTTTTTTTTGTTTTTTGTTTTTTTGTTTTTTTTTTTTTTTTTTGGTTTTTCGAGACAGGGTTTCTCTGTGGTTTTGGAGCCTGTCCTGGAACTAGCTCTTGTAGACCAGGCTGGTCTCGAACTCACAAAGATCTGCCTGCCTCTGCCTCCCGAGTGCTGGGATTAAAGGCGTGCGCCACCACCTCCCGGCTTCTGTGTCTGTTTTTGTCACTTTTAGGATCTTTTCTGCCCTGACATTTTCTCCTTCCCTGTTTAAATCCAATAGACACCATTTTAATTGCTGCCTTGCGTTTACCTTTGATTTCTGTGCCTGTTTACCAACCACAATGCCAACCTTGGTTAAATCAAATTTTACCCTTGCATACATCACCCATGTAGCTGAACTTAACTGGCAAGAAAATAAACTTAGATAATAACTGGTCTTAATTAAAATTCATGACATTTAACTTAAATGATTTGTCGATGTTGCTGGGCAACCCGGCTGTATTTCTTGCCTTTCATCCTTTTGCCTTCTTCAGTAGACAACTTTTTTTTGATTTTGTTAAGAATTCAAAGCAATTAAAAGATATCTGTGTATTTTCATCATCATACCTATCTCAAGTACATGTGAATCTCTGCTCCAAAATTAAACCTTCTGTACTTAACCCTATGAGTGAGCTCTCTGTATTTTGCTAGTAAAGCCATCTACTGCATTGTCACCCATTACAATCCTTCAATAATCCTCCCGTGTGTCTTTTGAGTCGTCAAATTTGTGTTAGATCATATTCATTTACATTTTGGTTAGTTTTTGTTGTCAACTTGACACACCTGAGAAGACGGAATCTCAACTGAGGAATTGCCTCCATCAGATTGGCATGTGGGCATGAGGGTATAGAGTTCTGTTTTAGATTGCTTCTCTGTCACTAGGATAAAACACTGACCAAAAGAAACCTGGGAACGGAAAGGATTTATTTAATCTTTCTGGCTGTAATCTGACATCAAGTAAAACCAAGAAGGAAGAAATTTGAAACAGAAACCATAGAAGGATGCTTCTTACTGGCTTGCTTCCTCTGTGCACTGGGGTGAGAGCCTCTCCGAAGAGAACCCAGAAGACACTATTAGTGAAGGTGCAACCTCAGTTGTAGTGGAAACCCCAGGATTTTAGGGGTCCAGAAGAGATGGAAATTGGGGTCTT
This sequence comes from Microtus oregoni, assembly GCF_018167655.1. Classification (NCBI taxonomy): domain Eukaryota; kingdom Metazoa; phylum Chordata; class Mammalia; order Rodentia; family Cricetidae; genus Microtus; species Microtus oregoni. The sequence continues at coordinate 1,973,001 of NW_024544552.1, read as the reverse complement.
TAAAGAAGGCAGAAGATCGAGAAAGGGGCATCCTCAAACTGTAGTTATCTTAACTAGCAATCAAGAAAACTCCCTACTGTTGGTGCTACCATCCTTGCCAGGTCATCCTGGGCAGCATAGGAAAGATGCTGAACAAGTCAGGGAAAGCAAACCTGCAGCAGTATCTCTCCACAGTTTCCGCCTTAAGTTTCTGTCTTGGCTTTGCTTAACGGTATGGACGGCAGCCTGCAAACGGAAATGTACCCCATCCACTTCCTTTAGACCAGGGTTCTGTGACAGCAAAGAGGAGCCAAACTAGACCAGTTTAAAAAGACATGCATACATTTACTCTAATTTTGCTAGTAAAACTTAGGAAATCAATCATCCTTGACCCATATTACTCTTCAGTTATAAGAAATTGATTTGTTCCCTTTTACAGAAAAACAATATAAAGGAGCTTGGTATCTCCAATTTATCCCCCATTATTTTTTCAGAAGTACTATGTGTGTGTGTAATGTGTGCTGTGTGTGTTTGTCTGTGTAATGTTTGTGTTATGTGGTATGTATGTGTGTGTGTGAGAGAGAGAAAGATGTGATGTTATGTGTGTGATGTGATATGTGTATGTGTGTGGTTTGTGTGATGTGTAATGTATGTGTGATGCGGTGTGTCTGTGTGAGATGTGTGATGTTGTGTGTGTGATGTAATGTGTATGTGTGTGATGTGGTATGTGTGCATGATGTGTAATATGTGTTTTGTGTGTGTGTGATGTGTGTGTGTGATGTGTAATGTATGTGTGATGTGGTGTGTCTGTGTGAGATGTGTGATGTTATGTGTGTGGTGTATGTGTGATGTGTGTGATGTGATGTGTACGTGTGTGATGTGTAATGTGTAATGTAAGTGTGATGTGGTATGTGTGCATGATGTGTAACATGTGTTTTGTGTGTGTGATGTGTGTGTGTGTGTGTGTGTGTGTGTGTGTGATGTGTGATGGATGAACACATGTGTTTGGGGAATTGTGCTTTTCTGTCACTTTTACCACTTTTGAACCAGGGTCTCTTACTAAACTTCCGTTTGGACTAGCAGCCAGCAAGCCCCACTGATCCTTCTATCTCTGGACCTCCCTACAAATTCCAAAGTTTCAGGAGCATGCACTCATGACTGGCCTTTTGAGTAAGTGCTGAGATCCAACTCATGTCCGCAAGCTGACACATAATGGTTCTTATTTACAGAGCCATCTTGAGTAAACTTCTCAATGCCCTATTAACTCTTGAATAGTTTTAACTGTATCAATGCATATCTTTCCCAAGTGATTACACTTACCCTTATATTTCCAAATTTAATGGTCAATTCTAATTCATCATTCTTGCCATTTGACACAGATGATCAAATTTTCCCTCTTGAAAACTTTGCTCATGCTAAGTCAGGACAGATGCTTTATTTTTTCTCTTGATTCCTGCCTAGTGTTCTCTCTTTCTTCTTTTCCTCAGTCTCCTGTCATTAAAGTTCCCCAACAGTTAGCCACAAACTACTTCCGTTTTCCTTCTGAAATGACCTCCTATATCCCAGACTGCCTTTGAACTCACTCCATAGTTTAAGGTTATCTTAAACTTCTGGTCCTCTTGCCTACATCTCCTGACCTCTGAGATTCCAGTCATGTGCCACTCTTTCAATATATACAGTTCCAGGAACCAAACCCAGGCCCAAAAGTTTCCAAGGGAAATAGATAACCACCTCCCTTAGCCTTGTCTAGGAAAGCTTTTTTTTTTTTTTTTTTTTTTGCAGTGGATAATGGAGAAATTCATAACTTATCAATATGTTGGGAATTAATGATGCTTGCAAAATGGGGACTACTGCAAGATCTAGGAAACACTGTGGAAGAGGAGTGTTAGAAATAGTGTAGAAACTGGAGGCTAGAGAGAAGTTATATTTTAAACATGAGAAGGCTGGTGAATTGACTAACTCCCAGCAGCTATAGTTACAATATACAATACTTACACAAGGCTGAGCCAGCTAATATTCCAGCAGGATGGAGGAGGTGCCCTCCCTAAAGAGCTATTGGCAGTTATGGTTGCTTTGAAAAGAGAAGTTATTTTCTACAGTGTTGTAGCTACGAAGAAGTGGTCCATGTTGTAGTTAGTACATCCTTTGCTGATAACTCTAATTCAGCTCAGCATGTGACTTGCATAGGAACACATGAAAGAAGGAAGAGTATTTGTTGGGAAGAAGGGGTTCCACAGGAGTGGGATGGGGGAAACACAGATAACAGACGTCATATGGTGTAAATATAGTATATGCATTATGAAGTTCTCAAATAATAAATGAAAAATATCAATTGAAAAGACCAAACATCTCATGGGCCATCATGGGAAACAGACTTATTGTATGTAAATGGGACTATATTAGACGAGTTTAACTGGGGATAGGTATAATATAATTTTCATTTATAAGAGATAACTGGCTGTTATGCAAACTGTTGACCGGAAAAGAGTAAGAGTAAATAAAAAGGGTACATGGGGAGTCCCTCCAACAAATGCCAGAGGAGACAAGCAGACCAAAACGTCAGAAAATGCCTTGAAAGTTAAAATATCACTGGAACCATAACTCACAAATTAGGAGAAGAAAACCTGCTGAGTATTTGCTAAAATAAAACATTGACATAGTAATCAGCATTTCCTATCATGACAGAAAAATATCCAGGATATAAACTATCTATCAATAACAGAAACTCAACAGGGATAGCTGAACAACATGGAAGTCAAGCAACACACTTTTAAAAGTCCCATGGAAAAAAATTAAATACAAAATGGAAATAAAAAATTCAGCATGCTATATCATGTGAACAAACCTAAAGCAGTGATACAGAAAGGAATTATGATGTTGAAATGAGCATTTTAGCAGGAAAGAAATCAATGAGATGAATGGCTACACAAAGAAGCTAGAAATGCAGAAAGAAGGCCGGTTCCAACATTAAAAGGTAGGAAATAACAAAGTAATGAACAGAAGCAATAAATAAATAAACTTTTAAAAACCTGGAGAAAAGAGAAAGAAATAAACTAATAGAAAAAGCTTTAAGAAAGTTCTTGATAAATAATCAATTAAATTGGTAAATATCTATGTTTTAATTGTTTTATTGTCAGTTTTGTGACAAAAATAAATTGGAAAAGATACAAATCAAAAGTACCATAAATAAGGAAGAAATAACTCCATCAGCTATGATAAGATAATGCAAAAATAGTTTGAGTAACTTTATGTTAGCAATTTCAGAAGCATGAAAGACAAACTAATTCATCAGAAGATTCTGTCTTTTACCTTACAGAAAAAGTATCTTCAGTAGAATATTAGCAAAACAATAGAAAATTATTACAAATCCAATGGTGCATAAAATGAATTATAGACCATCCTGGATTTATTCCAGGAATGTGAAGCTAGATCAATTTCAAAACATCAAGGATTAGTGTTCATCACATTAGCATTTTAAATAGGAAACTTTATGATTATATAACTGGTACAGCAAAATCTTTTAACAAAACCCACCACTCATTTATAAGAAAAACTATGCATAAGCTAAGAATACATGGTAATTACCTCAGCTTGATAAAGATCATATTTTTAAAAACTATAGCTACCATCATACATATTTAACATAATTGCAGAAATTCTAGTCATTCAAATAGGCAATGAAATAAAATAAAAAGAATATAAATGAGAAAGGGGAAAAACATCTATCTTTTTACATATGTTCATTTGTATTTCTAAAAATCTCAGAATATCTATAGAAGTAAGATATAAAAAATTCTTTGTGTAACTAAATTAAGAAAAACCAAAGCATATATTACCAAAATATAAAAATTCAATTCTGTTTGGGCAGATTAGGAATAAGCATGATGAAATAAAAGTTTTAAACACAATAGCAGCCAAATGAAGAGATATTGTCTATAATTTCTGTATTTGGGATACTGAGGCAGAAAGACCATGAGTACAAGGCTAGCCTGGGATATATAGTGAATTCAAAGCTAGCCAGAGCTACCCAGAGGGGTTCTCATGCATCCACAGTCACAATAGACATACAAAAGAAAATCATTTATACTTTCTCCAAGGAAAATAAATTACCAAATATAAATTACAGTTAACAAAACATGAATAAAATTATGTGTGAAAAATTAGATAAAAACTACATAATTGAAGATAAATATTGTCTTACAATCCAAAACCTCAAAACATTACTGAGATTACTGAGGCAGAAAGACCATACATCAGAATGATTTATGTATTTGATGGAATTCCCATCTTGGTGAGACTTTTGTAGACATGGAAGAACTTATTACAAAATACGGATTAAAAAAAAAAAACAGGCCTTAGGCTAAGCAGAGTGTTTGGAGAAGGAACAGAAAAGTGAGAAGAATTCCTGTTTAGTTCACACAGAGATGAACTGTTAGAAACTGGACCTCAGGTTACAGCAGCAATACAGACAACCCAGAGGTTGATCCACACATAACTGCTTGATTGACATTCCACAAAGGTGCAAGCTCAGTTTCAGAAAAGAAAAAAGCAAGAATTGGCCCAAAGCCACTGAACATTTGTGAAGAAAAAAATATTCTTCATCTGCACTGTATGCCTTACATAAAATTAACACAGCAAACACCGCAGATTACAGTGCAAAATGAACACAAAGCAATGTAAAGAAATGTGAAAATTTCTGGTTCAAAAGGGACTTTATTTTTAATAGGGAAAATAATTTTTTATTTTTTTGGTTTTTCAAGACAGGGTTTCTCTGTAGCTTTGGAGCCTGTCCTGGCACTAGCTCTTGTAGACCAGGCTGGCCTCGAACTCACAGAGATCCACCTGCCTCTGCCTCCCGAGTGCTAGGATTAAAGGCATGTACCATCACCGCCCGGCTGGGAAAATAATTTTTTAATAAGTGAGAATCAAAATTATTAAATAAACTTTTATAAACTTATTTGTTAATGCAATGGACTTTCAATAAATTGCAATCAGAATTTAGTTTGCTTGTGTACTTTGTGTTCTGAGAAGAATAAGTCGAACATGTTGCTTTTAAAATTTGTGTGAAATGATATAAATAAAAACCAAAAAAACCCAAAGAAGAATGAGAATGTATGACTAAAATTTTAAAATTTATGGGTGTAAATGCTGTTGACCAATTAAATGACTACAAAAATGTGCTAGAATTGAAATTTTATGGCTACATCAAGATTCCTAGAATATAAGTTGTTTCAGTTTGAAGTGGGATAAAGAATAGTTTATCACTGCAAATGTTATCATGAAAAAATGTTGACTCTTAAGAAATGTCAATATTTAAAGGCAAATAGGAGTTATCATCAGTGAGGAAATCAACTGTGATAAGACTGAGTTTACCATGGCCATTATGCAAAGAGTAAGAACCTGAAATGCACAGCGCTAAATGGGAAGTCCCCATCAATTCTTCCCTCGCAGAGCTCAGACAACCCCAGAGAAGAGGAAGCACAAAGAGTGTAAAGCTGCAGGTGCAGCAGTAAAATAAGGTCCTCTAATCCAACTGAGCAAAGCAAAGCTCCTATAAACTCACAGAGACTGAAGCAACGAGCACAGGGCATGAACGGATCTATTCCAGGTCCTCTGCATATATATCATGGCTTTCAGTTTAGTATTTCTGTGTGACCCGTGAAAGTGTTAATGAGTAGGTCTCTGATTCGTGTGACCATTCTGGGCATGTTTCCTTCTGTTGGTTTGCCTTGTTCAACTTGATGTCAAAGATTTTTTTTAATCTTATTATATTTTATTATGGTTCTGTTGGCTTGTCTCTAATAGCCTGTTCTTTCCTAATAAGAGACAGAAAGGAAGAGAACCAGATGTGAGCGAGACTGGGGAGGAACTGGGAAGAGTAGAGGGAAGGGTAACTGTAATCAAGATATATTTGTTAAATAAGGAGAAAGTAAAAAATTGCTTAGACAATTATATACATTTTCTGGATTAAAAGAGGATATTCTTGTAATAGTAGGAGGCAAGGAATAAAACTGTCCACTGTCAGATTAACTTGCCACTTCAGACAAGAGCAGGGAAGCAGGGGCAGGTGACCATCATGTCTATTTTATACTAGGTATTTCTAGACTAACGCCCTTCTTCAGGAAAATGAGGTTTGTCCTAGTGTGTAGATATAACCAACAATTCTGAAAAGACAGTCATCTACTCAAATGTCACAGAAACATATCAGTCCCTACATGTAGTAGGGACTTGATACTTGAGAAACAGTTTGAAGATACTCTCTCTCGAATGTGACCATGGATAGACAACCTCAAATAATCCCCACCTTCTCCATCCCATTCCTGTCATGCACTTGGACCTAACAGCTCCCCTCCTCACACCTGTAGCTTTTATTGTTTGTTTTGGAGGACCCACTGATTAGAGACTCTGTATTTTAAGTCTTTTTCTTACTGCTTCTCTCTCTTTTTTTTTTTTTAAGCAGGAAAATAAATCTCTGTCAACCTAATGATTGGATTGACCATTGTGTGGAACTAGAACTGTGCAGAAACAGAAAAAGGCCATCTTTCCCACTAGGAAGATGGAGAAACCTCATCCTACAGATTGGAAGGAGATGTAGCTGGCAGACAAGATTAACCTCCAGGAAGGGAGCCTCAAACTCCATTCTGAAGGAGAACTATACTACTGAAAAGTTATACTTTTACAATGGGATTTTCTGTTTGAGGGCAGTGAGCTTATGACAGGGAGCTTCTTTTTCTTGAAGGTTCTGAGTGAAAAGTAAATGATTTCTGAATTTCAAAACAAAAACAAATATAAAAACAAAAACAAACAAACCAAAAAAAACCCTCTGGATAGAAATTTTGTGAATGGCAGCCTAATGCTTCTTTTTTTCAAATTGTTATCATTATTCCACATTGTTCTAGGGAACACTTGCCCCAGGGAAAGATCAGAAGAATCCAAAGGGGAAGTCAACTGCCTTTTGAAAGACTTTTAAGAATTCATAACTGAAACATTTGTATTGAAACTGAAAGAGGGTTTAAGTTTAGCAAACTCTTCTAGAATAGAAAGCCTCTTTTACTTTGGAGAGAATGATTTTGAATATCAAAATATGAGCACTAATATATTCTATGTGTAAAACATAATGTTAACTGTGGGACTGAGACAAATTCAGGGTTTGAATAACATAAAGATTCACAACCTTTAAAGAAGACAGCCTTGCAGTCAGTGGGATACTGAGGGAGCAAACTCTCATCCCTGCCCCCCAGCTAAACTGTGATGCCTTCATCAAGGACAGAAAGGAGTCATTGAAACAGGGAAGTGAGAATGTTCCTCACTTTCCAGAGCAGTCTCTCAGTTGGGTCCTGGCAGGGAGGAGTAGGTAGTGAGGTGTTAGGTGGATGGTTTGGGGATTCCAAGTTGACTCTAGTTCACTACATCACAGGACCACAAACACAGTTGAACAGTTGAAGACTATACAAAGTCCTCTCAATGCATGACACCAAGGTTGACTGTCAGTCACGTATCTTCCTGAAATCCTACAAGCAGGAGTAGAAATGAGCAAGGATGAGGTTCCTTTTCCTTCAGGGTAGGAAACATTTCTGAGAACTAGATTTACTCCAGGACCTTGTGAGGATAAACAGAAAGAAAGCAAAGAGCAGAACCTCAAATATCTTTCATTACTCAAACTGGATTACTCATCATTGACTGACTAGATTTACATAAAAACTTTAGGTCATTTTTTCCTCCATTAGGAGTAATAGGAGTTCTGAATGACAATACAGAAGGAATGTTGGAACTTTTTTAGATTCATTTACCTGCATACATGTACAACAGCTTTGCATATTTTATTTGATATTTATGTACTTTGACAACACTTAACAAAGAAAATAATATATTTATGTATTATTTGTGGATATTGTAATTAATTTCTCAGTGTAATAAAAGACTTTGAGTTGCTCAATAATTATGAATTCCAATTACTAAATTTTACTCATCATTTATTTTTTTCTTACATATTGAATTTAAAACTTACTTCACTGTTCTTTTCTTTTTCATTTTTTGAAGTAAGCATGAGTAAATTGTTATTATTTCATTTCTAACTCAGTTAATTAAGTTTTATAGAGGTCTTCATGTCAGAATTCCTTACTATTTACATAGCTCAGTTATTCAGAGGTGATGGTATCATCTGATTTATTTCACAAAGGAGTTTTCCTGGCTGGAATTCTCACCTAATACCTTTCCTTGGCTTGCTAACTTGGCTTGCAAGGAATTCAATTAGAAGGACATTTTCTAAATTCCCTCAGCTCCTCTTAGCCCTCCTCACCATGTCATCTAACACATTGACTCAAAGCTCAGGAAGTCCTCAGAAGATTTCTTCCTAACCTTTCCTGATTCACCAATTTCACAGAATTCTCAGCAATCTTCTTCCTCTAGAACCTCCTCTTCCTTTCTGTAACTTAAAACAATTTTTTTCCTATGAAGGATGCTTTGATTATTAGCCCCAGAAACCTCTCTCCTCCATCTGACTTCTCTTCAGTAAGAAACAAAGAATAGCCCAAGTCACTTGCGTTCAGATGATATGACCAGACTCGACTGTCATGGCTATGTTCTTTTTTCCAATTAGAAAGTTTTTATATTGAATGTTCACTTCCTTGTTCAGGACATTCCCCTTCATTAGGCGTCCCACGTGTGGCAAATAGGAGACCTAGAGATCCTTTGAAGTTCTATGAAGATAGTTTGTCTGGGAAGTTTTAGTTGATTTCAAATCCATTGCTTAAAAGAACTCTTTATATTTTGCTTATATTATTAGAACACAAGGTAGTTAGCTGTCTGTGCATTTACTTCCTACTCACCACTTGCTGAAACATCTAATTTATATTAAAAGAATATTCTATTGAGTAATGTTTAATGTGTGGTTCATAACTCAATGAGAAATAGATTGGTTCCTTTAAATTTAAGCCTGAAATGAACATAAGATCATACTTTGACCTTGTAATTATCTTCTGGAGTAGGGCCAGTGACTGTCTGTGCACAGGTCTTGCAAGTGACCTGTGTTTTTTATTATGTTAACAAAGAGGTTGAGGAAATGAAACAAAATTATTAAAGGCTGGCTCCCAGCTCTTCTCTGGTCTTGGCCCTGGCCTTGGCTATGACGTATGAGACTTCAAATCACATGAGACCACGGCTTTATAATTTTACCTATTGTGTTCAATTTGAAAAAGATGAAACTATTTGGACAAAAATTAACAACTATGAAAAGGATTTTCTCCCCATCATTCTCCGTAGAGCATCCTGGACTTCTTTGTTTCTCAGACTATACACAACAGGGTTTAGTAGAGGGGTTATAACAGTGTAAGTCACTGAGATCAGCTGGTCCTGGTCCCTGGTGTTCTCTGACTTGGGCTTGAAGTAGACAATGGAAGCACAACCATAATGGATCACAACTACAGTGAGGTGGGAGCTGCAGGTGGCAAAAGGTTTTTTCCAGCCACCGGCTGAGGAGATCTTGAGAATGGTGGAAATAATGAGGACATAGGAGACAAATATGAAGGTGGCAGGTACTGTGATTACCAGGAGGGTGATAACTAACGTCAAGATGTCATTGATGACTGGCACTGTGCATGCCAGATTCAGGATAGGTCGGATATCACAGAAGAAATGTTCAATCAGTGAGTTGCAGAAGGGCAGCCTAAAAATGGACATAGCCTGAACTAGTGAGAGAAGGAACCCCGTGGCACAGACTGAAGATGCCAGAATGGCACACACCCTCCAATTCATGATGACGCTATAACGGAGTGGGTTGCAGATGGCCACATAACGATCATAACCCATGACTGCTAGCAGGAGACAGTTGGTGATTCCAAATCCAAGGAAAAAATAGAGCTGCATCCCACAGCACTCCAGGGAGATGGTTTGGCTTAGACCCACAAGGCTACCAAGCATTCGCGGGATGATGACCAGAGAATAGAAGGTCTCTGAGGTGGAGAGAACACTTAAGAAGAAATACATGGGAGTGTGAAGGTGGTGGTCAATACGGATAATGGTCACAATGATGACATTGCCAGCCAGAGTCAGGACGTACAGGACAAAGAAGACAACAAAGAGCGTGAGTTGGAATTCTTGGAAATCAGAGAAACCTTGGAAAACAAACTCTCTTACCCCTGTGAAGTTGGCTCTCTTCATTGAGGAACTCAGATCTGAAAGATGAAGAGAAGGTCAGCATTAAGTCTTTGTGACAGGGATGACCCTGAGTATACCGCAGAGGAAAGATTCTGTACAGTAGTGTGAGTTCAATGCAGAATGGATGGAGCTGTAAGAAAGTTCAATCCATAAATTTCTCATCTCTCAAGAAAGACACCCCAAGTCCTATCCCTAGAGCTTACATTTTAAAAACATAAATATGAGCCAGGCATGGTGACATGTGTTTTTAAAAAATATATTTTGCTTTTTTTGAAAATATATTTTTTTATACAATCCCTCTTGTCCACAATTTCCATTCCCTCTACTTCTACCAGCTCCCCAAAACTCCTTGTCTTCCTATATCTGCTTTCCTCTGTTTCTTGTTCAGAAAAGTACAGGCCTCGAAGAGATGCAGCTAAACAGAACAGAACAAGATACAACACAGTAAGTCAAAAGCCTAAAGGCTTTTATCAAGGCTAAACAAGACAACCCATCAGGAGGAAAATGTCCCAGGAGCAGGCAAAAAGAGTCAGAGATAGATGTGCTCCATTGTTAGGAGTGCCACAAAACACCAAAGTAACAGTCATAACATTTATGCAGAGGACTTGGTGCAGACCCATGCAGGTCTCCTGCTTGCCTCTTCAGTTTGTGTGCACCATATAAGCCCTGCTTAGTTGATCTGTTGGGCCATGTTCTGCTGGTGGCCTCCACCCACTCTGACCTCTGTAGTCTTTTACTCCCTCTGTTGTGGAGTATCCTGGCCTCCAAAGGCTAAGACCTGAAGGAAACATCCAATTTAGACTCTCTGTCTCTGCATAATATTTGCCTGTGGGTCTCACACTCATTCCCATCTTTAGTCCAAGGAAGCCTCTCTGATGGGGACATATGCTTGTAATCCACTCACTGGAGAGATGGATCCTTGGGGATCACTTGCCAGTCAGATTAGTTAGTTCCAGGTCACTGGAAGACTATCTGTTAGAAAATTAAAAAAAAAAAATGAAATCAAAGTGGATCACATCTAGGGATCATTAGCTGAGGAGCATCTGGCCTCTACTCAGGCACACACTTGCACACATGCCTGCACATACATGTGCACACATGTGCACTTGTACATAGAACAGCACACACACACAAATGAAATTACAAACCAAATGAACAAAGCGAGGCTGGGCAGTGTTGGTGCATACCTTTAATTACAGCACTTTGGAGTCAAGGCAGGCAAATCTCTGAGTTGGAGACCAGCCTTGAAAACAAAAACAAAATAAACAAAAAACAACCAACTTATTCCTTCAGAAATGACAGACTGGGTCGTTGAACTAGAACTAAAGATAAATTTTAATTCATTTTATTTAAGAACCTGATTTAAAGAATTTTGTCCAAGTACATCTCCCTTTTTAGAACTTTTGAAAACAATTGCCTATAGTTCATAGAATTTATATTGAAAATTTCTTAAAATTAGTTATTCTTAAAAAGATAATAATATTCTTAGTAAAATGTAATCAACTTAGAAACTTTTTTTAAAAAAAATAGGTAGTTTATTTTTTTAAAAAAGCCAACGTTTGTCTTTGTAACCCATGATTGCAAGTGCTCATGGTGATAATTAGGAACTATTTAGAATCAAATGGTAATAAAATAATAATATACCAAAACATACGAGTTATTCATAGATGATTATTAGAGCAAATTTATATTTTAAGATGTTTATTTCAGAAAGAGGCTATACTAACCAGCAGAATGTCTATCTCATAAAGTTATAAAAAGTAGGACAAAAATAAAAAGAAAAATAATATTAATTGATGATAAAAATATAAAAGAGAAATAAATTGATAAGGCAAATACAGGTAAATATTTATAAGTTTGAATATAGGATGCCAGTGAAACTGATCAAGAAAATAAGAGAACACATAAATAAACTTTCTTAGCAAACAATAAAGGAACATAATTAGAGAAGATTCAGGCTAAAAAGAGAAAAAGTAGCTTCACAATTTTATTTTCACATATTTTTAGTTAAATGAAATGATTAAAATTCTAGAAATAAATTAGTCACCAATAATTGAGAAACTTCATACCTGGTACAATTCTTGAGCCAAAAATCTGTGGTTAGTCAGGTTCTAAACCCTAGTGGAGGACCTATGGCAATCTTTCTTCTAAACAGACACACACATATACACACATCATATACAAACTGACTTTTAATGATCTATCCTTACATTCATAGATGAATGCTTATCTCAGCCTACATCAGGGATGTGTCTATTGGAAGTAGATGGTGATTCACACAGATGTTTACATCTGGCTGAGGTTTAGAATAAGCTCACAAAATGTTCATTATATCAATCACCTCTCCTCCCAAGGCCCAGGGATCATTGCAGCAGAAAGCACAGAAAGTCTGTAAGAGCTAGAAGTGGTTAATAACCATAAGTAACAGATACAACAGGTACACATAAGAGTCAGAGCAATTGTCACATGCACAATCCTTATGCAAGCTCAGACAAAATCTCAACACAGAAAAGGGAGGTATATATTGAAATCCCACCCCAAACAAAGGAACTGTTGGAAATTGATAGTTTCTTGAAGAGGAAGAGTCAGTTTTCTTTAAGACTTAATATTGTCCCTGGTAAGTTGACCATATATAAGTAGAAGGTCAAAAATCTAAGAATATATGAGAAAAACAAAATGGGATTTGTTGGGCTTAATAAAAGAATAGAAATTTGGGTGGATAGGGAAGGGATATATTTGGGAACCGTTGGGGAGGGTTGAAAATGATCAAAATATACTGTGTGAATTTCCCAAAAAAAAACAATAAAAAACAAAGAAACCAAACCTCTAAAAAGTCATGTGGTGGCGCACGCCTTTAATCCCAGCACTCGGGAGGCAGAGGCAGGTGGATCTCTGTGAGTTCGGGGCCAGCCTGGTCTACAAGAGCTAGTTCCAGGACAGGAACCAAAAAGCTACAGAGAAACCCTGTCTCAAAAATCAAAAAAAAAAAAAAGTCATGTGTCTTGGTCAAACTTAGTTCTCAAATTGACAGAGCTGTCTGAAGGAGAAACCTCAACTGATCAGGTTGGTCTGTGATTACATCTTTGAGGAGCTGTCTGAATAATTAATTGATATAGAAAGGCTCATTCCACAAAGGGTAGCATCAATTCTCAGGTAGGAAAACCATATCCAAACAAAATCCAGGATTGTGGAGCCCAGCACCTATGGATGCATCTACAATGTGCTCTTGTACCCAATGCTCATTGAACATTGCCAAAGCAGGGGGCGAGGGAAAACAAAGTGAGATTAGAGACTTTGGGATGAGATTTGGGCCCTTAGTAATGTCAGAAGCTACACCCATAAAGTTTCATCAACTTAACTGTCCAAATATGATATAAATAAAGATGAAACCAAAGGATATATCAAAACAGATGGCAGTGGGGCACAAGGCTTCAACCATACACAAAGAAACATAGACATGGGAGAAATGCTGAGAGAGAGAGAGTCATCTCCAGAGAAGAGCTTGTAAATTGGTGTCAAATGGTCAGCCCTGAAAACACATATAAAACTAACATTATGTAGACTGAGAAGGTTATATTTAGGAATATGTATGCAAGCAAAATCAGTTAATGAGATTTAAAGGCCATGAATTTTAAACAAAAAGGGACGGGCATATGACAATACTTGGAAGCAGGAACGAGAAGAGAGAAATGGCATACTTACATTTTAATCTCAAAAATAAATGGAAAATACATTTTCCAATCAGTGGAAAATATAAGAAACTTAATTCGAAATATCAATATTAATAAAGTTACAATGTTTCATTATCATAGACAACACTTTTATATCAATTTGCCTCAGAAATAAAGACAAATTCCTGTGTGAGGCATTAACAAATTAAATCTACCAGTATATAAAATGGTTAAATGACCAAGATTTGCTTTAGAAAGGAGAATTGTTTAAAATTAAGAGTCCAATTATATGTTTTATTGCAGAAGAGTTTAAAGATGGAAAAGTCATATGATATTTTGAATTGCTACTAATACAGGTTTTAATTTTTTTCAGTATTTGCACTTAAGAAGGACCTGCAGAAAGCTGAGAATAAAATATTTTCTCTCAACTGATAAAAGCAGGCAGCATCCCACAGTCAACATCATACTTCGTGCCGAGGTAGTGAAGGGCTTCCTTCATGATTAAGAACAAGATAAACATGATGGCTTTATCTACTTCTCTTCAACATTATATTGAATATTCTAGCTATCCCAGTAAGGTAAGAAAAAGAAATTAAAGATTCTAAGATTGAGAAAGAAGACATAAAACTGGCCTTTTTTCCCCATATTGCATTTACAGAAAATTCAAAAGATGGTGCTGACAAGGTATCAGAATTATGAAGAGACCTTAGCAAGGTTTTTGGCACAAAACTTATTATGTTCAACTTCCTGCATTTCTGTATTCAGCAAACCGATACCAAATTAAATCGAGGAAATGTATCATTTATCATCATTTCAAAAAATATCAGGTACTCATGAATAAAGACCTTTATGGAGAAATTTCCAAAGCTTTAATGAAGCATTTAAAGAAGTTTGAAAAAAAATGGCTTTATTTATGAATTCTAGTTACAAGACTCTCATTGTTTTACCTAGTCCCAAATTGATCTGTGGAGTCAATATAAGTCACTCAAATCTCAGTTGGTTATTTTTAATTTGTTATTTCTAATTTGTTGGATTAACAACTAATACTAATATGTCTTCACAAGATCGAAGTCTCAGGAGCATCCAATGAAAATGAGAGGATTTACATTTCAAACATCTGGACTTACAGTAATGCTAGAGTAATTAATAAGTGATGCTGGTGCAGGGCAAAGCAATCACAGAGGGAAGAAAAATGAAGGTTGGATGATAATGAATACATGTAACATCGTAGGTGGGAATTAAAAATTTTCCTTAATGTTGGTCTTCCTTCTATTTTCTAATTGTATATCCCTCTCATCATTTATTCTTGACATTTTATTTATTCTTTGATTAATTTTGTCACATATCGTTGCAATGATTTGTTGACTTTTTCACTTTTCTTTTTTAAAATTGAGAATAGAATCTTCTCTCACACAATACATCCTGACCATCCCTCCACTCCCAGGTTCTCTCCCCTGCCTTCTCTCTTCCCCAGATCCACTTCCTGTCTCTTTCCTCTTCAGAAAGATCAGTCCTCTAAAAGAAAATAGCCAAACATGACAAAAACAAGGTACAGCAGGGCAAAAGCTCTCCTATCGAATCTGGACATAATAACCCAACAGGCAGAAGAGAGTTCCAAGACCATGCAAAAGAGTCAGAGATACACCAGCTCCCAGAGTTAGGAGTCTGATTTTCAAATGAGCTCTTTGATTGCTCATACAAGTTTAGTTTTTAGATGTACAGAACCAATCCAATATTTGACTTCTTTTAGGCACTTGACAAATATTTGTTAAATGAACCAGTGAATGATAGAATGTGTGAGAGCACTTCCTTTCTGCAGGAAGACACTCATCATTTTGTTGGATGTCCATAAAAGTTCTGCCTTGGGTACCCAGAGTCAGGACACAGTAGTTAGGTAAAAATCTAGACTTCAGATCTTCAGGGCTGTGAGAGATAGAGCACACGATTCTTACCTTTAGGGGCATTGCAGGTGTGAGGAGTGTCTGAAGCAGCCAAGCAAAAGAAAAGCTGATATATAGATAGTCAGGAAGCAGTAATGTCTACAGCCCTCTTTAAGTGGAGAAATTGCAAGGCTGCCGAGAGAACAGCCTCAAGGGGATAATATAGAGAAAGACAGACAGATGATGTAAATGCTGGCTTACCACTTAAAATTCAGAAGGGACACAGATGGATCTAGAGTTGGTTTTCAGCCTTCAGTCTATGTTTGGTAAGCAGTTCCATTTAAAAAAATGATAGGAGAAATGTTTAAGGACTTTTGCCTACAAGATCTCCCTTTCCTCCTCACAAGTAGCTACATGGTAGACATGTGAAGAAATAGTTCCAAAAAGGACAAAATAATTACCAGTATCACAGATATGGCAGAACGAAGTCTGAAGCCTGGATAATCTGATATTTAGTTCCAAACCCTGTGCTACTGAAAAAAATCTCAATACTGGAACAAAAAATTCTGTCTCAGCTGAGGGACTGACAGATGAAGTGTTGATGCCAGAAAGTGAGTGCATTCTCTTTAGGAGAGTGGTATTAGACATAGGGAATTGTTTATTTTCTTAAGGGTTGGTTTGGATGTTCTCTGTGAAGAGGACTTGATGTTACACACTTGTAACACAAATATTAATACCTGCTAAGAAGGAGGAGATTTGGGAAGAATGTTGTTCTCTTTTTGTCTTCTGCTCCAAGTGTGTATAGAATCCCTCAAGCAATATATTATATATTTACTTATACACAAACACTCACACACACACACACACACACACACACACACACACACAGAGAGAGAGAGAGAGAGAGAGAGAGAGAGAGAGAGAGAGAGAGAGAGAGAAAGGGGGCGAGGAAATATATAATTTTTCTGAACATAGCAACTAGATGCCCAGGTTATCTTTCTGAAAAGATACTGAACAAGCTCCCTGACCCAGGACTGATCATAATAAATGGATCAGAGTAGCTTATAGATGATAAAAAAATTGTTAGAACTACAAATTTTATACATTAACTAGATATGACTGAAATAGTTAGAACCATATATAGTAAGTAACGTTCAGTTAAAATGTGTTATCCAATGAAGACAGGCTGCATGATTTAAATCTTTAAAATTACTCTGCAAGTGTCCAAACCAGTCTTAATTTTTTTGATAGAAAAATTGAGGCCTGGTGGGATAAACCATTTGCCAGACACACATATCTACTAATTGGCAAGACAAGTGAGGCCCTGGCGTATATGACCATACATGTGAAGTATTTCCTGCAGAATGAATATTCAAGCAAGGTTTACACGAGAAGAGAAGGAGACACTGGCTGTGAGAGCAATGTCAAACTCTCAGCATTGCTGCCTCCAAAGACACCCAGGCCCTGAGTATCAGATGACAACTCTGGGATTACAAAGGCAGTCTTATTTACTGTCTTTGCCTGACGGTCAACAGATTCTTCCATTATTTAAAAGCAAGCCGGCAAGGATGCTATATATCACTTTAACTCTCCACCAGCCATTGTGAAAGTTACCAGGAAAGTCTGAAACTTCAATATCATTAAAATCGTTAGGAAGAAAAAGAGGGAGATGGAAGAAAACCAGAAAATTTAAAAATCAATTCTCTTATGCTTTTTTATTTTATTTTGTGATATTCCAACAAACACTTACTTCTTGAAAACTCGGAACAGGGCACCATAGATATTTACTTAGGAGCTTGGGTACCTGCAATTGAAAACAGAAAGACCTGGGATGGATGTTCCATGAAGCCAGAGTAGGAAAAGTTAAAAACCCCAAGGCCAGCAGGTCAACATTTCCAAAGGATCGGAAGGGCTTTCACAGTGCAGTGACAAATGCCAGGCCAAAGCTTTGGTTCTGTTGGCCCCAGAAGGTCTCTCAGCAAAGCAGATGGTTCTGGAAACTCTAAATCTGAGTGTGCTGTCTGGGGTTTACCCAGACAGAGAAACAGGCCTATCAAATCCAATATTGTAAAGACGTCCCTTGAGAATTGTTCCTGGGCACAGGAGAACTAGTATGAGGCCCTACCCTAGGGGCCTTGTTAGGAATTTCACAATTAGTAGAGTAAAACTTTTTGTCTTTGATTACTGACTCACAGGAACAGCCTGTATTTTGAAATCTGAAACTGTTTTGTTAACAAACTAGTGAACCCAGAATAAACATACCAAAAAAAGTAATTACCTGTTATTCTATGTCTGGGGATGGTTTCCCCGTTTATTGAATAAACAAATATTATTGAGAATCCACTTTCTGGCCAGGAAGTATATTTGCTGGGGATACTAGCACAATAAAATCCTTAATGGTGCTTGCTCCCATAGAGTTATCAAACAGGGGAGCATAGCAAGCTGTAGTTAAGCCATCACTATGTTTGCATAAGTTTGAAGAAGGTGCATTATTTAGACAGATGCAGTCCCTGTACAAACTGTTTTGTCACCAGACTATGCATTTAGGCCATTTGTATAGGGGGTTCCCCTCCTTTATCCAAAGTGAGTTGTCTAAGATTCATGGTGTTGTAGGGAGCTGCTAATTCACTTCCGACAATGTGGCAGCTCAGACCCAAAATAATCACACAGAAACCATTGCAATACTGTTTAGGCAATAGCTTAAGCATATTTCTAGCTAACTCATATCTTAAATTAACCCATATCCATTAGTTTGTGTATCACCGCAAGGTTGTGGCTTACCAGGTAAAGTTCCAGTGTCTGTCTCTGGTGGGACTACATGGCTTCTTCTGACTCTGCCTTCTTTCTCCCAGCATTCAGTTTAGTTTTCCCCACCTACCTCTATTCTGCTCTGCACAGGCCCAAGACAGTTTCGTTATTAACCAATGGTATTCATAGTATACAGAGGGCAAGCACACATCACCTCCCCTTTTCTGCTTAAATAAAAAGGAAGATTTTAACTTTAACACAGAAAAATTACATATAACAAGACAGGTATCAAGCAAAAATTACAGTTACAATATCTATATCTACTTTATCTTTTATCATAACTAAGGAAAACTATAACTATCTATTCTTCAACTCCATCAAAGATGCCAGAAGGATATAATATTACCTAATTTAACAGTAGGTGCATTGTAAGTAACTTCCAAAAACTCTAGAATTGACAGAGAACTTGCTGCCTGGACAGTCACCCAAAGTTCTTCTGTACTGTTGGGGCATCCATCTTTAGCCTACAGGCCCATAGTGTCTGGCACACTTTTCCATGAAGCAGAAAATTTCAAAGACCATTCTGTCTATATTGGCAGTTTGTTAGTTACTTTCTTCTGTGTCCTGCAGAATGTCTGGCAGACTATTTCATGAAACAGGAACTCCAAAGGACTGTCTCACCTTTAGGCAAGTTCAGCAGTCATTTCTCTGTGGGTCTTTATTTTCCAGTTCATACAGCCTACCATCAAGCAGTTCAGTCAAGAGCAGTTTCTTGCCCAAATGGCTAACCAATGCCATAAGGAGCCTCTTTGGTGCCTATCATCCTCTTGAAGTAGATTGGTGCTGCTAGAAGCAGATGTGTTTTATTGTCATAAAAAGTCCTAAAATCTTAAAACATTTTAAATGCCATATTCTGAAGGTCTCTGAAAGATTTGAAGAATACCTATCTATCCTAAATATATCTCTGTCTATCTAGAAAATCTAACTAACAAGACTACAAGCTTGACTATTACAGATGATTAACTATTAACCTATATTTCTTGATTATACATTATATTTTTAAATGAGCTGCACAAACACAATAATTTAATCAAGAGCATGAGGCTTTGGCTTACTGTGTAAAGTTACAGCATCTGTCTCTGTTGGGGCTACATGGCTTCTCCGGACTCTGCCTTCTTTCTCTCAGCATTCAGTTTAGTTTTCCCCACCTACCTCTATTCTGCTCTGGTTAAAGACACTTTCATTATTAACCAATGGTATTCTTAGCATACAGAGGGCAATCCCATATCATCATGACTTATAAATTGGACTGTGGGATAGATTTAGAAGATGATATTGTTTAAAGTATGCACTGCCTACCCAGTCAGGCAAATTTAAAACTAAGAATATCTCGAGGGTATTACTAGAAGGAAAAAGTAATACTGGAAGGGAAAAATATAGAGAAAGAGTTATGCTAGTGTAGCTATCTTTCAATGTTTTTCTCAGTCATGTAGTTTAATTTCGACTGTTGAAGGCAAGCTAGTCAACTAGATGGAGTTATAGAAAGAAATTTAAGCCAGAGGAAGAAAAGATGTGAGAAAGAATTTATGAATTAATAAAAACTCATTCCAACATGTGAAACACTCCAAAATGTGCAAGGAGAAGGTGACAGAGAGATGACATTGGAGTTAATGGCACTAAGGGTGCACAAGGCTTTGCACAGTCTCAGGCTTATTTTGAGCTAACAAAGCTTCTAAGGAAGTGATGACTCAATCATATATAAACTTTTAATTGAAATCCAAGAAATAAAAGCAAGAGTGGCAGATTAGGACTCACAAAGACAATTAAGCTACTACTGTGGCTGTTCAGTATCAATGCTTTGAGTTGGAGCCCTGGTAGATGACACAGTGATGACACTGGGTTGTTGAGACCCCAAAAGCTAACCCATCATACTAATTTTAATACATAGTCCGGAGTCCTCTCTTTAGCCACCTGTGGCTTAGGAGCCAATTCTGAGAAAGTGATTATCTATGGAAGGTGTGGCTTTTCATAGAAATCTGATGGGGTTACAGTCTGAGCCTTTTGTGGCAGCTAGATAGAAAATCATAATAGTATCTCGCAATTCCTGGAGTAGAGATCTTGAAACAAAAAGGTGGCTCTCTCTCCTTGGAACATAATCTTGACACACATGTAAGTATGGAATATAGTACTCCTATTGGGTCATAAGACATTAGTGGTAGAGATACTTACATAGGATTTGTTACAGAGCCTTTTCTTGTTCTTTACCTTGCTCATCACTGATAGTGTCATGGCTCACTCGCTCACTCATTTACTCTCACTCTCTCACTCGCTCACTCATTCACTCAGGAAATGGGTTAAAGTGGGATATATTCAATACATTGCCACAGTTCTATCTTATTTGATACATTTAGAAGTGATTAATAAATCACAATATGCTTGGCAATCACTGAACTCTCTCTAAAGTGGTTATTGTAAAAACGCTAATGACAAGATTCCATTTCTTAATGTGACACTCAAGAGCCTTTAAGAAGAATTTTGCTTGTTACTTAGGGGCAAGTGTCAGTTCAAAATATTGATCATTCATATCCTGAATATAAGTGTGTCTTTTAATATCTGCCACTTTGATGATTGGATAAATGCAGTTCTCTTTTGTAAGGCTACAAAAATCATTTATGACCTGGGTTTGCATCAATGTCATAAGAGAAATACTCAAGAGGATATGGCCATAGTCACAAGTTCTGGGACTATGAACTGACTCTAGGAGGAGGGTAATGTGATTGTTCATGATTCTCCATTATGGTAGCAAAAGTCAGGATTTATTTCACCAACACTAGAGGTTAAAAATTATTATTATCATTGCAAATATCCACTTTTCATTCTCTTTTTACTTTCAGCATATCATGATCAATTAAATAGCATCATATAAGCAATTAACTCTAATTACTATTTTTACCATTTTCATTAACTACATATACCTTGTACTTCTGCTAGGTGTATTGAGCCACTTGATTCTTGACTCATTGAGATGTTACTTTACCTAGAGAGTTCAGGTAAATTTGTTATGGCTAACTCACACATATTGAACCATAGTTTTCAGGTAAAAGCCTTTACTAGGATTCCCAGAGCTTAGTCATTTAGGTTAACCAAATGTACAAGTTGCAAGAGCTATTCCAATCTCCTTGAGTAGCAACATAGAGCTCAGAATCACTGTCTAAGTGCACACATAATACATATTGCTTATGTTAATTTCTGTCCCACAAATTTAGAATCAATTTTTTGCATTTACCATGTTGATGATACTATGGCTTAGAACCAGTTATGGATTAAGAGACAGTGACAAAAAAATATAGTAGATAAAACATCTATAAAAGGTGTCAAGAAGAGTGGAAACAAATGTATAAAATTTAATTACATTGTAATAACTATTTTAACAAACAGAAATTGACTAAAGGCTTAAAAATAATTGAAATTATCTTGAGTTTCTAGTTGGAATATCAAGAGTCTATAAACATTTATCTGGGGGAGTTCTCAACATCCATTTTTTTTAATTTTTATAAACAAAAATACAATTATGTAATTTTTTACTTTCCTCATTAAATTGCCTCTGGGTTCCTCCTGTAACACTTTCTCAAATTCACAGCCTTTACCATTTTTAATTTTTGTTTTATACGCATAGAAATTGTATATAAATATATGTGTGTGTTTTGTGTATCATATATTCCTAAATATATAGATATAATCTGATCAGTGCATATGTTGCTTACATGCATATGACTTCTAAATATTTCTCCTAACAGTCACAGAAAATAGTATGTCTCATTCCTCAACAATGAAACTTCTCTTCACAAAATATGGAGATCATTATAGATAACAAAACTAATCAAATGGAAAAAAACCAAGTGATCCTACAGTGTCTAGCCCTGCCTAATCCATTTGATCAGCCCCATCTGATCCTCGCAACTAACACATCTAAGGCTCAGAAAACATCATGGAAGTGGGGGAGAAAAGAATATAAGAGCCAGAGGAACAGGAAGTTTGCTGTGATATTATTTCTCCTAGAAATGTTAGCGAAACTATACCTAAGAATTCTCAACACTGTGATTGCCTAAATAAGACATGACAAGTATAACAACAGTCATGCTAATGCAGGAGGGGTAAACCTCACGTTGCCCAAATCTAGAAAAAAAGAAAAAAGATAGATAACTAATGATTTCTTAGAATGGGTAAAAATAATGTTCTCCAGGGAAGAACCCTCCAAATTCTTATCCTGAACTAAATAGTCAGCCACCAAATTTTTACCCACATAGTACAGTGATTAGGACCGTTTATTCTTTTTGCTGAAAGCTTTCTCTATATAACAGTGCCTTGGTATCTGAGGAATTAGCCTTTATTTGCAGTGGAAGCTGGGTAAAACTTGCAGATACACTGGCTCAGTGTGGTGAATTCATTTGGGAGAGAATGGAGATAGTCATCAGCACTCAGATGTGTATATTGGTTGTGAAAAAGCAGCTCATAAGCCACAAGTTTAGCTGGCAGATATTGAAATAAGACAGGCACAGCTGAATACCCCATGCATTCCTAGCCGCGAAGAAAGAATGAATGTATAATGGAAGGCTTCAAAAACCTGAGTAAATGTGAAAGCCTTTAATAACTGTGTTCCTCTTTGAAGGTTTCTCCAGCTTTGGGTGGGTAGAACAGGCTTATCTTCTTTATTGTTTTCCTGACATTGTACCTTCTGACTCTGTCAGGCAACGTGATCATTGTGACTATTATTTGCCTGGACCATCCTCTCCATACATCCATGTACTTTTTTCTGAGCATCCTCTCCATCTCTGAGACTTTCTAGATTATGCCATCATCCCTCATATATTTTCTGACCTCCTTTATACCTACCAGTTCATAGATATCCAAGGCTGTGCAACCCAGTTCTTCTTTTATCTTTATTTTTTTGCATCAATAACTGCTTTCTTCTAACAGCTATGGGTTATAACAGCTATGTGGCCACCTGCAACCCTATAAGGTATTCATTATCATCATTATTATAATGATCTACAATGTTATCATTTCTCTGATGAACTCTTTGGTATAAAGTTTAAGAAATAAGACAGTAAAATATTCTCTACAAAAGGCCATAGGTCTTGGGTCTCTTTCCTCTTAATAGGACCTTTTTGAAGACATTTTCTTTGATAATATATGTATGAATTAATTTTTCTACTATTTCAATAATGCCTTTACATATAGAGTCAAGAAGGGTAAATTAAATTGAAGTGATCGATAAAAGGAGCTTTATTCTGGGGCAGTAATGCTTATCTGGGTCCTACTCTAAACATACATGAAAGTATGTGGTATAAAAAAAATTCTTCATCTGTGCTACTCACTCCTCTTGCCTTTATATGCATTTGTGTGGAACCGAACACATTTTAACAATGTTTTTGGTTATTTGCACAAGTGAAGAAAGACTCAAAGTCTAGCAATAGCCTAAATGACAAGATCAAATGATTTTGAACACATATTGACAAAACTTCTTTGGTAAAGCTAAAAGTGTGAGGTTGCAGTCTTCATGATAAGTAAGTGAGGACACGGGAACATATACAGCTCTCTGTCAAAAGCACCTCTGCATTCTGGTTTTGAAATTTGCTAATACTGCATTATAGTAAGGGTAACTTTAAAACTCTGGAGGCACATCTCCTAAGAAGATGGAATGTTCCAGTTGACCTTAGAATAGTGAGCACACACAAGGAAGGAAAAGGTATCAGCTACAATGAGGGGTGTGCTGTCCATATCCTGAGATTCCTATATGACTGTGACAATACAGACTGAAATGGAGGCCACATCAAAAGTTGAATGGGTTTTGATCAATTATGGTTTTCTGTAATGTTTTCAGTATGTTGCAAAGTTATATTTCTGTTGAAGGAGACCACTTATTTTTCCGGCTGCTTAGACCCAAAATAATCACACAGAAACCATATTAATTAAATCATTGCTTGGCCCATTAGCTCTAGCTTCATGTTGGCTAACTTACATGTTAATTTAACCCATTTATATTAATCTGTATATCACCACATGTCAGTGGCTTACTGGGTAATGTTCCCAGCATCTGTCTCATGAGGAGGATCCATGGCTTCTTCCTAACTCCACCTTCCTCCTCCCATGCTATAGGCCAACCCAGTTTCCTTATTCATGACTAATAAAAACAACACATAGACAGAAGGACCTCCCACACAATATTCCCTGGATGAGGGGTGAAGCCTACACATAGGGTCTGAAGATGTGTCCAGTGAGTGAGAACATGCAGCAGAAAAGAAGAAAGAGAAGACCACTTCACAAATTTTGAGGAACGCCAGAGATCAGCACAGGTTTACTGTTGTCACTCCTGTTTAAAAATGAAATCTGAGATCCATAATGGTCCAAAGAGACAAACCCAGAGACTGGGTTTGAATTTGCATCATTCATGGCTTCTCCTGTGTGGGTTACCCTTTCTAAATAATGGTTAATCAAGAGGCAGAAGCTTTATTGCATTCACTCAGTGATAAAGGCCTGTCATTGCCATGGAATAAAGCAAATTGGAAAATAATCCCAAACTGTCTATTTTCAGATGAGAGTTCTCATTACAATGAGTATGTGGTATTTTTCCATGTTGTAGAGAGAGACATGATACAAACTCAGTAACTAAAATTGCTCCCTTTTTAATGAGCATTTCCATGGGTTTGGAACTCATTCAAGAGCTGTTTTCTTTCACCACTTTGAAGATGTCCTTCCATGCATTTTTATTTCCCATCACCAGTTTAAAACATTCAGTTCACGGGTCCATTATTTTACATCCAATACTGATTATTGTAGTTTTTTATTGCTATGTAACAAACTCAGTACCTTAAAATAACACACCATTTTGGCCCATTTCCCTACACAGCTATCTGGGTACCATCTTCTTGAGTCTTCTGCTCAAGGTATCATGAATCTACAGAGTATGTACAGGGATGTGGCCATTGCTGCAGAGTGGCATGTGCTTCCAAGCTGCTGAGAGAATTAGGTCCTTGTGATTAGAAGACTGAAGTTGTTTTTCTTTCTGGTTGCCAATTGTGAGTGTTTTGTTTTAGAAATTTCTCAGGTGTTTTGCATACAGAGCTCTCACTGGTATTCTTAAAACACAACACCTTGCTTCTTCAAAGTGACTGAAGAGGTATGTCTGCCTCCAGTCTGGTTACATGGACCTATCTTTGTATACAATGTATAATAAGACAGATTTCTAGGAAATGCATTTTAGCATGGGCATGAAGCCCTATTATCTTTGCTGTATTATACTAGGAATTGGAAAGTCCAATTCTGTTCACAGTAGAATGAAGGGACTTACACATAGGTGAGACTCATTGTGGGTCATATTTGAGAGAATTTGTAACATTTGAAATCATCTTGAAGTTCTTTTAACGAGTTCACAAAGTAATTTTCGTTAGTCTGTCCCTATGGTGTGCTTTGCCTTCTATACGACTTTTAGTTCTTTTTTCCTTTCTTCTGCTGCATCTGTAAAGTTCTGTTGCATTCTGAACACTTTATCAGGAGTCTAGTATTTTTCTGATTAGGGCCAAATGGTGAATAATTTAAGGGTTTGAACCATAATCTCTGTTGTGTTAAATTTTTCAAAGGTAACCCCAATATGGCTTAGATAATATGTAAATTAATGTTTGTGGTAGTCATTGAAAACCAACTTGCATGATTAATAAAATTAAAAATATAATATACTTTCTGTTTTTTTTTAAAAAAAACTTTTACTTTATTTACTTTTTAATTGATTAAAATTCTGAACTCTTTTACATCTTGCTGTCTGTACAAAAACAGATGGTGGTCACATCAGCTGGCAGGCCATAGTTGCTTATCCCTGCTTTATATGAATAAATTATAAAGACAAATTGAAGCTCCAGATTACATTATCTTTTTGTAGTAGGGATTTTTATTGTACTCCCTGGCAAGTGGTAATAGGGACAAGATCCTATTTATCTAACTGGGGACTAAGTTAACTTGAATCTAGTTTCAATCTTTGTGAGGGTTAATTTGTTTCCATTCACTCTTCCATGTATAAGCACATATGGGGACTGCAGATGCTTTGTCAGTTTCTAGGTTCTTTTGACCAAAGACTACAAACACTAAATGACAGTTACTCAAAGAATCCACAGAGAGTTGAATGTCAGACGAACACATTTATTTACATCCCTTCTTTCTAAATGCTTGATTTTTTTTTTTTTTTGCAGGGTGAGGTTGAATGTTTATTCAGGGGGTTATGGAGGAGGAAGGGTGAAGGGGGGACAGCGAGAGGGGGGAGAGAGAGAGAGAGAGAGAGAGAGAGAGAGAAGAGGAGAAAGAGACAGAGAAGGGGGGAAGCAGAGAAGTGGAGAGAGAGGCAGAAGCGAAGCTGCCTCTCCGAGAGGAAGATGGAAAAGAGAGCCTAAATGCTTGATTCTTAAAGAATGTAATTATCTCTATATCACTCAGTGATGATAGCATTGTTTCAGGGATGCAGTAAAATTGATTATATAAAAAATGATGCTCTTTTCTCTCTGTGTTCCCCTAGATCCAGTCTGCTAGCCTCATCCCCAGTTCTGCAACACATCAATCTTTATAGCATTCCCTGCCCCCTGTTTCCATCTTCTGTGGGTTTCACATATCATTCCCCTCCTAATTCCCCTTCCCCTACTCATTTCATTGCCCTATTTCTCAACCCCAGCAGTCACCCCTTGATAACCAAAAAGTTACTCTTGCCAAGAAAGCAGGTAGGGTGACAGAGGATTCACACCTTTTCTCCTGCTCCTTCAGATCCAATCACCCTGTCTTATCCCCAGATCTGTAGCAGATAATCTACTGTAGTCTTCCTTTCCTCCTGAACCCATCCTCAAGAGATCACAAATACTGTCTTCTCCAACTTTCCTTCTCCCAACTCATACCATTATCCCTGTTACCAATACCAGGAACCTGTGAACACACCAACTAAGTATCCCAGGGAAACTGGTCCATGGAAAATTTCCCAACAGGCAGCACACAGCTGTAACACACTCCTAAAGTCCAGGGAAGAAGCAGAAACCAAGAATCAAAACATTTATCCAGTAGAGACAAAACCTGATATCATCAGCTGTAGCTGAGTCCTGATGGCTCCCTTGGGGGAGGGGGTGAGAAGGCACGGAGTCAACATCACCAACTCTGGGAGTCAGGCAAGTGGCAAAGCAGACTCATTTATTGAGAGGTGGGGAGAGCCTTATATACCTTCCTCCCAGCACCCAGGCTGCATTCCAATCCATTGCCTTCGCAAGGTTGCCCCTTGTTGACTAAGTATGATCAAAACCTCTGACAGTGACCGTTGCTAGGCCCTCAGGCAGACACCAGGTTGATTCATCTCTCAACCTTGTAGGCCTTATCTTCCTACATATGGACCCTTTTTTATTTATTGTATGAGTGCTCAGCTGGAACCAGAGTTCTTTGCTCAGGCCTTTTTGACCCTGTCTCGGGAGGGCTCAGCAACTGGACTGTGCCTGTCTTAGATTGGCCTGCCAAACAGGCTTTTACCAGTCATTTACTACCAGCCCTGGAAGAGCATTCATTCGTTGAAAATTGCCAGGATGGGGGAACTAGCCAGTAGCCTTTTCAATTTCAGATAACCAGGCATGCACAGCCTCTTGCGGGGGACTTCGAGAGGGATGCCGATGCCCAAGAACCACTAACATCT
Organism: Microtus oregoni; assembly: GCF_018167655.1. NCBI lineage: Eukaryota > Metazoa > Chordata > Mammalia > Rodentia > Cricetidae > Microtus > Microtus oregoni. The sequence goes on along the minus strand of NW_024544552.1, from coordinate 1,944,859 downwards.
GCAAAGTTGCCTCAGTTGCTGTCCACTGCTGTTGAATATGCTGCAGAAGATATTTAAAGAGAATTAACAATACCACCAGCCAATAAAGGCATATGTGAGCATCCAGGAGGGATCAAATAGTCTTTTTATATTTCGCCAAACTTTTTCAAAAAATGAAACGTCCAAAACAATAACCTCTGCCATTATCTGATCTAGTCAAAAGAAATTCATGTGTTAACGCTAATGAATAATATAGAAACTTAGTTGACCATGGGCTCTTAATATATTTAGCCATCTCCCAGCATGCTGGACTAACATTCATCATCTTAAAAGGTGTCATACAAAATGAGATAAAGTGAGGGTCACAATTGAGTCTCATCAAGGTATTTAAAATGCCAATTTCTTCTTCTAATAATAAATCAGTTTGTTTGCATGGGGCAATGAGAGCAAGAAAGGGGAGTATATACATTATCCATCCTAGGTTATTTCCTCCTTGGTAGAAGCAGGCTGATCCATGGCTGGGCATACATCTCTTACCAGGCCCCATATTGGTGTTCTGGCAGTCTGAGGAAAAACACAATCATATCCTTTCTTACCAGTTAGCAGGGGGCTGTCTACTACCATTGGAGAAAGATAGGATCTCTCCATCTTACCAGGGTCAGGAGTGTGTTCATTGGCAGAGATGTACAATGATTGTAGGCCAGACTGAGCCCCTTGTCATTAAAACTGAGAAAGTCCATATAGAAAAGGTCAGATGGAAAAGTCCTGTTAAGGCCAGATGAGGATTGTCTCCTAGCCTCTGGCAAGATAGTCCCAGTCAACAGTTTTTTTGTTTTTTTTTCTTTTTTTTCCAGATGTTTCTTTCTAATGAATTGACCATAACATTTTAAAATTTCCGAAATGGCCAACAGACTATAAAAAGTCATTTATTTAGGCACCTGCTTGAAACCAACAGCTTCAGCAAACTGATGGCCTTGATTCAGGGCCAAAGTCAACAGTTTTTTAAGAGCTCTGTTGGTCCTCTCCACAATAGCTTGTCCCTGTGGATTTCGGGGAATGTCAGTAGTATGGGAAATCTTCCAGGACCCCAGAAAGTCTTTGAATTGTTGAGAGGCATAGGCAGGAACATTGTCAGTCATAAGTGCCCGAGGTATAGCAAATATGGGTGACTATTAATCTGTAATTCTTAATAACCTATATAGCTTAAAGACCAATGCTTCATACTATAAACAATCTTTTAACAGATGTGCAGAATGAGAACAATGACCTCAAAATTATAACAATATATAAAGATATCTTGGTCAAAGTTAGAAATGTATAGTGCAATATTACAAAACACCTTTAAATTGTATCATTATACAAAATATCTTAAGAATATGGAAACATGCATACATACAGTATAACAAAAATAATTTTACATTTGTGTACAAAAACATTGTAAACAGAAATAGAAATATATATAATAGAATGATAAAATTTGAATTTGTTTCAATATACAAATTATCTTAGGAGTACAAAAATAATTTTACATATGTATCAATAGAGAAGAATCTGTGCCAATGTGAATTGTCTATAACTAATAACTGCTAAAAATAGTTCACAAGTAGATGCACTAATCTATCTTATCGTCACAACCCACCTATTTTCCACCTTTTCTTTCCTAAACGAGATCCCTAAGTGTATCTGCGTAAATAAATGCAAGGCAGATATTAAAGAATATATACAGCTTTAATGTTTAAATAAACTTACAGAACCGAGGTTCCTGCGCAGCCATTTCACAGGAGGCAGGAAAAAAGGATGAGCCGCCTCCAGCGGCCCGATTTATCCATACGCATTTGCCCGAGGCAAACCCACCCCCTAAAGGGGCTGGCTTAACCCTACACCTAAGTCTAAACTTCATTGTCCCACCCCAACCCTATTACAACTTATAACCAACTCTTAACAGATGACAATTATCCATAAACCTAAGAAAACAAAATCTACTGGGAGAGGGGGCATTGTTTTCTTAATATCTCTTCCAGTTGTCTCAGGAGCAACCATATCTCTACGGGATCCTTTTTTTTTTTTTTAAAAAAAAAAAGCAAAACACTAAAACCACCATTAGATCTCAAGAGGATGAACTGTAACATTGTAGCTCATCTCTGAGTAGCTGGTAAGGCTTTTCTGAAGTTCTAATCAGTAAAAAGTTCTCCTTCCTGTGTAATAAGATTGTGAAAGTAAGCTGAAGGGTCCCATGGGGTGCATGCCTTAATGGCCTTGAAAGTCAGGTCAGAAACCTGTTGGGAGTAGACTTAATGGCCAAACTGAGCCTGAAAGATGGAATGGACAAAGTTAACTCATCCACTGAGCATGTCAAGGGTCACTGGAATACTAACTAAGAGGTTTGCTCATGCTTGAGTTTCTGCCTGACCATTGTTAGCCAGTTTTCCAGCTAAGAAAGGTGGCTGGCTCCAGAACAACTTTACTGAAGTGAAGGTGTCGCCTCCTGCTGCAGGTGTGGAGCTGATGGACAAGTGGCACCTGTTGAAGTTGGAGCAGCGGGGCTGTGTTCCTAGCACCAGGCCGCCCCAGCCCTCTGTTGTAGTGGAGGAGCAGCGGGCTACATTCCTAGCACCTGGCCGCCCCGGCTCCCGCATGGCTAGCTTATGCCCAGAAATAATTACACGGAAACTGTATTCTTTTAAACACTGCTTGGCCCATTAGTTCTAGCTTCTTATTGGCTAGCTCTTACATATTGATCTAACCCATTTCTAATAATCTGTGTAGCCCACAATGTGGCTTACCAGGAAAGATCTTAACCTTCGTTTGTCTGGAGTGGGAGAATCATGGCAGCTCCCTGACTCAGCTTCTTTCTCCCAGCATTCTGTTCTGTCTACTCTGCCTACCTAATTTTCTGTCCTATCAGAGGCCAAGCAGTTTCTTTATTACTTAACCAATGAAACAACAGATAGAAAGATGACCCTCCTCCATCAGGCACCTGTGCTCTTTTAACTGTGGCTGGGCTCTCTTTGGCAGGTTTCGTGGGGCTTGAACTGTTTGTCTCCTCCTCATCAGATGTTGTAGAGAGATCGGACATGGAGGTAAAGGAGAGGTTACCCATTTTTTAGAGGGAGATAGCAGGCAAGCAACAGTCAGAGAGAAGATGACAGTCAACAGGAGTAGATAATTGTGGTGGACATTCATGTTTTATGGTTAGTGAGGGACTTCCGTAGTTTTTTAGGGCATGGCTGTATGCCCACATGGAGTCTCCAGATGGAGGGACAGTGTTTGAGAGTCTAGGAGCTGAGCCTTGCTTCCACCTCCTGGGGGTGGGGGGCAGCCATTATGTGGAGGTACCAGGTGAACTGAAACAGAAAAAAAAATGTTCCTTCCTCATGTTCTGGCTTTGTGGGAGCCTAGCCAGTTTGGATGCTCACCTTCCTTACCAGAATGGAGGAGGGAAGATCTTGGACTTTCCACAGAGCAGGGAAACCTGACAGCTCTTCAGACTGGAGAGGGAGGGAGAGAGGAGAGGGAGGAGGGGGAGGAAAATGGGAGGCTGGGAGGAGGTGGAATTTTTTTTTTCAATAAAAAAATGTTCCTTCCTAATTGGAAAATCAGGCAAATGTGATAGACAACACAAAAGAAGAAAGAAAAAAAGAAAGGAAGAGAGAGAGAGAGAGAGAGAGAGAGAGAGAGAGAAATGTTTCCCAACACTTTTTCACCAGAGGGACCTAGGGGTCTTCTCACCAAAATACACCATCTTGGGGGAGCTGTCCAGTGCTGTAAAAAGAGGGGGATGACTAGAAATTGTTCGGGCACCAGATGTAGCTGGGTCCCAACAGCTCCCTCTGAGAAGGGTGAGAAGGAGTCAACGGCATAGACTCTGGGGGTCAGGCAAGTGGCACAGCAGACTCACTTATTGAGCGATAGGGAGAGTCTTATATACCTTCCTCCCAGCACCCAGACTGTGATCTGTTGACATTGTGTTGTTGCCCCTTATTGGTGAGGCATGGTCAGGACCTCTGACAGTGACTGCTGCTAGGCCCTCAGGGAGACTCCAGGTTGGCTCATCTCTTGCCCTTATAGGTCTTATCTTCCTACAGTCACCCAGACCTATAACCATCCCAATGCCAAATGCCTAGATGTCAGTGTAAAAATGTAATCAGTAACAGCCAGGATGTGATATTTCCACTGGAGCCTAGCAATCCTACCACAGAAGGCACTGGCTATTCCAACATAGCTGTAACCCAATATAAAAACCTTCAAAATAATCTATATTATGACAGAGACCATTAAAGAGGGTATGAAAAAAATCGTATAAATTTAGGAAAATACATACAAACAAAGAATGAATTGAATAAAATTGCTCTAGACCTCAAGACAAAAGTAGAATTAATGATGAAGACCCAAACTGAAGGAAGGCTTGAAATGAAAACAATTAGGCATTTGAGCAGAAACTACAGAGTCAAACTTCACCAACAGCTTCAGGATATGGAAGAAAAAATCTCAGCCATTGAAGACTTGATAGAAAAAAGATGGATATATTTGTCAAATAAAAATGACATCATGAAATATTCAGGCAAATGGATGAAAATAGAAAAACTTATCCCGAGGGAGGTAACTTAGACTCAAAAAGACAAACACAGTATGAATTCACTCATAAGTGAATACTGAATGTAAACGGATGAAGAATGACCAGACAACAACCTATAGCTCCAGAGAAGCTAGGGAATTAGGAGCACCCTAAAAGAGATGTATAGATCTCCCTGGGAGGGGAAATAGATGATTTCTCCCAGGTAAACTGGAGGAAAAGGGGGCAGTAGAGGGGAGGAGATGGAGGATGAGAACCATGAGGGAAGAGGATGGTTAAGTTGGGGAAGGGATGGAGTGGGAGAGCAATGACAAAGAGATCTTGAGAGAGGGAGCCATTATGAGGTTAGGGAGAAATCTGGTACTAGGGAAGTTTCCAGTAATCCGCAAGGATGACCCCAGCTAAGATTTCTAGGAATAGTAGAAGGCTTTTCCCTGTAGACAGATTGGTGAATGCCCTAACTGTCATCATACAGCCTTCATCCAGTAACTGATGAGAGCAGATACAGAGATCCACAGCCAAGCACTGATGGAGGAAGGTCGTTGGTTAAATAAAAAGAAACTGCTTGGCCCTCATTGGTTAGAAGATAGGTAGGAGGAGTAAACAGAACAGAACGCTGGGAGGAAGAAGAAGTGAGCTCAGACTCCACAGCTCTCTGCTCGGGAGCAGACACCTCAGAGAGACGCCATGCTCCCGGCTCCCAGGCAGACGCATGCGATGAAGCTCCGACCCAGGATGGACATAGGCTAGAATCTTCCTGGTAAGCGCACCTAGGGGCGCTACACAGATGATTAGAAATGGGCTAAATTAATATGTGAGAATTAGCCTAGAAGAGGCTAGATAGAAATGGGCCAAGCAGTGATTAAATGAATACAGTTTGTGTGTTGTTATTTTGGGCATAAGCTAGCCAGGCAGCCAGGGTGCTGGGGAAGCAGCCCCGCCGCTCTTATTACTACAGATTGGCGCCCAGACGTGTAGACAACTGAATCCACTGAAAGCCTGAGAAAGCTTGGGAAAGAGAAGAGCATGTTTTTTTTTGGTAGCTGCAATTTAATAGAGGCTTCCTGACTCAACTTTAGCTGCCAAACCCTGCAGCTCATTAAGAGGTCCTGCCACAAAACACTTAAATGGTGTTGCCAAAAAGCTGAACGCATGCTTTTCGGTTTTCAGCCGTAGCAGGAAAAAAGCTGCGCCATTTAAAAATGGCGGCTTTCTGGGCGGTCCTGCCAGGGCAAACTCTGACTCTTTTACACAGGCGGTTCGTGTGGTTTGCAAGGGCAGGCTGCTGATGCTCGCCTGCTGGCAGGAACCTTGAAATGCCATAGAGTTGTGGCAGTAAACATGGCTACAGCCAGTACCTCAGCCATGAGGCTGGAAAGCTAAGGAATGGGCTGGATCCAGCCATCAAAGCCACGCCTTTAGTCCTACTGAGATTGTTTGGTAAATTAAAGACTCATGTGGTCAGAAAAAGAGAGATTCAAGACAAAGAAAATTTTTAAATGGTTTACATTGTGTTAAAAAAATATATGCAGACTAAAAGTTGAAGTTCTTAAAGTAAAAAACAAAAAAAAAAGGAAGAGAGTTGTTGTGTGTGGTAGTACACACCTTTAATCCCAACACTTGGAAGGCAGAGGGAGATTGACCTCTGTGACTTCAAGGTGTGGTAGCACATGCCTTTAATCCCAGTGCCTAGAAGGCAGAGACAAACAGATCTCTGTGAGTTCAAGGTGTAGTAGTGTACACCTTTAATCCCAATGCCTGGGAGGCAGAGACAGGTGGATCTCTGAGAGGTCCAGAACAGCCTGGTCCACAGAGTTATTCCAGGTCAAAGATACAGAGAACCTGTCTCAAAAAGCAAAAAGTTAAAAGTAAAAATAAATGAAATAGAGGTTAAAACAAAGGTGTACAAAGATGGAAAATACACAGAGAATGTTGATACTGTATGCTATTATGCTCTCTTTAAATTATTTAAATGCTGAGGAAGGAACAACAGATGCTAAAAGATATTTATTTATAAATGCTGCTGAACTAATCCAACATAGATATTTTGATGCCTTGACTTTGAAATTTAGACCTAAGGACATGATGCTTTGGAAAAGAGTTTCTTATTATGTTTTCGCAGAGGATGAGACCCTGTTCATTTCTTCTATTCCGATTTGGTATGATGGACCACACCCTCCTGAAGGGTTGGTGTGAACACCTTCAGAAAATTGCTTCGCTCAACTGCCAACTGAGATGAAACTAGCACACAGGTTATACCATGAAAGATCTAATTAACGACGCCCCCATTCAGCAGGAAGCAGTTTGGAGAGAAATAACTGTGCCCATATTCCCAGAAAATGTTTATAAATGTTCTTTTACATTTAAAGGGGGATATGATATAGGTATGAATAATTTGCATTAGTATAGATTTTGCTTTATTGATAGAGATTTACGGTCAATTTTGTTATATGTATATGTATTTCTGATATTGATTAAGGTATTGTGATTGTGTAGTTCATTATTAAAATGTAATGTATAATTAGGAAATATAGGTTGTTAATGGATAATCATAAATAATAGTCATGTTTGTAGTCATGTTAGTTAATATTTTCTAGATGTGCGTAGATATATTTTAGATAGGCATTCTTCATATTTTTCAAAGATTATAGAATGTGTCATTTTAAATGTTTTAATAACTGAGGACTTTTCATGACAATGAGACACTCTGCTCCTGGTAGCACCAATCTACTTCAAGAGGAAGATGGGCATTGAAGAGGCACCTTATGGAGTTTGATAGCCATTTGGGCAAGAAACTGCTCTTGCCTGGACTATTGCATAAACTGGACACAGAGAACCCACAGAGAGAGGACTGCTGAACTTGCCTAAGGTGAGATGATCTTTTGGGGTTCCTGATTCATGAAAGAGTCTACGAGACATTTGCAGGACACAACAGATAGTGACTGAACTGACTTTGAATTTTCCTACTTTATGGAAATGTCTGCTGGATACCATGGGCCTGAAGGCTGAAGATGGATGCCCCAACGGTACAGAGGAACTTTGGGTGACTGTCCAGGCAGCGAGATGTCTCTGCCATTTCTAGAGTTTTAAAAGTTGCTTTTTTCTTGTTTGCTTAGGTAGTATTGTATCTTTCTGGAGTCTTTGATGGAGTTAAGAATAGTTAGTTATAGTTATAGTTTTCCTTAGTTATTGTAGCGGCGTAAACGAATGCAGACAGATTGTAAAAATATATATAGTTTTAATGTAGAAATAGACTTACAGAACCACCGTTCCAGCGGAAACCAGGAAAGCAGAAGCAAGCGCTCGGAGCTTGCTCGCCAAATTTATAGGCAGACATTAGCCCGAGGCGAACACGCCCCCTAAGGGGCGGGACTTATCCCTACATCTCCCCTTTTTGTCTAAATAAGACAGAACTAAACCAAATACAACTACATACAATAACAACAAATAATAAATATAACAAACAATATTGAGAACAAAAGCTTTGCTAAACATTCTATCTCAAGGAGTCCAAATAATGTAAAGAGTAACTACAATTATATAATCTTCAACTCAGTCAAAGATCTGAGAAGGGAATAAACACTACTCAACAAACGAGATATATCCAAAATGTGCAACAATTGACAGAGACAACTGACTACCTGGGCAATCACCCAAAGTCTCGTTTGCAACGTTGAGTCAACCAATTTTGGCTAAGGCCTAACATAACTGACATACCATTATTAAAGGCAAGAAACTTTTCAAAACTATCTTACCCTGTCTTGGCAGGATATGACAGTCCTGTTTTATCCATTGATGCACGCTCTGTATCTGTGTCAGTGGTTGAGGTATGGGCATTTCTTTGCCCAAAGGCCAGTTCTGCCAAATAGAAAGGCTCCAGGTGGAGTGTTTTTGGTGCTCAACATTTTCTCGGGAATAGAGCGGTGTTGCCAGGAGCAATTGTGTCTCACTATCACGAAACTCTGAGTTAGATTAAAGGCCATTTTCTACAGCTCTTTGAAGAGGTTGAAGATTATCTATACTGAGTATAATCTCTATATATCTAAAGAACCTGATTAGTCTAATTATAAATGACAAACTTAGATGACAATTAGTCTATATAATTCTCAATATCTATCTAACTTAAAAAATAAGACAATAAACGACTGTGAAACAAATGAGGACAATGACCTCCAAATATAAACAATGTACAAATATACATTGCAGTAGGTAAATATATATCAATACACAAATATTATATAAGTATCTTAATCAGAGGTAGAAATGTACACTGCAATATGGTAAATATATACAATATATATATATATATCAATACAATATATGTCAATACATAAAAATGTTTTAAACAGAGGTAGAAACATGCATGCGTACAATAGTCAATATAATTTAACTTTGTATCAATATACAAGAATCTATACCAATATATTTGTCTATTATCCCATCATCCCTCTTTTTTTTTTTTCGAAATGATCCCTGAGCTTATAAAATTCCTCCCCCAACCCTCAATCATATACTAATTATAATCAACCCCTTAATAATGTCCCTAAACCCAAGGGCAAACTTTACTGGGAGAGGGGACGTCGTTCTCTAGAATTACTTCCAGCTGTCATGGGGGCGACGTTCTTTCTGGGGGATCCTGTGAAAGTAAAATGATGGTTAAATTTCAAGATAATGTCTTTTAAAATTGCAAATAGTCTCTGAGTATTTTCGTGCAGGTCTGGCCAAAATGTTGTATAAGATGTGCACCATTTCAGCTAAGCAAGTTGGAACTGTCTTGTGCAGCTGGTACCCAAAGCAGGTCTTGTAGTAGCGCTATCAGTATCATGACGTCATATCAACCAGGTGGAGTTGTTGTTATGGGGCCCCATCTTCTTCCTGGAAACTTCAAATGTCACTTCAGGAAAAACTCATTGTTCATTATGAAAAACTTAAACATTAATCATATAGACATATATAGACATATATATATATATTCAATGAAAGACATGATAGATATATTCAATGAAAAGTATGATAGATATGAAGAAAAGAAAAGATGTTTTCTAAACTCATATTTCTTTCTGTCCCATATCATGGCTCTTGACATGAGACAGAAACTCCAGAAACTCTGGGTTTTTCTCTTACTAACAGGCTTGGAATTGGAGAGGGACTGAGCCAGAGTCCAACTTCAAAACCAGCTTTATAAATTTAGAAATATGGTTTAATATTACTTACACAACCCATTCAGTTGTCTTGATATTTCCTATTGGGCAGGTATTTTTCCACCTGTCAGTATCCAAACATCCAGGGTCCCTTGAATTTCTCAAAGATGAGTGTTTTCCTGTGGAGATAAGAACAGAACCCTGCCCCCATTCTATATGTTTTTCTTACCACCTGTATGAATATCATCGTTGTGGATGAGTTGTCATTTCTCCTTTCCAAGAGGTTTCTCCTCTTCAAATCGAAACTTTATTAATTTTGATGGTATCCACAATTTTTCTTCTCCTGTGGAAACAAGAGCAAAACCCCTTCCCCAATGTAGCACATCTCCTGGCTTCCACTGAGAGGTCAGCACATCTTTGAAATAAATCGGTTGATTTAGTTCAGTAGACTTTTCCATTATCCAATGTCTTTCTGCTGCTGTCGTTCCTTTCTCATTAGCGTTAAGAAAATTCAAGGTTAATAAAGCATTATGTAATCTATTTCTGGGGGTATTTTCAGTCCCTTTCTGTTTGTTCAGCATATCCTTTATAGTACGATTTGATCTTTCTATATCTGCCTGACCTGTAGGATTATTTGGTATACCTGTAATGTGTTTTATATTATAATAATCAAAAAAGCGTTTCATTTTCTTAGATACATATGCTGGACCATTATCTGTCTTTATTTGCGCAGGTATACCCATGATGGCCATAACTTCCAATAAATGTGTGATTACTGAATCAGCCTTTTCTGAGCTCAGGGCAGTAGCCCATTGAAAACCTGAATATGTGTCTATGGTGTGGTGTACATATTTTAATTTGCCAAATTCTGCAAAGTGGAACACATCCATCTGCCAGATTTCATTCCTTTGGGTGCCCTTTGGATTAGCCCCTGCAGGCAGTGGCGTTTGGTTATAGAAAGAGCAAGTAGGGCATTTCTTTACAATCTCCTTAGCTTGTTGCCATGTAATTGAAAACTCTTTCTTCAAACCTTTGCTATTAACATGATGTTTTTTATGAAATTCAGAGGCTTGTAGCACACTACCAATCAATAATTGATCAATTTCTGCATTACCTTGTGCTAGAGGACCTGGCAGACCCGTATGGGATCGGATGTGTGTTATGTACATAGGGCAAAGCCTGTTCCTGATCAAATCTTGAACCTGGAGGAAAAATGAGGTTAGTTCAGTATCATCAGGTATAAATTCAGCAGTTTCAATATGTAAAATAACTCTTTCTGCATATTGTGAATCTGTAACTATATTAATAGGTTCTTTAAAATCCCTTAGCACCATAAGAATGGCATATAATTCCGCCTTCTGGACAGAAGTATACGGACTTTGTTCCACCTTATCCAAGTCTTCTGATTTGTAACCTGCCTTCCCTGATTTATTGGCATCAGTATAGAATGTACGGGCTCCAGTTATTGGAGCATCACGGACGATTCGAGGAAGAATCCAAGAAGTTCTCTTTATGAAGTTAAGCCGCTTGCTTTTTGGATAGTTGTTATTAATGTCTCCCAAAAAATTAGCACAAGCTCTTTGCCATGGTTCATTATCTTCCCATAATTTCTTTAGTTCATCAGCAGTGAAAGGCACTATAATTTCTGCTGGGTCTATGCCTGCTAGTTGACGAAGTCTCAGCTTGCCTTTTATAATTAACTCAGAGACTTTTTCCACATAAGTTTTCAGTTTCTTACTTGGTTTATGTGGTAAAAAGATCCATTCCAAAATAATATCATCTCTCTGCATTAAAATTCCTGTAGGAGAAATTTTTGATGGTAGTATGACGAGAATACAATCGAGCTCTGGATTCACCCTGTCCACATGTGCCTGTTGTAATTTTTCCTCAATCATTGTCAGTTCCTTTTCTGCTTCAGCTGTTAATTCTCTGGGACTGTTTAAATCCTTATCACCATCCAAGGTTTTGTTCAAATGAATTATTAGATCAGGTGTTATTCCAATAGCTGGTCGTAGACTGGAAATGTCTCCTAACAGTCTTTGAAAGTCATTAAGAGTCCGTAGGCGATCTCTCCTAATTTGTGCTTTTTGTGTCTTAATTTTTTGCAAACCTATTTTATAACCTAAATAATTAACAGAATCTCCCTTCTGAATCTTTTCAGGAGCTATTTGCAATCCCCATTTAGGTAAAAGTATCTTTATTTCTTCAAACAGTCTGTTCAAGGTATCCATGTTTGAATCGGATAACAAGATGTCGTCCATGTAATGGTATACTATAGATCTGGGAAATTTCTTGCGTATTATTTGCAATGGTTGGTTCACAAAATATTGGCACAGGGAGGGGCTATTTAACATACCCTGGGGGAGAACGGTCCAGTGGAACCTCCTCGAAGGTTGAGAATTGTTATAAGTAGGCACTGTGAAGGCCAATTTTTCTCTATCTTCTTTTTGCAAAGGTATAGTGAAAAAACAATCCTTTAAATCAATAACTATGAGAGGCCATCCTTTTGGTAATAAAGAGGGCAAAGGAATTCCAGATTGCAGAGGGCCCATAGGTTGAATAACCTTGTTGATGGCCCTGAGACCTGTCACCATTCTCCATTTACCTGATTTTTTCTTAACCACAAATACAGGAGAATTCCAAGGGCTGGTAGATTCTTCTATATGTCCAGCATCTAATTGTTCTTGTACCAGCTGTTCTAAAGCCTGTAACTTTTCCTCAGCTAAAGGCCATTGCTTTGTCCATATTGGTTTCTCAGTCAACCATTTTAGAGGCAAGGCTGTTGGTATCTCTGAAGGGACATCAATTGCTTGTTCTTGTACAGCTCGAATGGCCGGTTTTCTCCGTTTGTAATATCTTTTAATATTATTCTCAGAAATATAGGCTCTAGATTTAGCAGGAATGTTAATTTCGGTATTCCATTGTTGTAATAGGTCACGACCCCATAAATTCATTGCGATATTGGCTACATATGGCTTTAATTTTCCTATTTGTCCCTCTGGCCCTATACATTCAACCCATCTCGTGCTCTGCCTTACTCGAGATAGGGTTCCAATTCCCAGGAGCTGAACATTTACATTCTGAAGAGGCCAATACGGATGCCAAGATTCTGGGGTAATGATAGTTACATCAGCACCTGTTTCCAGCAGGCCAGTAATAAAAATGCCATTTACACACACTCTCAGTTTAGGTCTTTGATCATTTATCGAAGTTTGCCAAAACACACGTAACTTATCTTTCTGATCATTATTGCTTGTAACAGTAGGCATGGGGCTTCCTAATTGTCCTGATGAGGCACGTTCTCTGCAGAAACTGGATATGACTGAACCATGTTTGCCATGGGGGCCTGTGAGGCCCCCCCTCTCATGTTTCCCGACTGTATCAGGTTGCCTTGTCTATCTCTTGTAGACCTGCATTCATTTGTCCAATGTCTGCCCTTTCCACATCTTCTACATAAACCTGAAGGCTGAGTCCTCCTATTTCTGTTATTTCTAGAAGATGCATTATTATTATTATTATTATTTCTGAAAGATGCATTATTATTATAATTATTATTATTATTATTTCTGAAAACCCGTTGTCTACAATTCCTTTTCATATGACCCATTTTGCCACAATTAAACATTTGGTATTCTGGTGTCTCCTTTTACCATTGGAAATTGCTTCTTCTACCCATGCTTCAGTGCCATAATCAAATGTATCAACATTGAGTGTATGCAAGACCCATTCTTCCAAAGGCGCTGATCTGAGTTTTAAAGGCCCCAAAATTCTTTTGCATTCCACATTTGCATTTTCATAAGCCAAAGACTCAATCATTATACGTCTTGCTTCTGGGTCAGATATCCCTATTTGTACAGCCTTAGTTAATCTTTGTAAAAAGTCACTAAAGGGTTCTCTCTGACCCTGTTTAACTCTGACAAATGATTCCATTCTCTGTCCTGGGTCTTGTACCCTGTCCCAAGCCCTTAAGGCTGCTGTAGTACACATGGAGAGTGTGTTTTCATCCAAATTAGCTTGTTCCTGAGGATCGGAAAAGGGCCCTTCACCTAGAATTTGATCTAGGGAAATGTCAATTCCCTTCGCTTTTTCCTGCTGTTCTAAGAGTCTAGCCTCTTGCCTGAATAAGCATTTCCATTTCAATTGCGGTCCACTCTCGAGTACCGCAGAGCTCAGCTGGAGCCAGTCCGAGGGGTTGCTCTGCTTGTCATGGCCCAAGATCTTAGCATCTCTTTAACAAAAGAGGCTTGCATCCCAAAAGTCATGACAGCCTGTTTTATTTCCTTGAGATCCTTCATATGGACAGGCTCCCATGTATCCTCCTTGATGACCCTAGGGTTTTTGGAACCAATCACCTTCTCTGTTGTTATTACTGGAAAGGCAGGTAGAGCTGTAGGTAGAGCTTTGTGGAAATTGTCCCGGAGAGACTTACCCACAGATGTAGTTAAAATTTGCCTTTCTACCCTTTGCTCTTCTTCATCAGAATTTAGAAATTCCTCAATCTTTTCAATTCTATTCACCATTGCCTTCTGCAATGTCTGAATCTCCTGTCCAGAATTATGTTCCAAAGCCTTCATTGAGGATTCTAATGTATGAAGTTTGTCCGTTAGAGATAACATCTCATCTTTGGACACAGTTTTTATGGCATAAACCGTGCCTTCTTGTATTGACAATCTTTCCGTCAATCTGTCATAAGCTTTAGACAAAATCCGATTGTCACATTCAGCAGTTTTGATTCTCTCAGTTAATGTTTCATTTCCTACAGAAAGGGACTGAATCTTATGGTCCAGATCAGCTGTTCCCTCTTCCATACTAATGAATTTCTCCTTAACATCAGCCTGAAGAACTTCAAACTGATTCTTGAGAAGATTGTTATCAGCCTGGAGAACTTCAAACTGATTCTCGAAAAGATTGTTATCAGTCTGGAGAACTTCAAACTGATTCTTGAGAAGATTGTTATCATTCTCAATTGTTTTTAAGCGTTCAATCTCTGCCTTAAGAATCCTGGATTCATCTCGTAAAGACTTTATCATATTTCTATTATCAAACCATTTGGTGCCAATGAAAACTACGAATCCCAGAAGGATCCATAGATGTGGGGTGATAGACACCTCTTGTAAAATCTCCCACATGGTACAATTAAAAAAATTGTTAAATTCTTGAACAGTAATGTATTCAGACATTTTATTTATAAAAGAAAAATTTTTTACCTGCAATGATCGGTTCCTGCCAGTGGTGGTTTCTGTGTTTTTGGAGCCTGTCCTAGAACTAGCTCTTGTAGACCAGGCTGGACTCGAACTCACAGAGATCCGCCTGTCTCTGCCTCCCAAGTGCTGGGATTAAAGGCGTGCACTACCACTGCCTGGCCGGCCTCAAACTCACAGAGATCCGCCTGCCCTTGCCTCCCAAGTGCTGGTATCAAAAGCGTGCGCCACCACTGCCCGGCCAAGTCACTTTGTATCAGACCAAATCTGACGCTGTGGCAGCTTTTGTTGCAAAACCGCAGGTACTTGAGCTTCTGCTAATTCAGGCAGTGGGGTTCCGCTGCAAAACTTAGCCAAGGCAGGCAGAATGGGCCTGTGTCTCCGAGTATGTCTCGGACTCAGCACTGGGGCCTGAGTCACGAACTGAAAAACAGCACCCGGGAGGGTGCTGTGTTAGCTAGCGGGCTACCCGCTTGAGTCGGGGGCAAAATAGCCCGACGTTGGACGCCAAAATGTAGCGGTGTAAACGAATGCAGACAGATTGTAAAAATATATATAGTTTTAATGTAGAAATAGACTTACAGAACCACCGTTCCAGCGGAGACCAGGAAAGCAGAAGCAAGCGCTCAGAGCTTGCTCGCCAAATTTATAGGCAGACATTAGCCCGAGGCGAACACGCCCCCTAAGGGGCGGGACTTATCCCTACAAGTTATGAAAAAGATTATTGTAACTTTTACTTGATAACTGTTTTGTTATATGTAATTTTGCTATGTTAAAGTTAAAGCCTTTTTTTTGTTTAAACTGAAAAAGGGGAAATGATGGAGGAAGGTCATTGGTTAAATAAAAAGAAACTGCTTAGCCCTCATTGGTTAGAAGATAGGTGGGAGGAGTAAACAGAACAGAACGCTGGGAGGAAGAGGAAGTGAGCTCAGACTCCATAGCTCTCTGCTCCGGAGCAGACGCCTCAGAGAGTTGCCATGCTCCCGGCTCCCAGGCAGACGCATGCGATGAAGCTCTGACCCAGGATGGACATAGGCTAGAATCTTCCTGGTAAGCGCACCTAGGGGCGCTACACAGATGATTAGAAATGGGCTAAATTAATATGTGAGAATTATCCTTGAAGAGGCTAGATAGAAATGGGCCAAGCAGTGATTAAATGAATACAGTTTGTGTGTTGTTATTTCGGGCATAAGCTAGCCAGGCAGCCAGGGTGCTGGGGATGCAGCCCCACCGCCCTTATTACTACAAAGCACCAGGCTGAGCTCTGGGAGTCCAGTCGAAGAGCGAGAGAGGGAGGAAGGATTATATGAACAAAGGGCATCAAGATAATGACAGAGAAATCCAGAGACAGCTGAACAAATTTCCTGGGAAACTGAGGGTGCTGAAAGCAGCAGAGCTGATCCCCTCCCCCCACATCTACCATGTGGTTTCATGAATGAGGCAGCAATTGGGAGAGATGGCCCTGCACCTAGCCTGGGCAAAACAGTGGAGCTGTCCCTGGAGGTGTGAGTGAGAAAGACCCTGGGATCTGAGAACAGGAGGATAGGTTGCCTTGGAAGGCCTGGCTGAGGCAATGTTGAAGAGCTTGATACGAGGGTGGGATGGGGTGAATGACAAAGGGGAAAGCTGGTGTTCTGACCAGTCTAGCTGACACCAAGCCCTAAATTTTTATTTGCTTTGAGGGAAGAGGTTTTAAGGATGATTGTTGTAGCAGGGGACAGGCAGATGGGCGAGTTCAGAATGCATGATGTGAAAAGCACAAAGAATCAATAAAAGTTAATAAGAAAAAAGAAAGAAAATAAGGCCTTTCTTAATGTACAGGTTTAATAAACAAATTCTGAAAAGATAGTCATCTCTTCTTTCTTTTCATTTTTATTAAGATTTTTTAAAATACAATCTTTTCTCATTTTACGTAATTATCCCCATTCCCACTCCTTCCCCTCCTCTTGCTTCTGCTTCCCTCTCCACCTTCCTGACCCTACCTCCCCATCCATTCTTCAGAATGTGTAAGACTTCTTATGGGGAGTCAACAAAGTCTAACACTTTTCCTCCTCCCTCCTCTTCTCCCCTCCCCCTTCCCTTCCACCCTCTTTTCTCCCCCCTTCCTAATTTTCTCAGGAGGTCTTGTCTGTTTCCCCTTCCCAGGGGGAATCAATGTATGTTTCTCTTAGAGTTCTCCTTGTTACCTAACTTCTTCGAATCATGGACTATAGGCTGATTATTCTTTGCTTTACATCTAATATCCACTTATCGAGTAAGTACATACCATGTTTGTCTGTCTGGGTCTGAGTTACCTCACTCAAGATGTTTTTTTTCTAGTTCCATCCATTTGCATGCAAATTTTAAGATGGCATTATTTTTTATCACTGAGTAGTATCCCATTGTGTAAATGTACTACATTTTCTTCATCTACTCTTCAGTTGAGGGGCGTCTAGGTTGTTTCCAAGTTCTGTCTATTATGAATAATGCTGATATGAATGCAGTTGAGGAAATGTGTTTGTGGTATGAGTATGTCCTTTGGATATATGTGCAAGAGTAGTGTACCTGAGGTAGATTGATTCCTAATTTTCTGAGAAACTGGCATACTTATTTCCAAGTTTATACTCTCACCAGCAATGTAGGAGTGTTCTTTTTACTCCACATCCTCTCCAGAATAAGCTATCACTTGTATTTTTGAGCTTAGCCATTCTGACCTGTGTAAGATGGTATCTCAGAGTTGTTTTGATTAGCATTTCCCTGATGGTTAAGGACATTGAGCAATTCCTTAAGTTTTTTGGCCATTTGCAATTCTTCTTTTGAGAATTGTCTGTTTAGATCACTACCCCATTTTTTGATTGTATTATTTCATAGTTTTATGTCTAATTTCTTGAGTTCTTTATATATTTTGGCGCTTAGTCTCTAATGTGTGGTTAGTGAAGATCTTTCATCATAGTAGACTTCCCTTTTGTCTTAGTAACTGTGTCCTTTGCCTTACAGAAGCTTCTCAGTTTTAGGAGGTTCTATTTATTAATTGTTGCTTTCAGTAACTGCCCCTACACATATTTGTATAATGCTTGGGAACCAGACTAAAGACACTGCTTCTGGAACGTGATCATGGATAGAGAGACTGCTTTTTGTCGTAGCTTTTATTGGATGTGTTATTTGACAACCTCAAATATGTAAAAAGTACACTGACCTCATCCTAATACCCACCTTCTCTATTTTCCCTCTCAACCCCATTACACACTTGGTTCTTAATAGTTACCCTCCTCACACTTGTAGCTTTTGTTGTTCTGGTTTTGGTACCAACTGATTAGAGATTCTGTATTTTAACAGTCTTTTGCTTATTGCTTTTCTTTTTTTTTTAGCAAGAGAAAGAATCTCTGTCAGCCCAATGGATGTATTAGCCATTCTGAGGAGCTACGCCTGTGCAGATATAGGAAAATCACCTCTCTCCCACTAGGAAGATGGGAAGAAACCTTACTCTACATATTGGATTAATATGTAGGTGGCATACAGGATTGACCTCAAGTAAAGGAGATTCTAACTCCACTCTGATGGAGACCTGTGTACTGTTGGAGAATTATACTTTTAAAATGGGATTTTCTATTCAAGAACAACGAGCTAATGACAGGAACTTCTATTCTTGAAGGCTCCAAACGAAAGGTAGATGATTTATGAATTTCAAAAAACAAGCAAACAAACAAACTCTGGATAGAAATCTTGTGGGTGGCAATCTAATGCTTCTCCTCTTTTTCCAACTGTTATTATTATTCCACATTGTTCTAGGGGACATTATCTGCCCCAGGGAAAGATCATAAGAATCCAGAGGGGACGGCAACTGCATTTCAAAAAGACTTTTAAGAACTCATAACTGAAACATTTTTATTAAAAACTGAAAGAGGGTTTAAGTTAGGCAAACTTTTCTAGAGTGGAAAGCCTCTTTTACTTTGGAGAGAATGATTTTGAATATCAAAATCTGAGCACTAATATATTCTATGTGTGAAACATAAATGTGAACTATGGGGCTGCGATAAATTCAGGGTTTGCTGTTTGAATAACAAAAAGAATACAACCTTTGGAGAAGACAGCCTTGCAGTCAGTGGGATACTGGGAAGCAGACGCTCATCCCTGCCCCCAGCTAAACTGTGATGCCCTCATCAAGGACAGAAAGGAGTGATTGACAAAGGGGAGTGTGAATATTCCTCACTTTCCAGAGCAGTCTCTCAGAAAGACTTGGGTCCTGGCAGGGAGGAGTAGGTAGTGAGGTGTTAGGTGGATGATTTGGGGATTCCAAGTTGACTCTAGTTCACTACATCATAGGACCATAAACACAGTTGAACAGTTGAAGACTATACGAGGGTAATGGAGGCATGGTGGACATAGAATGGCCATTTACTGGTCACAAGCAAGACACGAAGTGCAGGAATCACTTGGCATGACACTAAGGTTGACTGTGGGTCGTGTACCTTCCTGGAATCTATCAAGTGGAGGTAGAAATGAGGAAGGATGAGGTTCCTTTTCCTTCAAGGTTGGAGATGTTTTCTGGAACTGAATTTACTACAGGACCTTGTGAGGAAAAGCAGAGAGAAAGCAAAAAGCAGAACCTCAAAGTATTTTTGTTACTCAACCTGGATTTCTCATCATTGACTAACTGGGTTTACATAAAAACTCTAGGTAGTTTTTCCTGCATCAGGAGTATTAGGAGTTCTGAGTGACAATGCAGATGGAAGGTTGGAACTTTCTAACATTTATTTACCTGCACACATATTATACTGCATGTACTACGGCTTTGCATATTTTATTTGATATTTCTGTATTTTGACAACATTTAACAAAGAAAATAATGTGTACTCATGTATCCTTTGTGGATATTGAAGTTAATTTCTCAGTACAATAGAATACTTTGATTTGCTCAATAATTATCCCTGCTAATTACTAATTCATTCATCACTTATTTTTTCTCAGAAATTGAAACTAAGATTTATATCCATTGTTCTTTTTTTTTCATTTTTTGAGAAAAGGAAGAGTAAATAGTCTATTATTATTTCATTTCTGACTCAGTCAATTGAAGTTGATGGAAGTCTTCATGCTGGAATTCCTTACTATTTACATTGCTCAGTTTTTCAATGGTAATGGAATCATTTAATTTATTTTACAAAGGAGTTATCCTGGCTTAAATTTCCACCTAATCCCTTTCTTTGGCTTGGTGACTTGGCTTACAAGGGGGAGAAGGAGACTCAAAGAACTTTCTCTAAATTCCCTCAGCTCCTCTTAGCCCTCCTCACCATGTCATCTAACACTTTGACTCAACTCTCAAGAAGTCTTCAGAAGATTATTATTATTATTATTATTATTATTATTATTACTATTATTTGGTTTTTTGAGACAGGGTTTCTCTGTAGCTTTGGAGCCTGTCCTGGAAGTAGGTCTTACAGACCAGGCTGGCCTTGAACTCAAAGAGATCCTTCTGCCTCTGCCTCCCGAGTGCTGGGATTAAAGGTGTGCGCTACCACCACCTGCCCCACCCCCATTTTTTGAGAAGATTTTTTTCTAACCTTTCCTGATTTGACAATTTTACAGAATTCTCAGCAATCTTCTCCCTCACATACATCCTCTTCCCTCTTCCTTTCTGTGACTTAAAACAATTTTTTTCTATGAAGGATATTTTTATTATTAGCCTCAGAAACCCCTCTCCTCCATTTGGCTTCCCTTCAGTAAGAAGCAAAGAATAGCCCAAGTCACTTGCATTCTGATGATATGACCAGACTCTCAAGACTATCCTATGCTGATTAGAAAGCTTTTACATTGAATGTGTCCTTCTCTCTTCAGGACCTTTACTTAGCTTCCCTTCATTAGGAGTTCCACCTGTGGCAGATAGGAGACCTGGAGCTCCTTTGGAGTTCGTGTGTGGCTGCTTGAAGATAGTTTGGGAAGTTTTAGTTCATTCGAGATCCATTTCTTAAAAGATCTCTTTAGTTTTTGCATTGCATATCTTATTAAAACACAAGGCAGTTAGATGTTTGTATATTTCCCTCCTACTCACCACTTGCTCAAGCAACTAATTTATATTAAGAGAATATTCCATTGAGTAATGTTTAGTGTGTGGTTTATAATTCAATGAGAAATAGATTGGTTCCTTTAAATTTAAGCTTGGAATGAACATAAGATCATACTTTGACCTTGTAATTATCTTTTGGAGTAGGGCCAATGGCTGTCTGTGCACAGGTCTTGCAAGTGACCTGTGTTTTTATTATGTTAACAAAGAGGCTGAGGAAATAGAATGGAATTATGAAAGGCTGGCTCCCAGTTCCACTTTTGCCCTCTCCCTGGCCTTGGCTATGATGTATAAAACTCCTAATCACATGAAACCCTGGCAATATAACTTTTCCTATCAAGTTCCATAAGAAAAAGATGAAACTATTTGGACATAAATTAACAACTATGATAAGGATTTTCGCCCCATTACTCTCTGTAGAGCATCCTGGACTTCTTTGTTTCTCAGACTATATACAACAGGATTTAGTAGAGGTGTTATAACAGAGCAAGTCACTGTGATCAGCTGGTCCTGGTTCCTGGTATTCTCTGACTTGGGCTTGAAGTAGACAATGGAAGCACAACCATAGTAGATTGTTACCACAGTGAGGTGGGACATACAGATAGCAAAAGTTTTCTTCTGGCTGTCAACTGAGTCAATCTTGAGAATGGTGGGCATCATGAGGACATAGGAGATGCATAGGAAAGTGGCAGGTGCTGTGATTGCCTGGAGACTGAGAACTAATGTCAAGATGTCTTTGATGACTGATATTGCACAGCCACATGCAAAACAAGTCGGTCATCACAGAAGAAATATTTAATCAGTGAGTTGCAAAAGGGCAGCCTATAAATGGATGTAGCCTAAACTAGTGAGAGAAGGAACCGCATGGCACAGACTGAAGATGTCAGGATGGCACATACACTCCAATTCATGATGGCACTATAATGAAGTCCATTGTAGATAGCCACATAACAATCATAACCCATGACTGCTAACAGCAGACAGCTGGTGATTCCAAATCCGAGGAAAACATAGAGCTCCATCTCACAGCACTCCAGGAAGATTGTTTGGCTTAGAACCACAGGCTACCAAGCATTTGTGGGGTGATAACCAGGGACCAGAAGCTCTTTTCAGAGAACACTTAAGAAAAATACATGGGGATATGAAGGTTCTGGTCAATACAGATAATGGTCACAATGATGACATTGCCAGCCAGAGTCAGGATGTGCAGGACAAAGAAGACAACAAAGAGTGTGAATTGGTAAGTGGTATTTTTTTTTTTAGTTAAAATGCTATTTTTATTTACTGGAATTTTATTTATTTATTTTTTTTAATTTATTTTGTTTTTTAGTTGTTGAAAAAAATTTCAGCCTCCTCCTGGTTTCCCATTTCCCTCCCCCTCCTCCCACACATCGCCCCTTCCCCCCACTCCTGTCCCCCTCTACCCCTCCCCCCACCCACAGGGCAGGGAATCTGGACTGCTCTTCATTCTTAAGAGGGAGGGGGAATGGAGTGAGTTGGTATTCTTACAAATTGGATAAATTCTATAAAACAAACTCCCTTATCTCTGTGCACTTGGCTCTCTTCATTGAGGACCTTAGATCCAAAAGATAAAGAGAAGGTCAACACTATGTCTTCCTGTCAGGGATGACCCTGAGTACCCTGCAGAGCAATGATCCTATAAAGTAGGATCAATTCAAAACTGCCTGGATGGAGCTGTAAGGAAATTTAATCCATAAAGTCCTCATTTCCTAAGAACAGCACCCTAAACCCAATCACTAGAACTTACATTTTAAAAATATGTAAATAAGAGGAAGTTATTGTAGGAATTGCTTGTAATCGCAATACTGAGGAGATGGAGACAGACAGAAGTCTGGGGTTCACTGACTTGTTAGCCTAGAACAGAGTTCTAGGCAAATAAAGACTGACTTAGAAAACTAAAAAATGTAAGTCTAAGTTGATGTCTAAACAATAATAGCTGTGGTTGGCACATGGTTTCCTCACCTGTACTCATGCATACACGTGCATACATGTCTGCATAAACATGTGCACCTGCATGAAAAAGAGCACTCACAAAATGAAATTAAATAACTACAAAAATGTCAACTCATTTCACCAGAAATGGTAGACTGTCTCCTTAAACTAGAAATGCGGATAGAATTTAATTAGCTTCACCTAAGAACCTGACGTAAAGTATTCTTTCTATGTACATCTTGATCTTTTATATAATGATTGTGAATAGGCTATGAAATTTGTTTTGAATGTCTCTTAAAATTAGATTATCTTTTAGAAAATAATCGCATTCTTAAGAGTAAAGCATAAACAATTCATATGTTTTCAAAAACAAAATAGATAATTCGAAAAAAGTTGATGTTTGGGATTCTAATCCATGGTTACAAGAGCTCACGATGATACCTGGGAACTATTTTTTGTTTTTGTTTTTTTTTCATATCTGGGAACTATTTTGAACCAAATAGTAACAAAATAATGATATACCAAAACATGTGTGATTTACACAGAAGATTACTAGATGTAAAATTATTCCTTAAGATGTTTATTTTTTAAAAAGGCTAAAATATCAGAATGTTCATCTCATAAAAATTTAAAAAAAGACAAAAATTAAATTAAGAAGAAAAATAATAGGAAGTAGATGATAATAACATAAAATAAGAATAGAATAATAAGACATATAAAGGCAAATGTTTATAAGTGTGAATGTAGGATGTTAGTGAAATTAACCAAGAAAATAAGAGAAGACATGAATAAACTTTTTAAATAATCAATAAAGAACATAAGTCAAGAAGATTTAGAGTCCCAGAAATGAGGGAAAGTAGCTTCACAATTTTATTTCAATATAATTTTAGTGAAATGTAATGGTTACATTCCTAGGAATCTGTCACTGATATTTAATTGAGAAAACTTGTACTCGGCACTATTGTTGAGCCAAAACCTGTGCCTAGTCAGGTTCTACGTCCCATTGGAGAACCTACAGCAATCATTCTTTAAATATACATATCAAATTGTTTCCTAATGACATATCCTTAAACTCATAGATGAATGCTTATCTCAGTCCTCATCAGAGAACAGTCTGCTGAAAGTAGGTGGTGATTCATATAGATATCTAGATCTGGCCAAGGTTTAGATTAGGCTCACAAAATGGTCATCTAATGGTGTGGAAAGTCCATATGTATATGTGCTGCTTTTTCTGGTTAATGAGTAAAGCTGCTTTGGTCTATAGCAAGGCAGACTATAGCCAGGCTGGAAGAGATATAGAGAAAGTAGGTGGCATCAAGGATATGCCATGTAGTTGCTGAAGGAGACAGATGCTGGAGAACCTTACCAAGAAACCATGAGCCTTGTGGTGACATATAGATTAATAGAAATGGGTCAATTCAAGATGTAACAGTGAGCTAGAAGTATGCATAAGCCAATTATGACAAAGCAGTGTTGTAATTAATGCCATTTCTGTATGATTATTTTGGGTCTGGGCAGCGGAAACAAACAAGAAGCTTCCTACATAATCTAGATCACCTCTCTTCCTCCCAAGGCTCAGGCATCATTTCAGCAGAAGGGACAGAAACACTGTAAGAGCCAGAGATGGACAATGAATACAGGAAAACCTACGTCCTCCAGACATAACAACACAGTTGCACAAAAGAAGTCAGGAGAAATATCACATACACAGTTCTTGTGCAAGATCTGACAAGATCTCAACTGAGAGAAAGGAGGCATATATGAAATCCCACAGCAAGCAGATTAGCTATTGTAAATTGGTAGCTTCTTGGAAAGGAATATTCAGTTTTGTTTTGTTTTGTTTTGTTTTTAAGATTGAATGCTGTCCCTGGTAAGTTGACCATGCATCAGTGGAAGGTCACACATCTAAGAATATATGAGAAAACAAATTGAACTTGATGGGTTAAATAGGGATACAAATTTGGGTGGATAGGGAAAGGGTATGTCTGGAAGCAGTTGGGGAGCAATGAAAATGATCAAAACATACTGTGTGAACTTCTCAAAGAAGCAATGAGTAAACAAGTAAACTAAACCTCTAAAAAGCCCTTTGTCTTGATCAAACTTAATTCTCAAATTGACAGATCTTAGCATCATCTAAAGGAGAAACTTCAATTGGAGAATTGCCTAGATCAGGTTTGTCTGTAGCCATGTCTTTGGGAGGCTGTCTTAATGATCAATTGATGTAGGAAGGCCCAACCCACAGAAAGCAGCACCAATTCTCCGGTAGGAAAACTAGATACAATAAAAATCCAGGATTGTGGAGCCCTGCCCCTATGGATCCATCTACAAAGCAGTCTTGCAACCAAGGCTCACTGAATATTTCTGGAATGGGCAAAGGATTAAGGAATTTGCTGTGAGATTTGAGCCCTTACTAATGCAGGAAGCTACATCCATGAAGTGTCACCATCTAGACTGTCCAGTGATAGAGGAGAATCATCTGTCTATCTGTTGCTTTCATTGGTTAATTAATAAAGAAACTGTTTGGCCTGATAGGGCAGAAAATTAAGTGAGTGGAGTAGACAAAACAGAATGCTAGGAAGAAGGCAATGAGGCAGACGCCTCAGACACATGCTATAGCTCTCTTCTCCAAGATGGATGTAGGTTAAGATCCTTCCCAGTAAGCCACACCTCATGGTGCTACACTCATTAATAGAAATGGGTTAATCAAGATGTGAGAGCCAGTAAGAGGCTAGAGCTAATGGGCCAAGCAGTGTTTTAAAGGATACAGTTTCCATGCAATTATTTCGGGTAAAGCTAGCTGTGCAGGAGCTGGGCGAGAACGCAACCCGCCACTCCTTCTACACTCCAAACATGATATAAATAATGGACACCAATGGACATGTCAAAATGGATGGCAGTGAGTCACAAGGCTTCAACCATATACAAAGAACCACAGACAAGGGAGGAATGCTGGGAGAGACAGACAGTCATCTCCTGAGAACATTGTATAAATTGGTGTCAAATGGTCAGCCCTGAAAACACACATAAAAGACTGAGCAGTTTATATTTAGGAATATCTATACATGTAGTAGCGATTCATGATATTAAAGGCCATGGATCTGAAAGAGAAGAAGGGAGGGTATATGAGAAGGTTTGGAGGCAGGAAGGAGAAGAGAGAAATAATGTAATTTATATTATAATCTTGTAGGAGGAGGTCACTTGTTGGTTCCCAGCAGCTCAGCCTCGAAATAACCACACAGAAACTATATTATTTAAATCACTGCTTGGCCCATCAGATCTAGCTTCTTATTGGCTAACTCTTACACCTTAATTTAACCCATTTCTATTAATCTGTGTATCACCACGAGGCTGTGGCTTTTGGGCCTGAGCAGCTGGGAATGAAACAAGTGGCCTCTACCAAAATAATCTCAAAAAATAAAAAAAAAGAACTCCAATTAGACCTTGAGAGCTTGTTTGGAGGTTCTAGCAGGGGAGCTCAGCTCCTCATAAACCCTTGATGGAAGACCAGTCCTCCTCTATTCAGGGAATGTCGTCTTCTTCGACCCAGCATGCAGCTTCAGGAGCGACACATATGGAGTGGTGAGGGAGGAAGGTGACACCTGCCTAGCCAGCCAGATCAACTGAATCAACCCTGGCGATCAATGGGGTGACAGATGTCACAGCCAGATCACCCAGCAGTGAGGACACTAAGAAAGACTTAGATAGCTCTAATCTACATGGGAAGTAGAAAAAGACAAGATCTTCTGAGTAAATTGGGAACATGGGGACCTTGGTGGAGGGTTGAAGAGGGGAGGGAAGAGGCAGGAAAGGGAACAAAGAAAAATGTAGAGCTTAATAAAAATCAATTTAAAAAATTAAACACCTTAGAGACAAGAAAAAAAGTACTCCAATTAGAGGAAAAATATGAGAAATTTCATTCAAAACGTCAATATTAATAGAATTACAATGTTACATTGTCATAAAAACACCTTTAAGGCAATCTGCCACTGAACTGAAATATAGACAAATTCTTATATGAGATGTTAACAAATTAAATCTATCAGTATATAAAACAGTCAAACAATGAAGATTTGTTTTAGAGTGGAAAGTTTTTTTAAAATTAGAAGGATCCAATTACATTTAATAAAAAAAAGTGTTTAAAGGAGAAAATGCAAATAATTATTTGGATTGCTACTGATACAGGCTACATATTTTTTTTTCAATATTTGTACTCAAGGAGAACCTATAGAAAGCTGAGAATATACTACTTCTTCTCAGCGGATAAAAGCAGACAGCAGTCCTATAGTCAGCACCATACTTGGTTTAAGGTCAGGAAGGGTTTTCTTCATGATTACGAACAAGATAAATCTCATGCCTTTTTCTACTTCTCTTTAACCAGTCCTGTAAGGTAAGAAAAAGAAAATGAAGTGTCAAAGATTGGGAAGGAAGAAAGAAATAAACCTAGCTTTTTAAAAAACAGACTACAATCATAGGAAATTCAAAAAATGTTACTGACAAGTTTTGTCAGAATTAAGAGACCTTAGAAAAGTTTTTGGCACAAAGCTTTTTATGTCAAACTTTCCTACATTTTGGTATTTAACAAACTATAGCAAGTTAAAACTAGGAAATAAAACATTTACCATCATTTCAAACAATATCAAGTACTCACGAATAAAGGCACTTATGAAGAAAATTTCCAAACCTTAATGAAGCATCCTAAAGAGGTTTGAAATAAATGATTATGCTTATGAATTCTAGGACAATCCCTCACTGTTTAACCTAGTGGCAAATTGATCTATGGAGACAACACAGGTCACTCCAATTTTAGGTTGATTATTTTCAAATTTGTTTTTAATTTAACTAATACTAATATGTATACACAAGATTAACGTCCCAGGAGCATCCAAAGAAAGGAGAGGATTTGCCTTTCAAACATCAGTACTTGCGTTAAGGTTCAAGTAAGAAGTGATGCTGAAGCAGGGTAAAGAAATCACAGAGGGAAGAAAAATGAGGGCTGAACAATAATGAATCCATATTATATCATAGGTAGGGGTTAACAAATCTCCTTCCCTCTAGTCTCAAACTGTTTTCCATTTATATATTCCTCTTATCATTTATTCTTGACATTTTATTTATTGTTTGATCCTCTTGTCACATGTGATTGCA
This sequence comes from Microtus oregoni, assembly GCF_018167655.1. Taxonomy (NCBI): domain Eukaryota; kingdom Metazoa; phylum Chordata; class Mammalia; order Rodentia; family Cricetidae; genus Microtus; species Microtus oregoni. The sequence continues at coordinate 1,916,830 of NW_024544552.1, read as the reverse complement.
ATTACTTATTTGACTATCAAATGAGCTCCTTGATTACAGAGCACATACTGGTATAGATGCATACTTCTAGATCCAATCCCAATTTTTGATTTCGTTTAGGCTGTTAAAAATACTTGTTAAATGAACCAGTGCATGAGAGAATAATGGTTTTGAGCACTTCCTATCTGCAGGAAGATACTTATCCTTTTGTTAGATGTCCACAGAAGCTCTGCTTTGGGGACCCAGTGCTAGGATTCAGTAATTAAGTAAAAATCTAGACTTCAGAACTTAGGGGCTGTGAGATGCAGAGCACATGATTCTTACCTGTAGGGCCATTGCAGGCGTAAGAAGTGTCTGAAGTAGCCAAACAAAATAAAAACTGATATATAGATAGACAGAAGCAGTAATGTCTACAGCACTCGTTAAGTGGTGAAATTGGAAGGCTGCCAGTATAGAAAAAGACAAGCAGATGAAGATGTTGGCTACAACAATTATTCAGAAGGGACACATGAATGGCTCTTGAGTTTATTTTCAATTCCTAGTTCGCATTTAGATAAGCAGTTCTATTTCTAAAAAAATATAGGAGAAAAGTACGTGGACTTTTGCCTACAGGATCTTTTCTTCTTTAGAAGTAGCTACATGGTAGACACATGAAGAAATAATTCCAAAAAGGACAAAAGAATTACCAGAGTCACAGATATGGAGGGGTAACTCTGCAGCCTGGATATCCTAAATGTAGCTCCAGACCCTCTGCTGCTGAAAAATCCCAACACTAGAAGAAAAAAATCACCTTAGCGGAAGGACTGACAGATGAAATGGTGATGGCTGAAAAAGAATGCATTCTTTTTAGGAGTGTAGTATTAGACATAGGGATTTGTTTATTTTCTTAGGGGTTGGTTGGGTGTTCTCTGTGAAGAGTCACAGTCATGGAGTTGGTGTTACACACTTGTTTGTTTGCTTTCTTGCTTAAGACAGGATTTCTCTGTGTAGGAGCCTGGGCTGTCCTGGAAGAAGCTATTCTAGACCAGGCAGGCCTTGAACTCACAGAGTTCCACCAATCTCTGCCTCCCAAGTCCTGAGATTAAAGGCATGTGTCACCACCACACAGCCGGTGTTATATGCTTGTAACACAGCTCTTAACACCTGGTGGGAAGGGGAAGGATGGGGAAGAATTGTGTTCCCTTTTAGTTTTCTGTTTCAAGCATGTATAGAATCTCATAGGCAATGTACTATATATTCACTTAATGTACACGCTCATATGGGTTGGGCCAAGTATATTTATTTTTCTGAAGTAGAGACTAAACGCCCAGATTATGTTTATGAAAAGACACAGAACAAGTCTCCTGACACAGGACTGATCATACAAAATAAAATCAAAGTAGCTTATAGAAGGCAAAAATTGTTAGAACTACAATTTTGGCCCATGAATTAGAAATGGAGAAATAGAAACAACAGTAAATAACATTTGACTAAAATGTGCTCTTTGGTGAAAGTTTGTGATTTAACTCATCAAACTTTCTGTGTAGATACACAAATCATGATGGAGGAAGGTCATTGGCTAATAAAGAAACTGCCTTGGCCCATTTGATAGGCCAGCCTTTAGGTGGGTGGAGAAAACAGAACAGAATGCTGGGAGGAAGAGGAAGTAAGCTCAGACTCGATAGCTCTCCTCTCTGGGGCAGACACGATGAAGCTCCGACCCAGGATGGATGTAGGCTTGAATCTTCCCAGTAAGCACACCTTGGGCTGCTACACACATTATTAGAAATGGGCTAGTCCAGGTGCGAGAGTTAGCCAAGAAGAGGCTAGATATAATGGGCCAAGCAATGTTTAAAAGAATACAGTTTGTGTGTTGTTATTTTGGGGCATAAGCTAGCCGGTGGCCAGGAGCCGGGCTGTGGGAAGAGGCCCACAGCTCCCACTACAAAATCATTCTCATTTTGTTGATAGAGAAATTGAGACTCAGTGGAGTAAACCACTTGCCAGACTCACATATTTACTAATTGGCAAGATGGGTGTGAGGCCCTGGCATATATGACCACACATGTCAATTATTTTTATTGAAGAAAAATCATGAATAATGAATATTCAAGCATGATGTTTGGACTAAAGGAGAAGGAGAACTGGCTGTGAGAGCAATGTCCAACTCTCAGCATCACTGCCTCAAAAGACACCTAGGCCCTGAGTATCAGATGACAACTCTGGGATTACAAAGGCAGTCTTATTTACTGTCTTTGCTTGACGGTCAACAGATTCTTCCATTATTTAAGAGGAAACCTGCAAGGATGCTATATATCACTTTAGGTCTCCACCAGCCATTAGGAAAGTTACCAGGAAAGTCTAAAACTTCATTATTAAAATCGTTAAGAAGGAAAGAGGGAGATGGAAGAAAACCAGAAAATTTAAAAATCAATTCTTTTATGCTTTTTTATTTTGTTTTATTTTGTGGTATTCCAATAAGGACTTCTTGAAATCTTAGAACAGGATATCATAGAAATTTACTTAGGAGCTGGGGTGCCCACAATTGCAAACAGAAAGACCTGGGGTGGGATGTTCCATGAATCCAGAGTGGAAAAATTTAAAAAACCCAAAGCCAGCATGTCAGCATTTCCAGAGGGTTGCAAGGGCTTTCATAATGCAGCCACAAATGCCAGGCTAAAGCTTTGGTTCTGTTGGCCCCAGAGGGTCTCTCAGCAGAGCAGATAGCTCTGGAAACCCTAAATCTGAGTGTGCCGTCTGGGGTTTACTCAGACAGAGAAACAGGCCTATCAAATCCAATATTGTAAAGACGTCCCTTGAGAATTGTTCCTGGGCACAAGGTGCACCTGAGAACTAGTGTGAGGCCCTACCCCAGGGACCTCATTAGGAATTAGTGCAATTAGTAGAGTAAAACTTTATGCCTTTGTTTAGATGGGAGTTTCTATCCCATCTGATTCTACAGCCATTCAGTTCCAAAGAAACACACAGAGGCTTACATTAATTATAAATTGCTTGCTTTACTAGCTCAGGCTTATTATTAACTAGCTTTTACTACTTAAATTAATCCATAATTCTAATCTATGTTTAGCCACATAGCTTGATACTATTTCTCAGTAAGACATTCTCATCTTGCTTCCTCTGCATCTAGCTGGTGACTGTGTTTCCTCTCTGCCTTTCCACTTTCCAGAATTCTCCTAGTCTGGTTCCCCTTCCTATATTTCCTAGTTGGCCCCTGGCCAATCAGAGTTTTATTCAACCAATATCTGTGCCAAATCCTTACAGTGATAAGAGCATTATCCCACAGCACCTTTGGTTACTGACTCATAGGAACAGCCTGTACTTCAGAAACTGAAACATGTTTTGTTAACAAACCAGAAAACCCAGAATAAACATGCCAAAGAAATAATTTCCTACTATTCTTTGTCTGAAGATGCTTTCTTCATTCCTTGAATAAACAAATATTATCCACTATCATGCCAGGAAGTATGTTGACTGTGGATATTAGCACAATGAATCCATTAATGGTGCTTGCTGCCATAGACTTATTAAGTAGGGGAACATAGTTAGCTGTAGTTAAGCCAATACTATGTTTTCATATGTTTGAACAGGGCATTGTCTAGACATATGCAGTCCTGTAAAAACTCTTTGGTAACTAGATAATGCATTTATGCCATTGGTAGAGGAGATTACCCTCCTTTAGCCAGAGAGAGCACTCTATGATTCATAGATTATGAAGTGGACTGTGGGCTAGATTTAGAAGATGGTGTTGTTTAAGATATACACTGCCTATCCAGGCAGGCAAATTTAAAAGTAAAAATATCACAAGGGTATTACTAGAAGAAGAAACTAAATACTGGAGGGAAAACTATAGAGAATAAGTTGTGCTAATGTGCTGATGTCTTTCAACATTTTTCTTGGTCATGAAGTTTTATATAGACTATTGAATATAAATATCAGTCAACTAGTTAAAGTTATAGAAGGAAATTTAAGGTAGAGGAAAAGAAAAGGTGTGGGAAAGAATTGATGAATTAATAGAAACTCATTCCAACATGTGAAACACTCCAAAATGTGCAAGGAAAAGGTGACAGAGGGATCACATTGGAGCTAACGCTTTTTACAAGTTCAGGCTTAGTTTGAGCTGGTAAAGCTTCTAAGGAAGTAATGACTCAAACATACATAAACTTCTAATTGAAATCTAAGAAATGAATCCAAGAGATGCAGCTTGGCACTCAGAAAGAACTATGGGACTACTCTGATTTTCTGGTTTGAATGCTTTGAGCTGGAGCCCTGGTAGAAGACACAGTGATGACACTGGATTGTTGAGACCTCCAAAGCTAACCGACCATAGAAACCTTAACACATGGTCTGGAATCCTGTCTTTAGCCACCTGTGGCTTAGGAGCCAATTTTGAGAAAGTGATTATCTGTGGAAAGTGTGGCTTTTCACAGAAATCCGAAGGGGTTACAGTATGAGCCTCTATGGCAGCGTGACAGAATAGTGTCTAATTCATCATGTCTAGAATCATAATAGTCTTTCAATTCTCAGAGTAGGGAACTTGAATGAAGGGGCATCTCTCTCCTCTTGGAATATACTCTTCAGACACATGTCAGTATGGAATAAAGTGCACCTACTAGGTCACAAGATATTAGTGGTAGAATTGCTTACATTGGGCTCTTTTCAGAACCTTTTCTTCTTCTTCTTCCTCTTGCTCATAACTGATAGTGTCATGGCTTACTCAGGAAATGGGGTAAAGTGGTAGATATGCAATGCCTTTCCAACACATTTATCTCATTTGATACAATGACAAATTAACCAGAATATGCCTGTGAATCACCAAACTCTCTTAAATGGTATTATAAAAGCACTAATGCCAAGATTCCATTTATTTGCTTTGCTTTCTTTCTTTCTCTAGTCTCTCTGTCTCTGTCTCTCTCTCTTTCTCCCTTCCTCCTTCCTCTCTTTCTCCCTTCCTCCCTCCCTCTTTCTTCTTCCTCTTTTTCTTTTTTTCTTACTCTGTGGACCAGACTGGCCTTGAACTCAGAGATCAACTTGCTTCTGCCTCTGCATCCTTAGTACTGGGATTAAATGTGTGGACCACCACTACCTGGCAAGATTCCATTTCTTAATGTGACATTCAAGAGCCTTCAGCAGAACTCTGCTTGTTAGCTATGGATAAATGTCAGTTCAGAAACACTGACCAGTCATATCCGGAAGTTAAGTGTATCTTAAAATCTGCCACTTTGATGAGTGGATTGATGCAGTTCTCTAGGTAGGGCAACAAAAATCATTTATAACATGTTTGCATCAGTGTCATAAGAGAAATACTCAAGAAGATATGGTCTCCAGGAATTCTGGGAATATGAACTGACTCTAGGAGGAGATGTAGGTGAGAGGTAATGGCAATTCAAGTCAGGATTTAGTATCAACAGTAGAGGTTAAAAATTGTTATGATCCATTTTCCATTCTTTTTTTGCTCTCAGCTTATCATGATCAAGAAAATAGCATCGAAGGGTTCTGTAAGTAAATAACTATTTACTATTTCTACTGTTTTAAATAACTAACTATACTCTACGTCTGCTAGGTGCCTGGTACCACTTGATTTATTGAGATCTTGCTCTACCTATAGAGTTCAATCAGTTTCTTTATGGCTACCTCACATATATTCAACCATAGTCTTCAGGGAATGTGGAGGACTGAAAATATGAGCCTATGTCTACCTTGGCAAAGGTCAGAGAGTTGGGACTTACCTCTAGTTCCTTCAAGGTTATTGCGCTTCCGTCTCAATGAACCTACTTAGATTTAGAGCAGAGAGTTCAACTCTCTCAAGGTTACTGTCAACCCTCACCAGGCCTTGTACTTCAGGCGTAGAGAAGTAGATGTGTTTATACCTCAAGCAAAAGTCTAAGGATCCTACTAAGGCTTCAGTTCACTTAAGGAGGTCACTTTGGATTCCACCTAGGGAGTGGTTTGCCTACAGACTGTTTTGGTCTAGGGTGTGAGTGTGATTTGTTTTGTTCTAGCAACCTAATATTTAAATATTTAACTACGGACAGACACAGCCCACGACCTTCCATTTCTATGTTCATTTCCTTGTATCACTTTATGTAGTCTTTTGCCTTACTCCTACCTTTTGGGGGTCAGAGGTATTTTAAGTGGGCAAAATTTCAGTACTAACTGCAATTTCCTCCCGATACTATTCTGTATGTGTCTCCATTTTATTTTTCTTTCATGACTTCATATTCATTATTAATATTTTCCAAATCCCCAAACTTCTACAAGAGGTATTTTTGTTGAGGCTAATTCCTGACAAATGGTGCCAAAATGTGGGCCTGACCCCAAAACTCACAGAAGTGTGGACAGGCGTACAAGGGTGTATGTAAGGGACTCTGCTAGAAAACTGCCCCACAAGTGGAGAGGTGAGTAGTGAGCGCTCAAAAAGAAATAATAGATAATAAAAAATGAAAGAGAAAGGCAGAGCAAAAAATCAGGAGTAAACTAAATATTTGTAAATATGAGACAAGGAAATAGTATTCAACTATCTGTACAGTCGCTTAGATGTATTTTGATAACTAGAGGAGCTAAAATGAAGCAGAAACAAAGGCAGAGATTGATGTGGGAGTGATTTCTTATTAATAAAGAAACTGCCTAGACCCATTTGATAGGCCAACCCTTAGGTAGGCGGAGTAAACAGAACGGAATGCTGGGAGAAAGAAGCTGAGTCAGGGAGTCGCCATGATTCTCCCACTCCAGACAGACGCAGGTTAAGATCATTCCTGGTAAGCCAGCTCGTGGGCTACACAGATTAATAGAAATGGGTTAGATCAATATGTAAAAGCTAGCCAATAAGAAACTGAAACTAATGGGTCAGGCAGTGTTTAAAAGAATACAGTTTCCGTGTAATTATTTCGGGTAAAGCTAGCTGGGTGGCGGGACACAGCCCGCCGCTTCGTAACACAACAAGAGATTTCTGGAGTTTGCAAATATTATATTCCTACCCCCCACTGGCAGTGTATCTGACGCCACCTTCAGGTTGCTCCAGGTCTTGGAGAAGTCAAAATAAGGCCTCGCCTTCTCCCCTGCAAGTGGCAGAACTTTGGTCACCTAGCCACAACCTCTATTGCTACTGGGCTGGTGAAAAGAATGAGGGGAGTATGGCATTTGACCTAGCAATGGCCTAGATTCCTGAGGAGATTGTGGCAGTCCACGCACACTCGCTGCAGCCAGCTAAGTCTTACACCCGTTGTATGGTGGAGCCAGGAAAAGATTCCTGGGAATTTATCTAGTGTCAGTTTTTTTGCTAGCCCCCATAATGGCTCCCTCAATCAAGATATCCTTCCTTGCTCTCATCTCTGTCCTTCCTCCATCTTGACTATCCCATTCCCTCAAGTTCTCCTCCCCACTCCCTTTCTCCCCTTGTCCTCCCCTTTTGCCCTCCCTACTCCCTCCACCCCCAAACTCCCAATTTTGTCTGGTGATCTTGTCTGTTTCCCCTTTTCAGGTAGAGCTATATATGTTTTTCTTAGGGTTCACCTTGTTACTTAGCTTCTCTAGGATCATGTACTATAGGCTCAATATCCCTTGCTTTATAGCTACTATCCACTTATGAGTGAGTTAATACCATGTTCATCTTTCTGGGTCTGGGTTACCTCACTCAGGATGGTGTTTTCTAGTTCCATCCATTGTTGTAGTACGGAGCGGCGGGCTGTGTCCCGCCACCCGGCTAGCTTTACCCGAAATAATTACACGGAAACTGTATTCTTTTAAACACTGCCTGACCCATTAGTTTCAGTTTCTTATTGGCTAGCTTTTACGTATGGATCTAACCCATTTCTTTAATCTGTGTAGCCCACGAGCTGGCTTACCAGAAATGATCTTAACCTGCGTCTGTCTGGAGTGGGAGGACCATGGTGACTCCCTGACTCAGCTTCTTTCTCCCAGCATTCCGTTCTGTTTACTCCGCCTACCTAAGGGTTGGCCTATCAAATGGGTCTAGGCAGTTTCTTTATTAATAAGAAATCACTCCCACATCATTTCCCCTTTTTCTGTTTAAACAAAAAAGAAAGGCTTTAACTTTAACATAGTAAAATTACATATAGCAAAACAGTTATCAAGCAAGAATTACAGTTACAATATTTATATCTATTTTATCTTTTATCATAACTAAGGAAAACTATATTTATTCATTCTTCAACTCCATCAAAGACTCCAGAAGGATATAATACTACCTAAGTAAACAAGAAATAAGAAAACTCTAGAAATGACAGAGACATCTTGCTGCCTGGACAGTCACCCAAAGTTCTTTTGTATGGTTGGGGCATCCATCTTCAGCCTTCAGGCCCAAAGTATCCAGCAGACATTTTTATGAAGCAGGAAATTCCAAAGACAGTTTAGTCATTATCTGTTGTGTCCTGTAGAATGTCTCGCACTCTTTCATGAGTCATGAACCCCGAAAGACCGTCTCACCTTTAGGCAAGTTCAGCAGTCCTCTCTCTGCGGGTTCTCTGTGTCCATTTTATGCAACAGTCCAGGCAAGAGCAGTTTCTTGCCCAAATGGCTATCCAACTCCATAAGGATCCTCTTTGATGCCCATCTTCCTTTCGAAGTAGATTGGTACCACCAGGAGCAGATATGTCTCATTGTCATGAAAAGTCCTAAGTTATTAAAACATTAAATGCCATGTTCTGCAGTCTTTGAAAGATATGAAGAATGTCTATCTAATTGAAATGTATCTCTATATATCTAGAAAATCTAACTAACATGACTACAAGCTTGACTATTATTGATGATTAACCATTAACCTATATTTCTTAATTATACATTACATTTTTAAATGAACTACACAATCACAATACCTTAATCAAGATCAGAAATACATATACATATAACAAAATTGACTGTAAAATCCACACCAATGTAAATTACTCATACCTATATCATTTCCCCCTTTAAATGTAAAAGAACATTTACAAACAATATTTTGGGAACATGGGCGCAGTTTTTTCTCTCCAAACTGCTTCCTGCTGAATGGGGGCGTCGTTAATTAGGCCTTTTATGGTATAACCTGTGTGCTAGTTTCATCTTAGTTGGCAGTTGAGCGAAGCAATTTTCTGAAGATGTTCACAACCTTTCAGGAGGGCGTGGTCTATCATACCAAATTGTAATAGAAAAAATCCATAGAGTCTCATCCTCTGTGAAAACAAAAGAAGACTCTCTCCAAAGCATCATATCCTTAGACCCAAATTTTGAAGTCATACCCTCATGATATCCGTTCTGGTTACACTTGGCAGTCCATATAATGAAATGTCTCTCTGTACTTAGCTCCTTCACAGTCAAAAATTTTAAAGAAAACACAATGTACATTATCCAGACTCTCTGTGAATTTTTCATTTTTACGTGGCTTATTTTTCTTTATTTCTTTTAATCTCTTAACTATCTGTACTCTGTCTCTTTAAAGACTTTACCTTTTTTTTTTTAAACCATTAACTTTATTCTCTATATTCTTTTCTTTTTTCTCTCAAGCCTACGTACACTCATCCAACACTGTGGTCTTTTATGTCTGAATCTGTTTTATTGTGAATCTGTAACATTTTTTTTACTATCCAGGAGCATTTTTTAAAATGTTAAGCAGTTCTTAAAAACTTAAGTTGCATCATGTACAGGTAATACGGTACCGCCTGTGTCCTGCCCAGTTGAAACCTTAAATGCGCTGTTTTAATGGTAATTACGGTAGTTTCTGCCTGAGACCAGCACAGTTTAGCATGGCAGAGCTGAGCCAAGCCGCTCCTGCCTCAGAGCCATTTGGTGCCCCTGAGCCACACACAGTTCCAGGCACACAGCAGTCCACATTGCCATCAAGCAAGCCGTAGAGCTTTACTCCAAATGTTCCATTTAAAAGCTCTGTCTCCCACAGGAGCCAGACAGAGATCGTAATGGCGGCACAGCCCAGAAAGCCGGCATTTTAAAACAGCCAGTTTTTTTCTGCTGCTGAGTCAGGACAATTTCTCTCTGTGGCACGCCACCCACAAACAGCAAAAAGCTATCTTTTCCTTATTTTTAAGTCTTTTTAGGTTTTTAAGTGGATTTAGCCCCACATTGGGCACCACTCTGTTGTAGTACGGAGCGGCGGGCTGTGTCCCGCCACCCGGCTAGCTCAGTCGGTAGAGCATGGGACTCTTAATCCCAGGGTCGTGGGTTCGGGCCCCACGTTGGGCGCCACTCTGTTGTAGTAAGGAGCGGCGGGCTGTGTCCCGCCACCCGGCTAGCTTTACCCGAAATAATTACACGGAAACTGTATTCTTTTAAACACTGCCTGACCCATTAGTTTCAGTTTCTTATTGGCTAGCTTTTACGTATGGATCTAACCCATTTCTTTAATCTGTGTAGCCCACGAGCTGGCTTACCAGAAATGATCTTAACCTGCGTCTGTCTGGAGTGGGAGAACCATGGTGACTCCCTGACTCAGCTTCTTTCTCCCAGCATTCCGTTCTGTTTACTCCGCCTACCTAAGGGTTGGCCTATCAAATGGGTCTAGGCAGTTTCTTTATTAATAAGAAATCACTCCCACATCAATCCATTTGCATGCAAATTTCAAGATGTCATTGTTTTTTATTTTTACCACTGTGTAAATGTGCACATTTTCTTCATCCATTCTTTGATTGAGGGTCATCTAGGTTGTTTCTAGGTTCTGGCTATTACAAACTGCTATGAACATAGTTGAACAAATGTCTTTGTAGTATGACTGAGCATCTTTTGGGTATATGCCCAAGAGTAGTATTGCTAGGTCACATATATACAATCATATCATCAGCAAATAACAAAAGTTTGATTTCTTCCTTTTCAATTTGGATCCTCTTGATCTTCTTTTGTTGACTTATTGCTATAGCCAGAACTTCAAGAACTATGATAAATAGATATGGAGAGAGAAAATAAAATATTATTTAAAGCTCGAGAAGGCCTTTGCATGCTTGCAATATGTGCATAGGTTGATCAGCAGAAGATGAGAGCTGATGGGTTCTGGGTGTTGGTGTACAATCTGTCTAAACCAATAACTGCCTCCTCAACTGAGCATTCACAGGAAAAACCTTGTGAGGGAAGCCGAAAATGGCAGCAGCAATGCCAATTAACAATGGTGATGATGGCAAGCAACTAAGAAGGCCTAACCATTCATATACCTCAGTGTCTCCTCATAGACCAAAGAGTGGACAAAGGCAGACAGCACTGAGATTTTATAACATAAAACAAAATCCAGAAGAGCTACAACATGTTCAGTTGACATGAAAAAGCAATCGTTTCATATTTTATACCTCATATATAATGTGTCAGCAATGATTATTAGAATAGCTAGTTCTAGGTGCAATAAGATAACAAAATGGGCATGAGTGGAAAAGTTTTCATATAATGGTGATGACAATTAAATTAGAAGTATAAGATCCCTGCAAAAAATGAGTAAAGAATTAAATATATGCAAAAACTGTCTCAAATTCTGAGGGTATAACAACACAATAGATGTTTTTTAGGATATGGAAAGTTGAAAGTAGTATATGAAAAATGATCTGGTTAGACTGAGATACAAGTTCAAGTTGAGCTAAAGGCCTCAGAATGAGTGTAGTTTGAGAGGTAATCAGTGCCGAGGTAAATGAAAAAAAAATAAAAGGTTTTATTCAGGGACAAAACCGATGAGTTCACCCAGAGATTTTAACATTGATTCTAGTGTTAAAGCATCAGAGGTCACTCGCATGTGTGTGTGTGTGTGTGTGTGTGTGTGTGTGTGTGTGTGTGTGTGCCTAGCAGTAGGAATCCTTTCTCAAACCCTACTAGGTAACTGGTTGACTTCTGAGAATTCATAAGGCCTTACCCTCCCATCTGTTGGTACTAGAGAATTGGGCTGAAAACATGGCATAGATCCCAATAAGGACCCTGTCGTCTTCCTGAAGGAAAACTTTCACCTTCAGATGAAAGTCTTTTCACCCCAGAGACTGTTCCTAATACCTCAGTCAGATTGGTTTTCCCCTGTGTTATTCTGATTAGGCAATGAGCTGCCTCGGTAACAAGGTCTCAGGGTACTTTGTTGTTTGTATTTTGACTTCTGTTGCTGTCCATTGGGGAGAAAAAAGTGTTACTTTGGAGAGAGACACTTAACAATTGGGACAGTGATTTAATATCTTATTGATAGTCCTAGGCCATATTACTTCTAACTATCCCACCTCTGATTTACTCCACCAAGTTGGACTGCATGTCTTGTAGAGCTTGCTGTCCTTCATTTTGATTTCAGACGCAGAAAGAGTGCGCTCAGCATTGTCTCTATCTTTAGTGGTTGCCTTTATGTATGACATTCTCAGGGGTGGTCAGAGAGTTGTCAGCAAAGAGGCAGAATTAGACCATAACTTGTGTATAAGTCACTGGTGCCTCTGTTAAAATGAAACTCATAGACTATTTTGCATCCTGAAGTTTAGGAATGGGTGGATTTATAATGATATTATGAAGGACATTGACCAAAACCTATAAATCATTTTATAATCCAGTAAGATCTGCAACCTATTATTTCAGGTGGTCACATTTCCAGGGTGGTGGACGGACCTCACCTGTGAGCAGAGCCTTACAAAACCGGAAGGAAGAGGATACCTGGTGAGTGTGATTTTCCTTAGTATTTAGGGTGGGCCACTTCACTGGAGGACATGTTCAGCTGCCACACAAACAGCTGAATTCTGTAGGAGATGGGTAACACCACTACTCATGTGGGAGAATATGATTTCTCGAAACTTGGGAATCTAGATGAATCATTAATTAATATGGAGATGTGAAATAAAAACCAGCAAGGGCCTTTAATTGGGTCATATTTCAAAGATTCTTCAAGGATGTAATTTCCTAGCATATGAAGACCACCATGGTCATTTTTTTCTCCCTACCACTAACAGAGTTCTCTTTTTGTGACCGTTGAATATAGTGAGTTGCAGAAGAAATTATTTTGATGAATAAAATAAAAATGTTTTGGACATAGCAACCAAAATGCATAGGAGACATTAAAAATTCAGTAGTAAAGAAAACAAGAGGCCATGAATTAGAGGTCGAGTGAAGAGACATGTGAGCAGGTTTGAAGGCACGAAAGTGAAGGGAGAAATATCACAATTAAATTAAAATCTCAAAAATATGTGAAAAATTAAAAAGTTCATGAAGCAACAGAATAAAATTTTTCTTTAGGAAAATCTGGAGATACTTTGTTTACGTAATATTGGGCCATGGGCAAGCCTTGCTTTTACCCTTAGTTGTTTATTTGATAGAAAGGAAAGGTAACACAAAATTCAGACTCACAGACACTTTCTGAGTTTGGTGGTTTCTTTCCATCTTTATATTACTTCCTTTTTTCCTCTTTTCTTTCCCTCCTCATCTAAATGTCTCACAACCAGTTATATACTTTTATTCTTGCCAATGCATTTTATGTACCACCCTATTCTCTGTTCTCTTCTGATTATTGTGTGTCCTGGAGTCTACTACATATTTGTCCTGGAATAGAGTCTTTAAAGACGTTAATAATTTACAATTAATTAATGGAGTCATGGAAAATGGAAGCAGGGATACTCAAGGTCATAGACGCGAATGAGGTTTTTCACTAAATAAATGAGAGTAATTTTAGAAATAGCATGCATGAATTTCAGTGTATACACACGCAATGAGACTGATTTATTGCTGATAGTTTCCAAACTTTGATCCTTAATTCAACAAGGGATCAGGGAGCCACTGAAACATATTCTTACCTGTTTTAATTAGGTTATTCTGGTCTAAGAAAGAAATAAAATGAAGGGCATCCCCACTGAAAGGATTAAAGCAAAGCTAAAACTCCCTCACTTACTCTATACCTTAGTGAGGACAGCATATGTGCATACATCCCTCTCCACTTCTTCTCTCCTCCAGATTCACTCCTCCACTATTTCTGTTTTTTTTTTTTTTTTTTTTTTTTTTTTTTTTTTTTTTAAGAACACGTCTCCCAGGGATATCAACCCAACAAGAAATAAAAAGTTACAATAAAAACTTGGCACAGACTCTCATATCAAAACTGCATGAGGCAAGCCAGTAGGAGGAAAGGAGTCCCAAGAGCAGGCAAGAGTCAGAGACACTCCACTCCTATTTCTAGGAGTCCCACAAAAATATCCAGCTACACAACCATGCGTATATGCAGAGGTCCTAGCTCATACCCATACACAGTACATGATTGTCATTTTAGTCTCTGTGATTCCCTATGAGCTCTGGTGAGTTGATTCAGTGAGCTGTGTTCTTAGGGTGTCCTACAACCCTTACCCTGCCTCTTGTGGGGTTTCCCTGGCTCTACCTAGTGTTTATGGCTTTCTGCATCTGTGCCCATCAGTTGCTGAATGATGCTTCTCTGATGACAATTAGACTAGGTACTAATCTATGAGTATACCAGGATATCATTAATAATCATCTTATTGACTTTTTCCCTAGCTGTGCTTAGTTCTACTCTGGGTCTCTGGGCTCTCCAGCCTCTGGTTCCTGGTCATCCAGGCAGTCAGACATGGGTTCCCTTTTGAGATGTGGGTGATACAGAAAGGGTTATAGTAAAAAATTATTCTGTATTCTGTGTTTATGTGTTTATGTGTAAATGGTGTGTGTGTGTGTTTCTTTGTGTGTGTAGGTGCCTGTGCTGTGCATGTATGTTCAGGTCAGATGACAATTTTGTGGAGTTGATTCTCTCCTTTTAACATTATATGGGGTCAGGGATTATATTCAGGTGGCCACTTTTGCACGGTTAGTGTATTTATCAATGAAACATCTCCTAGCCCCATAAAGGTTTAATTCTTTGACTATGAAAAATTCCTATGTGTACACGGGAGAGAAATAATAAAACTCGTAAGTCAAGTTTAGGATATTCATATGATTGTTTACAAATCCCTGAATTTTTAATTAAATCTCCTACCTCCAAGTCTACCATAATGCAGTCTGGCTCATTACAGAGTAAAAAGGAATCTCCACTAATAAAATTCCCATTTTTACGGGCTTTCTGTGTTTAGAGCGCCAGATCAGAGTCTTCACCAACATTAACCTGGTTAATGTCCATGGCAAATCTCTGCTGTATTACTATCATCAATTCTCAAGTGAATTTGAATATTATGCTTAAAAGCTTAAAAAACAATTTTAGAATTTATGCAGGAATATTTAATGACCATATCCTTTGGAAAAACACGATTGAAGCATTCAGGAGCAAGATGTGAGCTTTGATGAACCAAATGAGGAAAATGCGATAAGAGACAATGGTAACAACCCAGGAAATGACAACAGATGTCAGCTGTTGAGTATTGGTGAGAAGTAGAGGGAAGAAGTGGGTGGAGACGGGAAAGAGACCTTTAGGAGATACTGCCTTGGGGTGAATGAAGAAATGAAAGGGAAACAATTTATTAGACTCTTGACTTCCTAGCATGGCTAAGGGAACAAGGTTAGATTTCCCCCAGTTGAGTCTTCCATGCTGAGATCATTATGGGAAGACAGAAAGTATAGATTGGCTAGCTCCTTTTTCCACCAAATACATAATAGAATGAAGAAATGAAATGAACATAGGACAATGGTTTTTTTTTCTGCGATTAAATGAATTGTCCCTCTCTGGTGCTCATTTCTTCCTTGAAAGGAAAATTCCAGGCTCGTTTATGCTCATTCCTTCTTGGGACTAGATCTCAAGAATTCCTATACTACCTTATAGAAACCTTGTTTTGTCATGTGAGAGGATAGTTACGGCAGGGTCTCTGGGAAGACAAGGAGTAAGCATGCAACTTTTTCTATTTTTCAGAATGACAGTGGGTGATGGGCACCAAGTTTATCGAGACAACAAAGACTAGGATGGGATTCTGTAGAGAACAAATCTTAAGATCTTTATAGGGAACTTGCCATTAAATACAGCTGATATGATGAAAAAATTACCAATCTATGATAGGTTTTACCCTTCACTAGATAAGTGTTCATTTGATCTCAGGTGTCATAATTCAGGATGTGTAGGGGAAGAACTAATGAGTTGGTCATATTTAATATCTCAACTGCTTTTCCATGATCTAGATCTAGTTTTTCAATACCAACAAGCTGTGTCTTGATTTCTTTAAACAGCTTTATTATGAAATAAAAGCAAAACAGTTTTACCAAAAGATAATGGATACCTACTAAAGTGGGTGTATTTGGTATGTACATGTGACCAGTTGGCTATAGGCAATCATTCATGAAATCTTAACCACCACCAAGTAAAGGCATATTTACCACCTTAAAGGACTTCCCATGTCCCTTGATGTTTTTCCCCCACCTTTTGTAGTAAGACAGTTAACATGAAATCAATACCTTCAAAAATTTTAAGTTGGCACTGAAATATTATCAACCATATGTATTGTTCTGTAGGGATGCTATGACAACCTGATTTTTGTTGTATAACTGAAATACTACAGCAGTTGAATTACCACTCCATAATTCCTTGGTCTTATCCTCTGGTAAATACCATTCTTTGTTTTTAGCACTTGACACTTTAAAAACTCATATAAATGAAACCACTCAGTATTTGTTCTTCTGTTAGTCACCCATTTAATTTGCAATATAATGATAATACATATTTATCCATTACCTATTTAACTTGCAATGTGATGAGAATACATATTTACCCATTATACCACAAATGCAGTATTTAGTTCCTGTAATGCTGGATAACGTTCTGCTCTAAATGTATGTCAGGTTTTCATTTCTCAAGCTTATGTCTAGGGATATCTAAATTGTTTCCATAAGTTGTCACGTAGGCACTGAGCCACAGTTACCACAAATGTGCAAGAGTCTGATGGTTAAAAGTTTTGTTTCCAATTAAGGTGTGCAGAAAGTTGCTCCCTATCACTAGTCATGGGGGAAATGTAAACCTATAGCACAAGGAGTTATTTGCTAACAGCGAGAAGATTTGATGTTACAAACCTATCGTGAAGATATAGCAAGAGTTGGGAATGGTTGGGAAAAGCTGGAAATCTTGTATATTGTTGGTGGGAACATAAAATGATGAAGTCAATATGGAAAAAAGATCATTAAAACTTAAAGATAGAACTACCAAATGCTTCAGCAATCCAAATTTCTGGCTACAGTGTTGAAAAATTGAAATCAGGTCACTGTCTCTACAAGTCCCCTTTAACTTGACTTTACATATTATTTCTTTCTATGCCTTGAATCCAAGGATCCTCCTCTAACTACTCTACAGTCCCAAGGAAGCAGGTGGGCACAGGAGAAAACTGCACAAGGAACCAGTAGCTGAGTTCTGATGACATTGGTGCCTTGAGCCCAGCCTGGGCAGGACATGCTCCTTACTAAGGATCTTGCCCCTGACTACTCTATTTTGTACTTGACTCTCCATACATTTCTTTCCTTTGTCAAGCTCCCAGAAACTTCTACCTCCCTCTATGCCAAAGAAGAACTCCACCTTTGTGACTGAGTTCCTCTTTGAAGGCTTCTCCAGCTTTGGTTGGCAACACAGGCTTGTCTTCTTTATTGTTTTCCTGACATTGTATCTTCTGACTCTGTCAGGCAATGTGATCATTGTGACTATTATCCGCCTTGACCGTCATCTCCACACACCCATGTACTTTTTTCTGAGCATGCTCTCCATCTCTGAGACTTTTTACACTGTTGCCATCATTCCTCGTATGCTCTCTGGCCTCCTTTATCCTTACCAGGCCATAGATATCCAAGGCTGTGCAACCCAGCTCTTCTTTTATCTAACTTTTGGCATCAACAACTGTTTTCTTCTCACAGCAATGGGTTATGACCGCTATGTGGCCATCTGCAACCCTCTGAGATATTCAGTCATCATGGGTAAGAAGGCTTGTATCTACTTGGCATCTGGATCACTGGGAATTGGTCTAGGCATGGCTATTATCCAGGTTACATCAGTGTTTGGCCTGCCCTTCTGTGATGACTTTGTTGTTGCTCATTTCTTCTGTGATGTGAGACCTCTGCTGAAGCTGGCCTGCACAGATACCACTATCAACGAAATAATCAACTTTGTTGTCAGTGTCTGTGTCCTTGTCTTACCCATGGGCCTTGTCTTCATCTCTTATGTTGTCATCATTTCCACCATCCTTAAGATTGCCTCAGCTGAAGGTCGGAAAAAGGCATTTGCCACCTGTGCCTCCCACCTCACAGTGGTCATCATCCACTATGGATGTGCCTCAATCATCTACCTAAAACCCAAATCCCAGAGTTCCCTTGCACAGGACAGACTCATCTCAGTGACTTACACTGTCATCACTCCTCTGCTCAACCCAGTGGTATACAGTTTGAGAAACAAGGAGGTCAAAGAGGCTCTACGAAAGGCCATTTGTCTTAGACCCTTTTCCTCTTAATAGGATATTTTTGGAAGATGTTTGTTTTATGCTATAGGTATAAGTTTATTGTTCTGCTCTTCCAATAACGTTTTTATGTATAAAGTCAAGAAAATTAAATTAAGTGGAACTGATTGATAAAACAGGAACTACTTTCTTCAGTAGTAACATTGATATGGGTCCTACTCAAAGTATATATGGAAGTGTGTGGTATAAAATCTTGGTCGCCTATGCTACTCACTCCTCCATGATTTTATTCGTGTTTTTTTTTGTGGGACTGCAGACATTTTAATAATGGTTTTGGTTATTTACACAAACAAACAAAGATTCAAAGTCTAGCCATATCCTAAATGATTTTGAACACATCTTGGCAAACCTTCTCTGGTGAAGTTAAAGGTGTCAGGTTGCAGCCTTTGTAAAAAGTAAGTGAGAAGACAGGAACATATACAGATCTCTGTCAAAAACGCTTTTGCATTCTGGTTTTGCAATTTACTAATACCACATTATAATCAGGGTAACTTTAAAACTCTGGAGGCACATCTTCTAAGAGGATGGAATATTCCAATTGACCCAGGAATAGTGAGTACACATAAGGAAAGAAAGAGTGTCAGCTACAGTGAGAGGTGTGCAGTCCACAGTCCTGAGATCCATAACTGAGAAGACAGACTGAAATGGAGAACATGTTAAAAGTCGAATATGGCTGGGTGGTGGTGGCGCACACCTTTAATCCCAGCACTTGGGAGGCAGAGACAGGAGGATCTCTGTGAGTTCGAGACCAGCCTGGTCTACAAGAGCTAGTTCCAGGACAGGTTCCAAAACCACAGAGAAACCCTGTCTCAAAAAAGCCAAAAAAAAAAAGTTGAATATGTATTGATCAATTGTTGTTTTCTGAGTGGTTTTTGTGTGTTGTAGAGGAATGTTTCCTTGATAAGCGGTGAAGTCTACACTTGTATCTGAAGAGTTGGAGCTAGGATACTCCAATAAGAGAGAACATGCAACATCTGTCTTGCTAGACCTAGTTTAGCTAACTAAATATGATTTTTTCCAGCTCCATCCACTTACCTGCAAAGTTAATGATTTCATTTTTCTTTACAGATGAATTGTATTCCATAATGTATATGTACCACACTTTCATTATCCATTTATCAGTTGAAGGACATGTGTGCGGTTTTCATGTCCTAGCTAGTATAAATAGGACAACAATGTGGAGCCCAATCCCAGAGGATACAACTAAGAAACATCTTCCACACCTAAGACTCGGGCAATATTGCAAGAGAGAGGATGGAAAGATTGTAAGAGCCATAGGTTCAGAGAGTTTGCTGTGAGACTGTGTTTCCTAGAAATATGAGAAGCTACACACCTAAAGTCTTACCAAAATGAAACTAAACATGAACTAAAAAAGGGACAGCAAATATAGACATGCCAAAGTGGATGGGGGGAAGCCCACGAGACCTTATTCCTACACAAAGAACTATGGAAAATTAAGGAATGGTGAGACCTGGAGAAATACTTTTACTCAGAGAAAAGTACACCTATTTGATATCCAATACCAAAAACATATATACAAGTAACTCTGCATAGACTTGAGCAGGATGTAGTTAATAATTTATATATTATATATGTTATTTATAACATACATATGTATATATAACACATATAACAAATGCTATGTACTATATTATATATTCCTAAAGATATATACTGCTAAATATACCATTTTGTATATATATGTTAATTGCTGTTACATGAATATATGCATCTATACATATATAAAAACTAGGCCATCAATTTGGATAGAACAAGGAGGGGTACCTGGGAGCCTTTAAAGGGAGGAAGGAAAGAGAAATAATGTAATTAAATAATAATCAAAAATAAAAGAAAAGAGTTTAACCTATTTTTCTTACATTCAAGTAAAGGGGTACGTAGGTTGAAAGGAACCCAGTAAATGTATAGTTCATCTTTTAGGGTGAATCTAAGCTCTAGAAAAACACAGTTGCTAAAATTGTAAGCACTTTAACTACAACTCAAATAATATTTATTAATGAACAGAACTCCAAAATTACACTCAATAATATAGGTTGTTCCTAAACATTTTTTGGTTAATTTTCAGAAGACTTTCAGATCTTTGCTTTAAAAGAGAGCTCAATACAGCATTAAATGTCTGCCTTGTCTGTGATGGAAAGTGAGAATGGATGATTTGATATGAGGAAGGAGCTTTTCTCTCACTGTTATCCTCTGTGCTAGTCATCTATGCTGGAGAACAAATGCCCAGAGGTTCTAACAATTTGTGTCTGATCCTGTGGTATGATTCTGTAGAGGTAATGCATCTCCTATAAAATGCTGGGGATTGAGCAAGACTGTGGAAATGAACAAGTCTTTTCATTGAAATAAACATATGTCACTTTACAGAAATAAAGTGATACACTGAGATTGGAATACCTTTGCGTTTGTGTCTAGATTTGTAGAATTGATGGTGGTTTTACTTTAATTGTATTTGGGCAAAATACAATTAAAAATGGTTGTCTCACAGTTCTGGTGAACTTGGGTCAAAGCTGTTGAGTCTAAGTCTGATGATATATGTAATATCAACTCTTTTCTGAAGTCATCTGTTGGATATTGGTGTACATCCCCAGCTTTTACCAATCAGGGCTTGCATATGCATTTCTCCAAGTGTTGGGAGAACACTGGGCTGAGGCTCACAGTGAGTCCCCGTCAGGAATAATTCTTGCTAAGGAACCCTAGCCTCTAAATTTCTACTTAGTTTTGGGTACATGTTGCCACCAGTGGCTTTCTATTTCAGGGAATTGACTCTCTTTGATGACTATGAAAAGATAATCTAGCTCCCACATGAGTGCTCATCTATGAGATAGTTTGAGGTTTTTTTTCTGTGACTTTCTATCACTTCAATTTCTTTTGCTTTTCATTCCTGCTTCCCTCTCTTTGACAGAGTAGCAGGGAGCACCCTACAATGAACTTGATGCACTTAAGTATATATCTCAGTCCATTACCAACACCTCTAAACTACACTATTTAAGATTCCATTTCTTGAACAATGATTGGCATAAGACAATTTCTCAAATTTTTAGCTATGATATATTGTAGTGGAAAGTTTTAAAAAATGATTCTATCATGTTTATTGAGCTAAATTCATTGTGACTCAATTTCGTTGTCAACAACACAGTATTATCTTCTTGGGAAAAAAACTGGTTATAAATAAAAACATGATTTTTTTTCTTTGGATCAAGATATATGTTTTTTTTTTTGTCTTCCAACAATTCCTTATGGACAGTTTATTTTCACTGCAGCCTGATGCCTCTACCATCTAGAAAGACAATTTCAAGTATAGTGATGTGCTAAAAATCAGCAATAATGAAACATGCGCAAAGTATGCCTATGCCTTCCCAGTGTTTGAGAAAGAAAGAGCACATACTGCAAACAATGTCAGTGAATGTGTTTGATAGTTTTGTGTCAGCTTGACACCTCCTTCCACAACTTACTTTCCATCATGGTGTTTCATCACAGCAATGGAAACTGATTAAGGAAAGTCAGTCTAAGAATGGGGTATCACTATGACAGACACAACTATGTCATTGTAGGGAGGATTTTGGGAGGACTTTGTGTAAGAAAAAATGTTGACTATTCAATGCTTGGTGGATGTTCTGTAGGGGCTGGAAAGATAAGACTGTTGAGAGCAATGCAGATGACAGAGGCCAGGCATATAAAGATTCAGAGTGAAGTTTAAAGACTATTAGGGCCGGCTGGGTATATTCAAAGGAATATCTTTCTTTAGCTGGCCTGGGTCTGAAAAAGCCTGGGATAAAACCGGACTTGCTGAACATAGCGGACAATGAGGACTACTGAGAACTCAAGATCAATGGCAATGGGTTTTTGATCCTACTGCACGTACTGGCTTTGTGGGAGCCTAGGCAGTTTGGATGCTCACCTTACTAGACCTGGATGGAGGTGGGTGGTCCTTGGACTTCCCACAGGGCAGGGAACCCTGATTGCTCTTTGGGTTGACCAGGGAGGGTGAATTGATTGGGGGAGGGGGAGGGAAATGGGAAGCGGTGGTGGGGAAGAGACAGAAATCTTTAATAAATAAATAAATTTTAAAAAAGACTATTAGGGCTATTTGTTATTTTAAATTAAGTCCTGGGAGTTTCCCTGGCACGAGGTTTCTTCCTAACCCTTTAATGCTTCCCTCTATCAAGATACCTCTTTCATTACTCTCCCCCTCCATCCTGGCTCCAACTTGACCATCATAATCCATCATGTTTCCATTTCCGCATCCCCTTTCCTCTACTCCCCATCACCCCAGTCTACTCACAGCATCTCATCTATTCCCTCTTCCTAGGGAGATCCGTGTGTCTCTCTTAGGGTTCACCATGCTACCTAGCTTCTCTGGGACTGAGGACTATAGTCTGGTATCCACTTATAAGTGAGTACATACTGTGTTTGTCTTTCTGGGTCTGGGTTACCTCACTCTGGATAACTTTTTTCTAGTTCCATCCATTTGCCTGCAAATTTCATAATGTCATTTTTTTTTCCACTGAGCAATACTCCATTGTGTAAATGTACCACATTTTGTTTATCCATTCTTTGGTTGAGGGACGTCTAAGTTGTTTTCAGGTTCTACCTATGACTAATAATACTACTGTGAACATAGTTGATCAGGTGTCCTTGTGATATGATTTTGAATCCTTTGGGTATATGCCCAAGTGTGGTATTGGTGAGTCTTGAGCTAGATGAATTTTTAGTTTCCAAATTGACTGCACAAGTTTACACTTCAACCAGCAATGGAGGAATATTCCCCTTACTCCATATCCTTTCTAAAATAGGCTGTCATTAGCATTTTTGATCTTTGCCATTTTGACTGGTGTAAGATAGTATCTCACAAAATTGTTTTGATTTGCATTTGCATGATATTCAAAGATGCTGAACAATTATTTAAGTGTATCTTAGCCATTTGAACTTGATCTGTTGAGAATTCTCTGTTTAAAACTGTATCCCACTGGGTGATGATAACACATGCCTTTAATCCCAGCACTTGGAGGCACAGACAGGCAGATCTCTGTAAGTTTGAGTCCAGCCTGGTCTACAAGAGCTAGTACAGACACTAAAGCTACACATAGAAACCCTGTCTCTGAAAAAAAAAACTGTATCCCATTTTTAATGGGATTGTTTGGTATTTTGATGTCTAGTTTCTTAAGTTCTTTACATATTTTGGATATCAGTCTTCTGACAGATGTGGGGTTGGTGAAGATCTTCACCCATTCTGTAGGCTGCCATTTTGTCTTATTGGTAGTGTCCTTTGTCTTAGAGAAGCTTCTTAGTTTCACGAGGTCCCGTTTGCTAATTGTCAATCTCAGTGTCAGTGCTACTGGAGAGAACTTCTATTCAGGAAGTGGTCTCATGTGCCATTGATTTTGAGATGAGCCTAAGAGCATGATGGGATTACAGTTATTGCTCCTTTTAGAAATGAAATCCTGAGATCATAGTAGCCCAGGAAAACAAACTTAAAAAATGGATCTGAATTTGCATTATCCATGTTTTCTTTTGCATGGATTACTCTTTCTAAATGATGGTTGATCAAAAGGCAGAAACTTAATGACATTCACTTATTGATAAAGATTTATCTCATGATCATGAAAGAATGTAAATTGGAAAATAATCCCCCAAGAGTCTGTGTCTGGATATGAGAGTTTTCATTAATATGACTTACTGGACTTTTCCAAGTTGTATAAAGACATGTGATACAAGTTCAATAACAAAATTTGGGTTCCTTTTTAATGAGTATTTCACTGAGTTTGGAACTCATTCAGCAGCTATTTTCTTTCACCACTTTGAAGATGTCCGTTTACCCATTTTTATTTCTCATCACCATTTTAAAACATTCAGCTCATGAGTCCATTATTTTACATCCAATATTGATCATAGTAATATTTTAATTGCCATATAACAAACTCAATACTTAAATAAACATACAGTTTTGACTTGTTTCTTTACTCAGGTATCTGGGCACCATCATGTTGAGTGTTCTGTTCAAGGTCTCTTGAACCTGTAGAGTATGTATAGGGGTGTGGCCATTGCTACAGAGTGGCATGCACTTCCAAACTCCTGAGAGAATTAGGTCCTTGTGATTAGAGACTGAAGTTTCTTTTCTTTCTGATTGCCAATTGTGAGTTTTAGTTTGTAGAAATTACTCAGGTGTTTTGCATATATATAGTCCTGTCACGGGCTGGAACTTCTGTCTATGTGTTGCTTTTGTCGGTTAATGAATAAAGAAGCTGTTTTGGCCAGTGGCTTAGCATAATAGAGCTAGGCGGGAAAACTAAACTGAATGCTGGGAGAAAGAATGTGGAGTCAAGTGATGCCATGTAGCTAGCACCGGGAACAGACTAGCCAGAACCTTGCCAGTAAGCCACAGGAACATGGTTATGCACAAATTAATAGAAATTGGTTAAATTAAGATATAAGAACTAACCAATAAAAATCTAGAGCTAATAGGCTGAGCAGTAATTTAAATAATATAGTTTCTGTGTGATTATTTTGGGGCTGTGCATCCAGGAACAAACTAGTGGCCCCTTACTACAACTGGTACTCTTATAACACAACACTATGTCTTTCTCCAGTATTGTTACATGGACCTTTAACTTTAACTTCTTTTTTGTGCCTTTAACTGTATGTATCCTTCTCTAAAATGTATAATAAGACAGATCTCTAGGTAATTCATTTTAACATGGTAGCAATATCCTATCATCTTTGCTATATTATATTAGAAATTTGACAACTTCAGTTCTGTCCATAGTATAATAAAGGGCTTTATCCACAGGTGAAATTCATTGTGGATCATCTTTGGGAGGGGTTATAACATTTGAAGTCATTTTAAAGTTGTATCTTATTGAGTCCACAGAGTAATTTTTATTGGTCTGTCTCTATGGTGTGCTTTGCCTTCTGCTTGACATTTAGCTCTTTGTTCCTTTCTTCTGCTGCATCTGTAAAGTTCTGTTGCATTCTGAATATCTATCAGGAGTCTAATTTTTTCCTGATAAGGGTCAAATAATAAATAATTTAAGGTTTTTGACCATAGTCTCTATTGTATTAAATTTTGCAAAGGTAATTCAAAATAGCTATAAGTAATACATAAATTAAAGCCACTGAAAATCAACTTAATTTTGTGATTACTAAAATTAAACTATCACATACATTTTGTTTCGAAAATACCTTTCCTTTTGTTCATTAATTGATTTTAAATTCTGAACTCTTTTATATCTTGATGTCTGTACACAAACAGATGTTGGTCCCATCAACTGGCAGGCCAGAGTTTCTTATCCCCACTTTGTATAAATAAATTATAAAGACAAATTGAAGCTCCAGATTACATTATCTTCCTGTAGTAGGGATTTTATTGTACTCCCTGGCTGGTGGTAAGAGGGACAAGATCCTATTTCTCTAACTGGGGACTAAGTTAACTTGGATCTAGTTTCAATCTTTGTGAGGGTTTCCACTGACTCTTCCATGTATAAGCACATATGGGGATTGCAGATGCTCTGTCAGTTTCTAGATTCTTTTGACCAAAGACTACAAACACTAAATGACAGTTCCTTAAAGAATCCACAGAGAGTTGAATGTCAGATGAACACATTTATTTAAATCCCTTCTTTCTAAATGCTTGATTCTTAAAGAATGTAATTATCTCTATATCACTCAGTGATGATAGCATTGCTTTAGGGATGCAGGAGAATTGATTATATAAAGAAATAAAGAGTGGAAGGCTGAAAAGAACCCTGGTAAAGAATCAATGACTCTAGCTCTCTCACTGAACTCAGTTTCTTAGACACACACACACACACACACACACACACACACACACACACTTCTTGCATTAGTGTGAGGTGATGTAAAACAATGTGAAGAACTCAGAGTGGGACGCAAAATTTGGCAGAGAACCAGAGTCATTTTATTTTATGATGTCATCACTAAAAGATGAATAAACAAAGGTCTGGATGAGAAAATTCATCTCCTTAAACAGCTATCTGCTCAACAAAAAGCATAAAATTCCATTCTATGGAAACTGAATCAGTCCTCAAATCCTCTGTTCAGTATTACAAATCGACTTCTTAGTTTGTTATCTCTGGCAAGTCCACTATAATTGAAAAAAACTTTAAAGTAATATATATATATATATATATATATATATATATTATGTTATATATATATATATATGTGTGTGTGTGTATGCCGTAACTTATGAGATCAGGTGTCTTATGGGTCTTATTTTTTATGCTGGTTTCTTAATTATCAGCTCAATGCCCCAGAGAAAAAAAAGATCATGTCATGGAAAGCAGGTATAATTATGTTCTAAGTAAGGTTTTTGGGGGATGTGATGAGTGAGTGTATGTATACTGCATAGCTTTATATGTAGCACTTTATAAGAACAAATGAAAAGTCTTAGTAATTATTGCTTCAACAATCCAATTATAAGAATACTGAGAGATCAAAGTTGAATGTGAGGAATCTAAACAGCCTCACAAATGTGAAAATGAGTCCTTATTTTGTTTATTTTAAAATTGTAGATTAATATCTATTTGGGCTATGGGAAATCAAATGGTTGAAGGGTAGCAAGGATAACCAGTGAGGCTCAGGTTTGGGGCCAACTTGAGTTAAGGCTTCAGAATGAGTGTAAAGTATGAGGTGATTGAAGCAGAGATGAGACATACCAGTTTAAAAGTTCACACAATAGGTTCTGGGACAGGATTGATGTTTCCACCTAGACACCTTAAAGTGGCTTCAAGTGTCAAAGTACCAGAAATCATTCCTGTGTATGTCTGACTCTAAAGATTCTTGCTCAAACTCTATTTGATAGCTGCTTCTGCTCTCTTCTTAGAATTCACTAGGCCATAAGATCCCTTCTGTTGGCGTTGGAGAAATGAACAGAAAACATAGCCTAGATCTCAATAGGATACTGACCCAGTCCAAGATGGAAAATTAAACTTTTAACCAGAGAGATAGCTTCTAATAACTCAACCAGCTCTCTTCTCCCAAGGGCGAGTGTCAGGGTTAGGTAATGAACTGCTTCAGTAGTGAGGTCTCAAGGCACCATACTGTTCATAGCTCATTTTCTTCCATTAATCATTAGGGAGTAAAAAGGGTTACTTGGGAGAAAGATGCCCAGGATACCGGCAGAAGTTTTGAGCTTTATTACCCTCCTCCCAGTTAGAGTTACTGCTTTATGATCTACACACAAGTTCACTGTGGGTAGGACTAGAAAACCTGAAGAAACTAGTCTTTAGTTTTGGTCTCAAACACAGGATGACTGGTATTGTTTCTCTCGTCTGAAGTAGCTACTTTCAGGTGTGGTTTCTTGGAGGTTTGTCAGCTGCTAACAAACCAGGGGTTTCTAAAACCTCAGTAACTGTAACAAAACTCTGTGTATTGGGTAATATATAATTGTTTTTTTTCTAAGTAACCTAAAGTTGAGTAACTGGTAGGTTTTAGATATTTTTAAAAAGAGCCTTGACAGAAATCTTAGGAACATTTTTGTATCTTTTAGTAAAAAATCTATAATATATTATTATAGATGATAAAGATTTCAGAATTATGGATGGGAATTGGGCTTGAACACAGCTCTCTAGAAGATCTAAGAAGCTAACTACCTGGTGAGTCTTAATTTATTTTCTGTTAAGAGGGGGAACACTTACAAGAAACAATCAGTTGTCACATCTCCATCCCAGTGGCAGTCTATAGAAGAAGGTGATCATGGCCTCTCATATGGCCTATATGGGTCTGTCTAGAATACAAATGAATATATTGTATAATGTGGTAAAAAGGGAATAAAATACTTGAAGGGCTTTGCATTAATTCTGTTGTCCAAAGCGGTTCAGGAACACAAGTTTTGTGAGCTCAAAGACCATCTTGATTGTGTTGTGTTTCTCTTTCACTATCACTGTTCTTATACTTTGAACCATTGAATACATTGTAGTTAAAGACATGGTTTTGCTGAAGGTAACCAAGCAAAGTTTAGTTTCAGCAAAGTAATATGCAAAGGGGATTGTTGAAGCATTCAGAAAATGCATCAGTATATATATTCCCTTCTCTAAAATAACATAAACAATACACTCATCCAGAATTTGTCCAGAGACAAGACTTGGTATGAACTTTTATGCCATCTACCTGATAGAAAAGAAAGGCAATAAAAAGCCCTCTAAACTAGAGCATTCCATGAACCTTGTGCTTTCCATCCAATTGCTACTCCATACTTTACCATTTCTCATCCTGTCCTCCTTACTTACATGCCCAATGCCTAGATGAGTACCTCTACTCTTATCAATGTCTCCAAGTTACTCTTCTTTGTTTAAGAGGCAATCACATAATGGTAACAGGAGAGAAACTTTTAGGCTGTTAATAAGTACACTGGAGAAGGCAGAAAAAAATATTCTAGGCCATGAGCATAAAAGTGCAGCCCTGAAAAATGCCTTTCATTCACTGAAATGAAATTAAGTTCTAAGAGTAACGAGCAAGAATTTTAATGTATGCTGGCATAATGGAAACTTATAAAGGAGTCTCCTCCAAATTATCAGTTGCATACCAGACAAGGATTCTGATGAAACTGCCCACTGTTCCCAGTTACAATAGTTGGATAAGCAGCCACCACGAAGTAAAATTTTGGGCATCATAAGCAGACTGTTAGAAACAAAAAAAAAAATGTGTTTTACTTAATCCATACCCGTGATGGGGCAGTTCATATAGCTATTTGTGATTCTGCTCAATGCACCTCCACAAAGATTTCAAAGGCGAATGAGATGGGGAAATTAGAAAATTTATAAAATGAGGTTTGAAGTATTCAAAGGATTGTTTACAAGTACAGAAAGGTGTGATTGAATTTCAACTGGCTATGTTGTCAAACAGAAAGGAATAACTACTAATAAAATGACTATTTATTATGGGCTTCCTGTTTGTCAAGTACTAGATCAAATTCTTCATCTGCATTAAACTGTTTAATTTGTCGCAGCCCTGTGTTCTATTACTATAATCAGTTTGCAAGGGAATTTTGAACATTGTGGTTAAAACTTTGAAGTGATTGAAGATATTTATGCAGGAGTGTCTTACGAGTAGTTTTTCATGAAAACATGATTACAGCATTCATGTAGAAGTGTGGACAATGATCAACTCATCTGGAACGTGCAACATAGATAGAGAAACATTTGCATACAGGGCAGGATGATGGGCATCAGGTGTGGAGTGCTAGTGGGAAGTGGGAAGGAGAGGGAAGACAGGGGTGTTTCAGAAAACTATGCCGTTAAGGCAGTGTGTAAGGGAAGAAAAGCAATTAAATGGACCCTCAGTTTTCCGAATGGAAGTAAAGGCTAAACCTGATAAAAATGGGAGGGTATTTCTGCCTATTATAGCCTCCTGTTCTGACTTCACCTTGGGGAAGACAACAGGTAGATGGTCCAGTTTCTTTATATTCCTGACATTATGTGGGATATGGAGAAATAAAGCAAATCATAGAACTTCATTTCCTTCTTTGTTTAAATGAATTTTCTCATTGCTTCAACATAGGAAAGCCTATTCTCTCCTTGTCGAAGATTCTCAGTTCATTTTATCCCTTTTATTTCCTTGGGCTAGAATTCTAGAAAGTGGCAGAATACGTGTATTGAAACACTCTGAAGCCATTTTCCAGATGCTAGAGAACAGCTATTACAAGGCACTGTAGGAAAACTAGGCGGTGGCTTTGCTTCTTTTTAGGATCTTTGAGGATGACATGGGTAGATAGATGCCAGGGCTAGAGAGGCAATGTCTAGGACTAGACCAGGGTTCTGAGGTAGAGGTATTAGGTGAAATGTAGAAAGAATATTAGTTTCACACAGGTTTTTACTTTTAATCTTTATCTTTTACTAAATTGCTGGTCTTTTTTTCTCCCAGATATAGATTTTCACATCAAGTATCATACTTCCTTTCGACCTAGATCCAGTTCTCTCGAGGTCAAGTAGTTTATTTAGAAATAGTTATATTTCATTTTTTTATTTGTGTTTGTGCACACATGCATGCATATGCGTACGTGTGTGATGCACACATGCACATGGTGGTATGCATGTAGATATCAAAAGACAACTTCTGAGAGTTCCACCATGTGGGTACTGGGACCAAGCTTCAGGCCTGGAATTTCATCACTGGGTCATCTTGCCGGCACTGTTTTTTTATTTCTTAAGGCAATTATCCTGAAGCATAATTGATATGCATTAAACCATGAATATTGATCAAATACAGCAGTTAGGTGTGGACACCACAATTATGCAATAGACATATCCATGAACTTCAAACATTGCTGGAGGGTCTCAATGCTTTATTGTGTGTTCTACCCTCTCAAAACGTTTAAAATTTTAACACAATGTTATTAACGTAGTCATTATGTTAGACAGAAAAATCTTAAAAAGTAATTCACATTACATACTGAAAAGTTATAGTTGTTCAGTAATTTTCCAATTTCTCTACTCTGGTTACTGATAATTACTAATAATGCTAATTTACCCTATATTATTTTGAATACATTAATTAATTCACACAAATTGTCCAGCTCTGTCTTGCTTGTTTCACTTGATTGATATACTTTAGATGAATCTTCATTGCTACAAATTTCAGAATTCCTTGCTTTCAGAATGAACTATATCCTATTACCTAAATGTCATTTGTTTTTGTTTCGTTTTGTTTTGAGACAGGGTTTCTCTGTGCAGACCTGGCTGTCCTGGTACTTACTCTGTAGACCAAGCTGGTCTTGAACTCAGAGATCAGACTGTCTCTGCCTTCCAGGTGCACCACAACAACCTATTTCAAATATTAATTTTTTTAGTCATTTTTTGTCTATAGACCCCTGGATTGTTTCTCTAGATTATCTATTATCATTAGCACTATAATAAATATGAAAGTAAAGCTAACACTTTAAATTTGTGACTTAAGTAAGCATACAAAAAGTTATTTAACATCACTAATTTTTTGAAAAATAAAATTAAAATATACAATTAGATGTAACATCCTAAAAATTAAGATGTATATAAAACAAATTATAAGTATGTATGAATTTGTGAATAATATAAATAAATATTTTTAATATGTACAAGTGTTAGAAAATATTGAACACTGCTGATGGAATATAAACAAAATGTAATCACTGTTGAAAACCGTGGTAGAAATTTCATAGAAGTTAAAATATGACTAACATATGACTCAAGAAACTGAAGATAGACTATTTCTACAACTCTCTTTTAATTTTGATCTACCTGGTTTTTTTGTCTCCATCTGTGCTCTCGATCTCATGGTCATGTTGAAAAGTTCTACAGTCCCAAAGGAAAGGTAGCACAGAAAGGAAGAGCGAGCAGTTCTCCAGTAGCTGAGCCTTGAGACTCTGGGGTTTCCAGCCTTGCCCAGGGTAGACACACTCTTCTCTGAAGGCCTTGGTCCAGCCCACTGGTTCATGTTTGACCCATCACAGCTTTCAGTTCTCCCTCTGCTCCCTGAAGTATACACTAGTCTTAATGTTAAAGTCAAATGCAACCTTTGTAGCAGAGTTCCTCTTTGAAGGTTTCTCCAGCTTTGGTTGGCAGCACAGACTTGCTTTTTTTGTTGTTTTTCTAACATTATACTTTCTGACTCTGTCTGGCAACGTGATCATCGTGACTATTATTCACCTGGATCATCATCTCCACACTCCAATGTACTTCTTCCTAGCCATATTGTCCATCTCTGATACTTGCTATACCGTGACCATTATACCTCGGATGCTTTCTGACCTCCTCAATCCTTACCACACAATTGCTTTCCGAGACTGTGTGGTCCAGATCTTCTTTTATCTAACTTTTGGAATCAACAATTGTTTCCTACTCATGGTCATGGGATACGACCGTTATGTGACCATCTGCAACCCACTAAGGTATTCAGTCATCATGGGTAGGAAGTCTTGTGTCCACTTGGCAGCTGGGTCACTGGGAACTGGCCTAGGCATGGCTATTGTCCAAGTTACATCTGTGTTTAGCCTACCCTTCTGTGATAGCTTTGTTATTCCCCACTTCTTCTGTGATGTGAGACCTCTGCTGAAGCTGGCCTGCACAGATACCACTATCAATGAGATTATCAACTTGGTTGTCAGTGTCTGTGTCCTTATTCTACCCATGGGTGTGGTCTTCATCTCCTACATTGTGATCATCTCCACCATCCTGAAGATTGCCTCAGCTGAAGGTCGGAAAAAGGCATTTGCCACCTGTGCCTCCCACCTCACAGTGGTCGTCATCCACTATGGCTGCACTGCAATCATCTACCTGAAGCCTAAGTCCCAGAGCTTGCTCGGGCAGGACAGACTCATCTCAGTGACTTACACGCTTATCACCCCCCTGCTGAACCCTTTAGTCTACAGTCTACGGAATAAGGAGGTCAAAGATGCCCTACGCAGAGCCATATGGCAAAAGCCACTTACATCTTAATCAGGCTCATTTGCGAACTTAATTTCCTTCAGTTTGTGAATATGCACTTTTTTAAAAGTTGTTTTTAATAATGCCTTTACTTATGGTATCAAGAAGACCAGAATGTACTAATGGTTAATGATCTAGAGGCTTCCTTCTATGCTCTCAGAATTCTCTGTGCTCTCCTCTAGAGGAATGAGATGATGATTTTTATATATTTAGTGTAAGTAGAAAGAAAAATTATAAGCCTGGGTTACTTCTATCCAGAGGCTTGATAGGCTTTTAATTGAAAGCTTTGGCCCAGCTATGTGTGTCATGGTTGACTAATACCTTTTCACTCCCCTGCCAAACCCCTTTAAACCTAGACCTTGTTCAAAGCCAGAGGCAAACTGCTTTGTCTATAGGCCTGTTCATATATGCATATGGCTGCACTCTCCACGAAAATATTGTGAGTTGCAGTCATGTATCCCACAGCCACCTTCAAGCCAATGATAGACTTCATATTTAAAGGCAGAAGCCAAAAAGCTTGTTGTGTAGCCTGAGCTGGTACTTTGTGTGGTATGTAGTTATACTCTGCGATATTGTCACAATGACAAAACTGCTTACAAATTATTTCTCAGACTAGATCCTCATTGGTAGACATAAAAGACTGTATCAATTCAACTTTGTTAAAACACGAATTCATCAAGTTTCTAAATCTGATATATATCAATTATGGAAACAGGTGTAGAAAGACACGTGTGTTGTTGCTAAGGCAGCTGGTGCAGTCAGTATAAAGACATATCTTATATCTTATATTCTGTTTTATGAATATTGCATTAATACTTTGTGATGACTTGGAGGATTTTTCAAGACACTTAAAGTATGTCTTTGAAGTGCAGGGCAGCACAGTGGTAAGAAAGTAAACCAGCACCAGCTATAGAAAGTACAGGTGTGAGCTATCCACAGTCCTATTATGCACACTTCATAAAACTCACATCCAGAATAAGACCATACTGACAAGGTGAGCTTTGTCTACTACCCTTTCAATTCTAGAATAAAGAAAATGGGTATGGAAGGGTAGACATCACTGTGAAAAGAACATCAGATCCACTGTTTGGCAGTTGTGGAGCACAACCATGAAAGTGAACAATCTGTGATTTGATTTAGGATAGCACGTGTCGTTTTGGAAAAAGAAAAGACGAGAATATGAAATCTACACAGGGAATGAACATGAAGTGCTATGTCTTTACTACATGTCCAGATTTCCAGAAACGGTGAGGGTGCTTCCTTTTGGCAGAGTTGATTAAAAGACAATTTAAAAAAAATGGCTTAGCGATTCTGTTTAAGTAAAAATATAAAGTAAAGATGGGATGGGCAGTAGATCAGCATCACATGTCTAAAGATGCATTTGTCAAAGGCTGATGTCATCCTCAGATGGATTCACATATGAACTCTCTGGGTTACCTAGAATCCTGGAGTGAGGCTCTCAGTGAGTCCCCTTCAGGAAGTGTCCTTGCTAAGGGTCTGCATCTCTGGGGTTTTTTTTTTTATCATGTTTGGGGGATGGGCTGCTTCTAGTGGTTTGCCTGTTCCATAATGTCTCCTCTCTATGATGATTATGAAGAGCTGCCATCTGTGGGGTGGTTTAGAGCTTCTGCTGTGACCATTTCACACTTCAGCTTTTCTCTTTCACCCCTGCTTCTTTCGCCCCAGCAGAGGTGGGGTGCTACATTCAAGCCTCTTCCCTGGAGTTTGTCTCCTGGGGTCACCAATCTGCAGCTGTATTTTAGAATTCCATTTCTAGAACAGCTGGCATATGTGGAAAAAAAGTTTTTGGCCTTAACGTATTCTAGTGCAGGTGGATGAGCTCTGTTCTTTCAGTTTTGAAATATGTTTTTGTTACAAGTGCTGAGTTATATCTATGAGGACACAACCATTTTGAAATTTTGTTAAGAATTTTTGCATCTGAATTTTCTGTAATTTCAGATTCTTTTCACCCGACCCCACAGTGTTGCAGAGAGGTTTTTGCCCACTGTCTGTGCTGTACTGAGGAACAACAAGACTGACCATATACCTATGCCTTTTCAGTTTGAAAATGGAAGAATATGGATGTTACAAATGGTATATGCAGATGACCTTGATAACCATTCTGGAGCATCAGTCGACTATGGCTTTAATAGGAAATACTGTAACAACTGAAGCACCATATGGGGACAAGGACTTGCTAAGAAACAGTCCAGACCTGGGCAAGTGATTTACGACAGGAGACAAACTTTAAAGTCATCCATAGACCTAGGCTGCCTTGGGGGCTTGTGCCTGCCACAGCAGGATGCTGCATCTCTGGGTTTTTGGAGGTGCCCCTCTGTGCTTCATTTCCGTTGAATGAGGAGGCATTCACCTTTCTTCTAAGAACTTACTTCCTAAACAGTCTTTCCTGATACTTCTTTTGCCGAATCTTTATACTGGAGGCATTCCAGGAATTTATCTTTCAAGGTCACAAGCCAGGAGATGTTCATTTGTTTTCCCATCCCCTAAGTAGCAGAAACTCATAAGGATTTGTGATTATCTGTTTTGAGGGAGAAAAAATGTTGCTTTATGCTCTGTTCTGGATTAATTTAGTACAGCTCAGAAGTGACCAAAAAGGACAAACAGGTAAATCGAGAAAGGAAATTTCTCAACTAACCTGTATAACATACTCACTCTTTGACATAGATCAAAATATTTTACATATATTTTTAAAAAGACACTTTAAGAAAGGGTATAATCTGGGGACCACTAACTATTAGAATAGTAATGTAATTTTCTAAGTTACTTCTGTAATAGAATGCAAATGGCCATGAAGGCGAAAGAAATAAAATAGAAATGGCAGGCACAGATCTGAAATTAGCTGGGAATTTATATATGAGAATCAGCACACCAAAATGGTGACAGATCCGGGTGCCCAGTGATGGGGCATGAAAGGAAATCTACCCCGGCACTGAGCGGGAAATGACTGCTGAACCCCTGAGCCTAGAGAGTCACACGTGTAAATGAGTGGCAGTGTCTGAGAATAGGGAGACTCTAAGACCACCTTGTCCAGTCCCTTCCCATACAGGAAAAACAGAATCTCAAAGGCTTGCCAGCAGCCTGGCCCAGTCCAGCACCCAGTGAGAAGCAGCATGGACTTCCATCTCTCTGCTCCACCCATGGCCATCCCAGGCTTAACTGGGGATATAGGGAGGCAAGAGTTAACAGCGATAGTCAGGATTCTAGAAACTCCTCAGAAGTCTCTCGAGCTGATCAAGCCTGGAATTTCTGCCCACATCAAGCACCTCTCAGTTCCTAACTGAGTATTTGGCATTGCAACCAAGTCTGAGATAAAGGAGGAACTTCCTGTCTAGCTCAGCACCGGAGACACTGACACTGTAGGAAACTGTGGAACAATGTGTCTTGATTGTGTATATTGGCAACAGTGGTCTAAAGGTTTATCCTGAAATAAGCCTTGGGCAGGAAGCAGAGAAAGTTTCCCATAAAATCACCCAGGAGTTTCCAGTGGGGACTTTTCCCTGCCTGCGTCCCAGAAGAAATCACTTCCACATTCACCACACCTATTTATATGATCCCAAGTGCCAGGGATGGAGTCATTCCTTACCATATTAAATGAGGAAAATGTTGGGTAGGAGGAAGAGAAGGGGGTCATGTACTATATGCATATTCCCATCTTTTAAAAAAAATGAAGTAATTACTATGTATATCCCACTAACATTTCTTGATGAAATGAATATTTCAGGTTTAGGCAGGGTTTACAAATTGCCCTCATACTGTTTCCCACAATGTCAGTAGGTGTAGAGTCTGGGCAAAGTAAATACCCTCTGCTCTCATGGGATGTCATAAGTGCCAGTCCAGCACTGACAGCATGGATCCTGTCGCTTAGAGTTTTTCTTAAGCCTGAATTCATTTTCTGCATGAGCATAGGCAGGAATTCAGTTAGACATGTTGCCTATCCTCATTCTTATTGAAATGAAAAGCCTGACTCATAAATATATAAGCAGGTTTTCTCAAGTCATAAACCTAGAAAGTAAAAGAATAAAGAGTTTGATCCATGTCTTATACTGTGTGACTAATAATGGATATCTCTGCAGGGAAGAAACTTAACCCAGTTCACACTCTGAGACAGACCCAAGCCTCCACTAAATGGTTTGGTAACAAAATGAAAGAGATAAACACAAACCTATTCCCTTTACCCAAAAACTTATTAGGAGAACTACACCAGTGATTCTCAACCTTCCTAATGCTACAACCCTTTAATACAGTTCCTCTTGTTGCAATGACCCCAACCATAAAATTATTTTCATTGCTTTTTAATAACTGTAATTTTGCTATGTTGTAGATCATAGTGCAAGTATCTGATATGCAGGATATATTTTCATTGCTACAAATTGACCCAAAGAGGTCATGATCCACAGGTTGAGAACCTCTGCCCTGGACTATAAGCCATGATTATCATTTACTCAAAAGCCATTGCCTTGCTCCTCTATGAGGATATGATACAAGTTGCAACTATAAGATTGGTTTATCTGACAAGGCTAAATTGATTACATAGGAATCCTGGTGTGAACTTCCCATGTTTTTTGGTCATTTCAATTTTTATCAAGAATCAAAATCTCCTAGCAGTGGAAAGCAGAGTATGAAACATTGCCAACCTCACCAGTGTCCTACTATGTCTTCTTGCTACCTCCTTCTTACAATGACCAGGAAAGGTTATTATAAATTTGTGCCCTCATGGGTCTTTCTTCTAGAAGTAAGCAAACAATTGAAGAAGTCCAGAATCTCTAAGGTTACCATGCCACACGACTCCACACTTGCTTTATTCAAACTGTGCTTCCCTTTAACAAATACAAATAAGGGAATCAACTCATTCTTTAAATTATTAACCGGTGTTTATTGAACATTTGCTATTACATGACATTGAACCAGCTGCAGACAGTTTAATGAAGCATTTATGCAAATCCTGGGGCACAGACTTTTCCATGGATACTGGGAATGACCTTTGACAGTTGAGAAGCTATGGAAAATCACTGTTAAAAATTCCAGCAATGGCATCAGTTCCTTTATGTGCCTAGGTTAGGCATTAAGCTTTAAGGTTTGTTGCGTTTTCTTGTCTTCTGAATCTTCAAGGCTAGATTGAACTGTTCTTGAGTTGAAAACAATAACCCCGTGTCCACAGCAAACAGAATCACCACCAGCAACTGGATAATAAACTGTAGCCAATGATGCTTGTTTTTGTAAACTAGAATGGAACATAGATACAACAATTACACAATTCAGATTAGAAACTGAAAGGCGGGGGGGGGGGGTGCGGTTCTGAGATCCAGCTTCCTTAAGAGGGACACAAACATGATTTTCCACCCTTAGTCTGATGGAATAAATGTTTCCCAGTAACCCCTGTCTATCTGTTCTTCTAGTCACTGAAAATCATGAAACATGATGCCATGAGCTGATGATTTGGGAGTACAAAAGAAATCAGCATGGAGCCAAGGATAATTAAACATCAGAGCATAATTCTAAGTTTGGCCAACTTGCTTTTTTTTTTTTTTTTTTTAATAGATAGCTATGAGCATGCCAAGATAAAGCAAAAATTTCCTTCTTCAAAGGTAAGCATTTCAAAGTTCCCCTCTTACATGACGTTTTGGAAGAAAGGCTTTTCTTATGAGCCATAGAGGCCCCACCTGCCTGGCCTCAGTGGGTTCACTCGCCTCCTGCAGGACCTGCACACGCAGCTTGCAGCAGAGTTGATTTCCTTCAGCACCATCCTCAGCTAAAATGGACTTGCCAAACTTTTTGTACGCTTGCTTCCTTAAACTTCCCAAACCACTTCCAATTTGATACATACAAACATTCTTCATAGAAGCAATTGATGATTTTTAAATGCTAATTATATTATTTTATGTCTGGACAGTCCTTTACAGTTTTTAAAGCCATTTGACAAAACTATCTCATTATTCTTTATAAAAATTTGTTTTGGGCATAGTGTTACCATCAACACTTAGCAAATGAGGCCTCTGCTGTGGAGATAGGTCCTGGATCTCCTTGTTGCAAGTCTATTGGCCATTTCAGACAATTACAGACGCACTAACTTTAAACATTGGGCTTGTACGTCCACTTTCTCTTTCTCTACTATGTATTATCTTGTTGTTTGTCAACTTACATCTTATTACGGTGATTTTGAATTTCTCGGATGTGTAGTTCAGCCGCTTAAGATAGCCCGTGCAGTGATAGGAGCCACTGTCGTTAAGGTTGGCATTTCTAATGGTGATTTTGGGGTTCTCATAACTGTACTTGAAAGCATGGTCATTCCTATAGTAGATGACCTTCTGGACAGTCCCGTTCCTCCAGCCATGGCATCGGATGTCAAAGGACTCATTGTCTATTACCATCTCAGCAGAGGTCTGAAGGAGCAGCCAATCTGAAGAGCAGTCATGTGTTACTGTTATTTACTTAACAATGGATAAGTGCCCTGAGGGGGGAAGGCAGGGAGAGAGGAGCAGATAGAGCCACAGAGAGATGGGAGGGGTCAATTGACCCGTTTCTTGTTTCATATTATCAATTAAAGAATAAAGACAAAATTTTGTTTATAACTTGAAATCTATGCCAATGAATCCCTTTTCCCTCAGAAAAGTCAGTCAGAAGCCATAAAATGTCTTATAATCTGCTGAGCCCACTGTGGAAATCCCAAAGACCAGAATTCCCTTCAGATTCTTCTAGATGGATCTAGTTAAGAGGGAACACACAGAATACTCCTCCAAAAATGCTTGAACTTATGAGAATTATGAGAATTATTTTTGGTCCATTCTTTCTTCACAGAGGCTTTTCCGTTCTGTTGTTAATTATAGTTGGCCTAAATACTTCCTTAAAAGACAAATATAAATCTTAACTATTTGTTTAGTTTTTATTTACCATCTTCTTCCCTATATAGATCTGAGTATAAAGATATAGGACTGTATCAGTGTTTAGGAGTTTGTAGATAGTCAGTGATTATTTGTCTATAATGACTCAGCAAGTTCAAAGAACTGTATTCTATGGCTAAAATCATTTTTAAGAATTGTAAAACATTCATAAATGGAGAGTTTTGGGTGAGAACATATCTAACTTGTGCAAGCATATTGTATTTAAGAAAAATGCTTTGAGGACTTCTCTAAAGTCTAGTACCAGGAAGTAAATGACTATTCTGTGTGGTTTAGTTTGTATTTAGAATGGGTTTACAGATGTTAAAACATTTTTCTACTCAAGAAAAATGTAATGTGTAACTTTTGCATTTGAAAGACAGTTTTCTCATTAAACATGTACTGATAGCTAGATATGTTGTATTAAATTTTGGCAGTTAAAGTAATAAATAAACAATATTCATTGTATCAAAATAAAAAATAGAATTATTTTTTAGTAACAGTAAAGGACATGAGGAACATGTAGAGATATCTTTCATGACCCTCAGATTGTTCAGAGCAAATTGTTACTCAAATATTATGATCCAAGTATATATACACAGCTTTTTGCAGTGTTCATATGCCTATCACACCATTTGATCACAGAATACATGTCTACATCTAGGTAACATAGAAAAAAATCAGATCAGAGGAATAATATTGATGACTGAATAGACCATTAAAAGAGAGGATGTAAGGAGTGGTGCAGAAGAAAAGTCACCTAGATGTCTTGAGGGAGAAGCCCCAAATCTCTTGGAATAACCTACATTCCTACCAGCTTCTAGTGCAGTGGTTCTTAACCTGTGGGTCACGACCCCTCTGGGGGTCAGATGACCCTTTCACAATGACTGCCCAAGACCATTGGAAAACACAGAAACTTATATTATTATTCATAACAGTAGCAATGTTTTATGGCTAGAATTTACAACACAAGGAACTATATTAAAGGGCTGCAGGGTTAGGAAGGCTGCAGACAGTTCTTGTGGCTCCTTCGTGAAAGACAGACAGTATTCTCACATTTCTAGAACATACCTCTCGTCACTTCCAAGTACACGGGTTTACTCTTGTAAAGTCCTTGGTTCTGACATATGTATTTTCCACTGTCTTGAATGGTGGCACTCACGATGTCCCAATGTGAAGTTGTCACTTTAGAAATGGTGCCATTGTGGAACCATTTAGTATTGTTGTCTTGAAGGGAACTGTTCGCATTGCACGTAAGAGTCACGTTATCTCCTGTAAATATTCTAATCCATGGTGGGGTCAAGGACACAACAGATTTCTGAGTGGCTTAAAGAAAGTAAAATTATGAAGATAAAGAAATTTGAATTTGTTGAAAATTAGTCAGTCTCAAAAGTATAAACATGTCAACAGTCAAACAATGGTCTATCTTATTGGTAACAAGGCTTAGTCTTGGTGTCGTCTAGGAAAGGCAATAAAGGATGAAATAAACAGTGATGTGGTCTCAGAAAGCAACCAGTCCAGGCATAAGTAAGGGTTCAAACACAGAAGTTTGGAAACAAGTGAAGTATTTTATTATTTAATGTCATACCCTACTCTAATTCTCTGAACTTCAAAATTGGTATTCATAAATGTAAATTGTAGGCTTTTTAAGTGGAGATTATGCTTGACTCTCCCAATCATTGCTTATCATAATGGTTGATACATAGTTAGTGTTTACTAAATAATTATTGAATAACAGAATGTAAAAATAAAGGATAAATATTAAAGCCTCAGTTCATTAAAACATATCAGGAGCAGCTGTCAATCATTTCAGACTAGACCAAGTACTGGTATACTTTAGTACACAAGGTAAGTAAATTGCATTAATTAAAATTAAAATATAAAATAGGTTTGGTAAAAGATGAGTTCTAAATTTTTTAAACTATTTAATTGTGAATATATATAGTGAGAAATGTTTGTAATTTTCAAGGCTCATGAAAAGCACCAAGAGGGTGTCAACCTTGGATGGCTTCCAGGAGCAAGGAGATGTGGTGAAAATTTAAACAGAAACTAAAAAACTGCTCGTGGTGATGACAAAGGGTGATATAGTCAAGAAACATTATAATCAGACCCGAGGGACTTACGATAGCACCCAGTTTTTATCGGTTGTGCAAGCCCCAGTAAGTGATGTTGTAATCTGAGCTACAGGATTCTCAATTATAAAAATCAATAATGATAGTAATATGAAAGTCGGATGAGTGCATTGAAAGGCCTAGAAGAGAGATTAACATCAGAACAGACATGACTGTTGACTTAAGCAGAAGAGGAGGTGGCTTGAGAGGGGAAAACAGTATATGGGAAACTCTGGGGTGGGTAATAAATTACAGGGAAGAGGGAGATCTGCAAAGCAGACTTTCTGGGAAGAAGAAAATTTAGAGCTAGGAGAAAACACGATGGATACAGACAAACAGCAGAAGAGAGCAATGTCCAGATACACCAAGGGAATAAGGACAAATAACTCACCCGTTAGTGTGATGGCCAGAGCTGCAAAATTAATAAAGGGTAAGTTAGCATCTACTACCTCCAGTTTTCCAGGATGCAAGAAGACTGGGATGGGTGTGGGAATGAGACCCACATTCATAAAGTTTTAATGATCAGTGGGGAGAAGGAAGGGCGTTCTTTCCTCCATCCTCCTCTATTGTTATCTGTATTGTAATAGATGCAGAGGACTGAAAAGACCCAAGCATTAGCCTGGTTTCCCCCTGAGGTGATGCTCAGCCCAGTTACCTTTGCTCCTCTCTACTGCACAGTGCCCAGAAATGCCCCCAAGGTTTGCATATGTGCTACAAAGTCACCAAAACCAAACCAAACCAAATGTTTCCAACTCTGATGCTCTCTAGATGCATTTTGGCCCCTTGGGGTGGGAATTAATGTAAATTTATACTTACAGAAAAACAACACTGGTAACCACAGCTGGGCAGATCCTCCAGTGCCAGTAGCCATTGCTTTTGTGCCTTCAGGTGCTAACTGTGCCGGGGAGCTATACGGTTTCAAAAATAGGCTTGAAACCAAAAAGGAGAAGGAAATGTTTTCTGCATCATATCTGGTTCACTCATCAGCTTTGCCTGGGCTTGGCTTTTTCCAGAGATAATAACAGCGTTGTGCCAAATTGGGCAATTTTATAGTCACCCATTTGCTCCCATCGCACCTTCAGCAGCACACCTAGAATCTGGTGGCTGAGGACCATGGGTCTCAGCAGAGCCACAGGCTTCCTTATGGTGCCATTCAATGCACAAGTATTTGGTTTGCATCTTAGAAGCATG
This sequence comes from Microtus oregoni, assembly GCF_018167655.1. Classification (NCBI taxonomy): domain Eukaryota; kingdom Metazoa; phylum Chordata; class Mammalia; order Rodentia; family Cricetidae; genus Microtus; species Microtus oregoni. The sequence goes on along the minus strand of NW_024544552.1, from coordinate 1,873,874 downwards.
GGGTATAGGGGACTGCAGAATAAAGTAAGTACTAATTGAATCCCTTGATAGGTGCCAGGCACTGTGTAAATATAACTGATACTAGTCACAAAAAAAATCTTACGAGTTAGATAGTACTATCTAAATAAATTAGATTTTATTACAATCTGCATTTTATTGTTGGGAAAATAGATCTTAGGAAGGTTAAGTAATCTATGTTATAATGCCATCTATTGAATAGAAAATTTGGGATTTAAACATGTAACCCTGAAATCAGTCTCACAGCCATTATTATGTTCTGTTTAAGAACACACCAGGCCATGGAGAACAATGGGTGAACTGCTTAGAGGTTCCTCTCAGTTACTGATCCTCTCCTCCTTAGCATCTTGTTCATTTGCTTAGTCTGAGAGTCTCCATCTGATTCCCTGTGATCTACTATCTGATTGGTTCTTTGGAGATAGTCCCAGAGGCTCTTCCTTTACTGGGCCCTGATGTGGTTCATAACAAGTGAGATAGATACGAACCCTCTCGTACGGCATTGAGACATCTTAATTTTCGCTCTATCCTAGCTTTGGCCAACTTTAAATTTTATGATCATTGAACACGAACAAGGTTTCTCCTTGCACACTAACAGCTCCCCTCCTCATCAGAACCGCTCTAATTCACTGGTTTCTTTCAGGTTGAATTAAGATCTGATACGGCCAGTGATCATAGAGATGATGACAGAAATGAATACCTATGTTGTATTTGCATATGCAAATGTTTTCTATTTGCCAATGTTCTGGAATAGGTGAGAGCCATGTGCTTAAGCACATCTCACAGGTGAAGTGCGTGGGACACCATGTGTCATGTTGTGGTCTTCCTCCAAGACAATTGAAGTCTGCTGAATTAAACATGAAGTTGTGCCACAGCTTTCCATGGAATAAGGGGATATCGTCTGATAGTATGTATGGTTCAAGAACATGACACCATGGTATGCTTCAGAGAAAGAGCTTTAATCGAGCAGCCCGTGGGGTTTTCTTTCACTTCCTTTTTTTATTTAAAAATTTTTAAATTATTTGATCATATCTGTACACATATCCTGAAACTAATTCCAGAGTTCCTTTCCATGTTCCTTCCCAACTTCCTGTCATCTTTGACTTCTACATTTTTGAAAACCGCTTGTTGTTGGTATTTACAGAGCAGAACTCAAATACTCCCAATAACTAAATAGTTGGGTTCTACTTATAAACTAGGAAGAGTGATATCTAGACAATGGCATCATTATAAGATTTAGTAAGAAATCTTGCGCGTAAAACACATTGCACAGCTTCTAGCATTTGAAAAATGTTTAATAAATATATAACCTTCCCTTTATTAATATTATTTGTTAAATAATTATAATAGAAATATTTTGTGGGGCTGGGTTAAGGCAATAGGAAACCTATATAAAATACTTTCCTCAATAATTGGTGTCTCATGGCACTGAACTTTGAGCAATCCTAGTTCTCTGTTGTCATGAGAAAAGAGTAAGAACAGGAAGGAAGTTTTATTTGGAGAGAAACCAAGGAGGATTGGAGGAAGGCTTTGGCTTGAGGTACTGGGAGGGTAATGTTTAAATTCATAGACCTTGAGAGAGACAGATTGTACTTCACATATTGATGAGAATTTATTGAGGGATTTGGGGGTTCTCTCCTAGGATAGGGGTCTTGCAATAAAACTGCTCTTACTTTACTGTGACTCAAACAGTTTCTACAAGGGCTTTCCCTGAAGCTGTCCAAACAGCTCCTACTTCCGTGGGAGCAGAAGTGAGCTCCCTGAGAGGTGCTTGCCTAGTCTGAAGAGGTTTGTTAGTGAGATCACTTTTACTTGCTTCACCATATAAAGCTTACACTTAAGTGCCCAACAATGAGAGGAAGGAGGTGCTTTAGATACAGCAACAAACAGCAGAAAAACATTAGGGGCAACCAAGGAAGTTCACTAAAACTTAAGAACAAATTATAGTATTTTTTGACCGTAGGAAAGTAAACAACTAGCAATATAAGCATCAGAAAGAATGAACCATACACATTCCAAGAGGATATTTCTAAAATGAGCAAATGAAAATTAAAAAAAAAAAGCTCAGAAGAAATAAAAGAAAACCACCAAGATTAAACAAGAGCTTCGCTTACCGTGCCTAATGTAGTTTGAATACATTTTATTCTTATTTGCAAAATATCCTCCAAATTTATTTTATATCCAATGTCTGGATGGTGTAGTTGTTCATTTCTTGTATTTAGTATCTTCATTAAGAATATATGTTTTGAGGCACAGGAAAAATTTTAATACATGGAAATTATATTCTAAATTAATTGGTTTCATTTGTAGTTATTATTATTGTGAGTAAGCATTTGAAAATATTGTTCTGAAAGGGATCAATGGGCTCAGGATACCAAATAATCCAAGGAGCCCTTCTATGCCTTGAAGGTTTTTAATAGTTAGATGGTAGAGTCAAAAACGGGATGAAAGTGTGCTTGACAAAATCAGTACAGTATATAGAATCTCACTTCTTACTGCAAGATTTTGAATTTGAGAACATATGTGATTAATACATAATAGCACCTCATGCCCAGATTTAAACCTGTTACCAGTTCCCAGATGACTTAATCTATATTTCACTTTGTGAAGCAGAGACATAAAACTCTAATGGCCATGCATAAACGATGGGATTTTTGTTCTGCAAGGTGTCCTTGAAGCTAGATTCAGAGTGAGAAGTTTTTAACCAGAACTTTATTGTCTTATAGCATATCTGAAAGAGCAGCATCAAACTTAGCCTATTCACTGCCTGCTTCCTTCCAAAAATCAGGAAACAGAAAGGCCAGTGTGCTAGCTTGCTCTATATGTTTAATAAAACCAAGGACCATATAATATTGGATATGAACTGCTGAAAAGACAGTATACCTGTCTCCTCATGGTATATGTATCTCATAAATATCACAGTCTCTCTCGTGATCAAGGATAAGACTAAGTATGCAACACATCTTATCAGTTTGGTCCCTCCTACAATTCTATGTGGTTGATAATAAGGAAATTACATCATAGAGAGGTTAGGCAGTTTGTTGAAGGACTTACATTTGCCAAATAAATACATAGGGTTAGAACTCAGACAGTTTGGCAGGAGAGTGTACATACATAACCAGACAGAAAGAAGTGTCTATGTAATCAACACATTGAGATTGAATACCTGAGGATTTGTCAAACCTACTTAAAAACTCCTTAGATTTGCCAGAGCCCATCACTTACAGAGAGGAAATCATCAATCTAATTTATCCATTTCATGTTTACACATTCCTTTCTTCACTCCATGACATGGTTTATCAATTCATAACCATGAATTTATCAATAGTTGCCATGGTGGTATTTTAATTGTGTTCACAAACTTTGTCTATGAACGTCATTTTTAGCCAAGTGACCCAAAGGAATTCAGACTAACTTTCCTGTCTCCCTGTTGATGGAGATGTGAAGTGACTATGCACAAAACACTCTGGTCAGGGAGAACTATGTTATAAATATGCTGGGGAAGATGCACAAGCAATGCTGTGTTGGATAAAGGTTCTTAAAATACCTAAATATTATGTTAGGTTGTTTACTTTTAAAAAATGATTACCTGTACATATTTCAAAGATATTGGAAATCTCGGATGTGAATAGACTCTTAAGCTTGATTCTCAGCTCAAACCCTTTATTTGCTATGTGGCTATCTCAAGATACCAAATTGCCTCATGTTCCTGATGCCTCACTTATAAAATGCAGGTAGTAGTGGTGCCTTAAGGGTGTTTGCAAGTGTTAAATGAGTTAATACAGTTAAGTGCTTAGCAGAGAGCATGGCCAATACTGCATCTACTAACAGTTTCTGTTACTGATATGATGGGTGTTTTGGATGGAGATGTTGCTGTTAGAGAAAAGAGAATTAGGTGAACGTTTCCCTCTAAACAAAATTTGAATAGGGAATAGTCTCCAAATGTATTTCCAGCACCTGATGTTTTATAGCCATAACACTGGCACTCTGAGCTAACAGTGGCTGTATCATTAGACTGTGGAAACACTTAGGAGTCCTATCCTTACTCTAGAGAAACAGTTCCTGCATCTCTGCAGGTCTGCAGAGATAAGACAGGAGCCAGAGGTCATTGCCAGGTGTGGTTCCAGACAGAAATTCCCATTTTGCAGTCACCAATTGGCCAAATGTGATGTGAGCTGTGGATATTTTATGTTTACTTACAGAACCAATAACATGGTAACAGCCTCCTCTTAAAGAAACCCCTTTAAGATAAGGACAAGAAATCTTGGCACAGTCCAAAGCATTTGCATTTTAATAGGTGAATTGGGATTCCTAATCTTTCAGAACTGTGGCTTCACTGTACTGTGACCAGTGTGTTTCTAGAAATGAAGCTAGCTGTGATTTGGAGTTTGGAAAAATTGGAGAGAGCTCTAAATGGTGGCTCATGATGTAATCTCAACACTCAGGATGCAGACATGGGATTGCTGCACTCTTGAGTGTAACCTGGGCTATAAGGTAAGACTGTCTCAAACAGAAACAATGACTAGGCCTGGAGAAACAGGAAAGCTTTGCCTTCCAAGCATGAGGACTGAAGTTTGATCAGCAGCATCTATGTAGAAACTGGGCACAATGGCACCTTTCTTTAACCCCACTGATGGCAGGTGGGCATGAAAGACCACTGGGACTCTCAGGGTAAATGGCTAGATAAATCAGTGAGATTCATGTCCAATGAGAGTTCAAAAATAAAGGAAGCATGATGTAACATTGAACCCTAGTCTTTCTATAGCATATACAGTCACACCCAGACACCACACACACACACACACACACACACACACAAACACACACACACAAACACACACACACACACCTGCACCTACACATGAACACATTCAAAGCAGGTATGTACATCACACATAATAACAAAAAAGGAAGAAAAGATCTGTAGAAATCCTTGTGGAGTGTGTGTGTCTGAGTGCGAATATGTGTGTGTGTCTCTCTCTGTTTGCTGGTGATTGTTTGTCTCGATAACATGTATAAGGGAGATAATTGTGGAAAGAGTGGGGGTAATTAAACCCTGTATTGCCAAAGGCACAAGGACAGCCTTCCAGGCTAAGAGCTGCCCTGCTTCTGGACATCATTCTGAATTATATACTTTTATCTTGAGTTTGGCAAGCAAATGCAAAAGCAGTTTTTGCATTTTCTCATATATACCCAATTTAACAGAAAATAAACTGCCATGAGTATTGAGGGAAGAGAGCTATTTCCCAGTTTTGGAACAGCATCCTTCAATCTTTTTATTTCAAAGAAGGAGAGCATCAACAGCTAAAATGGTCAGTATACACATGCCTCAGGCATATCAGGCTGTCTGTTTGCTCATCACAGTCCCATGCTCTCATAAAGTTTTCTCATTTTATTACTTTCTCATATTAAGGTCCGAGTTGCTCTGATTTTAAAGTATATCTCTGTGTAGGTAGCATAGATAGATAAACCCAGCTTTAGGGTCCTGTAGTTTATGTAATATAGGGATCTCTTCCTAAAAAAATAGAAATTAATGAATACAATCTTAGGTATTTCAATAACTTTTTAAAACAAGTTTTAAAAAAAACCCTCAATATAGTAAGTAAACCTCAATACACTACAAAGGTCAAAACCTGACAACACAAGCATAAAATCCAGAAAAATTAATTTGTTGCTTATATAAACTCTTCTCTAGAATTATTTTCTGCATGTCTTTTCTACATATTGCTTATATTCCTTTATCAGAGAGTAATTTTCTAGTATCACTTTGGTAGGGAAGCTAAAAGTAAAATTCATTCCTTTATCATTATTGATAAATATTTTACATTATCAAGGTAAAGGCAATTTTAACATGTGATATTATTGTTTGTAGTGCTGCAGGCTTGTGCTCACAAATGCAGGCATCCTGATGCTTCTGGATGCTTGATTCCCATCACAAAACCCAAAGACATTATCATGTATTTATAATCTTCTATTCTGTGCTATTGAGTAAGTTCTTTATGGGGAAAATCTTGTATTTTATGAGGCATCAAACAACTCAAATCTTCTGCTAATAAAATTAAACATATCTTAAGCTTGTGAATTTTTTTGAAGATTAGCTTCTCTGGCCAGATGTTTCACCCTTGTCTTTCCTCTCTGCTCACAGATGTGCATCCCCGGCATTGGCAGATGCACACCTCTGCAGTGTGGAGGTTACCTTCCAGCTCTGTGCTGTGAAGCCGGGAGAGCCAGTTCTTGGGGAAGGGTTTTCCTGGGACTCACATCTACAGTAAGACAGACTAGAGTAGATGACTAACAACAGAAAATTAATGATACCATCTATTACATTAACACAGAGCTAAGTAGCTTCTCAGCTAACGTTCTCCTTACCTGAAGCCCAGAGCAACCCTTCGCTACTCTCCTGTCAGCAACAGGAGGGAACTATGATGGAGAGAAGTCTGAGCGGGAAAAGACAGTGCCTTTGGGTGATTACAGCCAAGACACTGGGAAGATCTGTGTGAAGGGCTGGCTCTGCAGCCTGTGGTACTGAGGGGAAATCCTTTAATCAGCAGGGCCAAGGGAGGACAAGGCCACTGGAGGAATGCTCTTGGAGGGGATACTGGGTCCCAGGTTTTAACTTTTCCTCTCTCTTTGCTTCATAGCAGTTATGAGGTTAGCAGCTTCCCTGGCCTGCATGCCTGCTCAGACATTCTGCCTTATCACAGGTCCAAAGGCAGCAAGGCCAACTGACTAAAACGGCACAAACTGTAAGCATATGTGTAAAAGTTTCATATTTTTCAATTAAGATTACCCAGGCATTTTTAAAAACAGAAACAGAAAGTTGACTAACACATATATCTTAATTTTTTAAATTTTATAAAAAATATAAGATTTATTCAGAGACTTTGTGAGACCTTCTAGGAAGTGGACAGACACGAAGCCTGACTTTCATTTACCATATTTACTAGTCAGTTTATGATCTGTAGATGTCATATCAAAGGAGCAAAGAGGCTGTTATGAAATAGAGAACAGCGAGCAGGGCTTATTGGGAGTAGCCACCACTGGTCTAGGTTTGCAGAGACAAGCTGATCTCTGTGAGTTCAAGGCCAGACTGGTCACAGAGTGAGTTGCTGGGTAGCCAGGGCTACTCAGAAAAACCCTGTCTTGAAAAACAAAAACAAAAACAAAAAGAATATTCAGGTTTCATCCTAGCCAGTTCTTTAAGCCTGTGTTTCTCACAAGTGGGGAACTGCCACGTTTAAAATGACAGCACACACATTTCCACTGATAAGAAAATAAAGGCATTGGTATAAATGTTATGGATTACTTACATACTTAGTTAATAAGTAACCATGCTGCATTTTCAATTTTTTTTCTTTTCTTTTTTTTTGGATTTTTCGAAACAGGGTTTCTCCATAGCTTTTTGGTTCCTGTCCTGGAACTAGCTCTTGTAGACCAGGATGGCCTCGAACTCACAGAGATCCGCGTGCCTCAGCCTCCCGAGTGCTGGGATTAAAGGCATGCGCCACCACTGCCCGGCTGCATTTTCAATTTTTAACTATAGTTTCCATCTGGTAACTCCAATTGTGTTGTTGCACTGTCCAGGAGACTTCAGACTGTTCAAATAGAGACAAAACCGACCAGTAAGAGGCTTCAAACATAAAACAGTGCTCCTTATCATCACTAATACAAAGTTATATTATAGAAAAATATTGGCAGAAAGTCTTATCCCCATGTGACCAAGGGTCAATAGTTAATTAGAAGCAAGGTGTAATATTCGAAATAAAATACGAAATTATTTTCTCATTTTCTAAATTGGATACATACTCCTAATTTACTATATATTTCAATAATGCCATAATGCAGATATTTAAAGAAGAGAAGCACATTTAATTATCAAGGTCTGTCTCATTAAAGTTAGGATTTGAATATAGTTTGTTAGTTAATTATTTGGTCTGATCTCATAAAAAGAAGACACTGAGCTGTGAGGTTCAATATCATCATTTCGTACATGACATTTTTTTTTATTGAGAAAAGGAGAAAAAAAAACAAGTTTCCACCTCCTCCCAGCCTCCCATTTCCCTCCCCCTCCTCCCACCCTTCTTCCCCTCCTCCCACCCTTCTCCCTCTCCCCCCACTCCTTTCCCCCTCCCTCTCCAGTCCAAAGAGCAGTCAGGGTTCCCTGCCCTGTGGTAAGTCCTAGGTCCTCCCCCCTCCGTCCATGTCTAGGAAGGTGAACATCCAAACTGGCTAGGCTCCCACAAAGCCAGCATATTAAGTAGGATCAAAACCCCGTGCCATTGTCCTTTGCGTCTCATCAGCCCTCATTGTTCGCCATATTCAGAGAGTCCAGTTTTAACCCATGCATTTTCAGTCACAGTCCAGCTGGCCTTGGTGAGCTCCCAGTAGATCAGCTCCACTGTCTCAGTGGGTGGGTGCACCCCTCGTGGTCCCGACTTCTTTGTTCATGTTCTCCCTTCTTCTGCTCCTCATTGGGACCTTGGGAGCTCAGTCCAGTGCTCCTGTGTGGGTCTCTGTCTCTATCTCCATCCATCACCAGATGAAGGTTCTATGATGATATGCAAGATATTCGTCAGTATTGCTCTAGGATAGGGTCATTTCAGGTTCCCTATCCTCAGCTGCCCAAGGAACTAACTGGGGACCTCAGCTTGGGCACCTGGGAGCCCCTCTAGGGTCAAGTATCTTGCCCACCCTAAAGTGGCTCCCTTAACTAAGAATTGTGCTTCCCTGCTCCCCTATCCAACCTTCCTTTATCCCAATCCTCCTGTTTCCCCAAGTCCCCCCCTCCTTCCCTTCTACCTTTTCTCTCCCCATCTCCCCTTACCCCCATCCCACCCCACCCCCAAGATCCCAATTTTCTCCCCGGCAATTTTGTCTACTTCCCTTAGCCAAGAGGATAACTATATGTTTTTCCTTGGGTTCACCTTCTTACTTAGCTTCTTTAGGTTCACCTATTGTAGACTCCGTGACCCTTATTTATGGCTAGAAACAAATTATGAGTGAGTACATCCCATGTTCATCTTTCTGGGTCTGGGATACCTCACTCAGGATAGTGTTTTCTATTTCCATCCATTTGCATGCAAAATTCGAGAAGTCATTGTTTTTTACCGCAGCGTAGTACTCTAGTGTGTATATATTCCATACTTTCTTCATCCATTCTTCCATTGAAGAGCATCTAGGTTGTTTCCAGGTTCTGGCTATTACAAATAATACTGCTATGAACATAGTTGAACAAATGCTTTTGTCATATGATAGAGCATCTCTTGGGTATATTCCCAAGAGTGGTATTGCTGGGTCCAGGGGTAGGTTGATCCTGAATTTCCTGAGAAACCGAAACACTGACTTCCACAGTGGTTGCACAAGATTGCATTCCCACCAGCAATGGATGAGGGTACCCCTTCCTCCATACATGACATTTTCCAAACAGGAAATGCTGAATTTTAAGTACCATGACTAAAGAAATGAGTTAAATATAGGCTCAGATTTGACCCCGATCTTTCTGCCATTCAACCCAACACAATGTTTACTTTCAATATAAGAATAATATTAATCATGCAAATACATGTTTATCAAGTGTACATATTTATGTGGCAAACACATTGTTGTTGCTGATGATACATAAAAGCATTAGACAAGATCTCTGCCCTCTGTGATGAGTGTTCACTTACCTGACACACAGAAAAGCAGCTAAAAGGGGAACCTTTCAATGAGAATGACATTAAAGAATGAGATAAGATGCACCACACCAAAAGCTGAAATGTGAAAATTTCAAATAGTGTGGAATTCAAAGTTCCCACAACAAGAAAGACCACGGAGATTCTAGGAATTAAGAGAACAGTTGGATGGAAGCTTGATGAGCAGAGACAAGGGCATGAAATGAGAAGGAGCTGAGAATGAGGACAGATTGTGAGTGCCTGAAGAACATAGAAAGAGTCTGCTTTTCTTTGAAGGGTCTTGAAAAGCCATCTGACTGTTTAAATGTTTAAAACAGGGGAATATATATATATATATCCACATTTATATGCATAGATATTGAAGTAGATATGCACATAGTTATATCTGCAGTCAGGAGAATATATATATAGTGTATTTATATGTATGTGTGTATGTTTGTATGTGCATGTATAAATATATATTCCCTTGATTAAAACATTTGGAGGGCTTTTAAATACATATGGTTATTATCTGTGTATGTATGTATGCCCACATTTATAGGCATAGATACTGAAGTAGATATGCACATAGATATATCTGCAGTCATATGTGTTATAGACTTTCAGAATCAGATTGTTAAAATAGGATTTAATTGGCAATAAAATATGGTAATAAGTTGTCCTAGAGAGATGGTAGTGAAGGGTTCACGTGTCCAAGGTGGGTCCATTAAGAGGATTTACTGACAGTTTGCATGATAAAGAAAGCATAAAAGATAGTTCTTAATTTTCTACCTTAATAAATGTGAATGGTGACATCACTTATTATTGAGGGCTGGGAAGGACTACTTTAGGAAAATATCAGTTTTAGGGAAGAAAATAAAGTGTTCTAACTTAAAGAATTTTGTGCTGTGGTGTCTCTTTTATACAGTGCTACAGACAAATAGATAGCTTAGGAAGTTTAAAAATAAGTGTTTGGACTAGAAATGTAAATTTAAATTGCTGTCATATATCTGGAGTAACTGAGTAAAATGAAATTGGCTAAAAAATAAAATAAAAGAGAGAGGAAAGAACAAAGCAAATCCCAGGATGGAGCCCTAAGGAATGCCAGCGTTTCAAGGATGGAGGAAAGGACAGGTTCAGAAAAGATACTAGAGAGAATAGCTTATAAGATAAGAGGGTCCTCCATAGAACTGGGAAGAGAGCTCACTTCTAGAGAAAAGATTCATTTCTGAATCTTGCTGAGGAGTGAAGTAAGATGACAAGATAAATGGCACTGTGCCTGGTGATGCCGGGGTCTCTGGGAATTAATGATGGTGATCTCTGTGGAGTGGTGTGTATGGAAGTCAAGCTGAAGTGGGTTAAAGAGAACAGAAGGAGAAAGAGGAAGGCACTCTTGCAGATAATGTCAGTGACGCTTTCCAGTGGACTGGAGGGTTTGGAGGATGCAAAGTCAAGGTGAGTTCTCATTTGGGGGAGATCGAGATGGTATTTGTTAGCGATCCTTATGGTCTAGTAAGCAGAAGCAGGGGTATACACTTGAGTTAAGTCTTTCCACAAATAAAAAGAAAAGTCATTTTCACCGTTTGATTAAAATACACTTGTTTCTGCCATAACGCTCTGCATAAGACTATTTTAAATATTTGTGTCTTGCAAAAGCACACTTAAAAGAATCGTTAAGAAAAAAATGTCTTAAATTGTGTAAAACTCATCATAAGAGCATTAACATTTGAATTTCAACCAAACAACAGAATGTGTAAGTTAAATGTTGAATAAATAAAACCAACAATACATATAAAAATTGTTCACTCCCAGTGGTTGGTAAAAGAAGGAGACAAGACAAAATACACAAAAATTCAGGGGGAAATATAATAAATATTCCCAAGTCATATTAATGCCAAAACTTGACCAAGAAATTAGAATAGGTAGGCATTGTTCAAGGACTCTAGACAATGTATTCCTCTGCACAATGAAGGTCTGTCTTCAAGCAATTCTTCTTTAGTACTATAATATACTATCACTCTATGAAAAATGTGTGTGAGCTTCCCACATTGTATTATTGTCCTTTGTCTTGCTAATATAATAAGAACTAACTTGAATTTAATAAACATACATCGGGTCATAGCAATACTGCAGCTTTTAAAAAACACTGCTATGTGTATAGCAATACATTGAGTACTACATAGGACAAAGATATACAAAGAGGTTTTTTTTTTAATGTATTGCTTTGTAAAAGAAAGTAAGTTCTACAGTTAGAAATAATAACGGAAAATGGAGACACATTTCAGTAAAAATAAATATGGAAAAGCCACAATTAACTCATAGAATTTACTGAATATTTACTGTACAGCTGAAGTTCTGCTTTTCCCACTGAAGATGCACAGGAATCTTAAGTGAGTACCACTAGCACATGTGGCTTTCATAAGACACAGAAGACTATATCACATAACTGGTGGAGTCAATATTTGAAGTTTAAAGATCTGGATGGCCAGAATCTTATAAATGGGAAAGAAAGGTATTCGACATATTGTATTCTTTCAACATTGCTGTTACAAAAGTTGGTGTTATTAAGCTACTCTCTCCATCTTCAGTAAGTTGCGATATTATGTCTAAATTTTGTTATAATTTTGAAGCATTATATTACCAGAACATTCAATGCTTCTAGAATTTATAAGAAAGAGAGTAAGGAAAGATAGACACCACCAAAAGGGTGCATGGAATTGGCCTACTTAGTCACTATTTCTCATGGCATTTACTTAGTTGCAGCACACGATGCCCGTCTGCGCTCTATGTGCCGCCATACCCGTGAGCCGGGCAAGGAGCTGGAGATTGAAACACACAAAAACACAGAGACAGACAGATAGACACACAGGTCATCCTTGAAGCCAGAATGCCCCAAGAATGCCCCCTTTATTGTGTTCAGGGGCAGCTTATATAGGGATAGCCATACACACACCCCCAAACACACCAGAAACAATTCCCCTGCCAGCAGGAACTCCTGAGGTTCTCGTGCTCAGAGCAGCTGTAGGCACGCAGATCAGAGGAAAACAAGTTGTTTCAGGATCTGGGGGTTCACAGCTCCCAACATTTAGTTCTCCCATGATCAAATTATATATAATAGAAAGTAATGATAGCTTAAGGCTCAGAGCTAACTACCCTTGGAGAGACGATGTATAGTTGACAAGGACTGTTATGATAAGTGGCAGTGGAGTAAGCTTCCTACAGTGAGAGATGAGGGAAAGGATGGAATCTCAGATGGATAGGTCATCCTTAGAAATGTGAAGATGGACAAGACAAGATGCAGCTGTAGAGCCCAACAAAGAAAACCTAAAACACAGGATTTAAATAACAACCAGGTAAGTAAATACAAATCAATAATGTTAGACTAACTACCTGCAAGATATGCTAGGGCAATGGTGGCACAGAGCTTATGGGAGTAACCAACCAATAGCTGATCTGACCTAAGATCCAGTCAGTGAGATGGGACCTATACCTGGCACTGCTTGGGCACCAAGAAACTGAGACTAGATAGCCCAGGGAGCTAAGGTAAAACCAGGTACTACTAGTGATAAAATGACTCCTAATGATATTCTGTTATACTCCTAGATCAGTAGTGCCTTGCTCAGCCATCATCAGAGAAGTGTCTCCTGAAACAGATGGGAATAAATCTAGAAACTCACAGCCAGACATTGTTGACAGAGGTTTCTGTGTCCCACCAGATCCCACATCCATTTAATTCCAAATAAACACACAGAGGCCTACATTTATAAACTGATTGACCTATTAGCCCAGACTTCTTATTAACTCTTATGACTTATATTAGCCCATAATACTTGTCTGTGTTAGCCATGTGGCTTGGTACCTTTTTTGGCAAGGCAGTCACATCTGGCTTTCTCTGTGCCTGGACAATGGCTGCTTTTCTCTCTCTTCCCAGAATACTCCTTTTCTCATTTCCCTGCCTCTACTTCCTGCCTGGTCACCTTGCCTATACTTCCTGCATGGCTACTGGCCAATCAGCATTTTATTAAACAAGTACAAGAAACAAATCGTTGCAGGGTAAAACCATTGTCCCACAACAAGACATTACATGGAGAGTGTAAGAGCCAGGGGAAATGGAAGACACCAAGAAAACAAGGCTTTCTAAATCAACATGAGCAAAGGTCATTTGAATTCAGAGACTGAAGTATCTCGCACAGGTCCTGTGTATGGCTACACCATGTCCTCTGTCTTTATAGTATGGCTGCCAGTTTAGTGTTTTTATGTGATTCCTGAGTGGGGGAAAGAATGGGTCTCTGATTCTTGTATCTTCTCTTAGGCTCTTTTCCTTCTGTTCAGTTGTTTGTCCAGCTTTGTTGTGAGAGATATTTTAATCTCATATATTTTGATATATTTAAAGAATGAATGAATGAAAACCTACCCATTAGAGTAAATGTTAACAACTGAGCTATCATTTAAACCTGCTGGGAGAGGAAAATCAGTTTTCTCCAATGGAGTGAAACTGGGTATATCAACTCCAGAGCAGATCTCATGTTCAGGAGTCGTTGAGCAACATATAATGGACTAACAGGTTTTTTTCTATGTGTGCTTTTATTACACAGTTACAGTTTGGTAATTTTTTTATTTAGGTGTTGTTTTATTTTGTTTTCTTGCTTTGGTAGGTTTTATTGTGGGCAACAGGATTTTTTTTAGAAAGAACTTAAAGTTGAGTGGGTAGGAGTGGGAGGGAAAATATGATCAAAATATATTTAAATTTAAAATTGTTTTAAATAATAAAAATATAATAAAAATAAATGTAGGCATGATTTTAACACCTCCCAACACATATCAAGACACTAGAACTATCAACCTATGCCATGCAGGGGTTGGGTAGTTCATAGGATATTGGAGTATGCAAACAATTTGGGGCAAAACCAAACTTAAAAGTTTTTTAAATATAGTATTTGTGTTTATTAACTTCAGTGGTCTGTGTTAGTAATGATGGATGATTTAAAGGTCACTAATGTTTTAAGTAAATGATTTCATGTTTAATCTCAGACATTACGACTCTTTCCAAAATAATGATTCTGTGAAATAAAAACGTTGGACTCCATGTGCTTGGAGGTCCTCTGGGGGTCTAACATCCAAGTGTTGCTAGCAGTGAGGAGTTCAGGGGTTCGAGAGAGCAGCAGCTAGTTAGGTGGGCGATGTGGCCCTGTGGTCATGTCCAAGAGCAGGGACTCCTGCTGCCTGATGGATGAGTCCCTCATTCTCCTCCCTGACTTGCCAGGGCAACAGTTCAGGACATTTAGAAACCTTGCCTTCTGTGCCTCTGTCTCAAAGCTGGTGGCGGTGAAAAGAAAAAGCAGTGGGAGGCAGTGACAGATTTGAAAGCAGAAGCTGAAGAAAGAAAGGAGATAAAAGCAGGAAAGTGAAAGTGAGCAGGTTTGATGCAGACGTGAAAGATTTAAAAGGAGGGACAGTTATTTCCAGTTTCCTAGTCAATTTTTATCAAAAGTTCAAAAGTAACAACAAAACAGAGACATTAAAATAGAAAGAGAATTTAGAGACAACCAATTTTGATGACTTCATTTCAGTCTGAGTAAATACGACAGAATGGTTTGTGTGAACTGTGTAAGAAGTTAATCCGTAGCAGACAGAGAGCAATAGCAATAGAGGATCTAGGAAACGACAAGAGAAAGTGTGTTTGTAAGCACTACGGAGCATGATGTGAGGAAAACTACATGGGAGGACTGAGAAAAATGGAATGAACAACACAAGCCAGATAGGAATCAGCCAGGAACTAAATCAGAGTGAGAAGGTGAAGAGCAAGGAGGTGTCTCATTTCTCTATTTAGAATAATATGTTCTCATGACTACTGAACTTGCAGTCACTGGTTTAAAAGATACCACTGTCTCTGGAGAATTGACATCCAGCAATGTCCTCTTTAGTATCACCAAGACTTCATAGTGTCACACAACCCAGTCTAGAGAGAGCTCCAAGATGGAGAGGAATGAAGTGTGTTGAATGCATCAGGTTTCAAGTGGGAAAAGAATGAAGTATCATATAATAAATTGGGATTTGGGAAGTCTTCATGTGTCTCTGTGTAGTAGAGAGCAGTTAGTACAGCTTCGGAACTGGTTAAAGTTCTGAGAACAAGTGATGATAAAGGTGTCACCTATATAAAGGTGACACCTCAGCCATAAAGGTGACACCTATATCATAGCATTTTCCCTCCCTGAAAGGCTTACAGAACATCATGAAAGAGGGAGTGGAGAGATTGTAAGACCCAAACATCAGGGAAGAGGACTGGGGCAAGGTTGTCTCCTGGACAGGACAGGAGTGTTGCATTCCGGAGCTCACATAAGCTATGGTTATCTGTTGGAAGATCTACATGAGATCCATTCAGTCAATAATCCAGAAAGACTGTGGAAGGGTCACATGCAACCCCATCCCTAGCTAAGGGGCTTCTTATGGCTCCTAGGAGAGGGGCAGTTGGTTAACTCTAGGGACGTGGTTCTGGGAAGCTCTTCATATTCCTGTGGATGACCTCACACCCATGTGCCTATGAGCAGCACTTAGTGAATCATAAAAAATAGCAAAATTAATAACATGAACTTTATAGAGAGACTTAGTGAGGGAAATCCAAGAGGAACTGGAGGGTCCAGTGGAAAGTAAATATAGAAATATATTGTATACAAAGAATTGATAAAAATATTATAAATTTAAAAAAATCTTAGTGTGAGTCTCCATGGTCAAGGGCCTGTGTGTCTATCACATAAGCCCAACTTACAATGGTAAGCTCACTAGATCTGGCTCTGGCCCATGCCCAAGACTCTAACAAAGCTCAGAGTAACTCAGAATATTAACATAATCATTTAAATTTACATGTACAATCTGTTGACTGTTGGTGTTCCTGTACTGAAGGAGTTACAGAAAGAGTTACTGTACCCTTACCTGCTATCACAACTACTCATTCCTGCACCTCCCAGCTAGTTGTCTATAATTCCGCTCTAATTGGACATTGCCTCATGGTGTCTGGAATACAGAGTATGCAAAGCTCTCTGAAGTGAGGACTCCATCTGTGTAGCTATAGGAAGTCATCCTCCATGCTGGGGTGACACTTTCAGTGATACAGCTACTTTGGAGTCACCCATGCTTCTGTAAGTAGCATTGATCCACACTTTCTAAGTAAGCCAAGAAACCTCATAAGTTCACCAGACTGGACATCAGTGGGATCATACTGTGGCCTGCCAATGGTTCCTCTAAGGATGAGGTAGACATTTGCCTGTGTCTCATCAGGGAAACAGATCTTCAAATGTATAAGGAGTCATCTTCATGTAGTTTTCACTTCCTGATGGATTTGTGTGCATAATGTATTAAGATGTATAACAGTGGTTATTTATTTTTATCACGGTGCTTCAGTCTTACCTAACCATAACATGTATCACAATATAAGAAAATAGCATATTTTCTTACCTGGCTTCCATCACATACTCAATGAGTTGAATGTTCACATGTATTTGATCAACTTCTCTTTACCTGGGGGTAAAGTGTGGAGAATGTTTAAATTTCCAATAAGTACTTACTAGAGATATAAATGAGCAATTAACATATTGATTATTCCATCAAGATGCTGCCATCTAATAAATCTCTTCCTAAAGGCAAATATTTCTAAAATATGTATACATATTAAAGAGCACTAGAGAGTGCTGGATCACTCTTGATCTTCAATTCTTCACCCTTTGTTGGAGCTACCAATCTTGTCTGTGCATCTGTGCTTAGAAAAACCCGCCCCCAGGACATATTTTATAGTTAATTTCCATGGCAATTAGCATCATAGGCTGTTTTCCTTTATGACTAATGGCCTGTCAGTCTTTTCCAGAATATGTAAAATGACTTTATAATCCTCTTTCCACCATTCTAACCGTGGGATATGTGACTATAAATTTAATTAACTGGAAATACAGCATAATAAAGTGAGTAGATGAAAAGGAAGATGGAGTTCCTTGTCCTGCCAAGTCCCACTCTGTAGATGTTCACTATTCCAGACATATGCCTAAAGAAGTCTCCTTAGTCCAACCTTTTATGATTTATTTATGAACAAAATCCCCATTGTCCAAAAATCACAAGCAATTTAATTCCATATGGCTCATTCATGGTGGTATCCTTGGATGCAAATGTTATTTTGAAATGATGCTGAGAATTTGTGGCTCAGATGAGAGGACAGAACAGCTTCTTTAATTCTGCTTGATTTCTTTTCTCCTATGAATACAAGCTGTACTTAGAGTTCTCCCTCCCTCCCTCCCTCCCTCCCTCCCTCCCTTCCTTCCTTCCTCCCTTCTTTCCTCCCTCCCTCCCTCCCTCCCTCCCTCCCTCCCTCTCTTTCTCCTTAGCAAATCATATACATTTTCTGAAGTTTGTAGATATATCCCCATCTCATGGTATAATCCTGCCCCCTCACATCCGTGTGAATCGTGTTGCATAAGCTGGTCGGGCCATGACTATTTGTAGGCATGTGTCATTAACAAATCAAAGGTGAATGTTTTTATTTCCTTCACTGGACAATAATTAAAGCATGAAGATTCATTCAGGTGTTTGTTCTCATTCCTAGCTTATGTCTCACCTAACTGATGCAAGAAATGTCTATACAAAATAAAAGTTTTATTGAATAGTGACAAATGAACGACATGATTAAAGAAGTGGTGTTTGATAGTTTATCATAAAAATTATTTAGTCAAATTTATCAAAAGATAAATTTGTTAGGTTATTGATCAGCTTACACAGAAGATCAGGCTGCTGTCCTCTGAAGCACTGTTCATTTAATGTTTTGAGGCAATTTAAATATAACTTTTCAAAATCAACAACAATGGCTTGTATTTATGTTTTACAACATGATCTTAAGATGGTTATTTTGCTGCTGCTGTTGTTAAAGAAAGAAAGAAAGAACATGAAGTTGGGTGGGTAGGGAGTGAGGGAGTTGGAGAAGGGGAAAGAATATTGTCAAATTATACTGCTTGAAATATAAATATATAAATAAAAAATAAAAAGTTAAAAATTTTAAAAATTAGCTTTGCTCTGGGCAGCACAGTGGAGCCGACCCTGTTAACTAGGGCACAGGTGAATGAGACTTGAAAACATGAGTGTTGGAGACCTGGCCCCACCCCTTATCTGCCATATGGCAACATGGGTTGGGGAGAGATGGCCTTTCTCCTATCAATGTCTGAGTCATGTGAGAGCTGCCACTGAGGTCATTTAGAATAGGAGAGCTGACCCTGACCCTCACCAGCTGCATCACTCTGGAGAACAGGCCCTGCACTTCACTTGATCATCATGGTAGAGCTGACCCTGTTAGCTGAGGTGTGGGTGAGCCAGCCCCGATGTTGTGAGCATGAGAGAACTGTCCCCATTACTCATCTGTCATGTGATGGCAGGGTTAGGGGAGAGATGCTCTCCCACTCCCCGACCACCACCCATTGATGTCTGAGGCAGGTGGAAGAACTGGCCTTAAGGTCATTACCCACATGGCAGCTCACAACCATCTGTTGTTCCAAGATATATGATGCCCACTTCTCTATTCTTCAGGCCTGCATGAACATGATGCACAAACATGCATACAGGCAAAGCACTGATACACATAAACATAAATAAATACATAAATATAAAGAATGTAATAGACTTTCTAAATCTCAATGATAGGTTTCTCCACCAATGCAGTAAGCCAAGTCAAGCCTAATTGAAACAGCAAAAACAAAAACAAAAACAAAAAAACAAAAACAGGTATATTTAAGCAAAGCAACTCTTGGGTGAGTTCTTCAACCCCAGATATTGGGAAGGAGAATTCGTGTGCCAAACTAAAGCAGGGAGCTTACCTAGTCTGTAGGCAAGGGTGATGATGTGTCCACCACAAGCTGGGTTTGTGCACAAGTATGATCAAAAACTGAACATTTTAGGTGGGGTCCTGGTGACTGGCAACTTCAGGAGAGGAGCTGCCTTAGCTGCCAAGAATGCAGAGCTGAGATTTTGGTACATTTTTTGGAGAGTCTCTGAGAGGGTGGGGTTTGAAGAGAAAGAGGAATGGGGCTTTCTGGATCAAGCAGCTGTGTGCTGGAGGTTCCAACCAAACAGAAAGTAATGCAGTCTTATTGTGGGAACTTAGTCTAATATATTCACTTCACAAAGCTCTTACTTCTAAATACCACCAACATAAATTTAAGGATTCAAATTTTAACCTATGAACTTTGAAGAACATATTCAAATAGTAACAGTAACAAATGATATTCATTCTATTTTCCTGTACAACTGAATAAATGCTTTTAATAGATACATATCCATGTGAATATGTATGAACTATGGAATTTTCTTTAAAACTAATCATGTTATGTTTTATCTGTTTCTCTCTCTCTCTCTCTCTCTCTCTCTCTCTCTCTCTCTCTCTCTTTGTTAAGACAGAGTCTCCTGTAGCCAGGCTGGCCTTGAACTCCCCAAGGAGAAATGGATGACCTTGAATTCTTATTTACCCTGCTTCTTTGTGTGTGTGTGTGTGTGTGTGTGTGAGAGAGAGAGAGAGAGAGAGAGAGAGAGAGAGAGAGAGAGACCTTGCCTGGCTCAGAGATATTGATTTCTAAGTTAGGGATCACCAGTAGTTCATATGATCTTCTTTTTCTTTGTATGTTTCTCTGTGATGAATGTACACCATGTTAGTCACTGAAGAGAAGACTATGTGCTGCTTGAAGTGTCCTTTGTCTATATTCAGGATTGTTATGGCAGGTGAAGTGATTCCTCACAGGCTACCCATCTGATGTGGGATGTCCCTTTTATGCTGTGATTACCACTAATGAATAAAGAAACTGCTTTGAGCCAATTGCAGGGAAGAGGTAGGCAAGGAAAACTAAACTGAATGTTGGCAGAAAGAAGGGCAGAGTCAGAGGAGAAGCCATGGAGCCACCAGAGACAGACACTGGGAACTTTACCAGTAAGCCACAGCCACATGGTGATACTCAGATTACTAGAAATGTGTTAAATTAAGAAGTAAGAGTTAGCTAATAAGAAGCCAAAACTAATTGGCCAAACAGTGATTTAAATAATATGGTTTCTGTGTGATTATTTCAGGGCTAAGCATCTGGAAGTGAGAGCCAGAAGAGAGAGAGAGAGAGAGAGAGAGAGAGAGAGAGAGAGAGAGAATGCTTTACAGCTGCATTTATGGTATATGAGACCATGCCCAAGTGGGCTGGTATCTCAAAGGCTTTTGGCTGATGGAGCAGAAGGAGCTCCTACAGCACCCATGGAGGCAGAGATCATCTTGGAAGAGATAACCACCATTTCATTTTATTTCCATGAAGTTCAGAGAATAAGCCAAAGGGAAGTGGTGTAACAGTGACCTTTACCAAGTGTGGGTGTTTTTTTTTTTAAATGGATTTAAGATGAGACATTTATCTGTGAGACTTAAGGAAATGAACTGTAGACTGAAAATGAGGTAGGCAAGCCTTGTAATCCACTGCGACAACTAATCTTGTTTGTTTGAGTAAGAGTTAAGAAATAAGCTGCCTTTGAGTACAGAGAAGTTAAAATTTAGGGTCTACCCTTCACAAGTTTGTCAATATTAATTGGTTTACTTCTCTAAAACTAAATGTAGAGTCAGTTTCTAAAACCTGAACAGTTCTCAAATCTGTAAACAAATGAAAGCATCTCCCCTGGCAGCCATCTAATGAAGCCCATGAGACTAGCAGTCAGGTTCCATCTCTTTCGTCTCTTAGGACCTCTAAGAGACTCTCCAAAGGAGGGATCCCCAGGAGATCAGGACAAAGAGATTCACCACTTTTTAGAGAAAATAAACATTGAAAGCTCCTGAAATTGGCTAACTAAGAGAGATTATTTCTCTTTTTCTTTCTTATATACTTCAAGGCTAAAGAAGTCAACTCCCCCAACTTCAGAGGGAACAATAATAATTTAATTTTTTCTTTTGATACTAGAGAGCTAAATCTTCTTTATTTTATCAGTTTTAGCTTCCATTGTACATGCCTCTTGGATGTGGGTTTTGTCCATTTGTGTCTGTTTTTAGACTTAGCCTTTTCAGTCCTTTGTAAAGATCACTTCCTGAATATGCCTGCTTCTTATACCCATTGCCAAGGTCAGAAGCAGTGAGTACTTGAGATTGAAATGCCAAACGTATTTTTCAAAATTTTACTCTTTTCCCTCTACAGTTTCCATTATTTTGTTGCTTATATAGACTCTCATGTCCATTAATGTTACTTCTAATCATTCCCCTTTGCTGTGGTAATAGACTGAAAGCCATGGACTCTAGCTGTGACATGATCACAGTATGGGAAATGCTCTCATGTTAGAGGACATAAGAAGTAGAATGATGTGGAAAGTGCGAATTAGCAAGGACACAGATATTGAGAGAGTAGAAAGTAATGTTTCCCAACTATTGAAAACACAAAACCTTGAAATGATGCTAACAATGGAAGCGTGTAGATCTCTAGAAATAGAAGGAGTGGATGGACAGCGCTGTGACAAGAAACACTCAGGATATAATCTCAGTGGAAGAAGGGGGACAAGAATTGGTATGTACAGTCTAATTCCACTGTGTGACACCGAAGGGGCATGGGACTATGTAAGGTTGTACAAAAATAAAATCCCAGACAGAAAGAAAAGAACAAGAGTGGGGAGAAAGGAGATAGAGAATAACGTGGTGACATGATTACCTGTACACCAGAGTATGTGGGGGAGAAATCTTGCAATTTTGTTTGCACATCCTCATCACTCTGAATCCTTGTAACTTTGAGCAATTGTACTTTCACTTTTCTAAAAACATGTAGTACTTTCCTTTTATTTATTTTTTTTAAAGAGGGCTGCTAACTTATAAGATAATACATTTCTCACCGAAGCAAAACTTGGGGAACAGTTTATGAGGAAAGCTGAGCCTTAAAAATCACCTCCTCACTCTAGGGTCCAATGATTCAAACTTCCAAGTATATAGTGTTTGTTTATTTGTTTGTTTTTGTTCTGGCTTCCATAGGGGAGTCTTGGTGAATGAAATGAGTGGGATTAGCTGCCTGCTCAGAATTAGTTTTTTGGGTTCAGGAAGGAAGTTATTACTAGAGATGAGTTTAAAAAAAATTAGGAGCTGAGATGAAAATTTTTCTTTCCCCAAACCATCAGAACAGAAATTAAAATAAAATGTTGCTTCTTTGATCCTGTATTGTTTGTCGTAATCCAGCTGTCCCTGTGTTCACTCGTCTGTTCTTCTATTCTGAGGAGACATCGTCATTTTCCTGATGAAAAAGATTAAGGAAATTCAGGAATTCATATGCTCCACTCAGTCTTTGTAGAACGTAACACACTTTGATTCCCCAGTTACATAAACATTTCTTTTTCCTTATCTAAAACTGTATCATGAATCCTGGTTATACAAAAGTAGTTAAGGGGCCTTCGTCTCTGAGGAAATTGAATATGTATTTGGCTTTACTCATGTCTCAATATTTTCAAACTATTTTGCCCTGTCCTTCAAAGTCTTCAGTTAGGAAATTCCAAATTCACTCCCACTCAGCTCCCTGCATCCCGCTGTAGCAAAGATATTTAGTTAATTATGAATATTTTCATTAATTATGTTTTTAAAATATGGCCTTAATCATCTTATTAACTTTTTGGAGTTCTTTTAGATTCTGTACCTATCATGAGCACCTCACTGTTTCAGTCTAGTCCATCCCTGTTCAGAATGTTCTCATTCTACTAATTGCAGATTTCAAAAACTGAAAATAATTCCGCCTTCCTGCTCAAAGGTTCTAACTCGCTCAGGCATTGTGCCATCAACCTTTGCTTCTCTGAGGTAAATTCACTCGTTACTTTCATCTTTGTTCCTTGGTCCTCTCTGCCATCCAATGATATAGTTTCACTGGGGAGAAATACTTAGTAATTTTGTATTTAGATGTATAAAGGAATAATAAAATATAAAAGCCCGGATTATATAGAGAATATTAAAAAGATGATTTTAGACTCTCTAACCATAAATAAAAGAAATATTTTAGTGGAGTTTATTTAAATGCTATATATGTTATTAAATATTTCCCTCCTTTTCCATTCCTTTTAAAAATATTTTAATTTTAATTTTTTAATTAAAGTATAGTTACATCATTTTCCCCTTTTCCCTTTCCTCTTACAACCCCCTCCATGTCTCCCTGTTTACTCCTTTTCAAATGCATGGCTTCTTATTTCTTTGATTTGCATTATTGCATGCATGAATTCATAAATACAACCTGCTGAGTCTGTCGAATGTTGCTTATATGTGTATGATTTCATTTCTTATTTTGATTTTTTTTGTTTTACAAATTGCAGTCTGTGATCTTCCTATCTATCATATTTTCCATGTCAGCTCTCTTTAGCTATGAACTGACCACATTGTTCCCATCAGATGCGAATGTCATAATTAATTTAATTATCAATCAATTATTAATTTACATTAGTTCTGGCCTTCACTATTATAGATGATATATTACAAGTTCTTTGTATATACATTCTGATACACATATCTGATAGTTTTTTTTAGAATACATAATTGAAAGTGGAAATATTAAGTCAATGTGTTTGGATAGATTGTCATTAATGCATTCATATTTCCTCAGCCTTTTAGGTTCTAAAATTTTTCTAATTTTCCAAATTATTTTTCTGGGTTTTCCATTTCTTCACAATGTAATTTTATTCTTAGAGAAAAAGGAAAAAATATTTTTTCCCAATTAAAAAAAAAAGGTGTCATCTTATTTCTCATCTATCGTGTGGTCATGATGCTTATTAGGTAGTTGTGATGTAGGGCAAATTACCCTAGTTTTGGTGGTAAAAGATCAAGTTAACTTGAGAAATTCATATAGATTTTGGTGTCATTATTTTCTTGCTGCAAGATGGGAGGGAAAAATAAATATATAGGGCGTTATCATGTTAAATAACATGGGGAAAACCTTAAAGTGATACAAAATACTGCTTATTGTTACTGCTGCTCAATTATTTTTGAATATGAGAGACTTTTGATGCCAAATTACTCTTCAGTGAGAGAATAGAAGTTAAAATATTGGTTTCCCTACAGCTATGTAATGTATAATTATGAAGAAATTAGAAAAGATAGTTTACTCCCGCGAGGCCAACTATCTGTTAAATTTACATATAACCACAAGCTGGAAACGGCATGGAGATGAACACAATCAAGGAAAATAAGTTGCTGGGCAACAAGGAGCTTGATTGGCATGTTACATCCTGTACTGAGACGACTTTCCAAGGAAAAGGAAGCATCCTTCAGTATTGAACAAAGAGAGGAAAATTTCTTGTTCTTAAAGTGTGATGGGGACAGTGAGTTCTGCAAATGCTGAATGATCTGTGGAAATGGGTTCATGAAGAAGACAAATGTATGGGGGAACACAAGCCTTTTTGTTCCCTTTAGCAACACAGAAGGGCAGGCCTTTAAGAGGACAATAGAAATTCCATTTTAAACAAATTTTATGTAACAATTTCTGAAGCTATGTTCTAAGGGGAAGTGACTTTCAAATTTAACTACACCTTGTCTGTTTCTCTTGCCTACTTCCCTCCAATACCTACCATCTACCTCGCCAGGAAATCTGTTCCACGCTTCACACATAGACTTCACGTTACACCGTTTCCTGATTGTGTCTATCTTTGACAGCTAGATGGACAGCTATTCCTGCTAACTCTGTATCTACCCAGATGCAGAGCCATTATCACTTTTTCCTAAGTGTCACCTGCTCAAAGCACTGGACGCTAATGTATTCGGACTGATTGACTCAAGCGACTTAAACCTGTCATTTCTGTCTGGAAGATGATGAGAAGAAACCACACAGTGGTGAGCGAATTTGTTTTCCAAGGTTTCTCCAGCTTCCAGGAATGTAAGCTTACTCTCTTTACGATATTTCTGACCTTGTACCTGCTAACCCTGACTGGCAATGTCATTATTGTGATAATTATCAGCATTGATCGTCACCTTCATACTCCCATGTACTTTTTTCTTAGTATGCTTTCTACTTCAGAGACAGTGTACACACTGGTTATTGTGCCAAGGATGCTTTCCAGCCTTGTAGGTTCAAGCCAATCCATTTCTTTGGCTGGCTGTGCTACCCAGATGTTCTTTTTCATTACTTTGGCCATTAACAACTGTTTTCTGCTCACAGCAATGGGATATGACCGCTACGTAGCCATCTGCAACCCCTTGAGGTACACAGTCATCATGAATAAGGGGGTATGTGCCCAGCTAGTATGGGGGTCCTGCAGCATTGGGCTGCTTGTGGCCATAATTCAAATAGCATCTGTGTTCAGGGCACCTTTCTGTGACAAAGAGGTAGCTCACTATTTCTGTGACATCCGCCCTGTTATGAAACTGTCTTGTGCTGATACTACTCTACATGACATAGCGAACTTTATCATCAGCTCACTGGTTATTGTGGTGCCCATGGGCTTGGTTTTCATCTCGTACGTTCTCATCATCTCCACCATCCTCAAGATTGCCTCTGCTGAGGGAAGGAAGAAGGCCTTTGCAACTTGTGCCTCCCACCTCACTGTGGTCATCATCCACTACGGCTGTGCCTCTATTGCCTACCTCAAGCCCAAATCAGAGAACACCAGAGATCAAGACCAGCTGATCTCAGTAACTTATACTGTTTTTACTCCTCTGCTCAACCCCGTGGTATATACCTTGAGAAACAAAGAAGTCAAGGACGCCATTTACCGTGCTATTAGGAAAAAAACTCTTGCCTAGGATATTTGGAATTCCTCTTATCTGTCTCTGTTTTCAGTTAACCATGGTCAATTCTGATCTGAAAATATAAAGAAAATATTCCTAATACAAACAACTCCAGTTTTAAATTATCTACCATTATAAGTAACATGAGGAAATCTAGTATAGCTCTGACCCATCCTGTTTGAACCATGAATCATCCCTTCATTCTGTTCTAGATGCCATCTACTGATGCTATATAATATCAGTGTCTTGAGAACAAAACTCAGATAACAGTCACATGCCCATGCCATTTTATTACAAACTATTGTTATAATTGTTCTGTTGTGTTGCTAGAGTTTGTCTTTTCATGTGTGTTTGTGTGCACGATTCATGTGTATGTATGCATATTTGATTGTATGTGGGTATAAGTGGGGTGTATTCATATACCTATATATGTATGTACATACAAAGTTCTACTTTTGATACTGGAAATCTTCCTTGATAGCTCTTCTACCCTATTCTCTAAGTTGGGGTTTCTCAATCAAGCTCAGAGCTTACAGATATGGTTAGTCTCTTTAACGGGCTTTGCTTTGAGGAGTCCCTGTGCCCACCACCTGAAGATGGAATTGCAGGAAAGTTGCCCTCTCCATCTGGCATTTACAAGGGCTATGGGGTTGGAATTCCAGTCTTCACACTTGCGTGACAAGTACTCGATCCAAAGAGCCATTTCCACATCATTAACTTTTGTGCTAATCTCTTGGTGTGCTTAATTTGTAGATTAAACTTTATCATAGACTTGTATAAGTAAGAGAAACAGTATATATAAGGTTGAGTGTTTATATACCTCAATTTTTGGCACCCGTGGGGGCAGGGCTTAAAACATATCCCTCATGGATAAAGGAGAGATACTATATAGTAATTCACAGTCTAAATTTTTTTCTTTGTCAATTGAGAAATATTTTTTCATAATATATAATCCGATCACACTTTCCCTTCTCACAACTCCTCCCAGATAATCCCCACTTCCCCACCCACTTAACTCCCCCAACTACCACAACAAAAATAAAACAACAAATAAAAAACAAGAAACATGCACACACACACACAGCCCCCACAAAAACACAAGAACTAAAACAAAAATATTCAAGTAAAAGGTCTGGGTAATTTTGAAAGCTCAAAAACAATTTTTTTTTCGGTCATTCCACCTATACTCAGAAGAAATTGCAAAATTTGATGGTGAGTCTACATTAAAGAATTACACGAATGTACTAAAGTTTGATTCTTCTTTTTATTTTATATTTATTTTCTTTTAATTAAAACTTAAATTCTCCCCATGATGTGAGAGATTGAACTCTGCACCCTGCACATATGAGGCAAATGTTCTACCATTCAGCTCCACTCTCGCCTTCTTGCTTTTATCATTATTCTGCTATAGCTTTTATGGTCTCCCAGGTTGCCACCAGAGCAATGACCAGATGCAGCTCGTGAGCTGGGAATTGGGGAGGCATCGTAATCGAGGGTGGAGTTCATTATTACCAGTTCATTGATGGCAGAAAAGTGGGTTGTGCGGTGCCTATATGAATTCTGTTTTGAAAATCACCATGAACATCAGGCAGATACTGAGTTCTAGAGCTCCACAGAGGGCATAGCTGAGGTCCAGGTGGGCTAGAAACCATCTGAGCTCCCTCTTCTCCTTAGACCACTTTCTTCTTTGGGCAGTGATGAAAGCTATAGGCTCTGACTGCCCCTCAGAAACACTATCATATATAAACGTTCTCACCTGCCTTGGAGATCTGTTCAATTTTTCTCCAATTTTTTTGAGACTCACACTAAAAGCAGTCCCTCCATGAATCTGGAGCACCAGTATGGTCAATATTATTAGCCACATTCAATTCAGAACTTCACCACACTTTCTATGGAGTAACACAGGGATGACTGAAGAAAGATGCTTTTGAAATTAAATACATTAATTCCATGCCTTAACTAAGTCCTGATGTTGTTCAAATGGAAATTAGCCCATAATTTTCATTCTTGTCTATGGAAAATATGACCTGATACTTGTGTTTTGTCTTTGCCTTCTTTGTTGCTACACTGATGATCTTTTTCTATGTGACTTTTTAGGTAGTTTCTTTAAACCATTGGTTTTCAACCTGTGGGTTGTGACCACTTTGAGCTTGAATGACCCTGACCTTTGAGCTTGAATAGCTGCATATCAGTTATCCTGCACATAAGATATTCACATTATAGTTCATAAAAGTCACAAATTACAGTTATGAAGAAACAACTACAATGATATGGGGTCACTACAACATGAGGGTCTGTATTAAAGGGTTGCAGAATTAGGAAGAGTGAAAACTTTAATTTTAAACATTTTTCTATTCAAGAATTTGGGGTTTCCCTAACCCCTGTGCCATTGCTCTCTAAAGGAGAAGGTTATTTTCTTGTGCGAAAAAAATCTTAAGAGTTAGAATTATTTAGCCTTGTGAAGAGACTGGATGTGCTACATATATTGTGGCCCATACAATACTAAAGAAAACATATTTATCTTCTTCTCAAGAATCCTATTAAAAATGCACAGAAAGCACACTTCAATTTAAGTCCAGGGCCTCCGTGTCTCTCGTGGTAATGTGAGAGCCAAAGTTATGTTTTAAGTTTTAATTACTGTGCCTAAGTGATCCATGAAACAGAAATGTCTGTACCATGTAAGGCCCACGGACAGATGCTGGAGGCTATTATTTACGGGAGATAACAAGCCACCTGTTTTGTTTCCCTAAGTAAGTTGGTTTGACTCAACTGCACCGAATGTGCTTGATCACATGTGGGTGGGAGGTATGCAGTCAAGAAATACATCAGGGTGTGCACTTTGCCCCTGATTGAATCTAAGTGGAAAGCACATAGGCAGGAAGTATGTCAGGATATATGCTTGTCCCTGATTGGACCCCGTGCGAAATACGGTGGTCTTGTGGATTTGTTTGTATAGGCCTGTGCAAAATGTCACTCCTTGTCATTTTCAGGGAACCCCAGAATGGTCCTGGCCAGTATTTAATTAAAGTTTGCTTCAAATTTGGCACAAAAATTGTGGCACTGGCCTTTCTCTTGTGATTCTCAGCTTTAACAGTAGGAAAGTCAAAAAGGGACGTGTGTGCTTGTTCTGGGACAGCTACTCCCCAGAGAAGCTGTGGGAAAGTGAAGAGGGACCTCCAGAAGAGTTGATTTTTGTCTTTTGGGGCTTTGCTAAGAATATCTTTGAGGACATCTTTGATTATTTTCTAGGTGTGTGAATGGGTGTTTTCTCAACCTAGCCCTCGAGAAACCTTCCTCTGAAGCTCCCTTTGGAGGTCTGACTCCCTTAGGTGGTCTGTTCCTGAAGGCCTTCCCAGCAGCCACACTTTGTTCACAGGTTTCTGGATTTGAGTACACAGAACCACCATCCAGCTCCCCCATTTGCTCAGGATTCTACAAGATGGGTGTCCAGTTCTGAGAGCGGTGTGTCCCCCTAGCTCCTATGCAGACAAGTGTGGTACAATTGACCTCAGTTTTTGTAACAGTAAATAGTATATAGCCAAGGCTCAATTTGTTTGCCGTTTCAACACAATCCACACTTCTACTATAACAGAAACAAGAACAGATTTAATTTCAAAGAGTATGTGATTATTACTAGATACAAATTATGATTGACAAGAAAGAAGTTTAATCCCACAGTTTGGGTTTAGTCAACACATAGCCGTTGTCTTCAAAAATAAGTGATTGCCAATTTATAAGGTTGCCACTGCGACACCCGTCATCCATCATTTTTAGGGGTACCACATGGTCCCACATGGCCACCTCCCAAATATCCCCAACAAAGGATTGTTTTATATCAAAACGTCCCCCAAAGGAATCCTGTTCTTGTCCGATGATAATCTTTGCCTCACCCCCCACAGTGTACCCCTTCTTCAAGCCCTTTCTTCCCAAAGGCTTTTCATTTAGCCAGAGTTCTGCAATCCCAGAGGCAGACTCCCAGCTCACACAGATATGGATTGGGGCATCGGGATTTAGGGGTGCTTTGAAAATGACTCCCGAATTCCCAACATAGAACATGTACTCTCCCACTTTCTCCACAAAGAGAAGAATCTCATTGTTCCTGGTCTTGGTATTGTAGGAGAAGAGACTGTAAGGGCGGGTGAGGTCAGTGAAGGCCTTCAGACACAAGGTGAAGTTCTGCGGTGACTTCTTCACCTGCGGGATCAGGGACACATAGGCAGTGGCCGATTCTTGAGGGAAAATAAAAGCCTTCCCCTTCATGTCTGTGAAGAAAAGACAGAAAGACAAACATTCTATCAGCTCTGCTGTTTGGTTTGTTCTTTTTGTCGCCCTAGAGCTGCTTCCCAGCAGAGTATGTATAGCACATTGGTGCACAAAGAGACCTGCAAGTGTGTGAGTAGGGGGCTAAACAGCTATATGGTGTCAAGGCAGGCCTGGAAGGGCAGTCCATGGCAGCCATCTCAGCATTTGAGAGATGGAGGCCTTCTGCTCTATGTGGTGAGTTCTAAGCAAACCTGAGCTACCTGAGACCTTGTCTCAAACAAAACAAAGCCAAACCAAGCAATGAAAAGATACATTTGGGTTCAGTATATCAGTTATAAAAGTCAAAGTTTCCTGTATCAACTCTACCTTCATCTTGTTGAGACACCACTGAGGTAAAAAGAAATGCCAGTGACAGACAATTACACATAACTGAATCATTGCAGTGGATAAAGCATGGGGCACTGCATGATCTTCTACCACAGACTGAATCATATTTCTCCTAGAGAATAATTCATGATCCTAGAGAAGCTAAATAGGAAGGTGAACCCAAAGAAAAACATGTAGTTATGCTCCTAGATATTGGAAGTAGACAAGATTGCCAGGCAAAAAATGAGAGCTTGGGGGTGGGGGTGGGGTAGGGGTAAGGGAAGATGGGGAGAGAGTAGTGAGAAGGGGAGGATGGGGAGAGCTTGGGGAAATGGGATGGTTGGGATGGAGGAAGAGTAGATATAGGAGCAGGGAAGTATATATCTTAATGAAGGGAGCCATTTTAAGGTTGGCAAGAGACTGGACTCTAGAGGGGTTCCCAGGTGTCCAAGGAGATGTCCCCAGCTTGTTCCTTGAGCAGCTGAGGAGAGGGCACCTGAACTGGCCCTATCCTATAGCCACACTGATAAATATCTTGCATATCACCATAGAACCTTCATCTGGTGATGGATGGAGATAGAGACAGAGACCCACATTGGAGCACTGGACTGAGCTCCCAAGGTCCAAATGAGGAGCAGAAGAAGAGAGAACATGAGCAAGGAAGTCAAGACCATGAGGGGGTGTGCCAACCCACTGTGACGGTGGGGTTGATCTAAAGAGAACTCACCAAGGCCAGCTGGACTGGGACTGATGGAGCATGTGATCAAACTGGACTCTCTGAACGTGGCTGACAAGGAGGGCTGACTGAGAAGCCAAGGACAATGGCATTGGGATTTGATTCTACTGCATGTACTGGCTTTGTGGGAACCTAGTCTGTTTGGATGCTCACCTTCCTAGACCTGGATGGAGGGGGGAGGACCTTGGACTTCCCACAGGGCAGGGAACCCTGACTGCTCTTTGGACTTGGGAATGGGGGGGGAGGGGGAGGGAAATAAGAGGAGGGGAGGAGGTGAAAATTTATAATAACAACAACAACAACAACAATAATAATAAAGAATCCCTGTAACTGGGGTTACAGACATCCTGGATCTTGTGATGAGCCAACACTTACGATTGGTGTGAAATCTGAGGAGCAAAATCATGTAAATTGCTTGGCCCAGACCATGATAGTACTGTACCCTCTTCCTCCCTCTCTCCCACACTTCCTATATACAATAAAGACCAATTTTCCACTGCAGCAACAGGATCAAAGGATTATTTACTATGGATGTATTTTGTCTTAAAAACCATGTGAAAAGATGAAGCTATAATCATCATAAGAATGATTTCTTCCTTGTTCGGAAAAGTAAATTTAACTAATGCTATAGTTTGGAAAATAAACTCTAGAATAATGGCTAACTGAATCAGAGGTGACATGGCCTAGAAATAATATAAAGTCTTAGAATTGAGTTAGCTTTGCTTCATAGCAGGAAATGAGAAAACAGCATGAATTCTATTTCCCAATACATAAGGGCTTCTTAAGAAATGCTTATACCCTGGACCCCTAGAGAATAGGAATGGAATGCTTCCAGAAAAGAGGGCTAGCTAGAGTATATGAGAGAGACAGATAGAGAAGGCGAGATGGGGGGAGGTGGGAGAGAGACCCTAAACTTCTGTCAGTACAACAGCAACCCGGGGATTGGAGTGTAAACCATGTATTTATGTCCTGTGATCAATTATCTTCCTGTCTGTAACCTTGTCGGTGCACAAACTTGGAACAAAATATTACAGTTAGCCTGAAATAATGTATAACTCCTTGCTGACAGCAACACTGAGGTACAGGGAAATGAGTGTCAAGTTTTCTTATTGGCAGCCACAGGAAAGAAAATGTAAAGCCGTCAAAGCAGCAAACCGTCTTCTTTGGTAGTAAAAAGCAAGTTTCATAACTTGCATCACAAGCTCATTCTTTCTCTCATTTATCTCACCGCCATGTATGGGGTGGGTGGTACTTCTTTCTCCATTGTATTGGTGAAGAAGTGAGGCTCAAAGTCCTTCCACTTCACAACAGTTGTTTAGTTACCCAATTATTAGGGAGAGATGGGTTTCCGATAGAAAGGCCAAACACCTCCTCTACCAACTTTTTCTAGGAAAAAACATAAATTATGTTGCCTCTCCTTTTATCGTAGATGAGTAGTCACCATGCTGTCATTAAGGAAGTGAATCCACTCTCCTCCACACTTCTTTCTTGAACCCAGAGACATCCTTATACCCTGGTATAGTAAGATATATCCTTAGTGGGCAATACCTGTGACAGTTTTTGAAATACGACCTAAATTAATTCTCTTCCATTTGGGTATGGGCTGATTCACTGGTAAGGAGCGGAACATATTTGGAGAATTTCTAAGATTTGATTACAGAATGGCTGTTGCTTTTGAATTGACGCTCCTTCCAGTCCATTTTGTAGAAAAGGCCTCAATGACAGGAGACTAAGAGGGATCTGCAGTCAATAGACAATAAGGAACTCAGGCCCTTGACCAGCTTCCTGAAATGAGCAGAAATTGGTTAACCATAAGAGAAGTTTGGGGCTGGACAGTGGTGGTACATGCCTTTAATTCCAACACTCAAGAGGTAGAGACAGGTGGATCTCTGTGAGTTCAAGGTCAGCCTGGTCTACAGAGTAGGTTCTAGGACAGGCTCCAAAAGCTACAGAAAAACACTGTCTTGAAAAATTGTTTAAAAGCAAAAACAAACAAGCAGAGATAACCGAGAAATTTGGGAGCAGAGCAACCTTTAGAGAACAGTTGAAATACTGCAGTTCCATAGAGACCTGTGCTTGGAGACAGTAGCTAGACCAGTCTCTGTTTTCTGTCACACAAAAGACACAAGACAGTAAGCACTCACAGTTTCCAGCTGCATCACAGATAAGAGTAAAAGACACCCCCTTCACTCACATCTTCCTGAAAACAACAACAGCAAAAGCTGTTGGACCCTATCTGTTCTAGACATGGAGAGTTTCCCATCAGGGATCAGCACTTACCTAATTGGGCTACACCTCCTGTAAGAACAGAGAGAAGCAGGGCACCCACAATGAGCTTGGCCATTGTGCTCTTTGTAGACTCCTCTGGTAGTAGAGGGCAGCAACAATTGTCTCTGTGGAGAGACATTCGCTCCTGGGCTCTTATATTGCACTCATAGGGACAACACCTTTGTTTTTACAACAGAAAGACAAAGTTATAAAAGGTTAATATTAACTGAACCATTATGTAGTTTTAAAGTCAATGTGTTAGTAGCTCAAATAATATAAAATATCTTGGGGAAACTCTAAACAAGCAAATTAAAGACCCTCATGATAAAAAGTATAAAGCATTGAAAAAAGAAATGGAAGCTATCAGAAGATGGAAAGGCATCTCATGCTCATGAATCAGTAAGATTAGCATAGTAGAAAATGACCATCCTACCCAAAGCTATCTATGTATTCAATGAAATCCCCATCAAAATTTGACACAACCTTTACAGAACTTGAAAGGACAATTTTCAGCTTCATATGAAAACACAGAAAATCAAGTGCAGCTAAAACCCTCTACACAATAAAAGAACTGTGGGAGGTATCACCATCCCTAATCTAAATTGTATAGAACTATGATAAAAAAAACAGCATGGTACTGGTACAAAACTAGATATACTAGATATATTGATCAAGGGGATAGAATTGAAGACCGTGTTTAAGGTCTGGGGTATAACTGCCGAAGGGTCTTAGTGGATTCAGAGGATGGTGGGGTTACACAAAGTTGCAGCAGGAAGACTCCTTGGTTTGTAGCAGAGTAGAAAATCAGCTCTTAGATACAGTTGCCAATTCTCTCTCTCTTTTTTTAAATACAATTCTGTTTGGCCAATGGCTCAGGCATATTTCTTAAATTAACCCATTTCTATTATTTTATATATTACCATGAGGCTTGTGATTTGTTATTTCATATCTTGCTTCTTGGGTGGATACATGGCATCTGCCTGACTCCACCTACTCTTTCTATATACCTCTATTCTGATTTCCTACCTGCCTTTACTCTGTTAAGCCATTGGGTGAAACAGCTTTATTTATCAACCAATAAAAGCAACACATATACATGGCACACCACATCATCTCCCCTGTTCTGTCTAAATAAAACGGAACGTTTTAAATTTTTTTAATTAATTTATTTATTAAAGATTTCTGCCTCCTCCCTGCCACCGCCTCCCATTTCCCTCCCCTGATCAAGTCCCCCTCCCTCGTCAGCCTGAAGAGCCAATTTTCTTTAAAAGAAGTCCTTGAGGCTGAGTGTTAAGATGACCTCTCATATGTCTCCAGTCAGGCCACCTTTGTAGTAACTTAGGAGCTCAAGTGAGATATCTATGAAGTTGAATAGACTCAGCCTTTTTCAAAAGGGCATGAAATAATGCTTAAACTCATGGCATGGTCAAGCTATGCAATGACATAAATCTAAGATTTTTTTTTTTTTTGATTTTTCGAGACAGGGTTTCTCCGTAGCTTTTGGTTCCTGTCCTGAAACTAGCTCTTGTAGATCAGGCTGGCCTCGAACTCACAGAGATCCACCTGCCTCTGCCTCCCGAGTGCTGGGATTAAAGGCGTGCGCCACCACCGCCCGGCTAAATCTAAGATTTTAAATCTGACTATATTTCATTGAAATATTTCTTTACTTGTTTACAATAAAAACCATTGAATGTTGCATTATCTGGTTGCTCCTCTGTTGCTTACCACGTAGTTTAAGTCTTTAAAGCCAAGAACATATGGGTTCCGTATGTTTTTCCCCCTCTGGTTCAATCTCTTGATCCTATAACGATGATTGAACTTATAATAAGAACTCTAAAATTATTTGTGTAGTGAATGCCTGTGGCATTTCCCAGTGAATGAGAAGAACTAAGGAAAATTCTGTGTATTGCAGCTCTGTGCTAACAAAAGCCACTATGATTGTGGTGGGCTGTTTTCACTTAATTATGAGTGCAATGAACCACATTGAAAGTCAGTTTTAAAAACAACACATATTTATTTACCCACAAGCCTGTGAGTTGGTGATTTGAACTCTAATTCTTTTATGCTCAGTGGAGTGATTAGTGAATGAGCTAGTTGGTAGACAGTAATAGCACATGAGTCAGAAAGGGAGTAGCTTGAATCTCATCACATATGATCCTTGTCTAGTTTGTGTAATTTCAAATTAACCTAAATCAATCTTGTTTTCTCTGTTCCTTTTAATTCTAAAGTGACATCCATACAGGCAAATTGAAAGAACACCCAATTTTAGAAATAATTTACAGCATGTTTCTACACAGTACAAAATAAATAAGTTATTATGTTATTCTATCGAGATATGTTGTAATTAAAAGTTAAATTATAAG
This sequence comes from Microtus oregoni, assembly GCF_018167655.1. Classification (NCBI taxonomy): domain Eukaryota; kingdom Metazoa; phylum Chordata; class Mammalia; order Rodentia; family Cricetidae; genus Microtus; species Microtus oregoni. The sequence goes on along the minus strand of NW_024544552.1, from coordinate 1,837,496 downwards.
CTAGTTTTATTGTTCTTTAATAACAATCCATAAAATATATTTTAAAAGATAAATCTGAGTTATTTGCATTAAATAAATGTTTTATATTATTGAATGAACTTTAAATTAGTTATGAAAAGATGTAATTTATAGATAGATTTAAAATACATTTTGCTTATCACATTTAACTTGGAGATGGCACTGTGTGTATTAAATAAATGCAGATCAAAATGTATTTTTGCTATATCATGAATGCACAAAAATAGTTTTGATTATTGTGATTTTTTGTTCTGCTACTAGACCTTAAAAATACAACTTAAAAACCCTTATGTTTAGTTTTTAAATGTTTATTACAGCTTCCAAAGATTTAATTAAAAGCTAGGGATATCCCTGGTGCCATATGGAACCTACTAGATTTGGCTATTTCTGACATTAAGTAGAAATAAGTTTTAAAAATAAGGTATTTTTATAAGTTTAAAGTGTGTGTGTGTGTGTGTGTGTGTGTGTGTGTGTGTGTGTGTGTGTGTACAAAGGTACGCACATGCAAATGAGTAATCAACACATACTCATTTTAAGGGTTTTCTTGAGGAAGAAAACGGAGGGCAAAGAATTGAAATTTTCTGGCTTATCCATACCACTTATTAAAAGGAAACAGGGAAATGGATTTAGATATGGGGCAGCCAAAGAATGTGGCAGCAGCTGTATCTCAGTAGCTATGCCTCTTGGCTAGGCAGGAAGCGAGGAATGATCAAGAAGACTGCCATGTGCTAGTGGAACCACCCCTTGATCATCAGAACCCTGCTCCATCCCACCCCTGGTTAAACAGCTTTGGAACTGTGTTTATGTTCTTCCTGCTGTATCAGAGCAAAGCATCAGGGATCTTTTCTAGACACCTCACATGCAAACCAGTGACAAGGCTGTATTTTCAAAAGACCCTGGCTTCTTTACATTATAGTTTGCATTGTAGTTTCAAAACAACTCTCCTCACCTCCAGTGCCCGTAGTCACTAACTGTGAGTGTTTATGTAAGATCGTAGGAATAAATGCCTTAATAGAGATATCGTATCCATCATGATTTGGGAGAGAAGAAAGGATTCCCTTTGCCCCACGAATATGCCATCTCCTCATAAATAAATATCCATAGTACTTTTTTTAAAAATGCCCACTACACAGAACCCAATTGACTATCCTACTCCATTGAGCCAATTCATCCCAGTCACTCTGTAAGGTACTGTCTTTTGTTTTCTTAAATAAGTTGCTGCTTAAATCTACTATGTCAATAGTCTGAATTTTTTTCCATCAACAACATAAAGTGAAGGAGAAATCTTCATTTGATAACAAATCAATTAAGACAAATATATAAAGTAAATACCTGATATCTGGTGTAAAATTTTAGTAACTTTATCTTTTGCAAATTTAAATTTTGCATAATTGTTATATTTAATTTTAAAGGTCATCTTCATGTCCATTTTCCAAGGTAACAGTTTTATTTCCTCATTAACTTATTACAGTTCAATATGAGTGTTCCTTATGATCTATAATTTAACCAATGATTTATTTTATGTGGGTTTAATAAGAAATAGATCTATTACTAAGAATAAAAAGAATATTATGCTCAAAGTCACCACTAATCGAGCAATGATAAATACCCACAAGTGCCTTAGTCATGGAGTTATAGTCCTGCTCAGATGATGCTCAACTAGAGGGCTTTCATAGGTTCCGTTCTTAACAAGGTCAAGAAGCAGTGAGTATTGCCATTGCTTTCATTTTACACACACAGTTAAACCATGAACAAGGTCAGCTTTGTTATTGAGGCATCAGTTGTTCATGTTCCCACATCGCCCCAAGACCTGGAAACTCAGCTCCTAAATATTCGAAGTGCTATGGAAGCATACTGTCTACTCTCTGGTCTGACACGCTCTTCTGTCTCTATTGCTGAAAGCTAAAACGGAAGCTAAAAGGCAGGGCACAATACAGAAACAAGAATTGCTCAAGCTCAAGAATTGCTCATTTTATTATAAAGTTATCCTGTAAACTTGGCTTCTGTGAGCTGTAACAACTTAGTGAGGTTAAATGGTTAATGTAACCTTGGCTACAACTACTGTAGCTCTGTGAATCCTCCTACTCTGTGTTTGCCAGGAATGGCACAGTTTCGAGTAGTCCTGTACTGAAAGAGAAGGAGGATACCTGAACTGGGTTGTGCTTATGGAGGAAGAATTGGAGTCTGAATGGAAAGAGGAATTAGAAAGGGAGGAAAAGGCTTTGAACATAAGAGACAGAGAAATGAAGCTGGCTTAGTTCCTGGATGGGAATGCCATGCTTGATGTGGGATTCCCCTCTGTATGCTGTGAATACCATTGGTTGGTAGAGAAACTCTCCCAGTCCTGCACAGGGCAGAATATAGGTAGGTGGGGAAAACTAAACTGAATGCTGGGAGAAAGAAGGTGGAGTCAGAGAGAAGCCATGTAGCCCGACTGGAGACAGGGTCTGGAACTTTACCCAGTAAGCCACGGCCTTGTGTCAATACATAGCTTAATGGAGATGAGTTAGCCAGAAATACACTTAAACTATTAACCAAACAGTATTGTAAATAATATGATTTCTATATGAACATTTCGACACTGAGCAGCCAGGAACAAACAAGAGGACTCTCATTACAACTATGGCTTTTTATTGAGAGATTGGGATGTGGTGTGAGGCCTGTTTGCTGGAGGAAAGAAATGCTTCTGAACAAACAGCCTCCACTTATCTCTTTCTAACTGGGTGACCTTCAGGGTATCACACACTCCCATGAGCTTCATCTTCCTTGTTTTTAAAACAGAAATGAAAAGACCAGCTATAGAATTGTTATAAATATTGCATGTCATTAACTACAAGGTTTGAATTACTTAAATATTGTAAATATATTGGAAGCTAACATAAAAAATATTTAAAATAATTTTAAGCATTACCACAAACTCAGAAATTATTTCTGTGTTTCTACCCTCAAGGTAGATTTCTCAAATCAACAGCATTTTCTTAAGAAATGATTTCAAACTAAATCACGGACTTGAACAAAAACAATTAGCAGCATAGAAAAAATTTTGAAATATTAAGAAAATCATATTCATGACAGAAAAAGGCCTTGGTACATCTTTAATGTTGAGAATAGTCTTAAAAATCCTATTATAAATCATGTTGACTGGGTATAAGTAGGTAAAATAATGAAATTGGACATAATTGTATACCATATATAAAAGTCAACTGAACACTGATTAAAATTTTTAATGTCAGATCAATAATGTAAAACTCCTAGAGCTAAAATAAAGTAAATAAGATCAACATTGTCATTAATACTAGCCTTGTCAATGCCACTTAAGTTATTGCATCATGAACAATCAGAGCCAAAACTAAAAATGGGATTATTACCCAATAGTATTGGAAATTCCTCAAAAAACTAAAACTAGAATTACCATATGGTCCACGTGTATCTTTTGAGTTATATACCAAGAGAAGTGAAATTAACATCTCAAAGAGATTTCTGGACTCTCAAGTTCTACGTCATCGTTCACAATATTCAAAACTGTCTGTTGGCAGAGAAATGAAGATACTGTGGATGTTTTTAACTTGACCCAAAATAATGCTTCTATTTGCAATAATGTGGTTTCACTTGCAGGATTTTCAAATCTCCCTCCCTCCCTCCCTCCCTCCCTCCCTCCTCCCTCCTTCCCTCCCTCCTCCCTTCCTTCCTCCCTCCTTCTCTCTCTCTCTCTCTCTCTCTCTCTCTCTCTCTCTCTCTCTCTCTGTGTGTGTGTGTGTGTGTGTGTGTGTGTGTGTACCTGACTGTCACAGCGTGGAAGTCAAAGGACAGTTTGCCTGTGTGTTCTCTCCTTCCACCACGTGGGTAAAGGGGATTGAATTCAGACTCTCAGGCTTGGAGGCAAGTGATCATATTTACTGAACCATTTCATTATCCTGTAGGACACTTATTAAATAAAATAGTTACGTATAAAAATATTGCATGATCTCATATATGGATTTGGGGGGGGATATCGAGGCAGGGTTTCTCTGTGGCTTTGGGAGCTGTCCTGGAACTAGCTCTTGTAGACTAGACTGGCCTCGAACTCACAGAGATCTTCCTGCCTCTGCCTCCCGAGTGCTGGCATTAAAGTTGTGCATCATCACTGCCTGGCATATATGGAATTTTTTTTAAAAAATTCAAATATACAGGAACAAAGAATTAAAGCACAATAATTTTCAGGAGTAGACAGGAAAAAGAAAAAAGGATGTAAATAAGGTATACACAATTGTATCATGTAAATTACTAAGATTGGAGACCTGATGTATAAAAGGGGGGTATTATTAATACAATGAATACATGGATTAAAAGGAGACTAATTGCTACTATATTGCAGAGAGAGCAGATGTCAAATACAATTTCCACCCAGCATACAAAAAATATATCTCTCAAAGGCAATAGGTATGTTAGATCTCCTACCTACAAAAATTGTTTCAATATGTGTGTGTATGTATGTTATTTTATGTAACTTAAATTTGTACAGTAAGCCTTAGGAGCAGAGGGCACAGCTAATAATTTGCTTGATGTGTAAGTACAAAATCCTGAAATCAGCCCCCAGAACTAGTTAGGTAAGGTTGCTTGTGCTTAGCATTGGGGAATTGGGGAAGAGAATGCAAGTGGATCTCCTCGGCTTTCTGGTCAAGCCAGCCAAGCTGAATTAGTGAGATCTAGGTCCCAGTGAAAAACCTTTTCCCAAATAGAATATGGACAACTCCTGAAGAATTATACCCAAGATTTATTTCTGGTTTCTACATGTACTCAAATAGACCGGTATGTATGACTCTGTCTGTCTGTCTCTCTCTCTCTGTCTCTCTCTGTCTCTCTCTGTCTCTCTCTCTCTCTCTGTCTGTCTCTCTCTCTCACACACACACACACACACACACACACACAAAGTATGGGGAAGTAGGAGAGATGTCTCTCACAAAAGTCTTAACTATGGTTATCTCAGCTTGGAGAAGCAAGCAACATACCTGCAATCCCAGCACTTCAGAGGGTCAGTCAGGAGGAAGAAGAGTGGAGCCACCTACGGCTACATAGTGAGAATTTATTTCAAAACAAGAAGTCTGGATAGACTTCATTTAGAAGATAACATGCTGGTTTAGTAAATTATAGGTAAATTTGTATTGTGGCTACACTTAGCCCAAAGCAGGTTTTATTCATTCCTCAATAACAAAAGAAAACAGATGAATATGTATTACCCAACCCCTACCTTTGCCTAAAGAATAGGTTCGTGGAAGTTGAGCACCAGATATGACAGATTTAGTGACACCAAACTAAAGAATTTCGCTTCTTTTCTGACTAAAAACTGACCAAGTGTTAGGGAGGTTGTAACACATAAGACACCAAGCAATTGACTTTTCACTTCTTACTCCTTCCCCTCTAAAAAAGAGTGACTGTCTTGAAGAAACCAAATCAGAGTTAAATGTAAATAATAAGCCCCATTTTTATTCATAATTAACCACATCTACCCATCCAGGTCTTATTTTTTAACTAGAAGATAAATGTCATAGACACCAGGTGTGAGAAAAAAACAGATGGGATTCTGCAAGCTTTGTTCATTAAACTCAATAACCCAGCCATATTTTTTATATTCTTGGAATTGAGTTGGTACACTCAAACAGGCAAGATAAGATATCACCTTAGATTATCTTTAATTCCACTATCATATATAAATAGGAGAGCACACAACTGTTAATCTTATGTAAATTCAAAAATATGTAATAATGGAAAATTAACATGTGGTCAATATAACACTGACAGGCTAATTTCTTCATCTTATCTCTTCTTTATGGATATAATTTGTGTGCTCTGATGCTTGAGATATAGTTTTACACAACAACCTCACTCATTGCTAACGCCTCTTGTAGAGCGCCAGAACAGAGCTGTAAACTTTTTTATATCAACATAACATTGGAGGACTCGATCTACAGGCTTGGCAAAGCCATTGCCAAGCCTGACTAGCATTATTCTTGTCCCTGTGCACCAGCAGAAGTCAACACTTAGTCCCACAGAACTCCTAGTTGTTCATGAGGATCAGGAAAAAGAGATCTTCAGTTGAGCAAAAGGCTAAGATGATCCTGGGATAGGAGCAGGGGCTTTTACAGGCAAGTTGTTAGAGACAATCTTTTGTTGGGGCAACTTGGGATTACTCCCAGTGAGCCACGTGCCCCCCTCATGAGCCTTGTGCTCCCCTCAAAGGAGACATTATCACCTATACCAGAGATGTCATTAGATGCTGATGAACTTTCTTAAGACTTTTTCTTGTGTTGTCATTTACATTCATAAGAAAATTATGGGACTAGTACCAAAAAAAAAAATCTTCCCATATGCTGTAAATTTGTTTGCCTTAGTAAATATATCTAATGTGAAGTTTAGCATTTTAATTGAAGTTTACATCAGTGGTGTGAAGTGTTTCCACAATGTTGTGTAACCATCATGCCCATTTCCATGACAATTTCATCCTCAAACAGAAACTGTGCACCTACCACAGGCTAGCTTTCCATTTCTGATTCTTGCCCATTCGCTGACAACCACTTGCTCACTTTTTCTATATTCTGTCTCTATTTCCTCTCCTTGGGTTTCATATAAATGCACCCTAAATTATTTGTGCTCTTTATGTGATTGGCTTCACTTAGCATGTGGTTTTAAAGTGTTTTTGAATAAATATTTTAATATATGTATAAGATTTCTTTTTAAGGACAGGTCCTGTCTCACTGTGTCTATAGCCCACATTTCCATCCATTCCTTCACTTGTTGAAGGACAATTGGCTTGTTTCCTCCTTTTAACACTTGGAAAAAATGTATTAAAGTTCTTTATTTACCTTGGTTTTGTGTGTGTGTGTGTGTGTGTGTGTGTGTGTGTGTGTGTATGTGTGAGAGAGAGAGAGAGAGACAGGCACAGACACAGAGAGTGTGTGTGTGTGTGTATGTGTGTATGTGAATTGTAGGAGGTTTTTGTGTGTTTTAGGTATTTAATTCAATGTTAAATGTCACGGTTTATGACATATATATTTCTCAATACTGCAGGGTATCTTTTCAATATTTCAGTGTTGTCCTTTGATGTCTAAGAGTTTTTAATCTTGATGAAGCCAAACATATCTATTTTCTATTTTATTGCCTGCATGTTTGGTGCATATTCTGAAAGTCACTGCCAAATATAGAGTACTGAAATTTTTCTTCTGTCCAATTTTTAAGAGTTGTACAGTTTTAGCTCTTACATTTGGGCTTTTGCTGCATTTGGAGTTCATTTTTAATATGACTGTCTTAGTCTGCTTTCCACTGATATAATTGATATTAACTGATTGAGTAATTCATAAGAATAGAAGTTTATTTAGCTTATGACTCTGAAGGCAAGAAATCCAAGAGAACAGAGCTGCTTTCTAGGAGTCAGGGCATAGAGACAGAATCATGTGCAAGACAGAACCCTTGTTGAAAATCAATTTGTCCTTCGTGCTTTTTATTATTTTCTTTTGTTCTATTTATTTGTCTTTGTATGTTAATATTTTATATAGAATCCATGAATGTTATTATTTGACCATGTTTGTTTCATGTGCCTCTTTCTTCTCTTATCCTTTGTCCTGGGCTCTCTGCATTACTAGCCACGTTTGAGCTACTAGAGAAAGATGAAGATGTGATAGATCTATGCCCCTGAATATTTCAGAATGCATTTCTTAAAAAGCAGGCATAATCTTTTATATTATGCATTTCAATAGGAGTCATTCCTAAGGGGACAGAAATTGGTTATACAAATGAAAACTTCTCAGTTATTACAATGACTGTAGCCCTCTAAAGTTTAATGCTATCCAATAAATTCTCACTTTCGTGCTTAGCTTCTCATATAGGAAGAAATTAATTTAATCTAAATATCATTTGATTAATTTAACTGATCTCCTTGGAGAAACAAAAGTGGATGAAAGAGTTGAAAAATACATATAATCATGCCATAATAACCCAAATGAGGAAATTAGTGCTGTTGAAACAGCCTAATATGATGCAGATTTGTTTTTACATGTCACCAATTATTCCATTGTTATTGAATGAAATACAAAATAAAACCCCATCTCTTCCATTGCATGCCATTGCCTTGGGTCTTGATCATCTTTTCTTCATCTCCAACAGTTCTTCAGTCTTTCCTTTGATCTCACCACATTGATATTTTGACAAGGATCAATTGACCAGTTGTTCTGCAGAATGCCCCGTAGCTTGCATTCATCATGACCAGACTCAAGCTCGGGGCCTTTGGCAGGAATTCGATTTGGAAAGTGCATATTTTCTATTTCCATTCTAACTTGGAAGCACTATTTTGGGTACTGGAAAATAGTCCTCAACATTCTTGAGGACAGACATAGTTAATCAGTGGTCAGTATAGGATTAAGTTATCTTAGGTCACTTTTCTTGATCATGTTATGCTGTTGGGAAAATAAAAACCAGGTGACCCTCAAAAATCTCATCTATAAAATGGAGGCTAAGCATAGGGTGTATATCAAAGAGTTACTATAAGGACTAAAATGGATAACACATGAAAATTCTCAGCCCAGTCCTAGTGTTTATAAATGTAAGTTAGTATTCTTTGGTGTTTTTAATAAAATAATAATTTTCAACTATTGTTTATTAAATGTAGTAGAACACTTGTCAAGATCAAACAAATATCAGTGCTATGAAGAAAAAGATAAAAAGATGAAAAGAATCAAGAAAGGCCAAAAAGTAATTTTGTGCTATTAGTTACACTGTGTTACTACAATTTTTCAATTGTTCTTATTTTTTTTAAATTGGTGATCATCAAACCGGAGTAAAGGTTAGCTCTTTGTTGGCATAATAGGGCATCTGTGTGTTCTGGGTTAGGCCAGCAGCAAAGGATGCTTCCTTGTATTATAATTAAGTCTGTGTACCTGGCTGAGCCTCAGATGAATTGGGAAGAGTTTATGGCCTTAAGGTTCTGGTTAGAGAGGATTTGCTGAGCGGCTAATGAGACTTAAGCTTCTTTCTCATTTGCTCAAACCTTTTGTCAGAAACCTTTTTTTTTCAATCCAGCTAAACATTCATTTTCTTGTATTCAAAACCCCAATTCACTCCTTGTCTGCCGCCTGTGTAGGAACCAAAGTCAAATTCCGATGTGCCCATTGATGAGAGAAAAAGAATAAAAAAAAAAAAAAAGATGCTGGCTTTGGAATCTCATCTCAGGCCCTTGTCTCAGAATTCCATGATGTGACATACAGTGAATGAAATGCACTGGAATGGAAACAATGCTATTGAGAGCAGTTTCTTTCACTATTTGTCCCTTCACTCTCAAACAAATTGTCTTTCCCATAATACAATGCCATTTTAGGCCATTTTGTGTTACAGTGTTCAATGCAACCTGGGTCATTCTTTGGAGAGTGTTAAGTAAGCCAAGATATTATATGCTACTATGCATGAAAAAAATGGCTGAGTTTACGATGGCCCTATGAGGCAGAAAGAGAACAGAGATGATATCAAGTTAAGTAAGGCAGATAGAACAACCCGTGGAGGAATATGGTGCAATGGGTACTTGTAATGAAATCAATGATGTAAGAATTTGGTCAAGCGCTGTCAGATGTTCATATGTGAAAAGTTTGCCGAATGGGGCATCCATGTAACATGATTCCATCCTTCCTACACGCTCTGCTATTAAAATGAGGATCTACATGGAAGTGTTACCAAAATGATCCCACTTAGTTTGTATAAATAATAAATGCTAATAAAAATAAATAAAAATTTGAAAGGATAAAAGTTGTCCAACTGACAGCTGCCTTGAAGCAAACAAGGGATATGGGCTGGGTTCCTCTTCTGTGTTCATGTGGTATCAAGGAAAAACAAGAGATCCAGGAAGCAGGGGCCACAAAGAGGAAGGGGTAAGCACAATATTAAAGTGAAAAGCAGTCATAAAAGTAAAAAGTTCTAGTGGATTTGCAAAACTTTGAAGAAAGCTTTGGGTCACAACAACAGTCAAAGGAGAATGGGTTTCAACTGGTTTTAAGTAGCTATATGTCTATGAAAGCACAAGCTGGTCCTGACTGAATGAGAAATATGTGCCAGGAATCATTGGACGCTGGACAACCAGAATCCTGTTTGGGAAATGTTGGGTTAACCTTCCCTGGAGTACTGGAGGATACGTCAATGACCATTGGCATAAGGAGAGGCATTGGAGTTTGCAACCTGTGTGTTTCTATTGACCTTCTTCGGAAAGAAAGAGAGGAACCCATGAAATAGAGCGACAGAGGGGCAATGAAAGTCTACCATGCCCAGAGCTGGGCATCTTTGGTTCAAGCACCAGTGAATCCTAAGCGGCTCTGGGAAGCAATGCATTTTAAATTCTTTACATACAAGCATTCAGAACATTGTTGCTCAGAACTGAGCAGCCTGCTAGGAGTGAGTCCTTCAGTTTTTCTTTTTTGTACAGTACACTGTTTTTTTTTTCTTTGTTTTATTTTGCTTTGGGTAGGAGGTCTGTTAGCTCTCATTCATCTGTGGGTCCTTTTCACCATAATTACGCCTTACAAACTGCATTTAATGTTCTCATTCCCATTACTACTCATAAAGTATCTGTTCTTTTCCATAAAAATTGTCTTTTTAAATTACTATTTGTTTTATTTTATGTTCATTGCTGTTTTGCCTGTGTGTATGCCTGTGAAGGGGGGCCAGGTCCCCTGGAACTGTAATTATAGACAGTTGTGAGGCATCATGAGGATTCTGAGAATTGAACCCGTGCCCTCCAGAAGAGCAGTCAGGGCTCTTAACTGCTGAGCCATCTCTCATCCTTCTCATCTCTCATCATCTCAGCCCTCCTTATTCCTCTTAACATGATTTTTTCCTCTCCTTTTCATTCACCAGGGTCTTTCTGGGGTTTATCCTAATTAAGTCTTATGTAGAAATTCTTGTTCCCAACAATCTCTATTAAAACACTGACCTTTAAAAATAACAATTTCATTTCCATAACTTACCCAATCTTTTGTTTCAAGGGAGCTCCTTCTCACTGGTGGAAGTGGAGGGGGGTAGCAATGTGAGGAGGGGTGGTAAGCATCAGCGAGTATCAGAAATGAAATTGAAGTACCCCAGGACGCACAGTGCTGGTGTTTTTTCCCTTTGTAAGAGCGAAATTTGTAGGGATTGCTGATCAAACACCATTTCCCACTCGGCTTCACAGCTTAGATAAAGCAGCTCTCATTGTTTAAGCGAGCTGGTTTTATTTTACTAGGAATTCCCATGTATGTTTATATGGACAAGAGGCAGGTGTTACCTATGATAGTAAAAGATGGATAACAAGCTTCACAGACAGGGATCTGAACTTCCGTACCATTATAGAAAAGAGCCTGTTTTATTGTTTTCCCTTGAAGTTGCATGGTTTTTAAGTTTGATATTTTTTTCAAAATGGATGGTTTTTGCTTTGTTTGGGGGGGCATTGTTTTTTTTAATTGTTGTTGTTTGAGGCAAGATCTCTCTGTGTAGCCCTGGCTGTCCTAGAACTACCTCTATAGACCTGGCTGGTCTCAAATGCAGAGATCCACCTGTCTCTGCCTCCTGAGTGCTGTGCTGAAAGGTGTGCTCTATCCCCACCTGACTGAACTTTGTTTCTTTAATAAGTCCTGATCTCATTTTTTTCTTTTAAATGAAAACATCTAAACAAATGTTATCAAATTTAATTGGAGCAGTTCTAACCAAAAGCATTGGAAAGTGGCATCTATTTAGTCAAACTTAAAAAAGCATTGTATTATAGGGCATTTGGAATATAGGGCAAGACTTAGCGGTCTTCACCAAGCAAAATCTCTTGGTACTGGGGTCAGCATCAAAACTTAAAGTAATTGCTGTAGATGCTCAAATAGTGCTTTGCTCAAACGTAATGCCCTCTACCCAGAACCTCAGAGTGTGCCCTTTGGACTCGGGGACTTCTCAGATATGATTTAGAGAAGGATATACTACATTCAGAAGGGGACTAAACCTAATGATATGGGTCTTCTTACATAACAGAAAAGAAGGTATAGATGTACTCAGAAAGAAGGTCTGAAGCTAAGGATAAAGACTAATGCTATTCTCCACATAGGAGCCTCGTCTGGGAACTTTCTGTGGAAGGAAGACGATAGAAGCACACAGATTTCAGCTTCTCACCCACAGGGCCATGGGGGAACACATTTCAAGTTGTGAAAGTGGTAACTTGTTTTGGCCAGTTTAGAAAATGAGCAAACTTTCCCTGCTAGAATATTCTAGTAACAATTTTATAGATTAAATGATTGAATAGACCCGACTACAGGGGTTCATTGGTTCCCACAGAGTGACTGTCCAGAAAGCCCCGATCTCCCTGTCTCTGAGGTCACAGGCATGATGCTGCCATGCTCAGCTTTTTATAGGGGCATTAGGACCAGCTCCAGGTCCTTATCCTTGCACAGACATCTTATCACTAAGACATCTCTAGACCCTTATACATTTGTTTTAAGAAGCCTTTATTTACCTTTCATTTCTAGAGTGTATTTTTGCTGTAGGTGGTAACTTTTTCTTTCAGAACTTTAAATTTTTGTTTGACTCTCTTCTTTATATAATTTATGATAAAGGTCAGCTCTAATCTTAATCATTTTTCTCTGTAGACAAGGTGCTTTCCCCCAAGATTTCTCCTTGTCTTTGGGGTTTTACAGGTTGAATTATGTGCCTTCCTAGTTATAGAAACTTTGATATTTGGAGTGTTTGCTGTTCTTGAATATTATTGATATTGTAGTTTGGACAAGCGCGTTTTATTTCTTTAAATTTCCATTCTGATTTCTTTCTTCTCCTTATGACCTTCTAATTATACATGTGTTACATCTTTTGAAACTGGTCTACAGTTCTCCAATGTTCTACTTTATTTCTCTCTTTTTAATCTTTTGGATGTTTTTCTTTCCATACTTCCATATGGGTTGTTTGTGTTTCATGATCCACATTAACTCCTTCTTTTCCTATTCACATATACACTGTTCAAAGAGATCAATAAGCACACAGTGTCCACCTCTGCTTATATTCCCATCTACCTTGAATACTGTCTACTTTTGTGCTAGGTTGCTTAACAGGCCAATCATAGTCTTTGCAAATCACCTGTCTATTAATTGCAAAAGCTGCTTTCTATCTGGGTACCTCTCTGATTCATTTTGTCTCTTGACAGCATGGTATTTTCCCCTGGTCTTTCACATACATTGTAACTTTAGGGTGGAAGCTTGCCATAACATATTGGATAACGGAAACTGAAATTGTTCACATACTGTACAGTTTTATATTAATCTGATTAGAAATTGAGTTGAGTCTGATATCGAGTTCATGTATTGTCTTGCTGTTTCCCATGCTGACCCTGGGGTTCCCTTTGTATTTCTCTTCAGAGATAGTTTAGGCCTTGTATCTCTTCCAGCTGTGACTCAGTGTCTCCCTGGAAGTGTGTTGACCAGGTGGTAAGATGTGGAGGTAAGGCACATTCTATACTATGTGGACCTATGTTCCTGCCATGTGACTTTCATGAGAACCTCTGGTCTTCTCTTTCTCTCCTTATAAATTAAGAACACTAGAAAGGGCTTTCATCTGAGATGTGCTCTTCCTCCCAGGGCTTGGGTTCCTATAACCTACACAACAGATCATTGCTATAAAGAACTTTGAGGCTGAATTCACAAAAATATTTTCTTTTTTGTAATATTATTTGAAATTTTATTTTCTTGGAAATAATTTGATAATATTATTTTCTCCTCCACAACATCTCCCAGATTCTCTTCCCACCTTCGTTCCTCCTCCACTAACCTCACGTTTTCTCTCTCTCTCTCTCTCTCCTTTGGGCATAGCTGGATCTTGTGGTATATCAATTTTCAGTTCCCTGAGGAGCCTTTACACTGATTTTCATAGTGACTGTAGAATTTATACTCCTACCAGTAGTGACTATGTGTTCCTCTTGGCCCTGCCCCATCCTCACCAACATGTGTTATTATTTAGTTTAGTGATTTATCCATTCTGACCTGGGGTAAGATCAAATTTCAAAGTAGTTTTAATTCACATTTCCCTGATGGCTAAGAATGTTGAAATTTTTAAGTGTTTCCCTGAGGTCTGTGTTTCATCTTTTGAGAACTCTGTTTATTTCTATACAGCATTTTAATTGAATTATTTTTCTTGATGTTCATTTTTAGTTCTTTATTCTAGATAATAATTCTCTACCAGATGTATAAAAATATTTTTTCCATTTTGTAGGCTACTATTTTGCTTGAATGATTGTGTCCTTTCTCATGCAGAAGTTTCTCAGTTTTATGAAGCCCCATTTATTCATTGTTGATCTTACTGCCTGTTCTATCAGTGTCTTGTTCAAAGCATCCTACCCTATGCCAATGCGTTCTAGTTCATTCCTTCCTCTCTCTTCTATCTGATCCAGGGTATCTGGTCATATGTTGAGGTTCTTAATCCATTGGAGTTGACTTTCGTTAAATGTGGTATTTAAGGGCCCAAATTAATTTTTCTACATGTGGAAATCCAGTTTTCCCAGTACCATTCATTAAAGATGCTGTCTTTTCTCCAGTGTGTATTTTGTCATATTTGTGAAATATATGACTATACTTGGTGAGTATAAATAATTGTTTGCACTTTAAATGGAGACATCCATTCTCTTCCATTAATTTAGACATCTGTTTGTATTCCAGAATTATCCTGTTTTTATTACTATGACTCGAATATAATGAGATATAATATGGTAAACTCTTGAGGACCACTCTTTATGTCCAGGGTACTTCATTTTTTTAATATAACAAAGTGAAACCTGATAAGATAAAATAAAAATATCACATCAAAGTTGGACAAGACAAACCAACAGAAGGAAAAGAGCCCAAGAGAAGTCATAAGAATCAGAGACCTATTCATTCTCACACCACACTCGGGAATCCCCTAAAAGCACTAAACTGGAAACCATAATATATACTCAGAGGACCTGATGCAGACTCCTGCAGGCCCTGTGCTCGCTGCTTCAGTCTCTGTGAGTTTATATGAGCTTTGCATATGCTGATCTAGACAGCTTGGTTTTCTTGGTGTCTTCCAGCCCTCTGGCTCCAACACCTTTCCTGTCTCTTCTTTCACAGGGCTCTTATCAGGGTACGTCAGCTGTCTGGGTATTTTATGCTTGTATGTAAATTTTTAAATTATTTTTTTCTATTTCTATTTCATGGGGGATTTTTGACAAGGATCTCATTGAAACTGCAAGTTGCTCTTGGTAGACTGGTCATTTTCGCAATATTGATCTTACCAATACACGAGCATTGGAGGATTTCCATCTTCTAATGTCTCCCTCAATTTCTTTCACTGAAGATTTAAAACTCTTGTTGTAGAGGTGTTTTACATGTGGTTATGCTTATTCCTACATGTCTTATTTTTAATCAATTGGAAATACGATTGTTTCTATGATTTCTTTCTCATTTTCTTGTTATTAGTATATAGACAGACTGTAGTAAGGGATTAAAGAATTCTAGAGAAAGGGATAGTAAAACACAGATGCTGCAAATGGAGAAAGGGGAAATGGGCAGGCGACTTGCCTGGGGAGGGAGGTGGGAGGGTAAAGCAGAGGAACAGAGGAGATGAAGAATCAATAGCACTAAGGATATTTTAAAAATCCATAAGGAAATCTATTATTTTATTAAAAAATAAAAATACCTAACAAATGTATTTTTATTTTAATATAATATTTTATTCTTTAAAAATTCATACAATTCGTACTTTGATCATATTCACCTCCACCTAACTCCTCCCAAATCCATCTTCTCTTCTTACTGCACTCAAGTTAATGTTCTCTTACAAAATATTTACATATTTATTTAGTGTGTGTAGGTGTGCCCTCGTGAGTTTATATGTACCAGATGTGTTCAAGTACTCACAAATGTCAGAGGGCATCAGATCTCCTAGAACTTTAATGATAGGCACTTGTAAGCTGCCTGATGTGCACTGGGCCATGAACGAGTCCTCTGTAGGACTAGCACCATCTTGCATTACTTAAGTAGCAGAAACATTACATCATGTGGCTCTGTATCTATCACCTAAGAAACTTGATCACAGCAAAGGCCAATGATGTATATTTGCACTTATATGCGGAAGTTTTAAGAAAATCAAATGGAAGCAGAGAGCAGAACAGTGGTTATCACAGCCCGGGCAATGGAGCTATGGGAAGATGGTGAGCAAACAACAGCAACAAAAAAACAAAACAAAAACCAATACTTCAGCTGGAAAGAAGAAGCAGTTGAAAACATTTGAGGGTATGGATATCTCAATGAGCTCATTTGATCCACTCTGTATATATCAACTGCAGAATCATTTGGTATTCTGTAAGTATATGCAATTGCACCGCACCAACTTCCAATAAAAATAAATGGAAATGAACCATGGGTGCTCCCTGTATGATTAAACTTTATTAAGGATTTGAGGTAAAATACACAAAATGGCACAGATCCTATGGACAGACTTTATAGAAAGAGGCACAAGTTAAGAGGTAATTATGGAAACACATATGTATGTTTAGTCCAGACTGTGGGGGCAAGGAAAACTCCTATGGGACTCCAGAGAAGTGTATGAAAGGGGAAATTTATCAGAAGTGTGGTTGCAGTGGGTCACTGTTCCAAGACAAAGGGCTAGTGTGAATGGAATCCCAGAAGGATATGGCAATTTTTAGGACACAAAGTAGTCTGTCTAGTGTCCTAAGAAGAAAATAGCACACTGTAGTGCAAAGCATGGGGAGTGACGGGAGGGTCGGTATAAACATAGAAGGCCAATGCCTCATAGTGTGCAGAGTGTCATTTATTAAGACACATTAGTCACATCAACAAGTGTGAACTTTATCCTAGTTGCCTGTGAGAAGAGACACTGACACTTTCAACCATGAAAATGACACGATGCAGTTGGCATTTTGTAAATATCACACTGGTAACAATTGGAAAAAGAAGCTTAACCCCTGACACGAAGTGACTAGTTATATTGAGCTGTTCCCGTAATCCAAGTAGACGATGATGGAGTGATAAGAAAGAAGAAAACAGAAAGGGGAGGAAATGCTCGGGAGTGGAATTGCTGTGTCCCAGGACTGTGGATGAAGAATAAGAGGACTAAGTAACATTTGATGATGTGCTTGCATCAGCATCCCTTTTCCTGATTTAACCAGAATGGCTGAGAGGGGGAGGAGTGTCTAGGACAGCAGCAGCAGTGAGAAAAGTCTTCCTTATAAGAAACCTAGAGCTGTGGCATTCTGAAGCTTTGCATAGAGATCCGAATAGCTCCCACGATGGGAAGATCCAGAAGATTGCAGAATAAGAACCTTCAGAGAGTTCTCTGTGCCAAGGGCTGTCCTACACACAAGGAAGAGTCTTGTTGAGGATGGAAGAGAGACAGAATAAAGGGAAAGTTAGTATTCGCTTCTCCTACAGTGGGTATGAATATTCTGGGAAGACCTGATGTTTCACAAGACAACTGTATCTTTGAGCAAGGCAATAAATTGATGCAATTTATTTCTCCATAGCCCAAACTCCAATCTCTAACAGTACCCTAGAAGGAACTAGGAAAAGCACTCCTTTCACAGACAAGAACATATTAATCTAAATAAATACCCTTCATACTGTTGGTTATTTCCCATGACTGGGCCTATAAAAACTGATTTTGGCATCCATGACAATATTTTCATTTTTTTTTTTTTTTTTGGTTTTTTTTTTCGAGACAGGGTTTCTCTGTGGTTTTGGAGCCTGTCCTGGAACTAGCTCTTGTAGACCAGGCTGGTCTCGAACTCACAGAGATCCGCCTGCCTCTGCCTCCCGAGTGCTGGGATTAAAGGCGTGCGCCACCACCGCCCGGCACATTTTATTCATGTCCATTATGTTGTGTAAGGAAGTTTTCTTCAAAATAAAGTTATACTTTATTATGGTTTAATTTTTGTGTTATTCTGTATGGATGAAGCACACACCAGCAGGAGTCATGTTGTTAATGCTTCTGTCCTGATGGGTCACAGGCTTATATTCTTACGCTATTATGAAATTGTTTATAATGAAACTGATGGTTCAAAGAAGGAATAGTGCTATTAAAAACATTAGCTATCCAATAAGTGGAGAGGGATGAGTCTTATTAAAAATAATGTGATCTTTTGTTCTACTAATGTTCTATTAATGTTGGTCCCTTTTCAAAATACCTTACTGGGGTTTGGTTATCAAAATGGGCTTAGATCTCAGTTTTGGAGTTGAAACTAGAGGGGTGTGTGTGTGTGTGTGTGTGTGTGGAAGACTAAAGGAATTAAGAGTTTGTCGATTTGCAGAGAAGGTGAACAGGATGTGGGAGAGAAATGGGTGAAGAGAAAATAGGGAGAAAGATGGAAAATAAAGGAACCAAAGAAAGAGCAAGAAATCTGTGCCTGATATTCAAGTGCCATAACTTTGAAAGGCTTCATAAGTATGTGGTAACAGTAGCTGAATGTGAGGAGACACGTATACATTGGGAGATAAGAATTTCTGTACCCCCTGCTTTTCTAAATCACCTTTCCTAACTTGTAGTGAAGTCTCGCATACACCATTTGTGAGAACATTTAAGAGGAAGAAATGTGGGCTGCACAACAACAACATAAACTCATAAATCGGGAATTATACTTCACCGGAAGAATTCATAAACCCAAGGAAGCAGGAACCAGAGACAAATGTGAGCCCACAGACCTCTGAAAATTCAGGGATATCATAGTGGAGGATCGAATCTAACATAGCTTTTGAAATGGGATTGAATGCATTGAAAGGAAGATTACTCCAACTAAATACTAAGTTACACTAACTGTGACCGCCCCTAACAAATGTGAAACATGGAAAAATACCGACAGAGCAATATTGTACAAATATAAAAACACTACAAATTAAATGAAAAATGACAAATAAAATGTGTTCCAAAGCCTTACCTAGCCAAGTGTATCTTCGTTCAATTCAAGCTAAAATTATAGATAAGGTTATTATTTTCATATGGCCTCATGTTTGTAGTATACCAAGGGATGAATATAATTATTGTTGCATATGTCTAGATCCTCTTTATGGGTAGCCATATTTGGATAAAAATAGAATGGATATATATATTTCTTAAAATGCAAGTTTATTCCAAGAAATTTATGTTTCTTTCTTTTATTCCAGAAAAGTCAATAATTTTGTTCTTTTAATCAATATTCTCAAACAGTATTTATCTTATGGAAAGCATTGCCAGATGACAGTTTTCCTTGAGTTACTGTAGTCTTTGTGTAGTTTTTGTTAATTTCAATTTGCAGAAAATTTGCTTTTCTCGGGCAGTAGCAATTAGAACTGACAAGAAAATGTTCAGCGTAATATTTAATGTTGGAAATAAACCATAATATTTGGTGCTATGTACAAACATTGTGATGAGGTCAATACCATGAATTATCTTTATCACAATGTGCTATAAAATATTTTAATTTCATCATATAGATTGATATCATTTATATCGTAATTCTTTACTATCCCCAGAAGTAATTATCGAGATTTAGTGTTACTAAGTCTCTTTAAAATGTTTTGCTGGAATACTGTAAAGAAACACACACATGTACAATGCCTAGATATCTCTCTCTTAGACAGTATCACTATGTTTAAAGGAATTACAAATGGTCTCCACAGAATTTAATGCTGAGATTTTTATATATGAGTCCTTTCCTTCAGACTTAGGGCGATGCTCTTTGCGTGCTTTTCTTCCTAGAATTTCTTTTATGTTGACAGAATACCAGTTTGTGGCAAAATTCACATACAAGTTTTTTTATTTAAGGGGCACATTTTTTTTTCTAAAAATGCGAAGGAATATTTTTATTTTCTGTTAAAGAACTTTGTTTGATATTGCTGGTAGTGTTCAGAAACTTAGACTAATATAAGTGACAGCAAGCACCATTTCTTACTCAATGGACAAGGATAGTATAAATGATACTTTGGTCTATTTTCTAATTATTGTGATTCACCATTTCTTTAAAGTACTTATTTTTCTAGTTTGACCTGAATTTAATGAAGTTGTTTTTATTATAGTTGCTGCTGCTGCTGCTGCTAGTGGCTGTTTGTTTTGTTGTTTGGTGTAAGATCTGCTTACCATTTCCATCATGTTTCTAGCAGTGGCTTTATGGTTAAATATGATATGCCTTTCATCAAAATAGTCTGTCTTTGTAGACCTCGGAAAAATGTTGCACATAACTTTGAGCTGTTCCCTAGATTGTCCTAGGCACTGGCACAATTGGGGACATATATTAAATGACAACTTCCTTATGTATCTCCTGGATTTGGGGCTAAACTGCCTTCACCGGTACAGTGTTTGAATAGAAAAACTTTATGGCTCAAAATATGATTTTTAATGTCAGAAAGGATACTATAGCTTGTTTAGTGCATTCATTCAGTAATATTTGAGAGATTTAGTTTTCCTTCAACATAAAATTTCCTGACTTCATTAATGTGACTTTTTGAAGCAGAAAATTTTAATTTAAATTTAAAATTTGAGTTAAAATAATGAATAATTCCCCTTTTCATTCTCACTGATTTGATTATCAATTAAATTCTTGTTTTAGTAAAGAGTAGGGAATTACAGAGATCTACTTTAATCTGATCAAGACACAGATTTAGTAAGATTAGTTTTCTTGTTTAGATATTATTTTCACAAACAACTAAATCTTTATGAAATTAAAATTTTTATTTCCTTTGTCACAATTTTTCACAGATCTTGCAATCAGAAACGTGCTGAATTCTATTGTTTACAGTTTCAAATAAAATTGTTGTGGTTTTTTTTTAAAGAAGGCTCAAATTTCTTAAATTTCTTTTTTTAAACTATTTTACATTTTATTTTTATTGTATGTGTACTTTAATTGCATATGTATCTGTACACTGCATGCGTACAGTGGCCCAGAGAGGCTAGAAGAGGGTATCCGATCCCCTGGAATTGGAGTAGCAGACAGTTGTGAGCTGCCATGTGGATCCTAGGAATCAAACCCAGGTCCTTCATAAGAGCAGCCAGGACTCTAAGGACTGAGCTATCGCTCTAATTTCTTCACTTTACTAATCATAATCTAGACTTCATCTTCTTTGCTTAAGGAATTTAAAAACATTTTGTTTCAAAGTATACAAAATTTGAATGCATTTCAATAAAATGAAAATGAAAAGAAATATAAAATATTTGATCAACATATTTTTTATGTATTTAAAAAGGCTAGTTTTACTCCAAAATTCTTAACTTTTTATATTCCAAGTACTGAGCAAATAAAGGCCACCTTTAATAAATGTCAAACATTTAAGTCAAAATTATGGTAAGCCAAAATTTTATTTTTAATATTTTAAAATTTTACTAATATCACTTAAACTATTTTTAAAGTTCAATTACTTGGGCCATTGAGATGTCTTTGCAGATTAAGGCAATTAGCAGCAAACTCAACCTGAGTTCATCCTCAGAACCCATATGGAAAGGGAGAATGGACTCCTGAAAGTTCTGACCTCCACAAACTTGCTGTATGCAAACATGTTAACACACATACAAAGTGCAAAATAAAGGAATGTTTTTTAAAAACCATTTTATTGGGGCACTGGAGAAATGATTCAGCTGTAAGAGCACTTGTCGCTCTTCTGGGGGACCCAGATTAGATCCCCAGCACACAGATGGTGTCTTACAATTGTCAGTAACTCCAGTTCCAGAGGATTTTATACCCTCTTTGGGCCTCCTCAGGTAGCAGACACCGAGACAGTGAACAGATGCGTATACATGTGGTCCATAGAAGTGCATGCAGGCAAAACATGCATACATACACAATGATAAATAATCTTGAAAACAAACAACATCTCATTGGAATATTCAATGTGCATGTGTTTATAAAGAAACAATGTCACCCTTTCAAAATGATATGCATAATACATTGTCTACAGATACTTATATTTAATATTAATATGGATTGTTTAAGATTGCAAAACATTCTCATCTGCCATGTGCAACCTGTGCAAGTCAGTGAGTCTCTGCGGAGTCACTAATTGGAATGCAAAGAGAGGCAAGGAAATGGACAGTTGACACTACTGGGAAATGATAATCTTCTATACAAGAATTCAGTGCAGTCACATTATCTGTGAAGACAAATTTGACAAGTTAATTAATTTGTTTTTTGCTGTTCAGAGCTTCTGCCATTCAAACTTCTCCTCATGCTGGGGAATATCCATCTCACAGCATCATAACCCACCAATCCGATTATATTTGTACACAATTGCCTTTTATTTTGAGAACAAGGACAAGGGATAGAAAGAAGCATTTCTCTGGAGGAGTGAAAGGTGTTATTAGAACAGATGCTAGGGTTTTGCTTCCTTAGGCCAGCATCACTAGATCCTTGATCCCAAGGGCAGAAGTATATTGTATGTGCTTTAACAAATTCAGTTTTAGTTGTTTATATTGTTCAGCTCCTGCTAAAGTGTGGGACCTATGGTAATGTTACTTTGTACAACAGAAAACATGTCCCTGACTCTGGTAGTTATTTTCAATAAATGCGTGATAATGAAGTGAAAAGCTAAGCTTATTTGCATATGCTTCAATGTTGACAAAGAGTATTAGTTTCTTCTCTGTTCACTGTGAACGAATATTCAACAAAACAAAGAAAGAAAGATTAATTTCCTTAAATTAAGGGAAGATTTATTTGCTTATGGTTTCAGAGGATTGAGGCCATCATAGTGGGGAGGGTTGCAGGACCTGAGGAATTCAAACTCTGGAGGACAAGAAGCATTATAAAGCATGGCTAAGGATCCAGGATAGTGCATAGATGCATGCCTGATGACCTACTTCCTTTACAGGCCTATTTCTGTATTTTTAATCACCTCCAACTAATACCATCATATTCTGACTCTATTAGTAGACCATAACACCCATATATCAGAGCCCTCTGGATCTAATTATCTTCTGGATGTCCTCCCCCAACGCATACCTAGAAGTGTGCTTTACTAATCCGAAAATTGTTTCTTAATCCAGCCAGTTGACAGTCATGGTTAACTATCATAGACTCTTTTTCGGTTTTACCTCTGCTGGGACCTCTAACATTTATTGAGTTCTTTATCATGGACATTATTGCTTAATACTTTTCTCTTCATTCACTTTCATTTTTGGTGGCTTTTGTTGTCTTTAAAAAGTCTTCCATAATAACTTCAAGGCCCTAACTTTGTTTGGGCTTAGTTCAGTGCAATGGAATTTTCTGATTGGCTAACCTGGATTCTCTACTCCTTCTAGTCCTGAGAGAAGTGGGGTCCTGGTACTGTGCTGAGCACATTGCTCGTGGTGAGTTTTCAGCTTCCCTATCTACAAATAATGATTAGCTCTGAAATGGACATGTGTCCCGACAAGGACAGAATTTCCCAGGGATTATATAGCTTCTAAGGTTTGTCTACTTCAAAGCTGTCAAAGCTGAAGACCGTGGAGGCCTACAGACACCAAAGGCAACTCTTGTCACTGACTAGAAAATGCTCAGGGAAAGGAGACCCCAAACAGAAGTATAAGATCCAAGACATTAAAGGAGACATCTTATGATGCTGTTGGAGCCATAGTACTCAACCTCATCTACTGTGAATCACCGAGTTACATGAACCATGACATTCTTGCAGTCTGGTCACTTTCCTGTTATCTAGTCCAGGTTACATATTTGAAATTTACATCCAAATAGTTCACACAACCTTCTCAGCTGTCTTTGATTTTCTTCTTTCTGTGTTTCATATCAGCATTTCAGCACTGCTTCCCCCGCTCAAGTCCCCATGATCATTACCTAAAAGACTGAACGAAGATGACAATGTTTTGGTGTTCCATGCCACATACAGCAGAATTTTTCAACCTTCATTCCTTTGTGTCTTTGCCTTGTTTAATGTTGTGTTCGTGGTTACAAGTAAAGAATCATTGGCTCATAAAGTTCAACTATTTTATCCAGTATTATTAGCTAGAAAGCAACTGTGGCAAGACCGGCAACCTGGGTTGACTAACATTTGTACAAGAACCAAATTCCCAGTTAAGGAGTAAGATTAGTGCTTGTCTGTTGTCTTTAGCTATTTTTGATCTCTCCACAATTGCTGAATTCTCCATGCCCACTGTATCTCCTCATTTACATCTCTCAATGAGATTATTGATCTCCTCCAGTACCTGAAAATCACTTTAATAATGAGAAATGTATAGTTTGGCATTTCAGACATTTTATGCTAAGTTTTGGAGCTCTTCTTTGTATCCCCAGCATCAAACACAGACAGTGGCACAGGGCAGCTGATGGATGTGTACTCACACATTGAGGACTGCTTTGAGCCATCAGTGACTTGCTTTTATGATCACTATGTAAAAAATGGCTAGTGTATTTACCGTGACTTTTTCAGTGACTTGCTTTTATGATCACTATGTAAAAAATGGCTAGTGTATTTACCGTGACTTTTTTTTTCTCTTTTCATGAGGAAACTTTCTTTATCCTTTTGGTTCTTCTGGTTGAACAGATTCCAGTTAAAGAGTGTTTATCTTACTGTAGTCTTTACACGTGTGAGAATCTGCATCCCTAGGAAGATGAATGTGATACTCATTTTTAGAATGGTAGAGGGGGAAAGAAGCAGATAGCAAACAGGCCAATGATGTCCTGCTGGAGGAAGAAGCCTCGTGTTTATCACAGCCCTTATCAGTGTATGGCAATTATTCATTTGGTTATCTCTCCTATTAGACTGTAATCCACAAGAACAGATATGCCATTTGCTTATCCATTAACTTTTTTGAAAGGACAGCACAAAACACACAAGTTCACAACTGATATCAAGTGCATAGGCTTTCAGGCTGGACTCCTTCTGTTCAAATTATAGATTAGCCACGTGGAAGCTTTATGACCTTACGCAGCCAGACAATTCCCTGCTTTTAAGTGGGGATGATTTTCATTCCTTAATCAGATAGTCACCGCAGAAATCAAATTAGGAAGACCATAGACTGTGTTTAGATTGCTGACCTGTGCACATTAAGGGCTCAAAACCACCAATTGTTGCTATGGACATGAGTTCCTCAGTAAATGCTTTTAAATGAATTAGTTATAGATTCCAGACCTTTGCTTTCTCTGTCTTTAATAAGTCATACATAGAAGTCTGATAATGTTCTATACAATTAACCAACTCTGTAGCTAGGAAATGACCAATGACACATTACACCAGAGCCATTTCCATTTTTATAGATAGCTTTCTCATTTAGGAGTCCAGTAATACTGTACCTTGAACCCTCTGCATGGATAACATTCCCACTTAGGAGCCCAGTAATTCTCTACCTATTTTGCTTGCCAGTACTTGAAAGCTCTCTCAGACACTTTGCCAACTCATTAGGGAAATCTTGGGTGTAGACAGTATAACCTCACTAGGTTGGAATCAAGCAATTGCTAGCTTTGGCTTCAAAATTAAGTACAGACCTGAGGACAAACAGAAAGGACATTGCCTCTTCAATGACCCAGCACAGTAAAGAAAATAGCTCTGGAATTGGAGATGAATGGGCAGAGAATAAAGTAAAAAGGAGGAAGCAGAACGGGGATAATCATGGATTTGCTTTTTGTCTCAGCAAATGCCAAGCTGAAATCAAATTGTGCTTAAAATTCCTCACGTAGATAACATTTGCGTCCGGAGAGTCTCGTCCGTTGCAGTAAAGTGACTTTGTCCTCTGTAACAGCTGCAGGGAGAAGGGTAGAACTGAAGAAACGATGGGGCGGAAAGCCAGTCCTGGGGCACACTCTTTAGAGGAGAGACTCCCTTCACCTTATGGAAGAGCCGTGGAAATGTGTTCAGTGGCAAAAGTGACCATAGAGCCTTCTGGCCAGAAGCTGTTCTGGGCAGCTGCGACATCACGTGTGTATGGAAATCAGGTAGTTCTCCCAGCCCAGATGGACACCACCTGGTCCTCGGCCAACATCCTATACTTGTGGGCATGGAACAGTAGCCAAAGGTTATGTCCTGACTGAGCTGCCACTGTGGGCCTGAGTCCTGTCACCGAGCAGCATGCATTCTCTGCATATCCTTGCTTCTTCTTCCTTGGTGTGAAGCAGCCTACCACCCAGGCACTCATGGACAAGCCCCGCACCTCCCTTCTCTGCCATGGCCAAGGTAGCCTCCAGTCTAAACAAGAGTCTCACTCTTCTTCCACATACATCCTTCTCCGTGACTTGCCGTCATGAAAATGCATAATGAAGATTTGTTTAAAGAGCTAATGCATTGATTACTTAATTAATGAAAAAGGTCACTTCCCAAGTTAATTGTGGTTTCTGTATGAAAGATTATAGCCTATGCTTTGTCTAGCCTACCCAAAGATAAAGTTTTTCCTTCCCCGAAAGTCAAAAAGCCTTGGGAAAATAACACACAATCTACATAATGCCTGGAGCTTATGCATCCTGGATACATTTACAGACGCTCCAAAGGCGGGCGGAAATAATTGCAGTATGTCTGATCTTTATTGTTTTCCCAAAGAACATTTAAAAAACCCTCATTCAAAATCCCGAGCATTTCTGGCTCCGATCCAGTCTTCGATAATCACCAGTGTTACTTAGGCGTTGTTATTATTTTGCATTTAGCATCAGCCTATTTTAGAACCTCTTCTCCAGGACTCTACCTCTTCAGAGGCTCTGTGCCAGCACCCTAAATTCCCGTTGAAGCACACATCCTATCTGAATCACACAGAGAGCCACTCTCATCCAGGGAAAGAGTTTAAATTCTTTTATCAGATTGATTTCACCCACTTAAAAAACCCAAAGCAATAGAGCTTTAGGATGTTACCATTAGTCAAGGTGTTTCTGGAGCCCAAAATGAAGAGCACTCGCAGGGGTATTTTTGACCTGCTCAAGTATGCTAAAAACCAAACACAGATAAATTTGTTAAGAGAACAAAGGGAAACAAGCCCATACACAGTGAAATGTATCCTTCACGCAGAAGAAGCAGCCATTAGATATTGATGTGTGTTCTTATATACTCTCTTCCACAGGATGAGGGAGATAGTACAGATAATAGTGCAGTGAGATTCTCCTTGTCATCTTCTACAAGAAGCAGTACATGTCAAGAGAGGCACGTGTCTCACCCTGGCTTAGAGAAACAGTTCAATTATTAGAAAATAGACCCCAACAGGAGCTCAACTCATCAATCAACGAAAAGCACATGGCACTGGTGCCTACACCTATTCTTAGCTAGTAATCCTAAATCATATAATCACTAAACAGCGTTCTGTTCTCTACCCCTTACACCCTCACCAGGTCATTTCAACTTCTGGGACATACCTTTAATAGCATGACAGAAAGTCTAAACTGGAAAACTCAAGTCTTTCCTAAGTGCTAAAAGTTTGTGTGGAAGGTGTCATTTGTAGTTTTATGTCCCGAGCAACCAACCAAGGAAAAACAAAGCAGGTACAAATTGTCAAGATTTACTTGATGCGACCCTTTTCTTTTCCCTGTGGCTGCCTCTGGTGACCTTGTGTTTGAGGTGCTTCATTAGAGCGATGTGATTGTTTACATAAAGTACTGCATTCCAATTTGTGAAGTGCTGCTGCCATAGAGGAGGGCGTAACTCTCTGTGGCGTGTGTTCAGAGCCCAAAGGACCCGGATTTGGCAGATGTTCTGCTATTTCTCAGCTACATCATTTTGTATTGGTACTCTGGTGTTACCTATTAGAAAAAAAAAATGGTGGGCTGGAGAAATGGCTCAGCAGTTAAGAGCATTGCCTGCTCTTCCGAAGGTCCTGAGTTCAATTCCCAGCAATCACATGGTGGCTCACAACCATCTGTAATGAGGTCTGGTGCCCTCTTCTAGCCTGCAGGCATACACACAGACAGAATATTGTATACATAATAAATAAATAACTAAATAAATAAAAGAAAAAAGAAAAAAATGATACTCAGGGGGACCTACTACATAGGGTGATTGTGAGTGAATACATCTAAGCGTTTAGACAGTTGCACAGCCTATAGCAAGCACTCAGAGACTATTAGCTATAGCATTAATAACAATCATCATGTCTATTGATTTTGAAAATAAACAGCCATTTGAATTGATCCTCCAGATGAGGCACCTGGAGGGTAAAATTAGCCACACCTCTTATCAAAGGTCACTACGTTAAGTGCCCTGTCCCGAGAAAATCCTCAGAATTCTAATTTCAAATCTCTAGTTCTGTGCACATAGTTTCCCCTGTTAAGCCAAAGGCAGTGCAATCTGACCACACATTGGTCTGGCAGGCTTCACTCCATCAGAACTCTGCCTCCTAGGCTAGCACAGACCCCAGTGCCAAGCCAGCCACCTCCAGATCTTCTAGTTGAGAACTTATATGCAGGGTTAACAGCTCCATAATTTTCTGTGTGGGCATAAACTGGCATATTATCTCCCCGAGGCATCTGCCTTTACTACTGTCTTTTCACAGAAAGTAATTACTCTCTTCTTTTGACAGCCACATCACTTCATCTCTATCTCTTTCATAGCTTTATTCACTTCCCAGCATACATTGTGGCATCCCGCATACTTATCTGCTTTGGTGCACTGCTAGCTCTATGTGTAAACTGCGGATGCCTTACTCATGCTGCATCTGACCGTGCACTCTGAAAGCGTCTGTTAGTTGGATGGAAGAATGAATGCGCGATGAATGAAGGCATACTTCATGGATTTGGTAACAAAATTAAGACCCTGCAAAGAGATGTAACCTAGTCCAAGGAATGTTTTAATGGTGAAGATACACCTAGCATTGTAACCAACTATTATAGGTGATTTGAAACATACACCATAATCTCTTGCATTTTTTGGACTTTATACTCATAATTAAAGAATACTCATAATGAAATTTTATCTGGTGGGTAAGGGGCAGGAAATTACACAAAAGCATAATGGCAGTCCTCAAATTAGAAAGTTATTCCAAAAATTCAATTAAGCGGCTCATTTAAAGTTTGAAATATATCTTCTTATGGAAACACTGTCATACTTTTTATGTCCTGTTTCCACTCTTGCCCTATAGCTGCTTTCCAAAAAGTCAAACAGAAAAAAAAGGTGTTAGTATTTATCTGCTTCAATACCCATTTTATAGAAGAAACAGCGTGGCTTTCTCTAGATCACATAGTGAATGATCTGTGACCAGAATTCTCTCTTTAGTAGCATTCAGTAGTAGTCACAGAAAAACCAACCATCACTAGAGTAGCCTACACTTGCGTAAATATTTATCAAATTCCTAGCAT
This sequence comes from Microtus oregoni, assembly GCF_018167655.1. Lineage (NCBI taxonomy): Eukaryota > Metazoa > Chordata > Mammalia > Rodentia > Cricetidae > Microtus > Microtus oregoni. Next base: position 1,808,281 of record NW_024544552.1, on the reverse strand, counting down.
GTGCAGACATTATATCTCTGCTGACTTCTCTATCTTCTTCTTCTGCTCCCTCCCAGTTTCATCCTGCTGATTTTGTGACCAAGATATTCTTCCGACACTGTCTCCCCAGCCAACCCATGGCTTTCCTAGTTCAGGTCACTCACTCTTACTAACCAATTACAAATGCTTCATAATTTGCTCCCATGGGCCCTTTGCCTCAACAATCTCCAAAGTGATTTGCCTATGATTTCTTTTTAATTAAATTTTATGAAGCCTTGCTCATCTTATTTCTCTGATTAAAAACATCCTGTGAGTCCACACTGCAGACCAGATTAAATCTATGCCCTCTTACCTGTTCCACAAAGTTCTCATTGCTCCTACAGCCGCCTATCTCTTCTGTAATCCTATGCTTCCCACTCCAGGTGTAGGACTGCCACTCTCTAGCTAGACCACGACACCATCCCTTCCTGTGCAGGCTCATTTTCTTGCCTTTTCCAGAGTCCTTAACTCCATTCTGCTTACCAGAATAGGTCTGGATCTTTGGTAATAGTGTATCCACTTCCATCTGTCTCTAGATTGCTCACTTCATAGACTAAAAATAGGTTCTTGAATTCTTTGTCTACCATATGATGACAGAAGAAAATTCAACAGAACCTGTCTATTACTTCATTGTGAATCAAAAATTTTCTACTTTGTGTATGAGCAGAAGCATTGCTTAGGTGAGTTAAAACAGTCTCCAACACACACACACAAAAAAAAACAAATCTCAGAGTTAACAAAACACACATGCACACACACACTACCAACACCTCTAACAACAATAACATAGCAGGAATTAACAGTCATTGGTCACTGCCACTCACTGGCTGTAACACTCGGAAGAGGAGGTCCTGCACCTCACCAAAGCAGCACAATAGGCAGGGGTATAGATGATTTGCCCCCAAGAAAGTGGGTGGAAAATCTAGCCACACTTCTCAACTGCTATATGGTGGATTGGACCAGGGAGAGAAGAATGCCCCCCTCACCTGTCTCCCTTGCTGCCTGTGTAGGTGGGGGAGCTGACCCATGGAGAATTTGCATTGCATGTCACCTGGGCAGCACAGTAGAGCTGACCCTCTTGACCAGGGGACGGGGTCTGGGGGGGTAGAGGGTGATGATGGTATTTGTGCAGGTGAGTTGGCCAGGAGGGTGTAAGACCCAGAGAACGAGCCCTACTCTCAGGGGAGTTTAACATTGGATGAGCTAGCTGGGGCAGTGCTGGAGAGATCACCCTGGTCGTGAGAATGAGAGAAAGCTGGTGGACTGACTAACCCAGCTACCATCCAGGACCAGAACCAGGGCTATGAGTTAGCTCACCCCAACATCCACCTCATCTTATGTCTTCATAAGCAAGCTGGAGCAACTGGGTAAGGAATGCCATGTCTTGAGCCACACTGTATGGAACCAACACCCTTAATCATTGAGAAGGCTTTTGCATAATATGTAAGCTCAGATTAAAATAAATAGACCATGTAAAAACTAAAAAAAAAAAAAGATTGATGGAATTTTAAGGTATAAACTATATTGCTTTCATTGACTCCAAATTCCCAGGGAACAAGAATGATCAGGGTTTTAAATGTGGCTTGACCAACCAAAGAAGACATTGCTGAAAAAATCTACAACAAGCCCTCCAGAAGGTTCTGCTGGAATGACTTCTCCAGGAGCCATCACTTCAGGCGATCCACTCACACTCCTATCAACCAACCTAGGTCTTTCTGGTGCTTGGCTTGGTACATGGCTACCTCACAGAGTAGTTCAGAACCAAGAAGCTCGTCACTCAAAAGTCTTCCTCAAGTCCAAGTCCAAGACTGATCCCTTCTCACAGGCTCTTGTCTGGGTTATCCATAGATGGTAGAAGGGCAGTTTCTTCTGTCAGTTTGAACCCAACAGTTAATCAAAGATGAGGGTAAGTTGGATTTATTGTGCATGGCAGAAACAACCCTCTAATAAGTGGGAAGCTGTCATATGTTCTAACTAAGCTTTAGGATGAAATTCTGCATTGAGGCTGACTGCAAGCCACCTTGGCAACTAGTATTTCTGTCCTGCCTGCTCCCTGGCTAAGCTGGGGCCATTCCTCTGTGCTCTGCAATTAGCAGGATTATACTCACCACACTATGCTACTATAATCTGTTTTTATGCCTCTATCAGTAAGACATTTTAAGAGCTTCTATTGTTCTGTTCGTCTTTGTGTTCTTTACCCTAACAACAGAGTCTGACACATAATAGATATTCAATACATTTGTGCTTCTTTTACTAACTCCCATTGATGCCTGGAGTAATTCAGAAATCTGCCCTCTACCCTCAGGGAAGTTATGTTTAATTTCACAATTATTACAAGTGCAAATACCCATATTTAGCATACATGGGGGCTAATTGGGGGAACCAGAAATACTCGGAAGATAGAAGATGTGTAGAAATATTTCTAACAAACCAATAGTCAATAGCTCAGATAGGCTGAATGATCACCCAGGGTGTGAGGGGTCAGCATCGGCCAGAGGCATGAGAAGTCCACCAGGAACCCAAGCACTTTGTAGTTTTCTCAGGTGTTCTGGATAAGGGGTAGATTTTGATGGAGGTGTGGCTTATACTCTGACTCATGCTGAGCACAGTTAAGTGTCCAGGGAGCCTTAAACATGTGCTTCTTTCAAGCTTCATGTGTTTAAAAAAAACAAACAACAACAACAAAAAAAAACAATACTATGAACTAGATAACAGTTGGCTAACTAATAGTATAATGTTAGGTCTTTATGAAGGCTGTTTAGAAAAGGGAATCTTCTAGTGACTTTCATTGCCATGGAGGAGATAAGGCAGGCTCATGTGCAAATTGGCACATAGATATCTTTCTAATCTCTTTTCTCTGAATCGCCAAAGTTGGCAGAAAGGCAAGATCTACTGGGGACAGGGAACCTCAACTGGCCTGGAATCTGCTAGAAGGCTCGTGCGGAACAGCTAATGACTTTTGCCTGGTCTTCCTGATAACATCATCTCTCACTAGGTAGAGAAAGTAGCAAGGAAGAACTGCTACTCAAGATTTAATTACAACCAGTAAAGAGGACCCAGACAAGGATGTGTATATGGTATTCAACTAAAGGGACAGTAGTTATGCTGTCTCCCAAATTTAATACTAAGTGATAGAATGGCCCTTGTTAAACTAGAACATGATAAGAATCTCAATTTCGTTTTGTAAACGGGTGTGATGTGGATAAATGAATGAAGATATTCCCTCTGGTGTACCTCCAGACACGAAGAATGCAGCTTTCTGGAAGTTTCAGAACAAAGAATTAAGACCTTGTAACCTGTGATCCGAAACAATAACGGAATTCTTTAATGGGATGGGCACTTCTAAGAGCTGAAGTTCAAATAAAATAATCATGAGTTATCCTGATGAAGAAGGGAGAAGGCAGCTAACAAAACCCACGGGAATCCATAAAAATCTCTTTGATGAACTCAGATTGAATAAAGACTTGTACAAAAGGTATAAGGAGGGGGCATAACTTAGAAGAAATCCAAAAGTCCACAAGGTCCTGGAATGTCAGCGAAGCGTTAATACTCAGTATGTATTTACCTCCCGTTGAGAGCTTCTCTTAGCACCATTTCATATATTAACTCATTGACTCCACAGAGTCGATGAAACACAAAGGAGATAATATTTAATAATTTTTAATCTTTATTTTTCAGATAAAAGTTCTAAGAAATAAAGTAGTGACTGTCCCAAGGTCAATAAGACCAATATGCAGCAAGCTTAAAACTTGAATATAAGTCAGATGGGCTTGGAATTAATGGGGGGGGGCTTTTTAAAGACAGTATTTCTCTGTGTAAGCCCTGAATGTCCTGACACTAGCTCTGTAGACCAGGCCAGCCCTTGAACTCACAGAAATCCACCTGCCTCTGCCTCCCAAGTGCTGGGATTAAAGGTGTGCACCACCACTGCCCAGTTGGGAGTTGACATTCTTAATCCCTAAATTTTACTTCTCCCATGCTGTCCCAGGACACTGTATTGCAGGTAGGGTAGAATGCATAGATTCAGGGGTGGGATAATAGTTCCAAATAGCTTTTAAAAGGATATGAAGAAGAAATGACAAGAGGTTATAAAGGTGGCTAAATAAAAGCAGATGTCAAAGAAAGGGAAGGCAGGTCTATTAAGCTCTTATTTTGTTGCCATTTTCTCCAAAGAGAAAGCTTTTTAACTTGAGAAGGATAGGTTTTAAATTGTAGAAATCTTGAAGCCAAAGTATACAAAATAAATCTATTTTCTTCAAAATACTAGTTTCTTTGGGAATCTTAGGAATATCAGCTGGCGAGAAAGAAAACAAGGTTTATGTATGCTTACATGGCTGTATCCAACTAGAACACCCAGTATAAAAGGCATATAGGACAACCAGCCATAGACTCTATGTCCCCAGAAGACCATCCAACCTAGTTCTTTGCTTTGTTTTATCCATATAGTCAGAAGATTGTGTTCAGTTATGGGTAGAATGTTTTGTATAGATAGTATTGAATAATCATATTCAACCTGTGTTCAGAGGAGTCAAGACTGATATGTACAATAGAGGCTGCGGTTTGAGAAAACCTCTCAATGGATATGGGGTTGAGACTTATTAATAGACACAACATCATTTATGATGTTCATAGCTCATCTGTGTCTTTCTTGGTCCCCACAACATTCTTCAGAGGGAGATGTTCCTAATCCACTTGATAGAAGGTTAGATGGAAGCAAACACACTAGCAGAGGTGCAATTGCTTTATATCAAAGGCTCTACCCTCAATACTAAGCTCCCTTCTAGTTCCTAACTTCAAAGTCCTAAAGAACGATTCAGAAGAAGAAGGGTGAGGTGCATTTTCTTGTCCATGTCTGAGCTCCAGATATATAGAATTTTACAGAGCCACGGTTCAAATGGAGCTAAGATGATGACACGTAAGGTTGTTCTGCCGACAGACAAAAGGGTTCTTAAATTATTTAATTTTATGAACAAAATAATGATTATAGATGGGTCAGTGATCTTACTACCTGGATGTCCACGTCAGAGAAAAAAAAATAGTTTGCCTCTACATTGTATTTCTTCTTTTCTATTTTGTTGTACCCAGGTTAAAAAAAGAAATCAAAAACTGGCAACAATCCACACACAATTATTTGAGAAACATTGGATTAGAGAGTTTTTAAAGGTAAGGTTTTTTCTGTTGTTGTAATTTTGACAATTGTACAACTCTAAACCATGTGTTTCAGTACTTAATTATGCCTTTTTTTTATTTAGTTAAAGTCTTAGAATTTTTCTTAGTGCCAAAAAAGTGCTGGGTTCTTTTCATGTTCGTTAACTTAACCTACATGGGATGCCATGTTCTAGATGCTTCTGACTCTATTTTTGATGACAGCAGAGACTCAGGGAAGTTTAGTGACTCATTCCAAGAGAACTGAACTTCGATTTCTAACCACAATGTCTTTGTTCTAAACGGCTGTCCTAGCTTGGGTGTCTGTACCCTGCTTGCTTCCTTCCACCGCCACACTTGTATTGAAAGTCCACCCCCCTATATGAGAATCTAGGGAGGAGTTTAAGGAAGTAACTAGGTTGTAAAGGTTTGGGATTAGTTCCCCTAAAGAAGAGACACCAAAGATTTTCTAGGTGTTGTCTATAAACCATTAAGGGTTCAGTATTTTATTATTGAAGTCAGTCCAAACGAAGACAACCACTGCGTGCATGCCTTTTGCTATTAAATATTAACAAACATTTCAAGTTTCTTTATAGACTCTGCATTCCTGGATGGTAGTTCTGTTCATTTTTTGTTGTTGTTGCTTTGTTTCTGAAGCTCCTCTCAACAGCAGCATAGACGATTATGGAGTGTCCCCTGAAGCTTGTGGTAACTCACACCGTAATGCATGGGGTAGCTTAGCAGGCCCGGGGCTGACAGAGGTACACAGAAGATATCTTTCCACTTGTAGTTTCACAAATTTAAACAGGAGAATTCTGAATCTGTAAAGCTGGTAAAAAAGGCACTCTCGTTTAAATTGGTCACTCAGTGATCACCGTGGAGAAGAGCCTGCAGAGCTTGCCCCAATCTCCTCCCAGAGTCAAGAAGAGCTGCAAGGAACTGCCTGATCCTTTGTTTCCTATGTCCTAAGACTGAAATGGCTGGCTCTCTTGGTCTTCTTGGGTTCCAGCACCATTAAGAGTCTATTGGGAAGAATCCAGCATGAGCCACAATTTAGGGAGAGCTGATACCAAGAGAGAAGAGGAGTGGATTTAGTGTAACAGCAATAAGGAAATTCCTCTACAGGGCCCATGAACCTGAGGTTTGATTCACAGCTTTTGTTCATGTAATGCTCATCACCTGACCACCATCTTTGAGTCAAAACGGTTTTCACTGTGTGTTTCCACCTTCCTTGTGAAAACGCGTGTGTTGCCCGCTGAGACTTTCCAGTCAGCACAGCTGTTATTCCAGCATGAACAGGGCAGACGTGTGCGATCAGCCCCCACGGTGTGTTGTGGAGATGGAGTGCAAGCATGCTTGCCAGTGCTCTGACAGCAGGCTGTCCCTACCACCTCCCAGTTTGTGCCCCCTGCTTCTGCATTCTCTTAACCGCTGTCCTTCCCAGGGCACTGGCACACACTCTGTATGTCCAGAATCAGAGCTCAGGAATTGCCGGCCTGTGAGAAAGGTAATTGAGAAGAGCAAAATCTATCCATGACAACCAGAAGGTGGCAAGAATCACATTTTCTCCAGACTTGCTGGAGAATGAACTACTTGTTCTTAGAGAAGTATGTAAACATATGCAAATGTATGTAAATGCTAGACCCTCTTAGCCATTTTCTCCATCTGGATGTGGCCCCTTGTGGTGAGGCCAGAAGCAAGTGGGCTCTAAGTGACAGATTCTGTCCAGTCTTTCCCTGGGGCAGAGGGGAGAGCTTTTTTGTGTCCAATTTCTACTCACAGCCCAGAGACAGCGTGGATCACCTAAGTAGGTTCGGGTACATATGGTTTGGCTTGACTCGGTTTGCTCGGAAGTGGAGGAGGCAGACTCCCTTTGCCTACCTCGTCCCCACTGGCTGCCATCCCGCCTTGTCCACAGTGTGATGAAGACAGTATCTGATTCATGGAGGAAGACAAAGAGAAACCTTCCGTGTTTATGGGCCTCAGCCATCTTCTGTACAAGAATGAACCTGATTCACTCAAAGCTCTCTCCCAGAAGGTCGCATCTGAATTTATAATGCAAGCCAGAGCACCGAGGCTGTGTGTGTTATGAGTCACTACCATCTGAAAGCAAGAGAAAGAGCAAGAGATTGGAAGTCTTTTTGGAACACAGACGTGGGTTCAGATCTTAGACTCTGAAGACTCCTAACAGTTTATTCTTGGAAAAGTTGCTTCACTTCTGATTGGAATGGCCCATTTTCTTCTCTATAAGAGTATATTACAGTAATATACTCTTAATATTAATTGATACATGCAACATCTAAAATGTGTGCCATGTCTAGCACTGGGCTAGGTTCTAGAAATCAAAAGACAAGAAGGCCTCAGAGTTTGCCCAAGGAACTTGTGGGAGCAATCCACAGGGACAGTGGTCACTTGTGAATGCCAAAGTTGCTCTAGGAGCACGTGACAAACATGCACACCTCATTCATTAACCCAGCCAGCAGGGCACATAGAATGGATGTAGGAAAAGGGGATAACCTGAGCTAAGTCTTGAGGAACAAGTAGGCCTTGTCCAGATAAAGGGAGCTGGTGAGATGTGTCTGGGACAGTGGGATCATACTGTGTAAAGACACAGAGGTCCCAAAGAAGCAGGCTTGTTTTCTAGGGATGGTTTTTATCTATCATGTCTGCACGTTATCATGAATGGCAAGGTAAGAGGAGTCTGTGGATGGTGGGGGTTGGTGTGTGCAGGGAAGCAATGGGTACTTTGCTAAATTTGGTCCTACTCCAGGATGATCAGAAGCTGGTGGTTCTCAGGGAAGTTATGAGTTGATTGACGCATTCTAAAGATCTCTTTGTCTGCAGGGGGAATTGGTTTAGGGAAGATGGAGCTGGAGTCTGGAAGGACTTCGGAGGACTGGAGATGCTTCCCTCTCTGCCCCAGAGGAGTTGCTACAATCCAGGCAATGGTGGGAGTCCTTCTAAACTCTACTGTGCAAAAATGTCACATAAAGAATCTTATCAAAGGGCAGATTCTGATTCAGTGGCACATCTGAGGTATGTGTGTGTGGAGGGGGAGTCTGAGAGTCTGTATTCCCTGTAAGCTCGTAGGTGACACCACTGTCATGACTCACAGGCCACACTAGAAGTAGCATTAGTATGTCAGGAGGCACTTACATTCTTTACATTCTTTTTTTTTTGTTTTTTTTTCTGAGTTGGGTCAGGTTCATCTACTGAGCAGGAACATTCTTCTAGTGACCCCGAGCCCACCTCTCTACACTAAATTTCCTGCAAGGGGTGGGAACTACATGATTTCAGGGTAAATCAGATTAGGATATTTTTAAGATCTTTAAATATGGCGAGTATGGTGAAGGGAATCGCAGAGGAACCATTGCTATTTGGCAGAACAACAACATTTTATGATCTGTTCCAAATAATTCTATGATGTAGCCCTAGCCAGCCCCAAGGCTGTAACATGCCCAGCTCCAAGTGGGCACCACTACCACCTTTCCACACTGGTTAGCTCCCATTTTAGAGGAACTCTTCCTTGTAGTTTGCTACTAAAGATTGTCTCCGATAGACTCGTAGCCCTGTGGTCATGAGTGGAGACAAGGACAGCGGTGGAGGGGTAACTTCCAAAAGTTCATTTCCCATATGCTCAGGTATTTTTAAAAATGTGTGTTTAGATGGAATGATTCCAAAAGACAATGGGCATTTCCCCAATCACCTGCGAGGCAAACTCGTTTTGAATGCCAATTACAGTATTTTTTTTTCTCCCAGCTATAACTGATTTTACATCTTCAACATCTGTCAGCCCATTTGATCTTGACATCAGACCTGTGAGCTAAGTAGGGCAAGCATCATTATTTTTTTCCCCAGATAAGAAAATGAGAATTCAGAACGTAGGTGACACAGCACAGAACGCAGGACCCAACCCTCCACTTCTACCCGGCGTTTCAATGCAGTCACCTACCACTTTATGTATTTTCTCATAGAACAAACTGACCTTTGGAATTCCCAATTAATGTCTCATATCCTTAGAGAATTGTTTATTAAATCCATAAAGCTTGTGTATCTTTCAATCTCCTTGTTTAAATTTAGAATACCCAACGCAAGGCAAAAGAGGGCAAAGTGAGTTTGGAAAGCAATCCTTGTGATCTCCCACCTCTATTATTAACATTAATTACAGAGAACTTTCAAAAACACATCTTTAGGCTTCTTTGCTTTTTTTCTCTTTTTTAAAAAATAGATCTCGTTTTTAGAGCTTTTAACAGTAAATTTTAGGACCCACCCTAGGTCTGGGAGAAGTGGGAGTCGAAGTGACAGCTTCGGAACACTAGAGGGCGCCCAGGCACTAGCAACACTTTTTCTGCAGTCATTTGTGCCAGGAATGGTCCCCACCTTTTGGAAAATTCAGGTCAGGTCCACATCTGGCTAAGGATTCTTTCATTGTTCTATAAGCCAGGTAGAGAGACAACAAAACTGTTCCAGCTTTGGATCAGATAGATGTTTAGTTCCAGAATCCAAACAGAGATTAAAATCAATGTGAGACCTGGGAATCTGGATAAAAAAAAATACATCTTTATCTAGCTATGTCATTTAACATGTTATCAGAGGGATCAAGGGCTCTTTTGTGCCAAGTAACCTGAATCGGAATATCTTTGTTGAGCCAAGGAGGCCATGATTGAAAAATGTCTATTTGGGTGGTCTGGTCCCTGCTTTTGTGAGCTAGTTGTTAGAGCTTTCTTAGCTCCACCCATATGACAGCGCACCCTGCTCTGCCTTCTGAATTTTTTCTTACCCAACTTCAGCTTCAGTTCTTTCTGGACATAAAAATTATAGCATTAATAATTTCTGCCCCTTTATTTTCTTCTTATTTCCGTCCTTACCAGCCCTTTCATCTCATAACATTTGCAATTTATTTGTGTGTTTAATCTCTGGCATTTAATCTCTGCCTTTCGTTTTGATCTTTAGACACCACAAGGTCATGCCTCATATCTGGTCAGTTAATCACTAAAAAGAACACAAAGCAGTATAGCTCCATTTTCTGCTCGTGGATGTGTGAGTTGGGAAAGGGAGGTTCCTCTCTTCCCGTCTGTCTTCTTCTCTTTCTCCCTCCTTTCTTCCCTCAGTAACAGTGTGACAGCCACTCTGAGTGGCATAGATCCCACCCTAGACTGCATTTCCTGCAGTTCATCCCTCATCATTCTCCCTGTTCCATCATTTCATCCAGTATTTCCAGTTCTGGAGCTACACATCTATTGTATACTTTCTCCAGAGCCCCAGTTTTCATTTCCTTTAACACAGACAGGTGTTTTCTCGACATTTTCGGTGTGGTCCTTCCACAGCCTCTAAGACACTCCTTCAGACCATCCTTGTGTCCAGAGCATGGTCTCTTATACCATTATCATTCTGGTCAACGTCTTTTAAGAGCTCTCGTTTGTTAGGGGTCCTCTCAACACGTAGAACCTAGATCTGAGCCCTCCATTCTGTATACCTCCTGTCAGGGCAAGAGTAGCCTCATGCCCTCCCTTGTCCTGGATGCTAATGCAGTTGGAGAATGCATTAGCGTTTTGGCTGCCACACACACGATTGAATCATTCTTAGCTTGCAGCCAAGTGAAACCTCTAAGTGTTTGTTTTTTGTTTTTGTTTTTAATATAAAGACTTTTGTTTGTTGAGCCAGGTCTCTTCCATTCTACTCTGTGAAGCTGATGTTTTCAATGCGGGCTTCTAATCATCTCTCTTAAATTTTATTTAATTCTTTCAAGTTTTGCGAACACAGTGTCCTCCCTTCCTTCTGTCTGCTTCTTTTACATTCCCCAGTACTTTCTGTGAGCCTCCTCTCATCAATCAACTCAATCTGGAAGGAAGAAGCACCCCTCACCAAAGCTGGAAAGGAGGGAGGGGGATGGTCAGAACAAGGCTGAGTATTTGTAATGTTCTAGGTTGACAAACATAATCAGTCCACTTCACCTCCTTCTCAGGCTACAGGCAGGGAGAGCGAGCCAATTCATTTGCGCTAACCTTCTGCTCCAAGTCCACACCCATCCCTTCTGCTCTGGCTAATTGGTTTTCTGTGTGTTGGCTTCCAGAATCGTCCACAACCATCTTACAAGCATTCTTGACAGCAAATGTCTGTCTCTGGGTCTGCTCGGGAGAAACATACCAGTGAGACAGGCACTGGCCGAACTTTGAGGTCAGCTGTGAAGAAGAAGCCTACTCGAGAAGATCTGCTGACTACGGGTGCTGGGGATGTGTGTTCTGGACTCCAAAGAAGTCCGGTGCTGTTTCATGGAAGACTGAGAAACCATGACTGGGAGAAAAGGAAGAAAGAAAAGGACCTGCTGGGTCCGACAAGACAACGTTGATTAAAACTGCAAGTTTTCTTGCTCTGTCTCCCACTCTCATTACATCCATTCTGTGGTTTAAAAAGCTAACATGACCAAGGACCTACAATGTATGAAAGACAGATTGCCCCCAGAGAATGGGGGTCACAGAGAACAAAACATGAAGGAGGGACATAGAGTTTAGAGGTAGATAAGGGGTAAGGCTGATGGGAATGCTAAATTAAAATTACTTAGTAGAGAAAACGAGGCAAAAGTTGCTATATAGATCAAAATGACTTTTCTCTTTTGGGAAATGTGGTCCCTTCCCTGGGCTATGATAAAAACGGAGGAGAGAACTGATGTGAATGTGATTCAGAGCCAATGGAAGACTTCATGTCCAAGAACTTCAGAGAGTGTCCCATGATCCAATTTTCCTCATGTGCCAATGAAATATGACAACCTTTCCCTCCTTTTCCTGGCCATCACAAGCCTAGAAGTTCCCCAAAGGAAGAAGAGTATTATTGTTTATTGCATGGCTCAAAAACTGTGGTGAAGTCCTTCAGTTCTGTCAGGCACGAACTGTCACAGAAAAGGGAGTCACAGGCCCTGACATCATTAAATAACAAGAGAAAGACCTAGCTTGACTCAGAGAAAGTGAGGGTTTGTTATTGTTGATTGTTTTTGTTTTGATTTTACAAATTTCTCCAAAAATTATTTTCTTGTTTATCTCTGTTCCTGTCAGCACTAAATGACTATGAATCCTCCAGTGTGGGCAACTATGCTTTATCTATATAAAATTAACTCATTTGCTTATATGTTTATCAAATGCTTACTGATCTCTGTGTCAATGCCCAGGCTAGGTACTCTTGAAGCTCAATACCTACTAGTGGAAGGAAGGGCTGGATGGGCAATAAACTGGTCAGACAGTAAGCGAATAACTAAGACAGTGTTGATGTGGAATTCTTGCTGCTATGGAAACAGCATCAGCTGGGTGTGGTGTCTCATGCCTGGAATCCCAACATGTCTTTCTCTAACTTGCTCAGAAAAACATCTCTGGCGGTGCTGTCAATGACCAGCGCTTTGTAATTGGGAAAGAGGGGAATGACTGAGAACACAGGGTGACTAAAGACTTTGGGGGACTGAGGCAGGGCTATTTTCATGAGCACTTGCTGCTTTTGTAGAGGACCCAAGTTTAGGTCATAGCTTACAGCTAACTGTAACTCCAGTTCCAGGGGATCTGCTGTCCTCTTCTGCCCTCTACCTGTGCATGCATCCACCTCCATGTGCTCACACAGGCGCACACATACACTAAAATAATACCAAATTTTTCTCTCTCTCTCTCTCTCTCTCTGTGTGTGTGTGTGTGTGTGTGTGTGTGTGTGTGTGTGCACGTGCGCGGGCGCACATACACACACACACACACACACACACACACAGAAGGGACTTAGCCATCCAAAGAATTGAGAAACTGCCATTAGGAATAAAACTTCAACAACAAGAGGAAAAGCCAAGTTCCAAGTCTCAGACTAACTACCAAAACTCTGAGACAGTGGGCACAGTGCTAGCCGTGAACTCTGAGAGGGGTTGAGGCAGTGAGCACAGTGCTAGCCGTGAACCATAAAAGCAGTCAGCATAGGGAGACTAAATCCCAACTCTGAGTTATGATAGCATAATTCTTAAAGTCGGACTCTGTGACTTTCAGAAGATTTCCTAAGATGTGCACATCTCCCGTCCTCCACAACATTACTTGCTTTCAAGGGGAACACAAGGTACATACTATTAGCAAGACTAGAGTTACAAGGGGTGGAATGTAATTTCTCCAGCACTCGGAAAACTACTTAAGAAATTTATTCAAGTAATCATTCTTGATGGGGGAGACACCATGTGGGATGTCTTTGGGTGTCAGCAACTTTGGGTGCTCTGAATGTGCTAGAGATGCACCAGAGGAAAGTAGAAAGCAATGGTAGAGATGGGGAAGTTGATGCTCTCGGGCTCGAAAACCAATTAGCAAACAGGTAGACAAGAAATCGGAGAGACCTGAGAGTTATGAAGACATAACCCTGTCATGCGTTTAAAAATATAGAAAGCATATTCTAAATGTAAAAGAGGCACGAAGATACCTGGTCTCCTGCAACCATGTCTCCTCAGATCCTCCTACCCAAATTATCTGGGAGTTCTTATCTGGGGTTCTCTCTTCTCTTCGTCTAACAGATATTGAAGGGATAAAAACCAACACGAATGTTTTTCTGAACTGATGTTTTTAGATACCCCCACCCCCTGTATGCTCCATACCTCTCCCACCCAAATCACCTAACTGTCTAGATGATGGTATGCAGACACTTGGACTTGTTCATTAACCTAAACAGCCACATTCATCTGCAAGGTGCATTATTGTTAATTAAAACTGCGATTCTCCTCGTGCCCAGACGGAGGACTGCTGTTGTCAGAATAATTAGATAGCATAGGATGGTTTTCATGCAAATTCCCGGCAATTAGAGTTGGCGATGAGTTGGGTTTGAAATCCCAGTGAAGTTCTCAGTGAGAATTCCTTGGAGGCTGCCAAAGAAAGGTGTTGGGGGACAGGGGAGGAGGGTAGAGGTATGGTGGTGGATGAAAGCGTTTGGGAGACAAATGAGTGATTTCTAAATTCTCTAGGGTGTGGGGCTCAGCCAGGAGTAAATGAATTAGAAGCATCAATGTGATGTTCAAACTTTTCTCAAAAAGAAAAGAATTCTCCCCTTAATGTAAATTGACCCTCCCCAGGGCTTTCTGCATTCCCAAGAGCTTGTTTCCCTGACTCTCCTCTTTCTGTGAGGTTTTTTTTCTTAGCCAGGAGGCCCAATAACTCATACGCAGCTAAAATCCCTGCCAACCTTTAGATTAAATTCTAAGGAAACAGGATTTGTATTCCTGAAGGGTTGCACAAAAGATGCCGAGTTCCAACCCAATTTAGAGTGGTTAGTGGTACCCATTGGGTTAAATGGTTTGGATAGCAGGTCCCCATAGAAAGCTTCTAGAATTGGCTGAGGTCAGAGTTAGACATAAGGATGAACTATACAGCTGCAGTATGCGAAATGGCAGGGAAAGAGCAGTCCCAAAAGGCTTGGGGCAAGACAGCAAGGGGGAGGGAGGGGAATGAGAAGGAGATAACTTTAAGTGCTCTTGTTTCCGAACCCACTGTGACCTCTTATCAGTTGCTGGCTTCTGTTTCTTCTGCCTTCCCTTTGCAAGAGATGAGATAGCTGTCAGCTATGACCAGGACTCTCTCAACCCCGACTAACTGAGCAAGGAGGGAGATCTAGCTGGGAGTATAGGATCGAGGTAGAACAGACAGCCCTAGTGGTGTTAGGCCAAGTTTCCCCTTAGCATTGGAAGAATCGGGGAGCCAAAACAACCTTACCATCCCTTAAACTAGGTCAGCCTCTAAATCCAGTTCCTCATAAGAGAGGAAAGCAACATCTGGAATGACTGCAAGGGCAGCTGGAGATTCTCTCTCTCTCTCTCTCTCTCTCTCTCTCTTTGTCTCTCTCTCTCTCTCTCTCTCTCTCTCTCTGTGTGTGTGTGTGTGTGTGTGTGTGTGTGTGTGTGTGTGTGTGTGTGTAAAAGGCAACTAGAAAGGAAATAGAAAATGAAAACACCAGGACACATTCACCATCACTATGGTTGGAGACCTAGGCATAATTTAGGCTTGTAAATTATTTCTCTTTTCCTCATTTTCTTTTCCTTTTTTTTATGTTTCAGAATGTCTCCAGTGTCTCAATCGGTCCCATAATCCCGCCTTTCAATTTATGAGGCACCAATCAGGAACTAAACCTGGTGGTTGCTAAGAGACCAGAGGAGGGAGATTTAGAGTCTTTGTCAAGGCACCCACCCAGGAAAATTCCCTGATCCTTATGCACCCTCCAGCCCAGGATGTTTTAAGTCATCCCTGCCCCTCTCCTACAGTTTCCTCTCAATCTTAAAACCCAGAACATCATGCATAGATATGTTAGGAAAGAAGACAGTAAAGAACATCTTTGAAAGTATGGAGACTGGAAGTAGATTCAGATTAATGTGAAGTATTTGCTCAAGTTTTCCTGGGTAAGCTGGAGGTCGGTTGCAGGGAGAAATCTGTGGTCTTTCCAGGAATAGGGTGAGATTGTTGCTGGCAGGAGTACTCCATAGGAAGAGGGTCTTGCTTGTTGTCCTCCTAAACACTACCCAAGGTTCACTGAGCAGGGCATGGAGACAACCCTCTCAAGTCACAAGAAACACACAGAGAAGCAGGCAAGTATGGGGGGCAGATGTCCCATGATGCTGGATGGGCAAGAGGAGGAGGAAAAGACCGGTGGGAGGTAAAGGCTTCCTTTGAGAGCTGGGATTTGAGAGGGAAACGTGGGCGTTTGTGTCACACGATGGATTGGAGCAGGGTGTCTGCCTTCCAGTTGTTTCACCATTTCTACCTTCATGATCTCCTTCATGCCACACCACACACAAATGTGCTACACACAAAGAGCAAGGGGAGGGAATTTGATGAATAAGGATTTCTGCCCCCACACCCTGGATAGGTGCAGCACAGAACTAAGTTAGGGAGGGGGTATGGGTATGGTGTGTGTACTGCAGATACTGACTGAGATGTAAGCTCATGCACAGACACGTTTCACTGAGTGCATGCATCCATCATAACATGCATACTACAGGCCCTAACAGATTGAGAGAAAGATGTATAGGCACACTCACAGAAAGAGGGAGGGGGAAGAAGTAATAAGGGTCATGATGAAGAATAAACCTGCAAGAACACACACACACAAACTCACATTTCCCCCAAGCGCACATGGAGAGAGACAAGCATACAGAGGAACCAAGGTCATGGTAATGGGGAAAAAAACCTTCAAGTGTGCATATGTGCATGCAGAGAGAAGAAGAGGGGGAGGGAGGAGGGGGAAGGAGGGAGGGGGAGAGAGAGAGAGAGAGAGAGAGAGAGAGAGAGAGAGAGAGAGAGAGAGAGAGATTGGGGGGTATCCAGGTCATGATGAAGAATTAGCTTGCAAAAAACAGCTCCTAGGAAGCAACATTTTATACTCTCTTGGTATATGCCCTAGTCTAGGCCATGGTAACATCACTGGCCAAGTCACTGGCAGCCCTAACAGGGTAGCTGCTCCCCAGTGCCCCTGAGCTTGCTTCTTTCATTTCCAACCACCACTCCAACCTCCAAACAAAGTCAGAGAGGACAACCAAGTAAGGATTACCTGGAGGGGTCAGACAAGAAGACAGGAGAGCAGCATACACTCTGAGCTTTGCTCTCTGCCCCTCACCTCTGACCCCCCCCCTTTTGGCTTCAATATTTATTCCACATATTTTATGAAATATGGCTTCTCTCTCTCTCTCTTTTTCTCGTGAAGCCTTGTTTTCTTGTTTGGAGTGTTCATTTCTCCACTCATGTTGTTGTTTATTTTTCCTGTCCCCACAAGAAGACAGTTTTCACTCACCTCAAGAGAACATCTGGCTGGGCGGTGGTGGCGCATGCCTTTAATCCCAGCACTTGGGAGGCAGAGGCAGGCCGATCTCTGTGAGTTCAAGGCCAGCCTGGTCTACAAGAGCTAGTTCCAGGACAGGCTCCAAAGCCACAGAGAAACCCTGTCTCGAAACCCCCCCCCCAAAAAAAAAGAGAGAGAGAGAGAGAGAGAACATCTGTATTCCCTGAGGGTGTTTAGCCACCATTCTCTTTCTTCCACAGCAACTCTAGGAACAGGAAAGCCAGGCGTGCACAGCCCTCCTTTCTCTCCATGGTCTTTCTCCTTTAGTTCCAGATGAAATAAGGAAGCACCCGCTTCATAAAAGCAGTATAGACTTTAATTTAGGTTGACATGTGGGGAAGGAACTGGGATTTGCCTACAAGGGGATCCATATGAGAAGACTGTCTCGTAGGGAGGGACAGAGAGGACAAGGATCGACGGGTGGTCTGGTAGCAGAACAGGGCCACGAGCAGGGGTGTAGCCACACAGTGCAAGATAGCCAGGGCTTCTGCCAGGTCCAGCGTGATATCTAGAATCTTCTGGGACAGACATGTTTTCAAAGGCATGATTTTGGATCCCACCAAGGCATCAAACATAAGAACCATCCCATGAGGCCACCAGAAAATGAACCAGACCCACAGGACATTAACCCAGGGGCCTGGCTCCTTGCTCAATGCCTTCTTCAGCCCCTTGGCTGCCAAAAGAGCCAGTGGTAACACAGTGAAAATGGTAAAACAGATTGCAGAATGGGTGGACTTCAAAGCTTCCAGGCCTCCTGTGGATGCAAGGGTGCAGAGACCATTGTAGACATCAGTGGCCAAGGTGGCTGGCAGCCCTAA
Organism: Microtus oregoni; assembly: GCF_018167655.1. Taxonomy (NCBI): domain Eukaryota; kingdom Metazoa; phylum Chordata; class Mammalia; order Rodentia; family Cricetidae; genus Microtus; species Microtus oregoni. Next base: position 1,790,477 of record NW_024544552.1, on the reverse strand, counting down.
CAGGGCAGCTGCTCCCCAAAGTCCCACAGTGAGTCCCAAGGTGAGGCCACGGATTTGACCTATACCCAGTCGGGGGTTCAGGCAGGCATAGCACACTATCAGCAGAGCCTGGGCAAAGGCTGAAGTATACCAGACCCAGGAGCCCAGGTAACACAGGACTGTGCCATGGGCATGGTTTAACCCTGGTGCCAGGACAGGCACCGCAGTGCTGAAGAGGGCACTGCCTACTGCCAGCTGTGCCAGAATAGGCCAGCTGGGGCAGACCTGCCAGTGGAAGAGAGGTTTGAGAATTGCGAACAGGACGATGCCACTTGCCAACAAGCCCAGGAAACTTGTGAGGATGAAGAAGGGCAGTGAAGAATTATCAAGTAGATTACAGGAGTGGCAGGGAGCAGCTGCTCTAATGGTGTCGTTATCGTAGCTAACAGTTGAGTCATAGGTGCCGTTATCTTCATATGCATAATTCGAAAAATCCAAATACTGAGTTCCAGTCTTGTCTATTTGAAAGGAGGTTTCCACCTATAGGGTACACCCAGAAAGGACAGTCAGTCGGGGGGAGGGGGGCGCATCTAACACAACAATGAAGAGGCTAGAGTATACTTGGGTTTGGAGAACAAGGGATCTGCCTACAGGACGTGGGTACAGCGGGCATGGTAAGAAGGGAAGCTGAGGGACCTGCAGGGTCAGAGCCACAAAGGAGCCTGGGTAGAGCTATGTGGAGATTTAGAGAAGCAGAAGGACAGAGAGAAGTGAGGAGGAGCCAGCGTGGGACCGGCTAAAAGGTGGAGGAGGAAGAGCAAATAGGGACAGGGGGCTGAGGGAGGGAAAGAGAAATGATTTTTGAAACAGAACAAAGAAGCACAGGGATATGGTAAGGGAAAATACGAAAGGGTATAAAATCCTGAGAAGACAGAGACAAAGGTTCTGGAGCACGGCCCCCACACTCACCGGGTGCAGACAGTTCCCCATGGCACTGCAGGCTCGGGGTAGGCAGAGTAAGGAACAAGGAGACCTCTCTGTCAGCAGCTGTGACTCCGAGATAAGTGCCCAGGGCTAATGAACGCTCTCCGCTTCTGGGCAGAGCCTGGATGCATGTGTGGGGTCACACTCAGGAAACTACCCAATGCCTACTGCCTACTTAAACTTTAGGCTAACATGGGGGGGGGGGCTGTCCTGGGACTTCCTGTTTTGAAGTCAGATTTGGCTGGTCAGAATGGCCTCAGGGAAAAAAACATGGTGAGGGCCACAAAGGGGGAATTTTCCCAAAGGTAGCAAGGAAGAAGTCTTGTGAACTTTCCAGCAAGGGAGGATCCTTCAGGAATAAGGAAGGATGAGGGGCCAGGGGTGACATATGAAGCAGAGATAAGAGAGGGGTGCTGGGAAGTTGCAGTGACCAGGCATCTGATGATTTTCTCTGTTCTCTACTCCTTTGAATGAGATCCAAGGAAAGAGTTCAAAAGTTCCCCTGTTTGTGGGGGAAGGTGTGCTACTGGCATTGGCTGTTGGCTCCACCCAGACTGAGAATATGCAGCTAAGTGGATGCCTTTTGTGTGCGGTCGAATGAGCCAGGGAATGCACCTATTCATCTGTGTCCCTGGGTTCGGTATCAGTGTGCCCCCATCTGAGTGCCAGCTGCTACGTGGTGCCTGGGTGTGTGCCTCGCTATCTAGAGGCATGGGTGCTTCAGTTTAAGAGAAACAGAAGATGGGAGGCCTGTCAAGTCCATGTACTGGCTCTCCTTCAGGGAGCAATTGGGCATTTGCCTTACCACCTATAGACTCAACGAATGGATCTCTCACACCAAGCAGAACACATGGTGTCTGACACATCAAAATAGCCTCTGGGGGACCATGGGATAGCATACTTTGATGGGAGAGTATAGCCCACCAGGTAATCTCTATTCATTTTGTTGTGAGATGTACAGACTGTGAGACTGCTTCACTGGCTTGCCGTCTTTGCAATGAGTGGAGTTTTTGAGGGGACGTAGAATTTCTCTGGCCAGGAGAAATACAGAATCCATGTTCAGTAGGTGGATTCCCATTAACCCCCTCAGACTGTGGTGCAGAAGGCTGAGTACCCAGGTCAAGTTTCAGGGTTAACAGGCGGGAGACAGAAAGGTGGTTTGACAAAAATGGGTGAAGCTCTCCTTCCTGGATGGTGTGAGTGGGGTCGTCACCTCCATCATGGTGTTGGCCAGCATTGCTGGGCAGAGGGTAACAGGGTAGCAGTCGGTTGACATGCCTCAAATCCAAATGTTCTCGGGAAAGCAAATGACTCAGACACTCTCTCCCCTGATTCCACACACAGACGTTCAGGAGAGTGGCATGGCAAGGAAGCGGTACCCTTTGAGTGCCAGGCGCCAGGGACATGAGGACAGCCCTTAGTTACATGGAACCCAGCCAGCAGTGAGAATAGCGGAAAGGAAGCAGCCTGACCACACGGATAATCCAGATATATTGAGGGTGGTCCCTCTGAGATTAGCACAGGAGAGTTAGAAAGATTATAAAGATACACGATCCCCTCCCTGCTCCCTTCCCCCGCCCCCACCCACAGACAGACACACACAGCACAACGGCCCCTCTTCCCCCCGCCCGCCCAGTACAAATATGGCTTCTGTGTAATATGGACAAAGTGGTTCAGCTCGAAGAGGAAAAGTCGTTTTCCCAAAAGCGGGTGCTGGGAGATGAGGAGTCTGAACAGGCCTGGGGCCCAGGGCTCCCTTGCTGCTATAAGAGGAGAATCCCTGGCTGAAGCGAGGGGATGCCTGGGGTACCCAGGACCCTAACCAGGGGCTGGAAGATTCACGAAAGTATTACCTGAACTGAAGGAGTAGGCAGGCCTGCTGGATTGCAGCTGCCCCATTTTGCACACCTGTTGTCAGAGCAGGGAGGACATGCTGGAGGAGGGGGAGGAGAGTGATGCCAAGTGCATCCTGAGTCTGAGGGACAGACCAATCAGGATGGAGAGGGTGAGCAATCTCAACTCCACAGCAACCAGCGTGGTCATAGAAGGAAGACCGTAAACCAAAAGCTGAGATGGGGGACCCAGTCCTCTAGTCCCTAGGTACAGAGGATGGGAATCTAGAGTCAGTGCCAGGGAGAGGCTTGAGGGGTGCATAGCAGAGGCTGTGGCCCTGGCTCCATGGGTCAGAGATGGGAGGTCCAGGGAAGGGTGGTGAATGTGTGGTGTTTCATAGAGAAACAAAATGCACAGCTGGGAAACCACATCTTGGGACTCCCCCCCCCCCCTCTCAGACAGGCATCAAGAGTGGTTTGGAAATGACTAGGATGGAGCAGCCCCCCTAGATGAGGTACAAACCCTGACCAGGAGCCATTACTCCCAAAGCCCACCTCATGCCTTACGTGTTCCATGCTCTGGCACCCACCCAAGATCCCTGGTCCTTCTCTTCAATCCCTTTACTTCTTGCTCACACAAACACACATGTACACACATCCATGCACACTTACACACACAGAAACAGACACACACACACACATGCACAAAGTTCACATTATTCCCTCGGTTTGGGCAGGAAACAGCTCACTGCAATGAAGCTCCTTTTAGTAATTTTGTTGTCATGTCTGCCTGGCTGCTGAGGGAGGAGGGACCGAGGGCTGGCACAGGGAACAGGAGAGGGCACAGGGAGACACAGGGTGGAGGAGTAGTTGCTGAGCAATGCCATGAGAGGAGCGGTTGCCGTGCAACAGTCCAGGGTCTTGGGTAAGAATGAGGGGCCCCATCCGAGGTGGGGAAGCAGATGCTGTCCAGGCCCAGAAGCTGTGCCTCTTTCACGACTGCTAGGAGAGAAAGCTGAGCTCTGCTGTCCCCCAAGGGCCAATTCTGTGAAAGGAGCCTAGCGTCATTCATCGTGTGGGGGCAGTGGATGGACAGGGCCATTTCCGCCATCCTCTCTCTGGAAATCTGTTCTCTCTGGGAGGGACATGTTGAAGCCCTGTGTGGCTGCACGCCATCTTCAGTTCACATCTTCTTGAGGACTTTCCTACTCATTCCTTTCTTACGTAATGCAAGAGGAGTGGCGGCGTGACGCCCATCTCCCTCTCTGTAGCTCACAATACATGGCTGGCAGAGGTAGAGCCGCCTCCACCCCCTGCTTCCATTCCCAGGTTCCTCGGAGACACCTGGGGAGCTGGTCTGCCATGAAGGAAGGAGGGCTATCTTGAGCCCCCACCTGCAAACTAGCCCTGCTCCTCATTTGTTTCTCATCCCTCCAACTTCCTTCTCCTCCGAGCACTGCACATGCGCTGCTCTCCTTGCCCCCATGGCCCCTGCCTCTCCAGTCTTGGAGACGGATTTGATTTGGGATTGTTACAAAAATAATAATAACCCAAACGCAGAGAAGCCACGGAAAGGGCTGAGGGCAACCCACCCCTCCCCCCCGCCCTCCTCCCCCCCATTCCAAACCGAGTACAAAACCGCACCCAAAGCAGACATTCTGTACAGGGGGCTGGGTGGGCTGGGGAGCAAGCGGGAGGGGCGGCCCTGGGGTCGCTCTGTACAAGTTCAGGTTGGTGACAGCCCAGCAGTCCCCATGGGGCCCCTGTGGGGCACAGGAGGTGAGTGGGTGCCCCTAGATGAAGTACTCCTTCTTGTCATCCCCGCCTGACTGCCCGCCTTCTGCATTGATGATGGCCGTATCTGCATCTGGAGCATCGTCGGAGCCCTTCGCTTCGTGTGTCAGGTAGGTTCCTGTGTGGAGACAGAAGCTCCTCTTTGCAGAAGTGTCTCTGCCTCTGAAGTCCACCCTGCCCACTTCCCTACCCACCCACTCACATAGCTCTCATCTTGTCTTTCTCTTGCCTGGAGCTTTCTTCCACCCAACTTCTCTAATCTGCATTGCGTTTCTCTGCCAATATCCCTCACCTAACCACACCCCCATGAATAATGAATCCTACCCTTAACTAAAATCTCATCTATAATGTAGGCAAGGGATAAAAGAGGTGTGTGTGTGTGTGTGTGTGCACGTGTGTAGTGGAGATATGACTTAGGCATGGCCAGTCAAGGCAGCTAGGCTACTGGCTGCACGTAGTAACAGAATAGAAGGGAAAGTAGAACAGAGAGAAAAGAAAAGATATGCGTGAGGATGAAGAAGAAGGAGAACAAAGAAAGAAAAGTAAGTCAAAGAGATGGAAAAGAAGGCAAGGGCAAGAAGGAAGGATCTAGATCAAATGCAGAGAAGCAAGGAGCAGCTGACTAAGTAGGCAGGTCTGATTGGACTTGTACCAAGTGACCAGGCTTGACTGTGGGGTTGCTGTTGCTCAGTGATCACAGCATTGGCACTGCCTGGGTTGGCTGTCTTTCTTTCTCAAACACCCTAAGGGGCTGAATGAGTCTACAGGGACTTGCCTGAAATCTTCTTACTGTCTGTCCTTTCCTGACTGGTCTCCCCACCCAACCAAGTCCTCCTGATTAATGCCTCTGACCTTTGTGCCTGATCAAATAGTGTCCAAGGAAGATAAGTAGAATAAGCAGCAGGAAGACGATGAAAGCCACGATCCCTCCGATGATGGCATGGTAGGTACTGGAGGATGAGGGCACCGGACTAGGGTCTGCAGGGAGAAGAGGCATATAGTTAGAACTAGGATGGGGAGGATCTTTAGCTCCCATGCTGATTTGGCCTTAGATACTATCACAGAAGAGACATCAACATCAGGGGAATCCAGGAGGTATATGCAAGCACAGGGAACATGCCTTAGTCTGTGCTCAGGTGAGTATCATCACGCTGGTAATGTAGTAATTCTTAAAAGAAAAAAAGTGATGTATTCATCTGGCAATACACAAACCAGCTCTCACTCCACTATCCAAGTTGCTTTCTTGGCATCAAAGCTTGACCTTAATTGGAGATCATCACTTTAATAGCTGTGAGCAATATCAAAATTCTCGCCTTTCTTCCTTTTCTCCACCCCCAGTCTATCGTCCACCTCTCTCTCTCTCTCTCTCTCTCTCTCTCTCTCTCTCTCTCTCACACACACACACACACACACACACACACACACACACACATACATCTGTGTTTTCTTGCTCCTTGACTATCTCTCATGTCTTCTCAATCCTGTCTGCTCTTCTGCACTAGTCCCTTTAGGGGTTTGTTTGCCACTCTCGTAGTCCTAAGATCAGATGGGGAACAAACAGTGAAAACTGATGGGGCCAAGAATTAAGAGTTGGAAAGCACCTTGCAAAGAAAATGCTAGATTGTTCCACACTGTATAAGACTTGTAAATTTCACTAGAGAGCAAGGTAATAGTCTGATGTGAATTAGAAAATCATCTTCCTTCTCTAGGATGAGCCCAGGACCTCAAGCTCCACCCGAGAATTTTATTCCAGCCTGGGCTGTGACCTAGACACCTGCCTTATCCCATTTAGCATCTCTACTCCCAGGTATTTCATTCTTTCTTCTTTAAGCTCCCCAACCCACATGCTCTTAACATATCTGGTTGTTTTCTTCAGTAATTCCTTCTTGGCAAGGAAGACTACTTATTCAATAAAACCCAATCTTCTGACCCATCCAAGGAAAGAGACCTAATATTTCATCTCTACTCTGACATCATTCAAAAGTTTGTGCACAAGACTGGTTTGATTTCTCCCATGGTGTTAGTGTTTCTCCATTCACTATACAAAATTCACCATTCATAATAGGTGTGGACTGATCTCATAGTACAACCTGGACCAAGAGTGTCAATAAAAACCTTAACCTTGGTCAGAAGCCCAAATGTCTGCGGATAAGTGCACAAACCCAGGACATTCTGACGTCTCCACAATTACGTTAGCCGCAGCTATAACTCCCCCACCCATGGGAGAGCTCCTGTTATTCCCTGAATTCAGCTTGAGTCTTGCAGCCTCATTGACTCCTAGACTTTTGTTCTTTCCTACCTTATGTTTTCTCAGGCTTGACTGGGCCAGCTTTTTAGTTCCTTGACTTCCAATGCCTTATTTGAAAAGAAAACATCTGTACTACTTTTTTAATGTTTTTCTTAGAAGGGAGATGGAGGATGGACCAGGAGTTCCATGATGGGACAGGGGTGTTGACATGATGCAGGGAAAGATGACTGAAGAAGCATGAGCTGTAATCCACTGGGAAAATCAACCCTGGGTACTTACTCTGGAAGCTAGAGAAGCAAAAAAGTTCTTGAAAAAAACCACTGTTTTCCACTGTCAAAATGACTTTTGGGATTGTCAACAACCACCCTCTGTCTGAAGGTATAATGCACCTTGCATTTCATTTCTGGGAGGTCTTCACGCAGGAAGATTCCTGAAGAGGCTGCAGTAACTCCTTTCACCACCAGGCGTCAGCACTGGTAGCAAACACTAACCTACTCCTTAGCTTTTTATCCCAGGGCAGAAGGATCAACAAGATACCAACTGCAGGGTATATTAACTTTCTTTCACTGCCGGTCGCCATCAGAAACGGTCTGGAAAGATCCAGGGGATGAGTCAAGATCTCAGAGCCTTGTTGTAGCTCTCAGAACCCTACACTAGCCCTGTTGTGTCGAGGAGCTCCCCATGGGGTGAAAGGCTGACTCGGGATGTAGACTTTCTGGTCTCAAGCACCTAAGCCTCTTTCTCATGCCTGGGATTCTGGGTGTTAAGCATCCCTGCCTTACTGAGCATTTCAAACGAGGAAAGACCCTGAAGTTTCTTCAGCACTTCCCCTATTCTGCAGAAAGTTTTGAAGACTTTCTGGAAGGACTTCAATGGCATTAATGTCTTCCAACAAAGAAAAAAAAATCCTTACCATCTCCCTCTAAAGCCACAGCTGTCCTAGCCTGTCACTTCCCTTGAAGCTGGGTTTGAATGTATCTTTTGTGTGTGTGTGTGTGTGTGTGTGTAATGTGCATGTGCATACTAATGTACATTGTATGTCTATTCACTAACTGTAGAGGTCAGAGAAATGAATGCCATCCACCTGATTCTTTGAGACAGGGTCATTTTGGCCATCTCTCACTAGCCGAGAACTCATCAAATAAGATAGGCCGTCTCTGCCTCCCTAGCACCGGGCTTACAAATGTGAGCTCCCACACCTGTTTCTGTTTGGCTCCAACTGGCAGGGACTTGACTGACCAACCCAACATTCTAGGCACCTGGTGGCTCCAATTTTTGAGAAGCACTTCAGAAAGAAGCAACCTCTTGTCCCTTAGGAAGGTGAAGCTCCAGAGAAGAGATTCGGGCCATCTCTCGGCATAGCGCACACACGCTTGTTTCTTTTGTTCTTTGCCAGACTCTAATGCACACAGGGTCCTCAGGAAGGAAATGGGTTGCGGCGGCGCATATACTGTAGCTAGTCCTAGGAGGAGGAGCTTTTCAGTAAGCACACCTGCCGTCAAGAGGGGCCTCTAAATGAAGCTGACATTCTCCCCATCAGGGGATAAAGATGGTTTCAGAGGAGCCACTGCCTGAAGACAGAGATGATGGGAACCCATCTTTCTTATTGTTACATTAAGAAACAATAAGACTTACCATTGTTACACATCCCTAGGGCCAAAGGGGAGTGCCTTCTGGTAGTGCGCATTTTTTTATCCACCCTACTACCACTCAAGGGGAGGCGGTTGCCATCCAGAGAGCAAGAGATGGCTAACAAAGGGAGATGTTGGAGAAGAGAAGCCGAAGTGACTCACCATTGACGTTGAGGGTGAAGTAGGCTGTGTAGCTGCCCATGTTGCTGGTGGCTGTGCAGCCGTAGGTGCCACTGTCACTCTTGTTCAGGAAGGGGAAGATGAGAGCCCTCTCTTGGGTCATCTTCAGGGGTGGCTCGCTGCCTTCCTTTACCCACAGGTACTGCTGGGGACTGTTGAGATAGAAAGATGGGAACTACTCAGGATGTCCCAGACCAAAGGGCTGGAATAATTAAAAACAACCTGGTAGCAGGGAAATCAGAAACTGTGTGGTGAGGTTTAAGATGCTGTGTGGGCCAGAGGGTAAGTGTTGGTGGAGGGGTGAGGTATCCATCTTGGGTACAATTTAGAAAAGGCAGAGATGTTTTGAACCATATTTTACTGTGACTTCATTCCTTAGGGAAACAGAAGGAGCTGTGCTAGGGATCGCTCCAACCTCACTTCTGCTGTAGAAATAAAGGAGAAGCATTGTCGTACAGTTAGGGGACCAGGAGTTATGCCTCAGCAGGTACCCAAGGGGTGGGGGTTATCTGAGGGGTATCAGAGACCATGGACTGCTCTTCTTACACTGGATTGCCACGCCCCTCACAGTGTAGCAACAGCTTCTGGCCTTCCCGGGGATGCGCAGGCTCTGGTCTAATCAAGGCTGTCGGCGTGTCTGTGGAGAAGCACAGGATAGCAGCGCCAAGCTCCTCACTCTGCATAGGAGATCCCTAAAACTGCGGGAATCACCTAGTTACATGTTTTAGATTCTCCCAAAGTCTCAGAAGTGTGAGAGGCTGTGAACAAGTCCTTCCTCCTGGCTCTTGTGAACACGGACTATGAGTGCCATTGACTGAGAACAACCTGGTGTATCTCAACCTCTGAGTGATGGCATTCCAGCAGGCCTGTCCTTGGTGGGGGCCTATGGGATGTCTTAGCGGAGCTGAGGAGAACCCATGGTTTATTCATGCCTAGCAAACCGTCTGGCACCTAGACAGGATCTAATACATATTTTTAAAGGAACAAAGGAAGTGAACTTGACACTGACTGGGTCCACAACCTCTCAATTCTGTCTGCTCTGTGAGGGAGCTTGGAGTGAAAGCAACGCCCAAACACAAAGCATCCCTTTGAACGGTCAGCCCAAACATGGAATGAGAGTATAGAAACAGCAAGGGGTGAGGGTCAAATTTTGGCTGGAAAAAAACAAAAAAGGCCTGAGACAATATGGCTGGCTCTGTGAGAGAATAATGACATCTGTCAATGAGGCCAAAAGGCTGCATAGGAGGCTGGGTCCAGATGGCGGCTTAGAACAATGTGACCAGATGCTGGTTTGCAACCACAGATAAAGAGGATGTGCTATCCCTAAGGACAGAGCCAACCTTAACAAGCAGTTAATGAACATGCGTCCGTTAAATCACACAGGACAAAGAGACAGGTCAGGTGAGAAAATGGGTATTCCGGGGCTTCACAGCCGAAGAGGCCTCTAGCAGAGCACCTGGAATGGGGCATTTGTTGACTGACCGCTGATCACAGGCCCAAGGGGACTAGGCAGAGTAATCACCAAATGGCCTGGTTTCTAAGAGAGGACTCTGTGGGACTCCAATGGTATATTCTTCAGTTACGGCTGGGGAGCAGGGCTCAAGAGAACCGCCCTAGGCCCAGGACCTCACACTTGGAACTAGTAAATACAGAAATACTTTATAGCAAGTTAGAACTTGGAAGTTAATAGAGTTCTTCCATACATATCATTCCTTATTTCTCAATATAATTCAGGGGAGTACGGCAGATTCACCATGAGATTAGAGGCTTTGGTGAAGCCAATACAGCTAGTGCGTGACAGTACTAGCTAGGAGGCTACTCATCAGCCTGTCCATTGAATGCCATCCAAAATTAACGAATGTTAAAGTTTGGATAAAGGGTCTAGCCACTGATTAAATGGCACCGAAATTAATCAGCTTGTGTCTTCCATAAGCAGATTAAAAGCTATCACTATTTTTGAAAATCCCCAGTCTTTTGGTAAATTGGGAAAGCAATGCATGGCTGTACATGCCTCCATGCTCGACTTCCACACTTCCATTACTCCTTTCCCTTTCCACATGGAAAAGCGCCTTTGAAAGGCTTCCAGATTTTCCCCAGATGAGAAATCTGCAGAGACTCCAGATTTTCAGACATTCTTTCCTGGCACTAAAGACAGAGTCCACGAAGAGGATGCAGAGGTGTGGAGAAAGTGTGAAGCAGCGAGCCCCGGGCCACCTTAGGTCAGAATCCCAAGGAGAAGCATGGAAGGGGGCCAAATAGAGATGTGACTGAGAGGTAGAAGTCCTTGGAATGTTGCAAGACCGGAGAGAATTGTGCCTCGCTTCCACCCACAACTCTTGGCATCACAGAATGTCAGAGTGAGAAGCAGCCATAAGGATATCCAAGTTCACCTCTCGCGTTTCAGAGGGAAACAACCACGATCCGTGGAGGAGAGCTGTCTTCACACCACACAATCAGTATGGCGTGGAGTACAGACGAAACTACAGACCGAGACTCTGGGTTTGCTACTCTTACCACTGTTAAGTTACAGCCTAGCTCTGTTCCACCAGCGTAGCCCAAGGGCTGGTAAACTTGGCCCCTGGGCCAAATCTTGCCAGTTGCAAGCTTTAGTAAATAAAGTTTTATTGGAATGCAGCCCAACTCATTTGTTTACGCTTTGTCTGTGGCTGCTCTCCCGCAGCACAAGCAGAGTCAACTCAGTGAGACAAAGCCCTCAGCTCTCCAAGCCTTCCGCGTTTACTGTAGGGCCTTCTTTACTGAAGCTTTGCTACTTTCACTAAGCGTCAGCAGACTTCTCTTTTCCTTACTCCCTACCTCACACCTGGTCCTTCTCACCCCAGAGCCCATGACATACATAAAACTTCAATGCGCTGAGAGGTGACTCTGTCAGCTCCCTTTAGAGATTCATGGTTCACAGAGCACACGATGCTTGCTCCGTCATCTTCCCGCGTAACCTGGAATGACACTGAGCTGCTCACAGTGAAGGTTTTTCCATTGACATCTTCCTGGACTCGTGTTTGTTCTCCTAGAATGCAGAAAAAGACAGACAGACGGAAACACACACACACACAGAGGAGATACATTGTCAGTACGTACAGATAGACTGTATCTTAACAAACAGATACTGTCTGGGCCCCACAGGTTCTGAGTATATCTTGGAAAGACTCAGAAAATTTTTGAAATGGATATGAATGTGTACAGAGAATGTAGATCCTGACACACACATATCCACAATGTCACTGCCATTCACTTTCTTCATCTCCATTATTTCTTATGTGCCATATAAACACATATTGCACCACCCCTGTTCCTGTACCGCCTCATTTCTGTAACCCCGTGGCAGGAGCTACTCACCATGGAGTTCTTGGTCACCTTTCCTCCAGGTGAGCTGGGCTGCAGGCTTGCTCCCAGAAGACTGACAGTTTAGAGTGGCTGTCTCTTTTTCCCGCAGGGATGACTTATAACCAGTGATTATGGGCTTCTGTGGGATTCCTGCGATGGAGAGGGGATGGCCAGGATAGGAAGGAGAGGCACCGTGTGAAGTCACACTTCAAGTTCTCCCTGGAGATATGTCCACTATAAGGGGTGGAATATCTGAGCTCTGCTTTGGTTTAGAGAGCTGGGTAGAAGCACAAAGGGTCAGTGTTCTCTTGGATCTACTTCTTGAGGACAAAATGGGAAGACTAAGGTGAGGAGGTATGAGAGTTTAGGAGGAGTGGGGATGCGGTGCCTGAGCACGATAGTGACTGGATATCCCAGAGTCCAGCTAAGTGGCCATGCGGATGGTAAAAGGCCCAGAGCAGTAGAGGTGGGAATTGGAATACATGATGGAGATAATTGCATTCAAACAACTGAAGAACTTTTCTTGGAAATTAAAATAAGATATTTTATATAGATCTTGTGTCTCCACATGGAATTTTCAGAGTGAAGGGGAATGACCATTCCCTGCTATAAATTGTGAGGTTTACGCTTAAAGAGATTTGTTCCAGAACAAATAGTAAGTACAGCAGATCAGAATTCTGCTTTTCTCGTATTTAGAGGAAGGCGTGCAGACCTTTTCTGATATTATTGGAGGCCTGCCTGGTTCTGGGAGGCTTTGGGGGATCAACTGAGGGAGATTTGTTTGCAAAGCAGCGTGCCGCAGAGACACAGGGGTTGAGGAGCCTCACCTAGCACAGTGACAAGGGACTTGGCAGTTCGCACAGGCATGGTGAAGATGGAGCATGTGTACTCGCCCTCGTCTGCCAGCGCCACATTGCTGATGCTGATACTGAGCTCGTGGGGAGTGGATCTAACCAGCTGAATCCGATTATCTCGAAGAGCTGGGGAAATGAGAATGGAGAGTCAGGGTTCCACCAGTACCTTGCATGCTCATCTTCTACTCCTGTGCTACCGTCATTGAGGGGAAGGGAGGAATGGTGGGGGTGGGAGAAAAAACCAAAATAAAAGAAAATAAAAAACAAAAACCCCAACCAAAACAAACAAACAAACAAAAAAAAAACACCTTGAATTAGGACAGAATCATTCAGTGACTTTCATGAACCACTAAACATGGTAGCTTAATAGACCAGTATTATAGTCTGTATTTTTTGTAATTACTTAGGAAAAGCCTAGGGCTGTGTGACACCAGCTATCATAAGCACTTCTTTGGAGCTTGGTGCTCCAGCACCTTATAAGGCTATAAGACCTGTAAGACTATGCATGGCTAAGATCAGAGATGTAGTGCTGGTTTCTCTCTGCAAACAACAGAGGAGCCCACAGTTTATTGCTTTTTCAAAGAACATACCTTGTGCTTCTCAGCCTCTGGACTACAAAGATAGCCTTAGCCTCTGCTGTCCCTGTCTCCTAGCCCATGATTCCCATGGAGAAAGCTCACTCAGGAGACACTACCTCTCTTCTCCCCAAAGTAGAGCGTCTGCTGGGCAGGATTAGACCACTGTAGGGACGAGTCTTCATGGTCTTTCACTTGACACTTGAGCACCACGGTGCCACCGGCCACCACTGTTTCATCAGTAGTCCAGGGCTGGCTATCTGCAGGAGTAGAGCAGAGTTAGTTTTATAGAGTCCCGAGGATGTCTACCCATGACTGGGCCACAGTCAGCCTCAGCTAGTTTGTTCTCCCCAAGGCTCTGGTCTCTATCTACGCTTGAGGCTTCATGAGTGAAGGGATAGAGAGGTGGTTGTGGCAGTAGAGGGGAGACACACCTGATCTCTCTCACTGTGGACACACAGAAAGCATCATCCCTTGTTGAATGTTGGGTGAATGGGCAGGGTCACAAATGCTAAAAGGGTAAAGGCACCCAGATCTGAACATACTACTCCATGTGTGTCTTTTTAAGTATGGTTCTTGCATCCATCATTGCGAACACACATACATATCTGCCACCTTGTGTTCTGTCTTCTTGTTACCACTTATTGTAAGGGCAAAACCATTAGAAGCAATTATGACTACTAATCTAAGACTGAAATAGGGAAAAATCTAAGCCAGATCTTAGTGTGTATACATTCATCCACACAAAAGAGCAAAACAAACAAAATAGAAATTAAAAACAGAAACATTTTAGCATACTTTAAAATTTTTCCAATAATAACCTCAATCCAATCATCAAATTCATCATCAGTTTTCACTATTATTATTAATTATTGTAGCTGCGGTTGAGACAAGGTCTCACTATACAGTCCTGGCTGGCCTGGTATTTACTATGTATTCACAATGGTCTTGAATTTACCAAAGTCTTTCTGCTCCTGCTTTCTAAGTTCTGGGATTATAAGCATGCACAACCACATCCAATTGTTTGTTTTCTTTCTTGGTAACTCTTCCTGTCTCTCCAAATACAAACCCAAGTTACCACCCTGATATCATTTAAAGAGTAAAAGACTGAAGTTTTTCCCCCCTCAATGTACTGAAAGCATATTTTATAACTCTTCTCTCCTTAGAGAAATTAAATAAAACACAGACTCAGTTGATAGAGTCCTTGCCTAGCATTCAGGAAGCCCTAAACTGGACCCCCAGCACCGTAATGATTGGTTGTGATGGATCGCATATGTTATCCCATTACTCAGGAAGTAGAGACAGATGGCCAGAAGTTGTAGGTTATCCTTGGCTACACACTGAATTTGAGGCCAATTTGGACTGCATACACTCTATATCAAAAATAATACACACACACAATAACACACACACACTCACACACACACATACACATAGAAAGAGAGAGAGAGGAAAGAGGATGGAAGGAAGGAAAGAAAGAAGGAAGAGAGGGAGAGGGAAGAAGAAATCCAGGTATCTTTTGGATAGATCAGTTTAATGCCAAATCAACCTCCTCCTCAGGCCTAGCTGTGAACCTCTCCAATACTGACATCTGTTTCCCCCAACAGGCCTTGTGCTCAGTTCTCACAACATGGACTCTGATTCCTAGTATTGATTCCCTCATTTTCAGAATCGCTTTTAGTGACCCAACATCAGTGACCTCCTCAGAACTAATCTAAAATAATCACCTCCCTTCTCTGCTTCAGGAGCATCCAAAAGTCTGTTCTATGTCACCGAATTCCTCAACCAGCACTATTCATTGCTCAGTAGGAAACCAGGAATCATGCTTACCACATCCCCTACAGAGCACTATAAAAAACAAACAGATGGACTGAGTGAGTGGTGGTGGCGCATGCCTTTAAGCCCAGAACATGGGAGGCAGAGGCAGGCGGATCTCTGTGAGTTCAAGGCCAGCCTGGTCTACAAGAGCTAGTTCCAGGACAGCTAGAACTGTTACACAGAGAAACCTGACTCGAAAAACCAACCAACAAACAAAATAGATGCTCCCTTAACCACAGATTGACCCCACCTGCCTGTTTCTCTCTTACTTTTCTAGTCACCTGACTTGCATTTCCAGGAAATACTAGCCAAGAGAAGGCCCTCAGAAGGGAAGGCATGCTGAAAATTATGCCAAGCAAGATACACCATTAAGGACTGGTAGTTTCCAAATTGGAGTATGAACCCTGATGCTTAGTACTGCCTAGAACTGTAGAAGCTGGAAGTGAGGGAGCCACTGGGGCCAGGAATCCAATTCCCTTATCTCCTAGACACAGGCAGCAAGGCAACAGAGGCGAAGAGACTCCTAAAATCAGCCCACCAGTTCTCAACACTGTAACTCTCTGTTCTGTCCTGAACATGGAGCTGTTGTCGTTGGAATTCTTCCTAAAGCGACCCTCTGAAAGGAGAATTAAGACTATAATTGGATTTTGAGATTATTGTGTAGCCACTAAGCAAATCTGAAAGTGAAATTTTCTCAAAATTTCTCAATGGAAAGTGGCTGAGGCCCTTCATTTGCAATTGACATATATCAATTTCCAACCCCTAATTCCTCTGTCCTTGTCTAACTTGAAGAATTCCTCTTTGACAATGTCTTTCCAGGACCTCTTTGTTTTGAGTAATCCATTTCTCCCGGGCATCCTATTTTTGGAAAGAGGTGTAGGGTTACAGAGGTCTCTGTGCCAGAGTGAGAGAGGGAGTTGGTGCATGGAAATGTGGTGGTGGATGCAGAACTGAGGACTAAATGTCAAATGGGAAGGAGAAAGCTGTGTGGTAATGAGAGGCGTGAGAACATGGGGTGGAGTAATACGACTGGGAGATGATGTGAGGATGGGTGAGAGGCATCTGGAGAACATTGAGATGAGGGCCTGGTTTCTCACCTTGACTGGCCAGCATGTCAGGGCTGCTCCAGACTGTGGAGCTGAGGGCCTCGTCCAGTGGAGCCAGAGTTCCCAGCTCCAAATCCTGCTCCTGCCAGTAGCCTGGGGAGAGAACCTGCATCAGGGATGAACCCTGTGCACACTACTATAGATTGTGTCTACACTTCCATTGTGGGGGTGTGGGAGGGGCTAGGCCCCTATGGAAAATGGCTTCACCAACATACCTAAGAGAAAGTCAGACATTAGCAAGAGTTCTGGAAAAGGAAAAGACTCTCCTCTGATAGGCCATTTAAAGGAGGATGATAACGGTTTATCTGTCAACCATGTAGTGTGAGAGTCAAAGAGAACTTGGAGACCATTCAGCCCAGTTTTCCCACTTCACAGAAGAGGACAAAGAAGTCCCCAAAAGATTGAGAGGGACTCACTACAGAAAAATGAAAACTGAAAACAAAACAACCCATTATAAACTTCTTATCCAGGATTCTTTATGTTGTAGCACATTATCTATTAACACATTAGAGCATATGTTCACATTTGACTCTTTCCCTTGACCTATGAAAAGTGCTGGTATCGCCATTCCTGTTTTGCTTGGTGGAAGCAGAATGAAACGACTTGCCCAAAGTCATACAAATTGAGTAGACACTGGAAATGAAATGCCTGCCTTCAAATCCGATGCTCTTTATTCTAAGGTGAGACACCTTTGTTGTTGAAGAAAGATTGAAGTTGGGGCTAGAAGTTGCAGTACACATTGCCAGAGTCTTACCTTCTGCGCCCAGATTCTAAGTTTTCCTTTTAGGTTCGCAGGACCTGAGCCTGTACTTCGCTCTGATGAAACCAAACCTTGTCACCCAGGCAATAGTCACCACCTCTCTTAGGACTAGATCGCCGTTAGACTGTCTTGTGAAACACAGTAGTGTCTGGGGTTCACAAATAGAAAGAGCGTAGGGACAAAGAAACCAGCTAAGCCCCTCTGCAAGATCTCCCGCCACAGAGCCCTAGAGTGGCCAATCAAATCGCGCAAAAATAGTGAGATCATCAGCTGCTGAGCAGACACTGGAGTTGCTTCTCTTCCTGGGACAGCGTACAGGGACAAGTTTGTCAAAGGTCCCTAAGGGCGCCACGGTCTGGGTGGGGGTGGGGAGGATAAGAAGGTAGAGGTGGGGCTAAGAGAGAGCAGGTGGGTGGGTCAGAACTGAAAAAAGACTAAAGTGGGGTATGGACTTTTCCGGAGAAGAAAGGAGAGAGCACTAAGGAGAGAGGACTAATCAGAAGAAAAAGAAAGCAAGTCCGTGAGCGGAAAAGAGAGAGAAGATGGGGTAGCCGAGAAAGAGGGTGAGGGAGAGGAAGGAAGAAAGGGGGAAAGGAGAAAGGAGCAAGGGGGAGTCCTAGCATCAGATAAAGCTCTAAGAGAGTTTTTGGGGTTGGTGGGCTGCATTGTAGACAGCTGCCTTTCCCACTGCTCCTGACCTGGCTCTCCCAGAATATTTGGGAATTTACTTGGTTCTGAGTGACATTGAGAGACCAGGTACATCTCTAATGGGAAAAGAAGAGTTGATGAAGACAGGCAAAAGAGGCGAGGAAAATGGAGGGCAGGGCTCTCAGTTTCAGCAGAGAGGCAGTCCTGGGGTGCAGAGCCCTCATCCTGGGGACACCAAGGATGAAGACAACTGGACATTGGTGAGTGTTTCATATTATTTTCCAGGTTATACATTTTGGAGTGTGCTGTGCCAACATCAAGTAGGAAACAGGGGTTGATCGTGCTAAGGCATGGGCTGCTTGAGGGACAGGGAGGAGCAAGGCAAGCCATCTAAGCGCCCTCACAGGGCATTGGTAACCCAGCACACAATCTAAGAACCACTACACAAGCTTTTACTCAAATGGACCGAGGAAACAGCCTTGTCATACGTCAGTGTGGAACTTTCAGTTTGCAGAGAGGATTTTCACCCATGATTTCATTTAATCTCAAAACAATTGCTAGCGGTAGGCAGCCAGATATAATCACTTTTAAAGTTGACATCCGAAGAGATTCCTTGGCTCACCTAAAGGAACCCAAATAGCACAACTCTCTAGAATCCCCACTACCCCTTGTGGGGTTCTCAGCTTCTAACAGCCCCTGTTTTTCCAGAGCCTTTGCACACTTCACTGGGATCTGTTTTGTTCCCAGGCTGTGCGTCTAAACTCTGAGGAGGTTGGGGCAGAAACATCACCATTTTCACCCATGTTTCTTTAACCCACCCATCCTGGTGAGCTCTGGGTGCATGTGACTTGTCTGGTGATTTGCTACCTCAGCACCAGGCATTCTGCACCTTAACCACGTGGAGCCAATGTCTGGTCTCCACTCTCCTGGTTCCTGCATCCGTGATTTCATCTGCATCTTCCTCAGTGACTTCTCTCCTTGCTCATGCTTGTCCGTCACCTCCCCATTCCCACTTCTTTGTGTTGCTTTTTTCCCCCATCTGCACAGGATAAATAAGTCAAATGGCGATGTACATCACTTAAACACAGCTGAACTGTTCAGAGGCAGAAAGCAACAAATAACCTTCAATAAATGACATGTTTGGGATGTGCATGATTTATTGCTTCTATATGTTTGCAGAGAATTCACTTTGGTTTGTAGTATTTTAGGAAACTGTTTAAGACATGGCTGGGGCATTGCTTCCCCTTCTATGGGGGTGTGTATGACCGATCCCCTAATCCTGAAATGTACTTTGATATTCGATCTCTAGTCTTGGGAATTCTGTTAGCATGTCTGAACGTTACCCGATTTTATGAAATTGTAGGCTACTAGTGATAGATTCTGAATGGCCATTCCTGTGGTGAGTGATTGCAATGCTATCATCAGGAGTACGGATAAGTAGCCCAAATTATAAACTGGTTTATGAAAAGCTTGAGCTATCTTTGGATTAAAATTGTGCCAGTCATTTATGACATCACCATGATTTCCCTCAAAATGTTTGGACAGGAAACTGAGGAGTATTCTAAAGGGGACATATGGACTTTTTGAAGTGGTTTAGTAAGGATTCTACTCAGGGACCTTGGAAGGAGCTGCTGGCACGGAGCCACTGGTGAAGAACACCCTCCCTATAGGGGGACAGCCATGAAGGAAAGGCTCCAGTCTTGATCATATGAGTTGGGGAGCGTCAGGCGTCAGTCTTACTAGTCATATTGTTATCTGCTCACATGCCTTCTCTGACTTTCCATTCTCTCTCTCTCTCTCTCTCTCTCTCTCTCTCTCTCTCTCTCTCTGTGCGTGTGTGTGTGTGTCTGTCTCTGTCTCTGTCTCTGTCTCTCTGTGTGTGTGTGTGTGTGTCTGAGAGAGAGTTGTATGTGACCTTGTGGGTTCATGAGTATGTGCCTACATGTGCATGCAGCTGTGCACGTAGATGTCAGGAACTGACATGGTGTGCATTCTTCGCTCATTCTCCAGCTTATATTTTAAAAATTAAATTTATTTGTGTGGGGTGGGGATACATGCCATAGGGTCTGTGTGGAAGTTGGAGGAGAACCTGCAGGAGTCAGTTACCTCCTCCCACCACAGGGGTCCTGGGATTGAATTTGGGTTGTCAGCCTTGGCAATAAGCTCCTTTACTATGTTAACTTGCTCTTTACCTAGTTTCTCTACAAAGGTGTGCACCTGCCACCCCAGCCACTGGTGCTGGGTGTCCAGATGCGTGCTGCTATACCAGGCTTTTTACACGAGTGCTAGAAACCTGGATTTTGGTTCATAGCAAGTTCTTTGCTGAGTCATATACCCAGCTGACTTTACATTTTCTGCCGATAATACCCACATTGGTTAGCCTGGCCTTCCAGGTCCTATACAGTCTAATGTCAACCCACCTGTAAACTCCGTCTTTTTTCCATCTCCCTGATCCCACATCCTAGACATAGGAGATATTTAAAATTCCACTTAAAGCATTGGCCATCCCTTGTCCATTCCCTTTTCTATAATAACTTGGCTCAAATGCTCTTCACCGATCTTCACAGGTCTTAACTCTAGCCTTTAAGCCTACTTTGTGCAGCTCTTCTTTCAAGAGGGCTTCCTTGGTGGCCTAGTTGGAAATTCTTTCCCCTATCTCTGGGTTGCATTATTTTCCCCACCTTCCTTTCATGATGCAGAACTTCTTCCTACATTGCCACTGGGGCTTCTTCCTAAATCATAAAGCTCCTGCAAGAACAGTAGATATCTAATTCATCTTCGTATCAATAATGGCCCCAATATAGCTTATTGCACATAGAAGGTGTTTAATAAATATTTATTTATCAAATGAATCAGTATCTTCTGTTGTGGGAACAGAGCTCAAAAATCTGTTAGCGCAGAGAAAATAGCAAATCCAAAAGCACAGGAAAGAGTAGGTCAAGCAAAGCTTGGATGACACCTACATGGACATCTAGATCTCTACAAGACAGAACTTGATATAAAAAAAAAAAAACCTCACCCCACCCCTGCCACAACCTAGTTTTAATCTCAAGACTTAAGTTAAGAGGTTCATAGGTGTAACTCTAGGCAACTAGGGAATTACGTGATGCTCCTAATAAGGGCTAGGTTGGGACGTAGGTCTCTCTGGCCATGAAGCCCAAACTTTCTGCATCTTCCTAGTGCATGGCCTGCCCCAGGAGGCAGAAGCAGGTGTGTGGTGGTGGGTTAGGAATAGGTGAGGGAAGACTTATATTTCTGGCCAGGGATGATTTCCCTAGACAACGTTCATGATGCTTACCTGCAGAATGATAAAAAATCACAGAGAAACAGGCTAGAGAGGGTGCTTGTGGTGGCGGCGTTGTTGTGATTGGCATCCAGTGAATTATGCTTTTAACTGGATTTTATAATGTGCCTTCACTCCAGACTTTGGGATCTATTTTGTCTACCCTTAATTATCTTAAAGTGTGGGGATCTTTGGCTAACCAAATAACAGATGTGTTTATTTAAAACTTTTGACAAAATCCTTTTATGTTTTCATTACATTCTAGCACCTAGGCTAAAAATGAAAAGGTTATCTCGTTGGCATTCAATCGTTTTGAGTGTTTCTTAGTTCTTCTCTTTACCCATGGATTCTGATATTGTTAGAATTCTCAGTATTTTAAAGGAAAAGTAATCCTTCCCCCTTCTGATCGATTGTTCATACTGGAAGTAGCAGAGGCAGGGACTGCAGACTTAATAATGTGTCTCTTCAAAGCATACATTGGCACCAATGACTCGGTTTTTCACTGCAAACACAGGACCTCACACATAGTAAGGGCTCCATAAATATTTATTGAATAAATAAGTGAGTTACTCAAATGAATAAAAATGTATTATGTCTGCAATTTAAGTGACTGGTAGGGAAGGCTATGAGAGTATGCCAGCATTACCCTTGACTGTTTGGTTTATGTATCTTCCCTGCCTTGTTTGCTCTGGAGATCTAGAATGTATTGGCAGAACTATTAACCGTGTCGTGGGTGCACATTTGGGATGGTGGAACAAAGGGACGAGAGATCTGGGCTGCATGACTACAGCCGGCCTCGCTAGTCCCTGTGTCCGGAGCTTCACTTCCCTGACTCTAAAGAAAAGCAGCTCTCTGAGTAGGAGTTGATGATGATGGTGATGATGATGGTGATGACTCAGCATTTCTCTAACTCGGGAGTTAAAAATAATGTTCAGCCCAGCCTACTTGTTATTCCTCACGACTACCCTGACAGGTGGGTGGAGAAGTGTTATCTCCAAGCAAAAAACATACTGGGGGCTGTGGCCCAGAATACTGACTCTCTTTTAGAATGGAGTATCCACCGTTAGGAGTCTCATTGCTAGGATCCCAGACCCCAGTTCGGCTTCTTAGTGAATTGCTATGTGGGTCACAGACAGCAGAGAACGGCCACAGCAAAATGAGACTTGGAATTTGGCCCCTGGAAGTTTGCTTATCCTCAGAGCCACGTTTTTCTTTAAGAGTAAATGTTTGAATGTGCATTTGGAGGAAACTGGACCAGTTCCATCTGAATCCTGACTTAGAAGATAACTCCAAGATTTAGAGGAGTCACTCTGACTTCACAAAGGACTCTCTTTCCATTCAGCTTCCTACAGTTGGTTTTTGGCAGCCACGACTGTGCCAGATTACCAAAATCATCCCTCAGTTTCTAGACTGGAACTCTGACAGCTAGCGGTCGGCTCTCTTCTTGTTCTGTTTTCCTGCTTCGCTTTGCCCGTTTTTCCTTAGCTCTCGGTTCACTAATACCTGGATTTTAAGGTACAGTCAGAGGGATGCTGGACCTTAAGAGATGGAGCTTATTCTGATTTCTAGTCACCTCCGTCTTTTCAGGTGTTTCCTTCCTTTTCTTTCGGGAATGAGATTTTGGACTGCATTGAGACCAGGAAGTCCTCTTGAACATCACCCTTTTCCATAACTCAGGTGCAGTTTAGCTCACATTCACCCCAGACCTCAGAGCTCAGTCATGCCTCAGGTGCTGTCCTCTGATCTTAGCCTCCCTGGTCCCCTGCTGATCTCTTCTCGCCACTGGGATGCTGAGAGGAGATGTTGCTCCTTCTTGGTCCTCCCTCTATTATTTCTGTTGCTGTCTGGTTTTTTCCTTCCTACAGTCTTGTTTGTCAAGCAGCCTCTTGGGCCCAAAGTCATTACTCTCTCCCGGCTTGATTTGATTCTCCTAAGAGGCACAGGAGAGTAAGTGGAAACAGATGGGGGAAGGGTAGATTTCCACTCCTTTCTCCCCCAGGAACTTCCTGTTGTGCTAGCTAACCTTTAGTTTGGTATAAAACCTGGACCAGAGACTCAAGATTTGAGAAGTGTGTCATTTTCACACTGTTAGAAGATCTGAGAGTCAGGTTAGGAGCTACTCAGTCTGAATTCCAACAGGTTTTATAATGTGTTTCAGGGGCATATTTTGGGTCCATCCTCAACAGGTAGGAAGCAAAAAGTTTTCCAAGTTAAATGAGGTGAAACATCCTCAGGATATTTGGCTAGCTTGTCAAGGGCAGGTGTGAGGATGGGGTTAAAATGAAAAAAAAAATTCTCGGTGTTAATACTCATTTCTCACTAAAATTAAAAGTAAATAAAAATAGTCATTCAAAAATTGTTTTCATATAAAAATGTTAAAAAATCTATCAAATTTTAAGATGTCAAGCAGGTGTGTGCATGCGGGGGGGGTGTACACGTATGTGTGCAAGGCTGTGTTTCTTTAGCCAGATTCCATATTCCATCAGTATTTTCTACTGACCCCTAATGGCCAGAGCTGGTTACTCCTAAAATAGTTGACTATCAGACAGAAAGGGAAGGATGCCTTTCTGACTCTGGCACCAGAGTGCAATGATTTTTCTCCTCTTTCTGTTATAATTAAGTCACACAACATGGTTTCTCCTCCGTGACTTTCACAAGCATAGACTTTCAGAGCTGACACAATCATAAGTAGCCGTCAGTGCAATACCGTTGTGTGGGTGTGCATGTGAGCATGCGTGTCTACAAGCTGCTGAACCACATCCCCAAATCCAGCTGCTCATTTTAACAACGAGGAACTGAAATCCCCAAGAAGTGTGAGAATTGGAAGAAGTCCCACAGGCAGTTAGTGGGAACTATAGTTATGACTCTGGTCTTTTGTGCTTGTCATCACATCATAGGAGTCCTTGTAGAATAGCTAATTCAGAGGTCCAGTTGCCACTGAGTCTGACTTTTATATCTGGTGATTTCTACTCTGCTTCTTATCACCACATGGGAAGGGCCCCAAAGTTTAAGGGAAGTAAGCTTACTAACTACCAGACAGGTTGGAGAAGCTGGGATGAGACAAAAGAGTCTCATCTGCCACATTTTCACAAATGCCAGGCCTTAAGGCAGACTTCAATTCCCAGAAAAGAGGAATTTGAAAGTCAGAAGCCACTGCTGTGTCCTTAGGAGCTAAACACAGTGGCCATGAGAATAAGACTTTGTGCATACTGTGTGTGTGTGTGTGTGTGTGTGTGTGCGTGTGTGTGCACGCTTCTGAATCTACCTGCTGGAGCGTGTAACTTGCACAGCCATGATTGTGATGTGGAAGAGAGAGAGGTTAGAGTAGATGGGAAGAAAAAAGCAGAGGAGCATGTCCTATTCTTGAGCTAGAAAGAAAAAAAAATCTGGAGGCAGAAGTGGGCTTGTGGTAGGCTGGGTGGGGGGGGGATGCTCACAGACTTAGTTAAGATTCTGAGGAGCAGAGACTGGGAAGTGGGTGGCAGAGAAGGAGGTGGGGACAGCTGTTGCTTTGATTTGCTACTGAGTCAGTGTTCTTGGTGTATTAGCGCTGAGAGGGAGCCCTAGGCTGGCCCCCAACCAAAACAAGCCCCTCTGCAGCCAATATTGAGTTGTAATAAGGACAAACGCAGTTGGAAGACATAAAGGAGGGGCATCTGATCCTAAACAGCTCCTTGTTCATCTTAGCTCCCTTATTCTGGAAGTGTGGATTTTAAATAAACATCTAGCCTTCTGCAGCAGGAGTCTGTGAAGAGGATGGAGTGGGGGGAGCAGAGCACTGGAAGGCATCGCCGAGAACTTCTGGAGAACAGGTTCTGTGTAGGTACAGGATGGTACCTGGGATGATGGCAGCCTTTTGCAGCGTCTGTTACTTCAACTCTGCATGCCTTCCCACAGTGATCTCATTCTTTAGAAATCAGGGCAGGTTTGTTGTGGGCTGTGTACTCTGGTACAGTAGACAAGAGGCTGGTTTTGTCTGAAGTTTTGGATACCCCCTTAACCTGAGCAGAAGAGTTTTATATCCTTCCTAAAACTTGTTATTTCTGCCGGGCCGTGGTGGCGCACGCCTTTAATCCCAGCACTCGGGAGGCAGAGGCAGGCGGATCTCTGTGAGTTCGAGACCAGCCTGGTCTACAAGAGCTAGTTCCAGGACAGGCTCCAAAACCACAGAGAAACCCTGTCTCGAAAAACCAAAAAAAAAAAAACAAAAAACAAAAAAACTTGTTATTTCTTACACACACACACACACACACGCACGCACGCGCGTGCGCGCAATAGAACTAGAAAAAATATTCACCCCCCCCATACTGTAGGAAAGCATTTGAACTCTTCTAGAGGACCCAGGTTCAATTCCCAGCACCCACATGGCATCTCACTACTGTCGGCAACTTCTATTCCAGGGAATCCAACACACACAAGATATGCATGCAGGCAAAACGCCAATATACATAAAATGCAACTAAATAAATAAATTCAAAACAGAAATAAGAAAGCTGTTAGGAAAGGAAACATAACAGAATTGAACTTGGAACTCACTTAGTGCACAGGAAGGGCATGGGAAGATGGGAATTGATTGAGACTGAGTGATAAAGCTCAGCCAACCAGGAACATGCAAAGAACAGATTTCCTGAGGGTGAGAGATCTCACACCTGACTTTCATCCTGCCATTCCTACCTGGTGCCTGGTACCTGACCTGTCTGCATGCACATGCAAATTCCCTTTCCTACAGGGTCCCACCCCATGCATCACTGTTTTGGTGGTGATTTAGATCTTTTGGGGTGATGGCTTGGTGTAGAGGGATAACAATGCTGTGAAAAGCGTAATTTGTTATGAGGCAGGCAGGAAAGCATTTATCTCTGCTGGTTCTGATATTCCTGACTTGTTTTTACTGTTTCCCTTCACTGGATGATCAGAGGCTGGGCGTGAATGACAGGTTCAGGGCAATGGTTAGGAGTGTTACATGAAGAAAAATGTGTTCTGCTCCATACACCCACTCACACTACTCTAGTTTCCCTGATTCCCCTAAGTCTAAACGAGACTTAATCCCTCTCTCTCTCTCTCTCTCTCTCTCTCTCTCTCTCTCTCTCTCTCCTTCATTCTTATCACTTGAAAAAGAAAATCTGTATTTTTAAGAGTGCCGCATTGCATTGTACACGCTAGCTTCACTTTGTGCTTCTCTGGTAGTTTAACTCTTCTATGAGACAGACACATTCTTTCGTGTCTACAAATCTCACAGTCTCCTAAAGGGCAAATAATGCTGTTTTGACAGAAAAGTCCCTCCTTCCCTCTTTTTAAACCTCCACTGAGTGCCTCAGCTTTGATGGTGGTTATGTCTTCTCTTAGCTCCCTAAGCTGCCTGTATTTTCCAACTCGGTCATCCTTTTTTTCTCCTTCAGCACGTGTCCTTCAACACACTATGATTCTCATTATTCATATGCCTGTTTTTATTTTTTCTGTCTCAGACACACAGCTTTTATTATGACCCAGATACAGAGCCCCTTTCACATGCTCATATTAATCAGAACCCCTTACTTCCAGAAAACCATATGGCTTAACCTCAGAGCTTCCCCCAAAGCAGAATTTAGTCTCTTTCTTCTGCTCAAACTCCCCAGGAAAGGACCAGAATCCTCTCCTCCCCAGGGCTGAGGCTCAGTCCATCTGTCACTGACATTGGACTCCAGGGTTTGGAAACCAGAAAAGACTTGGCATTAAAAGCAGTTGAGGATAAATGAAAACATGGAAGGCTCAGGGGCTTAGTGGTGCTGTATTTTATATTTGTGGGAGATTATAAGATGCAAGTTGGAGGGGAAACATATACTATGTCCTTGGGAAAGATGCCATTATCCAGAAGTGTGAGAACTAGTGAGTGCCACTGTCCCACTGTAATTTTGTGTTTGTCAAGTGACAAATGGCTAGGAGCAGATGGGAAAACTGGCCCTTCATTTTATAATGGGAGAACTTGGCCTCAGGTTCCTTAAAGGGGTGGACACGATGGTCAGTTCCATGTTATCTGTCGCTGATGCACACAGAGTTTTTCTGCATTTTAAAGGGTATCAAATATTTAAACCAGAGGCTCCATGAATAAATTCACCTTTAGGAACTTTTTAACCTGGGTGAAGCTTTGGCTGGAAAGCAAAGGGCTGAGGCATAGAAGACAAATAAACAAACACAGAAAACAAGATCTTGCCCATTCTGAATAGCACCTTATATTCAGAGTCCTAGCTCTTCATCCCACTTTGCTAATATTCGGGACAATTTTGAAGACAAAGAAAAGAGACAGGTCGTGGTCGACTTATAGGTGAGTGGCTGTGTCACAGACGTCCATCACATTTTCTTCTCCCCAGGGCAAGGCGCTACTCCTGACCTTCTTGACCCTGAAGTAGAAGTAAATGAGCTAAAGGTGTTTATAATTAGCAATCAATATACAATTAGTACAAGCCTAGCTGGGTAAAAGAAAAAATAAGTCTTTAGCAAATGCAGTCATATATAGATTTGTGTGTGTGTGTGTGTGTGTGTGTGTGTGTGTGTATTTCTCCTGGACACCTTTCCAGATGTAAGATCTCACACAGGAATGAAGGACATACTGAAAAATGTTAGAATCTGCATTTCAATTCTTCTGGAAATAAGTCTGCTCTTCTCTAGAGCAGAGTGTCCAGGGAAATGAGTGGATGCAAGATACTCCAACTGGTGCTGCAACCTCAGTCCTATCTTCCAGAAGGCTCTCTCATAGAGATAAATCACTTACATTATCTGCCCTGGATGGATGAAGCTTCTTCTTGCTTCAAGTGAGGAAATGAAGGAGACACCCTGGCAATTCATTTGGGTATCCATCCTCCTAGACACTTCTCTGGGTCATTCATGTAGAAATTGACATGGGACAGTTTAGACTCAGGGGAAGAGGAGCTTGCCCTGATCTGATATAAAATGTTGAACAGGCAGGCTAGCTGGGTACTTGGTGTCATCAGATTATTGGCAGATGTGTAAGAGAGTTCATCTCAAAGATGCTACTAATGAGATTTGGCCAAGAACATGAATCCAGGGTGACGTTTTTATTTAAGGCCACTTTCTCCATAAAAGATGGTCACAAAAGTGGAAGGAGTGAATCAGGGTTCTCATTTTAGTTTCTATGCCTCTCATATGTTGGGGATTTTCTATTGCCTAGTTTATTACATATCATGTTTGCATTGCTGAGGCAGAGGACAGACGGAAAGCAAGCATTATAGTAGGACAGGTAGTGCTCGCATCAGATTCAGGGTGCTATCGAGAGCTGCATGCTTATGACTGAGGAGGACTCATTCTACACTCGACATCTGTGGGGTATATGTGATTATCAGACAGGAACAATGTCATCTCATTCTAAAACACAGTATCTGTAGGGCCATTTTAAAGTATGGTTCCAGCTACAGTAAAACGTGGAGTTATTTCAAGGCCATCTGAGGACACTGTAGACCCCAATTTCCTGAACATGTACACCTGAGAAATACTTTTCTGTTTCCCCAGTCCAGAATTCTCCTGTTCTCGTCACCTCTCCTTTCTAGGGTTGATTAGTCAGGAGAACTCTATATCTCTGTAACAGGGTGTGGACTCCCTTTTCAAATATCAGGGCCGCATATGTTTCTGATGGCGGGGGGTGGGGGGAGGGAGGAAAGCACAGCCAGTTCTGAGGGCTGCTCTGGGAGAGCAGAGATGATAAAGCCTTGGTGGAGCAGGACCATGGAGAGCAACAAGCAGTGCCTGGAGTGTTACCATGAGGGGCCAGCACCATGGAGAGCTCAAATCACAGGTAGTTTGTTTGAAAGGGGACTTGGGACCTGGCATGCAAGGTAGCAGGCTCTGGTGCCCACAGAACTTAACGCCAGATTTCTGTTAGCATCACGTGACGTCCATCAATTTTTTTTTTCCTGAAGGATTTTGAGTCTGTTACATACACCCAGAAGGACCACCACCAGTTAGTGTGTGATCATTAGCCAAATTATCTAAGTGTGAGTGGTGACGAAGATTTTAATTGCTACAAGTTATTAAAAAATAAAGTTAGGACTATTGTCTAGTGAAGGAGATGACAAAGTTCCTGTGACCTGCTCCCTTCAGAAACACTGGGATATAAGGAAGCCAAAATGTGCATAATCATCAGATAGGTTATATGACATACACAAATGTTCTGATGGTCTCCAATTTTCTATAAAAGTTCAATATTTGATGAAAAATGGAGAAGAAATATGAGACCAGACTTTTTAAGATGAGTGGTATCTGCTGGGCAAAGTGGCACATGCCTTCATCCCTGCACCCAGGATGCAGAGGCAGGCAGATTACTTTGAGTCTGAGGTCACTCTGGTCTACAAAGCAAGTCCCAGTACAGCCAAACTGTTATACAGAGAAACCCGGTCTCAATAAAACAAAACAACATCTCCCCCCTCCCTCCCCTAAAAGAGTTGTGTCACCAGGGCTTAAAGCTTTCTGTTTTTATTGGAGAAATTTAGTCACTGGCTTTTTTACTTAAGAAAATTTTGGTAAATTAATAAGTGATTCTTTAATACTTGCTGGTTCAATAACGATTATATAGCTTTAATGAGCCACTGTGTGTGGAAAAAATATCTCAATAGATGTATGTGTTCTACTCCTGAGAGGCTGATTTTTTTTTCAGGATTAGAATGGATGGACTTCCTTGTCACATACAACAGTGCTGGCTTGAAATTTTTCTGGCATAGTTGTATGAGCCTGAGCCCCAGCTGCTTCTGACCTTATAGAGAACCATTACCACTGCTGAGCCTGGCAGCAGAGATGGGTCTTTGCCCTGGAGACATGTTTTTCTCCACCTGAAAATGATATAGAGTGTTTATTCTTAATTTGACTGTGTTCTTAGAGACTTGAACCTTTTCCTAGTGGTTTATGAGACTCTTTTGTGATTCTCTCTCTCTCTCTCTCTCTCTCTCTCTCTCTCTCTCTCTCTCTCTTTCTCTCTCCCTCCTCCTGTCTTAAAAGCATTCCTGTGGTGATTGCTATTCTCACAGCCTATGGTTGACATCCCGGACATGACCCATACAGGGGTCATGTTCCAGTATATTGACCTGTAGCCAGTGGTTAAACAGGAAGCACTAGACTCTGACATTAATAATAAAAGAAGATCTTGGGCTAGCATAGAGGTTAGTGGTGGGGAGCTTGACAAGTATTCACGAGTCTACAGGTTAAACCCCCACATACACCAAAAGAGAGAAAAAATAAAAAGAAGATATCATTACTCCAATTTTCTAATGCTCTGGTTTTTTCATTCAGCAAGAAGCTGACTGCTTTCAGGAGAATCAAGAGCCTAGACTGCCATCCTTAGATGACATTCCTTTACAGAGACTCAGATGACAAAAAAAAAAAAATGATTGTGGAGCCAATAGGCAGCTCCACTGGAGTAGGAGACAGTGTGGAATGTAACTAGGCACAGCCCCAAGGGTTTTCTTTCTCTGACAACTGTGAGATTTCCCCTACCACACGACTTAAGAACAAACAGCTTCAAACACCGTTCTACATATCAGAGTGCAGTGAGCAGCAGCAAGAAATGCCTAAGTCTAATCTCAAGATTCACAGTGCAATGGTATCACGTCCCGTCTGCCATTTCAAAATGACCAGAACACCAAAAAGATGCCATCTGTGGAATTTCATGGCTGCAGAACTATGAGTCACCCACTTCAAGAGGATGCTGAATATCTCCAACATGTCACTCTTAAAATTGGACTAGGTCTTCTTTCCTCAGTTGGAGGAGGAAGAAAGGAAGCCTCAGTGCACTCTGATGGCTCAGCTGACTTTTGGCGGAGGGCAGAGAATTTTGGACTGTAGCAAAAGCCAGGTGTAGCTTAAATAATACAGAGAAGCCAAGAATGGGGCAGAGGCTCCAGATCTTAATTTCGGCAATTCTCCGGTGGTCTCTTTTCCTTAACGAGGGAGAAAACTATCAAAACCAACTGTGCCACCTATGCCTAGGCCGAACTTAGGCTAGGATATCTAGCCATGATTTCTGGGTAGCCATCTCCCATCCATATTAGGCAAACTGAATAGTCAATGAATTAACTATGTCATCCCAGTATCTCTCTGATGGCCTTAACTTCCTTGTGTCAGACGCTGTGCAAATCTTAAGGGAGAGTATGTCCTTCCCCAGAGTTATAGCAGGAACTAAGAAGAGAACAGAAATAAAAACAGACAGAACTCTTACAGCTATAACAAGGAACAGAAACTCAATGGAGCAAATCTGCCAAGCAGATCCGTGGGCAGCACTACAGAGAATGCTGGGTCTCTCCGGCACATTGGGCATGATCTCCACACTGGGCACCTGGCCAGGGGGCTGCAGAATGCATGGCAGTGGACAGAAGGTCATTGGGAAGGAAAACTAATGCGTGTGTGGGACACTGAAAGGTTAAGTTGCTATAATCTCGAATGAAGCAAAGCAAGGTTGTCCATCCACTGGGTTAAATCACTGTACTGAAAATAACTCGGGAATAAAGAACCCCGAGAAGGCTGGTCACAATATTGAATGTCAAGCTGCTCACCAGAGACATGACCACAGGGTGCATTAAGTTCACAGACCTTGTGTTTCTCAAACTGGAGCTGCCAACGTCTGCCAGTACTAGTGGAGAAAGACCAGAAGGGAGGGCAGGTGGCAAATTTTTAGCCCTGTGGCCACAGGACTAATGGCCAGGTTCAGATAGCATTTGCTGGCCCTACCTTGTTTCAGCTTCTCAATCCCTGCTCATCTTTATGAGTCTTAAATATTTATGCTGTACCCAAAGGAGCTTTACACCTCAGCAGCACATGAAGTTTGTTTTTCTGATTCTCAGTAGAATTAGCTTCCCGGTCACAGCACCTTTGACCATTGCGGCTTCAGCATGCTGGATTATTTGGTCCTTAAATCTTTACACCACATCTCTCCTAGATTGGGTCAAACATTACAGGTTAAGCATCACCTAGCACCCTGCTCAGGAGCTCCAGGTAAACTCAGGGGTGCTAGACACCCTTCATGATGCTAGTCAGAATGGCCTCCAGGAGTGGCATCTGTGGAGTATATAATCTATACATTTATTTTCCATCATTGGCACTCACTTTCTCAGACTCAGAAATCAAGGTACGGAATTAATTTAGTGGAGGATACCTAATGGTTATGTTTCAAACAGTGCAGGCACTGCCCTCTGCACAGATATTCTGGAGGCGTGGTTGGATTTTTCTTTGGAAACAGTGTCCTAACTCTTTCCCTTTTCCTGACCCATTCTCTTCAGTTCTTCATACAGAAGTTACTACCTTTCCCTCCTACCTCCAAGTTACTGCTCTAACTATATTTATTTCTAAGCTGAGAATACAACAATTCTCTTTTTCTGAACTTTAAGCCCAAATAGGGGATAGGCTCCCAAGTTGAAGAACAAGAAAGAGTTGTCATACATTGTGTGAGGAAAGATATGGACACTGAACAAATTTACTCCAGTTTGTCATTTATGTTCTAAAGAAGAAAAGGCTGAAGCTTACTGATGTGATCATTTTCTCTTTTCAGGTCTTAGATTGGCACTCTTAGTTCCTATTGCCAAAGGATTGTAGTTTAGGCACTTGCTTTGGGAAGACAGGGACTTCACTGAAAGTCAAGGCTTTTTAGGAGAGTCATTACTGAGGCACAAACACCCACTGTCCCCTTTTGCCTTGTATTAAGCCCACTGTCCCCCAGGACTGCTCATCTCCTCTGTGAGCAGGGTCACCAGTGCAGTCTTCTGGGGACAGGGATTCCATGTGCAAGAGAAGAGACTGCCAGCCATCCCTTTGGTGACAGGAGGAACTTCCTTTGGGGAGTTTGGGGAGTACAGAGTGAAAGGAGTCAGCCAACCAACTGTAGAGAGGGGGATCCCCAGGGTCCCTACACCAGGGGAAGCTTCTTTACCAGGACAGAGACAGGGGAAGGGGAAGAGGTCAGGCAAGGTGGAGCTATTATTCCTCCAGCACCCTGGCTCCCAGCCTGCTTTCCTCAGATGAAATTCTCTACATCATCCTCCCCAGTTCCAACCCCTCCCCTCTCCACCCTGCCCCGCCCTGTGCCCATCCCTGCTGGCCACTGGGTCCATCGCCCAGGAACCACCTCCCCTTTCTCCTCCCCTGCGGTTCTTTCTGTTTTTTTTTTTTCTTTTTTTTCCCCCCGTTGGCATCTGGCCGGGCATAGCCACCACCCTCCCTCTACTCTCCCCACTTCCCTTTGCTCCGCAGAGGTCCTGTTCCCATTCCTCTTCCCTTCCCTTCCCCCACCCAGCCCACCTCTGACAGGCCAAGAGCGAGAGGAGGAGGATGCATTCCTTTAGTCCTCCCTCCTCCGGGGACCTGAGGCTCTAAGCTGGGGTACCCTTCTTCTTATCTCTACACACTTCTTCAAGCCACCCCATTAACCAAGAACAGTCCTTAAGAAGGCTGAGGTGCCCCCACAGCGCTGACCTACATAGCCTGGCCTGGGGCGGGAGGGGCTCTTCCCCAAGTCCCCTCTCCCTTGGCCCCGCCTCCTTTCTTCACCCCCCACTCTTTTCCTTCACCTCTTTACCTTTCCAAACCCAACAAGGGTTGAGTTGCAGACGGGGGCAAAGAGGCTAGTCTGCTACCCCGCCCTAAATTTGGGGAAACTGATGCTCAGCTCAGGAAAGCTTTGGGCTTCCTATCGATCCTTCTCCCCAAATATCTTGCTCTCTTTTTTTTGCTGCCCCGCACCCAAGTATAGGTTTCCTTTCCCAGATTTTGCCACCACTAGGACTAGAGCCAAACTGGGGCCCCCTCCGCCCAGTGTTGTTGTTTTGCTTCAAGGAGAAGCCCCTCTCCTTTGCCCACGCCCCCCTCGACAGCCTCACCCAGGCCCCCTTCCCTGCCCACTCAGAGCTCCGCGGCGGGTGGGGAACGCGCGGGGGAGCAGAAATGTTTGCATGCAGCAGTTTGGGGGATCGTTCTGGCCACCCAACCCCTACAGACATACATACACAAACACCCAACACACGCCCTGACTGAAACAGCGACAAATCTCACTCCGCCCCCAACACACACTGACACAGACATACACACAGACTCTGACACAGAAACGCAGCACCAGACACCAACATAGACGCGCACACCCAGACACACACGGACATCAACACTTCCAGACCCCGGCTGCTCCAAATAGACAGCAACCCCCCGAGATCCAGACCCCTACTGCACACGCAGACACACACACAGTCGGCTCTGTACATAGAAGGGTGCACACGCCGGCACACCCCACGGTCCTCAGAGACAGCGATGCTCAGAGACAGACACAAGGGTATTCCAAGAGGCTGGCGACTTGAACCCTCGCTTCTAAACAAAGCCAGCAGGCTCCCTGCTCCCGACTCCCAATCTGAACCCCCACCTCGGGGCATTGGTCACCTCTCCTGGCGCCGCCCCCTCCCTCACTCACCGTCCTGGGAAAGATTGGCCCCGCCGGGTGCCCAGGAGCAGGCGAAGAGCAGGAGCAGGGGCAGGGCGGAAGGGGCCCCCATCGCGCTTCCTGGCCGCCTCCCCGGCTGGGCGCTGGCGAGCCTGGATCTCCGGGGACTGGGGCCGGGGGCACTGAGTAGACGGCGTAGCTGTCCAAAAGGGCGCCCCCGGAGCGGCTTCCAAGCCCGGGGCCGAGGCGGGTACCGGGAGGGAGCCGGCGCTGCTGCAGTCGCCGGGATTAAATAGGGCGCTCGGAGCAAACCATTCGGTTGGAGGTGGAGGGGGGGTGACGGGGGGCTGGGCTGGTGGCGGGGGGGCCTGGATGCCGCATTCCCTACTCCCCCCCGCCTCCCACACCCCCTCCGCGCTTTTGTGGTGCGTTCCATCTTCTCCCCCGGGAGCTCCTCCAGCACCACTCGGGTGTGGAGCAAAGGAAGGGAGCTGGCTCAGCAATGGGACCCCACGCGCACCCCTCTTGGGCTTGGGGTGGAGAGAGGGGAGGTGGGCAGGGCGGTGGGCCAGCTGGCGAGAGCGTCCACTGCAGGCCTGGGCAAGGGCGTGCCCACTAGCCTGAGATCCTCCGGCTCCGCCTTCTCCTTAGGCAACCGGGATCCCCAAAGCTAGGGCACCCCTATCAGCAGTGTGGCCAAGTATACCTCCCCAGGGTACCTACTTACTCAAGCCTTTCTCCTAAGCTTAGCCTTCTTAGTTCCTCTTCTTCAAGACCTTCTACTTGTCCAGCAACAATTTGTGGCTCCAGGTAACCTCCTTTGCCAAGCAGACCCAAGGAGGTCACTGGACTAGATCCCTCTCAAGTCTTCTTCAAAGACATCACCAAAGAAATGTCCTGCAAAGTAACTCCAAGTTTCTCTCCTCGATACCCTCTTTAGCCCCAGGTAGCCCTTCAATACCCCCTTCTTCTCAGACTTCCAGAGATTCTCATCTTCTCAACTTTTAGCTAGTAAGAACCCACCGTGAAAGGCAGACCCACGAATGCCTCTGTGGTCTCCAAGGCTATATAGAAGATGCTCACTTCCAGGAGTCCCAAGTCCCCAGTGTTTGCTGTTCTTGCAGGTTATCTCTGGGAGAGTTTGTTTTGTTTTGTTTTGTTTTTGTTTTTTTTTGGGGGGGGGTATGTTTCAGAAAAGGATCTTTCTGTGTTAGTTTTGTCGGAATCTAGCTTTGGGGAATGAATTCCTAAATTTTAGAATCCTAGAAATCAGGCAATTTTAGGTATGTTAAGAGTTCTTTAAAAATAATAAACCTGATCTAACTTAAGCCAGGTTTTATATTCACTCAACAGCAGAAGACACAGCAGTGAGCATCAGAGGGAAGAGTATATGGTGCTTCATTCTAGAAGTGAGATGTGGGTGTCTCTAATAACGCCTGCAGCCCATTCCCCATGCTGCCTTCTTGTGCTAGCCTTTAATGTTTGAGTAATCTTTCTGTCCCTATGTCAAGGTTTCTTAGTTCTGGATGGTGATGTAGTTAATGTCCCTGTCATCTAAGAACCTGAGGACAGCCTGCAGAACATAATCTGTAACGGGTAAAGCCTTGTCTAAATGACAAGCAGTGAAGTTGGGGCTGAGACTATACTGTTCAGGGAAGCCTTCAGGCTGGTCTGGGTCTGCTCTGATATTTTTCTCTCACTATTTCTGGACTTTATAGTTTCTAGAGAAGAAATCTGCTTGCCTCTTGGACATTTCTTGACTGTCTGGGTGGTTATTATTTTTTTTTCCTAGATAATTTGACCTGTGTTGGCGACTCTGACTCATTTTGCCTCCCATAGCTCTCTACTATTTTGAAATCTGAGCAGTGACAATGGAGTAACATACAGGGTAGGGACGTGGAGACATGGATGTAAGAGGAGAGGAGGTTAGACAGGGTAAGGAGAGTTTGTAGGAAGATTATACTTCTTGATGGAGGTGGGACCAGGTTGGTCTGGGGTTGGTTATGATAAGAAAAGGAAGGAATATGGTAAACCATAACAAAACCCAACAACAAAACAAACTGTCAGCCTCAGTGGGAAGGATCAGGCTTTTCTAGTTAAAGGCTCTTGATGGATAAAGAGTGTTTGAGCTACGAGAAATGTTTAGCCTTGGATTTAGAGAGGATAGGGTAAGGGGTGTGGAGGTGAGTTAGGTGGGGGTAGGCGGGATGTGGGATTAAGTCCCGAAGTCCTTTAATTAGCCATCTTTTCCATCTGGTGCTTTGCAGGATCCTCTTCTGCCTGTCCTTAATTCTCTGATGACTTGCGGCTCTGGCCCCGCCCTCTACTGTAAGGGGTGGGTACCAGGGGTGGGAGGAAGAAGGAGAGCTGTTTTGGTGAGGCACTCTTAAGGCTAGCAAATGGGACTCTGGGATGCTCTTTTCCTACTGGCTCTTCTTTCCTTCGTCGCGTCATCAGGATGAGTTTGGCAGCCTTTTAGATCTTGGTAATATGAAGTTGCCGTTGACTTTTAGAGTTATGGAATAAAAATGTATTAGAGCTGCAAAGAACCTTGAAGATCATCCTTTTAAACTGGGTCTTTGTTGAACAGATGAGGAAAATGAAGCTCAGAAGCCAAATGGCTTTCTGTGTTCAATATCTAGCTAGTGAAGGCTGACAGGACTGGGTGAGGGACAGATAGTAAGTACCGTTTGAAGTCAAGAAGGATGAGGAGGATCAGACCC
The DNA here is from genome assembly GCF_018167655.1 of Microtus oregoni. Classification (NCBI taxonomy): domain Eukaryota; kingdom Metazoa; phylum Chordata; class Mammalia; order Rodentia; family Cricetidae; genus Microtus; species Microtus oregoni. The sequence continues at coordinate 1,753,327 of NW_024544552.1, read as the reverse complement.
AGGAACAAAGAAAAACATCCAGTTTGAAGAGTTCCCTTCTCCTGTTTACCTCAGAATGGTAGTTTCTCCTACAAGGAATGTATTCCACTTAGAAGAACCCATTCTCTACAATTCTTCCATTGCCCTGTCTGCATCAGCCCCTTGAATCTTACAAGCATGTCATTTGCTTAGAAAAAAAGAGCCTTACAAAGAAAGACTGACCTATAAGGATTATCCGATCATAAAAATAGGTAGAACGTAAGTATCTATGTTGGATTGTGATCTCTATGGTTACTCCTCACTTGAAAATGCTATGACATACAATTTGCATTTCCCAGAGACTTGCACAAGGTCTGAGATGGATTGTCTGTGGGATGACAGAGCTGGCAGCTACAGGGAAATTTGGGGAGAGTCAAGAAGGGGAGTGGAGAGAGGGTGAGCGTGGCCTCCTGCATGCCCCTGTCCACTCAGCAACAGCCTGGGTATCTGGGGGTGTGGAATGTGATACTGGCACCGATGCCGGGCTAGACACAGCTGTGTGGGCCCTGGGCATTCCTTCCCCACGCAGCTTCTGCTCAAAGGGGAGGGAGAAGGAGCTTAGCTTTTAGAGGGCGAGTTTTATGTGTTCCTCTGGGAGGGACCAGCAGCACCTATAGGGAAAAACACATCTGAGAATGTGTACCTTGACAGTCCCTCAGATTCTTCCTCGTACTCTGACCCTTTCCTTTTCTGTGACTTTTATTAGATGACTCTATGCAGGTCCCTACCTACACTGCTTTCCTCTTCAATTTTCCACCCAACTAAACCAGTACTTGGCTGTACCACCCCTTACTTCTATTATCCAGTTTTAATTAACACCATCCTTAATAATAACCTCAGAACGAATTTTAATTCTAACCTTAATTGAATTCTAATTTTAATCCTAACCCTAATCTATTAAGGATTCTAACTACCAGTCCTAATAACAGCCCCAACTTAATTATCAATTTTAACTAGTATCTCCATTGGAACCAGGTTCGAGCCGGCAAGCAAGAAAGCAACATGCACAGGGTAAAAAATGGCCACAGATCCCAGGAATTACGAAGCCATCATTTACAGCCTTCATGCTGAGTGCTTTATGCACACAGTATCTCATGTGGGTACCAGCAGCTACCTAATGTGGTTGAATTTATTACTTCCGTTACCATTGCAAAACAGGGTGTAACATGATTGTATTCGTAATCAGGGGATCCACAGCCAGGCCTGCTTGATCCATGACCCTGTGCTCACCTCCTGTCTGCCAACAAGTAATTTTGACCCATCTTCTCCTAAAATCTCAACTAATAACCCACTAGCTTGACTTCTACATATCATTACTGGTTTTTTGTTTTATTTTTAAGTAAGTAACAGAACAAAGTAGAGATGGAGCAAATTACAAAATCCCTGCATGTCCCTGCCCACAGACCCTATTGGTACTTGGAAACATTAATTTATTGATGAAGTTAAAATATTCAGACTATAGAAAGGAACTCACTGCAGAGAAAAGCCTTCTCGCCTTCGCCTTCTCGGAGTAGCCATATTGCACAACCCCAGGGGGCATCGTTCTAATTGGCGTTGTGTAACAGGGCAGCGCTGCCTCCCACAGTTTTCCAGGCAAGCAGATAAAGTCAAGGTAAATAGCTACCAAATTAAATCGTCCCCCCCCCCCGTGTGTGTGTGTGTGTGTGTGTGTGTGTGTGTGTGTGTGTGTGTGAGAGAGAGAGAGAGAGAGAGAGAGAGGAGAGAGACTTAGGGATAACAATCACTAGGCACTTGGAATTTATAATTAGCAATAACTACTAAGGGCCAGGTTCTCAGCTAAATTCTCTACACTTGTTACACAATTTAATATTCACATGTCCTTGCACAGTGCTCATCACCTCTATGACAGATGAGGATGGCGGGCCCGAAGAATCCCGGTTGCACCATGATGGGGAACGACACAAATCCAGGCCTCAAAGTCTACATTCTTAACTTTGTGCTTAGCTAGAAAAGCTGCTCAGAGCTTGGCTCTGAAGGTCATGTGGGCTTAGCTCTTAATGTCAGAGAAGCCGAGTTGCCTGACATTAGACAAGAGGATGACCTATGAGGCTGTCGATAGACTCAGATTGATATAGGAGGAGACTCTGTGAGGCAGAAGGGGCCGGGATTACTACATTACAGAGGGAAATGAGCAATACGTGAGGGAGCAGAAGAGAAACCGAAACAAATAGGAGCAGAGGCGGGGGAAATTGTTTTGTGATAAATTCAAGCAAAAATAAAATCATATAATAAATTTGTGCGTCACCATTGTTCCAGCTCCAGGCTGATTGATGTATTATGGAAAGACAGCAGACATATATAATCTTCTGCAAATGAAAATGTGCGTTTCCCGTTACCTGGGGATCGGTAGCCTCTCTGGTGGAGAGCTTCCACACTGCTCACCTTGATTCTGTGTTCCTGCAATATCAAGCTGCTTGTAATTCCCCAAACACACTTAGTTGTTTCATGCCTCAGTGTCTTTGCACATACCCTTCTCTATAGGTGGATTGCCCGTCTCATCAAGCCTGATGAAAATTGTGTTTATCCATCCAAACTTTGATTAGGTGCTACCACCTGTGTAAAACCTTCCAGCTGAGGGTAATCTTTCTTTCTGGGCGCTACTATTATATTAAATATATATATATATATTAACTATTATGGATCTCTCACTGTGTTCTGAAGATTTTGCAATAATTTTCTTCTCTAACTGTGTACCCATGAGTCCATTATTCCTAGTGTATAACCTAAAAGAATAGCAAGTTTACTTAATTCTAAATTAAACCAAATGTCAAGTTTACAAACATAGGCTCAGTCAACCATTTTCCATATAAGCAGATACATGCACATAATCATAATTTGATGGCATATGCCACACAGGTATGCATGCATTTAGTTGTATGGATATTCTATTCATAAACTGATTCGGTTGTTTATAATATACATGCACAAATACTTTTATCTACATAAGATACATTTTATAATTATTATAACTGACTTTAGATCACACTACTTGCCTATTTATCTACCACCTGTCTGTCTGTCATCTTGTGTGGAGTTTGCTGACCTGGCACTGTCCCACAAGCCTCATTTCTAGCTGCATGCAACTTTCGTTTGTACTGCTGTAGTTGTGGAAAATACTCATCCTTTAAATATCACTTGTAATTTGGACAAATACCTTTAAGGATGCACACTTTATATATATGTTGGTGATTCATTCTGAGCAATAAAAAAAAGCTAAGACCTGGTTGTAAAATAATAGTCAGTAACTTATTGGTTGATTTATGTGCTGCTTCCTAAGGGAGTTCCCAAAGTAGAGTTCTAGAACATTTCTGAACAGTTCTGTTCTTCTGCATTTGTAAATATAGACTAAATGCCACACGAGTCTTCAGAAGCACAACTGTTGAACAAACAGGCCCAGGCTGTGTAAGAAACCACCACATTCTGTCCAGATCTGAACTCCACTCCCTAATCATGGCTTCTTTTCTTCATAGCCTGTTGAGAAATTTCTATGTGATAAACAATGTTGGCTGGAAGAAAGTTAGATATTTTGTGGTAGCCTCTTAAAAAATTGCATAAACAATCACATTATTAACTTATTTGTCTATTTATTTATTTTTGAAACTGCATTTCAAGAAGTCTTGGCTGGCCTCTAACTTTTTCTGTATCTGAAAATGACCTGGAACTCCTGATTTTTCTGCCTCTACTTCTCAAGTGCCAGGATTACGGGCATGTGCCACCATGCCTAGCTAGATATTTTTAATTTACAAAATTAAATATTCAGTAGGCCAATTTTCTTACCCCATTTCTAACCCCATGTCAGTTTTGAACCATATTTACCTGTGACAAATAATACAAGTATCAAGAATAGGTTACTGTTTGGGAACACCAATACTTGATAACTGAGACCATTCTAACAGAAATGGGTTGCTTTTAAAAAAATCCTCTGTGAAGGTGAATTTTAAAATTCTATTGCAAAATGTCAGTGTTTGGAAAACAAAGTACAAAGAATAATAAGTCATAAAAGCCACAGTAAAGGAATTCATAGTCCAAAAGCAAGGACAGGCTTGCAAACACAGTCACCATGACAAGATGGTGTGGGAGTGTGTCTACATGAGGTACAGAGGGAACAGAGGAGAGACGGGAATTAAACTTAAGAGAAACATGGAGACAAGGAATTGGCCAGGTGTCAAAGGAATGAAAGACATGAAGGAGGGACTGGTGTATGCTGAAATGGGGAATCGGGGAACACCGAAGTTGTGGCCAGACTCTGGGGAAATTTATGCTAGATTGTTCTTTATTCTGCACACAAGCAGTCATTGCAGGGCTTAAGCAGAGAAATGTCAAGTCAGATTTCCATTTTAGAGCGATAACGCGGGCAGTGCTGGATAGATGATGGATAAGAGCTGCAAAAGCCTGACCGCCCTGGGTCCCAGAAAACCAGTACCATGACACTAACTAAGACCCGCTGAGTGTGGTCTTGTCTTAGATCAGACGGGTAAATTAGGGAAACTATCTAGAGTATCAGTCTAGACTTGGGCTCATACATGGTATAGACGAGGCTTCTGCACATGGACATTGGCTCACAGCAGCTTATATTTTATGATGTAGATTAGTAGTAAGACTGGACTGTTCCAGTGGCCATGAACAGAGCCTTTGCTGCTAAAACTGGGATGTCTGGTCACTACTTCAGTTCCTGGAAGAAATAGTCTGTATTCAGCAGCAGCCCCAGTAACCCAGACCATGGGTCAAGTCAAGGGCAAACCGGAAAGGCAAGAAGAAACTGAGTGAATTATTTTCTGCTTTGGGATAGTAGCAGTGAGAATGGTTAGGAGTAATAGCTAGAGCAGTTGAATGCAAGGTGAGTTCAGAAACCAAGTAGCAAACCGAGGAGGGAGGTTGGTCCCCAGTCCTGGATTCCATCATCATTCTCTGAGCTCTCTTTGATGGAAAAGAATGTTAGAGGCTCAAACAGCAAGCACAGTAAAAAGTCAATGCATACACTTCTCATTCATGTGTAACTTTAATATATTCATACATACACTTCTTTATTTGGCAGTCATGGGGTGCCTACTGTGTGCCTGGCATTTCACATATTCTTCATTATGTATTCTTTATGCACAGCCTTATGGCATGCAAACAATATTATTCTCTTTTTATAGATGAGGAATTTGTGACGCGAGCAATTTGGTAGTTTTCTATAAATTATATGTTAAGTAGTGGGGGTGATATCTCTGTGTGTAGGTGTGTATACATGCTCACAGTCACATGTGCATGGTTGCACCTGCTTGTGAATGCCAGAGGTTGATGCTGGGTTTATTTTCCAATTATTCTCCATCTTATACATTGAGGCAGGGTCTCTTAATAGGACACAGAGCTCACCAATTGAGCTATTCTAGCTAGCCAATGTGGTATAGGAATACCATCACTTTCTCTGCCACACTGGGACTGAAAAAGACATCACATCTGCCTGGCATATACCCGGGTGCTAGGGACATAAATTGCCACCATATGCTATGTGGCAAGCACTTAACCCGCTAAGCCATAGCCTTAATTCTAGAAATCTTAGATGTCTTTAAAGCCTCTGGTCATTCCAACATATCTTTCTTTGCCTGATCAAAGAAAGACTGACTTGGAGGCACTTACTCAAACAATTTAGATTCCCCAGGATACTCGGGTTCCATGAGTTAATAATGAAAATTCCTGTTTCTAGTGCCAAGTGCTTGTGGGTGATTCCTAAGCCCTTGACAACCCCAAGAAACGACTTGCTACAGCTGCATCTCCTGACAAAGTTCATTGATCCCCAAGGAAACCATGTAAATACCTCATTAGAACAGTTCACAGGAATGGTTCACACTAAGAAACAACACTGCCTTCTGACATTGAGTTTCTCAGTGCTTCCTCTCCACTGACTGCAAATCTCATAAAAGACTGCACAGTGTGACCCATGCCTTCCTCTCTGGCTTCTCACAGCCTCATGGCTCCGGTGTTTTGTTCCTAACAGGCAGACACCAAGCTCATGTCCACCTTTCCGAACTGGAGTGCTTCTCCTGTGCCCTGTGCTGAGGGATTAGTTTTGCATTTGCTTCTCTGCTTAGATACCACCTCGTTGGAGATACCTTATTTTCTTGAAATCACTTATTGTTTTTGATGAATTGGTCTTCTATTTATCATCTAGCTCCTTTCTCAGAGTCAAGTGTAAGTTCCAAAGGGAAGGAAACCTTGTCAATTTTGATTAGAGCTGTATCGCCAAAAACTGGAAGATGCTGTGTGTAACACCGATATCTAGAGCACGCTGGTAGGCCCTGGTTGAACAGATGCAAGGAATAGATTGTACTCCCTTCAAACTGTCGCATTTGAAGAAGCATTTGGTTTTATCCTCAAGGACCTTTGTCTTTGGTCCAAGGCAAAACTCTGCCTGCTGTTTGAGGCTCTTCCCTCGGGTTCCTGGTGAGAGAGGATGTCTCATTCTTTTCTCTGACCACTATGTAACGTCCCTCTAGAGGGTTTAGGCTGTTATTAAATTGGCCCATGGCCTCTTGTCCATCAGAAGAAGTGCCCCAATTCATAACTTTCTGCTAGTTCCTTTATCATTCCCGCATCTCTTCTCTAATCCCTTTCTCTTTGTTAGTTGGGTTCAGGATAGGCCACAGTAGGTTAGTGAGGCCAGAACTGGCGGCAGTGAGTTGAGCATGAGATGTTACTCCAAAACTTCTAACATTTTTTTTTGCATTCCTGATTTTTAAAGCATCCCCCACCCCCAATGCATAGCCAGCTTGTGGTCTATTTTGGCCCCAAGATATTTTTAAGCCCTAAGGTTCAAGAGCTTTCTGCCACTAGACTAGCATCCCTTTGCTAGTGAAGATGGGTTGAGGTTTCTCATTAGACTTCCTGGTTTCAGGATTTCCTTACGGCTCCCTTGGGTAAATTAGAAATGGAGGGGGTGAGGATGTGTTCAGATTGCTCCTGCTGAATTCATGTGAAGTCTGGGATCGTTTTCTGTGTATCGTGCAGACCTAGACAAGAACGCGTGTTCTGCCCCCACGGAAGCTCAGGGGGTCCTGGCTCCAGCCTTGAGGAGAAACTTAGGAGGATGAGAAGACTGCTCAGGGAAAACCACCGGTTGAGGTTAGACTCAGTCAAGACTAGAAAACATGTTGTGCTGTTGTGTTTGTCATCAGTCTCTTTCATTTGCTAAACATTAGGCTCTATCACTGCCAATCTTACAGCTTCACTGCGAAGATTACTAAGTGAGCGCCTTCAGGTACCACCCCTAGCACGGAACTGAGCACATACTCATTAGTTTCCTCTCCGACTCCTTCACCTCGGAGCAGCTGCCTGAGGGCTGTTTTCTTGTGCTTGCCTTGCACAGACTCTTGTGTTATACTCTCATTGTCTTAGTATAAAGCACTGCCTGGATCTAGATTTCACAATGCCAATGTCTTCACTTTTTACCCAGGCCACTTGCATGCTGGCGACATAGCCTGCTCTCTGCTACCCTCGTGTGGCCACCCTGACCCCTCGTTATTTCTGATCCTCTGCCCCCTCGGTGTGGCGGCTCTGCTGTAATGCACTGTGTTCTCAGCATCTAGGAATCCTTGCCTCAGCTCCTCTGAGTAGCAAGCGTTTATGTGATGCGAAGTCCCTTTCGGTTTGTCTTCTCCTCTGGTGATATTATTAAGAACTCAGATACTTTAGCATTTTTCTTTCCTTTCCTCCATGTTCCTCACCTGTCACAGATGTATGCAGCATAGACGCATGCTGAGTTTGGATTGCTTCAAATCCCATGTAAGGTTCTCTCTCCTAGGAATTCTGAGACACACACACACACACACACACACACACACCTTATTACCTTCATTTATTTAATCATAAAACGACCTGCACCCCCACTTCAAATTAGTAAAGAAATCATATTCATTCCTGTCTTGGTAAGGGTTAATAGTAGATCTTGGGTAGACACAAAATGTTGGTGAGTTATATGGAAAAGGATGTATCTGTTTTCTCTCTCTAATTGTGTTCTATATTTAGCCCAGAGACTGAAGAATTATTTAGAATAGAATATGTAGACCAGTTTGTTTGAAAAATGCAGCAAATGAGAATATAGGAAAATTAATTGGGAAAGCTTTTAAACCAAAGCTAGGAAAGTGAGATTGGAGAACCAGACATTGTAGAGCCCTTTATCTTTATGCCCTGTAGGAAATGGACCCAAAGCCTCACAGATGTTAAGCAAGTGCTCTACCCCTGAGTTGTAGCCCTAGCCCTCGAAGGGTTTCAGTGCTAGTCCGGCATCAATTGGAATGACTTTGCAGTAAGATGTCACGTGACTGAATTGGACTTTAACTATATTAATCCTGTATTCAGGATGGTAAAGATGTGTTAAATCTTCATTTGTAAATCCAGTGCTGTACTATGCTAAACCACATGAAGATGTTTTCTGGTACTTGACAGGAAGATTTGAACTTTCCCTTGCCAAAGCAAGACAGGAACGATCATGGTGGACATAAGAAATTAAAGAGGAAGCAGTTCCTTGACCTATCCCAAGCTACTTAAAAATTCTAATCATTAAAACACGGCGAATACATGGCATCCTTTCAAATCAATGTGTGGATTTAGTGCTTGGCACAAAGGGTTGTCTTTCTTGTATATTCGCTCTTTGTAACTGAAGATTGGGCTGTAGAGTGCAGTAGAATAAATGGCTAACTGTCAGTTGGGGTGGGAGCAGATCAACTTCCTTTATACTATGCACAGAACAGATGGACATGTTGGAAAATTTTATAAACAAAATATACTCTTTTTTCCTGCCGAGACAGGGTTTCTCTGTGTAGCCCTCGCAGTCCTGGAACTCACTTTGTAGACCAGGCTGGCCTCGAGCTAAGAGATGGGTCTGCCTTTGCCTCCTGAGTGCTGGAATTAAAGGTTTATGCCATCACACATGGCACATTAAATTTTTAAACTGTGAAAAAATACATTTACTCTTGGAAGTTGAGAAGCTTTTCTTAAGAAATAATCTTACAAAATCTCCAAAGGAAATTGTTGACAGGATTGAGTTGTGTTCCTGACATGATTAGTCTTCTAAACAACATCCCCAAAATTCAAACGCAAGTTACAGAGTGGGAAAAAGAGTGAACAGATGTACCAAACAGTTAAAGTTGACAATACATAAATTATTCAGACTGTAAACATAAAGAGGCAGATGAGCCAATAGAAAATTGGGCAAAAGTTATGAATGGAAATTGTCAGGAAAAAATGCAATTGTCCAATTATCATCTGAAAAGATGATCAACTGCTTTTGAATTTTGAAAAATATAAGTTAAAGCACCAAAGGGAACAAAGACTGTTAAGGAGCAACAAAGAGACACATCAGACTGCTAAAAATTAAAATGATGGATAACACACAGTGTTGGTAAGTGTGGAGGGAAATAGGTACCTTCATATATTATGAGTGAAAATGTAAGTCTGCAAAGCTTTCTGAGAGATATTTTGGCAGGATGCATCAAAATTAAAAATGGAAATACCAGAGATGCTGTTTCCACAAATTGTGTATAGATTTATTCACACATGAGTGTCATGATTCATGTACAAAGGTGTGCATCTCGTCATATTTTCCAGTAGTGAGAAATGAAAAACAACCTCAAATCCATCAATAGCGAACTGGTAAAATAAATAAGGCTATGTCGTACTTTGTAATAACACATTGCAGTTATAAAGAATGAGGTAAATTTATGGGAACCATTATAGAAAAATATCCAAAATGTATTGTTCAATTAAAATGTAAAGAAATACACATGATTATCTTTTTGTACAAAATAGAGCAAAAAGGTTAAAGCGATGTACATGTATATGCAAAATTTCGTGTATGTGTAAATGTACATTTAAGTACATGAATACCTATTTAGTGGTTCTGCGACCGCAAGCAAGGTAATTCACCATCTTAGCATTTCAGTTTCTTATGTGGAGAATAGAGACAGCCATCTACATACATTTAAGAGTTGTATGATTTGAGTATTAGTGTATTTTTTCTGTTTAGAATTGTACCTGATACACAGTAGGCACTTTCTGAGTGTTTCTGTTCTTCAGCTTCATATTAAAGTTGAAAAATTATTATTTATAATGCCAGTGTTAGTGAGAGTGGGGTTGAATGTTCAAGGGGATTGTTTATATCCCATTCTTGCTATTTGTGCAATGATGGTGTGTTTGTATACTGAAAGACTAAAGTTTTTACATTTGAAAGCTTATTCCAAGACATTCAGTCAAATGATGATTACGGGAATCTGAGGATGAACTAAAACAGCCCTGCACTTGACCCTGAAACAGAATATTGGGTGGTGGTTTGAGAAGCAAGAAAGGGGAAGAAATGAGATACAGTTCTCAGCCCTGGTAGTTGCGTGTCTTGAAAAATGCTGAACCATGGAAAGAAATACTGGAGTCAGGAGAAGCTTTTTGTGGGGTATAATATTTTGGGATGGAAGACGTGTCTTGTTTCAGGCTGCTGTAGCACAGAAGCAGAGACTGGGTAGCCGAAACATCAGACACTTATTTCTCTTAGGGTTTAGAGCTGGAATCCTAACATTACAGTATTGACATGGGCCTGGCCTTCTACTTTTTGGAGGATGGTCACCTTCTTACTGTACCTTTCAGGGTAAAGGAAAAGATCAACTTTCTTGTTTCTCTTTTTATAAGGATGCATATATATATATATATATATATATATATATATATATATATATATATATATGGGGCATCATTGTATGATTTGGCGTAGGGACCCAAAGATTAACTCTTAGCTCTTAGAATAGCTTAGCTTTCTTTTAGATGTGTATATAATTCTCAGGTCTCATTTTAAGAGTTCCCATCTAATACTTCTATTATAAAGTATGAATAAGTGTGGGGTTGTCTAGGAAGGGCAGAGAACTGCTCCACCAGCTTGTCTGTTTCCACTCCCTCCCCGCCCCAGTGAACATATATTGAGCAACTCCAGGCACGTGTGCTAGGCACTGCTCTGACTGTCAAGGGTAGAAAGAGCTGAAGTTGCTCATCATCTGGTGGGAGAAAGACGTGTACAGATTAATTGCGACATACTGCGCTCAGGGTTCCAATGGCCATATGCACAGGGTGCAGGGATGGTGTGAAGAGGGGTGTGATCCAATCTGCTTTGGGTTGTTGTGGGAGTCAGAGAAATATTGCAGAAAGTGAGGTGACTCAGCTGCGTCAAGGACGGTGAACAGTTTTTCAGACAGATGCATGGTAGGGAGAAGAGAAGGGCATTTTAGAAAGGAAATATCACCATATAGCCAGGGATGCCAGGATGGGATTTAACCCTTTCATTTGGACTCTTTCTCCTCTTATGAGTTTTGAGTGCTTTAGCAGTACATATCACAAAGTGGGGGTTGGAAGGACAGATTAAAAAACAATTCACTCTTAGCTCTTCTCTGGGTGATAGTGAAATAAGATGCATTATGTTTACCTTCAAGAGAAATCATAATTTGCCTGAAGTGTCCTACTACTGGGGTTTAGCTCTCCATTCTAACTTACCTACAGAAGCACCTTGGTTGTGCCCTCTGGAGATGGTCTCTGCACAACAGGCGTGTATCTGAAATGTAGAAGATATCACAGCTCTCTGGTCCTAAAACCCTTCACTGCTCCTGCATCTGGTGAGGGATTAGAATACTAAAACCTGGCACTGAGGGAACCTCATGACCTGATCCTTGCAGGCAACCACTGCCACTTCCTGCCTATAAACTTTCTCAGTATCTCATTTGCTGTAGTTTTTTGCACAGGTGGTGTTTGGTTGTCATTTTGCTGGTGCTGTTAGTTCAGAGTACCCTTCCTCCTTAACTTCAACCAATGCATGTGAGTTTCCACACAACACATGCATGTGCCCATGCACACACACACACACACACACACACACACACACACACACACATACACACACACACACACACACACATGCACAGATGTACACACACATGCATGAATGCACACACATGTTTTTATAACTGGTTAAAAACTATTCTTATTTTAAGCATGAGCTTAGGCCTGTAGCTCTAGAAAACATACAGAATCCTCAGAATTGATGGTGACTCAGCCCTCTTTGGGTTTTTAGTGCGTTGGATGCATCTGTAGAGTTGGACAATGTTTTTCTTTTTTATGATTTGATTTATTTTTCTGTCTTCATGAAAGGTTTTTGTTTGTTTTGATTTTAGTTTTTGTGGTTCTCCCCCCCCCCCCCCCCCGCCGCCTTTGGAAGAAAGAGAGGGAAAGAGAAAACATAAAGTTGCGTAGGTAACAACGTGGGAAAGATCTAGAAGGAGTTGGGGGAGGGGTAAACATAATCAAAGTATATTGAATGAAAATATTTTTAATTTAAGAACTACATGTGAGAGTAGCCCTTGTACTTCCTCTTCCTGTAAGCGGCCAGAGGTGACCCGTGAAGATGGTTCGCTACTCTCTTGACCCAGAAAACCCCACAAAATCATGCAAATCGAGAGGATCAAACCTTCGGGTTCACTTTAAGAACACCGTGAAACGGCCCAGGCCATCAAGGGTATGCATATCCGAAAAGCCACCAAGTATCTGAAAGATGTCACTTTGAAGAATGGCAGTGTGTGCCATTCTGACGGTACAATGGTGGAGTCGGTAGGTGCGCCCAGGCCAAACAGTGGGGCGGGACACAGGGTCGGTGGCCAAAAAAGAGTTCAGAATTTTTGCTGCACATGCTGAAAAATGCAGAGAGCAATGCTGAACTGAAGGGTTTAGATGTGGACTCTCTGGCCATTGAGCACATCCAGGTGAACAAAGCACCTAAGATGCGCCAACGAACTTACAGAGCTCATGGCCGGATTAACCCATACATGAGCTCCCCCTGCCACATCGAGATGATCCTCACTGAAAAGGAACAGATTGTTCCAAAGCCAGAAGAGGAGGTTGCACAGAAGAAAAAGATATCCCAGAAGAAACTGAAGAAACAAAAACTTATGGCACGGGAATAAATTCAACATGAAATAAATGCAGATAAAAGTAAAAAAAAAAAAGAACTACATGTGATATCATCATTATCCTTTTATCTCCAAAATTCAGCACATTTCTTGGCAGATAGAGTTATTTATAGATTTGTAGAATGAATAAATAAATAGGTGGTAATTAATGAATGAAATGCTGCTACCATTAACTAAATGGATTGTGAGGAACAGATTCATGGAGCTGAGGTTTATGCACTTTGCAATTGAGACGCCCATGAGTCACAGTGGACAGCTATCCAAAGGCAGCTTGTGTTCACCAGGCTTAATTCCATGTGAGCTGTCTGGCCTGTAGATCAATATGGAGGTTTCTAGTTCTTAGTCAATAGTGTGTGTTGTTGTGCCATTTGAGGTCATGCAGGGAGAAAATATGAAAAAAGAGAACCAAGACACTTTAATGTAGTAATCTTCAGTGATCATTTCTATTATACCCTGAATACACATGTTCCTTGGATGTCAATTTATTTTTATTAGGCCCTAGTACATGCATGATGCCCAGATATTGGATACGTTCAGAGAATCATGGGCTGAAGGTTTGGTCTTTTGAGATTGAAAGACACAGAATTTTCAGGGGGTGACACCTCGTATGGGTCACTGGGGGTTGTGTGAGACTCCACTGCCAGCTTCTCCTGCTTTCCCATTTTGTTCCTTGACTTATGTAAGCAGTTTTGTTTTGCCATGTGCTCCACGCCAGCAAATCCAGCACTCCAACCAGAGTCCAGAGCAACAGATCCTCCTCATCTTGGACTGGAACCTGAAAATATGGGCCAATATAAACCTTTTTTCTTTCTTTAACTGTCTCAGATATTGTATTACAGGCACGAGAGGCTGGCATATGTGTACATGTGTGTGTCCCAGAACAAAACACCTCATTATATAACCAATATTTGATGTCCTGATAATACTGCTCTTTGGTAAAGTGACAGTTAAGGAAAAGGAGGGGCTGGTGAAGGAGAGTGGGAAGAAAGGGCTGAGAAATGAGACACCAGCTAGAAGAGCTTGTGCCACTGAAGCCAGATGGATATTTTTAAGAATGAAGCTGTGGTCACAAGTGTGAATGCTACAGGAAGGTGAAGCGAGACTATTGAACTTGACAATTAGGAAGCCATTAGTAACTTCAGTGAGGATGCTGGCTTGGAGGCAACTGAGGAGTGATGAGGAGAAGGGACAGTGGGCAGCGCACCCAATGGTAGAAACCTGATCGTTGCAGAGACCGGGGCTGCCAGGCATCAGTCTGCTGAGAGTTTCACTGTCTCTTCACCTTTTTATCATGATATTAAAGAGTAGACATTATTAGTTGTGTGGATCTGTAAGATGAAATGAGTAATCTAAGTGTCAGAGAAGGAACCGGTCATCACACAGCAGAGCTGGGATTCGAACTCTGCTCTCGCTGAGTCTGTAGTTTCCCAACTGTACTCTAACCGTGACTATATTTTTATAGTAGCAGCTAAGTCATTTAATTTCTGTGATCCAGGTTTACTAACCTATGTAATTATAGACGGGGAGGGTGACGAATATCACAGACCACAGAGATATAGCACATAAAGGAAAAATATTCTCCCACCTAGAATTTTTAATTTAATCTTCAAAGAAAGAGGTTTTCCTAAAGTCTCTAGAAGTAATAAGAACACATGGCAAAAATTAAGCTGATACATAAGGTTGAAAAGAGCTCAGTTATCTTAAAAATCCTTCTCTATTTGGCACTCTGTGTGATTCCAGGGGGATGTGTTCTAGTCCTTTTATTCATCAGTTGAGCCTGAGTGCAAAGTATTTGTTCTGCTCTCTTGTGCCCCTCACGTTCTTCATGTAGAAACCATCTTGAGGATTCAAGAGCGGTTCATTGACACTGTAGTAAGATAAAAGGAGACCAAGTCCAAGGCGTCCACCTGCCTGGAACAGGGGAAAGCTCGTCAAGGATGAGAGTCACAGGGCATTCACCCAGGTGTCTGCTTCTGTGTCTTAACTCAGGGTGATGGGGGAGAGGGTTAGCAGCTGAAGTGGTGACCACCCCAAGCTTATTTACCTGAGGCTACCCCTTCTGACTTCTAAACACTACAAACCTTGATTCCAACCTGGAGTCCCTTCTAGATCTTCATTGTTCTTCTGTCCTGTTCCCAGAGGAAAACATCACTAGTTCAGGCCAAGTGACTCAGCAGACCCCTTCTGCAGAGGCTCCCAGGTGGATACAGATTGGAACACTATGCCATGGCTGGCCCTAACTCTACCACTTTAAGAGCTACTTGTTGCTCATCATCTGAAGTTTGTCATCAAAATGCTTCTTTTGTAGAAGGTCCATGATAATATCCTCCTAATCTAGGACAGTTGTGATGCTGAGCCATGCTATAGACTTTGGAATAAGTTGTCATTGCTAGCACTACCATCACCATCACTGCCGTTACTATCTCCTGGAGTCATAGGCAAGTGTTCAGAAAGGACTTGGGTGTTCAGCTTTTACCTTCTAAAGAGAGAATCTGAGACAGTGGGAATGAGTTGATTACTCCAGGAGAATGTAGACATTTATAGGGACAGACATTAGGGGTGGTAGTATGTCTGTTTGAAATACCTGCCTTAATGACTAACTACTATATAAGGATAATTCCCGATAGATTCTGTTAGGATTTGCCAGTCAGAACCTTCTTAAGTGAGAACATGCTTAGCCTTTTGGATTGAATATCAATGGATATACATATATCCATTGATATTCAATATATATCTTTGATAATATATATATACATTATATATATATATATATACACATATATATCTTTCCAGGGTAATAATGAAAATCCTGGCTTACTCAAAGTATTAATCAAAGCCAATGTTTTTAATATCATGACCTAAATCCACAGATTAATGAGTCATTAAGGATCTGTCTTCCAGTTCATTGACTTTTGTCCCACAGAGTCTGTTCCTTTAAGAACTTGAGTCCATAGTAACTGAATATTAAGGAGGTTGGTTGCCAAGCCATATCTGTAGTAACTCAATGCCATAGGGATTAGCAGGCCCAGAGTCCTAGACAATAAAGGGAATAAATAAAACAGAAGCACATGTCGTGTAAAGACAGGTAGAAGCAAATGTATCAGGAGGTAAACATGGGGAGTGCGTAAGGAGCAGTTAGTCATTCTGGGGGAGCGTCAGGAGATGGCACTGGATGAACAGGGTGAAAGGGCATCTGGAATGATAGGTGGTACCTCTATAAGGAAAGTCTGGGACAGTGAATCTAGAGGAAGAAAAGCAGCAGGGTGTGCTTGGGGAGGGATATGGAGATTTGGGAAGCTCAGAGAACTTTAGACTAAGGACAGAGATAGGAAAGGGCAGTGAGCAGATTCTGAGAAGAGCAGAAACTGAGTGTGTCAAGAGTATTTGAAGCAGAAAGGTTCTTCGGCACAAGAGAACAGAGGGAGACGTGACATGAAATTGAACATTATACATAGTGGTTGGGTGATGAAATAATTAGGGAATGCCAACTGCAGGATGGGAGGGCGTGTGAATCAGAAAGGTATGGTTATAGGGAAAAGGAGTATTCTAAAGAGATAAATTACTAAGGGTTATGCATCCTTAGGAAGAAGGAAAAATTGATAGGAACAACAAGAAGGAACTGCAGTGTAACAGGACTCGTGTCCTGAACACACAGGAAGATGGAAGAGCTGGTAAGGCACAAATACATCCAGAGCCCTGATCTGAAAAAGGATAGAAGAGGTTGAACTGGCAACTGAGTACCTGGAATTAACTACTTTGCTGGGTGGTTTGTTTGAAGCAGAGTTTCCTTCTAAATTTTTAGAAAAATCTGGTGGATTTGACAGCCATAGTCCTTCTAATTTTAAAGTATGGGACAGTTTCCTTGTACTTCATATGCTTAGGGAAATAGTATAGAGTGGTCTCCAGATGGTTTTCTGGAGAAGGCTGACAGAATAGGAGAAAGATGTCCAGGGGAGGAAGATTCTCCTTCCAGCTTCCTCAGCCTGTGTTTGGAGGACAGGCCACATTATATGCATCCAATTCCAAATGTCAGTGGCTTTTGAGATTCCGTTCAGTTTTGAGATAGGTAGGTTCTGGGACTGTGTTGGGGGAGGTTGAGATGGTCTCCTCTGCAAGTTGATCAGGCAGCCTTAGACCGTGAATGGCTTCTGAGAGTTGAACACAGTAACCAAAGGGGTATTGGGCTCTGTATTTCTTTTTGCTATTTTTAATTTGTTTTTTTTTTCTTGTTTTGGTTTTGTTTTGTTTTCTGAGACAGAGTTTCTCTGTGTAGCTTTGGAGCCTGACCTGGAACTAGCTCTTGTAGACCAGGATGGCCTCGAACTCACAGAGATCCACTTGTCTCTGCCTACAAATGCTGGCATTAAAGGCATGCGCCATCACTGTATGGCTTGCATTTGTCTTTTTATAGTTTGATTCTCAGGTTTAATTCTTAAATGGGTTACCTATTGAATCCCAGAGGACAAGAATAGGTAGGTTAATGTACTGACTGGTTTTGTGTGTCAACTTGACACAAGCTAGAGCCATCAGAGGAAGGAGCCTAAGTTAACAAAATGCCTCCATGACATCCATCTGTAATGAATTTTCTCATTTTGTGATCAAAAAAAGGAGGGCCCAGCCCATGGTGGGTGGTGGCATTTTGGGGTTGCTGGTCCTTGGTTCTTTCTTTTTAAAACTTTTTTTGTTGAATTGCACATTTTCCCACTCCCCTTTCTTCCTCCCCTCTCTCCTTCTACCCTCCTCCTGTCCTCACAATGCCCCCTCCAGTTTATTTGGGCATCTTGTCTTTTTTTCTTTCCTAAATGAATCCATGTATGTCTCTCTTAGGGTACTGTTTGTTGTCTAGGTTCTCTGAGGTTATAGACTGTAGGCTGGTTATCCTTTGTTTTTTGTCTAATGTTCACTTATGAGTGAGTACATGCTATATTTGTCTTTATGGGTCTGGGTTACCTCACTCAGGATGCTTTTTCTAAGTTCCATCCATTTGCCTGCAAATTTCAAGATGTCATTATTTTTTTCTGCTATGTAGTACTCCATTGTATAAATGTATGAAATTTCCCTTATCCATTCTTAAGTTGAGGGGCATCTACGTTGTTTTCAGGTTCTGGCTATTACAAATAATGCTGTTATGAACATAGCTGAGCAAATGTCCTTGTGGTATGATTGAGCATCTTTTGGTTCTATAAGAAGGTGGACTGAGCAAGCCCTGGGAAGAAAACGAGTAAGCAGCTCCCCTGCACAGTCATTGCATCAGCTCCTGCCTCCAGGGCCCTGTCCTGTTTGAATTCCTGACCTGGTTTCTTTCAGTGAAGAACAGAAATTTTGAAGTGTAAGCCAAATAAGCCCTTTCCTC
The DNA here is from genome assembly GCF_018167655.1 of Microtus oregoni. Classification (NCBI taxonomy): domain Eukaryota; kingdom Metazoa; phylum Chordata; class Mammalia; order Rodentia; family Cricetidae; genus Microtus; species Microtus oregoni. Next base: position 1,734,958 of record NW_024544552.1, on the reverse strand, counting down.
CTCAACTTACTTTTTGGTCATGGTGTTTTGTTGTAGCCATAGAAACCATAACCAAGACAGCTGGAGAAGGTTCAAGTGATAGATAGCCAAGTCCACAGCCTCAGAAAAGAGAGAGAAGGGAAGCCAAGGTTTACATGCACTTCATTGAAATGGGTTTAAAATGCACAAGAAAAATAGACAAGTGAGTATGGGTGATTCCAGACGGCTGAAACACCTGGAAAAGGATGAAGGGATGCCTTCTTGCATATCTGCCTGTGTCAGCCTTCTTTTAAGCAGCTGGGAGTTACAAACTGAACATCTGTTGAGTTCTGAGTTCTACAGGGCAGGTCTTGTACTATCTGCCTAATGCTGCAAAACATTTCTCCCGTTTTTAGCTTTCTGGGGAGATGCTCATAGAAGAAATGAGGTAGACTGACTCCTTAGGGTAAGATAGTAAGAAGGGGCTGATAATGTGTAGGCGCTTGAGAAGATGGCAGGCAAAAGTCAGATAGGGTGTGCCAACAATAGATGTGAACAGTAAGGCATGGGGTTGTTATAGCAACTGAGATGAAAGTATAGCATCTAAAGGCTCTGCCAACTAGGTAGCTCTTCCACTGCTTTATTGTACCACTCGTATCCCTTGGCCTGTAAAGCGTGAACCAGTTAGGAGAGCCATCTTTTGGAAAGCTGTAAGGACCACAGTAGGATATGGGATTCACATCTAGATCAAAGGGAAAATGATATTTTTGGCATTTATTCTGCATATCCCAGCAACACTTTATGAATGAAGTAATGTATGAGCATCCTCAGCCTGTCTCTAGGGTCACAGAGAGCCACCTAATTAGAAGCATGAGTAATGTTTGAGTCACAGATCTTTGGAGAATTAAATCGGTGCACTTTTGTTTTAATTGGAAAAGGAATGCACTTATCTTTTTAAGGGTTTATATAAACATGGATGATATGTATCTGGTTTGATAGAAGAAATATATATTGTAGTCAATCATCTTGAGTGGCTTAACCTCATCATTCTTTTCTCTGTAAAGTCACAGCTTTATTTGACTCTTCTTATTTTTAAATTGAAATCTAGTTATGAGACATTATTTACACCACTAAGTTGGGTTGATTTATAGATGTTAAGACAAAATGAGAGATGTCAAAGAAGTAAAATCCAGAACATTTTTTGTTGATACAGACAAGGAGTGCTGCAAAGACTTACGGGCAGCAGGTGTGTATTTTTCCTGAAATGAGATTTCTGTGGGGCAGCACGGGGAAGTTGAAAGGAAGTCTTCAAAGGGAACAAAGTGACCCAGGTGTCAGATCTAAGGATTGTAACATGCGGAGTAGCAGAAGGGTCGGCACCAGGAGACCTCAGTTACTCTTTAGCAACTGTGTGAGTTGCTGCCTTGTGAGAAGTCAACTGATTTTCTCAGCAGCTTTAAGCATACAGGTTTCCCAGTCCACTACAGAACCTGGGTCTTTGTCCTTCTAGGATTAAGTTCTTCGTGTGGATCAGGAGACTCCTATTTGGCGTCTTATTTGGTGGACAATAGATTGCATCCTCTTTTCCTCCTCTCCATCTTTTAGAGCCATTTCTCCTTTGGGATTTGCCAGCAGAATCTTTCCCTCTGTATTCCCTGTACTAGGTGAGAACATTGTATGCAATGAATAAGGCTCCCAGAGAGAGGGGGGTGGGTGGGCCTTTGGGTTTAGAAGAACACATAATCTAAGATATTAGCATGCACTGGGTAGAATTTGGGGGTAATAGACTCTGTGAGTATAGGATAAAATCTTTGTGAAGGGCAGAAATTGTTCTCCTTCCTCTCTCTCTCTCTCTCTCTCTCTCTCTCTCTCTCTTTCTCTCTCTCTCTCTGTGTGTGTGTGTGTGTGTGTGTGTGTGTGTGTGTGTGTGTGTGTTACATCAAGACTGGCAGTATCCTGAGAGCCTCCTTGCTTCATATTCTCTTTAGAGTGGCTGGTCCTGTCCTGTAATTTTGGGCATTCCCTTACAGACACATGGGCTTCCCGGACTGTGTCTTGACCTTGGCAGCCACTCAGAAGAAACACTCTCTGGCTGCTGTTTGGCTTTGAGGACCAGAGTCTGGAAACTGTCTAGGATCATGTGTGAAGAAAGACCCATTCTTACTTCTCCTTTTGAGGCTGGTGACATACAGTCAGCTGCACTGTTCTGAACGTGTGTCTCCAGGTTCTCCCTGGACGCAGGCATGGCTGGGGAAACGGCTGCATTCAGGTAGAGGAAGGCTCACCTGCTTCCACTGATGCCCAGCTGGCTCTCCTGGTTATGTCCTCTTCCGGCTCCCTCCAAGGAGTGAGAACAGTGAGGTTAAGGCTGGTTAGAGATTGAGGACCTATGAGTTCTCCCAAGCTGGGCATCCCTTTTCTTTCCTTATCATCATCTGGTCTTACAGGTTAGGACTATCTTCAGGTGTATTTGGAGTCTGCAGGCAGTGCTCAGAGCCAGGGTTGTGGGAACACACAGTGCAGTAGTGTGGCTTGGGGTGGGGGGTGGGGTGGCGTTCTACATCAGCTCTGATTTTAGTGTAACCTTTTTAGGGTTCAGTAGAATGATGAATGTGGCGTCAAGTCTCCAGTCAGTGCCTTGTTATTGGGAGTACAAAGACTAATCACCCTAATGTGCTTGAATAGGATGAAATAAGCAGAAGATGATGTAGAAAGGACTTGGATTAGACACACAGAAGAACTGGCACAGTGGAAGTTATAAACAGCAGCGATGGTGATGGAATTGTCTTCTCCAGGAGGCTTTTTAAAAATAGGAAGCATTTTCTTGGATCTGAACTGGGTCTTTACATATGGTTACCCAGGGCTGGTCAATTTAATCATACTGGGCTGCTTCAAGCAAGCCCAGACAGCTGAAAAATCTTCCTTGCTTAAATTAGGGAGTAAAAACTGGAAAGACTTGGAGCCAGAGAAGGTTCGGGGAAGGGACAAATGGATTTAGGGAGGGCTGTGTGACAGCTACCTGTAATTCATCAAAGAACTGTCACTTTCACCTTTCACCCTTTCCTGTTTGCACGCACACACACACACGCACACGCACATGCATGCACACAAACCTATGTAGGGATGTACACTCTTACTCTCACAGAGATATACTTTTCTGACTCCATCTCCCCTCTTCATTCTCAGTTTCAGTGAGGATGCTGAAGAAACATCCTATCAGATTCCTGGACCTCTCCTCTGAGCTTGACACTAACAGTTCTTAAAGCTAAGGGCAAGGAAGGACCCAGTTTCCCCTTGCCTGACTTCCCTGACTTTCTCAGATGCTGCTCATGGTGATTTTATACAGCAGGAGTCTTTGTTTCTGGAATCGGGGTTTTCCGGAATCCCTCTGCTTTCCCCAGCTCTTGCCTGAGAATATCTGGACGAGGATGAAACCACAGTGAGGAAATGGGGGTGGAAGTAGAGATGGCTTCTGCCTTCTCCGCCGGGCTGGGTGTACCCTGCTTCATTTGCATGAGAATAGAGAGACTTTCCCGTTATCCTCCCTTAGGGATGGAGTGCAATGGCGAGCAAAGGCTCCTGTTCTGTCCTGATCTTTTAGGGATCCAGGGACTTAGAAAATGACTGCTGTCACATTCTTCCAATCCTCTGAGGAACCTAAGACCCACAATATTGAGAAAAGCTTTGATGGAGCCGGCTGGTGGATCTCCACTCCAGATTTTCCAGCTGTCCCTGTCCCCCCCACCGCTCAGAGAGCAGGATGCTGAGATGGCTCGGTGATGCAGAAGGTATGTGCTTTTTCAGTTCTGGTGCTGATGCTGTGTGTGTGGTGAGGTCTCTGTGGCGCAATGGACGAGCGCGCTGGACTTCTAATCCAGAGGTTCCGGGTTCGAGTCCCGGCAGAGATGATCGCCTGGCATGTGCCTCTTTTGTTTTGAATGCTGTCATGCTAGGTTGGTAATTATATTTATTCCTCCCTAGAGGCTCTGAGGAGAGAAGCAGAAGTCTTTTACTTGGGAATCTTAGCCCTTCTCCTCCGTTTGCCTCCCTCCATCTTCATTCCTTCTTTCTGCCTCCCTAGCTGACTTTCATCATGTGGTGGAGGCTTGGATATCTGCTACATCTTTCTTCTCAGCTGATGCACTCTTTTGCTTCACAATAATATAATAGACACAAAACAACTAAGATGCCTGGTCACAGGTTTTTATAAGCCCTGTGGTCTCTCTCTCTCTCTCTCTCTCTCTCTCTCTCTCTCTCTCTCTCTCTCAGAATACTGAGGGCAGACTGACCCACATGCAAAGAGGAAATGGCCAGTTGTTCTCTAAGATAATATCCATCTTGACCAAAGAGCTCCTTTCAGGGTCAGGGGACAGCCAGGTTCATATGGAGGGTAATTTCTCACACTCTTTGTCAGCTATGCTTTTGCGTTCCTAGCACTCAGGATGCTATGGCTCATCATTCACATATCCATCTGTAAGGTGAAATGTAATTACGTTCTGCTCTTTGTCTCCGTGGAATAAACTACAAAACACCCAAGTAATTGCTAGGAGAAAGTCGGCTGAGCTTGTCCCCGGGACGTTAAAGGTCTCCCTTAAATGTGCTTTAATGTGAAGTTTGTTGTGCTTTACCTATACGTATGTGAATGTCATTTTTGCAATTTCCAACAAATTGTTTTCTCACCCCTGGCATCCCTCATTAACTTCTGCCAGCTTTCCAGGTCTCATCTGACAGGCTGCATTCAACGAGATTTGGAGCCTGGACTGACTGAACTGACTGGGGTTTCTATTTGGAGCTGGCCTGGCTCCCTGCCTTGCACATTTGCCGCTGGTCTGGATGGCGCTGCCCTTGCCAAGAACTGACCTCCACCTCAGGTGATCCTGAGAAACTTGAGAAGACACCTTCCCTCACCTCCTGGCGAAAGTCAGCATCTCTCCCATGTGGGACTTCTTGGGAAGGAGACCAGAGGACACAGTCATCCAGTTGCACTCTGAGGATGCTGGGGCAGGAGGAAGGAGGGTGCATATTAGGACATAAACAAACCGTATTAAGGGTTGAGGAACTGATAACAGAGAATCAAACTGTGGATGGAGGTGTGTGCTTTCTTCTCTGAAATGGGCAGACTTGCAGGAAGTTGAAACTAATGTCCATCTTTTAAAGCATCCATATTTTAAAGGGACTGAAGATTCTTGTAGTTAGAGCCGACATAACCCTACCTTTCTGGGTCACCTTACAGTATGCCAGTCACATGTACCACGTCAGTCCTTTGGGTTTAAAGTTGAGGCCAGACATTCCCCCCAAATCCCGTCATGGAACTTTTCTTTGTTTTTCAATTAACATATTATTTCTTATTTGTTTTGAATTCTAAGCTGAAAGAAAATATTAGTGTATGTGGAGAAAGGGGTATGAGGAAGTGGAGGGAGTTTGGGGAAGGGATGAGTCATATTTTCCAACCACAGACTCAGTCTGACATATGTCTTCTCCTTTCCCATCTCATATCCCTGGCTGGGAACCATAAAAGTTCAGAGGGCAGAAGGAGGTTCTTTCCATGTGTGCTGTCAAATGTCAGAGCAAGGACGTGGGTTCATTCAGCAACATTGTAAGATTCTCATGGCTAGAAAAGTCACAAGATTAATAGTTGGGTGTCATGGAATCCTAAGGACCAAGGATTAAAGTGAAATCAGGGAAGGTGTGTGTACCTAAGTAGGCTTTGCTTTGCAGTTTAATCATACTTGACCATGGTGTGATATGGCCAGAACCTTTTGTCACGTTCTATTCCCTTGGCCTAACTTGAGCCTTGCTCACTGATTTCTAATTTGGAATCAGAGGACCTGGGTATAAGTCACAGTTACTTTCTGAACTTTATTTTGCTTATTCATAGAGACAAGATTATATGATCTTTCCTACAAATATGAAAGTCAGTGAGAAAGTCCATTGTGCATCTCTGTGCAAATATAAAGCCTCTGTTTGTTTACAGTCTCCCCCACCGAAGCTGCACACGTAGGAAAGATGCCTGGTCACAGACTGATGGCATGCGAAGGTCTCAGTCATCACTTCTGTTTGCTGTCATCTGACACTAGGGCTAATTTGGGACATCTAGGAAAGAAAACTAACAGGATGTTCCTATCTGGGAGGGTCTTTCTGAAGACAATGATCCCTCTGTGCCTCAAATAAGGGGACTTTTCTTCTCAGCTAGCTAGGTGGAGACATTGGCTAGTCACTTCATGTAAAGGATCCAGAAGTTTCCATATATTTAAACCTCATTTTGCTTTTGTCTGTATCTGTCCACCCCTGAGGGGTGATATTTTGGGAACTTGAAGGACATCAGTTTTTTTCCTACACTGATAAAAATTCTTCTGGTTAACAATTTTCCTCTTACTACAGGAGAGAAAATTTCTAACTTAGGAATATTCTAACTATTGAATTTCAAAGATGCTAAAAATACAAAATAGAAATAGATTTTTTTATAAAGTCACTACACTGTGTGGTTCAAATGCTTTAGTGATACTGGAGCTGATTATTAATTGCAAAGTATGTGGGTAGATATGTCTTATTTATTACTGTATTCTCAGTGCCTGAAATATGCTGAGCATTTGATGGATATATTTGAAAGAATTAATGCTGATTTAGACTGGCTGTGAATTATGAAGATAGGAGCAAGAAAGTGATTCCTCTTAGCTCGTAGGGAGCTGGAACATGGACAGTATCTTCATGCATTAATTCATCCCCTCAATAGCATTTATCAAATACTCGCCTTGCACCATTCCCAACACAGCACAGCAGCCCCCACACCTCTTGTAGGTGTATAATCTTGTAGGTAAATAAATATTGCCATGGAATTCAAGGCGAGATAGGTGCTGTGAAGGAATTTTAGGGACGAGGGGGCAGAGAATGGTATGAAGAGTGATGATTCTGGGGGACCTCTTGGAGGGGGTGCTATCTGAGTGAGTATTTGATTGAAGAAGGGTAAGATGAGATTCAGAAGTTAGAAACTTCGCACAAAGAGGTGGTAAGCAGAAGACATCTTAGGTAGGGTCCAGTTTGAGTGGAAAGTCCAAATGGTGTGATAAGATGGAGAGATGTATGTACGTGTGTGTGTGTGTGTGTGTGTGTGTGTGTGTGTGTGTGTGTGTGTATGTATCCATTAAGAATGGGAATCTTACTAAATGATGCCACACTAACTCAAGCTAGTTAAATACAATATTTTCTCACATCTCCCCTACTCTCCTAATGTAAAATTTGCAGGCAATAAAGCCTTCCTGTTCTTATGATTAAATTATAGTTTAGTGGTAACATAACCTTCCTACTCAGGTAGCTATAACAAACCCATGGAATGTCCTAATAATTGTAGCATATAAAATAAAAAGGAGACGCACCTGTAATGTTTTCATATGTGAAGGCCACAGTTGTAATCTTTGTCTGTCACGGAGCAGCATCTCTCTGAATGTGTCAGCTACATAGGCAAATCAGTGCTGATGTGCTGATGGCTGGCTTAGCTGTGGGAAGCATGATCCCCAACACTGGCGATCCCCCAAGGCAAGGAACACCTTTTCTTACTGCATTTCACCAAATGAAGAGCTATTTTGTTTCAAATTTAACAGCAAAAGGTAATGTCAACTCTTGGAAACTTAAGATGTTTCTAGGTATACTCAATCTTTTTTCAATATAACAAGATGTTGTCAACCACAGATCTCATTTCTAGGACTATGTGATTGAGTTCCAGAAGCAAAATAAAATTATGAAAAAATTCTTAATAACTTATATAAGTTTATGTTTTTGTGTTGGGCTGTATTCATAGCTATCCTGGGTGCAAGAAGCCAATGAACTGCAGTTTGGACATTCCTGAAATCATAAAGAAAACAAGGTCTTTATGTAAAAAACAAGTTAGACTGTAGGTTCAGAAATCAAGCAAAAAGCTTTTAATAAGTCATTAAAGAGAAATATATAGCCGGGGAAAGGCTTTGTGTGAAATATTCTTGAACATGAGGAAAATTCTCAGGTATTCGTTGTCTCTGCGATTAGTCGTGGTTCCCTCTTCCTCATGATAACACAACAGAAAGTACTCCATCAAATTTTCAAATCGCTTCTTAGGGGGCAATTCCAGAGCCTTGGACAAATACTGACAAAAAGCTATGGGGTAGTGATGTGTGGGCCACATTGGTGAGTTTTCGCAGAGAAGTGGGTCAGCAAGTTGAAAGGTTGATTTTGGCTATTGATAGAGGATAGACGTGGTTTGAGATGCAGGAAGGCCCACAGGTCTGCTGGGCCCAGAGTCTCGCACTGGGCCATCCAATAATTGTTGCCTACAAGAGAAAATATTCATGTCATCGTATTTGAAACTAATAGCAAAGGGATGTTTCTTCCTAAAGCAGTCTTGTGTTTTTTGCCCTCAGTAGTCCTGAAATTACAATTGGATAGGATCCCTTTAGCTTCTCTATTCTATCCTTAGAGGCTGAGATCATACATGAAAAGACCTGGAGCATCAAGGTAAGGTAAATTGGAAACCATGAGTGTAGTAGACGCAGCCCTGAACTGGGTCTGCATCTGAAGGTTTGCTGCTTCCCTGGGGTCACACACTAGAGCTCCCTGAGCTCTGATTCGCTCACTTAATAAATGACCTGCACAAAAGACAGAAACAAGGTAAAATAAGTGTGTTCAGGCACTTGGTTTCACTGTAGAGGCCCACACACAATCGTTTTTCTTTTGTTTATGGGGCGTTCTTTCAACCAGTCTTCAGATTGTGTGTATTGGGGGTTTGAGGGATATAATCGGGATTGAGAATCTGGCTCTTAAAAATGTTTTTCCTTAGTGGAGTTTAGGTAGACATAAAGAAGTGTCCAATACATTTTAAATAGTCGTTCTATTCCAGGGACATTTTCTCCCCGAATTTCTCTCCAGCGGTGGAAGCAGAGATACAGTCGAGCAGTCCTGGGGCTGGCCCTGGAAGCTGGGCTTCCTAGGTTTTGTGGTGAAGGTCATGCAAAGCCTTCTCAGGGTATCAGGCAGGGCTTCAAAGTGAGGTAAAAGGGTAGGTATGTCTGCCGACAGAAGTAAGTAGGTATCTTGAGACATGGAATTAGGCTAAAAGCAAATGCCTGGGGAGGTGGCAGGGGACTAGGAGTTGATGGTTGCATTACTGGCTAGGGACCTTTCTGGAGAATTCCCTGCCATGGATTCAGCTCAGTCCGACGCTCAGAATCGTATCTGCTGGGAGCCGCTAACAACCCCTAATAATCTTGTCTTCCTTTGGCTGCCTCTACAGACCACTTTTCAGGAAATGTACCACCTAAAATAGCAGACAATTTAGAACCAGTTAAATTTATTTTGAGCAAACATGAAAGGGTTTTTTTTTTCTTTTTCCAGCTATATACAAACTTCTAACGGAGCTTTTTAATTTTTTACTTAAATGTGCATCTAATGGAAGAAGAGAGTGGTTGCTCACTCCCAGGTTTCAGGCAGCAGGTCCTAAAGGGACCTGTGTCGAGCACATTTCTCTGAAGTCTTAGACTTCCGTGATAATTTAGTACAGATTTGAGTTCTGCTTGATTTTATCTGTCCTTTTGAGGTCCAACAGCTACCATTTGATCTCAAATCTTGGCATTGGAAAGATACCTGGCATGCCTCCTAATGCTTCCTGGAATGCGTGACTTATAAAAGCACAGTTATATTAATATTGAAATGAGTTTGGGGGTCCCTGAGCACCCACTTAGAGATGAAAGGGAAAAGAGTCTAGATACAGGCAGGGTGGCAAGAAACCCACATGTTCATATAAACAAACATCAATTTATTTATTCATAAATGAATATTAATTTGGTATGCACTAAATATTATTTTAGTATGCACTATGCAAAACACCAAGCCAGGTACAATGATGAACCAAATGAGATTTTCCCAAGTATACATGCAGAATTCAAACTGTGAACTGTGAATGTAGAAGATCTCTATAGAGACAGAGAGGCTGTGTGTGTGTGTGTGTGTGTGTGTGTGTGTGTGTGTGTAGAGGGGGTGTGAGCTCCTTTAGAGGCCATGCAAACGCTTCTGGAATGCTCCCTGACTTGAAGTGATAAGCAGGCAATGGCCAAGCTAAAGACAAAGAAAAAAGTTTTTTTTTTTTTTTTTTTTTTTTTTTTTTTTTTTTTTTTTTTTAGTTTTTCGAGACAGGGTTTCTCTGTAGCTTTAAAGCCTGTCCTGGCACTAGCTCTTGTAGACCAGGCTGGCCTCGAACTCACAGAGATCCGCCTGCCTCTGCCTCCCGAGTGCTGGGATTAAAGGCGTGCGCCACCACCGCCCGGCTGAAAAAAGTTTTCTTGATAGAGCAATAGCACATACTGAGGTCATATGGTAGGAGGGAAAATGTCTGGTGTAAAGGAATGGAAAACAGCTTTATTTGACTATGATGCCTAAGGGAGAAGGAGGTTTGGTATGAAGCTGGGTGGAGAATCATGAGCAAAACCTTGAAGGGTCCTGTGGTTCTTCGAAGACATTTGGCATTTTAATCTCAAAAAAAAAAAAAAAAAAAGGAAAACTTCAGAGAACAATGCGAGAGACTAGCAAGATCAGTTTTGTATTTTGGAACTAACTTCTCAGATATTGCTGAGAGAATGGGGCAGACAATCACCAGGAACCATGCTGGGAACACAGTAGATGATTCCACCAGAAGCTGCAAAATCCAGGTTGAGTTGGATTAAATTAACAGCTAATAGTGGCTACAAAGAGACTCAGGTGACCTAGTTGTAGCTTCGAAGCGAGATTGCCACTGTTCGTGTTTTGGAAATGGCATAGAGGATAGGCGTCGACAAGAAGGCTCCTGCTTCGCTACCCGTGTACTGCTTTCTAATCTAACGAAGGAAGGAGATACAAGGGAGGAAACCGTTTAACTCAGAGCGCTTGTTTCTGAGGCACTTTTGAGATAGAAAAGGGGAAATGTCACACTCTCTACGGAGGAAGGACTTACGACTGGACTAGAAAACTGCAGTGTGGAATGACAGGGTAGAGAGGCATTAGAGAAAGACTGGCAAGGGAAAGAAGACCAGAGGGAAGGGACATTACCGTGGCTGGAGCAGTGGAAGGGAAGACTTAAGATGTGATGTGACTGTGTCATATGTGACTGAGAAGTCGACTCAGCAGTAATGAAAACATGTCCGTCAAAGTGACTTGGAGGTGCTTGATGGCCCATATTCAGATGCAGTGGAGCAGGAGGTAAAAATGAGATTGGAAGGGACAGCAGAGCCAGTGGAGGGGAAGACATGGAGCCCATGCATTCATGCATGCATACAGTAAGCTCTTGAAGGTTTGACTGTTAGGTGTTAGAAAGGTTGAGCTAGAAAGTGAGGCGTCTGAGGATGCTTGCTTGTTTGTAACTGTGTATCCTGGGACTTTGCCCTTAATAAATATCATAGCTAGGAAAGTACTGTAAAATCTCACTCTACCTGCCACTGAATTTCCAGCTTATCTATTTGCCACCTATGAACCCAGGCTCAACTGGCTAAACAAGCACTCTCACCCTGAGCCCCGACTCCAGCTCATCACGAATTGAGTTTCAACAAGGATGAGTTCATGGCCAAAGTGTTATGTGTACAGCTCCACTTCTTTCATTTGTATTTTAGTAGGGGAGATAGGAAAATATCTTAAGCATTATAAATAAAATCATGGAGAAGCAGAGTTCAAGAGAGAGAAATTAAACGGCATAAGGCTGTCCAGGTTTGTGATTGTGTAGCAGGAGCACTCAGCAGGGGAGCACCCATTTTATAGGAGATCACTCATTACAGAGGAGCACTCACCAGGGGAGCACCCATTTTATAGAGGATCACTCATTTACAGAGGAACAGACATTTACAAAGGAACATCCATTTACAGAGGATTACCACTTTACAGAGGAGCATCCATGTACAGAGGAGCACGTATTTCCCGAGGATCAGTCATCAGAGGAGCACCAATAAAGGCATGACTTTGGGTAGCTGAAGGGCTAGCTCCTTGGGAGGAAAAAGGAGGCATGTGGATTTGCATGCGAGATGAGAAGATTACAACTGACCATACATGGAGGGTGGCAGCTCCTATGGCTGTTCCTGTCCCCTTTGTTCATAGTAAGAAGGCAGGTCATGAGACAGAAGAGCCCAGAAGAGAAGGTGCTCAATGAAACAGGCACAGAAAATAGACTATTATTTGCTGTGAGAGGATAATACTGCCCAGTACGAGAATATTTACTAGGCAGTGCTAAGAGCCCATTAGGAGAAGACAGACTGGTCCCAGAATTACTTTCAGTCTGCACACCTTTACGTATAGATTTGCATGTCTAGCTTGTTTGTCTTCATTACAGTGTTACTTGATTTCTTATGGCAAATCCCTCCTCTCTCTCTCTCTCTCTCTCTCTCTCTCTCCCTCCCTCTCTCTCTCTCTCTCTCTCTCTCTCTCTCTCTGTGTGTGTGTGTGTGTGTGTGTGTGTGTGTGTGTGTTGTGTGTGTGTTATACAGGGTGTGGACTTCTCATTTCCGGAGTATGTGTTCAGAATTCATATGTCACTAAAGGGAAGGATTTTATTTTTTAAAAGCGGCTGAGCGCAGAACCAGTTTCTCATTAATTGGTTCAGAGCGCCACCTGCTGGAAGCCTTGCTAGTGTTGACTCTTCCAAGCAAAATCGAAAATCTATATAGTCTTGGAAAAGTCAATGTTCTTGCCTACAGCATTTTCTTGTATGAATTCTGACTTTCAGTTTTTTTCAGATATTCGCTTACTGATTTGTATTTGTGGATCAAAGCAGTCACATTAAATGTTTTCTGCCTTGATCTCGGTCTTTTAGGCAAATACTGTATCTTGTTTAAATGCGTTGGTTGCCTATAAACCTCATTTGTGCTTTGTAAAAGAAAGAATATAAAGCCATCATTTTCTGAAATGGAGAGTACAAAATGGTATTAATGGCTAAACATTTATAAACCACAGATAATGCAGAATCTACCCTTGTAACTATCAAGAGACGTCATTTAGCAATTTCTAGAATTTATATATGTTTTTGACTACCTGTTTCTACCCCAAATTCATCCCCTCTACACACACTAAATGTACATTTCTTCATCTTTTGTCCAAATTGATCCTTCAATGAACTATCTTGCTATATATATTTTTATTTTATTTTAATGAGACAGACTTTTCTACGTATGTCTTGCTTTGAACTCACGGGAATCCTCCTACCTTAGTCTTCTGATTGCTGGGATTATAGCCATGTGACATTATACCTGGCTTATAATTTTTAAAATATTTTATCTCAGGTTTTTTAATTAATACAGTTTTTAATTTTTGAAATTAAAATATAATTACATCACTTCCCCTTCCCTTTCTTCCCTCTACCCCTTCTCAAGAACTCCCTCACTTTGTCTTTCAAATTTATGGTTTGTTTTCCTTTAATACATATTATATTAACAGATGTATTTTATTGTTTAAAATATATTATAAATATAAAATAATCCTTCTCCATACTACATAATGTTAGTGTTAGTTATTTGTATATAGCTTCAGGACTGACCACTTGGTATTGAATAACCAGAGGTGTTCCCTAAGGAGGACTATTTCTCCCACTCAGAATTCCTGAGTTGCCTGACTTTGTCTAGAATGGAAGCCTCATTGTGGGAGAGGAGGCACAAAGACTGCAAGAGGCAGAGGTGTGGGGAGTTTGCTGTGAGACGGTGTCTCCTAGAAATGTCAGGGAAGACACACCCATAGTTTGTCTCGTCAGCATGGCTGCCTAAACAAGTCCCGATCTAGGATACCAATAGACATTCTAACACGGAAGGCAGAAATCTCATGAGGCACCCACCCTGGAAGATAGTCTATGTTAATCTGAGAACACTGTAAAAAATCTTTCTCTCATGCCTTCAGGCCATGATATTGAAGTGTTTTAATTTGTAGGTTTTCATGAAGTGATTCATCCCTTCATTTTTTTCCAACCTATGAGAGATCAGAGCTAACTTACTCTAATTACTTTTCTCTCCTGTAGTTCAGTCAATAACTCTTAATAATGGTCACTTTAAATATACAAATTCAGGCAGATACATGCAGGATTTAGAGAAACGCCAGTATAAAATATCCTAGATCATCCCATAAGGGAAAAGAGGGATTATTCATTTACTTAACCAGTGTTTGTGAGATGCCTGAGCTGGGTCGGAGTGTCTGCGAGGCACTAGGGAGAGGTCATGACACAAGCATGATCTTGTACCACACTAGCAATGTAGTATGGGAGACAGGTATCATTCAGTCATTCCAGCTCATGATGATGGTGGGATGATGGGGAAGCTCAGCCAATCACATTTGGCTAGGGTGTGGCCGCCTGGGGCCAGGAAAGAAAGACCTGTACTCCCTCTCTTCGCTGCACGTGGTGTTCGCTAGACCCCGGTCATGTGAGTTTCCCCGTTTTCCAATTATTAAACTAGATCTATTGTATTGAGCTTGTCTGGTTAATTCTAGCTTACCGGTCGACTACGCCCATCAGTGAGAACTTTCCAGAAGGAGTGACAGAAAGGTTAGAACAAAGACGTGGGAGGCAGGTGATGCTGAAACCTGATAGCCAGATGCAGGGGCAGGGACTGCTAAGTTTTTCAACGAGTTTGTTTTAAAACTCAGGGCAAATACCAATGATCAAAAATTGTGTGTGTGTGTGTGTGTGTGTGTCTGTCTGTCTGTCTGTCTGTCCATGCTTCTCTCTGTTTGCCCTTCTGACTGTCTTGTCTTTCCTTTTGTCTGTCTGCCTGCCTGTCTCTCTGTCTAACTCCGTGTCTCTCTGTGTGTACATTCACATTTATGTGCTGTTGCAGGGGTGACTCAGGTTTATAGTTTAGGAAGATTGTTCAGGCTGGACTGTGGAGAATGGCTGAAAGGAAGCCAGACTGAGGATCAATGTCAAGGTGTGTGTTATCTGATATGGAGTTGGGCAGGACAGAGGGAGAAAAGTGTGGCTGAGAGGCATTTCAGATGCTGAAGAGAAATGACTTTGTTGAAAAAGACTACAAGAGAAAGGATGTGTGTGGCATGATTCCTAGCATCCTGCCTTGAGCAGGCGGGAAGCAAGGGATACTGGGAGGAGTGGGGGCTTCTCGGGGTGTCCAGTGAAGAAGGCTACTGTGGACACGCTGAATCTGAGGTGTCTAAGAAGGACAAGTAGATACACCAGGAAATCAATCGGGTAAATGATTCTGGAACTCTAAAGAGAAACCTAGGCCAGAGATACTGGCAGGAACAGACAATTTGCTGATAGCAGACTGATGTTTTAGGAGTGTTCAAATGAATGTGGAATGAGGAAGGAAGACTATCTTAGAAGGAGACCTAGGAACTCCTCAGTTTAAAAACTGTTTCACATAGACGTCAAGATATGAGATTGACTGGAGATACTGGAGGCAAAGGCAGAAGGGCTGGAACCAGAGCTGGAGAATCAAAGCTGTTCTGGTCCGGCAAGAGGGCTCCTCCAGAGGAGAGGTAGCTGGAGGCCTGGAAGAAGAGGAGCAATGTGAGAGGGACCAGATCTGTAATTTAGGAAATGGGGAATTGAGAACTGGAAGGATGGTTTTTTTTTTTTTTTCTGGTAGGAGGAGTTTCCCTTTCTCTTTTGGGACAGAAGCAGGAAGCAGAAGTTGAATCCCTGCTTGTAGATTAACTGATACATAAGTGGGCTCCCTATTGAAGGTCTTCTGTTGCCCTCCCGAACAAGGGTAAAGTCACCAGCCGAGAATGCTCCCAACTGGATGGCATTTTCTTCATTCCGGGGCAGTCAACACTTGTCTTCCCTGTGAGTTTCTCTTCCAACTCTCCTCCTGTTGAGCGTGCGGAGATTTCTACTCAGCTGTGTCTTTTCCTGTCTGAAAGTGTTTTGTTGTAGAAGTCAATAGTTTTTTTTTGCTAAGATTCAATATAGTGCCATGCCTACCTATCTCTCTATGTATTTATCTAAGAGCGTTTGACTCTGTAAGGTGAGAAAAACTAGTAGGTTTGGGGTTTATAAAAAGACTTTTTTTTTTTTTTTTTTTTGAGACGGGGTTTCTCTGTGTAGCCTTGGCTGTCCTGGAACTTGCTCTGTAGACCAGACTGACCTCAAACTCACAGAGATCTGCTTGCTTCTGCTTTCTACAGAAAGACTTTTAAGTGGCTTTGGGAAGACACACACGAGCTAGAGAGGCGGGTTTGGAAAGCAACCTAGAAAGTGGCAGGGTAGAAATCACTACCGGGAAAGCTTACATTTTGCGGCGCCCTTTGATGTATAGTGCTCATTTCCATGTTCCAAAATCGTTTCATAAAATTTACGTTTCTCATTGTCTTGGTCCATTCAGGCTCCCATAATGGAATACTGTGTGCTGAGCGGCTTATGGAGTGCAGAATTTTATTTCTCGTCGTCCTGGAGGCTGGGAAGTTTCAAGTCAGTGATTCAGTGTCTGGTGGAGTCTTGCTCTCCGGCATCTTGCTGGGTCTTCAGATAGTGAAAGGAGGGCAAGTCCCTTGTGCCTTCTTCTTATGTACTCTGAGCCCATTTGGGATCCTGGGAGTAGCAGACTTCCTGAGTCATAGGCTACACTGTTCATCTCCACAGAATTATGCCTTGTTCCTTTAAAGCTAGCCCATCAATTTTATATTTTCATTACTGAAAATACCATAAAGTTTTCCTCCCAAAGGGATATCAACATATGAATTTCGGGAAGACATACACATTCAGAGTGTAGCTGCTGGGGCTGATGCTGGCGGTATCACTTGACTCTTATTGCAGAGAAAGAGCAGGGACAACCCAAGGGACCACACACGTATTTATGTTACATTTATTTTTAAATTGTGAAACTAAATATTCATAGACAGGCTGGCAAGATTGCTCGGTGAGTCAAAAGCCTTGCACTCAAGTGTGATGAACTGTGCTCACACCTCGAATCCTGTGCTGAGCGGAGCGACCTGACGCCTGGAAGTTGTTCTTTAGCCACCCACCACCCATGTACCGCGGCATCTGTGCACCCATTCTTGTTCACAACCTACATACACGACAATACTAGAGCTTAATTAATGTATCCATAGACTCAAGTGTGTGGAGGCATAAGAGTGGCTTAAAAGTACAATTACAGCCGTGAACGTTTACAATCCTGCCAATCATCTTCAAATGAGACGATTTCCAGGTCTTACGAAAGTCTTTTGAGATAAATGCTCTCATTTTATCCCTGCCTTGGTCTTCAAGGTCACCGGCCATTGTCTTAGCTTTCCTTATAGTTTTAACCTGTATCCAGCTATCCCTAAATTATGTGTGGCTTCATCTTACTTGTTAATTCTGTGCGAAAGGAAACTTATTCTGCTGTGAGGTTCTTTGTCCCTTTCACGATTACATTTTTTGGTATTTATTTTTGTTTTTATATATCCCAGCCTCAGTTTCCCCTCACCCCTCTCCTCCCAGTCCCTTCCCCACCTCCCCTCTTTCAGACATCATCCTCCACTCCTCTTCTTTTCTTGAGAAAAGGTCAGGCCTCCCATGTATATCAACCAGTTACTATATATCAAGTTGCAGTGAGACAAGGCACTCCCTCTTCTATTAAGGCTGAACTAGGCAACCTGGTAAGAGGAAAGGGTCCCAAAAGCAGGCAGCAGAGTTAGAGGCAGTGCCTGCTCCCACTGTTAGGAGTTCCACAAGAAGCCCAAGCTTCATAACTGTAGCGTACATGCAGAGGGCCTAGGTCGGTCCCATGCAAATCCCTGGTTATCGGTTCGGTCTCTGTGAGCCCCTGTGAGCACAGGTTAGTTGATTCCATGGTGTTTCTTGTGGTGTTCCCTATCACATTTTTTTTTGAGATTTATTCATGTTCTTGGGCGCCCGTCAGTTTCAGTTCATTGGTGCATAATATTCTGTTACAAACATGCCACAGTTTATGAACAAATTCCTTCTAAAGATTTATATCATTTTTAAATTTTGTGTGCACTTGTGTGTGGGTGTGTGTGCCAAATTCTACAGGCAGTTGTGAGTCATCAATACAGGTACTAGGAACTGAATTTAGGTCTTTTGCTTTAGCAGTATGTGCTCTTCGCTGTGAAACTATGTCTTCAGCTCCCACATTAATGCCTTCTGCTCGGGATCAATAAATCATTAGTTTCCAGGTGGTTGTTGTTGTTTCATTATAAGTAATTATTCCTGGAATTTAATTTTATCTCCTAAATTAGGTTATTTCAGATTATAAACAGTCCGAACCCTGAGTATAGTATGTTTGACAAATCATGGGTTGTGTTCCTGCTCAGCTCCCTCGGGGACTCCTTATTGCCTTTCAAAGTGAGTCTGCCAACTTTAGGTTCTATCCTCATTACTGACAAAATACTAGGGACTTTGCCATGCTCAGGCAGAGTGCTCACCTGGTAACCTCCCAAAGGGCTGGCCGCAGTGCAGGAAAAGAATGGAGACTCCCAGGCTTGAGTGATTTGGGCATATATTTTCCACTTGTTTGCTTTCCCTGACACCCCTTTTCCGACTGGAAATCACCGGTAATATTTCTTACTACTTGAATATGTTCAGAAAGATTCAAGAAAAATGATTTTTTTTAAAAAAAAGAAAATCAGTTTCAAAGGCAGAAGTAGCAAAGCAATGGATGCTTCTAAGCTTTGAGGGGTTCTAGTATTCATGGAACAGTAGAGGTAAGGGAATTAATTTGCCAAGCTTTTGCTCAGAATTCCTAGCCCCAAGTTTGAAATGCTTGATCGCCTGGAATCGTCTAGTTTGCGTAGGACTGATTGAGACAACCACCTGTTTTCTTTTCTCTCTTTTTTCCCCCGAGTCTAAACAGATATGGACATATGGCAAGACTTTCCCCCACTTCTTGAAGCAGGAACACCCAGTCCCTCTGTCTTCTGTCTGTCCTCCCTCCGTCTAGAGGTCAGCTAGAGGTGAGGGATTCTCAGTAGAAAGAGTCTCCAGTCCTCCCAAGACCCTGGGAAGCTGTCCCAATGGTAGCGATGAGCAAGCTGAGGCTCAGAGAGCAAGTTACTGCAAATTAAAGAGCTTCTAGGATGCTGATCTATCTGGTGCCATCTGTGTTTGCTCCCTTTATCTCTCCCAGACTGTCTATTCTTGTTTTGTCATTTGTAACCATGGGACCATGAATAAATGTTTCATCCTATCTAAGCTTTACATTAGAAAACAATAGTAAACATTTATTAAGCAATAAAAATAGCGATGTGGACTTCTTCCATTCTGATAGGAAGAATGTTTTGGGCTCGCAAGGATCTTTTCCCTTGACACTATAATTGTTATTGTTTCTATATTTCTCTCCTAAATCTACTCTCTCTGGTTGAGTGTTAGTTTCGCTTACTATATGAGCAGTGTGTGCCTGCAGTTTGGTAGGTACTGGCTATAAAGCTTACTCAGGTGTGTTGTCTTTCATTTTCCCTTCATCCTGTTTTGCTGGCACACAGCATATTTATACCCATCACGGTCAGGGTTTTTAGTGGAATCTTTCACAGGATGTGCTATTACCAGCTCACAACATACTTGGGCTCTGCAGTCCCTCTGGGAGAAATAGGCAGACTTGGCTGTACAACCTGCATGCCAATGCCCTGTTCCCCCGGGGGCCCGCTGTCACTGCTTCCCAGGCTCCTTACTTCTCCGGTCACACCTCACACTGCTAACAGGGGATTCACAAACAGAAAGGAGGCATTGTTCAAATACAAGAGAATCAGCCGGGCGTGGTACCTTATGTCTGTGATCCCAGCACTCAGAAGGCTACAAGAGGATCACCATGATTTCAAGGTGAATCTTGGTTATTATATAGAAAGATATTGTTTCAAATATAACATATGTGTATATGTGTGTGGGGGGAGGGTGTAGGTATGTGTATGTGTATGTATGTGTGTACCAGTTTCTAATACAATGTGGACTCATGTTACTGCATATTTGAGAGTCAAAGCCTGGGATCTGGCCAGGCCAACAAATGAGGCTCAGCCATCTTTCCTAACATTCCAGTTAAAGACACAAGTAATTGTGGAAACTAGAAAAAGGAGATTTATTCAGCAAGACTATCATGGGGAACTAAACAGTAGAAGCCCTGTAACTTCCAAGTCTGTCTTTACAATCCTGAGATGAGGTTCAGGTTTAAATAGAGAACAAGAGATATAGAAAGCTAAGTGGTCCTAGTCAAAGGGTGGTCCTGTCCATCACTTACTGTCCATCATTGTCTAATCCCTAATCTGTCCTACAGGGTGGTTCATATAGCTGTCTGATCATCACAGTGTCTTCTTTTGGAATAGTGTCCCTCAGTTCCGAGGTGGGGGCACTCACCTTTAATCCCAGCACTCATGAGGCAGAGACAGGTAGGTCTCTGTGAGTACAAGGTTAGCCTTGTCTACAGAGTGAGTTCCTAGAGAGCCAGGGTTACACACAGAAATCTGTCTTGAAAAACAAAACTACTAACAATAAATAACTAGAATAGAATTGATGTAGGATTCCCCTCTGTATACCATTGGTTAATAAAGAAACTGCTTTGAGCTTTTGGGAGGGACGGAGCAGAGCTAGGTGAGGAAGACTGGACTGAATTCTGGGAGAAAGAAGGGCGGAGTCAGAGGAGAAGTCATGGAGCTGCTGGAGACAGATCCTGAGAACTTCAGCTAGTAAGGCACAGCCTTGTGACGATACACAGATTAATAGAAATGGGTTAAATTAATATGTAAGAGCTAGCCAATAAGAAGCAAGAACTAATGGGCCAAGCAGTGATTTAAATAATACAGTTTCTGTGTAATTATTTCGGGGCTGAGCAGCTGGGAACCAATGAGAGGCTGTATTACTACATAGAATAGCATCTCTCCTGGCAGGACAATTGCACCAGGAGGATCCATTTTCTCCATCTGGGACAACTTCTGGGGCAGACATTTTTCAGACTTCTTTTCCTACCTGCACTTGCTGCTGTCTCCCACTTACCCTACCTGGGTGTTATGTCTTCCTCTCTCCATGAGCACTGGGAAGAGAGAGGGGCAGGATTTCCAGGAGAAAAATGAAGTAGGAATGTGAAGATGGTGGTGTCAGGAGTTGCTCTCTGTGACCCCGGATACTCCACATGTACGACATGTGCGTGTGTGCATGATCCCGCACAAGTGCACGTACAGAGACAGACACATACACAGACACACAGACACAAGGGGTGTGGAGCAAAGGAGGACATGAGCAAGTTCTCAGACGCTTTCGTCACTTCATGTCACATGGGTCATCACAAGCCTTAGGGTTTGGTTTCCGTTTGTGACTTGTCACCCTGGAATCCTAGACTGTCTACTTTAGCAGACCTGGGAGAAAGTTTGAAGGAATGAAGACTGTGGAAGCCAGCAACAGAAGGATTGAAAGGAGGAGGGTTATGTACACTCAAGGAGACAGTTCT
Source organism: Microtus oregoni (assembly GCF_018167655.1). NCBI lineage: Eukaryota > Metazoa > Chordata > Mammalia > Rodentia > Cricetidae > Microtus > Microtus oregoni. Next base: position 1,713,650 of record NW_024544552.1, on the reverse strand, counting down.
GGCAAATTCTTCCCTTAAAGGCATTCTGCTCTCTTCTTCCTCTGTCTACTGACATTCTTTGATTTGATTTCTCAGTTCTTTTAAAGATGTGAAAACCATTTTCAGCTTGGGTCCTTAAAGAGCTAGGCCATGGGCTGGATCCCCTAAGAAATAGGCCACAGGCTGGATTTAGCTTATGGTTAGCCAACTCTATTTCCATAATCTCATTCTCACTTTTAGAATAACAAAATTTCATAGAGAAAAACTTTAAAGTATTTAATTTGAAGGCTTCAATAATTTGGGAATTTCTAGAAGGCAACATGAGCTAGGGTAAAGAGAAAAGGTCAGAGATCATTTTAAAAAGGTTGAAAGGACCCTTCGTACTGAGAGGGAACAATAGGAACGGTTCTGAACAAAGATTAGAACTTGGTAAAACAGAATAATGAAGTCAAATTGTCCCCTAAGCAGATTTAGTGGCTTTTATATACAGGCCTTGCCTTGCAAGTTTCAGGGAGTTATTTTCAACCTGTAGCTTATGATGAATCAGCTCATAAGCACAGGACATGCATGTTGCAGACCTTGATCTGAATCCCTGCTGCCTTCAAATACAGCAACAAAATGCTTGTTCCGTTTTTATAGTTAAAGAAAGGGAGGAAGGGTGAGGTACCAGCATTTCAAATTGGCGAGGGTGGGAGGGAAGAGCTGTGGCAAGCACACACAATCATATAAGCCGTGTAGCTTTAGTCAAACTTGGGTTTTTTTTTTTTTTTTTTTTTTTTTTTTTTTTTAGATGAATGACCATCAGAAAATACATGAGGTCCAAAACGGATAAAACCTGAACATGGACATTGCAAGAAGAAAAGTAAGAAAAGAATCTCAAGTCTAAACCAGGTTGGAGAACAGATGATAGACTTTTTTTTTTCTTGAAGATATTTGAAAACCAGCAGCTTTAAAAAATATCTTTGAAAATGGCAGCTATCAGAAAGAATGGCTAAATTTTTCCATAAGTGTGAGGACACTGAGTTAGCAATCAGTGCCTTGGCTGCAGCCTTCAGCCTTCTGGCACCAGGAAAATGTCTAGTTTGTTCAAGTCACGGTTTTCTCATCAGGAAAATGAGGACAATGTGCTTTTATTTTAATTTTTTTTGGTTTCATGATTGCAGCTTTACTTGTAAGGCAATTTTTAAAGGGCTATAAACGATTAAGTGGTGGCAGACTTTATTCCCTTGGTGGGGTGACTTTGCTGGTGCCCACACGGCCACCTGTGTGCTGCGGTTTAATGGGGCTTTCCAAGTGCAAGTTGCCTACCAAAAGTGGACTTTAACAATGTGACTAAATCACTTTCATGAGGCTCAAGGTTCTTATAGTCTTCAGGTGAATTAAAGACTTAGAAGGTGCAAACGTTATTAAAAACAAGGCTCTGATCACAGCTGTTGCCTAGCTGGCCAATGAGGAATTCCTGGGAGAATGTAGCAAAACCGCCATTACATTCAGGGGCCCATGGACCTGGTAGTCACCAGGAAAGCACTAAAATCCTGTCCACAGCTTCATAATTCTAATTCAGGCTATGATATACTGTATAGGTCTAACGGTTTTGAGAGAAGACAGCCTGTGGGATTTTAATATTTTAAAATTCCTTCCCAGTATTTCCCCTTCCCCCTAAACAAGTGACTTTCAGGATTGTGTCCTGACCAAATCTTTTAGAGCATTTCTTGGGTAGACAGCTAATAATGCACCAATAAGTCACACCCCTCTTCCAGGGATTACTTCCTCTAGTCCCCTTGGCAGTAGTTGAAACCGGATGCTACCAGCATGGGGGAATGAGATGTGTGGCTTTTTATAAGGTAAGCACATTAAAAAGCAAACTTGAGATGTGGCTTTTCCCTTACCTGTTTTCTTGTTAGCTCCTCCGGTTATCAGTGTCAAGGACAATTTCCCCAAAGGAGTTTTGAAGACAAAACAGGCACATGAGTGCAGGAAACTGAGTCACAGTTTAGATCTGAACCAACAGATCCAAAGCACTAACCTCTGATGAGAATGTGCTCCAAAGCTCAGTGTGTGGTGTGGGAGGGTGGGGTTGGGTTCTGGGTGCTTTCTGGAATAGTATTAAGTGTCTGAGGTTAGCAGAGTTCTTCCTGAGTGACAGTTCCACGTGTCTACGATCTTCTTGTGCTTTCCTTGCATTCTAACCTTGATCTTTACCTCCTCTCCCTGCATTCCTTCTATTCTCCTTCAAGTCACATCTTTAAGTGGATCGTAAAATGAATAGAGAGCAAAGAGAATAGAGGAAAGGGGGCACTTTATTAATTCATTCTTCCTGCCTAATTTGGCTGCAGGCGAGTGGCTCATTTCTGGTAGGACTCCAACACAGGTGTTTGCAGGCACTTGGCTGCAGCTCCTGGGCTGGATGTGGAAAAGGTATAATTGTGGAGGCCCTAAGTTTTAATGACATGGTTTTAAATTGAGAGCCAAGAAGAAGCGAGCTTTCACACTACCTTCCTTCCATGAAATTGGTTTCCTTTCCATTCCTTGCTTTGCCTTTGGCAGACTGCCCTTGGCATGTGGGAGCTGTTAGTGGAACACCCTGCAGTCATTACCTGGTTTGTAAACTTGGCACAGAAGGCCCGGAGAGTCGTTTCTGCCTAAGTCCAAGCTGTGTGCCTCAATTCCAGGTTCAAGTGTTAAGCTAGGAGGAAAAACCGAGAGCCTTGGTGTTGTGGGGGTGGGAGATGGGGTGTCTGTAAAGTCATATATAAAAAGTAAGCAAACAAACGAATGAAAATAATGACAAAAAATTAAGCGATTGCAAAATTGCACCAAACTGATGTGAGTTCTCTCACTTTCCCATTTCTTTAGAATTTATTCATCATGGGATCATATAGAGTTTGCACCTAGATCAGGTGCCACTGCGTGTTATCTAAACACAGTATTGGAAAAGACTATAGTTTCTAAATAAGAATGTACTCCACAGTTGTTTTGGGGTTATGTGGCTCCTCCGCAATTGGAAGAACCAGGGACTCTCTCTGTACTGTCTGTCAGTCACTGCTTAGAATCTCACATGCCTAGAAGAATCCCGTAGCTCTCTATGGACAAATCACCCACCTTCGGAAGGACGCCACTTCTACGATGAGCCCAATTCAGGCTGAAAACTCTTTGGGCTTGAATCTCCATGACTTGCTGTCTCTAAGACTTTGAGTACAGGACCCCTCTGCCTCATTGTTGGTGATCATGGGACCCATCGTTATGGTTGCCACGTAAGCGAATGGAGAGAAGCAAATGCATAGTCCAACATTCAGGAGCAGGGCAGCTGTTTCTAACAGCACTTTAACTTTTAGTTTTGTGAGCTTCCGCTGCACTAATCTGCATAACAGCATACCAGCTTACTGTTCCACAAGCAATAAGAAAAGTTCCCCTTTCTCTGCCTCTTGGCTGGCATTTGTTGTTTTCTTGATGTTAGTCATCCTCACTGGGGTGAGATGGATTCTCAGAATAGTTTATTTAGGTTTGCATTTTCTTAGTGGTTAAGTTTCACATCCTTATTATTGCTGTGCTTTTTACAACAGCTAAGAAAGGAATCAGCCTAAATGTCCATTACTGGATGAAATGCTAAAAAAAAAATGTAGTACAGACACTCATGAGACTATATGTCACTCTAAAGAAAAACTGCATTCAGGGCATTTTTGGAAAGGTGGATTGAACTGGAAAGCATTGTGTTAAGGTAAATAAGCAGACTCACAAATACTACACAGCTTTTCTCTCCTGTTTGCATACAAGTATGTGGGAGTGCTGGGGAGATCATGGAAGTAGAAGGGAGACTATGGGAGGGAAAGAAGTGACGTCATTAAGGGATGGAAGTGCAAAGGGGTGATATAAAGCGTGTAATATGAAAGCCGAAGAGGAGGTATTGGGAGAAAGAAGGGGGTGGCAGGGAAAAGGGGCGAAGAGAGACACTCAATAAGAAGAAAGTGTGTATAAAACGGTCATGACAATAGCCAGGACTTTGTAGAGTAACTTAAAAATCTAACCAAAATAAAGAAGCAAATCATTAGCCAATGACAGCCTGGATAGAATCCATTGTCACTAGTGTTTTCTGATGTCGGGACAGATAAGAAACACAGATGATCATGCCATCGGGCACTGATTTATGGTCCTGATGTGGGTCCCTACCTTCTCTGAGCATCCTCACAACATTTTGATGCCCATGGCCAACATTTCCCTAACTATAATCAGAGCCAGACTCCAGTCAGGAAGTATTGCTCTTTCCCTTTATCTTCTTTCTCTGGATTTTTCTACAGTTCTTGAAGCCATCCCCTACCCCCACTACAGCAACACTTCACATATTGATCTAGTCTTTCAATTTGGTTCGGGAATTAGAATGGAGAGAATATCGTCTGGTTGACATGGAGACACTAACATAACTGGTCTTTTTCCTGTCACCTCTATTCTGTGGTAGGTGAAAACAGGTGAGTTGGGAGTAAAGAAAATAGTGGGGGGGGGCAAGGTGGGCACAATGGTGATGATGGACATGCCCACACTGAAAATTAGTAATTAAATGAAAACAATAACATCTGTCTTGTTTGTTGCTGGATGGGCTATGTTATGGTAACAGCCTCATGGCTGTAGAGGCTGAAAACATGCATGTTTAGTTTTTGCTTGCACTCTGTCTCTGGCAGGTTGGTACATCTTCCTTTAGGGATGCAAAGTGACAGAGATGAATTTAGAACGCGGCTGCTCCCTCTGGCAGTGGCAAGGGAAGAACTAGGGAACATTCATATAATGGTTTGTGCTCCATGAGCTCACACGAGTTATATGGCCATGCCCAAATTTAAGACAATTTTCTCCTCTACCCGTCTTCAAGGGCACAGTCTGCTTCCTCCCTCTACTGGGTCTGTGATTTCCTTTGTCTGGTGCAGTTTAGCTGGACATAAAGACTGCTGGCCCCAAGTTATGCATCTCACGCGTTCAGTTTTCCTTTTGCTTGCCTATTCCCAGTGAAAGGAAAGGGAGAGAAACCCTAAAATTTGCTTCTTCTGTAATCAGTGCTCTGACTGGGGAAATATAAGACGCCTGACCCAGAGCCCAGCAAATCCAGCAAAATCATAGACCTGTACACAAGGAGCCTTTGCTGTTCAAAGAAAATAAGCTTGGTTGGGGTTGTTACAAAAGCAAGCAAACGCTGACTAATACGTGATGTGGGATTCCCCTCTGTAGTCTATGAATACCACTGGTGAATAAAGAACTGTTTTGAGCCTCTAGCAGAGCAGTGAAGAACAGAGCTAGGTAGGGGAAAACTGAACTGAATGCTGGGAAAAAGGAGGAGGAAGAGAGAAACCATGTAGCCCTGATGAACACAGACGCCAGAATTTTACCCAGTAAACCACAGCCACGTGGCGATACACAAATTACTAGATATGGCTTAAAATTAAGATGTAAGAGTTAGCCAATCAGAAGCTAGAGCTAATGGACCAAACAGTGATTTAAATAATATGGTTTCTGTGTGGTTATTTTGGGGCTGAGCAGCCAGGAACCAACATACAGCATCCACCAACAAATACAGCCACCAGAAGAAAACAAAGCAAAACAGAATAATGACAAAAAGCTCAAATGACTAATTCATTGCTTGTTTTTATTCCTTTAAGATTTTAAACATTTTTATAGAGTACAATCCAATACTTCGATACATGCCTTGAGAGTACTTTATTTTAAATGTTTCATCTGTGTTTAATCCAGACCATTTCATGAATATGTAAGTATGAGGTACAGGAAAACAAATGGGGAGTGTGCCAATTTTATAAGGCTGCTGTTCAAGACTTTACAATGCCCCTGTTGTGGACTTGAAAAAGTGGTGTATGGTTTGTACTGTTCTAGTTTAAAATTAACAGAGGATGCAAAACTGCACTGCATGTCGGGGTTGGGGAGACAGCTCAGTACTAGCTGTGCAAGAATAGGCGCTGCACTCAGATCTCTAACCCACAGACGAAATGCTGTCCATGGCAGCACATGTCTCTAGCCCCAGCACTTGGAGCATGGTTATGTGATAAGTAGACCCCAGAAGTTCTCTGTCTAACTAGTCTGGCTGAACCAGCGAACTCCAGGTTCAATGAGAGATGAATTCCTGCATCAAAGAATAAGATGGAGAATAACAAAGATGCCCATCACTGATCTTTGACTTCTACACACACTCCCCCCAAACACAAATGTGCATATATGTATATGTATACAAGCACATGTACACATATACACACCTACATAAATAAAAATAGTTGCAATCTATGAGCCATCACTGGATTGCAATTGTAAAAAGCGAACTGGAAAAGTACTTGTTGCTCAGCCTGGACAATTTGAGTATGTCCTCGGTTTTAGGTGATCTCAGATGGTTTTATATTGTTTTAATATTTCTGGGTATGATGAGGTACTAAATGAGTATCAGAAATTTTTTTTAGTTGAAGAAATATACTGACAGATTATTGCTAAATATTATGGGATCTAACCCAGTTTCTATCATGTAGCAATAAATTTATACAGAGACCTAAGCATCTACATAATACTTGCAAATAAAGAAAGCATTGACATATCTTTTCTCTGTGTATTAGGCATATGAATGTCCACTATTTTGTGCCTTCACATGCAAGTTTAAAGTTTTTCATAGAAAACTAAAATATTGAAAAGAAAATGAAGTAAGACACTGTGTGGAGTGTGGACAGTGCGTCGTTAAAGCAAAAACCTGTGTTCAATTCCCATACTAATCCAGAAGTCTAGCCAGGTGAACATGGTTTCCGTTTGCTGACTTTCCCCTCTTCTGAGTCTGAATGGTGCTTCTGACCTTCTGCCACCTTCATTGCAAAAAGAAGCACCCATTGATTTAGAGAAAGATCAATACTCACTCTCTACTTGACTTGTTGCCCACCTAGAGAAAACATTCCTTATCGGATAAAGTCACTTCTCAATTGTAGAGACAAGCACCTATAATAAATATATTGGTTGAACTTGGCATGTTGTTATTTTTCCTATACTCCTGTATCTTCTGTCTTAAGAGGTGAATGAATTCCTCTTTTTCCCTAAGGTGATTTTCATCCTTGCCCTATCCTTCCTTTTACCTCTTCTTAATGCCTCTGGGACCTCGCTCTGATCTCTGGGCTTTAGTTTTGTTTTAGTTTTTTGTTGACTTTCAGCCTTCAAATTAGCACACATACTGTCTGTCGAAAAAGTACATACACACAGAGACACACACACAGATACACACACACACACAGATACACACACACACCTGCCACCACCAAATAAAAACTGATTCCTTGTTTTACCACCCACTCAGTGGCCAATATGTGCTAAACTACCTCTCTCCTGAGAGCTAGATTTCTGCTAACTACAGGCTCCATTAGCCATTTCCCTGGCATTCATTCATTATTCCCATTCCTTTTGTGAACCCACTCTTACTAAGGTCAGAAAAAGCAACTTGATAGTCAGATCCAGTGTTCCATTTGTTTTGTTCACCTATCTCTTTCTCTTCTGCTTCTTTTAAAAGACACCTCCAGGACATCTGGTGGTGGAGAGAATAAGAATGTCCACCACAGGCTCGTATATCCCAATGCTTAGCCGTTAGGGAGTGGAGCTGTTTGAGAAGGATTAGGAGGCCTTGTTGGAGGAAGTAGGTCACTGGGGGTGGGGTTTGAGGTTTCAAAAGTCTAACCCAGACCCAGGGCTCTCTCTTCCTGTTGCTTACAGATCTGGATATAGAACTCTCAGTTACTTCTCCAGAACCATGTCTGCCTGCATGCGACCATGCTCCCAGCCATGGTGATAATGGACTGGATCTCTGAAACTGTAAGCCAGCTCCAATTAAGTGCTTTGTTTTATATGAGTTGTCATGGTTGTCGTGTCTCTTTGCACCAACAGAACACTGATGAAGGCATTTCCCAGCCCCTCCCATATTTTAACATTTTCACCTGGTAACTTCCAGAGACAGTCTCAGTCTTGCTACTGTTTGTGGCTGCTGAAAATGTAGAAATACAGGTCTTTTAAAACAGAATTGGTCACTTTATTGGCTTTCCTGGATCTTTTACTGCCAGTCATAAAGCTGTAGTAGTTCTATTAATATAGTTCTATTAATATAGTTTTTTTCTGGCAGTGTCAGTTTTCTTCCTTCATTTTCAACCCTTTGTGTGATATGGTTTTCTGTTTTTTCTATATTATTGTCTGATGACATTATCAACCTAGTTCCTACCCTGGCCACCCACTTGGGATGTTTCCTTAGCTTTTACTTAAATTCCTTCCATTCTCTTATTTAATTGAATTTTTCATGCATTCCAAGATCCTCAGTAGATGTTTGAAATCACACACAACCCAGAATTGTGTTTTTTCCCTATTCCTACAACCAATGATGTAAAGTTTAATTAATGAACCTGGTGTAATAAGAGATTACCAACAACCACTAATCATAAAGTAGAATAATGAGAACAATATAATTAACAATAACATAAGACAACTGTCTGGTCCAGAGAATGAGCTGTGATAAACATATTTTCAGTTTTGAATGAGTGAGTTTATTAAGTATATAGCAAGTCAAAATAAAATGAAATAAAAAAAAACAATACTCACTTGAAGTTTTCAATAGAGAGAGTCCTGGGCAGAGCAGAACTTGCGTGAGGTTTCCAAATAAAACAACAAATAGCAACTGTTAGAGAAAACATTATCAAACTGGAAGTTTACAACACCCAGCAGAAATCAAGCCAGGAAGTTAAGGCAGTTAGCTTTCTCTCCAGGGCTTCTCTTTCATACTGTAGGCCCTTATATGTCATGGATAAAAATCTGTTGAAAATACTTGACCTAGTTGCTTTTAAAAACACAATCTTTTATTCTTGGACTGTTTTGTCCTCCCTGTCAGTGAGTTGCGGGTGGGGAGATTAGACACCCCCAGAGAAGAACACGCTGGGGTCCGAAGTGGCAGAAGAGCAAGCCCACTTCCAGAGCCAGCTTCTCAGTGAGCTCAAACAGTGCATGCCGCCTTGCAGATGGAGTGTACACGACAGTCACTAAGACAGTGTTGGCATAAAATCTGATGCAAGTGCAGTCTCTCTATCAAGACTTCTGATTATGCAGAACCCACCCTTTTTCTGGTGCTGCTGTTGAATTCACAGACAACCAAGTACCAGTGAGACGGCAGGCAGTGTGCGCTGGCTTGGTTTTGTCTCTTAAATTATAGCACGGATTCTAATTGGTCTTATCAATAAAAACCCAGAGTCAGATAGTAGGGGGTGAAAGCTGAAAGATCAGAGAAGTAAAGAAGCCAGTCACTAGAGACCTTTCGCCTCTACCAAATCCTCAGACCAAAGTGGGCAAGATCCTGTCTCCACAAATCCTCAGACTGAAGGCCCTGAACTTGTGTTTCCTCCCACCTTACATTCCTCTCTCAGTTCAGCCATATCTCTTCCTGCCTTTACCTTGCTAGTGGTGGGATTAAAGGTGTGAGCCCTGACTGCCTGAGTGTTTCTCTTTTAGACTGTATCAACCTCGCGTAGTTGAGGGTGGTCTTGAATTTACAGAGATTCTGTTCTTCCTGAGTGCTGGGATTAAGGGTGTGTGCCACCACTGCTTGGCCTCTGGCTAACTGGTGGCTAGCTCCACATTCAGATCTTCAGGCAAGCTTTATTTGTTAAAACACCAACAAAATATCACATTACACTGTGAACTGCCTAGCAAGAAAAGAAATAAGAACAAGAGGTTTTGACTTTCATGAAGTTCCCTGTATCTAAAACATCTCTTACAGAGATCTCATGTCAGTAGGAGCAATGCTGCGGAAGTTTTTTGGAGAAAGGAAACTGAAAATAAGCGGTTTGGGTGGAACCTCAAAAGTGTCATAATTAGTATGCCGCCTGTCGGCGGGGCTCGGGACCCAGCTACACAGCCAAGGCTAGCCAAGTTTCTAGGCAAGAGGAGCCAGTCCCACTTTCCACTCTCTGTCTTTCAGCACCTGCTTTGCATGGCCTACCACTAAGAGTGAAAAGCATTGTGAGGCGGATCTTTTAAACTACCAGCACACACACTAAGCCCTGAATTGAAAGTTTAGGCTGCTATGGAGAGGGAATCCAGTGAGGGAAGCTGGTCCGAACTTTGCTCGAAAAAAAATCTTAGGACTGAATTTTTGCTAATCAGCAAATGAAGAGGAAATGGGAGTGGTAAGTTTCTGGGGTTGGGAAGAAGGATTAGTATTGACTATATTCCAGAAAAGAATAAAGCCGCAGGAAGCCTGGCTCTAAACCTTCACTTGACTGAAGAACAGAAGTTATCCTTTATTTCACCACAACTGAGATCTTAACAAAAGAAAACGCATTTGGCTGTAGCAGGAAGTAGAATACTTTGTTCAGAGTGTTGACCCAGACTGAGTCTAAAAGGAGCTCTGATTTTCTGGGTGTTTCGGAGGTCTCTTACTGACATGAATGTATATTTAGAAGAGAGCTTTTGTTTTCTAACTGAAGGAGAAAGAAACATAGGAATAGCTCTCCAGTTATTCCTAGATAAAAGATAAGAACAATGACGTGACAGAGTACCTACGAGGTAACATTGGCTTGAAAGCGACAGAGCACCAAACTCTAAGTAACAGATAATATATTATTCCACAATCTCAGATGTTCAAGTGGCATGGCATTTATTATCTTTTAAATTATGTATGCTTTTAAGTCTCTATTTCTTTTAGTTTATTAGGTATTAGAAAAATTATTTTAGTCCACTTAAAATTGGATCCCACATTTCCCTTTCCACAGTAAAATTCCTAGAATCTAGGAGAGAGATGACTCATAATAACTGGATATATATATATGCCTGCTGGTGGCTCAGGAAGTTTCTGGGATTTTCAGGAGGTGGAACTTACTTACTGAAGAAATCTTATTGGAGGAAGTGTGTCACTGGGGGCCAGCTGTGAGAGGTCATAGGCTCCTCACATCTTCCTCTGTTTCCTGTGTGAGCAAGAATTGAAGTAGGCCAGCTTCCCGCCTGCCTTGTGAAGTTAGTCATGCCTTCTCTGTGGGCTGCTATGTCTTCCCTGTGGTGATGAAATCCACCCTCCTGGAACTGTAAGTAAAAATTAACCCGCTCCTCCCCTAAGTTGCTTTTGGTCATTACATTTTATTGCAATAGAAAAGAAACACTTCACTGATAACCTTTGTAGACTTATTGAAATGTAATAACTATTTCTAAGTATTTATCAGGACATAGTTAATTATGGTGTTCAACTTTTTACTTTTTTGCTTTTCTTCAGCTATTTAAAACTTTAGTTATTGGAGGAAGGTGTTTTGTAATTTCATAATATCATGGTAGGTTTGTCTTTTGTTCATGGAAAATTGTCAAGTTTTGCTTAGAGCTGTTGGCTTTATTTAATGAGGTGTATACATGCTTAGAATTTTTATATTACCTTGGTGACTTTAACATTTAATCATTGTACAGCAGCTCTGTCCTTAATGACACTATTTGTCTTATACTCTTCGCTGACAAATATTAATATAACTGTTCCAACTGGTGTTTTTGTGCCTAGTGTCTGATTGATACATTCTGTTCACATTCTTTTCAGTTATTCAGTATTGTAATATTCTCAGTGTGTCTTTTGTAAACACTATAGGACTAGAGTGGGCTTTAAGCCAGTTTAATGTTCTTTTTAAAGCTGGGAGTCTAATTTATGTATATTGTGTCAGTAGAAATATTTGAATTTTTTGTAAGCATCTTATGTCTCTCCATGTGATATTCCCTGCTTATGTTTGTTTTCTTCTTTATAAAAATATGCTTAAGATTTGCTGGCTGGTGGTGGTGCACACCCTTAATCCTAGCACTCTGGAGGCAGAGGAAGGCAGATCTCTGTGAATTTGAGGCCAGCCAGGTCAACAAGAGCTAGTTCCAGCACAGGCAATACAGAGAAACCCTGTTTAAGATTATTCTTTATGTAGGAGGGTGTTTATTATGTTAGTCATGTTTCTGTAAGTCCCATGTCATCAATTTTGTGGGGACAAGTCCTTTTTCATCAGCCAAGAGTAATGCTTTTGGATGTAGTTTTTGGAGAAATCGTGTAAGGTCAAGTTTATTGCTTCAGTGAAGTGGTCTTGCATACAGTTAGCTAAAGTGAGGAACCCAGTGCTATTTAGTACACAGACAATATTGTGTAACTTCCCCTGACTCTAGAAATCCCCCGACTCATTCTATTTATCGCCATAATTCATACACGGCTTAAACATTACCCTCTCAAAGGGACATCATCTGACGACCTAATTTGAGTCACACTGCAATTCTCAGCCTAACCCTGCCTGCATATTATATACCGTATATATTTATACTTGTGGGCATACTAATGAAGAAATCTTACCAGATTGGTGACTCATTTCCTCAAAGACTCTCAGGATGCCTGACTGGACAGAATGAGCTTACGTGTGAACATCTGCTGTTGATTTACTAGTTTATCCCTTCAGTGCCTATCTTTTTGCGCTTTTTAGTCAAAGGGAGTTTTAAAAGTTTTTACACCACAGGGCTTGACTGCTTAATCACAGACAGCAGAGCAGAGTGAAGCATGGAAGCTGCTGTGAAGCAACTGTGTGTTCTCTGTGTGTTCTCTGTGTGTTCTCTGTGTTCTCTGTATGTTCTCTGTGTGTTCTCTGTGTGTTCTCTGTGTGTTCTCTGTGTGTTCTCTGTGTGTTCTCTGTGTGTTCTCTGTGTGTTCTCTGTATGTTCTCTGTGTGTTCTCTGTGTGTTCTCTGTGTGTTCTCTGTGTGTTCTCTCTGTGTTCTCTGTGTGTTCTCTGTGTGTTCTCTCTGTGTTCTCTGTATGTTCTCTGTGTGTTCTCTGTGTGTTCTCTGTGTGTTCTCTGTGTGTTCTCTGTGTGTTCTCTGTGTGTTCTCTGTGTGTTCTCTCTGTGTTCTCTCTGTGTTCTCTGTGTGTTCTCTCTGTGTTCTCTGTGTGTTCTCTGTGTGTTCTCTGTGTGTTCTCTGTGTGTTCTCTGTGTGTTCTCTGTGTGTTCTCTCTGTGTTCTCTGTGTATTCTCTGTGTGTTCTCTGTGTGTTCTCTGTGTGTTCTCTCTGTGTTCTCTGTGTGTTCTCTGTGTGTTCTCTGTGTGTTCTCTGTGTGTTCTCTCTGTGTTCTCTGTATGTTCTTTCTGGGGGGGGGAATAAGGGACTGGGGTGGGGAAGGCAGGCCCATCTTACTGTAGTGATTCTCAGGGGAGGGCATATTGGCACTGGCCTGGTGTTGTATAGTTTGTAAAGCCCTCTCAACAATGTCACTTATTAAATCCTCACAGTAGCACCTCCTATTATCTGTATTTAACTTATGGGGAATAAATCCCATCAAATAAATACAAACTGGGAAGTGAGAGAGCACATTACACTCCTGGCTTGGTATTACATTTTATTATTATTATTATTATTATTATTATTATTATTATTACCAGAGTGCTTTTCTAAGTTAAATCTGGACACCCACCTGTTAGCTGTGACTTTTGGAGATTTGTAAGATGGTGTTCAAGAAACAGCAAGCAATGATGCAATAGGGAGCAGCTCACCATGACAACAAGGCCTTAGGCATCTGAGGTCCAGAGTCTAATGGAACTAACAGACGCTTGCTGTAAGACTTTCCTAGGGAGGAGGAAAATTCTCTCTGACATTTCAAAGCCTCTTGCAGCTTCTTGCTCTCCCCAGAGCATGACAAATATAAACTTCGAACTATAATAATAGCATATGTGGAGCACACCAGGTGTCAGGGATGTCTCATGGATTGCGTGCTTATGTAACTCAGTCACATCTCCCATGAAGTCTATGCAGTAGGCACTATCAGGCAGTTCTTCTTCAAAGAACTAGAAAACACCTTTGATTTCATTTTGGAGCTAGAAAGGGAAAGACATAGAATTCCAACCCACGTAGTCTCTGTATCAGGAAAGTAGAGACCAATAAAAACATAAACAAGTACATACTTTAAAATTTTTCTAGTAGCTACATTAAAAACAAAAACAAATAACATCAACCCAATATGCTTGATTAAAGTATGTATGCTAAGTCTTCAAAAACTCTGACGTGTATTTTGTTCTCAGAGTTCATCAATTCTGATGATAAAATTTTCATCTATATTTAAATTTATATTTATATAAACTTAAAATTCACAAAATTTACAGTTGAAAAAGTAGACTTATATATTCAAGTAATTTTAATCATACTGATTTTCTAGAAACTGAATTTAGTTTATGTTTTTAATTAAAATTAAATGCAGTATAAAATGTAGTTTCTTCAGTTGCACACTTAAAATGTTTGAGAACCATAAGTAGCTGCTATAGGCAGGGTGCTCTGAAATTGAAGCTTGTTTTCTATTTGTTTATTAATTGACTGATTTATTTATTTCTGGTGTGCATGTGTACAATATGTGTCTAAGTTTGTGGTGTGTGTGTATGTGTGTGCCAGAAATCAAGGTGAATATTTTTTTGATTGCTCCCCACCTTTTTCTTTGAGGCAGGGTCTCATCTGAGCCTGGAACTCAATGATTTTGTTAGGATGCCTGGCCAGACAACTCCAGGGATATATCTGCTCATCTCTGCCTTCCCAGTTCTAGAATTGCAATGTTACCTATAACCAACTTTTGACTTGGGTGTTGGGGAGCCAAACTCCTGTTCTTGACTTAAATGCTAGACAGTTTACTGACTAAGCCACATCCCCTGGCCCCATGATTCAGACTCTGCTCCAGTCGCAAGAGAGAAACACCCTCATCTCCATGGCCCTGCCTGCCCCAACTGCCCAATTCAGGAATAGTCTCTTTCCACCCCATAATATCAGCACTCTCTCTTCATATTCTGTTTCACATGTAGCTACATGACCCTGCACAGATTCTAATGTCTGCTTGGAGAAAAGTGAAAAGTATTGAAAAGGAAACAAAAACAAACTACAGATAAGAAAAGTCAAGATAAAGGATGTAACACGAATAATAAAATCCCAGAGACAGAAATTGGGGTTCAACCTGAAAACCAGAAAAACAAAGCAGCCAAGTCATTAGAGAAGTTTTACCTCTACCAAGGCTGGGCGATCACATACTAAACAGTCTTTCTCTCTTCTCATTTTATATTGCCTCTACTGCTTGGTTTAAAGGCGTGTGACTCCCTAGTATTGGGATTAAAGGTGTGAGGTACCATCACCTGGATTTGTTTCTACATTGATCTTGTGTAGCTGAGGGTGGCCTTGAACTCATAGATCCATCTGACT
Source organism: Microtus oregoni (assembly GCF_018167655.1). Lineage (NCBI taxonomy): Eukaryota > Metazoa > Chordata > Mammalia > Rodentia > Cricetidae > Microtus > Microtus oregoni. The sequence goes on along the minus strand of NW_024544552.1, from coordinate 1,698,456 downwards.
GTCTCCCAAATTTTGGAATTAAAGGTGTGTGTCACCATTGTCTGACCTCTGGTGGCTTTAGCTTTGCCTCTGGTCTTCAGGTAAGATTTATTTATCAAAATACAAAAATATACCACCATAATGGAGATCAAGAGAGCCAAAACAGATTTTCTACCAGACCTTTGGAATTAATGAGGTTCCAAACTAGCTTCTGAAATTATTTTTGAAATCCTCTCACATCCCTTTTGTTGGTATGAGTGATTTGGGGAAAGAGAAATAATTCACAAGAAATTGGAGAGAGGAAAAAAATAGTTAAAATTTCTCTTGATGCTTGGATTTACCCTTTGGGAGGCTACTGAAGAAAAAAATGAGAATAATGTAGATAAAGTTTTTGTCCCACCTGGTCCCACAGTCATTCAGTCCCAAATAAACATACAAAGGTTTATATTAATTATAAATTGCTTGGCCTATTGCTCAGGCTTATTACTGACTACTTCTTACATCTTTCACTAACCTGTAATTCTTATCTATGTTTAACCATGTGGGGCACAGTACCTTTTTTTTTTTTTTAGTAAAGCATTCTCTTCTTGTTTCCTCTTCATCTAGCCTGAGACTTTCCTCTTCCCAGAATTCTCTTAGTTTGGTCACCCTGCCTATACTTCTTGCCTGGCTACTGACCAATTGGCGTTTTATTAAACCAATACTAGTGACAAATCTTTACGGTATACAAAAGCATCATCTCACAGCAGAATATAGGCAAAACCTTTTGGACAACGTAAAGAAAAGAAGTCAATCTTTCCTGTCTTGCATTCTGGTCAGAGCTGAGAGCTAATTTAAAAATAGAGACAAAGATTATTTCGGTCATTTTATTCCTGTATACATGCCGTGTCTGGAGCTAAAAGTAATGGGCAGCTTCTCTCTTCCTGTGCTCTATGTCCTACCTTAGTGAGTGGAGGGAGGAGTTGGTTCTCAGCAGACTGTCCTGGATCTCAGGATCCAGCCTTTCTGTATGTGATATACTCTGTGAGATGAAGACTCGGTTGGTGGTTACTATGAACACATCCTGATTGACATAGCAGACTGGGGGAAAAGCTGAGGAAACTGTGGAAATCATAGGTCTGTGTGAACTCATGCAACTTCTTTGCACAGGCTGGGCAAAGCAGAGAGGAGATATATCCAATGATAGTAATCGGATTCAGGTGCTGTGCCCTTTGATTGACAAAGGTTTTCACTTTATCTCACTTGAGCCCCTGAAGCAGATGTGACTAGCTTCATTTTCCGTATGAGAAGATGGAGATTCAGAACAACCAGGTGGTACACTCAGCACAGGGCCAGCCAGGCATAGAGCCTTCAACACATCTTGATCTTTGATCTCACCATTGTCTACACAAGTCATGCTTCCTTTTCAAAACATTAGAATTTACTTTGTGTGTATTTATTGTGGAGTCAGTTCTTTCCTTCCGCCTTCACAGGACAAGCACGTTACCTGCGGAGCCACCTCCCCAGCCTCAAATTTTCTTCTCTGGGTTCATTTGTGTGGGGAAAAAAAAACACATGTATCTTGATTCACAGGAGGATATCTTCTAAGGCTCTAGGCTTTCTAGACCTAAAGAAATAAAAACTTGGATTCAGATGGGTTTCATGGTCAATTTTTTAATCCCAGCTTCTGCCTTTTATCATATTGACACTCTAGAGTCCCTCTCATTCCTCTCTGCTGGATATTCTCACCACCCTCTCTGATTCTTGTATTTCTTTTCTCCTATCTCTACGCCCCTTACTTCCTATTTTTTCCCCTTGGATGCTCACTAAGTATATTGTGTATGTTAAGATTATGCTCAATACTTGGAAAAGAAAGATTATTAAATTCTTTTGGGCCGGAGAGATATATCAGCAGTTATCGCTCTATCAGACTTATTAGTTATCAGAGTTACTACTCTACCTGAGGACCTGGGTTCAATTCCTGCCACCCACATGACAGTTCACAACCATCTGTTATTCCAGTTCCAGAGGATCCAACATTCTCACCCAGACATACATGTAGGCAAAACATCAATGTATATAAAATAAAAAAGCTAAAAATGTTATTCTTTGAGTAAAAAACCAGATCCACGTCAATTGTAGAAATGGGAAGTTTCAAGAGGGAGCAACAGTGGTGTCTGAGAGGACAGAGTGTTATGTGGGAAAGCAGCAAAAGGCGTTCAGATTGGTCCTGCTAAGCAGGAGCTTCATGTGGGTGAGGCCTGCACTGCTGTGTGTGTATCTCTGGCATTCATTGTAAAGAAGATGGGGGCAGCCTCTCCTTGGTAGTGTGCTTACTGCGACACACACTGATCAGGGTTGAATTGCCAGGAGACTTAAAGAATGATTCCAGGACCATGCACAGAATTATATGATAGTCTGGTAATGCTTAGGAGAAGAAAAGCAGTGCCGACTTATGGCAAACTGTGAGAGGAGTGCCGAGCTGTGCATTGTAGGTTGTGTCCCGAGCTGTGCACCTCACGGTGTGTCCTGAGCTGTGCACCTCACGGTGTGTCCTGAGCTGTGCATCTCACGGTGTGTCCTGAGCTGTGCACCTCACGGTGTGTCCTGAGCTGTGCACCTCACGGTGTGTCCGGAGCTGTGCACCTCACGGTGTGTCCTGAGCTGTGCACCTCATGGTGTGTCCTCAGCTGTGCATCTCACTCTGTGTCCTGAGCTGTGTATCTCACTGTGTGTCCTGAGCTGTGCACCTCACGGTGTGTCCTGAGCTGTGCATCTCATGGTGTGTCCTGAGCTGTGCATTTCACGGTGTGTCCTGAGCTGTGCACCTCACGGTGTGTCCTGAGCTGTGCACCTCACGGTGTGTCCTGAGCTGTGCACCTCACGGTGTGTCCTGAGCTGTGCACCTCACGGTGTGTCCTGAGCTGTGCACCTCACGGTGTGTTCTGAGTGGTGTATCTCACGGTGTGTCCTGAGCGGTGTATCTCACGGTGTGTCCTGGGCTGTGTATCTCACGGTGTGTCCTGGGCTGTGTATCTCACGGTGTGTCCTGAGCTTTGCACCTCACGGTGTGTCCTGAGCTGTGTATCTCACGGTGTGTCCTGAGCTGTGTATCTCACTGTGTGTCCTGAACTGTGTATCTCACGGTGTGTCCTGAGCTGTGTATCTCACGGTGTGTCCTGGCCTCCTTCATAGATGTCACTACACCTTATGTTTCACAGCTACAACATTTAGCTACAACCTGTTTTCTCTGAACAATAAAATTTGAACATATTCTTTGACTGACATTCTTCATGCCTTTGAATCTCCTTTCAATTCTGTTACCTAGTTGTCTTTACCTCTTTCTGTCTTTTTCGGCCTCGTTTGAGTCTGCAGTTGTTATTTTTTTCTTTTTATTAAATTAAATTTTGGTTAGCTTGCAAAACCCTGGGCCTCATTCTTGGACCCTCACCCTCTTCATTGCTTTCTGGTCCTCTTTCCTCCCCCAAAGAGTCTTTCTTTCACTTCCGTAATGTATCGGTCGTTTCTTCTCTTTCACTTTCTCCCCTCCATTCCTTCTCACTACCCGGCAGTTTTTGAATCATATATACTCAGCATATTTTAGCCTAATCTGCATTCATTGTTTATTCTGCTACTGTTGGGTTTACAGTTGCAGAGGTGACCAGTCCTTCCTCCATATCTGTTACTCTTGGGTTTAACCAATTTTCTGTTGCAAGACCCCAGTGATCTTCCTGTTTGAAACCTTCTCCAGAGAGACTGAGTATGCACAGGAAAAGTCGCTGAGCTGTGCAGCTCATGTCATTGTACATCTGCAGCTCCCAAACTCCCCTGGGTCTTGACTTTGAGCGAACTAAGGCAGCCTATCCTTGTCACCCATCTCTTCCCTTCATACCATTCATTGTAACTGGAGTTAGCTTAAGAACACACTTGCTTATCATGCGCCTCTACTGAGGCTTTATAAAGGGAAACCCATGTTTATGTCATAGTCGGTTTATCAAGCATGCAGCACATGGTGGTACTTGCTAAATACTCAAACGTTGATTTAGCAATTAAATCTCAGCCTAGATTACTGATAGTGGGCAAGTGCTCACTGCCTGAAGCACATAGCACTCGTTATGACACTGTTTTTTTAAACCTTATTGTAATTCTACTAATAAGGAGACAGGGGATTTGCTAACTCCCTTCTCAGCTGACAATAAAGGAATATGTGTGGCCAGATGAAGGAGAAATAGAGAGATGGTTGTCTATAACCAAAATTCAATGTTGAATAGTCTCCACCAAGTATGTAGGTAAATGAAGAATTTTACCCTAATTCTATGTGATCTGTAGTTGTCAATACCACTCCTTTTATAAGTCTAGGCCCTTACTACTTAGATTCTCTATGGTCACGGATTATAGGATCATTATCCTTTATTTATAGCTAATATCCACTTATGAGTGAGTACGTATCATGTTCATCTTTCTGGGTCTGGGTTACCACACTCAGGATGTTTTTTTTCTAGGTCCATCCATTTGCATGCAAATTTCAAGATGTCATAGTTTTTGTTCTGCTGAGTAGTACTCCATTGTGTAAATGCACTACATTTTCTTTATCCTTTCTTTGGTTGGGGGCATCTAGGTTGTTTCCAGGTTCTGGCTATTACAAATAATGCCACTATGAACATAGTTGAATAAATGTCCTTGTAGTATGATTGAGCAACCTTTGGGTATATGCCCAAGAGTGGTATTGCTGGGGAACCCTAAGAGAAACATATATAGATACCCCTGGGAAAAGAAAACAGACAAGATCTCCTGACAAAATTGGGAGCATGGGGATGGGGAGAGAAGGAAGGGTGGAAAGGGAGGAGGAGGGGAAAAGAAAAGAGGGGAGGAGAACTTGAGGGAATAGGGTAGTTGAGACAGGGGGAGGACATAGATGAGAGCAAGGAAAGAGATATTTTTATTGAGGAAGCCATTATGGGGCACTAGAGAAATTCCCAGGAATCCACAAGGATAACTCCAGCTAAGATTCTAAGCAATAGTGGAAGGTACCCGAACTGGCTGGTGGAGTTAGGATTTTTTCCTAACAGTCAGATTGGTGACTATCTTAAATATCATAGAAGCATCATCCAGCAACTGAGGGAGACTGGGACAGAGACTGGCAGTGGAGCACTGGGCTGAGCTCCTAGAGTCCAGCTGAAGAGTGGGAGGAGTGAGAATATGAGCAAAGAGGTCAAGACCATGATGGGGATACCCACTGAAACAGCTTACCTGAGCTAATGAGAGCTCACCAGCTCTGGCCAGACAGGGAAGATACCAGGAAAGGACTAGACCCTTTGAACATGAGTGACAGTTGTATGACAGACTGTGGGGCAACTACCAGTGGCACCAGAATTTGTCCCTGCTGCTTGTACTGGCTTTTTAGAGCCCATTCTCTTTTGATAGATACCTTGTTCGGCCTGGATATAGTAAGGAGGGCTTTGGACCTTCCCCAAAGCAATGTACCTTGCCCTCTTTGAGGAGTGGATAGGGGGATGGGGTGGGGGGAAGGTAGAGGGAATGGGAGGAGGAGAGAGAGTGGGAGCTGGGATTGGTATGCAAAATGAAAAAAAAGATAGTTTGTTTCCTTTTTTAAAAAAAAATAAAATTTAAAAAAATATGAAGGAAAAAAAATGTGTCTAGGCCCTAAAAAGCCCTGCTCTGTTTCTTTGCTCCCTCTTGTGGAAGAGTTGGTGTTAGCATGTTTCCAAGGTCATACAAAATCAGGTTCTAGAATTCTTCAAGTGTATCTTGAAAGCAGCTTGCTCGGTGTCTGATGGTAGGAAAGTATCTGTTTTCTCACTCACTTCCATATGGCTAGGTCTGTTGAGAGTTCCGAGGTTTTCCCTGGAGCATTCTGTTTCTCCATCACAGCACGTCCACTCTGCTGTGGTGTGGCTAAGTGCTCTCCAAAGGCTCCCATGCCAGAGCCTTGTAGCTCTCTTGCAGGTGGTAGATCCTTCATAAGATGAGGCCAAGTGGGGGTAATATCAGTGAGGACATTTCCTGAAAGCCGACAGAGGACACATGATCTCTCCTACCACCCTCTCTTCCACTTCCTCTCAGCATGAGGTAAATGACTGCTTTTTGCCATATGTCCCCACCATGATAGACTGCCACCAACATCTCAAAGCGATGAGGTCAGTTTGTTATGAACTGAAACATCCCAAACTATAAGGACAAATAAAATTTCTTCTTTGTAGCTTGGTGTAGTCGGAGGCCTCTTGTTAGTTCCCAGCTACCCAGACTCCCAAAATAACACAGAATACACAGAAACTGTATTAATTAAATCACCGCTTGGCCCATTAGCTCTAGCTTCTTATTGGCTAACTCTTACATCTTAATTTAACCCATCTCCATTAATCTGTGCAATACCACAAGGTCATGGCCTACCAGCAAAGTTTCAGTGTGTCTGTCTCTGGTGGCAGCTCCATGGCTTCTCCCCCGATTCCTCCCTTCCTTCTCCCAGTATTCAGTTTAGTTTTCCACTCCTAGCTCTCTTCTACCCTATCAGGATGATCCAGTTTTATTTTTAATTAACCAATGGTATTCACAGCATACAGAGGGGAATCCTACATCAGCTCGGTACATCAGGAATTTTGTTATAACAGCAGGATACTACCTAACAAAACACCATCTTCTCTATGTCCAACTAATTAAGTTGATCTTTCTTCCTTAGGTAAACTATATAGACATGGTAGCTCCTAAGTACATTTGACCAGCAAGCTCACTTGAAATGCGGCTGGTGTGACTAAGGACAATTTTATTTTTTTCTAATAAATTTTATTTTTAAGACATGTAAGGTGGCAAGAGCTGAATGGGGAAGCAGTAACGGGTACACACACTTCCAGATTTTAAGCTTCCTGGTATTTTTTCACAGCCAGCACTGTGCCTGGCATGTGATTTAAAAGACCTGCATGTCTCTACAAGGTGTGTGTCTGTTAACATTTTTATTTGGTGAGATAAAGATTACATGAGGGGAAATTATGTTCTGGAAGGATTTGAGTATCTGTGCTGATGAGTTTAAGAGATTAAAATTATTGTTATTGGGTATGAAAGGCCTTACATGTGAGCTAGCAATAGCTTATCCACTTAAGCCGAATTCATTATGAAAATTCTACTTCAACTCTGAATGATACCATACAGATTAAAAAGCAACAATGTGTGCTCATAAAAAGAATATATACAAAGTGAGAAAGATGAAGGAGGCTCCCTCCTAGGATAAACATACTTCATTATGAAGTGGGCATCTTTTGATTTTTCCTTGTACCTGAGTAGTTACAGTCGCTACAATTCTTGATTTAGAAAACTGAGGAGCCAAGTTTGTGGTGAGAGCTCACAACTATAATTTCTACCAGGTAGCAAAACACATTTAAGTATTCTACACACGTTAGTGTGGGTGACTTCCCTAAAAATCTCTATGAGGTCAGCACTGATGTAAGTCTCTACCCGACAGTTATGGACCTAAATGTAGGACAAGTGACCTGGGGTGGCTATCCTGCCACTGCTGCGAAGTCTAGAAATGACACTGGAATCTTGAGCACTCTGGTCCCTAAGTCCATTCTCACTTGCACTTGCTCTTTGCCTCACATCAGCTCTCCATGCCCCTTCTAACTCTGCAATGGTGGGCTATGGTTCTGAGATGGTGTGTCTGTGTGAGAGGCTGTCCTGGAAAATGGCGGGTCTCTGTGTGTGGGACGCTGTCCTGTAAAATGGTGGGTCTGTGTGTGGGAGGCTGTCCTGTGGAATGGTGGGTCTGTGTGTGGGAGACTGTCCTGTGGAATGGTGGGTCTGTGTGTGGGAAGCTGTCCTGTGAAATGGTGTGTCTGTGTGTGTGCGTGGAAGTTGTCCTGTGAAATGGTGTGTTTCTGTGTGGGAGGCTGTCCTGAAGATGATGCTTTGAGGCCCAGCCTAGAAGAGGAAGAGATGGGATGAATAAGGAGCAGGATGAAGCAGCTATGATATCAGAGCCTTCTACCTCTCTTATTTGTTTAAACACACACACACACACACACACACACACTGCCTATGGTTAAGAAACTTGCAAAACATAAAGGATTTCCTCCCAAGCAAGGCTGGGTGATCTCTGGAAGGACAACATTGGGCAAGTAGCCATTGAGCAATAGCGGGTCTCAGATACTATGCAACTACACAGTATAGTGGTTTCCCTGAGGCTGGGAGAAAAAAATCTAACCTCCTGTTTCCTGTAATTCAAGATTTGTTTTCTCGTAAACTGAAAGAGAAGCCTGGGGATTCCCTGCTTCCCTTCATTTCATCTTTCTTAGATGTTCACATTTTCTGAGCATTGAGTTGTTTCACCCAGAGAGACCCAATGTCTAGGAACTCACCGAGACACCAGCATGCAGGAGATTTAAGGATGAAGGTGGTATTGGTTTGGGTGTGGTTTGTATTTCCTGTAGGATTTTTTTGTGTGTGTGCATGTGTGGGTCTTTAATTTTATTGCAAAAGGTCTTTAGAATCTTTGAGTAGCTTCCTTGCACCTAATCCATGAAAAAACTCTTTCCTCCATGGCTGGGAATACCCAGGCCCTACATTTGCAATGCCAGGAACAGCTACAGAGCCCTGACAAGCTTCAGTCCTGGCAGCTCTGGCTCTCCCTGAGAGCTGGGTGCCTGTGCCGTGCTGGCCTGAAACTGCTGTTGACAGCTCTGTGTGTGATCATGTGCTGTGAAAGTGACAGTGGCCCAGAGGAGTTAGGAAATGTTCAGAGAAGAGATCGAGTGAAAAAACAATTTTAAAACGTGGGTTATGGCTAGAAAACAAGACTGCAAAATGTCACGGCAAAAGCCACAAAATCCTGAGGTAGTAATTGGTCACATGACCTTTAAATCCTAGGTTATTATCCCCCCGACATACACTGCCATCAGACGTATCCCAAGTTCAGTGCATGAGCTAGTCATTGTGGGAACTGACATTTTGACAATTTCCTGCTTGTCTTTAAAATATTCCTGCTAAATAGTCTTTATATATTTATTTTATGTTCAGGAGTTAGACATGCAAGCAGCATGTCTGAGGCCAGTGAATGTAAGGCCCAGGACTTGAAGACACACACACACACACACACACACACACACACACACACACACACATTCAAATTCCTGCACTTCCTGCAAGAGCATTGCTTCCTCTGAATCACAGATGGGAGGTTTGGATTGCTGAATGAGGAAGGATCTTTTTAGCATTTGACAGCACTCTGGTTGGAAAACAACAGTCAAGCGTGAGGATCTAAACAAAAGTCATGCTGTTTCGGGGAACAATGCCCTTTTTCTTGGTAGCCGTCATCCCAGAGTCCAGGCCCATGCTTGACTGGGACACTTGACGATATTCATAAAAACGAACATGTACAAAGAGATGTTTCAAAGTTTATTGTGACTTAATATAATTCAGACCTAATTCTATACTAAACAGTTTCTTCTCAGTTTGGTCCCTTCTCTCATTAGTGTGATAACCAGGACACAACAGCTAACATTTATAGCCACCTGCCTGAAGTATTAAACTGAGGTTTGTATGGCTTTCTTTTCCATGGTCCTACCTCTTTAGGGAATTCTGAATAATATACAAAGTAGACTATTTATAATTAGATGACAAAAATTTCAAATGTTCCTTGCCATTAAAGATTGCCTAGTATTCATCATGCTATTTTAAGAGTCGGGTTTTCTACTGCAAAGCAAACATGGGATCTTAAATATATCGGGTCACTCAGACTCTGAGTTGGGCATGATGGTCTTGGTACAGCATGATCTAGGTACTTTTTGGCATAGGCTGCAAAGAAGAAAGACTAAAACAAAGTGCAGGTTAGAGTAGTGTCTCATAGGATGTACAGCCGTGGAACTAGAGAAATCACAGGAGCTCATTCATGAAAAGAGGCTCCGAGGCGCCAATTGCAGGTGTAAGACACCATTCCCTCCACACCAGAATTCTGTGGGGTTGGTTGGCTCATGGAACCAACCCGGTTGATTGAGATTGACCCTTGAAAAGCACTGCCCATCAGGGTCCACATATATTCTACCTTCGGAGCAGTATACAAGTTCTTGAGGATAAAGAGATAGACGGGGCATATCCCAAATTTTCTTTCTTGGGGTTAGATTAACTAAATCAATTATGGCAAACTATAGGACATTCTTACCAAAATAGCCAATCTTTCCATGATTATAGTAATTCATAGACAGCAATAAAAATCACTTGACGAGAGTTTCATATTCTTAACGGTGGGACTACATGTGCTTTTTATCCTACTTTTGTTTGTCTAAATTCTCTCATTTTTAAAGCAATGATTTGAATTGCTTTTGTAAAAGAACAAAGGTAAGAACAAGTGAGCTTAATAAAATAAATGGTAAAACACAAGAAAATTGCATGTTTTGTGAGAATTTATATATTTCCCTCTCTCTTTTCTAGCATAAGCAACACAGAATAATCTCCTGAAAATAAATTATAGGTACAAAGCAGACAGTTAAAAACAATTCTTAACTTTGGAAAATTGATTTGAAAATATAAACTTTTTTAGCTTAAAAAAAAAGAGTCAGGGGCTATTTGGGTGGCAAGTCACCAATAATTTTAAAAGAATTCCCTCACTGAGCTCATTGTTTCTAAAAGTAGTTGATTCCTGCACAGAAACACACATAATAGTGATAAGCACTTGTTTAAGATATAAAGACGCAAGTTGGTCTGGACCTACCACCTAGTTTAGGAATAGAACCATATCAGGATTCCTAAGACCTCCATGTTGACTCCCCTCCATTCACTCTGCCTCCCTGAAGTGAGTGCTGGGAGTTGGTGTCACTAAACAATATGCTGCTTTATATATTTTTAAAAGCGAGATATTATATATAATATGATATATAATTCTTACATATGATATGTATTCTTATATTATATGGATGCATATATTCTTCGGTTTACAGGTATTGGTAGTCTTGTTCACGTTGTTTGTAGTTCATTCTCACTGTATCATTTAGCCCTTCCTGAAGATATAATCTCCCCTTTCTGTCCTGTTCTACCTCTCCGTGCCCTCACTTTCCTCTTCTCCCTCCCACCTATCTTTCTCTCCCTTCCCTGGGTTCTAGCAATCGGTGTGGGTGGAAGCTTCCACCAGGAATGGGAAAGTTATATTGGAATGTGAATATTTTCAAAATTAGTAGATAACTTCACATATGTTTCAAACAAGTTACAGCTCCTTGTACGGTCAGCAGTTTGATTTAGAAGGTAAGTGAGGGCTAGAGAAATGCCTCGGGGGTAAACTGCTTCCTGTGCAATATGAGGATCATCGATTAGAACTCCAGAACCCACAAAAAAGCTCAGGATAATCCACACAGACACAGTTAGATCCCTGGGGCGAGTTGGCCACTCATTGTTGCTGGAACAGCAAGTTCCAAGATAAATGAACAGTTCTGTCTCAAAATACAAAATTTGGGAGCGATTAAGGAAGACACCAAACATCATGGTTGTCTGACATGAAGGAATTCACCTGCACACATATGCAATATATATTGTATGTGTTACACACATACAAACACATACACACACAGAGTGAGCAAGTGAGAGAAAGATCACTCCATTGAACTTCAGGAAACTCACATTTTTAATACTGTATAACTGAGGCAGAAGTAGAGTGCTTGATTTTGTAGACTTATGTATGCCATCACTAATATTGCTCCATTAGTAAATGTCATGAAATCATGAGTGTGTTAATGTCCTTTTGGAATTTTTACTGCTTCAAAAACAAATCAGAAGTATGGTCAATATTTCAGACTCTGACTTCAGTTTATCTGTTTTCTTTCTGTCTCAGGCAGGGGCCTTGATCCCTCTGCATCTGCAGAGTGTAAGTCCAACAGCTGTCCCTCTTCCTGGGGTTTGGTTTGGAGATCTACTCCTGCCTCAGCTTGCTTATATGGTGCCATCTGTATTTCTTCACCCCGCCCCCATTATTTTTCAATCTGTGCCCTTTCCAATGATGAGAACCTCATCCTGACATGGGTTGGCCAGATATGAAAATCTCTCTTCTATGTAGTTGTGTGCTATGTTTTAAGAAGTTTAGCTTATGCCTATTTAGGACTTCATTTTTATCTGTCCCCACAAACTCTTGAAGCTCTAGTCATGAGGCAAGTTGTCTAGTACATAGTATCTAGTTATTTTCAGTCTCTACCATATAGTGAACTGTTTTGTGTGTCATTTTTATGATTAGCCTCTTAGTTTTACATCTTCAGATTGTGCTGACATACTTCACACTTACCACTGTGTCAAGATAAATAGCCATTTATTTGATTCTGTGCCTATATTTCTATTTCCATGGTAAAATGCAAAATTGTGTGCTGACATATGAAGATGCACAGATACAAAAGTATGGACACTTACATATACTTATATTCATAGGCACATACACATATGGACACTCTTGACATGTCTAGACCCACTTACCCATACACTCACACACAAACATGCATATACATATAACTAGAAGTTTAGAACATATATATGCTTACACATAAATGCACATGCATGCACATATATATATGTGTATCCTAATCTACTTGTATGCATATGTATATGCACACATAACACTTGTCTACATGTATACATACACACCCCACTCTAATGCAACTATACACATACATGTGCACACAGACACAATACCCTTCATCCACTCACATGCATACCCACATATAAAAGCGGATACAAGCAGCATACATGCACAGACACATTCATGTGTACACACATTCACACATGCACATACACACTATTATATATAGACACGATCTACACACATGCATGTACTAACACACAGAGGAACATACACAAAGAGTAAGAGTTCTCATGTTGCCAATGTGAAGGGAAGCTTAGAAAGCATCTAAATCTCTATATAGACACCAAAAACAAGGAAGTAGAAAAGGGTAGGATATCTAAGTGACAGTATGCATGAAAATATCACAGTGGCAAAGCTATGAAATATGAAGCAAACACTTGAAGTAGTGTACAAAAGGAGGAATGACTCATAGATTTTAATTTCTGAGCTATTTACCTCCTCATGTGCTTCTGGGCATTATATCCATGTGCCTTCTGGTATGTAGTCTTACCCGTCAGTTAAAGTGACAGTGTTTGTGGATATGACTGAAGTTAGGAGTGTAGAGTACTGTATTAGATTGGGTTTCCACGACACAAATGCTGAGATTTGCCTGTGGGAGTCACAGGAGCATTTGTAAGCGAGAGAGGGAAACTGCATTGGACAGAGGGAGCTGAACTCACATATATTCATAATGGCAGCTGCAGAAGCTCTCTCCAGTTATCTAGACTTGGATGGCTTCCAGTTGTCCATAGCTAGGGTGACTTTTCCATAAAGCTTACCTTCCAGCTGACTGTGGGCAGTGATGTGACCTTGGGCAAGGTGACTCCCTTTACAGAAGTAGATTCTGGTACGTAACTCAGCCGTCAACAGCGTGTAGGCTTAGCTGGGAGGATGAGCACTGGGTTATGGGATTGGGTCTGGGTGCTGACAATATCCAGTGCAGTTACTGTAAAGTAGACAGCTACTGAACCACAGAAGGTTAGAATAAGTAAGGCGGGGTAAACGGAGACTAGTTTGTGGAATCCCTAGAAGAGTAATTTCACGGCAACAAATTGTTCGCTGCTCCTGTGATCATGTGCTTCATGGATACAGGGGGCATATCCTGGAGTGGCCATTTTTATGTGGCTTGGTATGTAACTTAAAGAGCTGAGCAGAGAGCCCCTGGTCTTTGTTGTCTGTTATCTAGAGAAGAAAATAATGAAACCAGGGAAAGAATGAAGACGTTAGGAAATGCCAAAGAGAGACCGAGCAGGGAAGCCTGGGAGGTTGTGGGAGTAAGCTAGCTGAGGAAAGACCTTAGTAAACATCTACTTTCCACCTCTGTGCTTCTGTTTTCATCCGTGGTTAGAGCTGAACCCTCTCACTTTGCAACCAGGAAGGAGCGTGGGGCACTGTGGTAAGGTATGAGAGTTTGTGCTGTGGTTTCTCCTTGCTCAAGTTCAGGATTTTTTTTTCTACAATTAATTACTCATATGACCTTAGGCCATGCCCATGACAAACTCCAGCCTCTATTTACTCTTCTCCAAAATGGGTATGACATTACTTATCAGGGTTGTTAGGAGTATCAGTAATAACTTGAAACAAAGATTGTAATCATCACCAAAGTTAGAGGCTCAGGGACCGTGGTCTCCCAAGCCAGAAAAAAAAAAAAACCTGCTAAGACTATGGAAATCATGTCATGTGTCTGACAGCTTCTAATCAGGCTTTAAGGGGAGAATTTTGTATTATCCTTGAATAAAAGACAAAGCGAGGAAGATAATTAGGTGATAGACTGACAAAAACGTGAGAAATGGATATTATGTGTTTTAGCCATCAACACAGAGAAAAGAGGCAGCCGACATTCGGACATCAGAGCTTCATTGACACTGGGTGAGGCTGGATACCAATCTGCAGAAGGACATTATTTTAGAATTTGATTAGAGAGTCAGGCTGAAGCCCTTGACATCACAAATCAGCAGATGATAGGCCTGTTTGGCTCATGGGAATCCTAGTATGTCACACACCTTCATATTTGTGATGGCCAAGTATATCACTTGACTTATAAAACATCTTGGTCAGTTCTCAGGAAGATGCAGGAATCAGATGCCAGAGACAGAGATTTGGTGTTACATGCACACACACACACACACACACACACACACACACCCATCCCTAACTCACATTGCTGCGTTTGTCAGGGCCAATTCAGTCATCTGGACCTTCAGTTAGCCTGAGTATATCCAAACGACTCTGTGTCTGTCTTTGCCTCTTCCTTTCCTGCCCGTCTGCCCATCCGTCTGTCTCGGTGAAAGTCACTTCTCTGTCTTATCACCAGCTACATTCACTCTTCCCGTAGTTTTGTAATGTCCATCTCACCGGACATGGCGAGAGACAAGGAAAAGGCAAGTTTAAGAAGAAAGTTTCTAATTATGAAGGAAAATAAAACAGAAAAACTTGTCTTTTATATACAGAAATGGCACGATAGAGTATTATCATTAAAATCTCATTAGCAAATGATTATTATAAATATTTTCTTGTAAATTAGTAAAGAAAACCTGTTCTTATCCCCAGGTACCCGGTTCTTTCATACGTCACTTGCAGAATCAACTGACTACTGCCTGCCGTGTCCCTATTCTCACCTCTGACTCATTCTTGCCACTAGTGTCATTAGTAAGAGTCACACTGAGTGGATAGAGACGGTCAAAAAAGAAAGATGTAGCAAAGACTCAAATTTGGGTTGAGGACTTCAGCAGAGTCATTACGCATCTTGAATTTTAGTGTGTAGGCTCTTGGTAAGCTTGGTTTCGAATGGTTTTATGAATATTCATAAAAACTATGCACTTAACAGTTGTGGCCTGAGGTCTCCATATATTTCATTCTCTTTGATCATTGTTATTTTGAAACGCGTACTGATGATGTAGCCCAGGTTGGTCTTGAACTTACTATGTAGCCAAAGAGGGCTTCAAAATGATCTTCCTACTTCCTCCTCTTAAATGAACTTCCACGACTGGCCTGATGCTTACTTTGATTTATAAACAATATTTAGATATGGTGTCTGCTCCAATAGTTTGCATTTAGATGAAAAGAGCAGGAATAATACAAAAGAATGTCATAATACTACTAATAAAGCCCAGTGCTAACTGAATGCTTTGTATTTTCCAGTTAACATTTCTTAGTATTTTAAGTGTCTGAACTCTTCCAATTTTTATAATGCCCCTGTAGGTGCACTCAGGTTCTCTCATGGACTAGGTACTTCAGAAGGTCAAGGTATTTAACTCAAGGTCACACAGCTGATGTTATTCTCATCTGTTTGGTATGGTAGCACAGTATCATGAACCTCTCTGTTCTTTGTGACTGTAAAAGACCTTGAATCCTGGATTTGAACTTGGGAGATTTGAGAGTCATGTTGGAAGAAGTGAACTGCAAAGACAGACCTGGTTGGGATAAGAAACTGATCAAATGAAAGGGGAAGGAGAGAATGGCAGGAGCTTTCCCAGGCAGCAGGAACTCAGAGTAGGGTAGTGAAGGATGTGGAGAAAGGCATGACCACACACTGCTAGGTGAGTGTGCCAGCATGAGAGCAGGGACAACACGCATGAGAAACAGAGGCCCCTGTGCAGGTGGTAGGTAAGGAGAACTCTCCAGAGGGTAGCAAAGGTGGCTGATCCTGCAGCTGCAGAAGCTTAGCGCTTTCCCACAGGCCATTTTCTTTGTTATCTGTTTATCTTTGTTTCAGAACAGTATGGCCCAGCATAAGCATAGAAAGCCTGACCAGAAGTCAGAAAAGGAGGGCTGAACACTGTAGGAAATGACCATCTGCTTGTTTCCTAGATCTGAACAGAATTTAGGAGATCTGAAAGTGTCCACTCTCTGGCTTTACTGAACTATAGTTGACAGAGAAAACTGGTTTGTGTTTACAGGACATAATGCTGTGTCTTCACGTGTATATACCTTGTGAAATGATTATCATAGAACCAAGATAATCTACATACGTGTGTGTGTGTGTGTGTGTGTGTGTGTGTGTGTGTGTGTGTGTCCCCAGCCTCACATAGGTATAGGTATCCTTTTACTGTGAGTATGGTGAGAACATTTGAGATCTATCCTCTTAGCAGGTTTCAAATGTATATTACACTACTGATCTCCAAACCCCTGCTCCCTGCCTTCCGGGACCCACAGTGTCTGCTTCTTTCTCTGGTGCCCTGACCTTTCTTTGTCAGTCTCCCTTTCTCACTCTCCTTCTGCCCAGTGTTGTGCTGCCTGAGCTCTGCGAGCCTCTATGGGATGCTTCCATCCCACTCCTCTCCTCACAGCCACATCGTCTTCATAGTATCAGCTGCCATCAGTATTCTGATGCCATCTGCATTACCCAGAGTTCTGACCTTTCATCTAAGCTCCAGGATCATATATTCAATTAAACCTCTCTATTTGCATATCTCATGAGTACCTCGAATTCAACACTTCCTGTACACAGTCCACATTCTTATCACCTGGTATGAGCTACAACCTCCTCCTCCTCTTCCTGTGTTTGTAATGATGCCATTGTTCTTATGCTTTCCGAACTCAGCATCTTGGGTTTTAGCTTTCAAATCTCTACCTCTTTTGAACAGTTTTTTTTTTAAACTGGGTACATGTCAAATTTGGGGCTTTCCAGAATCTTACAAACACTTCACATGTATTAGTCCTACCCCGCAACCTAGAAGTAAGTCCAATTTTCAGCTTGCTTTGCAGTGCAGATGGCTGCAGCAGACCAGGGCTTTCCCTAATGGGTGCTTTCCAGGTGAAGTTTGAGGTTGATATCTTTGGCATAAGAACCAGGACCATGCAGGGCATCCACCTTGCCAATATGGCTGTGATGGAGGAGGGTCATCTGTCTATCTGTTGTTTCATTGGTTAATTAATAAAGAAACTGCCTTGGCCCTTTGATAGGACAGAAAATTAGGAGGTGGAGTAGACTGAAAAGATGCTGGGAGAAAGAAGCTGAGTCAAGCAGTTGCCATGACTCTCCTCTCTGACACAGATGCAGGTTAAGAATCTCCCTGGTAAGCCACCACCTCATGGTGCTACACACATTTTTAGAAATGGGTTAATCAAGATGTGAGAATTAGCCAATAAGAGGCTACAGATAATGGGCCAGGCAGTGTTTAAAAGAATACAATTTGTGTGTTATTATTTCCGGAGCTAAGCTAGCCATGTGGGAGCCAGGTGGCAGAACTTAGCCCGCAGCTCTGATCTACATGGCTGCTTTAGGGGTGTCTAGATCTTAGGCACCAACTGAAATTGCAGTAGGATTGCTGGCACTGAGGCAACATCAGCACTGAAGTTGTAGTGGTTGCTGTGGGAGCCAGATCTTGACATTCTGCAGGTGTCAGCAGCAGTGTGTGTCCTCCTTTGAAACAGGTTTACTGTGTGGTTTGAGGTGTGGGTAGGAAAGAGGCGGGGGCCCCTTTCCTGTGAGTTTACACCAGACTTTGTTCCTTCAGCCTTTAGTGATCTCTGAGGGGTTATTATCTTTAAGAAAACAGATTTTATTAAACTACCTGGAGTCAATTTTGTTGTTTGCAGTAAGAATCTTGAACACTTTGAGGTTATTGATTCTTGTGTGGAAGGAAATTTAGCTGTATTTTGAGCTGTGTAACTGGTTCAGGGAAGGATGTGATGAGCAAGAAATAGGCACAGATAGTGTTGGGGATTTTAGAACCTACCCTTCCATGGTTTGACTCAGCTGCCTGCATTCCTAAAAGTTGTTTTGTATATTGAGTATGGAGTTATTCCCACATGTTTTAAAAAAGCAAGGCATAACAAGGGGAAGGAAATGGAAAAAATGAGCAGAAGACAATAGACTAAAGCACAAGCTAGCTGAATATTCCTGGTCAAGTAACTCCATCTCTTCATTTCATTCCAGTTCCACTAGCTTATCTTAGCTCCCAGTGGGCGATTAAGAGTTCACCTCTGTGTCTGAAGCAATTATATATAACATGCACATATAAAATATTATGAGATAACGTCCATTCCACTTGAGTAGGCTTCCACTTTATAGAATTCCTACTTACTGAGAATCTGACCCTGAGCCAGGCACCATCGTACATATAGTGCATGCCTTTAATTCCAGTACCTGAAGGTGTGAGCTAGGTGAACCACCAATCCACCAGTTCAAGGGAAATGTGGGATGCAGAGTGGAAACTGTGTCTCAAAATCTTTTTTAAAATTGACTCTGAACCAGGTGAGTCCAAGTGCCTTTTCCCCCTAATTAATCCTTTATAAAGTCATTTATCTGGATGTAATTAATTCTGTTTCTAAAGCATTATTTATTTTATTGTGGATCATAATTGGTATTAATGTTATTGTTTATGAATTTTGAGGTGATGGAATAGTAAAGTACGTTAATGAAAATTAGCAGAGCCCCTAATGTTTTAGATTTAATCATTGTTTTTATCAAATAGTACTGTAAGCATGTCAAGAGTAGCTCCTTTGGGGATGGGGATATTGCTCAGTGGCAGAGTGCTATCCTAGCATGCATAATGTCCTCAGTTTAGTTCCCTCACACTGGGAAATAAAACTCTGCCTATTGTATTCCTACTTCAAATTCCACTCACTAGCAGCAGCTATTTTAGCCTTTTGGTTTTGGTTTTTCTGTTTCGAGATAGGATCTCTCATTGAAGTCCTGACTGGAATAGAACTTGACATGCAGACCAAGTTGAGGCAATTGTCTCATCTCTGCTTCTCAAGTGCTGGAGTGTTAGGTAGGTAGGTGTGTGCCACTGTGCCTGGCCATGTCCAGCCTTTCCTAATGACAGGACAGGCTTTCTCTCCCAGTTGGACTATGCTGTTATCTTCTATCTTCAATTTCCTGAAAATGAAGCTTTCTCATGTCTCTCTCTCTCTCTCTTTCTCTCTCTCTCTCTCTCTCTCTCTCTCTCTCCTATTTTGAGAGTTTCCCACATCTTACAAGCACAGATGATTCCAATATACAAGTGCAGTCGCTTTACAATTTCTGGTTAAATCCATGAACACTTGGTATTTTATATTTACTAAGTGAACAAATAAGCAAAACTCCCAGTGAGCAGAAAAAAGATAGGTAACTAATGTGAACAATGACAGGCATGGCATTGCCACAGATCCCATGGGTATTAAAAGCCTAGTGAGTAAATTTGTGTCCAATAATTTGAAAGCCATGATGAGATTTTTAAATAATTTATTTAATTTTATTTTACGCACATTGGCATGAGGGTGTCAGATCCCCTGAAACTGGAGTTACAGACAGTTGTGAGCTCTCATGTGGATGCTGGGAATCGAACCCAGGTCCTCTGGAAGAGCAACCAGTGCTCTTGACTTCTGAGCCAAGAGACATTTTTTTTTAAAAGCCATAGCCAAGACCAAACCAAACAACAAAAGGCATTTCCTTTTTTGTAATACGAGTGATAAGCAAGACGAAGTTGAAAGTGAAAACTAAATTTTATCTCCTGAGAAGTGGTGTGCCTAGGGATAAATCTAACTAAATATGTTCAATATCATACATATAAAGAAAACTACAAAATGGAGAAAATAGGTCGAAGTACGAAGTGGAGACATATCTCATATTCATGGAGAGGAAGATTTAGTATTATTCATAAGTTACTCCCCAACTTGATTTATAAATTAGATGCAATAAAAATTCCAATGAGTGACTTCAGGGATACTCAAAAATTGATTTTAAATTTATTTGGAAAAGTTAAAAACCTAAAAAAGTTCATGGAGTCGCGAAGGATAAACCGCTTGGAAGACAGATGCTGCCTAGCATCTGACTGACAGCTGGGCTTCGGAATCCAAGACCGTGTGGGAGTCCTGGAGAGAGCTAAGCATCTCACTGCTCTCACGGAGTCCCAGGTCAGGTTCCCAGCACCACACAGGACAGCTCATATCCACTTCTAACTCCAGTTCCAGGATATCATATTCCCTCTTCTAGACTCCACAGTTTCCTGCACACATGAGGTACACATAAACACATACAGTCCCCCACATATATTGATTATATATATAAATACATACATAAATGTATAAAAATACATATATATATAAAGTCAATAGGTCAGAGTACAAAGTCTAAAAGTAGACCCAAATAAACATGGTTAACTGAATGATCTTTAACAAAGAAGAAAAAGTAAAACAATGATTGATTAAAAGGTGCTCCTTTCTCCCCCTTTTAGTAAAAATAGATTTTTTTCTCACTTAATATATCTTGACTACCATTTCCCCTCCTTCTATTCCTTCCAGTTTCTTCCCATCTCCTCTCCCATATACATATACTCCCTTTATGTTGTTCATTAGAAAACAAAAAGGCTTCTAAGGGTTAATAATATAATATAGTATAATATAATATAATATAATATAATATAATATAATATAATATACAAAAGCCAGATCACCAGATTCGGACAAACAAACAGAAGGACACAGAAGGAAAATGGACAATGTTTCAGATGATGGTTGGTGCTACCTGTGGGTTAAAGTGATGTAGGGAAGGGCACAGAATTGCTGTACAGTGATAGCTTGTTGATAAGATCCTGTTTGAGGGTACAACTGTGGCTGTGTGGGGTGATTCTTGGAGGGACAGATTAAAGGGGTCCTACATTGCCTGGCTGATTATGTAATCGCAGGGCATGGGTAGGTGTTCTTCTGCTCCCATGGCCTCTGGAGCATGTTTCTGTTAGAACTGTCCTCATAATTTGTTACTGTATATGTTAAATTGTATCTCCACTTCCATGACTTCTAGTAGCTACTCAATACCTAGAACTTTCCGATTTACTTCTATACTCTCACATCTGATCCATCACTGTGAGCATTAACATCATCATTGTTGATTCACTGAATTAGAAATGAGGTACATCACCAGCTTCAAACTTGGGGCAGGAGTCTGAGTAATGATGGGGGATTTTATATGCATTTTTGCTTGCCTCTGAGATCAGCAATTTTTTTTTAATTTTGATTTTTGGTTTCGTTTTAGTTGGGTTTTGATTTTGGGCTATGTGTTCTCATATAGCATAGATGTTGGTGTCAAACTTTTTGTGTACACCAGAGTGACTTGGTGTTTTCATCCTTGCCTTTACCCTCTGTGCACTGTGAGAAAGTCTATTTCTGATCAGACATCAAGTGGTACCTTAAGTTTGTTTGCTGCACAAGATCAGCTAGTCCTCTGCTATCATTTTTTTAAACCTCTTGGTCATTTCTGTCTTTGAGGCACTGTAACTTTAGGGTGAAACAATAGGAAGTGTCTACAAGAATTATTTTATGGGCTATGACAGGAAGATTATCTCCGCTGATTTAGCTGGATCCGATCAGCCATGGACCTGGGATCGGGAAAGTCTTTGTGGTGCCTTGGGCAAAGAGTGGTGCTTACCAGAATATTGAAATGTTGCTTCATGTGCCAGATGGAAGCCAGCGCATGCTTGTTGGGCACTCAGAGACCAGAAGTGAAGCAGAGTGTTGGATCAGGGTGATTTTCTGGTTTATCCACAAGAAAGGAAGACTGAGAGGACCAGCCATGCTGCTCTTCCTCTGAGGATTTGAACCTGAGCAGATGACATCAGCTTCAAAAGCAGACATTTCCTTTACTGTGACTTCAGCTCCATCCCCTGGAGTCTTTTGGTTGGACTCATTTCTCTTGAGCGCCAATCTGTCTTAAAGATTTCCTGCCAGCCTTTTTAGGAGACTGACGTTTTCTGCAGTTTCTCTCCCAGGATCCCCGAGGTAGCTTCGGGGGCAGTTGCCCAGTAGCTTAGTGACTTTAACCCTCACAGGGCACTGGGAGTCTTTAAGTAATAAATGCCTTTCTTCCCATGGTACAAGCCTTGCCACGCCTGCCCGAGCCCTCTGAGTTAGCCCAGACAATCAGCCAGTGATGTCATTCCAGCTGGCAAGCTCTCAAACTTTCTTCCTCCTCTGTCTTTTCAAAGGACGGTTTTAGAAAAACACCCGTCCATCTTCTTCCAGTTTCTAACACAAGCCGTTGCCTCTCATCCCAGGTTAAAGTGCTATTCCTTACATCACCCCTCTGAATCTTCTCTTTCACTTTTTATATTCATAGCTGGCTTTGAGCAATTACTGATCTGTGGTAACTGTTACAAGTTCTTGATTCAGCTGCATGACATTGTAACAGCAGTCATGTAAAAGTTCTGATCGCCTTTCCCTATTTTACACTGGAGGATGTAGACACGTTAGTAGGCTGTAATTTACCAGATGTCACACAGCTAGTAAAATGGCAGAGCCAGGATTTGAGTCTGTATCTGTCTAGCTATATGGCTGTCAGCTGTAGGCGGCAAATGAACACAGTTGGAAATCCCTGAACAGTTTCGAACTCTTGGCACGAGAAAGGTGGGCGTCTGTTCTGCACAGCTGATGTCAGGCTCAAGAAACGGAGAGTGGGCTTCCTTTGTTTCAGAAGGTGTGCTGCACCTTAGGAATCATCCTAAGGCTCACTCACATGAGCAGTTTCCCCTTTGTTCTTCTAATACCACTGTTCGCCAGCCCCTTCTAGATCCTTCTCATCAGCATGAAACCAGCCTAATTTCTCCCATAGCAGAAAAGCAAGCGAACAAATAAGCTTGAGAAAATTACTTTCTCCATTTCCAGCCCTGCCCTAGTCTTCAATCACATTTCCTTGGCTCTTTTACAGCAAGAGTTGGGCTTGCCTTCCATCCTCCCGTCCCTGCCCTTCTACATGCCACCACTAACCTCACGTGACTAATTCCACAGCAGATCTGCAGTCCTCACCTTGCCTAGCATTACACAAAACGAGCAATCAGAAGAGGCACAGTTGGTCCCATGTTTCCTTTAAGAAGGATCTTTTCTTAGCTTCCGGAACACAAGTGTGTTATCGTTTCCTGCCTCCCTCAAAAGCTACTTCCTGAGAGGGCCGCTAAAGCTGTGACTGGCAGTGACCAAAGAGTTAGCTTTGACTTGTTTCTCTCTCTCTGCCCCTTTTCCTAGTGGATTCCCCCATTCTGAGTGCACTCAGGTCTATGCAGATCAGTAGAACCACAGGCCAAAATAGGACTCCATCCCAGTGGGACTTAAGTCTCTGCTTGGTGATAGCCACGTCTTGATGATCTGTCTGCTAAGACTGACTTGAAGATAGCTGAAGCCCAAGCCTAGGGTCCACCTGGGGTGCCTCTAAACTGGGTCACACGTGAGTCTCACAGTCAGAGAAAACTCTGTAGTCTGAGTAGGATTGTGTCCTTTACCCGCTTCAAGGCTGGCAACAATCTAGTCGAACTTGAGTCTGCCCCACTGGCATGCTGTTTAATGCCAGTACCAGTTTGGAGGCTTCATCTGTGAGCTGTGGCTTGCTTCTAAAGGCCTTTACTTTCTGGTTGCCACTAGTTCCCATTACAGGAAGCAGAATTTGGGGCTAGCTTTTGTGCTCTGTTGTCTTTGGGTAGAGTCCTCTCCACTCATCCTCTGCCCTACCCAGATCCAAGGAGGAGTGGCAAAGGAAATCAACAATCTGGCTAACACAGTTCTGGTGGCTCAGTCTATCCTGGGCAGAGGTTAAAGAATTCTTGCAGGCATTGTGCTTTTTGGTGATGGCCTGGAACTAAGTTTAAAGTCTAAGGCCTGAACTTAATTCCTTGTCCTTCTGGGCTCCACACTTCATGGACTTGAATGAGTCTCAGCATGGACAAATATTTCCTTTCTGTCTTTTCAATGTGTCTTTTCTTATTATCAGATGGAATCCAGACACATTGGTCTCTCGGTTGGCGTCTTTAGGTATTAGGATGGTGGTTTGGACTGTGACCAGCTGATCGAAGCTTGTGTGCCTGTGGAAGATGGTTGCTAGGGGTCCTTATTTAGCTGCCACCTTGTATTACTATCTTTTAATTTGCTTCTTAGTCAAACCCAGTGAACGCCGAGTACAGCCCAGAGCATGGAGATGTCTAGAGCTGTGGTTTTAGTTGGAGAAACCTAGTCTGCTTACTCAACACATGTTTAGTGAAAACGCGCCGGATCCCCGATGTTGTTTTAGGGGCGAAGGCTGCAGAGATGAGCAACAGAGTCCTTGCCCACTGGCCACTTTCTTTCCAGCGCAGAATATAAACTAGAACACAAAGAAAAAAAAGTACCACATTGCTAAGTCGACAAATAGAGAGAAGAAGGAAAGAGTGTGCAGCAGCAGAGAGGAACAGGGTCATAAAGTGCACCCAGGGATGGTTGAACAGACATCTATAGAGGATGGAATTCAGCTTTGCAGACACACTATGAAGAGAGATGAATAAGCAAGGGAAAAGCATGGCAATTATTATATTATTATTAAAATTGACAGAGAGTTAGATACAGGTATTTAAAGAATAGGTGTCTTCAAATCATACCCCAAAACATCCATATATATGTGTGTGTGTGTGTGTGTGTGTATTATATAATTTCTTTAATTAAAGGTGTTATTGCACATTGTCCAAATAATATGAAGGCGGTTAGCAAAAGAAAGGGCAGAGGGCTTGGGTTTAGAAGATTGGAGGCCAGCCCATCTACGCATCCTTGTGTGTCCTCAGGCAAGTCATCCCACCTTGAGTACCAAACTTAACCTACAGCTGATGAGCAGCTGATAGTTTCCAGGTAGGCCATACCAGCCACTTCTGTGAGGTGGCAAGAATCCCCCCAATTTAGAGATAAGTCAATCCTACCTATATGTTTGCTTTTCTTCCCGTCTTCTAGGCTCCTTGTGCAAGCACTTTGAGTATGCATTGTGCATAGCACAGCACTGTCAGATTGCAGCTGGGACTGCTGATGGCCACAAGGCTGCTAGCCAGAGTTGAACACATTTCCTTTGTATATCATCTGCCTTCTAATACCACCCACTGGTTGTTTGCTTGTGGTGCTTGCGGCTGAACCCAGAGCCTCTGCTTCGTAGTCACGGGCTCTGCTACTGAGTTTCATCTTGGTCCCAAACAAATACTTTAAAACCTTTTGAGTGGACGTCTTATGCAATAAAATGCAAATTGTATGCAAATAAGAGAACTAACCTTGAGAGAAATTGGTGTCTTAATTTTTCATATAAAATGTGATTATGTTTTTATGGAAGAGGGGTCTAGGAAGATGAAGGTTTCATGCAGGAAGCACGCTGACGTGATTAGCATGCTCCCTATACTAGGCAGTGGAGATGTCCTTCCTGGATATTATCAGAAGAACTGGGCACACTGGTGCAGAGTTACCACTGTGGCTATGTCAGGTGTATCTCTTGTGTTGCAAAGGAGACTGATGGTAGTTTCGGGCATTGTGTATGAACACAACCCATGTAAGCAGAGCTATTCCATCCCTTGTGTGCCTGCCCAGTCTTTACCAGGAACAATGATAGGAAGGCCACATTGGTGAGCTCTTTAGAGCTCAGGGACATTGCTGCACTGGTGGGGACCCTCCAGGTCTTTGGCCAGTTGTTTTCCTCTCATGACACCCTCTCTTGGTCATATTTCTTCTACCTGGTTTTCTCCCAAGTAA
Organism: Microtus oregoni; assembly: GCF_018167655.1. NCBI lineage: Eukaryota > Metazoa > Chordata > Mammalia > Rodentia > Cricetidae > Microtus > Microtus oregoni. The sequence continues at coordinate 1,672,457 of NW_024544552.1, read as the reverse complement.
CTAATTAGTATTGTCAAGCACATTCCTATACGTCTTCACCAGCTATTAGAGTACATTGTTTATTTATATGTTTTGACTGCTTTTCACCAAGGCTGTAGATAATTTTCTTGCAGATATATGTTTTTTCACATTTTCTGACAACGAAGTGTTTATTAATTATGGACACTCAAGGCAGTATGGGGCTTTTTAAAAAATGCTTTCTTTGTATTTCTTATGAGGAAATTTAGCTGGGAGAGACTTGGGGGAGAGGAGGGAGGGGAGACTGCAGTCAGGATATAATATATGAGAGAAAAATTTAAAAAAACAATTTAGAATATGAATTCAATGAAATTTAATACAGCCTTGTCTCTCTTATTTGTCCTTTGTGTATATTGTTTAGTAAACTTTCTTTTTCCTCGATGTAAAGTCAAAAAAAAAAAACCAGTTTTACTCAACTGTATTACTATTCCTACTTAGGTATTTAATCCAAGTGAGTTTGTCCTTTGTCTGTGATATGAGATGAAGGGTAAATGGTATCACTCCCCACATATTTTTTCTGAAACCTTCTCATTGCTGGTCATTTTTTTAAAAAAAGATTTATATACATTGGTTCCATGCCATGTCTCTTTGTAACTATACACTGTATTGAGTTTTCTTGTTAGACTATCTTTGGATCTCCAGCCCCGAACTAACAACACAGAGACTATTATTAATTATGAAAGCTTGGCCCTTAGCTTAGGTTTGTCCCCAATTAGCTCTGATAACTTAAATTAACCTGCATTTATTAATCTAATTCTGCCATGTAGCTTTTACCTTTTCTCAGGACAGCATGTCCGACTTGCTCCAAGTCTGTTGATGGATTCCACACGCCTAGATTCCTGCTCCTCTTCCTAGCTCTTCCTGAAACCCTGACTAGCCTCTACTGCCTAGATATTGACCATTCAGATTTTAGTTCACCAATCAGAGCAACACATCTTCACGCAGTGTGCAAGCAACGCACAAGAGCCCACGTTATTTCCACACCATGTCTCTTTGTGTAAGAAGTGATTCGGATTTTATGATGACTTATCTCTACTTATGATCTGATTTTCTTAATTATTACTTCTTTATGGAAGAATTTATAAGTAGTAAGCATAGTGTTTCTTGGTGACTATTTTAATTATTTTGAATGTTATTGTCCTTACCTTTTCAAGCAGATCTTAGATTCTTCCTTAGAAGTTCTCTTTGAGGTTTTACATGTAGTTTGAATATGAATTGACAAGGTTGACACCTTCATTTTATTGACTGTTCCCATTCAAAGTATCACATGCATCCTAAATTAACAGAGAGACAAACTATTGTACAGGGGAAAGAGTCCTTAACTAGACCAACTCATATTTGAGAAGGTGATTCTTGATAACAGTAAATGGAGAAGACATGGTCTTTCTAATGCGATCATGGGAAAATTCGTGCCATGGGAACAATAGGGTCCTCGCATCATTTCATACCACATACAAAAAAATCCAAAGTAGGTCATAGCTACAGACGTTAATAGGTGACATTTAAAATCTCTAGAGAAGAACACAGGAGAAAAAACTTTGATCTTGAAATATGAAAAGACAGAACATCAAAATGTGGTCTACTAGTGAACTAACTGGTAGATTGTATTTCATGTATATGTATGTCAAAGTTTCAAATTGTATGCCCGAAGTATGTACACTGTGTCACATGTCACACGCCTCAACAAATGTGCCTGAGAGGGGACAGGAACACAGAACAGGACTTTAAGAATACCTGCCGCAGCACGTGCCCTGTGAAGGTGTCCTGTCCTTTCCCGACATAAGTGACCTTGCATTGGGATTTGCTTTTCATATTTCACCCAGTTCTCTCTTGCGGCACAGGGACCATCTTGGATATTTTCTCTTGACCACTCACTCACCTCGTTTATCTTGAATGTAGATTTGCTTGGCGAGCGGCGATCCTGTGGCTGAGGTTTTGTTTCAGGCTGATCTTGCGCCTGTGAGATGGAGCATGAATACAGGGAGATACTCTTGTTGACCGGCCTGGAGGAAATCACCGAAAAGGAACTGCAACGGTTCAAGTACTTTGTCATGGATGAGTTTAAGATCTCTAGGAGTCAACTGGGTGAGACTACAAACAGGACCGAGTTAGCGGACCTGCTGATTCAGAGCTCAGGCCCAGAGTTGGCAGTGACAAAGACCATTTACCTTTTCCGGAAGTTGAATTACATGCACGCCGCAAAATGTCTTCAGGAGCAAAAGAAAAAAGGTATGTGGAAATGCCCCTCCTTTCATTATACAAGAGCGATAAAGCACCCAGAGTTGCATTAATTTGCTCAATCACCAACCATCGGTCCCTTCACCTCCTTGCCTGAAAGGCACTAAAAATTATGTTGCAACTTCCTCAGGCATTTTTGTTGCCAGCACTTAGAGCTGCCATCCATTGTCTCCAATCTACTTGCAGAAACTGTGCACATGAGATGGCAGTGTTAGTGTTCAAGGTCCCTTTCCATGGTACTTAAGGCTTTCATACTTCACTGAGGGCCTGACAATAATATCAGCATAGTGCCGCCTAGAGCAGACAAGCCAGAAAATCGCCTCCCTTGGCCGTAGACTATTCACTTCTGTACTGAGCCAGCCTGCAAAGTCGCAGTCAGTCTTCCTTTAGGAAGCCCATGTGCTTCGAGTCCGTGGAGTTTCTACCTTTACACATCCCCAGAATAGATGCCACTATGAATTTCCAGGATACAAAGGACGTGTTTGTATTCGATAAACCGCCACCAAGTCTCCTTCAATTATATGCATTTTGTCCCAATTGCTTCCTAAGAATAACTGGTGAATCCTTTGTATTTAAATAGCTAATAGAGCTGACAAAGGAGTGCCTCATCAAGAGACTCCCTAAAGTGAGAGATTCCAGAAGCAGTCCTTTGGGGACACTAAGTAATACAGAAGTTGCAAATTTTTAACAGCTTGCAGAGAAGAAGGGTGTCTTGTCACGTGGGTGACCTGACTTCTCAATAGATATTTATATCCAGTTTAACTTACGAAGGAAGGTTAAAGTTCCATACAGATATAAGTTGTTAAGTAATTTTGAGGAACTTAGAGCAAGGTTTGATGATGCTAAACACTATTTTCAAAGGGTGCCTGAAATTAGAAGAAATATGTAGTTCTTCCATTTGACCACAGGGTGGCAGTAAGAACACATACTTACTCCAAGTAGATACTTCCTTATCTATTTCTTTTACCACCTTCTCCATCAATTCATGTTCCTGATTTTTGTTTTCTAGCTAGGATGACATAAAACCCCCTTCATTCCCCCCCCCCTCCATTTTACTGTGTCTAGTGTTGGTGGGATTCTATCAGTTTGATTAGCTCTAAATGACCTGCTGGGAGAACTAGTTGAAAGCCAGGAGTGACTGACCGCTCCACTTGATGACCTAGAAGTCATTTTAGTTCCTATACTCCTTCAGAGCTCTGTGTGAAGCCATCTGCAAGCCCACTTGAATTACAGCACAGGTTTGTCAGTGATGCCTCTGGCCGTTAGGGCAATGTCGATTTCTGGGTTCTTTCCTAGAAGTTCCCACCTAGTGTTTACTCTGGTAAGTGTCCATCACGAAAAATGGAGATATTTGAATACGTTAAAGAATATCATTAGAGAATGACAGGGTTCTGACTATGAGAAAAGGCTTGAACAGGAAAGCTGATGAAAAAAATTATGAGGGCACATAAGTATGATAAAGCCAAGCAAATCGAGCCAAATTCTTTAAATATAACCATGAGTTAGACAGATGAAAAGTGTGCATCAAATTATGAGTATATAGTGGGAAGGTGACGCTCTGCCAAATGTCTCTGCAGTAACACTATGAATGACATTTAAAAGAGATCAGTGTGGTTGGTGCGGTGGGATAGAGTGATGGGTTTATTCCCTTGAGATCCTATGACTCTCCTTTCTCCTCTTCTATACTGTCAGTATAGAATGAATGTTTTCATGTGCTTGTTTCTCAGAAAAAGAAAAAATATGATTTCATAGAGCTAGTCACTGGAAGATCAGCCTAAGTTCTTGTAAGCATTTCCAGCCATTTTGACATCACTCACCTGCCAACATTATTTACAGCGTTCATACTCCCTAGTAGAAAAATGGAGTTAAAGTATTTTAAGAAAATCTAGTAATGTTTTAAGTTAAGTTTTTGGTTTTGTTTTGGGCTGCATTCAGAGTTGTCCTGGGCTCATGTGACCCACAGATCATAGGTTAGACATGCCCTGGGCTCGTGTAATCCATGGACCATGGGGTAGAAAAGTTCTGGGCTCTTGTGACCCAAAGAACGTGGGTTAGACATACCCTGAATTCTTGTGATCCACAGACCCTGGGTTAGACATGCCTGAAAGAGTCTCTGTAACATCCCTGACCAAGACTCAACACCTTCTTTTGTCTGAGATATACTGACAGAGTACCTTGTTATGTGACTAGAGAGCTCATTCTACTGCTAGCTATATTCATTAAATCATTTGATTTCTAGCAAAAGCAAATCCATCAACATTCCGAATGGTTCAGATTCTGTGAGAAACCACATCGCAAAATTTCTTAAGACATGCTTTTCTCGTGAGTCCCTTAAGCAATTGAACACTGGCCACCTTGATAGATGGTCACATCAAAATCAGGACAAGAAGTTGCTGTCTCAGAATAAAATAAAACCTAATCCTTGACCTGGGTACCCAGGATCTATCACACAGCTGCCTTATGGGGGCATTGCTGAAAAGTGAATACGTCATTCACTTAACAACCTGCTTTTCCTTTTACTAATATTCCCTTAATTCTTAATGGTTATCAGCAGCTCCTTTAGGCTCTGGAAATTGGCATGCAGGACTCAGGTCTCTCCTTCCAGCAAGGGAGACATGGGGCTGACCTCAGGTCATTGGGTTTGGTGGCAAATGCCCTTACCCCCGAGGCATCTTGTTCGCCCACTTCTCCCTCTGTTGAGGGAGAGTTTTCTAGGTAAAATATTCTTCCTTAGCAAATATGTAGTTTCTTCTCCATTGCTTTAAATACAACACCACACTGTTGCCTGGCTTACATGGTTTTTGCGCTGGTTCAGATGAACCAGGGTGATGGAGGAAGGTCATTGGTTAAATAAAAAGAAACTGCTTGGCCCTCATTGGTTAGAAGATAGGTGGGAGGAGTAAACAGAACAGAACGCTGGGAGGAAGAGGAAGTGAGCTCAGACTCCACAGCTCTCCGCTCGGGAGCAGATGCCTCAGAGAGACGCCATGCTCCAAGCTCCCGGGCAGACGCACGCGATGAAGCTCCGACCCAGGATGGACATAGGCTAGAATCTTCCCGGTAAGCGCACCTAGGGGCGCTACACAGATGATTAGAAATGGGCTAAATTAATATGTGAGAATTAACCTAGAAGAGGCTAGATAGAAATGGGCCAAGTAGTGATTAAATGAATACAGTTTGTGTGTTGTTATTTCGGGCATAAGCTAAGCAGGTGGCTGGGGTGTTGGGGACGCAGCCCCGCCGCCCTTATTACTACACCAGGGCTCTGAATGGTCCAGACTTTGGGTCTCTTCATTTCGTGGTTGGTGTCTGCACATTTGAGGAAGAGAAAGCGGTAACAATTTTTTTGTCTTTACTCTTCTACTTCTTCGTTTCCTCCTCCTCCTCTTCATCCTCCCTTTTTCTTTCACCCAGCTGTGCTTTTGCATATGTCAGCTGGTATCGGCTGTGGGGAGCACCTTCTTCTCAGGTTCTCCGATTGGACCAGGCTACTGCTTGTGTCCTGTGCTCAAATAAGGATACATTGCATGGTCCAGTGAGGTCACTAACTGGATGTCGTTGCAGTCAGGTAGAGCTGCTGGCTAGCATCTGTAATCATCTTTAATTAAGTTTATGTGATGTAGGCCCTAATCGGCTTCTAGTTGTGCATGGCCATGAGTTGGGTTCCGAGACTGGGAAAGGCTGTGGGTGCTGCTCTTGGGCCACTTGGAATGGCAGGGCCAGAGACAATGCTACACAGCTATGTATAATCTCAGGCTTTCCTTCCAGTTTGGGCTCACACTGAACCTCAGGCTGCACTCAAAAATCTTCCCAGTCCCATCTCTCCGTGGTCACTAGGGTTGGAGAAACCAGATGCTGAAGAAATATTGGGGTACAAACTTGCCTTTAACAAAAGGCCTTTTTTTGTAAAACCCCAGGCTGAGTGGGCGAGTTTCATAATAGGCTGTGGCCAACAGGATTAAATGTTTCCTCTTAAGGTTATTTGTGTGTATGAGATTGCCTATAACCTTCCGGAAGCCTGGTGCCTTGCTCTGAGGCTGGGCAGGGTTATCACACTCCACGTGTGCAAATGTATACACCCTCACCCAGCAAGTCTGGAGAAACCTTACACAAAGTGCTAAGGCTACGTGAACAGTTGGCAGTAGCTGTGATTCAAAGCCAACAAATCTGTGTGCATGCATTTTTGTTTTGTCTTGTTTTTGTTTGTTTTTCAAGGCAGGCCTTCTCTGTGTAGCTTTGAAGCCTGCTGTCCTGCAACTAGCTCTTGTAGATCAGACTGGCCTTGAACTCACAGAGATCTGTCTGCCTCTGCCTCCTGAGTGTGGGATTAAAGGCTTGCACCACCACCACTTGGCATGTACATGCCTCGTAAAGTACTATACCATCTTCTCTTTAATTGCACAACTCCATAAGGCAGTGCATGTACTGGTCACAGTGAGACCCACTTCATTTTGTTTGTTTCTTTTTTTTTAATTTTTTATTTATATATACAGTATATGCCCGTGTGCCAGAAGACGGCACCAGATCTCAGAGATGGTTGTGAGTCATGATGTGGTTGCTGGAAATTGAACTCAGGATCTCTGGAAGAGAGCAGCCAGCACTCTTTACCTCTGAGCCTTCACTACAGCCTTGTTTTGTTTATTTCTAATTGGCCCCCGTTATTCCAGTCTTGCCAGTGTTCCCAGTGTTCCTCATGAAAATGAGCCTTCTACAAAGAATCCTCTAATGCTGAGAAGGCCACAGGCTCACCCTTTGCCCTCCATCTTCACCATAGTAATTGTGGGGTTGTGCCATCTTGGAAGGGACATAACATGGTGAAAATGAAAACAGTTCTCTTACCCTCAAGACATTATTGGTTCCATGGTTCTAGAAGATACCTTATTTGCATTCTGAGATGCTCCCTAATGTGCCTTGTCTGGGGATAGTCATGAGTTGTATTCTGTGGGGGACTGAAGATGGGAAACGCCTAGTCCATCATCCTGTTCTGTTTCCCTTCTGATTTTGTTCTTGAGAGGTCATGACATTCTAATGTCTCAGCCATGCTTGCTCATGCATTTTAGGTTAACGTACCTCTTTTTGATTCCTCCTCCTTCGCTTTTCCTCCTTTCCTTCTCCCCCTTCTCCTCTTTTTTCTTCTTTTTCAGTTGAGAGTCGATCCATGACAAATAGAAAGAAGAAAGGAATGCAGCAAGTAGAAGAAAGAAGTCAAGCTGAAAACTGTGCTGGTGCCTCTGCCACCAGCAGAGACGAATCCTCCAAGAAAAACTCTTCTCCAGAAGTCCGTCCTCAGGCTAAGGTAGGCCAGGGCAGCTCCTTGGTCCTCGTGAGGACCCCCTCCCGTGACTCTCCCTCTCATCCAGTTCAGGAAGCCTGCATTTTGGCTCAGAGCATACAAAGCAGGAAAGCGAGGCCAGGAGAAGAAAGATCTGTCTGCATTACAAAAAGAAAAGTCAGTCAAATTCATCAATTTATGTAGCCTGGAAGCTTCTAGTTTCTGCCACACTCTGGGCATACTAACACATTGCTATCTTAGCCTCTACTGGAAGAAAACTCTGCCAGGGACCATTTTCAGTGAGTATGTTTTAGGGTGTGGTTGGCATTCATCTTGTGAGGAGGTTTAGGAAGTGAGGGAATGGGGGAGAATTTCAAGTTCAGTGGAATTGCAACCAGGAGTTCAGTCTGTGCAGTGAGAGAATTAGGGACTAAGAATGCCCTTCAGGGTTGTCACAATGTGAATGGAAACGACAATCCCTATACTCACTATGTGCCTGCTCTTTTAGTAAGGAAGTGGTTCTTTGTAGCAGAGGGAATAAAACTGAAGATAGTCTTTGACCCTTAGCCCTGACAGAGAAGCATGCTGGGAACCACCACAAAACCCATCAAGCACATGCAGTTTTATTCCCCATGAAGGCATTATCATCATTTTCCAGAGGGATGAGTTTAGGGTGTGTCCACCATTCTGTCTAGAGCACCCACCCACTTCCTCTGTGCTTGGCTCAGAAATTTCCAGAATTGCCAAGAAAACAATACTAAGGTTTAAATGTTGCATTTTAATCAAAGACATGAAAATACATATTGTATAGTCTGGTAGATACAAAGAGAATTCCTAGGCCTGGAAACAAAAAGTTCTGCAATAGTCCTCAGTGAGCTTGGCATTTTCCTGCTTTGGACCAGATTGAGTGTGGGATGCTGATCATCAGATGTAGTGTTGGGCTCACATTTCAAGGTCTCCCAGAAATCCAGTTCAAAATCTACTCTTCTGGGCCTCTTTTCCTAAGTGTCTCTCTTTGCTTACAGGTAGTTAATTACTTGTAAGACAATAGCATTGTTTCTAAAGCATACACAAGCGTGAGCAGACACATACCTGCACCTGAAGTTGCACACACACACACACACACACTGTCTCCTATCCCTCTTATTTTCTTAATTTGGAAGAACAAAATCCAAGATGAGCATACAATCACCATAGTCTGGTTGCGGAGAGGAAAGCCCATTTATCATTGGGAACATCCCTGTAGTGAGTTTATTGTGGGTCCTCAATAAGGAATGCACTTTTGTCCTTTGTTAAATCAATTAAAATGGTTTGTTATATTATCCCCATGAAGCAGACTTAACATTTTATATGTTGTGTTACAATATTTTATTTGACAAAATCCTTTTTTGGGGGGATTTAAATGATTTCAGTGATTTATAACTACAAACGTTAAGATGTAACTTCTTGGCAAGCCGTAGTATATAATTCATGGCTTCTAAGAGTAAACTCACAAAGGTAGAGCTGATTCTGATTTCCACTCTCCCTTTAATCCATCTGCAGGCGCTCATCCCAGATCTCTTCGTTTACTCGCACTTAATGATCTGTGTTTTATTGTGCACAGGATATTCCTGGGGATGTGGAGTGCTCTGTGCGCATCAGTGAACCTTCCCACCCTTACACGAGAGTCCCATAAATGCTCAGAACACTGTAATAGAATCACAAGAAGACAAGATCAGATTAAGCGTCAGCAATGATTCAGGTTTCTGACACACTCTTTTCCTAAATTACATGACAAGGAAGGAATCTGACTGAGGAATTCTGTCTCCAGGGTCAGCTCCATGGCCCCACCTAAATACAGAACATTTTGTGTTTTTTCAGTCTAGATAATTCTAAGTCTCTAATCTTTTCCTCACTTCTCCATCTTCCCTTCAACTCAGTCTTTTCTGGCTTCCTGGGGTTTATCTGAATGAAGACTGCCTCTGTTACAGTGTTGACCCATAACTAACATCTCTTCTCTGTGGTCACAGCCTCAGAAGCAGCAGATCGTGGCAGAGCAGGAAGCTATCAGAGAAGGTTTACAGAAAGATCCACTGGCGGTCTTAGTGTTGAAAACTACGAATCCTTTCAAGTGTGAGACTGAGGAAGACATATTCCATGCAACCGTGGCCAACTCAACCGCATTTTTCTTCGTAAAAGTTCTATATGCACCATTTAAAGATAAATTTGCCCCAAGGAGAACAATTAAAATATCAAACTATCTTTGGCACAGTAACTTCTTGGAGGTGACCAGCTCCTCAACTGTGGTTGATGCTGACGCTGACCACAAAGTCTGTGTCCCAAATAACATTAGGCTAAAAGCTGGAAGAACTCCCACAATTAAGATGCTGAAGACCCAACCTTGTGGAACAATTGTGAATGGGACGTTTAAAGTCCAGAAGGTAATTCCTGTATGAAATTTTATACTGATTGGTATGAAAAATATAACACCTATCCTAAGCTTTGACAGAACTCTAGAAATTATGTTTTATTTTTTTCTCTCTATATAGAACAGGACAATTGAAATCAATTAAATAATTGATTTTAAACAATTTTAACAATCAAAAAAACAATTTAATAAAGTTAAAGATTTGTAGGATAATAATTTGCCAAAACTTGTGTGCAAAGCTCACAAAAGTTTTATACTGTGTGTACTTTGTTTGCTTCGTCTTTTGAGACAGGGTCTTATACTGTGTAGCTTTAGTTGGTCTGGCATGCTCTATGATTCCCCTGCCTCTGTCTGCTGATTCAGATGCATGCCACTGCCCCCAGCAAAAGTTTTGAAGCCACTTTTATTTACGTTGTTACCCTTGTAACCTGTGAAACATAGACACGGCTATTTCCCCCTGTGTTGATTCTACACACTTATTACCATCCACTTTCAAAGTCACTTTTGCTTTGAGCATCCTTCAGATGTGTGCTCATTGATGAACGAGGGGACTGATGAGCAGGCCCTGGAAGACCTAGTATTGAATGAAGAGAATGGAAGAGTTAGCAGAGAATCCTAGCTAGATGCTGGGTATCTTTGTTGGAGTTTCCGTTGCTGAGAAGAGACTCCATGACCCCAGCAACTTTATAAAGGAAAACATTTAGTTGGAACTGGCTTACAGGTTCAGAGTTTTTGTCCATTATTCTCATGGCAGGAAGCATGGCTGCATGCAGGCAGACATGGTGCAGGAGAAGAAGCTGAGAGTTATACATCTGGACCCACAGACAATAGAAAGAGAGAGTGAGCCACTGGCTTGAGTTCCTGAAACCTCAAAGCCCACCCTTAGGGACACATTTCCTCCTGTAAGATCACACCTACTCCAACAAGGCCTAATTTTTTTCATATAATGCCCTTCCCTATAAACCTGTGGCTGCTTTTTTTATTCAAACTACCACAAGGGAATCAGGGAAACTATCTTTGTATGAACAATTTTCTGGCCTAAGACAGATCCTGAAGGACCATTGGGAATGTTGATGATTTCTTCCCCTAGTAGCCAGATGACCTCTAGCTCGGTCAGAAAAGGTATCAGGAGTAAATTGTCTTCCTTGAATAAGTAAAGCATAAAGATACCCATTTTTAACTTCTCAGTTTTGAACTTTCTATTTGGTCAACTACTCACTAATGTCTATTCACATAGTCAATCAAACTAACTCTCAAATACTGTACATATTTTACGTATCTAATTAGTATCTGGTCCCATTGTAATCCAGATTTGATTGTGAATGATATGTTGTCCTTGATATTCTGACTTTTAGACTTCACTAGATCTTTTATTGTTAGTTTGTGCATCTCTCTGGATTTATGTCACTAAGTGACCTTCCTCCTAACCACAAGGTCTTCTTTTCTCTTCTCTTCTCTTCTCTTCTCTTCTCTTCTCTTCTCTTCTCTTCCCTTCCCTTCCCTTCCCTTCCCTTCCCTTCATTTCCTTCCTGCTTTCTTTTCCTTCTCTTCCTTTCTTATGCCTCCTGTACACTGGCCCTGGAGAAGCCCCATTTTCCCCATCTAGTAGTTGTTTCTTTGAGCCATCCTGGCTTCCCAGAGGAAAAAAGTCTTGGGACTAGAAAGATGGACAGAAGAAAGATGGACAGAAGGGACATGCTTTTAGTAGGATTCTCCCACCTCCTCCATTGGCATTTGCTAATACCGGTTAGGTCGAAGCCTGTTAGTTTGGAAGCTGGAATTCCTCCTTATATTTCTTTTGGAAAGCTGCTCCTGTCTTTTCTGATAATTGATTTACATGCCCCTCTTCCTTAGTCATCTCAGTGGAGCTTGGTTGTTGTTTCCTTTCACAGATAACAGAGCAGCAAAAGGACAGAACACTCTATGGTATACATGACAAAACAGGGGAGATGGACGTGTTGGTGCTTGGAAACCAGGACAAAATAAAATGCGAGAAAGAAGATAAGCTTAGACTCGTATTTTTTGAAGTGTCAGAAGATGGAGAGAAAACACAGTTGAAATCAGGACCCTACAGCTTCTTTAAGGTATGGAAGAATGTCAGTTCTCAAAAGACTACATTATTTTGTGTTTTATGTCAGAAAGCAGAAAAGAGGCTGGTGAACAGGGTACGACAGAGAAGAGCTCATATGTAGTGCATTTTCATCTCACAGAACTGAGGATGCCCAGCTATAAACCCATGGGTGTCACAAAGACACACATACAACCCCCCCCCCCCTGAACCCCACAGTGAGTTTTTGGAAAGAAAGCTGCCTGAAGTTCCACAAATCATTCTGACAAATGCAGTTGTAAGTCAAGACAGACTTGAAAAACCTTGAAAACAAATCTCTGAGCAAGTCCAACCTGCTGCGCACTGTGTGCCCGTCTGCGCTCTGTGTGTTAGAATCCAGTTAGCAAGCTTCTGAAAAGGGGCTGGAGATTGGGGAAACACACACAGAAACAGACACACAGACCTCCAAACACTGGTACAAAGCCCCTCTTTAGTAGCGCCACGGAGGCTTAAATACCCTGCAGTCAATGGCCAACAGGTGAAAATCCCATCCTCTGATCCTCTAGGCAAAGCACAGCTTTTAGTAACTTCAATTAGAAGGCTCTAGCAGGGAAGAACAGCTGAAGGCCAGGACTCAATTAGTACCAACACCAACCCTTCATGTATTTACCGTAGTCCAGGGCAGTTAAGTAAGTCATCACAGCACCCTTCTCCTTATCTGATTGTCATAGCTTTACTCTCTTCCCCACTACTTATCAGTGTTTTTATAAGGACTGTCTCTGTGTAAGTTTGAGATAGAGACCTGAGAAATCTTTGTATATGTCCTTATTATGTAGGCATGTATTTATTTGGAGCAGATAGACTTCAAGAAAGTCATTCAAGAGTGAAAGGATTAAGGGAGGGACATGGGGAGGGGGAGGAGATGTTATATGAAGGGAGGCACATTTCAGGAGAATGCAGTAGCTGGAAGTAGAAGAGAGTTAAGTGATCAATAACATCTCAGTCTTCATCTTTCTTTTCCACCCAGGTTATTAAGACCCCAAAGCCAAAAACTGAGCAAAAAGAAAAATGTACATTGAAGTCAACTCATCTAAACAACACTTCTTTGAAGGATTCTGATACTACTTCTTGAACCAGACTGAGCTGCCTGAGGACAGAAGTTTACAAGCTCTTCATCCTATCCTATTAGTTCAAAAAGGATAAATACTTGACAATTCCTCTGTTAGCTGTAGAGCAGAACAAAACAAAAATCTAGTAAAAAAAATTCAATATCAGGCATGAGAAACCCCCTTTTGAGTAGTTGATTGTCTAGGAGATTCCCAAAACATTATGGGCTATTGCTCTTGCCCTTGGTTGATCCCCAGAGGTAAAGATTTGGTTGATCCCCGGAGGTGAAGATAAGTTCATACTGCTGAAGATACCATGCACTTCAGACACAGGGTTCAGAGGTCCCTGAGCTGTAACTGACCTGAGAGTCTTCTGCCCAAGGATTATCTTCCACAAAACCAGAAGGTGCCATACAGACTTCCCAAAGAGGGAGGCAACTATCAGTAGTACCCAGTTATGATGCCTAAGAATCAAAAAGATGAGCAACATGGCACAATAATCCTAAGGGTGAATTAGTGTCATGAATGCCTTAGTAGTAACCAACAGTTCTTTAATTGGACTTAATACCCACTCAACAAGAAAGAAATCATTCCTGGTATTAGAAACATAGCCAACTACTCTGGATTAGTGAAGTCATGAATTGTAGAGGTCAGACATGCTGAATCTTTCCGGTAAGCCTTGTGGTGCTACACACATTAATAGAAATGGGTAATCAAGATGTGGGAATTAGCCAATAAGAGGCTAGAGCTAATGGGCCAAGCAGTGTTAAAAAGAATACAGTTTCCATGTTGTTATTTTGGGGCATAAGCTAGCCAGGTGGCTGGGAGCCGGGTGGCAGGAACGCAGCCCGCTGCTCCTTCTACAAATAATGTTAGTTTAAATAGAATTTTGATGATTAAGGGTTTCTAACAAACCTAGCAATGGATTATATAGCTATATAGATTGTATAGATAGAGGTTAGTTTAGTGGGAAAATTAATAAAGGTAAAAGTAGGATATAGTGTTGGCCCTGGGGGCAGCAGAGGATAGAAAATAGGAGTGAGCAAGTGTCACACAGCTAAGACATAGCAGTTTCTCTTGAGGACTCACAGAGACTGTGGTTTAGGTTAAAGATTAAGGAAAACAACTGAGTCCCAGAAATTAAGCTAGCTCAAGGGTTTTTAATCTTGATGCTCGGAAATATGTACATGGGCTCAGTGTGCATCACAGCTAAAACAAGCTTTAAATAATAACTTCATGTAACTAAAAAACAAAAAGTTGCACGGTCCATTAAGGTCATTGTACAAGTCTCTAAAATAGGAATAATGAAAGAAGTAGCCTGTTTTTCTGGCAATAATAAAAAGTACTGCCTATGTAAAAGTCTAAAAGACAAATGTGTAACTAAGTGTGAGTTTTCAGCAAATTCATAAAGATATGGTTAAGAAATATAATGGAGTTGAGCTATTCCAGAAAAATATTTTTATGCTGATTATTTAGTAACTTTGTAATAACTTTTGGTTATGGGAAACATCCTTCTCTTTGTAATTGACTTGGTGTGGGTATTGTAAAAAGGGCTTCTGAAAATAAAGAAGTAGAAGAAACTTTTATCCCTCAGAAAAGAAGCCTGTGTGTTTTCTCGCCAACTCTGCTTCTAGTTCTCCGTCTCTCTCACCTGCAGAAGCCTGTACCCTCCAGAGGTTTTAAGAGCCAAAGCTTGGCTTTCTAGGTATATACAAACTAAACTCTTTGGCCCATGTGACCCCTGTTATAGTTAGTTAGCACCTTACTGGCAATAGTCATGAAATAGGAATAATGAAATCTGTCTGTATTCTAATACAATTCTATTACAATCTTACTTATAGACACAGAAACTTAAAATTTATATAATTTTCCTAAACTACACATTATTATCCTTTGGATTTTGTTCCTGAACAACTAAAAAATGTAAAAGATACTTTTAGTTTATTGGCTACTAAAAAATAACTATGCTATATAAAAACAGGTAAGAGACCATACTTTGCCAATTCCTGATCTTAAACAAAAATACTACAAGTGTTTATAAAATATTTAAAAATAAAGTACATGGGAACAATACAAAGTATGAGAGATAAAATTTAAGAATATAATACTGCTTGCAAAATCTTAATACAGCATGTTAAGCAGTGTAATATTTTTGAAGTATATTCTGTGTGATTAAGGATAGATATTGTGAGCCCTACTGAAATAATTAAAAAAATATTTTTAAAGATATTTAAATAATAAAATGACATTGTGATGTTAGTGCAACGATAAGCCTATATAGTATAGGGAAGGCAACATCTGTCATGTGTCAAAATATACTGTTCTTTTTCATAAAAGTATAAACCCCCCAAAATATAAAAAGGATACTATTTTACATTTTGATATCTATATTAAAAATAATGTGTCCAAATTTATAACTTACAAAATTAACTAAAAATAAAAAATCAATGACTTAGCTGTAAATATCTCAAGCTTCAAAATATTCTACTGGGTTCTCTGTGACTTGTATGTAGGCAAATTTTCTTCTCTGTGGCTCTAGAGTCCACACAACTATTTGCTGTTGAGTTTAAGCTTTACTGCATTGTGATCAGATAGGATACATAGAGGGATTTCAGTTTTTCTAAATGTGTAAGGATTTGTTGTGTATCCCATTATGTAGTCAATTTTAAATGAGCATCCATAGGCTGCTGAGTAGAATTTATGTTCCTCAGTTCAGGTAGACAGCTTTGCAGATATCTCTTAGGTCTGTTTGATGCATATTACCTTTTAATTCTGAAGTTTCTCTACATTTTTGTCCCACTGGCCTGTCTGCTGCAGAAAGTATTGTGGTGAGGCCACCTGCCATTACTGAGGTGTAATGGAGTAAAGGAATGCAGAAAGATTGTAAAAATATATACAGCTTTAATGCCGAAATAGACTTACAGAACCATTGTTCCCGCGGAGACCAGGAAAGCAGAAGAGAAGGCTGGGAGCACACTAGCCAAATTTATTGGCAAACATTAGCCCGAGGCGAACACGCTCCCTAAGGTGCGGGACCTATCCCTACATCTCCCCTTTTTGTCTAAATAAGACAGAACTAAACCAAATACAACTATATACAATAATAACAAATAATAAATATAACAAACAACATTGAAAACAAAGTTTTGCTAAACATTCTATCTCAAGGAGTCTAAATAATGTAGAGAGTAACTACAATTATATAATCTCATACTCCGTCAAAGATCTGAGAAGGGAATAAATATTACTTAACAAACGAGATATATCCAAAATGTGCAACAATTGACAGAGACAACTGACTACCTGGGCAATCACCCAAAGTCTCGTTTGCAATGTTGAGTCAACCAACTTTGGCTAAGGCCTTACATAACTGACATACCATTATTAAAGGCAAGGTACTTTTCAAAACTATCTTACCCTGTCTTGGCAGGATATGACAGTCCTGTTTTATCCATTGATGCACACTCTGTATCTCTGTCAGTGGTTGAGGTTTGGGCATATCTTTGCCCAAAGGCCAGTTCTGCCAAAAAGAAAGGCTCCAGGTGGAGTGTCTTTGGTGCTCAACATTCTCTTGGGAACAGAGCAGTTTTGCCAGGAGAAATTGTGTCTCCCTATCATGAAATTCTGAGTTAGATTAAAGGCCATTTTCTACAACTCTTTGAAGAGGTTGAAGATTATCTATCTATACTGAGTATAATCTCTATCTATCTAAAGAACCTGATTAGTCTAATTATAAATGACAAACTTAGATGACTATTTATCTATATAATTCTCAATATCTATCTAACTTAAAGACTAAGACAATAAACAACTGTGTAACAAATGAGGATAATGACCTCCAAATAAAAACACTGTACAAATATACATTGCAATATGGTAAATATATATCAATACACAAACATTATATAACTATCTTAATCAGAGGTAGAAATGTACACTGCAATATGGTAAATATACACAATATATATTTATCAATACAATATATGTCAATACATAAAAAATGTTTTAAACAGAGATAGAAACATGCATGCATACAATAGTAAATATAATTTAACTTTGTATCAATATACAAGAATCGATACCAATATATTTGTCTAAAAGCAGTAACTCACAATTATAAATTTATTATCCCATCATTCCTTTTTTTTCCAAAATGATCCCTGAGCTTATAAAATTCCTCACCCAACCTCCCAACCTTTAAATGATGTCCCTAAACCCAGGGGTAAACTTTACTGGGAGAGGGGACGTCGTCCTCTAGAATTACTTCCAGCTGTCATGGGGGCGATGTTCTTTCTGGGGGATCCTGTGAAAGTAAAATGATGGTTAAATTTCAAGATCAATGTCTTTTAAAATTGCAAATAGTCTCTGAGTATTTTGTGGAGGTCTGGCCAGAATGTTGTACAAGATGTGCACCATTTCAGCTAACCAAGTTGGGATCGTCTTGTGCAGCTGGTATCCAAAACAGGTCTTGTAGTAGCACTATCAGTATCATGACGTCATATCAACCAGGTAGAGTTGTTGTTGTGGGGCCCCATCTTCTTCCTGGAAACTTCAAATGTCACTTCAGGAAAAACTCATTGTTCATTATGAAAAACTTAAACATTAATCATATATATATATATATATATATATTCAATGAAAGGCATGATAGATATATTCAATGAAAAGTATGATAGATATGAAGAAAAGCAAAGATGTTTTCTAAACTCATATTTCTTTCTGTTCCATATTATGGCTCTTGACATGAGACAGAAACTCCAGAAACTCTGGGTTTTTCTCTTACTAACAGGCTTGGAATTGGAGAGGGACTGAGCCAGAGTCCAACTTCAAAACCAGCTCTACATATTTATAGAGAAATGTTTAATAAGATATATATATATATATATATATATATATCTTACAAAATGTGTCCATCCATCAGTAATGAAATATTCAGGGTCCCTTAATTTCTTTGAAGATGAGTATTTTCCTGTGGAGATAAGAAAAGAACCCTGCCTCCAACCTATCTATATTTTTTACCATCAGTATGCTCGCCATCCTTATGAAAGAATTGTTATTTATCTTTTCCAAGTGGCTTCTCTTCTTCAATCCGAACCTTTATTTATTTTGACGGTATCCACAAGTTTTCCTCACCTGTGGAAATAAGAGCAAAACCCCTTCCCCAACGTAGTACATCTCCTGGCTTCCATTGTGAGGTCAGCACATCCTTGAAATAAACTGGTTGATTTAGTTCAGTAGACTTTTCCATTATCCAATGTCTTTCTGCAGCCGTCGTTCCCTTCTCATTAGCGTTGAGAAAATTCAAGGTTAACAAAGCATTATGTAACCTATTTCTGGGGGTGTTTTCTACTCCTTTCTGTTTGTTCAACATATCCTTTATAGTTCGATTTGATCTTTCTATGACTGTTTGACCTGTAGGATTGTATGGTATACCTGTAACATGCTTGATGTTGTAATAATCAAAAAACCGTTTCATTTTCCTAGAAACATAAGCAGGACCATTATCCGTCTTTATTTGTGTAGGTATACCCATGATAGCCATGACTTCTAATAAATGAGTGATTACTGAATCAGCTTTTTCTGAACTTAAAGCAGTTGCCCACTGAAAGCCTGAATAAGTGGCAATGGTGTGATGAACACATTTTAATTTGCCAAATTCTGCAAAGTGGAACACATCCATCTGCCAGATTTCATTCCTTTGGGTGCCCTTTGGATTAGCCCCTGCAGGCAGTGGTGTTTTGTTATAGAAAGAGCAAGTAGGGCATTTCTTTACAATCTCCTTAGCTTGTTGCCATGTAATTGAAAACTCTTTCTTCAAACCTTTGCTATTAACATGATGTTTTTTTATGAATTCAGAGGCTTGTAGCACACTACCAATCAATAATTGATCAATTTCTGCATTACCTTGTGCTAGAGGACCTGGCAGACCGGTATAGGATCGGATGTGTGTTATGTACATAGGGCGAAGCCTGTTCCTGATCAAATCTTGAACCTGGAGAAACAATGAGGTTAGTTCTGTATCATCAGGTATAAATTCAGCAGTTTCAATATGTAAAATAACTCTTTCTGCGTATTGTGAGTCAGTGACTATATTAATAGGTTCTTTAAAATCCCTTAGCACCATAAGAATGGCATATAATTCCGCCTTCTGGACAGAATTATACGGACTTTGTTCCACCTTACCCAAGTCTTCTGATTTGTAACCTGCCTTCCCTGATTTATTGGCATCAGTATAGAATGTACGGGCTCCTGTTATTGGAGCATCATGGACGATTCGAGGAAGAATCCAAGAAGTTCTCTTTATGAAGTTAAGCCCTTTGCTTTTTGGATAGTTGTTATTAATGTCTCCAAAAAAATTAGCACAAGCTCTTTGCCATGGTTCATTATCTTCCCATAATTTTTTATTTCATCAGCAGTGAAAGGCACTATAATTTCTGCTGGGTCTATGCCTGCTAGTTGACGAAGTCTCAGCTTGCCTTTTATAATTAACTCAGAGACTTTTTCCACATAATTTTTCAGTTTCTTACTTGGTTTATGTGGTAAAAAGATCCATTCCAAAATAATATCATCTCTCTGCATTAAAATTCCTGTAGGAGAAATTTTTATGGTAGTATGACGAGAATACAATCAAGCTCTGTATTCACCCTGTCCACATGTGCCTGTTGTAATTTTTCCTCAATCATTGTCAATTCCTTTTCTGCTTCAGCTGTTATTTCTCTGGGACTGTTTAAATCTTTATCACCATCCAAGTTTTTGTTCAAATGAATTATTAGATCAGGTGTTATGCCGATAGCTGGTCGTAGACTGGAAATGTCTCCTAACAGTCTTTGAAAGTCATTAAGAGTTCGTAGGCGATCCCTCCGAATTTGTGCCTTTTGTGTCTTAATTTTTTGCAAACCTATTCTATAACCTAAATAATTAACAGAATCTCTCTTCTGAATCTTTTCAGGAGCAATTTGCAATCCCCATTTAGGTAACAGTATCTTTATTTCTTCAAACAGTCTGTTCAAGGTATCCATGTTTGAATCGGATAACAAAATGTCATCCATGTAATGGTATACTATCTTCTACATAAACCTGAACATGAGTCCTCCTATTTTTGTTATTTCTAGAAGATGCATTATTATTTCTGAAAGATGCAATATTATTATTATTATTATTTCTGAAAATCCGTTGTCTACAATTCCTTTTCATATGACCCATTTTGCCACAATTAAAACATTTGGTATTCTGATGTCTCCTTTTACCATTGGAAATTGCTTCTTCTACCCATGCTTCAGTGCCATAATCAAATGTATCAACATTGAGTGTATGCAAGACCCATTCTTCCAAGGGCGCTGATCTGAGCTTACCTTTTGCATTCCACATTTGCATTTTCATAAGCCAAAGACTCAATCATTATACGTCTTGCTTCTGGATCAGATATCCCTATTTGTACAGCCTTAGTTAATCTTTGTAAAAAGTCACTAAAGGGTTCTCTCTGACCCTGTTTAACTCTGACAAATGATTCCATTCTCTGTCCTGGGTCTTGTACCCTGTCCCAAGCCCTTAAGGCTGCTGTAGTACACATGGAGAGTGTGTTTTCATCCAAATTAGCTTGTTCCTGAGGGTCAGAAAAGAGCCCTTCACCTAGAATTTTATCTAGGGAAATGTCAATTCCCTTTGCTTTTTCCTGCTGTTCTAAGAGTCTAGCCTCTTGCCTGAATAAGCATTTCCATTTCAATTGCGATCCACTCTCAAGTACTGCAGAGCTCAGCTGGAACCATTTTGAGGGGGTTGCTCTGCTTGTTGTGGCCCAAGATCTTAGCATCTCTTTAACAAAAGAGGCTTGCATCCCAAAAGTCATGACAGCCTGTTTTATTTCCTTGAGATCATTCATATGGACAGGCTCCCATGTATCCTCCTTGATGACCCTAGGGTTTCTGGAACCAATCACCTTCTCTGTTGTTATTACTGGAAAGGCAGGTAGAGCTGTAGGTAGAGCTTTGTGGAAATTGTCACGGAAAGATTTACCCACAGATGTAGTTAAAATTTGCCTTTCTACCCTTTGCTCTTCTTCATCAGAATTTAGAAATTCCTCTATCTTTTCAATTCTATTCACCATTGCCTTCTGCAATGTCTGAATCTCCTGTCCAGAATTATGTTACAAAGCCTTCATTGAGGATTCTAAAGTATGAAGTTTGTCCGTTAGAGATAACATCTCATCTTTGGACATAATTTTTATGGCACAAACCATGCCTTCTTGTATTGACAATCTTTCCATCAATTTGTCATAAGCTTTAGACAAAATCCGATTGTCACATTCAGCAGTTTTGATTCTCTCAGTTAATGTTTCATTTCCTACAGAAAGGGACTGAAGCTTGCGATCCAAATCAACTGTTCCCTCTGCCATAGTAATGAATTTCTCCTTAACATCAGCCTGGAGAACTTCAAACTGATTCTTGAGAAGATTGTTGTCATTCTCAATTGTTTTTAAGCATTCAATCTCTGCCTTAAGAGTCCTGGATTCATCTTGTAAAGACTTTATCATATTTCTATTATCAAACAATTTAGTGCCAATGAAAACTACGAATCCCAGAAGGATCCATGGATATGGGGTGATAGACACCTCTTGTAAAATCTCCCACATGGTACAATTAACAAAATTGTTAAATTCTTGAACAGTAATGTGTTCAGACATTTTATTTATAAAAGAAAAATTTTTTACCTGCAATGATCGGTTCATGCCAGTGGTGGTCTCTGTGTTTTTGGAGTCTGTTCTAGAACTAGCTCTTGTAGACCAGACTGGCCTCCAACTCACAGAGATCCGTCTCTCTCTGCCTCCCAAGTGCTGGGATTAAAGGCGTGCATTACTAACACCTGGCCGGCAGGCCTCAAACTCACAGAAATCTGCCTGCCTCTGCTTCCCAAGTGCTGGGATTAAAGGCATGTGCCACCACCGTCCAGCCAAGTCACTTAGTATCAGACCAAATGTGCTGCTGTGGAGGCTTTTGTTGCAAAACCGCAGGTACTTGAGCCTCTGCTAATTCAGTCAGTGGGGTTCCTCTGCAAACTTAGCCAAGGCAGGCAGAATGGGCCTGTGTGGCTGAGTGTGTCTCGGACTCGACACTGGGGCCGGAGTGACAAACTAAAAAACAGCACCCAGGAGGGTGCTGTGTTAGCTAGCGGGCTACCCGCTTGAGTTGGGGGCAAAATAGCCCCACGTTGGACACCAAAATGTAAAGGTGTAAACAAATGCAGACAGATTGTAAAATATATATACAGCTTTAATGTCGAAATAGACTTACAGAACCATCGTTCCTGCGGAGACCAGGAAAGCAGAAGAGAGGGCTGGGAGCATGCTAGCCAAATTTATAGGCAAACATTAGCCTGAGGCGAACACGCCCCCTAAGGGGCGGGACTTATCCCTATACTGAGGTTCAGTTAGTCTGTCTGTGTCCTGAAGTTCAGTAGCATGCTGTTTATGAAACTAGATAATCCACAGTTTGGTAAATAGGTGTTTAGTGTCTTCCTCAGGCTGGGAGGGGGTGAGAAGGTATAGTGTCAACATCTCAGACATTGGGAGTCAAGTAGAAGTCAGGTATACAGCAGACTCTTTTATTTAACAACAGGGGAAAAACTTATAAACCCTCCTAGCACCCAGTCATTCTGATCCCTTGACAGTTGACATCACATGTTCGTCCCTCATTGGCTAGGCAGGATCAGCATCTCTGATAGTGCCTTTTGCTAGGCACTCTGGAAACACAGCTTGGTCACTCCTCATTGGCTAGGCATGGTCAGGATCTCTGGCAGGGCCAGGCAGACTCCAGCTTGACCCCCTCAGGCCTGGTAGGCCTTAACTTCCTACAACCTCCCCGCCTTTTTTTCCCTCAGCCAATGAATCCCCTCCTTGAAGCATAAGCCTTAGTAACTACAGTACAAACTGCACTCTAGACCCTACGTTCTTATTAACTTGTTTTTTTTTTTCTGCATGGGACATAGCTTTTTACTTTGAAAAGAGGTCTCTGTCCTTGACTAATCTTACCCAAAGTACAAGTTGACATGTATCTCAAACATGCAGAGCACAATATTTGTTTTATAATAACTTATAAATGGATGAAAGAGACTTCTGGGGAAGAACTACTTTAGATAAGAAGTTTATTATTTTTTTTCCAAGTTGAAACATACAGATGGAAAATACAGAGAATCTAAAATGTACAAAAAGCAAAGTAAAAGAACACTGTTTTCTAAAATTAAGAGCCATATATATATGTATATATATATATCACTATATGCTAGATACACATTTTTTGCTTTTTAAATTGTTTTTATTGAGCTATACATTTTTCTTTGCTCTCCCTCCCTTTCTCCCCACATACACATTTTTCTGCACTTGCATCATATCATCATAAACATTATTGTCAGTGTTGTTCAGTTGTGTTTATATCGGAATTTACGTACATTTCCATAGCTGAATGGGGATTGGGTGGTTTTATGTCTCTCCTCCTAGCCCGGATGACCTTGAAGAAGACAAGGATGAAATCAGGTTAGCTGAGATGCAGCTAGCTGGTCACACTCTTCTTTAGTCACACTGCCCCCATGAGTCACTTATCTTTCCTTACCTATCTCCTTTACCGAATCTCTATCCTTTGAATCAACTTGGCTCCCACTTCTTGAGAGTGTTAAATGAGCTAGTTGCAGCCTGCCAGGCCTGAGCACAGATAGAAAAGCAGGCAATATGGTGGAGCAATGGTAGGGAAGGAGAAATCAAAGGGTCAATGGCAGGAGTTGAGTGGAAGACATCAGTGCAGAGATTGTTAGGAGGAAGGTACGGAGGGCATGCCTGATGCAGGTGTTTGAAAGGGTGTTAGGAATGTTTGACTTATGGTCCTGGGAATAAGAGATATGAAAACAGTTCCATGTGACTGAATAGGTCAGTTCTTATATTTTATCTATGCATTATTGTTGTTAGTCTTTGCTAGTGTTCAGTGAATCCCACTGTGTGACAAGAGCGTGGACTTGTATACACAGCAATCAAGACCCATCCTAGCCCTTTTATCCTATAGTTCGCTTTTAAGAAGAGAAAGATAAACACAGTGTGTACTCATTAATAAGTAAATATTAACTATAAAAAAGAAAATACACTATAATTCACAGACCCAGAGAAACTAGGTAACAAGGAGGATTTATGGGAGTAAACCCACATCTCCCTGCGAAGGGGAAGTAGAAGAGATTTTGTGAGTGAACTGAGGGCAAGTGAGGATGGAACATGAGCAATCAGATTGGGGGAAGAGGAAGGAGAGAGTACTGAAGAGACTACTGGAAAGGGGGCATTTGGGGCTAAGTAAAAATCTGGAGCAAGGGAATCTCCCAGGAATCTACAAGGATAACCCCAACTAAGAATCCTAGCAACAGCGGGATAAGTAGCCTGAACTGGCCTTCTTCCATGACCCGATTGGTACCTATCCCAGTTGTCGTCAGAGAAGCGTCATCCAGCAACTGATGGAAACAGATGTGGACCCACAGCCAAACATTAGGCTGAGCTCTGGGAATCCTGTACATGAGACGAACAAAGGCTTACAGGGCTCAGAGAGTTTACACCATACACACACAAAAAAAAATTCACAGAATCAACTAACCTGGGCTCACAGGTTTTCACAGAAGACTGAACCAAAAACTAGGGATCCTGCATGGGACTGACCTACATGTTACAGTTGTGTAGCTTGGTCTTCTTGTGGAACTCCTAATAGTGAGAACATGGGTTGTCTTGACTCTTTTACTGGCTCTTGGGGCCCTACTCCTTATTCTGACTCATCTTGCCCTGCCTTAATACACGGGGAGGTTCTTAGTCTTACTGCAACTTTATATGTCATTTTTGTTGATACTCATGGGAGACCTGCCACTGGGGGGTGGGAACTGAGGGGGGATTGGGAGGAGAAACTGTGGCCAGGGTGTAAAATAAACACATACATAAATAAATAAGCTCATTTTGAAAAATCTAAAATTTGCATGAATATATGATAGATTATCTCCTGCAGGTCACCCCAAATTAGAGAAACAGAGGAAAAAATTGTGACCTGATCTTCAGTGTGGCAATAGATGAATAGTGAGTTTTGATAGCTTACCTTTTGGGTCCCTTTTAATTTCTGGAGATAAGATCTTGGCATGAACCCCAGGTTAGTCTTAAACTGGGGAGCTCTCTGTTCCAATCAACTGAATGCTGAATGTCCAGAATGTCCCAATATGCCCACTCCTTTCATGTATTTTGAACCTAGTAACTTTATAAAGGGGAACTTCTCCACAGCCCTTAGATTCAGGATTCTACTTATATATTGACTCACTTGTTGCCAAAAAATACATTAATGATGGCATATCTTAATTGGAGTTGTATTAATTGACTTAGATATTTTTAAGCGTGAGAAATCTTACCTTATAATTGTCTATTCATGCTACTGTATTAGAAGCTCTTGTTTCTCTGAGCAACCTCTGTTTTGCTGTTTTCCTTTTCTTCACCCACCCCCAAGGACATCTACATCCAGATGCATTAGAATTCTTTTTAGGAAAGAGTTGCCTGCATTTTCAACAACTTGTTAACATCTGAAGTGCTCCCGTTCGGTAGGTCCCAATGCACATACTGGGGAAGGGGCAGGCATATCAGCTGTAAATACTGCAAGGATCTAGCAAGGCTGGGGAGCTTAGCAAAAGGGTGCACATCAAGGGTGCTCCCCCATTACCTTCTGCCATCTCTTTTCTAAGTGTATCAACAAGATCTCCAAGTTCTGGAATATCTTGATATAGTTCTATGAGTATACTCAATCCAGCATCCTTTTGGAACTTTTCTTCCGTTAAGTCGGCAATCTTAATTCTGTCATAATCATCTTGCATTTTCTTTGTCAGTTGTAGGTCATGGATCAATAAAGACTTAACTATTCTAAAATTATAGTCACTGATACACTGCCATCCTGTCAGAAGAACAATTCTCTTGTATTCATTCACCATCTCTCAAAGTATGGGCGAGCCTGCAAGAAAATAACAGTATACAGAATTACATACATTAATAGATAATAGAAATGGTGTGCCTAGGTGGGTGAACAAGCCATGTGGTAGTGTCGTCCATAGCTGTGTATGTGAAAAACAGAGAACTGATGACCAACTGTGCCCCTGTGAAAAATGACCAGAGAACTGCTCAGTTAATAAATAAGTCTAAGAATTTCCTCCCTGTTGATGATGGTATCTGGCTCAGGTCAGTGACGGTTGTGACAGCAAAAAGCATGGAAATCAGTGGTTGTTTCAGTGTTCAGAGTATGGGCTCTGAGGTTGAAATCCTGGGCTTTTTTTCTATTATGTAAAATTGATGTTAGACTTTGGTTCCTTTTTCTACTCTTTATTG
Organism: Microtus oregoni; assembly: GCF_018167655.1. Classification (NCBI taxonomy): domain Eukaryota; kingdom Metazoa; phylum Chordata; class Mammalia; order Rodentia; family Cricetidae; genus Microtus; species Microtus oregoni. The sequence goes on along the minus strand of NW_024544552.1, from coordinate 1,646,000 downwards.
GGCTGGAACCTGTTCCTGGCTGTCCCCTGGCAAATTCCTGACTTGCACATGCTTAAGTGGCCTTTTGGTAAACAGGCTGCATCATTTCTACATGTACAGGAATGTGTGTTGACTGCAAGAGGGTGATCCTTGCTGGGGCATTGGTCCTAGTCCACTTGGCTCTTCATTAACCAGCTTCAGTTGGCATATAGTTTGGCTTGGTGTTAGACCTTGCTCTCCAGGTCTCTGTGCACACTGTACTGTCTGATGATAGCATTTACCTCAAGCTACTAGAACGTTCTTCCGAGAAGATATTTCTTTTGATTTTGGAATACTGATCACAAATTCAACAAAGTGTCCAATAATGTAGTATCCGGGCTATTTGTGTTAAAACACATCTTCTGCCAGCAAGTTCTGGATATCAAAATATATTCAGCCCCAGTGGCGCAAAGAGATGCCCTCAATTGACAAGGATATCAACAGGGTCACTGAGGGAGGCAAGAATTTAAGCTCATTTAGTGTTTTTGTCTTCAACTGTCAGTCACAAGATATAAAGAAAAGGCATGAAGTAGAGACATACCATGAAAGAAATGGACTTAATAGAAGTCAGAACAATGTGTTACTTACCCACTCAGAAGGATCTAATATAATCAGTTAATTAACATCCTTTGTCAAATTTTTTAACATATGTAGTTAAATGTTGTTGCTAATAGGACATTCACTAAAGGTGGTTTTTAAAATAAATCCTGTGCTTATTAACAAATAAAACCCAATTTTTCTATATTAGCATTGTATTAATTAGAACTAAAGATAAAAATTCTTCTAAAACTCAACAAATTATTATAGTTTACCTCCTAGAAATAGCAGCTTTAATAATAGAGTTGTCAAATAACAGCTATAAAAACCAAATTTTCATGGTCGATTTAAGAATGCATACCTCAGTTACTAAATGAAGTAATGTAAAAGCTTAGAAAGTCTGTGCAACATAATGATAAACTTAGCAGTATTAATTTAATATGTGTATGATTCTGACACCAACATTTAAAAATTTCTGTACAAGTACACATGATGGACATACCCCAGTACACAGGGAGTCTTCAGAACTTTCTGAAAGTATGTATCTATTTATATTTAACTCTCCATCTCTTTCCTGTGTCTTACCACTAGAAAATAAAAACAAAGAAAACTAAGAAAAAAAAAGAAACAAACAAAGCAAATTAACTTCCAGGATAGCACAGGATGACAATGTCTAAAATGCCACCTTTCCACCTGATGTAGAAGTGAATGAAGAGTACTAAATGTGCTTATGAAATCACTGAAACACTGTGTTGCAGCAACTATGAATCGGAGACGTTTTCTGCCACACATGCTCATTGACCCTTGTGTTGTTTGCTGTGGGAATCCTAGATGATGCAGCTTGATGTCCAGATGAGTTTTTCACTGAATGTTATTTCATGGGGATTTTTTCTGGTTACCAACTTGTCTTTTACTCAGTCGCTCATCAAAGCCACCAGGTTCTAAGCACTCCCTAGCCAAGATAACTAAAACCTTCTTTTCCTTATTCAGTTATTCAGACTTACCTCTAAAAAGTTTGTTTTATAATCTGAAATATGTGCTATGTGTTTTCCTGAGCTCAGTCCTCTGTGCTGGAGGAATAAAGATGTCTGCCATCTTCCTGAAAGAATCATCCGAATCCAGCTACCATGGGTTCGTTGCTGACTGACTGCAGCTGGCACCAGCTCTGCCTCCTCCTCTCTCAACCAAAAGTTCCACAAAGATTTTACCTGTAGTCTTGTGTATTTCACAGAGTATCCAGTCTCCACAGAAAGCAGGGCAGGACTCACCTCTTTAGAAAGTTGTTCAGTGCTCTCCAGATTTTGTAGGGTAGAAAGCAATTCTTGTGTGTTTGTGTGTGTGTGTTTCTCTCTCTCTCTCTCTCTCTCTCTCTCTCTCTCTCTCTCTCTCTCTCTCTGTGTGTGTGTGTGGTGTGTGTATGTGTGTGTGTGAGAGAGAGAGGGGGGGGGATGGGTGTCAGAAGAAGTTAAAATAGTAAAAAGTAGTAAATCTGTTGGAAAGTGAACCAGAGGATTTTGAAATCTCCTGAAATTCCAAGGAAATAAACTTTTTACAGAAAGAATAGAAAACTGACCCTGGTTAGAGTCACTGCATTGTCTGAATAGCACTGAGTGTCTTATCCTGTGCTGTATTGTGGCGGAAGGCATGATAAAACAGTGAGATTGTCTCCAACCAATGTTCATAGCTTTCAATTTCCTCAGAAAGTGAAACTTAAGAGTTGTCTTCCTGTGAACATTAAATTACCAAAACAAGTCAAAGAGAGTTAGTTACACTCAGGATTCTCCTTATAAGTCTTCATAGGTACAAAATTCAGATTTGCAATCTTCATGTACACAAACTTACAGGTGAGTCCCTAGGAATCTACATTCCTCTGAATGAGGGAAAAGGGAGGTGGGGAGGAGGCAGAAATTTTTAATAATAAAATAAAAACAGATAAAAAAAAAACAAGTCACCCAGCCACTTTCTTTCCTGTTTCTGATGCAGACAGTAGCAGGAGAACTTGGCTCTGTCGGTTGCCAGCTGCACTTGAACCGGTTTCAAAGAAAACCTGAGACGAGATAGCTCTTGGTTTAAGTCAGTCTGCAGCGTCCACTCGTTCATTAGTGGTTCCCAAGGCCTGGGCTTGCAGAGCATAATGTTGTTACATACAGACGACTCCAAGCTCCCACCTCGAATACATAGAAAGCAATCTGGCATTAGCTGCCCTCTTGATTACAAAATTAAGCTGCTCTCCTTCAATGACAAAGTTAATGCTTCCTCGTTGTTTCTATGTTATTTATGGGGTAGGCACAGGATGAATTGGGGCCTTGGAAATGGTAGAAAAGCTTTGAGTTTTGAGCAAGATCATGGGCTGAAATAATACTTGTTCTGCTGTGCTTTTCTATGGAGAATTTAAGGGTTTAGAACTGGTGAATTTCTGAGGTGTTAGAACAAATGCCATCGAATAGTGAATGCTAGTGGGAGCCTGCCAGCTGGTCTGTAAATAGGATGATGTCATGGCTGGGTGATTAATACTCTCCGGGGTTAGCAGATTCACCTGGATAGAAATTATGGGCATCAAGTTGCTTTTCAAGTGCTAGCCTTGGGCAGCTTCTAGCTCTTTCTACCTTTGATAATTATAAGTATGTTGCAGACCAGAGGAGCAGTGGCAAGAGTTTTTTTCTGGTGGTCTTGGATATCAGGCACTTAGCTGTATAAGTTTAAGTTCTTATGTAGACCTAGGGTCTTAACACCCTTAGCTCTTTAAGACTTAAACTCTTGAAGAGATGGGAAGACAGCCTAGCATCATTACCTCAGGGCAACCATAGGTGCTGGGATTCATCAGTCCTTGACAGGGTTTAGTGTTGAATTCCCAGGTCTGAGGTGTCTGGCACCTTTGGCTCTAAAGCAATTGTTCTTAAACCTGTGAGTCACAACCCCTTGGAGAGTTGAATCACCCTTTCACAGGGGTTACTTATCAGATTCCATGCATATCAGACATTCACATAAAGATACATAGCAGTAGCAAAATTAAAGTTATGAAGTAGCAACAAAATAACTTTATAGTTGGTGGTCACTGCAGCATGAGGAATGGGATGAAGCGGTCACAGCACTAGGAAGATTGAGAACTACTGCTCCAAAGGCTTAACCTTTATCAGCAACTTCCCTAATGACAAAGGCTGGTGGTTTCTTTTTTCTGGCTCTTTTCAGGCTAGTCCTTTACTCGTTGTCCCCTTTACTTCTACTGTGCCCTTTCTTTCTGTCCGGACAGCTCTCTCAAAGTGCCTAGCTATATCTGCAGTTGTCCGGTAGCCTGGCCACCTTTGCAGTTTGGCCTGGTGACAGCCTTTGTCACTGCTGCATCACTGCCCATACCATGACTGCCATTCTGCTGCTAATTGTTTTCATACAACCAAATTTGCCCCCGCTACTAAAAATAGCCAGGAAAAGAAGCCACCGAGAAACCTTTCATAGGACCATTGTGCTTCTGTAAGACCCACCAGAGGAGAGTTTCTTCCTGCTTACTCCAACCTGAACAGCCTGATTATACAGAGAAGTGTGTCTGGACCAGTTGCAATATATATAAAAGTGAAGGTTTCTGCTTACTGTTGGAGGAGGCTGCTTGTTTGTTTCTCAGCTGCCCAGACTCCTGAAATAATCACACAGAAACCATATTATTTAAATAACTGCTTGGTCATTAGCTCTAACTTCTTCTTTTTTTTTTTTTAACTTTTTTTTTATTGAGAAAAGAAAAAAAAAACAAATTTCCTCCTCCTCCCAGCCTCCCATTTCCCTCCCCCTCCTCCCACCCTTCTCCCCCTCCCCCCACTCCTCTCCCCCTCCCTCTCCAGCCCAAAGAGCAGTCAGATTTCCCTGCCCTGTGGTAAGTCCTAGGTCCTCCCCCCTCCGTGCATTTCTAGGAAGGTGAACATCCAAACTGGCTAGGCTCCCACAAAGCCAGCACATTACGTAGGTTCAAAACCCCGTGCCATTGTCCTTGGGTTCTCATCAGCCCTCATTGTTCGCCATGCTCAGAGAGTCCAGTTTTATCCCATGCTTTTTCAGTCACAGTTCAGCTGGCCTTGGTGAGCTCCCAGTAGATCAGCTCCACTGTCTCAGTGGGTGGGTGCTCCCCTCGTGGTCCCGACTTCTTTGCTCATGTTCTCCCTCCTTCTGCTCCTCATTGGGACCTTGGGAGCTCAGTCCAGTGCTCCAGTGTGGGTCTCTGTCTCTGTCTCCATCCATCACCAGATGAAGGTTCTTCTTACTTAGCTTCTTTGGGATCACCAAGTGTAGACTCCGTGACCCTTGTTTATGGCTAGAAACCAATTATGAGTGAGTACATCCCATGTTCATCTTTTTGGGTCTGGGATACCTCACTCAGGATAGTGTTTTCTATTTCCATCCATTTGCATGCAAAATTTGAGAAGTCATTGTTTTTTAACGCAGCATAGTACACTCTAATGTGTAGATATTCCACACTTTCTTCATCCATTCTTCCATTGAAGGGCATCTAGGTTGTTTCCAGGTTCTGGCTATTACAAATAATACTGCTATGAACATAGTTGAACAAATGCTCTTGTCATGTGATAGGGCATCTCTTGGGTATATTCCCAGGAGTGGTATTGCTGGGTCCAGGGGTAGCTTCTTATTGGCTAACTCTTACATATTAATTTAACCCATCTATATTAATCTGTATTACAGGGTAAAGTTCCATCCAACTCTGGAGGGGCTACATGGCTTCTCTCTGACTTCATCCTTCTTACTCCAGACATTCAGTTTAGATTTTCCCGCCTAGCTAAGTTCTGCCCTGATATAAGTCCTAAGCAGTTTCTTTATTCATTAATGGCAACCACAGCATACAGAGCACACCACATCAGCTTACATCAATCACAGGTGTTCCTTTGCTAGGCATCATGGGGAAGTCCCATCCCTTTGGCCCGTATGAAAATGGTTGCATTGGCACTTAGTGTTTCCCAATGTTTGTACAGTAAACTCTTAATACCCAGTGTTTGTGAAAGTTTTGCTGAGGTTGGGCTTTCAGAAGTTAAAGCCATGAGCTGCAATTGTGCTATTTTCTTATAACAACTTTAGATTATTCAATCAGTGTTGTTTATAAGGTTAGCCTGTATATGTATTTTGGGTGGTAATCTTTTTGGGCAAATGGGCCAGGACAGCAAGGGATAGCCTAGTAGCTGTTAATTAAGGAGCCACAGTTGCCAATCTCCCAGCATATTTGTCCATTTGCAGAAAAAGGCACTCAAGAAGAACTGCTTGCAATAAGAACTTGGTTAATTTATCATTAATTGTTGTGGTAATTTTTATGAGGGCTTCTGCAACATAAAACACCTTCTCAATGCTCAGGAAGAAATGGATTCTCACTTTTTTTTTTCTATCTGGAAAGGAATGTCCAAAGGCAGGTAATATGGACAATCAACCTGAGAGCTTCTATGGGGAAGAAGAAAGCTGACTGTTTTAATCCAAGGCAGAACCTCAGATGAGATGCTTGCAGTATGCAGTTGGAGCCATCTGAAGCCTCTACTGAAGCAGAAGTCAAGGGGAAATCCAAAAGGATGTAGACTGAGAGCCACAAACAATGGTGACAGTTCAAGTTTCTTTACAGGCATTGAGTTAGTGTTTTTATGTATTTGGTTACGTTGAGCTGGACTACAGCAGGATATTAGAGAGTTAAGAAAGAGGTTAGAAAATGTCCTCACTTGGGGGTTATATGGCCAAGCACACATGGCAGGAAGTCCCATGATTCCTCATGTTTTCCCTCTCTCTAGTCATTTCTTGTGAAATGTGTCCTTAGTGTGCTGTAAACAAATCATTGTCACTAAAGAAAATAGCTCAGAGCAATGCTGTAGCTCACACCATACTGCTGAAATTTTAATATATGAAGAAAAAACATACTAAAAATGCATTTGTCTTGACTTTTAGGTACTAGCAAAACGTTTTGAGAGTCATCCCATCATACAGAAAGATCAGACCAAAGAGAAAATCACCTTGGTAGCTAGGCTAAGATTTAATTAAGGAAAACTTATATCCTGACTGCCCTTGGCAGTGAGCAGAGGACACAGATTGCTGTGCTAGCAATCTATGCTTGCCTAGTCTTTACACATGAGAAGAAAATGGAAAAAAGGCCAATGAAAGTCATGGAAGGGATTTTAAGATGCTTGATGTTTTTAAGGATCTGTTTAATACCATCCTTGTGTAGTTGGCATTCGTAAGAGAGAAGGAACGTTCAGAAGCAGAAGCTGAAATAGGCTCGTTATGTCTGCTCAGCTGGATGCCAACAGCTGCTGATGGTATATCTGTATCTGGACTCATTTTTCCCAACCATGGCAATCCTTCTTTTCTGCTTGAATTCTTTTCTCAATTATTCATTTTCTGCAGTTTTGTGGCAGGCTATAGTTTTGTTTTCCTATCTAAAAAATATTAATTTGAAATTAAAAATGTCTTACTTTTATAGATTGTATTTTGATCACATACACTTCCACAACCCTTCTTATCACCCTCTCATATCTACTGAACTGCTTCTTTCAATAATTTTTCTTCCTGCTTTCCCGTATGACTTCTGTCACTCTCTGAGATTACTCAGGGCTGCTTGATAACAATGGGTGAGCATTACTGACTGAGTCATAGACAACTAACCAGTGACTAAGGCCTTGAAGCTGCTGTTCCAGCAGCCGCTAGCAATGACACTCCAGAGTGTGTTAGGAATTCCCAAGCCTCTCCGTTATTATGTTGGAATGTTGAGTAGGACAAATCTCATGTTCTTCTTATGGAGGTAACCTATGATTTCATGAATGCAGCAACCAGATCATGTTTAGGACATAGCAGTTTGCAGCACTCTCCCCAGCTCCCAGCTGGGTATTCTTTACCACCCTTCGATCAGCAATATTTTCTGAGCATTGGAGGAGGTGATAGAAATGTGACACATAGGGCTAAGCACCCCACAGTGATTTATCTCAGCTGTTGGACCATTTATGAGTCTTTGCACTAAAGGTCATTCTTCTTCACAAAGAGGATTCTCTGACCATGTGCCCTGCTTCATTTTAATTGTCAACACAGCCTAGAATCAATCATTTTAGAGGAGAAGCCTCGGTGGAGGAAATGCCTACAGTAGGTTGTTCTGTTGGCATGTCTGTGAGAGATCGCCTTGATTATTAACTGATGTGCTAGGACACAACCCAGTAGGTTACACCATTCTGAAGCTATTACATAGTCCTAGGTTATATAAAAATTGTTAAGCTAAACACGAGCAAGGGAGCAAGCAAGAGAGAAAGCCAGAGATGAGCAGTTTGTTGTTGTTTCTTCTTGTAGTACTTGCCTTAAGTTCTTGGCCCAACTTTCCTCAATGCTGGATTATTACCTGAAAGTGTAAACCAATAGACCCTTTCTTTCCCAAGTAGCTTTTGTTCAGAGAACTTTATAACAGCAATAGAGAAGAAACTAGAACGCAAAGGATAAACATCAGTGCTATGGGGAGTAGCAGTGACCCCTCCCTCATGGAAAGCTTTGGATCCCATGTCCAATTTCTCTGGTAGCCCTATAAAGGTTAACATAACAAATATTTGTCCTTAGGATATAAAAAAAACATATGAAAAGATAGAACAATCAAGGTTTTGTCGAGGTCCACTAAAGGAAAGCCATTTTTTTTTTCCTGGTTAAAAGTATGGTTAAGTTATACTTCTGCCTGAGTGAAGAGGTGATGTTTTGATTTGCTTCAAAGATCAGAAAATTATATAGCATTGTTTCTTCCATTATGAATTAATCCAACCACTGATGTGGGGTTCTCTGCAGGTGTCAAAACAGGCAACAATCCGTGAAGAGGTGAGAGTGAAAACTCATTCAGATTGACTTTGTCAGCCTCAATCAAACCTCTAGGGGTCTGCTGACAGGCAGTTTATTTCCAACAAATTAAAGCACAGTATAGTTTGGGAGCAAAGTTTCCTGGTACCAATATAATCCCTTGTGCACAAGGAAGCATAATTACACTGAACCTCAACAGAAGGAATATGCCATTTCTTCCAAGAAGACAATATGTTCTGGGGATAAGCTACCTGCATTAGCTTAAGGTTCCAGGGAAGTATCTGGCCTAGACTCCGTCATACAGATAACATAGAGACCATCTGGGCTATTAGCTATCTCTTGTCCTTGTGGAAACTTGGTGAACTGGAGTATTTAATGGTCACGTAGATTACTAGCCATGTCTGGTCCTGATTATAGGAGCTTGATATAGCCTGGACAAATAGGTAACACAGATCACCAGGGTGTTAATTACCTACAGTCCCCAGATTTCTTAATGAAAAAAATAAAGTTTTAAATGCATTCATTTGAGAAGATAATCCTGTGGGCTTACCTATCCTGTTTTTCTGGATATCTATGGACAGAAGGAACTTCAAGCTCCCCACACATCAAGGCTATCAGTCACCTGACCAGGAAACTACTCCTCGGGGAAATCTGATTTATTCAAAGATGTGCAAAGAAGATGGCAGGATTAATTATTTCCTTAATGTGATGAAAGACTTGTACTTATTGAAGTTTCTCCCTTGATGCAGCCACTTATATCAAATCTACCAAGTAACACTGTGAAGCCTGCATCTTCCTGTTTTTCTAGGTTTTAACTTTATAGAACATAATATTTTCTTTTTCCTTTCTATCTCCTTACTTTGAATAGTGGCCCAGAGTCTAAACACTTTCTATGACACTATCTGTGTTTTGTTGTTCCCCTTAGACCTGCTTCCTTTTTGGCTGTGAAACAAACTGCTGATGCTCATGGCTGTACGTGAGTGCTTTCTTGGACCAAAAATCAGAAAGGTATGCTGTTATCTTTTCCTTTTGTCCATCTTCCTCCTTCTACCAGTTATCTAGGTTTACCGAGTACATTCTTGATTGTTTTTCTCCTAAATGTTCATGAAATTGTCCACAAGCTTCCTTCAATGTCTATTTCTAAATTCTTTTAACACTACAAAGAACTCCAAAAGGAGCTTTTATTTTCTAGAGTACACAAGTATTCTTACGGCAGTTTGATAATAGGTCTTTGAGTAAAACAAAAGTAGGGTATTCCTTTCTGGAGCCTATTCCTGCTCCATGAGGTTCTGGCCATGTGCAGAGGTCCAGCCATGGATTCCCTCTTACGCAGTGGAACTCAAATCCATGCAAAAGCAGCCGGCTACCACTTTAACTGTAGGGCGACGACTGCAGCAGTTGTTCTACTTTTCCTTTTGCCTGAAACTTCAAAAGAAATCACAACAGTTCTAGTGGGTTTTCTCTCTGCTTCTAGTGGAATAACAGGACATTGGCTTAGGGAGTGAGGGTTTAAGTCCTTATGTGAACTTTATGGCACACAAGCCAGTTTCTTCCCACTGTGCATTTGGCACCATTGTTCTCATCTCCGTGGAATAGCATTGAGGAACACACGAGTGAGCAAAATTTCAGATTTGTCCAAGTTATAATCTGTCCACACCTTTTGTGGAAAATGCATTCTTTCCTACACTTTTTGCTCTGTATTTTTATACGACAAGGCCACAGATGGGGTAATTTATAAGAAACAAATATTTATTCCTCACAGTTCTGGATGTTGGGAAACCAAAAAATAAAGACTTTGGAATTTAGTCAGATTTCTTGTTGAATTCTTGTTACCAGATGTGCTAGAGAGTTTTATGCCAACTTGACACAAGCTACAGTTATCTGAAATAAGGGAACCTTAATTGAGAAAAATCTTCCCTTAGGATCCAGCTGTAAGGCATTTTTGTAATTCGTGATTGATGGGGGAGGTCCCAGTCTATTGCAGGTGCTGCAATCTTTGGGCTGTTGGTCTTGGGTTTTACAAAAACAAAACAAAACAAAACAAAAAACAGGCTGAGCAAGACATGACGAACAAGCCAGTAAACAGCACTCTTCCATAGCTTCTGCATCAGCTCCTACTTTCAGGTTCCTGCCGTTATGAGTTCCTGTTCTGACTTTCTGCATCCATTAACAGTGATATGGAAGTGTAAACCAAATAAAAATTTTCTTCCACAATTTGCTTTTGGTTATGGTTTGATGTGGGATTCCCCTCTGTATGTTATGAATACTATTGGTTAATAAAGAAGCTGTTTGGGGGCTATTGCAGTGCAGAATAGGGCAAGGCAGGAATTCCAACCAGATAGAGGAGGAGAGAGTAAGCAGAGTCAAAAAGAAGCCATATAGCTGCTGTAGAAGACAGACGCCCCCATCAGAGCCCACCGGAACTTTGCCAGTAGGCCACGACCTTGTGGTTATGCAAAGATTAATGGAGGTGGGTTAATTTAGGATATAAGTGCTAGCTAGAAATACACTTAAGCTATTGGCCAAACAGTATTGCAAATAATATAGTTTTTGTGTAATTATTTTGGGGCTGGGCAGCCAGAAATGAACAAGTAGTTCTCAACTACAATGGTGTTTCATCCCAGCAATGGAAACTCTAAGACACCAGAGCTTAGTGTGTTCAGATTCTTGACATCCTATTCAAGGAATTGAAATTAAGGCCTACCAGATTTCAAATTATGTAGCAAACTCTATTTAAAGCTAAGGGGTATCACAGGTTATGAAGGAATATGAAGTCAAGAGGAACAACAGGGCATATAAATGAAGATACTCAAGAATAACAGTTTTGTCTGGGAATTACTGCTATGGACTTGAAGAGAGGTAGAAGATTGGTTGTCCAAGAAACACAGCACAGGTGATTCTTTATTTTAATTGATAGGCTTGGGTTCAGTAGGATTTTGTTCAATGCAAAGGGATCTTTTCATGATACATCTAATATAAATTGCATGCATGCTCAATTATATATAGGCTATAAGATGGTAAATAGGACATAGTTTGTCTCATTATACATGCACCAAAACCAGTCTAGGCTGGATTAGACCTTCCCTTTTAATATCAGGACATGTTCTGGGATATGTATCACTAAAGAATTGCTAGGAGAGCGACTTATTTTCATTGTTTGAAATACATATGTCTGAAGCCTGATACACTTGAGGGTTCTAAGTTGCCAATTGGTTTAAAGGTGCATTGTTGATAGAGGGGATTGTTTTCATAGCATGTGCAGGTGAGGCTAAGCTGCCAGTGTATTCTTAGAAGAGGGGTGGGTGTAAAATCCAAGCCAAGTGGAGTCCCTATGCCTGATACTGCACATTCTCCTGTCGTAGTAGTAAAACAAAACAAAACAAAACACAACAACAACAACAAAAACAGGAAATCATACCCAAAGACCATTTTTGTACTAGTATCAATTCACTTATGAGAACTGATAAAGTCTTCATGACCTAAACATTACCCACTAATCTCCACTTTCCAACATCACTGGACTGGAGTCATTTATTACACAAACATCCAAGGGGACAGCACCATTTATCTTCAGCTCTTATTTCTTTATAGCTGAGATTTCCACCCTTCTTTGCTCCTTTCCTTTTTGTTAGGTCACTGCCCAGATTATTGATATTGGTTATAAATCTAACAGGATCAATAATCGTTTAGGAGGTAATACTTTAGGCACGTTTGGAGGGAGCTTTTTATTTTGTAAATCAGTTGAAATGTGGCAGATCTCCACCGGCAAAGGCTGTGGACGGAATATGAGAAGAGAAAAGGAGCTCTCTTACAGCACATATCGTTCCCCACTTCCTGCTGCAGCTAGGCTGTGATCAGCCAGCTCACCCTCCTCTGCAGTTAAACTGTGAGCAAACCCATACCTTCCTTTTTCTCAGTTGTTTGTGCTAGGTATGTTGTCATAGCAATCAGAAAGGTAACCAACACCACAGGGATCCTTCCCTGCGGCTCATAACTACTCTCTTAATTCTTTGTCTTTGCTTTGTTCTAGGGCATGTTCCTTCTGTTCTCAAAAACTTCCCTGAGCTTATTTCACCCTAGAACTGGAAGTGACTTTTTCTTACTTCTGCCAATTAACAGAATGTACTCTTATCATCCACTTCTGGAAATTCTTATTTCCAATGATTAAACTCTGTAATACGCTCACATTTACTCAGAAAAAAAGCAAAGAAAGGACTGCACCCTTCATGAGGACACTGGTCTTGGCAATTGCATTCTGAGCTGGATTTCAAACTCAGCCTGCTTTTTATTGAGAGTTTGATTTCTCTGAGGTTGACACACCTTTTATGAGCAAGGCTTTGTCCTTAAATATTACACCCAAAGCATAAATATTTCATGAAATGTATTTAATCCACCCTGATCTCCAGACCCAGCTATTTTTTGACATCCTGAGCAAAGTTTCCCTTCCCTCCTTTTCTCCCAACCCTTTCCCCACTCTCATACACTCCTCCCCCATTTCTCTTCAGATAAGGACAGGCCTCCCATGGATATCAGCCAGGGCATATAAAGTCACAGTGAGACAAGGCACCTCTTGTGTTATTAAGGCTGAGTGAGGCAACCTGGTAGAAGGAAAGGGTCTGGAAAGCAGGCAACAGAGTCAGAGACAGCCCCTGCTTTCACTGTTAGGAGTCCCAAGAGAAGACTAAGCTACATAACTTCAGCATAGATGCAGAGGGTCTAAGTTAGTCCCATGAAGACTCCCTGGTCATTGGTTCAGTCTATGAGCCTGGGTTAGCTAATTTTGTGGGTTTTCTCGAGGTGTCCTTGACCCCTTTGGCTCTTACAACCCTTCCTCTTCCTCCACAGGATTCCCTGGGTTTTGTCTAATGTTTGGATGTGGGTCTCTGCATCAGATATTTCCATCAGTTGCTGGGTAAAGTCTCTCATATGACCATTGGACTAGGCACAAATCTATTAGTACAGCAGAATATCATTAGGAATCCCTTCGTTGATGTTTTTCCCCCAATCTTGTTTAGTTCTTTCCTAGGTCTCTGGGCTTTCTCACCTTTGTGTTCTGGCCCTGCAATCAGTGCCAAGGGTGAACTCCTTCTTAAGGAATGGGTCTCAAGCTGGACCAGTTATTGGTTGACCACTCCCACAATTTCTGCTTCGCCTTTACCCCAACGTATCTTATAGGCAGGAAAAATTGTAGGTTGAAGGTTTTTGCCTGGGTTGGTATCTCAATCCTTCTACTGGAAGTCTTGCCTGGTTACAGGAGAAAGCCAGTTCAGGCTTCCTATCCTCCATTGCTAAATGTCTTAGCTAGGGTCACCCTTATAGTTTTTTTTTTTTTTGATTTTTCGAGACACAGTTTCTCCGTAGCTTTTGGTTCCTGTCCTGGAACTAGCTGGAACTAGACCAGGCTGGCCTCGAACTCACAGAGATCCTCCTGCCTCTGCCTCCCGAGTGCTGGGATTAAAGGCATGCGCCACCACCGCCCAGCTTCCCTTATAGATTATTGTGAGTTTCCACTGCACTAGGTGTCTTTGTTAGGGTGTCTATTGTCGTGAAGAGACACCATGGCCATGGAAACCCTTTTAAAGAAAAATATTTAATTGGGGTGGCTTACAGTTTCAGAGGTTTAGTCCATTATCCTCATGACTCAACATGGCAGCAGGGTGCTAGGGAGGGAGCTGAGGTTTAGACATCTTGATCAAAAGGCAACAGGAAGTGAATTGTGTGTTACATTGAGTATAACTTGAGCAAAGGAGACCTCAAGGTCATTCCCAAAACGACTTGCTTCCTAGTACAAGGCCACTCGCACTCTAACAAAGCTATACTTCCTAATAGTGTCACTACTTTTGGGAGTCATTTTCTTTAAAACCACCAGAGATGTCTCCCAACTCCAGTTGTCCCTTCTATCCTCCCCCGACCTGGACAAATGCCCAATGGATGCTGCCCTATACCACAAGCACATTTGCACAACAGCTTTATTTATAATAGCCAGATACTGAAATAACCAAGATGTCCCTCAACCAAAGAATGGTACAGTTACATAAGAGAGTGTTACCCAGCTGTTAAAAACAATGACATCATGACATTTTTGGCAAATGGATGGAACTAGAAAAGATCATTCTGAGTAAGGTAACCTCGACACAGAAAGACAAACATGGTATGTAGTCACTTTTAAGTAGATATTAATCATAAAGCAAAGGATAGCCATTCTATAATCTACAGACCCAGAGAAACCTAGTATCAAGGAAAGCTCAAGGGCAGAAAACACGAATTTCACTGTGGATGGTAAATAGAATAGACATCCTATTGTGGATGGGGAGTGGGGAGAGGAACGAACAGGAATGATCAAGTTTTTAAAGCAATAACAAATGGAAGAAATTGCAGAAATACTTGATTCAGAGTAAAAGGCTTTCCTTCTTTTCAACATATAAGCATTATAAAATCAAATTATCTAATTAAAATATAAAAAATGTAGAAAGGATAAAATTAAAATCATTATTTCCTGGAGCAAAGAACTGACTTTTATCTGTTACACATATGATCTTTATCTGTAGTTGGAACTAGATCTTATCTCTATAAACATCAGAGGTCCTCAAGTCTCCACAGTGAAAAATTCATGAAGTTTCATAATTGAAGCAGGATAGAGTGGTTGCTTCTCATTTCTCAGCCTTGATGACCTTGAAGAAGAAAGTGATGATGTCAGATTGGTTTTGATGGAGCTGGCCACACTCTCCCCCTTTACTCACACCATCTTGTCTCTATGAGCTATCCCTTATTTCTCACATTGCCAGCTTCTTTAAATAATTTTTCTGCCCCTGCAGTCAGATTTTGATCTTTGCTTGAGACTGCAACGTGAGCTCTTTCCTCCTACCCAGTATGAGTGAAGGTGGAAAAGCATGTGGTGTCATGGGGCATCGGAAGAGAAGGA
This sequence comes from Microtus oregoni, assembly GCF_018167655.1. Lineage (NCBI taxonomy): Eukaryota > Metazoa > Chordata > Mammalia > Rodentia > Cricetidae > Microtus > Microtus oregoni. The sequence continues at coordinate 1,630,729 of NW_024544552.1, read as the reverse complement.
GGAGCAACACCTAATGACAAGGGTTGCATGGGGTGATCTCACTGGGAAGGAGGGCAGGAAGACTGTGCAAAATGCATGCCTGGTGCCGCAGCTGTGAGGAGGGTTGAGGATGGTGACAATGGTCCTGAGAACTGGGGACTCTAATAACATGACTGTATGACTCAGGACGTCAGCTCCTATAGTTCATTTGTTTCTACTACAATCTTAGACTGGCTTTACTATACAAGGAATCCTGCTGGGATGTGTGCATCAGAGGGACAAGAGCATGGATTCTGGTTTCTTTGTGCTCTAATTTGCTCCAGGTGTCCTTGTAAGAATACATGTGCTGTGAGTTCTGCTGATGAACCTCAGCAATGGACACGATTTCTATGGTGTAGATTAGGATCATTAGTTTCTTCATGTCATTAGTCAATTTGAAAAACCACAGAGCCAGAATGTGATACACATCTCTTAATAAAAGTCACATACTTATTGGATAATCTCTCTGCTTTAATAAATTCAATATTTTTATTAATTAACTTAGCTAGCTAACATAGCTAGTCGTTTTGGAACTGGGCTGGCTTAAAACTCATTGTGGGGACCAGGCTAGCCTCCAACTCACAGAGATCCATCCATCTACCTCAGTCCCCTGAGTGGTGGAATTAAAAGTGAGATTCCCCATGCCCTACCAATAACATAATGGATTTTGAGAATCTTTCTGAATTTCCATCATTTTCTATGATTAAAATGATCATAATTTAAAGGACAGAAAGGGACATTTGCATATATTAACTGAAAACTTTCTTTCTTTTACTTGTTAAATTTTCTATGCAATACCTGCAGTGGTTTTACTATAATATTAAAAACATGATTCCTGGGAAGGAGGATGTTCCCCTAGAGCACATACCTTCATGTTACTGTGCCTCATAGATCTCAGGTGCACTTTACCCTCATCTGTTAATTCAAAGCACATGAGTCTAAGTTTATTTCCTGGATTACAGTTAACACTGGTCAGTCGTCCATAGACCATCACTTCCATCATCCCTGTGTTATCTTGGATTTCATAGCAAATGTAGTCCTTTGTCTCATTTTTCTGCAAAAGAAAGTAATACTCATCTTCTGAGAAATGGCCAGACACTGTCATGTCATGAGAAGTAAAGGGGGTCAGCAGAATCTTGGCTCGGGCAGGAAAAATGGAGCTGTCAGTTTAGACCTGGGGGGCAAAACAGCTTCAGATATTTTGCATTGCCAATCCTGATATGTAAACCTTTTTTAAGGTTTAATATTGACTGTGGTGGCTTATCTTGGCTCTCAACATGACTATATCTGGAGTCAACAAAAACTCAAACAGTTGGATACATAAGTAGGAGATTATTCTTGATTGGATCATTTGAGGTGGCAAGGCTGATCCTAAATTCAGATCACTTGAGGTCAGAAGACCCAGTTTTAAATCTGGGCCACCCCTGATGGAAGCATAAAGAAAAGGACCCAGAAGAAAGAAGCTTTAGCCTTTGACCTGCTTAACACCACTCTCACGGGCAACTTCAACAATTCTGCTGCTGAGACATTCCTTTGCTGTTACTATTCCTAACAGGTAGAAAGAAAGAACCCAGCTTTTTCAAACTGGTGCATTCTGGGCAGAAGAGTATACTTTGGTTTGTATTCTGGTTGTTATACACTACACTCTATCTTCGGTGGTCAATTCTCCTTCACCATCAAATTCTCAATAAATTGGGGGTGAGGAACTCAATGAAACAAAATCTTAATGATACAAGTGTTAATGTAAATGCCCATGCATAGTAAAAATAGATGGTATTACTTGAAAAATGTCAGAGTCTCTTAGTGAATCTCTTTCTAAAACAGTTTTCTTCATGGTACCGTGAGAAGTATATTGAGACTGCTTTTCACACTTAAAGACAGGAAACCCTAATCCCCAACACTGATCAAGGAGGCCTTTAGTTTTGGCATGCAGTAAGTTAACCATTATCATCTTGCAAGGTAAGACTGAAAATCTGAGATTGCATGAGACATTTTACAGAATAATGTGGTGGCTTACCTTATTTACCATAAACACTCCATTCACAAATATTCCTCTTCTTTTTGAGCAAAGATAATTGATTTTAGGTGTTGCGTTGGCTCTTTGTCTCAGGGTAGTTGGGATATTCATTGATTGGTTATCATTTACTTCTGACACACTGGTGGCACTGTATATATTTATGAACCCATTGCGACCAATGTAATTTGAGATGGTAATGACCTTGTTGGGGATGAACTTCTTTCTCAGGACAATATCAAAGACCTTCACTCTGAAGAATTCAGTCTCAGTAGCCACTGTGGCATGGAACATCCTTTTCTCTCCTCTCAGGTCATATGTGAATGGTTCTGTTGCTTTTAACACCATCACTTTTTTGGGACCTCGGTGGTGACCATTTTCCTCAGAAGGTTGCTCAGGTACAGTCTTCCGTCTTGGTTTCTGTATAGAATGTATACAGCAAAAAAAAAAAAAAGGCACAATTAAGTCAGCTAATTGGGTAGAATGAAAGAAAAATCTAAACAACAGCTGGCATGGTATAACTTAGTTCATGGAGATAGAGGTAATAATAGCAGCTTGTACTAATCAAATGTAGTAGAGAAGGGGATTTTATGCGCATCTCTCTAGTCTTGGCAAATGATGCTAAGGTACCCTTAGTAGTAACTTATACAATATGATAGCAGCAGCTGAGTGTAGAAGGAACAGCAGGTTGTGTTCCTGCCGCCCAGCTCCTGGCTGCCTGGCTAGCTTATGCTCTGAAATAATTACACGGAAACTGTATTCTTTTGCCTAATTGTAACTAATGCCTGGCCCATTAGTTTCAGCCTCTTATTGGCTAATTCTCACATCTTGCTTACCCCATTTCTAAAAATTTGTATAGCACCCCGAGGTGGTGGCTTACCGGAAAAGATTCAGCATGTCTGACCTGGCGGCTGGCTCCATCGTGTCTGACCTGGAGAGGAGAGGCATAGCGTCTGGCTCACTTCCCTTCTTCCCAGCATTCTATTCTGTCTACTCCACCCACCTATGGGCTGGCCTATCAAATGGGCCAAGGCAGTTTCTTTATTAACCAATGAAATCAACACAAACAGAAGACCCTCCCACATCATTTCCCCTTTTTCTGTTTAAACAAAAAAAGGAAGGCTTTAACATTAACATAGCAAAATTACATATAACAAAACAGTTATCAAAGTAAGAATTACAGTTACAATATTTATATCTATTTTATCTTTTATCATAACAAAGGAAAACAACTATAACTATCTATCTATTCTTCAGCTCCATCAAAGACTCCAGAAGGATATAATATTACCTAAGTAAATGAGAAGTAAGCAACTTATAAAACTCTAGAAATCACAGAGATATCTCGCTACCTGGACAGTCAGTCAAAGTTCCTCTGTACCATTGGGGCATCCATCTTCAGCCTACACGCTCATAGTTTCCAGCAGACATTTCCATGAAGCAGGAAATTTCAAAGGCACTTCAGTCACTATCTGCTGTGTCCTGCAGAATGTCTCCCAGACTCTTGCATGAATCAGGAGCCCCGAAAGATCATTTCACCTTTAGGCAAATTCAGCAGTCCTCTATCTGTGGGTTCTCTGTGTCCAGTTTATGCAATAGTCCAGGCAAAAGCAGTTTCTTGCCCAAATGGCTATCAAACTCCAGAAGGAGCCTCTTCGATGCCCGTGTTCCTCTTGAAGTAGATTGTCATGAAAAGCCCTAAGTTATTAAAACTTTAAATTCCATATTCTGTAGTCTTTGAAAGATATGAAGAATGCCTATCTGAAATATATCTATGCACATCTAGAAAATCGAACTAACATGACTACAAGCTTGACTATTATAGATGATTATCCATTAACAAACTATACACATTACATTCTTAAATGAACTACACAATCACAATATCTTTATAAAGATCAGAAATACATATACATATAACAAAATTGACCTTAACTTTATACCAATGCAAATTATTGATATCTATATCATATCCCTCTTTGAATGTAAAATAACATTGATAAACAATATTTGGGAATATGGGCACAGTTTTTTCTCTCCATACTGCTTCCTGTGGTATGGGGGCACTGTTAATCAGGTCTTTTATGGTGTAACCTGTGTGCCAGGTTCATCTCAGTCAGTAGTTGAGTGAAGTAATTTTTGAGGGTGTTCACAGCAACCTTTCAGGAGGGTGTGGTCTATCATACCATATTGGGATAGAAGCAATTCACAGGGTCTCATTCTCTGTGAAAACAAAAGAAGGACTTTTCCAAAGCATCATGTCCTTAGATCCAAATTTTGAAGTCAGGGTATTTTCAAAATATCTATCTTGGATTAGTTCAGCAGCATTTATAAACAAACATCTTTTAGCAGCTGTTGCTCCTTTCTCAGCATTTAAACAATTCAAAGAGAGCATAATAGCATACAGTATCAAGATTCTCTGTGCATTTTCCATCTTTGTGTGGCTTTATTTTAATCTCTATTTCATTTATTTTTACTTTTTGAGATAGGTTCTTTGTATATCTTTGTCCTGGAATGACTCTGTAGACCAGGCTGTCTTTGAACTCACAGAGATCCGACCTTCTCTGCCTCCTCAATGCTAGGATTAAAGGTGTATGCTACCACACCTTGAACTCACAGAGATCTGTCTGTCTCTGCCTCCCAGGCATTGGGATTAAAGGTGTATCCTTCCACACCTTGAAGTCACAGAGGTCAATCTACCTCTGCCTCCCAAGTGTTGGGATTGAAGGTGTATACCACCACATTCAACAACTCCCTTTTTTTCTTTTTTACTTTTAAGATTTTTAACCTTTAGCCTGCATATATTTTTAGCACACTGTAAAACATTTAGATGTTTTCTTCAACTTTGAATCTTTCTTTTACTGTATATGTCTCTTTTGTGACCACATAAGTCTTTAATTTACCAAAAAATATCAGTAGGACTATAGTCTTGGCTTTGGCAGCTGGATGAAGTGCCCCAATGGGCTGGTATCTCAGCAGCTATTGGCTGAAGGAACAGAAGGAGCTCCCACAACAGCTGAGGAAAAGTGCACAGGACTTAAGGAGCAACTATCATACACTTCCTTTAGAAATGAAGGAAGTTTAGTTACAGGTGTCTTCAGTATTATCTGCAGGTCCAGAAAAGACTAGAAACAGTCTAAAAATCATACCCACAAGGGATTATCTTTATAAACTATTCATGGATTGTTTCAGATATTAAAATCATTTACATCGATATTTGGTGCTTGATTGTCAGTTCAACATATATTAAATATTATTTTAAATATTTTAAAAACTGTTTTCTTCCCATGTGTATGAATGTAAGAATGTTTGCATGTGTGTGAGCCGAGGAGAGTGGAGGACATCCTATGGTGGCAGTCTTTGCTTTACACCTGTATGAGACAGGTTTTTTTCCCTGTTCACTGCTGATTTTACTTGTTAGTTTTTGTTGACTTGACACAAAGTGGAATTACCAGAAAGAGGGAAATGAGAAATTTTCTACATTAGATTGGCTCTAGAGCCTGTCTGTAGGACAAATTTTTTGTTGTTGTTGGAATTATTAATGATTGATTGGGGAAGGTGCCTTGTGAGTGGTGCCACTTCAGGCAGATGTTCCTATATTATATGAGAAAACAAGCCTAGTAAGTCAGGAAGAACAAGTTAGTAAGCAGTGTTCTTTCATGGTCTCTTCTTAATTCCTTCCTTCAGTTTCCTACCTTGAATTCCTGACTTGGCTTCCCTTAATGGTGGAAGCTTAAGCCAAAATACTCCCTTTCCTTCTCAAGTTCCTTTTGTTCGGAATGTTTCACCACAGCAACAGAAAGAGGGTTAGAATAGGGATGAATGATCTAGTTGAAAGTTGTAGCAAGCTCCATCGTTACATTGTGAAAACAGAAAATTACCTTGGCTGGTATTGCTAGAGACACTCCAGGGGCCTGGGTACTGCTGGATGCTGAGGTTAGAGGCACTTGGAAAGTTTGGACACTGCAAGATGATGTTTCTGGAGACACTTGAGTGGCTTGGTCCCTCTTCGAAGCAGTTGCTGGAGCTAGCCGGGGAGCCTGGACAATATGGGAGGAATGGATGTCACCAGAGGGCTCAGGAGGCTGCTAGAGGCTATTGCTGCAGACACCTAAGGAGTCTGTCAGACATGTGAGATGGTTTGGGAGGCCCCTGAGGCATTTGCAACTGTTCAGTATTTGTGGAAGAATCCATATTAAGTCTTTTAACTGACCTCTAGCAACTCTAGTTATATTAAACTACTGATTTATTCTGTTGAGATCAAAATCATTTCAAATGGTATACCCTCTCAAGAAAAACGATTTATTTTAACTGAGGCTTAGACATAAGCATTTGATAATATGGTGAGTGTTTAATCATATGACGGATCTGTCGCCTTCATATTTTGTGGGTTTGTTTCCCCTTCTCTCAGTGATCAACTTCTTTTTCTCTTGATAACCATTTATTTTCTCTTTCCCTTTTTCTGTTGGAAACCACACCCTGAGTCTTGTGCATGCTAAGCTGTTCTCTCCTTTCCTATTGATCTTTATTCTGAATCCACAGTCATGGATTTCAATGTTAAATGAAGCACAGTAACTTTAACACCAAAAGAATCAACATATCATCCTTGAGAACAACATCTTCTGGACAGCGAATCAGGTTGAATTGCCTCAATACAGAAACAAACATTTCATTTACATCACTTTTCTGTGCATCTCTTTGGTGTCAGAAGAGCAGGACTACACTTAGAAAGCCTGAGTTGAGGTTTGACATTATTTCAGTGGCTTTGAAATGCTATGTCCTTTGACTGACTACTATTTTGGTAATGGTTGAAAGAAGAACAATGATTTAACCTGCTTTATATTTCTTTACTGTGCCTGCTTGGGTGGATGTACCACTGAGGCCATGCGGAGGTCAGAAAACGTTTCATTGGGGTTAGTTCTCTTGCTCTAACATGTGGGGTCTGGGAATTTAACACAAGTCATCAGTAAGACAGTAAGCACCTTTACCTGCTGGGCCATCTCGCTTGCCTGAAAAATGACTTTTTATTCCCATCACAGAGAATTGCATGATATGAGTTAAAGAATGCAGTAGTCCTGACCAGTAAGCCTCAAACTGGTTACTCAAAACCTCCATTTTTACTAGATCCTATGATGAAATAGACAAATAAAATATCCACACAATGGTAAAAAGGGGAGAAACCTTGGCAGATTTTCCTTTGGAAACGTAGCCAACATACCTGTGAGTTCCGTGTACTCCTGCCTGATCCTGGTTTTGAATCTTTATGTATGGTGGGCATAGGTTGAGAAGTACTAGGTTCATCTCGCCTGTGTCTTTTTGCCTCAGTTATGCTTTTCTCTGACTGTTTCCTTTTAGCTGAAGCAGGAGAGAAAACGCAGTAAACTCAGAGATGCTGGTCTGAGACAGCTGGCGTTCATGCAGTACTGTTTGCTCTCAGCTCCTGCTTAGCTCACTATGCTTGTCTACCTCTGCTTTGGAAGCTTGAAGGGGCCCCAAGGTGGCCCCCACAGGACTATCTCAGGTACGGTTCTTTCTAGGTGTGATGGACACAGTCTTTCCATCCTGGGGACTCCTAAATCCTTCAGTCACGTCCTACCCCCACCCTCTTATCCTACAGTCCAGTTTTTACTAATTTAAAGTTTAGGTCAGGGGAGATGGTTCATTGGGAAAGCCCTTGCCCTGCAAGCATGGAGACCCGAATTCAGCTGTCTGGTAGCAACTTAGAATCCCAGGCTGGGCAGACTGATGTAGACATATTCTAGTTTGCCATTTAGCTGAAAATGAGAGCCTCATGTTCAGTAAGAGACCCTTCCTTAATAACAGGAGAGAGAGCGATAGTTCAAGACACAGTGTTGACCTCTGGCCTCTAAATGCTTGTGTAATGATAATCACTGACAAACCATCTTCTGTAGGCGATCACTCTGGTTTAGAGAACCATTGAAATAAATGATCTGATTTGCGGCATGACAAAATGTTTATATTTGCTTTGACTTCCTAAATTTTGTTTCTGTTTGGTTTTATCTATTAATTTGTTAATTGTTTGTTTGTGTGTTGTTTTGATACAGAGTCTAGCTACACAGACCAGACTGGTCTTAAACTCACTATCTTCCTGTTTCAGTCTCCTGAACACTAGGATCATAAATGGGAGTCTCTATGCAAAAATTAGTCATTTCTTTTTCTTTCTTTTTTTCTTTTAAGCCTGATGACTTTATAAAATAGAATTACTTCCTATCTCTGGGAGGTAGACATTCACTTAATTATTGAGTATGTTTTTATTTGTTTGTTTTGTTTATTTTCTTTTTTGAATAGATAATGTTGAGTATCTTAGTGGAGCATCAGTACTAATTGATTTAAATATTTTTTAAAAATATTCCTATCTTTATTTTATAGTTTTCTCATCTTTACACAGTAGAAGAAGGTCTTGTCTCTTTCAACAATTTCTGCATTTTTATTTGCCCTAATGACCTCAAAGATATTCCACCCCCAAACAGAATTCTTTTTCAGAAGGAAGTTTTATAAGTTATTAATATGCTTGTCATGTGAAATGTTGTCATTCTATAGACCCCGAGTCACACACTGTGAAAGGCCATGTCAGTTATGATCACTACACAGAGCTAGCATGCTGTTGGAGAAGTTGAAGAAAAGATGGGCATCCAGGGTGCTCCCATATTACCTTTTGCCTTCTCTCTTTTGAGTTCATCAGCAAGGTCTTCAAGTTCTGGAATCTCTTTATACAGTTCTATCAGTGTGTCTATTCCAGCATCTTTTGGAAACTTGTCCTCCATCAAGTCAGCGATCTTAATTCTGTCATAACCATATTGTGCTTTTCTATTTAGTTTTAGTTCTTTGCTCAACAAGGACTTAACTATTTTAAAATTATGGTCACTGATACCCTTTAGTCCTGACAAAAGAACAATTTTCTTGTAGTCATTCACCATTTCTCAAACTGCGGGTGAACCTAAATGAGAAGAAGAGTATATAGAATTACATACATTCACAGACAGTTTCAAAACCAAGATACTCCTGTATGAGGGAATGACCAGTGCCAGTGGCCATTGTTGCATTGATGAGAAATATAGTTAATGTCCGGATGTGCCACTTTGCAAAATGAGTGTAGACCTAATCTGATAAAAATAAGTCTAGAAAATTCTTCCCTGTTAACAACAGTTTCTGACCCAGGTCTGCCATGTTTTTTGATGGATGAAAGTGGAAATAAAAAATTGCCACAGCATTTAGAGTATGGGTTATGAGTGTTGTCTTAGGGTTTCTGTTGTTGTGAAGAGACACTATGATCATGGCAACTCTTATAAAGGAATCCATTTAATTGGGGCTTGCTTAAAGTTTCAGAGGTTCATCCATCATCATGGTGAGGAGCATGGTAGCATTCAGGGAGGCATAGTGCTAGAGAAACAGCTGAAAGTTCTACATCTTGATCCACAGACATCAGGAAAACACAGCCACTGTACCTGGCTTGTTTGGTCTTTTGAAACCTCAAAGCCTTCCCCCAGTGACATACTTTTCACAACAAGGCCCCACATCTCTTCCAACAAGGCCACACCTTCTAATCCTGGTGACCAGACTTCTAAATCTATGAGCCTATGGGAACTATTCTCATTTACACCACCACAAGTGCTGAAATTCTAAATCTTCTTTCTAATATTTACTGATGTTGTAGCCTATCTCTGGCTATCTGCCAGGGGGTTCCTGACTCTTCTCACACTCTTGGCTGAAGTGCCTTATGTACAAAGGGGCTGCATCTTCTTACTGTATGCATGAATATTGATCGGCTACAACACAATGGCCCTTGCTGGGGGCACTGACACTTGCCCACCTGGCTCTAAACATCTCTCACAGACATTCTGCTTCCCATGGTGTTGAATGCTGGTCTCAAGGTCCTCTGTGCCCATATGACTGTTACTGTGCTGAACATATACATACTTTCTAGAGTCAGGTCACAGAATTTATTGGATAAGATTATGTCAATGGTTGTTTGTTTCTCTTCTCTTATGTTTTGATATCAAGTGTCAGATTTATTTGTTCATTGAGTCTGTTTTCTGCTTATAAGCCATGATTATGTTCAGTTTAAATCTTCCAAATTATTAAAATTTTCAAATTATTAAATAACAACAACAAAAAAGTTCCTTAAAATACCTTGGGAGGCCTTGAATGATTGTCTTTGTATTCGTTTCTTTATACCTAGTATGGGATGCTGTAGGGTTATGATCTTCTGTCACTTTTCCTGCTTTGGGATGTAGATAATTAGAGTTCATTGTCATTCTCACATCTCTTCCTGTCTGCCTCCCCCCGGTAACTTTTAAGAAGAAAAAAGAAAAGAGAGACTTCTCTTCTGGTAACTTCCAAAATGCCTGAAAAAAACAGTCTCCTGAGTTTGGACCTGATTAGCCATTTGTATATTTCCTTGGTGACTCAGTATATGAATGGATCCAAGTTAGCTTAAATCATTTGGTTAGGAATTATTTGGGTTAGGAAATATGTTTAATTATGGGTTTAATTATGGGTCATTTGTGTTAAGAATTATGTTTTGTATATCTTTTGTATAATGGGAATGTTACATTTCCAGGTCTATTCACTGCATTCCTTTTGAGAAGAGTTAAGCACCATCTAGTTGAAAAGGCCAATACAGTGAAGGAAAATCCATCTAGTGACATGACAGTTAAGATGATTAAAGATATCAGAGAAAGTGAGCACTCTGTAAACCCTCAGACCTGAAGACTACTGTTTTAGGGATTCTATTGCTGTGATCTAACAATGACCAAAAACAATCCCGTGAGGAAGGGGTTATAGCCTCCAGATTCTTACCTTAAAATCCTGCCTTAATTTCACTTAATGATAGAGGGTGGTGTGGAAGTTAAGCTAAAGTAAGCTCTTTCCTCCTTAGCTCATAGAAGAGTGCTGCTTACTGGCTTATTCTTCATAGCTTGTTCAGCCTGCTTTGTTATAGCACCCAGGACTACCACCCCAAAGATGGCACTGTTGAGAGTGAATTGGTCCCTCCACATCAATCACCAATTAAGAAAATACTCTACAGTCATACCCAAGGGCCAGTCCGGTAGGGACATTTTCTCAGTTAAGGTCCTGTTTTACAAAAACGACTTTAATTTCTGTCAAGCTGACTTGAAACTAGCCATCACAGCTAGATCACCTGTAAAGATTCAAGGACGAGATTAGAATTCACTATCAACAGCAATTTGCCTTAAGCAATAGTGTATGGACTTTATATACACTGTTCCATTAGGTCATAAACAAAAAGGTTTTAGAAGTGTTAAGTTTTAAGCTGGGTGGTGATGGCACACGCCTTTAATTCCAGCACTCGGGAGGCTGAGGCAGGTGGATCTCTGTGAGTTCAAGGCCAGTCACCTCTACAGAGTAAGTTCCAGGACAGTCAAAGCTACACAGAGAAACACCATCTCAAAAAACAAACAAAACAACAACACCAAAAAACCAAAGAAGTATGAAGTTTTAATTTGTTTAATGATTTGTGAAAAAACACATAGTCTCCAAAAGATAATGATATGTGATACACGAGGAATGAGTACTTTGTATACTTTGTGTGCAATCCACTTACATGTGAACCATAATGCTTTGTTGTTGAACTACTGCCTTGATTTGGTGGTACTGATCCCAATCTCAATGAAGTTTCCAGTAATATAGTATTTAGGAAGCAGGCATTAATATCCGTCTGTAGATATCATACACTGAATGGGAAAATACATCCAAAAAATACAGAAAATACAGTTCTACTGGCATAAGTTGATGCTTTCAACTTGCCATGAATTAAAAACAAGAAAGAAAAAAACTGATGCTAGTATCTTAACCTAGAAAAAATGAAAAATAAGACATTCTCAAAGTATATTGTCTGATACTATAAACCTTAGTAGTTTCAAAAGCCAGAAACATAGAAAAAGATAATAGAATTAATTGCGAGAAAGCAATATGTGAAGTTGAGAGTACCTCAGGGTAAAAACTGAACAGAATCACAGGATTTGCTGGTCTTGCCTCTGCCTCACAAGCGAAACTCTGATCAAAGGGAGGAGAAACAGGAAGGATATATGGCTGGTGGCGGGGTGGGGGGCTGAGGCAAAGGATGTAATGGTTCACTAATGGTTTTATCTTAATCTGTAAAGCATAACTTCTAAAGAAAAGGTAAGGCAGAGAATACAGACATGTCAGAAATTAAATAACTATAGCAAGAGCAAGGAAAAGAAAAACAAAGAAGGTATTGACTATCATCCTGAATATAAATGCCATAGTCAGTTAAGTAAAAGCTTTTGTTAACTTTTATTTAAGATATGTAGCTATTGTTAAGTCAATGACAATTAAGCTACAATCTGTAGAATGACAAAGGATAGTTATAAAGGACTAGAGCTGTGGTTCTCAATCTTCCTAATGCTGTGACCCTTTAATACAGTTCCTCATGTGGTGACCCACAACCTTAAAGTTGTGCTGCCTCATAACTGTAAACTTGCTACCGTTATGAATTATAATGTAAATATCTGGTATGCAGGATATCTGTGAAAGGGTCTTTTAAACCCCTACAGGGGTCCTAACCCACAGGTTGAGAAACTGGACTACAGTGAAGAGATAGCTCTCCTTAGGAAAGGGCAATAGATTAGATAATTATGGGTGGATGGATGGATGGAGTGGAGAAAGGGGAGGGGAGAAGGAATTGTGCAAAGGAACATGGGGAGAGACACCTAAAATTAGGGGGCCATTTATGCTGCAAAGTGAGCCGCATCCTGCCCACTTCCCAGCTGCCTGGCTAATCCCCAAAATAATTACATGGAAACTGTATTCATTTAAACACTGCCTGGCCCATTATATTTAGCCTCTTCTTGGCTAATTCTCACATCTTAATTAACCCATTTCTAATAATCTGTATATCACCACGTGACTGTGGCTTACAGGGATGAGTCTAACCACGTCCATCTCAGAGACGAAAGCCATTGGCTAAATAAAGAGACTGCCTTGGCCTTTTGATAGGACAGCGGCTTAGATAGGTGGAGTAGAAATAAGTGATTTATCTAATATTAATACAATAGACCAGAATTTCATGGTGCATTTAGCAATATATTTCTCAACTGCGAAATGTAAAAAAAAAAAAAAAGGAAAGCTTTGTGCAGTGATTTAGAAAGCTTAGCAACATAATTGACAAACTTAGCAGGACGCCCAATATTCTTATAATTTTGAAATCAACATTTAAGAGCTTCTATTCAAGTACACATGAAGTACTCTGCCATGGTATATAGATTCTTCAAAAATATTCTGTAAGTCACCCCCTTACATCCTACCATCAGAAAGTGAAAAGAAAAACAAAACAGCCAAACCAAGTATCTCAAGTTGACACAAACTAACAGCGACTGAAATACCATCTTTATCGTACAGAAGAGAATCTAGAATGTGCTTATGAGATTGTTAAAACAGTCTGTGTTTACATATCATGAATCTGACCATCTTTCCACTGCACATGCCTGTTGGTTGTCACGCCATATAGGGCTGAGATACTAGAAAATTCCATTCCATGTCCCGATGTGTTTTTCACTCATGGTAATTTTTCTTGTCACTATCTTGACTTTGCCCCAGTCAGTCACCACTGTCAGCAGCTAACCATGGACTCCTGATCCAAGGTAACTAACACCTCCCTCTTGCCACTTGCTCAGGCTTACACTTAGGAAGTTTATTAAATGATCTGAAATATGCAAAATGAATTTTTCTTGGCTCATTCCTCTGTAGTGGAGGAATAAATACATCTGCCATCTTCCTGAGCAAACCCTCCAAACCCAGCTACCCTAGGTTCATTGCTGACTGGAGCTACCTCCCCTCCCCCAGAAGAACCAGCAAGATTTTCCCCTCTGTTCTTGTGATTTTCACAGAAGTAATGAATGTCTCCAGAAAGCAGGTAGAACTCACGTTCCCGGAAGTTTCTTCAGAGGTGTCAGGATTCTGAGCTCTTCTACAGGGTAGGATGCAAGGTTTCTCCTCACCTATTCTTTCTCTCCCTCTCTGTAGAGTGTGTTGGAGGAGCAGTTGGTGTGTGTGTGTGTGTGTGTGTGTGTGTGTGTGTGTGTGTGAGTGCATGTGCATTTGAAAAGCTAAGCTAATACATCTCTTGAGCACTGTAGAATGCAATCTACAGAAATTCAAGGTTAGACTATTTCATGGTCTGAGCCTTCCTGAGTGAGTCAAGCGTGTTGTTTTGTAGGTAGAAAAGAAGAAACCACGAACCTCCACCCAGCAGCGTTCATAGCTTTCGATTTCCTCAGATTCTGAAACTCAGCAGTTTCTTCCTGTATCCCCTTTAGTTACCATGAAAAACCAGAGACCATTACTCTTCACTGTTGTTTTTGTTGTTGTTTTTTTTTCCTTACAAATCTTATAGGTCCAAAAGGAAAAGCTGACTCACCAGGCCACTTCTTTCTTTCCTGCTCAGGATGAGGCTGCACAGGAGAAGAACTTGCCCGTGTCAGTTTGTCAGCTGCACTTGAATGTGTTTGAAAGAAAACCTGAGGTACAATCACTTTTGGCTTTAGTGCACCATGCAACAGTCTCTCCTTTGTTAATTCCCAAGCCTTGAACGTCCCAGACTATAATGTTGCTATGAATATACCACCTGAACCTCCAAACAAGAAAAAGCACTGTGGCATCAGCTTTCCTCTTGCCTGTAATGAAGTCGGCCCTTTCCAGCGATAAAGGTAATCACTATGGGAAAACGACTTCCTTCTGGTCAAAAGAATCTGATTTCCACCTCTGGTCCTTGGTGGAGACTAATAGTCTAATTAGTTCCGAAGTTTAGAGCACTACATACTATTGCTGCCATTCTTAAAATTCATCTGGGTCTACAATCTTCAGCTGGGAGAATGGTCTTCAGGCCGAGTTGAAGAGAAGCTAAAGAGATGGCAGGAACAATTATCTCCTAATATGAAATAACAAACTTGCACTTCCTAGACGTCCCTCCACTCACGAACCCACTTACAGAGCTTGTCCCACATAACACTACTGAGCTGACTCACTGCTCCAAGTTCAACATTAAAAATCACACATTTCCCTTTTTTTGCTTTCTGTCTTTTTCTTTCCGATACTGTCCCAATACCTAACCAGGTTTACTTGAAAATATGGGAGTCCTCGTTTTCTCTGAAGCCGGCCTCCCCTACTGCCATGTTGCTGCTCGCTGGCCTCCACTACCAACCATGCTTACATGGACCTCAACACAGAAAGGCCTGCTCTCCCTCTTAATCTTGCCACTGTAGGCATTTACTGAGATTACACCTTGTATGCCTCATTATTTTTCTTTAAAATTATAAGAGACTTGTCCTTGAACTACCTTCAGTGTTCATTTCAAAAATCTTTCATTAACATGATTAAGAACTCTAAAGAGGAGGCCGGGCGATGGTGGCGCACGCCTTTAATCCCAGCACTCGGGAGGCAGAGGCAGGCGGATCTCTGTGAGATCGAGACCAGACTGATCTACAGAGCTAGTTCCAGGATAGGCTCCAAAGCCACAGAGAAACCCTGTCTCGAAAAACAAAAACAAAAACAAAACAAACAAACAAACAAAAACTCTAAAGAGAACCCTGATTTCCATGGTAGCAGCAATATACATTGAGGAATAAAAACACAAATATTAAGAAGGCGGTTTGACAACAGGCTGTCTACAACAACAACAGCAAAATTAACAGCAGTAGGCCCTGCCCTTCCAGGGCCTATCACCTCTCCAGCCATAGACAGGGCTTTGAACAGGTGTACTGTAGCAGACATGGATACTTTCCTGTGTTCCAGAACTCAGATACTTCCAGAAAGCCATTGATCATCCCTATAACATTTGTGCCACTATTATACTGGTTATTCAAGTGTGTGAACAATAAAAAAGTACAGTAATTCTGCTGGCCTTTCCTACTACTTTGAGCAGAATAATGATAAAGCATAGGTTGGAGTTGGAGAGGAGATTGTATCTTCACGTAGACATTAGGGTGATACAAACTAGGTCTTTACTACTACATACAGGTAGATTTGGCACTGTTATTCCATCTTCATGGCATACTATGCAGGGAATATGTGAGTAGATGAAAATCCATATTTAGTGTACTTACTGGTCTCTGAACATATCTATCATGGACAAGACATAGTATCTTTGTCTACTTTGTGTTTTCATACTCTAAATTTATAGACATAATGGTTTAAAATAAAAGATATTGATTCTTGTAGTCTTGGAGGTTGAGAAACAATTTGATGATGCTTTCTAGCTGTATACATGTCAATAATGTTTGGGGGCTGGGTAAGGCATTTCTCAAGTTGTTGGCATCTTAATTAATTGAAACATAAGCCCACGTAAATTACAAATAGCAAGAAAACCTTAGTCAAAGCCAAGCAACAGCATAGATGGAAAGCAACATGTTGTCAGGAGGAATGATAGGCTGTATTTGGGATGATGCTCAAGTGACCAAATTTTTGTTTGGGGATTACTTAAAGGTAATATAAAGTATTTGCAATTAAAAGTAACGTCAGGTAACTTTAGAGTATTTTAAAGAATAATAAAGAAAAAGATGTCATGAAGTCAACAGAAAGTTGACGGGGGAGGTTGTGATACCTGAAGAGTTGGAGGCAGGAAAGTGTTAGGTGGAAGTGATGTAAACACGGTAGTCATATAGAATCCACAAAACAATATAAAAGAATAAGGAAAGGATGGCGTTTCTTAACATTAAGAGCTGACTTATGTGCCTTGTTTTTCTAAGTATTTATATGACTTTTTCTGTACTTAATCTTTATGAACATCCTTTCTGTCGTGTCCAGATTTTTGGAAGAAGGACTTTTGCGAAGCTCCCATAACTGAATCAGAATTGAGGTGTCTTGTATGAGCCCAGATGACCCTGAAGAAAAAAATAATGAAGTTGTGTAAGTTGTGAAATAATTGTCCACAAACATCTGTCTTTATCTGTATTGACTGTTAGCATGACTCATTCATGTCTTTTTTCTCATTCTTGCCTCACCTTGGATTTTACCCAGGGAATCAGCTTTCTTCCTTTGCTTTGAACTATGGAAGTAACTATTCACTCCTACACAACTTGAAGACAGCTGGCAGGGCAGGGTATGTTGTCACTGAGCCACAGGACAGAGGAAAGGGCTTCAGTACTTAAGACAAGGGTTAAGTGGGAGGTTCTCATTGGGCTGGAGGGTGGGAGAAAAGTACAGAAAGCATGCCTGTGTGGGGAATGTTTGAATGATGGTTCAGAGAACTAGGGAGATGCAATTTATTTGAGAAATGAAGGATGCTGTTAGGAGCAAATATTCTTTCTATTCACTGCTGGTATAGTACAGACCAAAAAAAAACTAAAGACAGATCACATTATATTATCTTCAAAATAAATGAAGTAATCATAAAGTTTTGAAGATAATAAAATAATTTAGGAGATGGAGAGATGGCTCAGAAGTTAAGAGCACTGACTGTTCTTCCAGGGTCCTGGGTTCAATTCCCAGTACCCACATGGAAGCTCACAACTGTAACTCCAGGATCCAACACCCTCACACTGACATGCATATAGGCAAAACACCAATACAATAAAAATAAATTAAAAAATAAGAGCTGGCCTTGAACGTATAAGATTTAAAAATTTTAAATGGATTATTAGTTGATTGAATGACACTTCAAGGTACGTTATGTAACTTTTAAAGCATCTGGAAAAGAAAGATACGTGTCATGTGATTAAATCTTAAAGGAAAATGCTGTTCCGCATTATGTGCAACAAAAGGCAAAATTAAAAAGGAATAGATACTGCAGTGTGACATTTGAGAATGATTTCAGATAGTTACAGCTTGTTTTTAGATTTTTTTTTGTATGTGGCTATTTTTCCACATTATAAAAAATGGTGTTATTAGCTCAATTCAAAATAAATAATAATAACTGGTGGTTGATTCCACCATGCCATGTGTTTTTACATTCCTTTTACCCTAACATAACACTTTCTTTATGCATGTAGGAAAAAATAGAAATGACAGCCAAAATAAAACAAAGATAAATGAATGACTAATTGTATTCTAGATAAAACAGAGTTGGCTAGGTGCTCAATGAATCGTAGATTTTAGTACATGAGTATTAAAATGAACTTAGGGCATGATCTCAAAATATATATTTAATAAAAATTGGTGATGTACGTAAATAAAAGAATATATATCATCCAGTAAATCATCACTCTGTATGGTGTTACTGGAAGCACTTGAGGACCCTGGAGACAACGGGAAGATTCTAGAGGCACTGGAAGAGCCTGGGAATGGCAGAAGGGTAAGTTAAAGGTGCCCTGAAAGAATGGACTGTACAGTCAGAATGCCATGGAATAGGGATGTAGATCAATTGGTAGAGTTCCTGAGTAGCATTCACAAAACCCAGTCAAGACTCACTCACACATCTGACTAGACTCAACTCTTTTAAATTGTCATGTCATGTTGTTAATTATGGTTAAATAAGACTACCGCATACACAGGAAACATTTGTATATAAGGTGATAAATCTATTTAGGAATTTTAAATATGCTTTTCTAAACTTCTAAGAGGTTAAAAATTTGAGATTCTTAATTCTGCTCCAGCAGTAACAGGTGAGTTAGGTGGTGGTGGCACATGCCTTAATCCCAGCATTTGGGAGGCAGAGGCAGGTGGATCTCTGTGAGTTTGAGGCCAGCCTGGTCTACACAGTGAGGGTCAGGACAGGCTCCAAGGCTGCACAGAGACACGCTGTCTCAAAAAACAAAAAGCAAAGCAAAGCAAAACAAAATAAAAAAAAACAAAAAAGATAAAGGAAAGCAAAAGGAATAGGTAAGTTACTCAAAAACTCAAAAGCACTTGCAAATAATTGTGATGTCTGTCATTTCTGGTTTATTTTTATATATTGATGGTCCCTTGTGGTTCAAGTCTGATAAAATACAAAACTTAGGAAATAGCTTCATCACACTGCTGTCATCCAAACTAAAATTTCATCAAGGATTATGCATGTTTATAATTATATTAGGAGCACAAGTACTTAGATATGTCGAGTGCTGCTTATTTCAAATAATGTTACTGTAATTGTTAAAAATAATTGCACATTGGTCACCTAGAGAGTCCTGATATATGGTTATCATACATTAAGATAACCATACTTTGCAAATTGTGACCTGGGTATTAAAATATATATATCTGATTAATCATCATATTAATTAGCCAATGGATGATAAGACTTTTGTTCAAGATTATGATTATTGTAATTATATTAAGAAGGCATCTGAGTGGGAACAGGAAGGTGTTACTTTTGATGAGGGAATAGCTGGAAGTGTTTGCTGGAGCCTCAGAGTGGTCGTGCTGGTTTCTGATAAGGTTAAAAACTCGGTCATTAACTCAAATTACTTCTTTTTTACAGTATCACTTGAATTTTTACTTTAATTCTTCCTTTTATGAATGAAAAAGTACTTAAATACCTTATTTCTGGATAGTCTAGCCACAGAGAACAATATATCTTTTTCCTTTCTATCTTTTTGTAGAGAATCTTTATTCTCCATTTTTCTCTGGATGGCAGCACATCCTCAGATGCTCATACCATCTATGCTCCAGCTACCCTAGGAATACAAACCTCAGTCTGCACTTATTTATTAGAATTGTGTTCTCATGTCATTTCACAGCCATGGGCATCATTTGGCATTTTCACATGTTTATGTCATTACACTGCTCTCTTTCACCTGGTCCTTTCCCGACTACCTTCTCCCTCTTCCTGAATTTCTCTGGCTGACTCCCTTTATCCCTCAAACTTCTCACTTCCGCTTTCTTAACATGTGTACATCTCTAGGTCTCCCCTTCCTTGAGATCTCTTCCTCCTCTCTCATGTTCCGCTTTCTAGTTTCATGAACTAAACACACACGCACACGCGCGCACGCGCACACACACACACACACACACACACACACACACACTGTCCTGTTATCAATTAAAGTTCAGAGGACACTTTCATGTCTAGGGCTAAAGAATGAGGTCTGTGTGTGTTACGCACTGACTTCAGAAAGCTCTATCATGTACAACTTCTAGTTTTTATCTGTTTGTTTTGTTCTTATAAAGAATATTTCTAGGATATTATGGTTATAGTTTACTAAAACTTTCTCATTCTAATCAAACTAATAGACAAATTGTTTCTAGATGTATGTTCTCTTGTACCATAAATCTACAGCAACAGCAGAAATTTTTCTTTGACCTTTTATTAGAGATTGTTAGAAAGAATGTAGAATCTTCAACTAACATCACCAATCACATCCATGGGAAAATTAAATTGAAATGTCATTTTCTGTAGGCCCTCTGTCCTCAGAGTGCATCCCCTGTTATACTACTGATGGTGAGGACAGGCTGGGTAAGAGTGCGTCTCAGGTTTTGAGTTAGAAGTCACATTAGATAACAGTGGTTTAGTTTTTACTCTGACGCCCCCTTCTGCGGAGTTGTACAAGCTTTCTTGCTCACCACCCCAGTGAATGGCTTCAAAGCTGCAGGTTACAGATAACCACACGTATCATATCAGAACACAGTAAAAGGTGAAATACAAAGGAATAAAAAGGTGGGGTTATGACAGGAGTTGGTCGCTGTAGGTGTGACGTGGCTCATCTACCTGTGTCTTCTCACCTGGGGCAGGCCACTTTTCATTTGCTCTTACTGTTTAACAGGAATAAAGCTAACCCTGAATTAAATACAATAAGGTAAATGCTATGATAAAAGAGTAGAATCTTGTCTGCTCTTCTCAGAAGGGTGTTTCAGTGAGGAACAGTGTGAGGATCAGCTAGCCTGGTACCTCAGTGTTGATTGGTTGATTGGTTACTGAAGAGATAGGAGTGATGAATTTGAAAACAGGGGATAAACATGTGTCAAAGCAGCTCCTGGAATGTGTATAGAACAGTGGAGCTAAACTTACAAGCAACAGAAAAAGGGATTAGAAGAAACTAGAGAGTAGGGATGGACATGCTCTTGTGTCCATCTCTGCCTGTCTATCCCAGCTTCCCCACTCGGGGCTGAGACAAGAAAGAATACTGGTGAGATCAGAAACCAACCTAAATGCATCCTTTCTTAATAGCAAATATTCTACTCTACACTGAGATCTTGATACCTGCACTTGATAACTTAATGACTGACTTAATTATACAGTGAAGTGGGTAGAAAAAGGGATCAGTGAGGAGCTTTTCAAAGGTTATGGTTATTCTGGTGATATGCTTTGGGGCAACACCACCATTGGGGAGAGGATGGTGGGACCTTCTCTGAGGATCTTCTGGGGAATGGTGGGGTCTTGCAAGGAGTCCGGTGACAGTCCTCCTATTTCAGGGTGTTAGTGGCTGAAAGTCTCACAGTCAGCTGCTTCTCCTGGGCAAGCTTCATTTTCTTGGAGCCTCCAGGTGTCCTGAGCCTGTGCCCCTTTTTCTGAAAGATTGATGTTTGTCGTTTTCTCTTGGTAATGTTGAGTTTTTCGTTTCTGTTTGTTGTAGATGAACTCAGGGCCCTGCACTTTCGTGCTTCATCTCCAACCATAAGTATTGTTTTTAAATATTAGATTGCACAGTATTTTTAATAGCAAGAAAGCTCACATTTTCTTATTGTATTCTAATTATACTTTTGTCCTTGGGATTCAACCCTCTTAATAGATGGCCAGAGGTGAGCACAGGGTCACCATAGGCAGGAGCAGAACCATTCATTTAGGTCAGTCTGTTTATCTCTGTGGTGATAGAAGAGCAATAGGCCTACTTTAGAAAGTCCCCAGTTTAGAGCGTTTTATGTTTATTTGTTTATTTAAAGACAGGGTCTCACTGTGTAGCCTTGGGTAGCTTGGAACTCACTATGTAGACCAGGCCCAGTTTAGACTGAAATCTTCTAACCAGCTTTGGAAAGCCATGTTATTTATCTGATTATCACCTTAGTAAGTACTTTTAAAACATGCAATCATTTTGCATTTCCATCACTGGGAATTACGTTAGACTGAGGCAGTTTTAAAACAGAAGAGATAACCAGAAACTACCAATCTGCTGACACTAAACCCCCTTTTCACTAGTTTCTTAGACTAGGAAAGGCAGTAATTCTTCTCAAAAAGGACAAAAGGGAAAGGAAGAACCAGAGTAGAAACTTTTCCCTTGAGAGCTTGACCACTTTATCTGTGATGACCGGGTCTCTGTGGTTAATCCTGGTTCCAGCCCTTCATTCATGGTGGACATAGGTTGGGAAGTACTGGCTTCAGCTGGCTTTTTTTTTTTTTTGGCCGATGTAGTTTTTTGTTTTTCTTTCTTTGTTCTTTGAACTAAAACAGTAAAGAAAGCACAGTGAACCAGGAAGCTGTTATTACAAGAGCAGACATTGGTCCTACTGCCCCGTCTCAGCTCCTGCTCCTGTCTCAGGGTACTTGCCTACCTCTGCTGCAGAAGTCCAACATAACAACCACAAGGTGGCTAAAGTTACCAAGCCAGGGACAAGCACTGCGCTCAGGGGTTTCTCTGCCTTTCCTAGCCGCTGTGTACAGTCTTCCTATCCTGGGGATTTCTATGGACACTCATCAAGCCTTTCTCCGAACCTCTTTTGTACGTTCTGCATTTATGATTCTAAAGTTTATATGATGATAATGGTATGTATGCTATTTTCTGCAGAAGACCATTCCAAATTATAACAACAGAGAATGAAATTATGATTTAATTTGCACTGTGCCCAAGTGATGATATTCAACTTTAACTTCTTATCTTTTTTGTTCTTGTCACTTTGCTTTTTGGTCCAGGGTCTTTGTAGACCAGGCTGGTTTCAAATGGGACCTTCCTGGCTCTACCCTCCTGAGCACAGGCATTACAGGTGTGTACCACCGGGCTGAATATTATCATGGCTTTTGTATCCACTGACTTTATAAAGGGAGTTTGGTCATATCTCTGAGATACAGATTTACTTATTATTAATAAATATTGTCACACATTTGTTGCCAATATGAATATTGAAAATGGAGTGACCATATTAATTAAGCACAAGTGTTAACTTATTTAAACAATTTTCAGTGAAGTTTTCTCTAAATTAATTTTATTTTAAAATATTTCACATAGCATTAACTTATTTTATTTTGCTTTTCCTATCATTTTCTGCCTTTGAATTTTATTTTTAGGTTTTATTTTTTGTATTTTGTGTGTGAATGCTTTGCCTGCGTGCATGTCTGTTCACCACATGCATGCCTGGTTCCTAAGGAGGAGGTGAAACTCGATGTGGGTGCTGGAAATCAAACCTGAGTCCTTTGAAGGAACAACAAATGCTCTTAGAACTGAACCAACTCTTCAGTCCATAGCACTAATTTTTTATTTGATAACTTCCCATATGTATGTAATTCATTCTGGTTCAGTTAAGTTTTTAGTTTTACTTTATCATTTTCTTATGTGTCTATTGCATTGGAATCTCTGATCTCATTCAACAGATTCTGATTTAAAAAAAAATTCATTTAATTTATTTGACTGACTTTTATGAAGGTGATTCTATTATAACTATTCTTCAAATAATATAAACTGCTTTTACAATCCCACGGCCTTTATCGTCACATTATTTCCTTCAACATTTTTATTTATTTATTTTTTTATTTTCTAGACAGTGTTTCTCTGAAGTTTTTGGTGCCTGTCCTGGAACTAGCTCTTGTAGACCAGGCTGGCCTCGAATTCACAGAGATCCGCTTGCCTCTGCCTCCCGAGTCCTTCAACATTTTTATAGCAAAAATAAGACCAAATATTTCCCTATGCTAAACTCTTTTCTTTCTTTTTTTATTTATTTATTAAAGATTTCGGCCTCCTCCCCGCCACCACCTCCCATTTCTCTCCCCCTCCCCCAACCAAGTCCCCCTCCCTCATCAGCCCAAAGAGCAGTGAGGGTCCCCTGCCCTGTGGGAAGTCCAAGGACCTCCCACCTCCTTCCAGATCTTCTAAATATCAAAAATATTTTGACTGGATAGGTTGTTTTCTAATGTAAGACTTGACTTTTCTATAAATGTCAAAGACTTTCTTATACATTACAGGAATATAATCAAATAGTTTAGAAATCAGAATTCCTCCTATGTATTTATTCTCTGAAATTATAATAGATGTTAAAAGCCAGCTCTCTTAATAACTTTATAGATCTCTGAGAAAATTAAAAATAAAATGTCTGCATATTTTCACTTTATTGGGCTTATTAAACATTTTTTTAAAATTTCAAAAAAAAATTTCAACCCTCTTGAGGATGTCAATATCAAATACTTTAGAATTACTGTAAGAAAGAAGTTCTTGAGGATGAATTAGCTGGGGAGGGTTGAGAAAGGGTGGGAGCCCAGGATGTTCCCTGTTACCTTTTGCCTTCTCTGTCTTAAGCTTTTTAGCAAGATCTTCAAGTTCTTTAATACTTTGACACACAACTATCAGTTTGTCCAGTCCAACATCTTTTGGGAATGTGTCTTCCATCAGGTCAGCTGTCTGAATTCTGTCATAGTTATCTTACATTGTTTTAGATAGCCTTAACTCTTTAATAAGCCCTTGATTGTCCTAAACTGAGAGTCATTCATGCACTCTAATCCTTGTAGAACAATTGTCTTGTGTTCATTTATTATCTCTCAAATTATGGATGATCCTAAAAGATAAAAATGGATACAGTATTATACACATACACAGACAATTCCAAAAATAGAGTATTTCTCTGTGAGTGAATGACACATTCCATAGTGTTATCCATAAGTGTGTGTGTGTGTGTGTGTGTGTGTGTGTGAATGAAATAGAGTTAAATACAAGATGTGGCACTTTGAAAAATAAGTGTGGAACTAATCTGTTAATAAACAAGTCTAGAAATTCTTCCTTGTTGATTTCTGACTTAAGTCTGCCATGGTTTGTGGTGGAAGAAAGCATAGAAATCAGCAGTCCCTGCACCCTTAGGGTTGTGAGTGTTAAAATCCTGGGTCTTTCTTTGATTCCTTATTGGTACGGGACCCTAACCCTGCATGGATGCTTGGTTCTTGCTCTACTCTGGGCTGAAGTGACTTTGTGTGCAAAGGGGCTGCATCCTCTCATCATTTACAGGAATGACGGTTGCCTGTAGCCCCATGGCCCTTGCTCACTTCCCATTTCTTCAACATTTCTCGCTATAATCTTATATACCCTGATGTGTGCATTGTGCTCTCTGTGTCTTCTGTGCCCCTATAACTGTCACTTTGATGAACATCAGTGTATTTCCTAGTGTCAGGACACATTTACTAGGTGGAATTATGTCAACAGTTCTTTGTTTTTTCTCGTTTTAGGATTGATTTACTTAACTCACAGAGACAGCTTTCTATCTACAAGTCATGCTTAAACCCTGCTAAAGTCTGTATCAATTGTAAATACAATAGGTTTAAAATTTGAAGGATTTGACATATTTTATGACTTGTTACAAGACAAATATACCCAAAATTTAACTGGATGTTAGATGGCAAGAGGCTGTTGATACATTTTATGAATCTGACCTACATGTGAGCATCC
Source organism: Microtus oregoni (assembly GCF_018167655.1). Taxonomy (NCBI): domain Eukaryota; kingdom Metazoa; phylum Chordata; class Mammalia; order Rodentia; family Cricetidae; genus Microtus; species Microtus oregoni. The sequence continues at coordinate 1,605,205 of NW_024544552.1, read as the reverse complement.
ATGTTTTGTTGTAGAAATACTATTGCTTTAGGTTTTGACCTAAGAATTGCATTCAAAATATACAGAAATAAAGCTGTCAAATTTTGGATACTAGAATGTATTCAGTTCCACTGGTATAAAGAGGTGTCAGTGCTAAACATCATTCAAATTGAGTTTATTTAGCTTAGGGAAAAAATGGCTCTGAATAGGAAATCCTCACAAATATTCCCCAGCACCTAGATCCCCAGTAGTTTTTGAATGGCCAGACCCATGTAGAAACAGTCACTGCAAGTATAAGAAGAAATCAGTGAGGAAAGCTGAGAAATACTTCAAACCAAAGGTTGAGCAGAGTGAAAACCAAGGTTGGTTAGGTGTGCCTCTGCTTCAAAAGTGAAGCCCTGGTCAAAGACAAGAGGAACAGGAAGAATACCAATATGGTTAACAGACAGAGGAAAGAGGACATAGAGTTTACTAATTTATTTATCTCAAAATGTAAGGAGAAAATACCATAAGGTGAAAGGGAAAATATTGCAACCAAAACAAAAGCAACAAAATTACAATGTTATCAGCCTATGCATGAAGGGACTAGCCAGCCACTAAAATTTTAAATTTAATTTTTGTTACCTTGTAAAGATATGCACCTATCACAAAATTATAGAATTGTACTTTATATTGAAAAGACGTTAAACTGGACTATGGATTTATTCCATATACCATCACATTGTGTTTCTTATGGCTCATGTTCATTCGTCACTCAAAAATAGTGCTCTGGAATGTATTTTGTCCCATATGTACACACATGTGGACACACCCACTCACATATATGCATACTGGACATTCCATTTGTGTGTGTGAGAGAGAGCACACAAACTAATTTGAAAGAAACATAAGAAAAAGCAAACACCATGTCGTGGTTGATTCAGCCTTGTGTCTCTCAACTACTAAATGGACAAAGTGAAAAGAGCTGCAAAGATTTAGAAAGTTCATCAATATAACTGATAAACTTGGAAAGATTCATCTACTATGGTAACAGCCCTCAAAGCAGCATCAAAAGTGTTGTGTTCAAGTTCACATGAAAGGCTATACTATACCAGACTACACATGAAGCCTGTAACATATTCCAAAACTAGGTAATAGAAATTTATTTCAAATTAACTCTAACTCTTCCTTATATCTTTCTTTAAGAAAATAAAAACACTATTTTATCAAAACAATGAACTCTCTAGTTGATGGAAATTCTCTCTTGTAGTGATTGAAATGCTGCTTTTTATACCTTGAGTACCTATCAGGGAGCAAAGCAGGTTATTAAAAGTGCTTATAAAATCATTAAAGCACCATCTGAGTAGCTGCATTTGCTGACCTGAGACATTTTCTATTGCACAAACACACCCATCACTTCTCATTCTGTATAATATTGGAACACTAGAGAGTTCATCTTCAGATCTAGATATATTTTTCACTAAATAATTTTTCTTGTAATTCTTTCATGTCACTATTCCAATCATTTACCCTGTTGATCACCACAACAAACAAGTTCCTTCTAACTCTCCATCCAAGGTAACTAAGGACTTCTCATTTTTCATTTGCTAATACTTACATTTATTTTATGGGTTGGAGAGATGGCTCAGTGATTAAAAGCATGGACTGCTCTTCCAGAGTACCTGAGTTCAATTCTCAGCAATACATGGTTTCTCCCAACAATCTTCCCACACCAGGATCTGATGCCCTCTTCTGTCAAGTAGATAGAGCAGGCACATATAAAAATAAATCTTAAAAAGTTGTTTTACTGTCTGCAGTGATCAAGATGTATTTTTGTTGACTCCAGCCTTGCTAAGGGTGAAATAATATGTCTGCCATCTTCTTTAGTGAAGCATTAAAATCTAGCTGCTGTGGATTCATTGCACTGAAAGCAGCGGGCACAAGCCCTGCTCTTTCTACTCTCCTCTGAGGGAAGCAGCACTGATATTCCCCATGCCATTGTGGGTTCCACAGAGCTCTCAACTCCACATAGCAGGGGCAGGACTCACCTTCTCAGAAAGTTCTTCAGCAGTGTCCAGATCCTAGTTCATCTGCAAGGCAAGAAGCAGGGCTGGTTTCACTTGAGTAAGAAGATAAATCTCTCATATTGGACAGGAGTGTTGCAATCCTTCAACTGCCAAGAACATGAAGTATTTTTAAAGATGGGAAGAATGACACTGGTCCAAGTTTTCACTTCACTTCAAGTTGAGCAACTTTGAATGTCTTGCATTCCGTTATTCCTGGGAGAGGAGGGTTGCAAAAATGAGGCCTCCTCCCAATGTTCTTAGCTTTAGATTTCCTCAGATAGCAAGACTGAGTTGTTTCCATGTTCAGAAACGGCTATGGTATCTTGCCAATACCTAAACTGTAATATGTAATCTCATGTGGTGTATATATGTAATCTAATGATTATATCTCAGTGTTATGGGCACATATGTCTATGGATGGTCTGGAAGACAACTTCTCATTAAGTTCTATAATTTTGGTATCTATGAAAATATGCTTAAATATGCTTCATAATTAGATCTCTTGTTCCACAAGGATTTTAAGACACTTAGAACCCCGTTTTACTTCTTTAACTTAGACTAACATAAGAAAATATCAATTTCTCCCTAGTCTAAGTCAAGCTACACATAGTTAGCTCATTTATAACCATAGAGCAAATTCAAACTAGACTGAATGTCTCTATAAATGGACCATAAGTTAAAACCTTTACAGATATGCACAAGGACAGTGTCACAGATGTATAACCAAGGTTATTAACACAAAACAACTTAAAATACTATGCTAATACTTCCCTTACTCAAAGTCTGGCTGATAAAACCTATACCTTGCAAATATCCATCAGCAGCCTTTTTCATCAAGCACTGTACTCACTGGCCTCAGGTCACAGCTTGTATACTAGGGACCTTGAGGCTGGGTGTTGCCATGGTTACTCAGTCCCCTCAGATGGAGCCTATGTAACTTTTTTTATTACAAAAAATTGCTGTTAAATGTGCATATAAGCTGTGGAGAATCAGGGAAGATGAGAATAAAGTGAATAAAGAGAATTAGAGTTTAAGAAGAATAAAGAGTGTGACCCTCAGATCATATATGTGTGTCTTTTATAGATAAGAAAATTTTCTATGATCCCCTCACTCTGAAAAATTCTATTTATAACCTATGAGTAGTTCTGGGGGCTAGACTTCCCTGTTGGGTTATGAAGCATAGTTACTTTTGGTTTAAGCACTTACTAAAAAATTCTTTCATTCATTAAAAGTTCTCCCACCCACAAAAATAACCTGAGAAGGATTTCATCACATACTTGCAAATCTAATGATGGATAAGTAGGAAGGAATTAGCTGCCCTCTGAACAAGAGCTACACTCTTTCCTTCAGTGGGTAAGTGAGTGATTCCTTAGCACTTCTGTACTATTTGTGGTATTTACGGATAAACCCAGCAGGTATAGTGGACCTATGTAATAACAGCATGGAAGCCTTGACAACTGTGACAAAGCTCTCAGGTGTTAGTGACATCAGGGACCTGAAAAAACTGTTATCCTAGTCTTTTTTTCTGTCAAGTAGAGTGGGGAATCTCTGGTGTCTCCTGCAATTTGAGACACAGAACAAATGGTGACAGGCAGTGGATGGTGGAGAGATCACCCCAGCTGATGTGCAAGTGGGATTGTGTTCTTGGGGTGTTATCATTCAGCATGTTAGGGTTGCATGCTTTACCAGGATGCACACATAGCCATGCAAGAAGGTTTTCAAAAGCTTGCCCTTGACAGCTCTTGTGCCCTCTGATTTTGACAGAGAGAATGTAGCAGGCAGGCAGGAGCAGCTACAAATTGTTGGTGGAGGCTGCATTTTGAGTTTTACTTCAACTTGGTTTTACTTTGGTGATCCCATTTCTTTTTTAAGTTCTTCTTTCATGTATTGAATTATCTTTCTTATTTAATCCAACTGTTTGTGTGTACACGGTTTTCAATGAGGTCCCTATTCATATCCTCTTTAAGGTCATTAAGCATATCGTTGTTGCTATTTTGAAGTCCTTGTCTTGTTTTGCTACTAAACTGCTTTTCTCAGGCTTGTTAAAATAGGGTTTGAAGAAACACTAGCTTACTAGAGCACATGGCTCTGGTAACCCTTGCTTTTCTCCCTTATTCCCTCTGCCTTGCTAAGCACCATTAGATTACATTCCTAAAGCTAGCCACCAGGGTATGTTCCCTTCTTTGGCCACTTCCTCCTGAGTCTGACTACCAAAGTCCAGCAATCAAAAACCCCCTTTGGCTCACCTAATTGACATGCCAGTTGAAACTGAACACCTCATCCCAACAGGGGGTTTTTCCTTTTACCCTAATAAGCTGCTATTTACCTATGTGACACATCTCTATCTTCTATCCAGAGGCACTCCTTTGTCCCTCTAGGACAAATACCCATTCCCTCTTTCCCTTGTTCCCTTCCCCTTCTCTCTTATTCCCTATCTTCTTTACCACTGCCTCCTAGCCCATTCTACCACAGTCCTCCCTTTTTATACTCTTAAAATTATACCTGCAAAGTCATGTGCTGCTGTTTTTCTGCCTGAGTCATAAACCAGCCACTTTAACTTTTCTTCCCAGTTTAATAAAGGATCTTTATATAAAAACAGATGTTTGGGTATATTTTGTGCCTAATCTAGGACCTGGAAGGGAGTCCCTCTGTGTGAGAATCTCCTTCAGGTTTGGTAGCTTACTTATGAAGGAGATATAATGTCTTGATTGTTTATGATTTTGTTCTTGCACTGGGAACTTAGCATCTCTAGTGGTTACTGTCCCAGCATTGCTGGATGGATGTTTAGTTTTCTGGTTGCTGTTTTTCAAATCTGACAGATTAGGCCAGGAAAATAAATGCTTAGATTTTAGTCTTGGGGGTCACTCCAGGTATTAATGTTCTGACTCCACTAGTCCCAGATCTCAAGTTCTAGTTGGAGTTCTGGATTCAAATTCCAAATAGTCCCAGATTGGTGCAGTGGATGGTGTTGATGTTAGGTTAGTACAGTTGTTCGGGAATTAATAGCAACTTCTGTAGGAGAAGATTTACTGTCCTTGTAGCTGCTCTCAAAAAACCACACAGGGGACTTAGTATTGATTAGAAATGTTTAGTCAATAGCTAAGGCTTATTACTAACTAGCCCTTACAAGTTAAATTAATCCATTTGCCCTAAGACCTGTTTACCACCTCAATGAAATTCCCATGTTGCCTTTTCTATAACTGGCTCCTGACTCCTGACTTTGTCCTTATTCTTTTCAGTGTCCTTAGTTTGGATCTCCTGTCTAATCTTTTCCTGTCCAGCTACTGGCTGGTCAGTTTCTTTATTAAATAAATCAGAATTGCATATATTCATACAGTGTAAAGAAATATTCCACATACTCCATTTTGTATAATAAAAAGGAAGTATTTTAAAATTTAACATAGTAAAATTACATACAACAAAAAGAAGCTGATGGAGGAAGGTCATTGGTTAAATAAAAAGAAACTGCTTGGCCCTCATTGGTTAGAAGATAGGGAAGGCAGGGACAAACAGATCTCTGTGAGTTCAAGGTATAGTAGCATACACCTTTAATCCCAATGCCTGGGAGGCAGAGACAGGCGGATCTCTGAGAGTTCAAGGACAGCCTGGTCTATAGAGTTATTCTAGGTCAAAGATACAGAGAACCTGTCTCAAAAAGCAAAAAAGTTAAAAGTAAAAATAAACAAAATAGAGGTTAAAACAAAGCTGTACAAAGATGGAAAATAGACAGAGAATTTTGATACTGTATGCTATTATGCTCTCTTTGAATTATTTAAATGCTGAGGAAGGAGCAACAGATGCTAAAAGATATTTATTTATAAATGCTGCTGAACTAATCCAACATAGATATTTTGATGCCGTGACTTTGAAATTTGGATCTAAGGACATGATGCTTTGGAAAGGAGTTTCTTATTTTGTTTTCACAGAGGATGAGACCCTGTTCATTTCTTCTATTCTGATTTGGTATGATGGACCACGCCCTCCTGAAGGGTTGGTGTAAACACCTTCAGAAAATTGCTTCACTCAACTGCCAACTGAGATGAAACTAGCACACAGGTTATACCATGAAAGACCTAATTAACAATTCCCCCATTCAGCAGGAAGCAGTTTGGAGAGAAATAACTGCGCCCATATTCGCAAAAAATGTTTATAAATGTTCTTTTACATTTGAAGGGGGATATGATATAGGTATGAATAATCTACATTAGTATAGATTTTGCTTTATTGATAGAGATTTATGGTCAATTTTGTTATATGTATATATATTTCTGATATTGATTAAGGTGTTGTGATTGTGTAGTTCATTATTAAAATGTAATGTATAATTAGGAAATATAGGTTGTTGATGGATAATCATAAATAATAGTCAAGTTTGTAGTCATGTTAGTTAATATTTTCTAGATGTGCGTAGATATATTTTAGATAGGCATTCTTCATATTTTTCAAAGATTATAGAATATGGCATTTTAAATGTTTTAATAACTTAGGACTTTTCATGACAATGAGACACTCTGCTCCTGGCAGCACCAATCTACTTCAAGAGGAAGATGGGCATCGAAGAGGCTCGTTATGGAGTTTGATAGCCATTTGGGCAAGAAACTGCTCTTGCCTGGGCTATTGCATAAACTGGACACAGAGAACCCGCAGAGAGAGGACTACTGAACTTGCCTAAGGTGAGATGATCTTTCGGGGTTCCTGATTCATGAAAGAGTCTGCGAGACATTCTGCAGGACACAAGAGATAGTGACTGAACTGACTTTGTATTTTCCTGCTTTATGGAAATGTCTGCTGGATACCATGGCCCTGAAGGCTGAAGATGGATGCCCCAACGGTACAGAGGAACTTTGGGTGACTGTTCAGGCAGTGAGATGTCTCTGTCATTTCTAGAGTTTTAAAAGTTGCTTTTTTCTTGTTTGCTTAGGTAGTATTGTATCTTTCTGGAGTCTTTGATGGAGTTAAGAATAGTTAGTTATAGTTATAGTTTTCCTTAGTTATGATAAAGATTATTGTAACTTTTACTTGATAACTGTTTTGTTATATGTAATTTTGCTATGTTAAAGTTAAAGCCTTTTTTTTTCTTTCTTTTTTGTTTAAATCGAAAAAGGGGAAATGATGGAGGAAGGTCATTGGTTAAATAAAAAGAAACTGCTTGGCCCTCATTGGTTAGAAGATAGGTGGGAGGAGTAAACAGAACAGAACGCTGGGAGGAAGAGGAAGTGAGCTCAGACTCCACAGCTCTCCTCTCGGGAGCAGACGCCTCAGAGAGATGCCATGCTCCCCGCTCCAGGGAAGATGCACGTGATGAAGCTCCGACCCAGGATGGACTTAGGCTAGAATATTCCAGGTAAGTGCACCTAGCTGTGCTACATAGAATATTAGAAATGGGCTAGTCCAGGTGTGAGAGTTAGCTGAGAAGAGGCTAGATAGAAATGGGCCAAGCAGTGATTAAATGAATACAGTTTGTGTGTTGTTATTTGGGGCATAAGCTAGCCAAGCAGCTGGGGTACTGGGGACGCAGCCCCACCGCCCTTTTTACTTTTTTTTTTAAATTTATTTATTTATTAAGGATTTCTGCCTCGTCCCCACAACCGCTTCCCATTTCCCTCCCCCTCCCCCGATCAAGTCCCCCTCCCTCATCTGCTCGAAGAGCAATCAGGGTTCCCTGACCTGTGGGAAGCCCAAGGACTGCCCACCTCTATCCAGGTCTCGTAAGGTGAGCATCCAAACTGCCTAGGCTCCCACAAAGCCAGTACGTGCAGTAGGATCAAAAACCCACTGCAATTGTTCTTGAATTCTCAGTATTCCTCATTGTCTGCTATGTTCAGCTAGTCCGGATTTATCCCATGCTTTTTCAGACCTAGGCCAGCTGGCCTTGGTGAGATCCCAATAGAACATCCCCATTGTCTTAGTGTGTGGGTGCACCCCTCGTGGTCCTGAGTTCCTTGCTCGTGCTCCGTCTCCTTCTGCTCCTGATTTGGACCTTGAGATTTCTGTCCGGTGCTCCCATGTGGGTCTCTGTCTCTGTGACGAAGGCAATGAGTAGCACTAACCTGTGGTTATATACATAAACATTTTAAAAGAAAACAGACAATAATTTGTGAGGTTTGTAGCTAGTCTTTCTCTGTCCTGCCAGTCAGCTCCCAAATCACTACATGGAGAATTATTATTAATTATAAAAACTTGGCTATAGCTTAGGCTTGTGCTGTGGGATAAAGCTCCTGTACCCTGTAAAGATTTGTCACTCTTATTAGTTTGATAAAACACTGATTGGCCAGTAGCCGGGCAAGAAGTATAGGTGGGGCTACAACATTAGGAGAGTTCTGGGAAGAAAAAAGTCTCAGTCTGCAGTCAGATGCAGATGCAGAGAAAACAAGATGAGAAAAGGTACCAAGCCATGTGGATAAACATAGACAAGAATTATGGGTTAATTTAAGTTGTAAGAGCTAGTCAGTAATAAGCCTGGGCTAATAGTTCAAACAATAATTAATTTAAATGTCTGTGTGTTTTGGGAATGAACAGCTGCAGGACCAGGTAGGACAAAAACTCTGGCTACAGGCTTGTTTTTAGCTAGTTCTTATAATTGAAATTAACCCACTTCTCTTAAGTACTTACATGACATGGCTCATGGCTTATTACTTCATCTCATACATGTCATGTGTTCTCCATGTCTTCAAACAATTCTTCCATTCTTCTTCCCAACATCCTCTGTGCTCTGAAAATCCTGTCTATCTACTGGTTGTTCAGTTTTTTGTCATGCAAATCCAAGTTATATATTTTTACATAATATAATCAAATACCTTGCGACAGAGGTTTTAATGAAGCATATAATGTGAGGTATAATTTTTCTCTTATGTATCAGGCCTCAAATACAACCAAACAATCAGTTGATTACAACCCTAATAATGGTGCCATCTTTGTACCAGGTGTCCTACTTTTTCTTTTGTTCAAAACTCAGAATTTTTTCAGGAGCAGTTTATAATCCCCATTTTGACAAAACTTTCTTTACTTCTTCAAAATTCTTTCTAAAGCATATACCTTTAAATTAGATAGCAAAATGTCACCCATTTAATAGTAAATTATAGATTTAGGAAATTTTTAATGTGTTATTTCCAATGGTTGATTTACAAATTATTTGAATAGTGTGGGGCTATTGAACATTTCCTGTGGAAGGATAGTCCACTAGCATCTCCTAGTAGGTTGAGAATTATTATAAGTGGGCACTGTGGATGCAATTTTTTTCTTTCTTTTTCTTCTAATGGTATAGTGAAGAAACAATCTTGCAAATCAATAACTATAAGAGACCATCCTTTTGGTAATAGAGAAGGCAGAGTAATTCTAGATTGTAGAGGGCCCATAGGTTGAATTGCTTTATTGACGGCTCTTAGATCTTAGACCATTCTTCATTTACCAGATTTCTTTTTAACAGCCCCCGTGCTTGTTTCTTGTCTGGTCCAGCCTACCTGTTCAAATGTGCCTGAGTAGGGTGAAGATTGAGAAAGAAAGACACAAAAGACAAAAGATGAATTTGGGAGGCTTCACAGTGAATACAGAAAAAAGTTCCGAGTTTATTAATCACAGTCCTTATATACCCCAAGTAAAAGATGAATGCAAAAGACTTCCTTACCAATGATACAAGGGACAAACAGTCATAATAATACTCACCACATCTAATAAGCAAACCTTAGTCAAATATTTTGTTATTTGGCCTTGACAAGCTATAACTCTATGTCCATGAGTTGAGAGAAAAACGGAGTCACTGTGGGCCCCTGCACTTCCTAGATCTGCATCTCGGGAATTAATAGAATCTTCCTGCAAAATGATGCTTCTCTGACCAAGCCTATGAGTAGCACTGACCTATGGATATAAACAAGGATATTTTAAGGAAAATTGACAATAACTTATAAGGTTTCTCCCTAGGGTCTGCAGGCCTCCAGGTGAGAGGTTTTGATGAGATGTATAATGATAAGGTTCAGTTTTCTCTTGTGTACCAGGCCTCAAATACAATCAATCAGAAAGCTGCCAGTTACTACTGTGACACCGATGCCACATTGTACCAGGTATTCTTTCTCTTTTGTACAAAACTAGTGAAAGTAACCAATAACAGTGCCTTGGTTCTTTCTGTATTCTTGAAGTGGCATTAAGTTCAAGTAACAGAGAAACTGTTTCCTTATATAAACATTGGGAAGTCTTTAGTTTCCTCCAAGATCAAAATCTTTCACCATAGAGGAAAGAGTGGTAAAACACAGGGAGTTAACAAAAGGATGCAGGATAGCAGGATATTTTAATAATGGGTGGACACTCACATCCTGCAAACAATATCATTAAGGCCAAGAAGTAAACAACATAGAGGTTTTAGAAGTCCCGGAAACCAGATATAATTCTCTCCTCCTTCCTCAAGAATATCCAGAATGTTACTAGGCACGCTTAGACAAGGTAATGTGCCTGGAAAAGGTAGGGACCAACCAAGTTGAGAAGAAGGGCCTCAGACAACCTGAACTTCCTGAAAAGGACACTCTCCAAAGCGTTGTACTGTCTACAGTCTGTCAAAGGTGCACCAGATTTCTGGCTATTGTGAGCTGATGCTCATTTTGGGATGAACTGGTGGCATAGCTATCTTTGAGTTATTTCTGCTTCTGTAAGTAAAGCCTTATCAATATTCCTATCATTAACACAATAAAAATAAATCCTATGGTTCAACAAATTGAACTTATTTGTATCTGAACTTTGACCTGGAGTGAGTAGATACTTGTTTATACCTCCTGAGGAATATTCTCATACAAAACAGTCAGAGAATGGTTCCAGCCTACTCTATGTAAGTAGATTTGTTACTGTTAGTCTTATCATTTTTGCACAGCATTTGTAGATTATACAAATTGAAATTTTAGGTCTGTATGAGATACAATTCACTGTTCCTTACTATTATGTAAAGTCATCATTTTCTTCTCTCTGAGTCTGTTCTTTGGTGTGTCAGGACACTCCAGAGAAAGTGTTGTATAAGGAAGATAAATGTAATACTCACAAATCTGCAAGCTCGGGAACCCAAACCTAACTTTCAGCATTTAGTGTGGTTATTCCTGTATCTTTGTTATAGTATACAGGGGTGGTCAGAGTCTAAGCCAAGTGTTTCCAATACCTTGCCCTTTCATTCAAAGATTTGGGGTAAAGACTCACATAGGTTTTAAAGAAGCCTTGAAACTTTTCTCAAAGCACAGTGGCCGTACAGAGCAGACAGGAATATGTGTGAATAGCAAGAGTGGTCTCATGAGAAATGGTGCTCAAAGGCCACAGCTTTTGTTTGGAGCCACTTTCATGGAGTTCAGGAGAAGGAGTTGGGGTGCTGTGGGGGAGTGACACAGGTGGATCTTCCTTTCAACTGACAGTCTTAGATTAGGTAGGCATTTACTTCCTGTGCAGGTCCTTTCAACACAGTATTTTATGTGATTATATACACACAATTATACATAGGAGGAAGATGGTCAACATGATATTCATCATAAAAGTTCCCTTTGAGAATACAGTTTTTCTTGTTGTACATGCACCTGAACTAGTCTGGATCAGATCCTCTTTCCTGGTATCAAAAAGATTTTGTGAAATATTTGAATATAAATAATTCAATAATTCATGAAGGTATTTCTAAGGGCAGCAATCATTTTCATTGTTTCCAACACACACACACACACACACACACACACACACACACACACACACACACGCATCTGATGTATGTGGCTACCCATGTGGTCAAAAGGCTTCAGATATATTGGTAGAAGAATGTGTGTACACAGGAGATGCAGATAATGATCTCTGGCTGGAAAGTGTAACTGTGGTTATCAAACAAGTAAAGTAGAGTCTGAATTCAAGGCTGAATTCAACCATCTCCTGTGTCTTTTATTAATGCCTTGAGTTTTCTGGGGTGGACACAGATTACTTGTTCTTTGGCATGCTTGGTCTTTAACATCACATGTGAAGTTTGTATTCTATACTTTTGATTTCATAGCAACACTCAAATGGCTAAAAGATATTCTCAAGGAATCATTTCTTTATCAAAATGTGGTTTTATTTTTAAGTTTTATATGTAAAACTTATAGATTAATAAGTATAAAGATATTGATAGAAAACATAGAACTTAAATCATTAAATGTGTATAAACAATAAAAAAAATCACTATTTCCTAGAATTAAGGGCAGGTCTGGTGGTGGTGGTCCAGGCCTTTAATCCTGGAACTCAGGAGGCTAAGGCAGGTAGATCTCTGAGTTCATGGCCAGAATGGTCTACAAAGTGATTTCCAGGACAACAATGACGAAACAGAGAAATCCTGTCTTGAAAAATCAAAACAAAAGGAGCTGGATTTCAAAGGTATGGTATTTCAACAGTTCTTGTATACATGTATTTTCTGGACTTGGATCTTATCTCCATAAACAGTATCCTTGGCATCCAGGTTTTCAGATATGAATCAGGCTAGAGTGACTTTCTTTCTGACATTGACGACCTTAAAGAAGAAGATGAGGTCAGATCAAGTGAAATTCAAATGGCACCAAATATTCTCTACATTCATACTGACGAGTCCCTATGGGTCACATCCCATTTCTCACTGGTGTATCTCCTTAAATGTCACTCTATTCTTGAAGTCAGCTTTCTTCCCTTATTGGGACTATGAGAGTAGCTAGTCACTCTGACAGACAGACTTGAGCACACAGCTGGAAGGCCCTGTTATGACACAGAGCTCCAGAAGAGAGGAAAGAGCTGTCATTCCTTAGGTATAGATTGAGTTGCAGAGTCTCATTGAACAGGCAGGTTGGGAGGAGGGAGAAATGTCTTTGCTGTTGCAACTGCCATGGGGGAAGGTTTGAAACTTTGGCTGGTGGTCTGGGAACCATGGTGCTGTAAGAGTGTTTCTATGTGAACGAACATGTGATCCCTTCTATTTCTTCTGTTCACGTGGTTATTGTGGCCTTTTTTAAAGTGTAAAATGAATCCCACACAGTGTGTAAGTATGACAAGGATTGTGGATTTTAGCACATTGTGGTCTGATTTGCCCAGGGCATCCTTGGGAACTTATGATTTCTGTTCATCATGCTCTGCAACAGACAGTATTTGAATATTATAGACGAAGACTCCAAGGCTCTTCGTGTTTTAGTCTTTGCTAAATTTGAAAAATCACAGAGTCAGAATATGAAACAAACATCTTAATTAACCTGAGTCCTGTCAAATTATCTCTCTGCTTTGATAAAAGGGATACTTGTTTTGTCATTTAGCTAAACTTAAAACAACTTTTGAATTTATTTTCTTTATAATGATTTAGAAATATTTACTTAAAGGATACTAGAAGGAATTTTATTATTAAATGTGAAAAGTTTAATTTTATTCTTATGCTGGATTGTGTATGTAATGCTAACAGTCAAGTACACAATATATATGTATTTATGAAATCATATATATGAATGATTCTTAAGAATATTAAAACCCAGCGCACACACCTGCATGTTACTGTGTCTTACAGACTTCAGCTGCCATGTATCTGTGCTTGAGGACAATTCAAAACAGATGAGTCGAAGTTTTTGGCCTGGCTCACACTTTATATTGGTCAGTCTTCCATGGACCACCACTTCCATTTTCCCTGTATCATCTTCAATTCCATAGTATATGAAGGGACTCCTCTCAGTTTTCTGAAAAGCAAGTTAACACTTATCTTTTAGAAAATGTGTCAAAGCTAGTCACCTCTGTGAGGAATAAAGAGTGTCGGCATAAACTTGTCCCTGCCAAGGCAAGGATGGATCTAAGGTTTAGAATCACAGGCACAAGGGCCAGTGAGATGGCTCTTTGGAGAAGGGGGCTTGCTGGCAAGCCTGATTACCTGGGCTCAATGAGCAGGTCTCATGGTAGAAAGAGAGAACTAATTTGTGGAGCTTCTCTCCTGACTTACACAATACTTTAAAAGCATTTATGTTTCTGTCCATTCTTCACAGACAAAATAAATAATGAAAGAAAATGTTATCAGGAACAAGAAAGTTTAAGGTGTTTACGTGAACAAATCTTTTCTTTGAACTCCCTCTTGAAGCCTTGTGGGCCTAGCCTTAATGATTGAGTCATCACAACAGCCCTTGGAAGCCACTCTTATGTGTCAACTAATTGATGATTTCTTCTGCTGGGTGTTTTTAGAAAAAATGAGTATATTTCTAAGTCCTATGGTAACATATAAGAGTTTCTGAGATTTCTTAAGGGACAATAAATGAAAACAAGAATAATACAGCAATAACCGTTTAGTTACCATTGCAGGTTTCTTAGGTATCTCCAGGAGGCCTGAGAAGAAAGGCTACTTGTGGCTCATTGTCAGTCTGAGAAACACTACACTAAGTCTTTTTCATTTAATGCATTTTAATTTCTTTGGAAGATAAATTTATTTTAATGAAACATAATCTGATCATAATTTTTCCTTCTCTACTCCTCCTGGATTATCTTCACTTCCCTACCTTTCCAACGCCATAGCTTCTTTCTCTCTCTTTTAAGAAAACAAAAAGGTAAATAAAGAAGAAAACCAACAAGAATGAAACAAATAGAACACACTAACAGAAATAAGAAATAGTATGAGAAAGAAATACACAGACATACAAATAGGGACTAACCGGAAGACAGAGAGAAAGACTGATACACTCACTCACCACACACACACACACACACACACACCCTCCTTTTAAATGGATCACATTTTCTCAGTGCACACATAGTTCACTCTTCTCCTTCCTAACCCCTCATAGGTTGAATCTACAGCTTTTAGTTCTGGCAATTAAGTTTGTGTTCCACTTAGTTTACTTATTAATTGTGTAACCAAATTCACCAGCACAAAGACAGTGTAGATAAAAGTAAAAGCGATGACTGATTCATGAACAATGAGTTATGAAATCATACACTTAACAAGAATACTAATGAATTGGTGCATCGCCACTCAAAGAAACACCAGAAAGTCTTTGATTTCTTAGAGTTTCCTCACTTTCAGTGTGCCCAGTTATAAACTGTGAAATTAGACTGTTAAACTCCTCTTCCTTTCATTATTTAAAACATTAGTCACCCTATCAAAAGAGCTTGATACAATGTAAAGAATATTATAATGAGGGGCTGGAGAGATGGCTCAGTGGTTAAGAGCATTGCCTGCTCTTCCAAAGGTCCTGAGTTCAATTCTCAGCAACCACATGGTGACTCACAACCATCTGTAATGGGGTCTGGTGCCGTCTTCTGGCCTGCAGGCATACAAACAGACAGAATATTGTATATATAATAAATAAATATTTTAAAAAAGAATATTATAATGAGGACACATTAAAGAAATAATCTTGGCTTGTTGGTCATGGCTTCAATCTGGAGCAGAATAGTCTCTTGTTTTTTATTCTTATCATCTCAAATTGTATGTAGGCTTTGAGTTTGTCTGTTCTGGCAACTGAGTTGCCAATAATATGGGTATAAAAGCTATCAAAGAAGTAGAATCTAAAAGGAAAATGTTCTATATACTGAACGTTGTCTAGGAATAAGATGGACATAATTGATTGTCATAGCCAGGAAAATGCCAAAGTTATTGATGAATCGATTTCTAAAGATTTTTCATGGTTTTACCTTGTGGAGAAGAATAATAAGAGACTCCCAATCCCCAAAAGAGGAAACCATACTCATCTCTTTCTGACAAGAAGAGCAATTACTTCCTGTGTTAAATAAGTTGAGCAAATACCAGTGACAAGTTAAAACTTAAAATCCCAGACTGCAAAAGAAATTCCACAAGTACCGCAATGGCTTACCTGATATACCACAAACTCTCCACTCACATATGTCCCCTGTGCCTGTGAGAAAAGATCCCTAATTTTAGGAGTCGCATTGGCTCTTTTCCTCAGTGTTGTTGAGATATCCATGGTTCTGTTCTTGTCTACATCGGACACACAGGAACTTTCGTGTATTTCCAGAAATCCATTTGAGCCAAAATAATTTGATATGGCAATGATCTTATTTGGAATGAACTTGTTCTTTAAAACTGGGTCAAAAATCTTCACTCTATAAAATTTATTCTCAGTCGCCACTGTGGCATGGAACATCCTTTTGTCAAGAATCAAATCATAAGTAAATGGTTCTGTTACTTTCAAAACCATCACTTCCTTGGGTTCTCGATGACAACCTTCTTCCTTAGCAGGTTCCTTTGGTATGTTTCCCCTCCTTGGTGTCTACATAAAACACACAGAGGATAAGCATGCATAATTCAGACAGATCATAAGGCACAATTCCACTGAGTACAGTGGAGAACGTCTAAACAATGATTGCCATACTATAATCTAGATAAAGTGAAAAATGGATATTTACCTGAATTATTATCTAGTTATTCTAGTCAATATAAACGTTACTTGGTAGGTAAAGAGTTTATACTTATATTTGTGGGGACTGAACCCAAAGGCTCCAAGCTCTAGTTAACTTATTATTCTAGGAACATTTGGAAATGTTTGATTACAAAACCTGGACTAAATATTAGAGCTTTCTTGTAATAGGGATAGGTAGGCAGTCTAGGAAGATACCCTGAAATATTTCTACTCAGAAAGGGTTCAGGCTAGTAGCTCTTCTTTTTCTAATATAACAGGTATGGAGGAAAATCCTGGAACCAGAAAATGTTCATGAGGTCATTTTACTTTGACCACCTGCCTTCTCAGTATCCTACTGCATTTCTGAGCATCAGAGGAGCACTTTGAAATGGAGGTCACAGAGTAGAACTGGAAGAGGAAGCACGAGGACAGTCAAGGCCGACCTGGGTACCAGCGCAGGGAGGCAGCTATAACTGAAGCACTCTCTGACCCTTGACTTGGAAACATGCAAACTTCACTCTGTGGGTGAGGGGGCTTAACTGTGATTACCAACTGATGTGTTCTAACATCAGGAAGTACATTTCCAATATAATTGCAGCAGTGATTCACAATCTGAAAACAACACCTAGAATAAAAAGTATAATGTGCAAAATTGAATACGCACGTGACTCAGCATACTCTTTACAGAGTAGGCATGATCAGGTGATCACTGACTCAGACATTTTCTTAATGGTGTTGAATATACAAAGTTTTCTCAAATTCAATGTAGGGAAGGATCAGTTACTATACACAATAAAAATAGTGATTATTTGAGTAAACGATTATGTGTCCATATAGATTAATAAAGAATTCTTGCAAGCATATGCTAATCTTCATCATTATACTGTGAGAGCAGGAAGCCATTACCTCGCATGAACTGATGCTGCTAGTAGTTGCTGAAGACACCATTGGAGCCAGGAGACTTTTGGATGTTGTTGGTTGAGCTAGGAGACTTTCAGATGTTGTTGCTGAAGGCATCTGGGGAGCCAGAGCACACCTAGATGCTTCTACTTTAGGACAGGGAAGAGCCTGACCAGTACCGGAGGCTACTCCTCGATGATCTTGAGTGGGGCACACACTTCTGGGCATTGTTTGTGGAGGAGCATGAGGAGCCTGGTTGAAGCTAGATGTTGCTGCTGGAAGCATTTGAGTGGTGTGGACTCTACTTGTCGCTATTGGTCTAGGCACCCCATCCGGAAGACTGTTGGATGTTGTTAGTGGAAGTACCTGGAGACTACTAGATGCTGTTGCTGAAGATGACAAAGAGGTCATGACATAAACAGGTACTGTTGCTAAGGGACCTGGGACCTGAACATTCCTGGATACATTTACCCTAGCAAGGTTAAGAGTCTGAATGCTACTGCCTGTTGCTCTTTGAGGCACTTGAGTGGTGCTGACATTTCTGGGCACTGCTCCTGGAAGAGTGTGGGGCACCTGAACACTGCTGGATCCTCTTGCTGGAGGCGTCTTTATGACCTGGGATTTGCTTTTCAATGTTGCAGGTAATCTAGGGCTTTGGGCACTTCCAGATCCTGTTTGAGGATTGTGAAGAGTCTGTATGCTACTGAATGCTGCTGTTTTAGGTACGTGAAGGTTCTGGGCATGGATGGACCCTGATACTGGAGACATCTGAGGAGCACTGAGAGAATTGGACACCGTTTCTGAAGACACACAAGGGACCAAGACATTACTGGATGCTGTTGATGAAGGTACATAAGGAGTTTGGACACTCATGAGAGAGTTCAGATGGATTCTAGAGTCTGATACTGGAGATATTAGAAAACTTTGGCAGTGTGGTTCTGGAGAGCCTTGAGACGTTTTTAAAGAGTCACATGTTTGTGGAAATGTCTGGGGAGTGTTGAGGCTGTGAGAAGCTGTTGCTGCGAGCCCCTGAAGAGTCTGGCCTTCCCATGCAGCTGAGGAGTTGCTGGTTGCTGACAATCCTAGAAGCTGGTGTTTTTTCTGGGATTTGTCTATCTTTAGAGTACTCTGTTGTTTGGTGTTTGTGGTTTTCTGTTTCTGAAGAAAAATAGGATTGAGATACTTTTAATACTGTTTACTGGTTTTTTGAAAATGAGACCAAGTGCTTCTATTCACTTTCCCTTCTGTAATGAGAACTTTTACCCTGCCAGCTTGCTCCTGGGCTGACGGAATTGTTTAGAACATACTTCTAACACCTAGCCTTCACTCTTACCATTAGAAATTACAGCTTCTCTTAAAAGTCCGGTATTGAATTTTCTCTGGTCTGGGATGGAATACTAGCTCAAAGTATCTTACAAAACTGGCCAAATATTTCTTGGTCTGGTTCAATTCTCAGTATCATTTCATGGGAAACTAAGCACATAGTACAATTATGTGTTTCTGTATTTTTCTTCATGTAGACTTTCCAATCCATCAAATATTTGATCCTTATTGTGCACACAGGGAGCCAACCCTCACTTACCTTCAGATGATGTGATGGATATTGTGTGACAGGGATGCTAAAAATTGATCCACTTAGATGGATTTATTGAATGATGATGAAGCTCAGTTGACAGAGTAAGTAAGATGCCTGAAGACCATCTGGACTCATTGAAACCTCTGTGTAGGTCTTTAAAATGACCATGACTCCAGCTAACTACAACTTCTACATATGTGAGAACTACTTGTAGTTCAGGCAACAGATCTGGTTAGAGCATTCACTACACTTTCATAATCTTAGCGGTATAAAACTGCAGCATGATGAATAAAAACCCAGAGACAGAAACTGGGGTTCAACATGAAGGCCAGAAAAACAAAACGGCCAGTCACCGACTCTTACCACTACCTAAGCAGAAATGGTGATCCTGACTCCAGGAATCTCAGAATGAGACTGTCAGAGAGCTGCCTCCTCCTATTTTATAGTCTTCATCAGTGCTGGGATTAACGGCATGCACCACTACTGCCCACACTTGTGTGGCTCCTGGGATCAAAGGTATGTGTCACCACCGCCTGGACTTTAAGACTAATCAGTGTGGCTGTTTTATTCTCTGAACTTCAGGCAACTTTATTTATTAAAATACAATGAAACTTTATTGTATAGGATTGTTTTGGCTATCCTGGGTTTTTTGTTTTTCCATATAAAGTTGATTATTGTCCTCTCAAGGTCTGTGAAGAATTTTGATGGGACCTTGATGGGGATTGCATTGAATCTATAAATTGCCTTTGGTAGAATTGCCATATTTACTATGTTGATCCTCCCAATCCAAAGAAGTCGGGACCACGAGGGGTGCACCCACCCACTGAGACAGTGGAGCTGATCTATTGGGAGCTCACCAAGGCCAGCTGGACTGTGACTGAAAAAGCATGGGATAAAACTGGACTCTCTGAACATGGCGAACAATGAGAGCTGATGAGACGCCAAGGACAATGGCAAGGGGTTTTGATCCTACATAATGTGCTGGCTTTGTGGAAGCCTAGCCAGTTTGGATGTTCACCTTCCTAGATGTGGACGGAGCGGGGAGGACCTAGGACTTACCACAGGGCAGGGAACCCTGACTGCTCTTTGGACTGGAGAGGGAGGGGGAAAGGAATGGGGGGAGGGGAAAAAGGGTGGGAGGAGAGAGAGAAGGGTGGGAGGAGGGGGAGGGAAATGGGAGGCTGGGAGGAGGTGGAAACTTGTTTCTATTTCTCATTTTCTCAATAAAAAAAGATTAAAAAAATACAATGGAACATCACTACAAAAATTTTTAAAGACTATAAATTTTGCTTTAAAAGCAAAGCGAAGTTCGTTTGCAAATACCTTTGTATAACTGTACAGGTCACTTTTTACTGGTTTCTCTTTGTGGTTTTGATCATCCAAGATAAAAGTCTTCTAAAATTCAACAATTTTTGAGAAGCTGATGCCATTCTAGCCAAAATGTTTACTAGCTGTAGCCTATTTTCTAGACTTGTGTACATATCAATTGTATTTCTGTCATCATCTACTAACACAGTTAATTAGATGTGCCTAAAATGTTCCCATACTAAGTAACAGGACTCTATCATTTAAAAAGATCAAATGTTGGTCATATCAAGAGTTCAGTACAATTGTACCATGCAAGAAAATAAGGACATTTCTGTAAATTGCAGTCATGATCTCAAAATACATGCATGATGAATAGGCGGCATATACAATAAAGCACATGATTAAGAGGTTAGTTCTTTCAAGGCTATGGTTGTTGCAATTATATTAAGAAGGCATCAAACTGGGAACAAGATTTCGTTCCCGTTGATGAGGAATATCTGGAAGAGTTTAGTGTAAGCCTGGGAGGGGTCTGAATCTGACTCATAGCAAAAATGACCGTTTCAGTTCTACTGGTTAGTGATGGACAGGGATAAAGACTTCAAGGCAGGGAAACAACATGTATCAAAAAAAAACATGCTAAGAGGAACACAGAATGACAAGAATATCCCCTGAAATTGGATCACCAGCAAAGGGAAAAGGGCTGAGAAGAAAGTAGGCACTGGGGATTGAAATATTCCAGTGTCCATCTCTATCTGTCTCCTCTATACTGCCATCTGAATCCTAAGCAGAAAGTTGGTTGACAGTCATAGAAATCATTTCATAAGTACTTACCTTTTCAATACTACAGAGGCTCTGATACATAATTAGATAATGAGCTCTTTACTAACATGAGGGAAATCTTTGTAGTAAGGTGAGACATTTTTCCAAGGCTGTGGTGAGTCCAGTAATTAGCTTCGGGAAGGGGCAAGCACTGGAAAGAGGAAAGTGGTACCTTGTTGGAGGAATTGCTGGATGGTGTTGCAGGCTTCTGAGAGGTCTGGAGACAATCTTCATCTTTCTGTGTGCTGCTTCCTGAAGGTTCCAGAGGCTGAGTCTGTTCTTGGTTAAGCTTCCTTTTTTTGCCACTTTCAGTTCCCGCAGT
This sequence comes from Microtus oregoni, assembly GCF_018167655.1. NCBI lineage: Eukaryota > Metazoa > Chordata > Mammalia > Rodentia > Cricetidae > Microtus > Microtus oregoni. Next base: position 1,583,926 of record NW_024544552.1, on the reverse strand, counting down.
TTCTTCTTTCTTTTTCAGAAAGAAAAATGTTTTTTCTTTATGGATTTCCCATGCACTGAAAATTGAACGCCAAGCTTTGTACATGCTAAATTGTGCTTTTCTATACAGTTTTATCCCCAGTCTGTAGTAATGGCTTTAGTATAAGGTCACACATAATATTCTCAGAACCACAAGAATCTTTTGCTTCTTATGGAGTTTTAATTATATTTTTTTGTCATTGTGCATACCTCATTTGGAAAAGATGGACTGTATGTATGATGTGGTGGGTTGAGTAAGAATGGCCCCATAGACTCACAGATTTGAATGCTTCATCACCAGGGAGTGTCAGTACTAGGAAGTATGGCCTTGTTGGGGTAGGTGTACTTTATTCGAGAAAGTGTGTCACTGAGCTTTCAGATGATCAACCCAGGCCCAATGTCACTCTCTGTTGCTGCTACCTATGAAGATGTAGAACTCTGAGCTAGCTCTCCAGCACAATATCTACCTGCATACTGCCATGCTTCCCACCATGATATTAATGGACTAACGTTCTGAATGTAAGCAAGCCCCAAATAAATGTGTTTTTAAAAAAAATAATAAGAATTTCTATAGTCATGACATCTATTCAGAGTAATGGGAACCCTAGCTAAGACATATAATGGTGTCTCATAGAGGAGTAGAAAAATTTCATTAATCTCACCCTATTTATCCTTGTGGTGTCAGAAGAGTATTGGGTGCAGAAATACATAGCCCATATTTAGGATGAAACATTTTAAGAGCTACATCACAAAGCAAATGCTATTTCAGTAAGTGGTCTTAGAAAGCCGATAGTGATTTTTTGTTTGCATCCTTGGGTGTGTGTTGGGGGTAATGCTTCACCAGTTAGATCATGTGGTAAATATGACACACAGTGAGTGAGAAGTCGTGATAAATTTGTCGAATTCAAATCTCGTTCTCACAGAGCCTTCGGTGAGATAGGTACAGTCTTACATATTCCCAAAGATTTAAAAAGGGGTAGCTCCTGAGTGGAAACATTGTTGGGCAATCAGCCACCTTACCTCTGAAGAGGGTGCATTACTGGAACAATGACCATGGGCACTGCTGGGTTCCCCTTGCTTTCCTTCCACTGCAGTTTTCTTCTTTCCTTTCTTTTGTTTTTCAACTATACGGATAAAGAAATCACAGTAAATCCATGGAAATAGGTGAAAATGGTTGAAGCTCATTAAGAATTATTTTCTTTTCAGTTTGTAAAACTGAAATGGATAGTTTATTCTACTTTTATTAATGGTTTTACAGAAAGACAACGAATTCATGTTGTTTTTTTCAAAACCTCAACCATTCAGTTATAACAATAAAGACTCAGGAGCCAGATGTTGGGGAGAAAGGCTGCTAGCTCGCAGAAACAGAGAAAGGATCCAGCTACCTTCTTAGTCCACTGGCATCCCATGGTCCCGTTTTTCCTGTATCAACTCAAACTAAAACCTCTCAACCTCAATTTCCCTCACTTCTACAGCCTGTGCTTCTCTCTAACCATCATGCTAACACTCTCTTACTCTCTATTTTTTTTCTTAAAAAAAAATCTATGTATGCTTCCTGTCAACTGGTTGCTTGCTCTGACTCTTGACCTCTGGTTGACTTTATTTAATCCTGTTTACAGTATTAAAGCAGAAAGCTCTTGGATTAAAAATGTGTGCTAGGGATGAGCCACAAAAAACCTGGAAATAGTTTTGTTTTTGTTTTAAGAAAAAAACAGTAAATAACACAATTTCCAGGTGTAAAGTGTGATCAAATATTATTTAACAATAACAAGAACTATTTCATCTGTATTTGTGTCTGTGTTTTTTCTTTCTTCTGCCGCAGAGACTCTACCTGGACAGAAGGCCACCAGTGGTACCAAGGCAGATATATTCACACCTCAGGGGATTTTTGTGCATCCCAGGTGTAGTGAAATCACTCTTCCATCTTGGGAACTTCTGTTGATATCAGTATAATCGTCTGCCAACCCTCTTATCCCACAGATTGATTTTAAAAGCATGAAACTTTTATGATAATACCAATAGGTTATGTTCTAAAGAATATAATTACAAATCATAGCAAAAGAGAAAGAATAATGATTTAATATTTGATATAACAAAGTAGTAATATTGGATTTTGACTTCCATGCTGGGGATGTATCTTTCTATGTAACTCAGAGTACTTTTTCTATGTAAGTCAATCTGCAGGTCTTTTTGACTCAGATTCCTTATGCTAAATTCTTGGGTCAGAGTTATGTACCATAATTTCCAATATTTTTTTAAACCTAGTGACTTTATAAAGAGAAACTATTTCATACCTTTAAAATGTGGGCATCTACTTAATTATGAAATCACATTTCTTTCAGAAAAGGAATAAATTAGAGGGTATGCATTGTTAATCAAGTATTAAATTTTCTCTATTTAAATGCTTTAAATGAGTTTTTTTTTCCAATTTTTACTCTATCATTTTCTTCTTTTTCTATCATGTTGAGTACACTAATCTATCTCAACAACTCCTTTTTGGTTCAGTTTCCTCCAAAGCAAAAGATGTCTACCCAGAAATATATAAAGTTTCTTGGTAAGAAAGGATTTTTCAAAATCGTTAACTTAGAGACTTCAGAACAGATTCTACTCCCATAGTTTCTAAGGCACACAATGGGAAAGGGACATATCAACTCTGATCACTGCAGGGAGCTAGACATTTTGGAAGGATGGGGGAGGGATGAGTGTCCAGGGACCTTCTCCATGTTACCTTTTACTTTCTCTTCTTTAAGATCTTTAACAAGGTATTGAAGATCTTTAATTTCTTGACAAAATCCTATCAGTTTGCCGAGTCCAGCATCTTTTGGGAATGTATCCTCCATCAGGTCAGCAATCTGAATTTTGTCATAATCATTTTGCTTACTTTCAGACAGGTGTAGTTCTCTTCTTAGTAAGGACTTAAGTATTCTAAAGTGGTAGTTGTCCATACACTCTAATCCTTTTAGAAGAACAATTTTTTTGTATTCACTCATTATTCCTAATATTATGGACACTACAAAAACATAAAAATGGACAAAGAATTACATACATATCCAGACAATTTCAAAACAGTGTAATTCCTGTGTGAGTGAATGACCAAAATTGATAATTTCCATAATTGCTTGTGCGAGAAAAACAGAGTTAAATACAAGCTGTGACACTGTGCAAAAATGGATATAGAACTTCTGTATTAATAAATAACTTTAGGAAATCCTTCTCCAGTAGCAATGTTAGGTGCCTTAGGCCAATGACAGTTGTGGGGGAATAAAAGTGTTGGATACAATCATCGCTACAGTGTTTAGGGTTTGCGCTATGAGTGTTAAAATCCTGTTTTCTGTTTCCATTCTTCTTTGGTGTCCACACAAGGACACATGAGAGGAAAAAATGATGAGTATGAAGAAAAGACATACTCTGTAAGCACTAATGTAGTGGATTAATAAAATTGCTGCAGGGTATTAAAAATCGATCATCTACATATTCAAGGAGAAGATGAAAAACTGATATCAACAGTAAAGCTTCGTTCATCAGCATTCTAATTTTTACACAGTACTGATCTCCAGACCCCAGAGAAAATTACAATAGGAAGGTTTTTTGGGAGGTTGGTACTTGTGAAAACACAATTGTTTCAAACACAACCAGATAAATGATGTCAAAGATTATGTGTAAATTTTATGGATCCCACTTACATGACAACATTCATTCTGATATTGAAGTGTTATTGCTTTTGAATTTGGACTAATTCCAACCTCAAAAGAATTTCCATATTACACAATACCATATATCTGTGTCACTGTGAATCTATGCTCACTAGATCCTGTATCAATGTGTTCAGCCTCACTGCTAAAAAGCTAAACACTTGAAATGTTCAGTCTCTTTCAAACACCTAAAATCTCTTGCAAAAATCAAAGCCTCTCTAAAATACCGACTGTCTCTATGAAATATCAAATGATCTCAAATGTACGCTCTTACAAAAAAAATATTACCTACCTTATCATTCCAAGAGGGGAAAACCATCTCATAATTCCATTAAAATCTAAAGAAAATTAAAATTCTACAGTATAAAAAGATTTCCTGATCTCCAATTGGCCTTGGCAGCTCCATTTCTTTTGCTCTTTCATCCAAACACACACAGTGATTCTCCTACGCTTAGGACACCTCTCTCCACACCTGTTGCTATTCCTGTTGGTCATTGCACAGTACTGTCAGCTCAAAATACTGGGGTCCCCATTGCACCTGGGTTATATCTTCATAAAGGGCTCTTCATGGCCTTTCACAGAAGCAAGCCTCAGCTATTCCCTATGACTCCAGCAAGCCTCCAAAACCAGTACCACCTGGGTGAGTCTTTCACACTACAAAGTTTGTCAGCAAAAGGTACAACCTTTTCCTTCTCCAGACCACAACTTCAGTTCTGTGTACTGAGAGTGAGAAGACAGTTCCCACATTATTCCTCAATAATGCTGATCTCTTTTTAATCACAGCCAATTCTTCAGTATCAGCTGACAAGAATCACAGATTTATAATTCAAAATATTGAGTCGCCTTAGTAGTTTCTTTGTAGGACACTTATCCTTCCTTCTGATGTTCCCAAGCCAGGCCTCCAGCATCTGCACTGCCCTCTGCATTACCTTATAAGTTCCCACAGTTGTCCATTAATTTCTAAACACTCAATAGTTTTATATCCCAGAGTTTCTAAGTTCATTCATAATCCTTCCTAAAACACAGTCAGGTGTGTCACAATAGTATTCCACATGACCAGTACCAGTTTCTCTCCTAGTTACCTGTTCTATTGCTTCGATAAAAAACCATGATCAAAGTCAACTTGGGATAAAAAGAGTTTATGTTATTTTATATTTATACATCACAGTTCTTTATTGAAAGAAGTCAGAACATTAATTCAAGGCTAGAACCCAGAGGTAAGAACCGAAGCAGAAGCCATGAGGAACACTGATTCCTTGCTTGATCCTCATGGTTTGCTGAGCACTCAGGACAGCCTGCAGAGAAGGGGCAATGCTTCCAAAGGGTTAAACACTCACATCAATCACTAATCAAGAATATGACTTCCATACCTTCTTACAAACAATTTTAAAGGAAGAACTTTCTGAACTCAGGTATCTCTTTCCAGATAATTTTGTCTTGTGTCAGGTTGACAGAAATCAACTGAAACATGCCCTTAGAAAGAGATAATAACTTAATTTTTTATTTATATACCAACAATAATGTATAGTATTTCTAAGCACTTTATGTCTCTTGATAGGACCACAATAAGCAGCCACACTGAATATCTTTTATCCAAATGACAAGATGCACACATATCCTCATCATGTGCATGTGAAAGAGCCTACTAATCTGTGAGTTTGAAAAAAACACAAATTACTTTGATAGATACAGCAATATATTTCTCAATTGCTAAATTAATAAGGTATAAACATTTGAAAAATTATTTAGAATGCTTGAGAAACATAAGTGACTCACCAAGAGAGATAACTTTACATATACACATGTCTGAAATCAATTTCTAAAATACCCTGTTCAGGTACATGTTAAGTACTCCAAAGGGTACATGGAAAGCATTGAAAAGATTCTAAAAATAGGCAATAGAGATGTATTTCTAGTTAAGCTTCTCTCAATCATCTATATTTTCTACCAGACAATTAAACAGCAAATTCAAATTATCTAAAACTGAAGATAAAAAAATAATGTTCAAGATGACAGAAACTAACTCACTGATTGTAACACTGCTGATGTAAAAGATAATACGTGTTTTGGTGGATTATCAAAAACAGGGTTGAGGGGGACGGGAGAGGGAGAGAGGGCAGTAGAGAAAAATGTAGAGCTTAATAAAAATCAGAGTACTTGAATAACAGTGAATCTGTAGAACTTAATACTATACACTTCCGTAGTCTCCCATGTCATGCATTAACAGAATACTAGAGTGCAGCTCCATTTCCTGATATATTTTCATTAAGCATTATTTCACAGCAATTCTTTGGTGTCACTTGCTTATTGTTTCTCTAGTCAATCACCACAGCCCTCAAGTTACTCTTACTCTCCAGCAAGATATCTAAAGTCTTTTTCTTATTTTCCATTTTCTCATACTTATACTTAGAAAGTTATTTTATTATCTGCCCTAATCAAAATGCCTTTGTGCTGGCTCAGGCCCCGGTAAGGGTGGAATAAAGATGCTTACAATCTTTCCTAGTGAAGCATCAGAACCTAGCTGCTATGGGTTCATGGTCTTGAAAGCAGCTCTCAACAGCCCTGCTCCCTCCATTCTCCTCTGAAGAAAGCAGCACTGATTTCCACCCTGCCCTTGTGGGTTCTATAGAGCTTTACATAACGAGTGCAGGACTCACCTTCTCAGAGATTTCTTCAGCAGTGTCCAGATCCTAGCTTGTCTCCCAGGCAAGACTGAAGGCTAGTTTTACTTGATTAAGAAGACAAAACTCTCAGAGATAGGGTTGGGATGTTGCAATCCCCCAAGTGCCAAGAACATGAAGTATTTTTAAAGATGTGAAGTATGACAATGGTCTGAGTCATTTCACTTCACTTCAAGAATAGCAAATTGAATGTCTTGAGCTCTGCTATTCCCGGAAGAGGAGGATTGCAAAAGTGAGGCCACCCAACGTTCTTAGGTTTCGATGTCCCTGGCTAGTAAGACTGCATTGTCTTCTAAAGGATACACTTTACTTACCAAAACAAGCAAAGGTCTCGTGTGCTCAGTTGATTTTCTTCATAAATGGATGTTCTAAACTTAGCATTTCATGTCCAACAGCCTTACCCATGGGTCCTTAAGAAACACATGCCTCTGAATAAAGTTAACATCTGAAAAGGAAAGGGTGAGTCACTCAGACACTTCTCCCTCCTCTCCATTCAGGCAGAAAGTGGCAAAGAGGTGAATTCAGCAGATGTCTACTGCCACCAAGAACTGAATGTGTTTCCTGTACAGAAGAAGATAGGCAGTGTAGTTGGGGTGAATTCTAAATGATCTTAATAATAATAAAAAAGCCGGATCAGACATCTGCGCAAATCTACTGAAAGAGTAGAGACAAAGGAGCTAGCCACAGCCACTGCTTAACTATCCAACTCTTCAGCCCAAAATAGGTTAGCTCCTGTCTCCACTAGCTTTCCATTCGTCTTTCTGTCCAGTCACATCACTTCCTGTTTACTCCTCCCTAGACCTGAGATTAAAGGTGTGTGCCACCACTGCCTGACCTCTATGATTAGCTAGTGGCTAGCTCCACACTCTGATCTCCAGGCAAGTTGTACTTGTTAAAGCACAATATAATATCACTACATTTCCTGTTTTTTTTTGTCTAAAGAAAAAGAATGATGTAACTAATATAAGAAAAACTATATATTGTAAGTACAATAACTTTATACAATATATCCAGTCAATAATACATCACTAATGTGTAGTCAATGAACAACTTACACATTCAGAGAAAATACTCGACATCTTCTCTTTTTTGGTGAGGACAAATGTACAGAGTTCACTATTCTAACTGGCTATTATAAATAATGCTGCTATGAACATAGTTAAAGAAATGCCCTTGTAGTATGATTGAGCATCCTTTGGGTATATGCCCAAGAGTGGTATTGGTGGATCCTGAGATAGATTGATTCTCCATTTTCTGAGAAACTGCTATACTGATTTCCAGAGTGGTTGTACAAGTTTGCATTCCTACTAGATGGAGGAATGTTTCCCTTATTCCACATTCTCTCCAGCATAAGCTATCCTTGGTGTTTTTGATCTCAGCCATTCTGACTAGTGTGATATGGTATCTCAAAGTAATTTTGATTTGCATTTCCCTGATGGTTAAGAATGCTGAACATTTTCTTAAGCATTTTTCGGCAATTTGAGATTCTTCTAATGAGAATTCTCTGTTTAGTGTTGTTGAAGGTTTCTGTCCAGCCAGGTCCCACAGCCATTCAGTCCCAAAGAAACACACAGAGGCCTACATTAATTATTAACTGGTTGGCCTAGTAGTTCAGGCTTTCTTGTTAACTAATTCTTACATCTTAAATTAGCCCATAATGTTGTCTGTGTTAATCACATGGCTTGGTACCTTTTCTTAGCAAAGCATTCCCACCTTGCTTCTTTGTGTCTGGATGAACTGCAGATTGAGTGTTTTCTCTTCCCAGAATTCTCATATACTTGTTGTTGCACTTCTACTTCCTGCCTCATTGTCCCACCTATACTTCCTGCCTGGCTACTGGCCAATCAGTGTTATTAGATTATAAAGCTAGCCTCCAAGGCCTATTCTTGCTCGGACACTTTTTCATTTTGAGGCTGACTACCAAAGTCCAACAATCAGAAGACCACTTTGGCTCACCTAATTGATGTGTCTTCCCTACTTAATAAAGGATCTTTCTGTGTAAACGGGCATTTGGGTGTGATTTTTATCTTAATCCAGGATCTAGAAGGGAGCATTCACTATGGAGGCCTCCCATCCTGGGTTACTGGATTGTTTAGAGATGAGGTATATTGTCTTAATTACTTGTTTTGGTATTGGTATTAGCAATTAAGATTATCTAGTAATGAAAATGCAAGGTTATTTTTGGTGTGGATATCTGTAAAACCATTCTGGGTGGATGTTCAGTTTTTGGTCACTATTATCCCCATCTGACAATAAGAAGACAAAAATTATGCTTAGATTTCAGATTTGGGGTCACCGTGGCATTAATTTTTCGACTGCAGTTAGTCCCAGCTTTTGAATTCTAGTTGGAATTCTGGGTTCAGATTTGACATAGTCCCAGATTGGTGCAGTTTTTTTTTTTTATTGATTTTTGTTGAGCTCTACATTTTTCTCTACTTGCCTACTTACAACTCCCCTCCCCTTCATCCCTCTCCCAAGTTCTCCATGCTTCCAATTTTCTCAGTAGATCTTGTCTTTTTCTACTACCCATGTAGATTACATCTATATATGTCCCTCTAGGGTCCTCATTGTTGTCTAGGTTCTCTGAGATTGTGATTTTTGTTCTGGTTTTCATTGATTTATGTTTCAAAACCACCTAAGAGTGACTACATGTGATAATTGTCTTTCTGGGTCTGGGTTACATCACTCAAATGATATTTTATAGCTTTATCCATTTTCTTCCAAAATTCAATATCTCGTTATTATATTTTTTTGCTGTGTAGTACTCAATTGTGTAAATGTACCATATCTTCCTTATTCATTCTTTGGTTGAAGGGCATTTAGGTTATTTCCAGGTTCTGGCTATAACACACAAAGCTGCTATGAACATAGTTGAACACATGTCTTTGTTGCATGATTGAGCATCCTTTGGATATATACCCAAAAGTGTGGTACTACTGGGTCTTGAGGAAGGTTGTTTCCTAATTTTCCGAGAAATCACCACACTGACATTCAAAGGGGCTGTACCATCTTGCATTCCCACCAGCAATGCAGGAGTGTTCCCTTTTCCCCACAATCTCTCCAGCATAAGTGTCATCAGTAATTTTGATCTTGGTCATTCTTACTGGTACAGATTTTTGATGTCAGGTTAGCACAGTGGTTCTCAACCTTGCTAATACTGTATTAATTTTTTTTATTTATTAAAAATTTCCACCTCCTCCCATTCCCCCATTCCCCTACCACTGCCCTCCTTCCCCCTCCCCCTCCCTCTTTAGTCCTAAGAGAAGTCAGGGTGCCCTGCCCTGTGGGAAGTGCAAGGCCCTCCCCCTCCATCCTGGTCTAGGAAGGTATGCATTCGAACAGACTAGGATCCCAAAAGCCAGTATATGCAGTAGAATCAAAACCCGGTGTCATTATCATTGGCTTCTCAGTCAGCCCTCATTGTCAGCTACATTCAGAGATGTTACAGGAGGTCCTCCCACTCCTCCAGCCTATCGCCGCTGAGATACCAGCCCATTGGGGTGATCTTGAGGTGATTAATGTCCATTGGCATTGAGAGGTGGTTGGGAGTGAATGAGAACGCACCTTGCAGCACTCTGGATGAAAGGACCAAGGTCTTTACCCCGGAAAGAAAAGCCCTCAAAGGCCTGTGCTTATCATCTCATTCCCAGCATAGCAGAGACAAGGGCCAAACCACTGACCACTGCCCCTGGATCAGTGTTCTGAATAGTGTTCCAGATCCTTCCACTGCTGTGTGTTTCCTTGAGACATTTGACTTTCTGGGGACCACTGCCCAAATCTCTACTTAAACTGTTTTCTTCTAAGGGATGTGATAGGGATGAATTTAATATCAACAGCCCAGTATGATTGACAGGCTCGTGTTCTCCCAGCACTAGGAAGGCTGGGGTAGAAAGACCAACTGAACATAGGAGCTCAGGGCCAGCCTGAGCAACAGAAAAAATAACTGTATTGATATTTTTTTTAGAAAATTAGTATCTTTAAATTATAACTAGCAATTGCAATATATGAAGCACAGATAATTGTAAATTTATACTAAATAAGAGAAGAGAGAAATAATACCACAGAAAGTTCAAGGAGAGTTTTCCAAACAAAAAGAGGCAAACATTCTACCAGTATCCTTCATAAAAAACATGGAAATAGAACATCTAAAATGACAGAAATTATTATATGGCAGGCATGGTGGCTTACACTGGTAACCCTGGCTACTTGGGAGGCTGAAGCAGAGGGATCACAAATTAGGCCAATTCGGGCTACACAGTGAGACTCTGTCCTTCCAAAAGTAGAAAAAGGCTAACAATGTAAACTCACTGGGAAAGCACATGCTCACGAGCCAACCCAATCCACACAATTAGTTGTTGGCCTTCTTTTCCCAGATGATTCTAGATTGTGTCTAGGTGACCACTACAGCTGATCATCACACATGGTAATTCTATACACCAGAAGGTTAGTCAGTAGGAAAAGGGATAATGTATTGATACATGTCACAAGGCTCAGTGGATGAAACTTAAATACAGTGTGCAAAGCAAGATAAAACCCAGTCACAAAGTGCAGACTGCATGATGCCATCCATATGAAATGTCTGTGATGGGCAAGTCTGTAGACACATCTACTAGTGGGTGCCAAAGCCTAAGGAGAGGGGATCAGACACTGACAGGTGGGGGTTAGAGAAGGGTCCTTTCATTATGTCATGGAGGTTAGATAATTGTAAATACACCTAAGTGTGTTGACATTTGAATTTTTAAGGAATGAAATGGAGAAACAGATACATCCCACCATAACTCTGGCCACCTTAATGTATCACTACACTAAACACACTCAGCTGATAATCCGCATCAGTCATGCATTTCCTCCACTTAGCTCGTTTGTGGAAGAGGTGTGTTCCTCCACTCTACTGTCTTTGTTTTAGATAGGCGGGGTATCGCAAAGCAGCCCCAAATTCATAGTCTGCTTTGACTAACCTTAAAGTCTCAGTCCTCCTGCCTAACTCTTCCAAGTGCTGGAATCACAAGCACGCAAACCATGCCAGGCTCCTACCAACACTTAATTGGGCCATGTGATTTCTATTAATGTACAACATGTTGTGGAACTGTACACACACCAGTTACAAAGAAAAGATTTAAAATACCCTGTGTTTTGCTGGGTCCTCTGTAGCTCCTGACCATGGTCTCAGGATGGATCATGCCAGGGAGCTGATGGTCCCTCTGCTCAGATCCGAGAGAGAGATTTGCAAAGCACATCCGATGTGAACCTCCCGAAGTCTAACTGACCCCCTTGAGCCCAGCAGGGCCATAGTCAACCTACAGATCCAGGAACAGAAGTTCCTTGGCATAAGGCATCAGTATTTTAGAGCTATTTATGGTCACAGTAGATAGGCTACCAACAAAAGGGAACAAGAACGGGTACTGTCACTGAAAGCTAAAATGTGAGCTAAACATGAAATTCAATCTCAGCACCAAATAAACAAACTGAAAAGGAGATAAATATTTGTACTTCCTTGTCTTGTGCCTTCAAAAAAGAACTTTCAAAGCCACACGTGAGTCTAATAAGATATTAGCCGTGGAGGTGACGAACATGGTAGCTGAATGGGTGACAAGGTGTCATGGAATACTTTTCACAGTGGACTGCTTTGTGCATTTTTTCAATACTGAGCCATGGAAGTGAAGTTTATTTTCAAGTCATCTTATGAGAATGTTCTTCTGGATAACGCAGGTGTTACTAACTTGAGCCATCTATGTGGAAGACTAATTTCAACATGCCAACATCAAATAAGGAAACACCATACTGCTAATAGAAGAGTCAGAGACTCACACAGCCATCTCGAAGCTGGTGTCACCACCGAGTGATGGGGGGGGACCCCAGAGTCAGTTACCTCCTTTGTGGGAACTACCTGTCACCAGACAACCATTTTGATAAAACCATTTAATTTAATTGAGCCAGCTTTCTTCATTTGCTAAGTGAGCAACGGACTGTTAATGCACCCTAAGAAAGCAATCACCCACATTTTCTCTGTAAGTACTGCCGCTGACGAATGGTTAGACAAAAATTACCACAAGGCACACTGTAAACAAGATGCTTAGCGCAAAAGACAACATACCAGATTTTAAAATTATGCATTTGTTGTCTCCTTGCTGGAAGGTAATTTCACTAGCCCATTCTCACAGGAAGGAACGGCCAGGTGTTTGTTTTCCTTGCAATTGAAATGAGTTTCTCCCATTTTTTTTTCTTCAAGTTTCCTAAAAACTCATTATCTCCAAATCATTAATGAAACCAATAAAAATTATGTATTTGATACTCTGTGACCACTGGTAATGAATCCTCTAAGGAGAAATTACTCCTGCACAGCTTTTAACATTAGATGGTCGGCAACAAGAAGAAAGGCTGACGTCCACAAACAGTCCTTGCTCAGGCGGAGATTTTCTTCCATCTCCAGTGTTTCCCTCTGCTCCTGACAGACTCTCGGAAGGTTAGGAGCCAGCAGTGCAGTTTATTGTTTGGCAAGACAACAGCATCACAAACTTGTGTTGACTTCAAGCGAAGAGCCTGCTCCAGTCACTTTAAACCACAGCTTTTCCTCATGAAAATAAGCAAGGCTATTTTCATTGATTAAGTAGGTAGAACAGGAATGGAAGTGTAATGGGGACAATAAATTCATCTCTGCACTCATGGAAAGAAAAATAGGGTTTTGTACAGCTCATCAAATCAAATCCAACCCTACTGTGATGTATAAACAAGGACACAGATTCTTAAGAACAAAGACATGCCAGTTGTGTTTGTGAGTGTGTGTGTGCATGTTTGTGTGTGTTTATAGATATCTGAAGGCCCACTGAGAACTAGAAATCAAATCTTGGCAGAGATTTTATTTATACTCTGTATTAATCAGCTTTCTGCTACTCAAAAAAAAAAAAGACTGAAATAATTGATTTTAAAAGAAGAAAGGATCATTTTGGCCCACAGCTTTGGAAGACTCCATGCATGTACTGACTAGACAAAGTCCTGAGTAAATGTGGATTGTTGACATGAGAACAGCCATGTCATAAACCCCAGTGCATCAGATCTATGAGACTAGCAAGGCCTTCCTCTATTCAGAGTAAGGACGTTTACAATGTATGCAAAAACTATCAGCCACAGCTTCCTCCTCCAGCATAACTACAACCTGAGACTGTGACCTACAAAGACATCCTGCTAGGATTAGCTAACAGCCAGGTATAGTAAGTGCACTTACTTTCCCGTTGGGCACTTGGTGTGTCTCCAGCAGCGTACATGACCCATCGGATCCCCGCTTTCCTGTCTGTGTATCTGCTTTCTTTCCCCTCTGCTCCCCCAGCTAGGTCAATCCCTACCTAAGCTGTGCAAGTGATGGCAAATGGAAGGCTGGTTGGGCCTTTGCTCTGGGGTTAGTGGTGGGCGGAGTGTGGTCAGGTAAGCTGTTCAGCTCATGCCAGGCTAGGAAGGAAACACAATAACAGGCACAGAGTAATGGTCCCGGGACTCCCTCAAGGACACTCCCCACTAAAATGACTTTCACTTTCTTAATCTGACTCACCTCTTAAAAGTGTCACCGCCTCCTGACAGTGTCATAGATTGTCAACCAAGTATTGTGAGACATTTTGATCACACACGGACACTCCTGATATTTCCAATAAAGTTAACTTGGAAGGATGGAGCTAGCTACTAACTGACCAAAATTAGCCGTAGAGATTTTGGAGGACCAAGGACATATAGACACAGGAAGTAGTAAGGAAGGGTTTAGAAAGATACTTGTCTCTTTTGGATCAAGGAAAGAGAGAGGCAGGATGGTCCCTGGTCACTTCTCTGCCACTTCTGATCATTCAGGTTCTGACCCCCCATATCTGACTCTGGAGTTTTTATTGATAAAAAATAGTTAGATAAACACTTCAACTAAGTGTTTACCATGTGAGCCTTTAAAGGACCCTCACCCAAACTGGAGCACTGTTTACCATAAAAGCTCATTATCACACAAGTGCTCAGGGAAGAGTCATCTATAGAAGACCCTGGATAGAAGACCCTGGAATTAGTAAGCACACCAACGAAGCTGACTCGTTCCTTCCCTAAGGAAGTGTTCTACTGCCACCCTCCAAGTCACCTGGACTCATCAAGATCAAGTCATTAGGATTTCCTGTCTGATTCTTTGGGATATCTTATGGCACCTTTCCTGGAATCGGTCCCAAGATGTTGAATATCTTCTAACCAAATTATTACCAAAGTGGAATTTTGCTGTTTGTTTGTTTCCAACGTGGATCTTCCTAAATGGTCCAGATAGGTCCTTGAAACTGAATCTCTTTGTCTCTCAGATTTGGAGATTACAGGTATGTGCAGCCATCCCTGACAATCATTATTGTCTTTAAGGTGAATTTACAATCTAAGGAAAAAGATTGAGGTTAGCGGAGGAGCACGCCCTTCATTTTGTGTTGAGACAATTGAAGATATTTTACTGTAGTCAATTCTTTACCTCACCTTTTCTCTTTTGTCTTGGAACATTTTTTTCCTGGATTTGAAATTTGAAAACTGCAATGAGTTTTCTTATGTTTTAAGGTCACCACTTCACATTCATGCTCAAATTACAATATGTTTGTGATTTATGGATCCTTAAGAAAAGCAAAGGCTTTGGTAATGCTGTTCTAAGATAACATTTGTTCTTCTAATGGTGACAACCTGGATCACTATGGCTTTGTAGGTTGAAGTAGCTTACAGCAGGGCTGTAGTTCTTACAACCATCATTCAGTACCAATAAAAGTGTAAAATATTTATTAAAAACTGCAAAATTGTCAAAGGAACAAGGATGAAAATGGACACACTATGGACAGTAAGAACCTGCTGGAGGGTAGGCTAGAGCTTGCCTGCTACTCTGGAGCAGAAGGCATTTGTGAAGTCTACCTGCATGCTTCAACTGGAGTATCTGAGTGTTACGGGAGGTCCTCCCACTCCTCCAGCCTATCGCCGCTGAGATACCAGCCCATTGGGTGTGGTCTCTCTCCCTTTATAAAAACAGCCACTTCCCTCTCCTCTCTCTCTTCACTTCCTGCTCCGCCGGCGACTAGACTCACTTCCTGGTTGCGCAGAGGGCTGACAGTGATCTGTAAGTTTTTTCCCCTTTAAATAAATACCACCCTATTAATCATAATTCCAAACTGGTGTGGCATTGTTTATGACTTACGCCTTCAGTTGGCACCCAACGTTTGGTTTTAGAACCTCTCCTTTCCCCCGCTCAGCTGCTGGCCGCGAGTTCGGCTTGGCGGAAGCCCTCCCTTCCTCAGCCGCTGCCGGCGGCCTTGGCCTCCTCACGTGGATTTAAACTCCACAGGCCCGCGTAGTCTCTGCCACGTGGTTTGCTCTTTTCTGAGTCGTTTTTAAATCTCCCTTGCAAGCACAGCTCTTAAGTGGCACGAACCAGAGCACGCGGTTGCTGAAAGCTGCAACCCCTCAGGGTGATTCTGTCACGTGGAGGCATAAGCGGCTTCCAGGTTGCTCTTCTCTCTACGCATGGATTCTGGGTTTCTGGTTCCGTCTCTGGAATTGATTTAATTACATTTACTTTGTTGAGCAACTTACATTTTCCAGTTTTTAACAAATACTAGGCGGACTCTGAAACAGGACTCTGTTTTCGTCGCGACTTGACAACAGCGCCACCTGCTGGATAATAGGTAATATGGCAGTTTTCGTTTCCAACGCGAATTTTACTGTTCTGGTTGCCAATACAATGGGTTATATCATGCAAGGTTTATATGACTATGGGGATAACTTAATTTACTGGTTACTAGGCTTCAGTATTCTTTTGAATATTCTATCATTTAGGAAGATCATGGCACTCCTAAGAACCATACAATCTTTACTAGAAACTCATGCAGGTCAGGAGATTCAGGATTCAAAAGAGACAATAATAAAGACAACAATAAAAAGACTTGAAATGGTTGAAGAAGTGATTGGAGCTGGTGAACGGAGTAATAAGGCACAAGGACAGGATACAATGCCAACACCAGCCATTAGAACTGGCTTACCAAAGGTTTTAGCGGCATACCCTATACTTAATTCTGACAAAGCGTCAACTTCTAAAGGCTCAAAGGGAGTCAGAGAAGCTAGATGGACACCAATAGCAATGAATGATCTAAAAGAAATTAAGCAAGCTATTGTTAATTTTGGCTTGCACTCTGCATATGTAAAGGAAATGATAAGGACTTGGGCTTCTAATGTTAGAGCTACCCCCCATGATTTCCATCAGTTAGTGTCTGCAGTTTTAGATAATGGACCTTCCTTGATGTTTGGAATTTATTTCAGAGAAGAATCCAAACATATGGAACAGCAAGGAAGAGCAAAAGGTGTCGAGGTTTCCCAAGATCAAATTCTTGGTGTAGGAGAATATGCTGATCCACAGGTCCAAGCTCTTTATGATGATGAAGTACTGTGTCTATGTCACCAAGCAGCTTTAAATGCTTGGAATAGGATACAAGATCCAGCAAAAAGGGTTGAATCATATACTAGAATTAGGCAGGGACCGAGAGAACCCTTTATTGACTTTTTGCAAAGATTAATTAAGGCTCTGGACATAGGGGTAACAGACCCAGAAGCTAGACGAATACTTCTTGAATCTCTAGCTTTTGAGAATGCAAACATAGAATGCAAAAAGATAATTGGGCCTTTAAAGTCTAGATCAGCACCTATGGATGAATGGATTCAGCATATGATGAATGTTGAGACGTTTAGTTATAACGATGAACCTTGGGTAGGAGAAGCGATTTCCACAGCAATGAGGAGACATCAAACTGCCAGGTGTTTTAATTGTGGTAAATTAGGACATCTGAAAAGGGATTGCAGGCACAGAATTTCTAGGAATAATATTTCCTCTGGGAATGACAAAAATAGGAGACCTAGGCCTTCAGGTATATGTAGGAGATGCGGTAAAGGCCGACATTGGTCCAATGAATGCAGGTCAACAACAGACAAACAAGGCAACCCGATACCGTCGGGAAACTCCTTGAGGGGCCTCTCGCAGGCCCCCAAGCCAACAGTGGCCCAGTCATTACCAGTCACAGTGGAGAACGTTCCTCAACAAGAAAATTAAAAGCTCCAATTTCTGCTGTAAAAAGTAATACTGGTCTAAATGATGAAATACGTGTGGAGGATGAGTCAAAAAACCCAGTAGGACAGAGTAAACGTGTATTTTGGCAGACTTCTATTAATGATCAAAGACCAAAGCTAAGAGTCTGTATAAATGGCACTTTTATTGAAGGCTTATTAGACACAGGTGCGGATGTAAGTATCATTACCCCAGAATCTTGGCATCCAAATTGGCCTCTTCAAGAGGTAGATGTTCAGTTCCTGGGAATTGGAACCCTATCTCGTGTAAAACAAAGCACAAGATGGGTTGAATGCATAGGGCCCGACGGGCAAATAGGAAGATTAAGGCCATATATAGCCAACATTGCCATAAATTTATGGGGCTGTGACCTGCTACAGCAATGGAATACCCAGGTTAACATTCCTGTAGTTCCAGGAACTCATAATTCTGGGAAGGATATGATGAGGTATTATGGGAAAAGGTCACCAGCCATTCAGGCTGTACAAGAACATACAGCAAATACCAAACCTTTAGAGGTACCAACAGCCCTACCTTTAAAATGGCTAACTGAGAAGCCAATATGGATCAAACAGTGGCCTCTAGCTGGAGATAAACTACAGGCATTGGAACAGCTGGTGCAAGAGCAATTAGATGCTCACCATATTGAAGAATCAACCAGCCCTTGGAATTCTCCTGTGTTTGTTGTAAAAAAGAAATCTGGTAAATGGAGAATGGTGACAGATCTAAGAGCTGTCAACAAAGTAATTCAACCTATGGGCCCACTACAATCTGGAATTCCTTTGCCTTCTCTGTTACCAAAAGGATGGCCTCTTATAGTTATTGATTTGAAAGATTGTTTTTTCACTATACCGTTACAAGAAAAGGATAGAGAAAAATTTGCCTTCACAGTGCCTACTTATAATAATTCTCAGCCTAATAGGAGATATCAATGGACTATCCTCCCACAGGGTATGCTCAATAGTCCTACACTGTGCCAATATTTTGTAAGTAAGCCATTGGAAATAATTCGTAAACAATTCCCCAAGTCCATCATTTATTATTACATGGATGACATCTTGTTATCTGATTCAAATAAAGATACTTTAGAAATGATGTTTGAAAAAGTAAAGAAAGTCTTGCCTAGGTGGGGATTACAAATTGCCCCTGAAAAGATTCAAAGAGGAAATTCTGTTAATTACCTAGGTTACAGAATAGGGTTAGAGAAAATTAAAACACAAAAGGCACAAATTAGGAGAGACCGCTTAAAGACTCTTAATGACTTCCAAAGATTGTTAGGAGACATTTCCAGTCTACGACCAGCTGTTGGGATAACACCTGATCTAATAGTTCATTTTAACAAAACCTTAGATGGTGATAAAGATTTGAATAGTCCAAGAAAACTGACAGCTGAAGCAGAAAAGGAACTGACAATGATTGAGGAAAAATTACAGGAGGCACATGTGGATAGGGTGAACCCAAATCTTAGCTGCATCCTAGTCATATTGCCTTCCAGAATTTCTCCTACAGGGATTCTAATGCAGAGGGAAGATATCATTTTAGAGTGGATATTTATACCTAATAAACCAAGTAAAAAATTAAAAACTTACGTGGAAAAAGTCTCTGAATTAATTATAAAAGGTAAGCTGAGACTTCATCAACTAGCAGGTATAGACCCAGCAGAAATTATAGTGCCTTTTACTACTGAAGAAATAAAAAAGTTATGGGAAGACAATGAACCGTGGCAAAGAGCTTGTGCTAATTTTTTGGGAGAAATTAATATCAACTATCCCAAAAGTGGTAGACTTAACCTCATAAAAAGAACTTCTTGGATTCTTCCTAGAATTGTACGTGATGCTCCAATAACTGGAGCCCGTACGTTCTATACTGATGCAAATAAATCAGGGAAAGCAGGTTACAAGTCAGATGAATTGAGTAAGGTGGAACAAAGCCCTTATAATTCTGTCCAGAAGGCAGAATTATATGCCATTCTTATGGTGCTAAGGGATTTTAAAGAACCTCTTAATATAGTTACAGATTCACAATATGCAGAAAGAGTTATCTTGCATATTGAAACCACTGAATTTATACCAGATGACACAGAGTTGACTTCATTGTTTATCCAGGTACAAGACATAATCAGGAACAGGCTTTGTCCGATGTACATAACACACATCCGGTCCCATACAGGTCTGCCTGGTCCTCTAGCCCAAGGCAATGCTGAGATTGATCAATTATTGATTGGAAGTGTGTTGCAGGCCTCAGAATTTCATAAGAAGCATCATGTCAATAGTAAAGGCCTAAAGAAAGAATTTTCCATTACTTGGCAACAAGCTAAGGACATTATAAAGAGATGTCCTACTTGTTCTTTCTATAATCAAACACCGTTGCCTGCAGGGAGTAACCCAAAGGGTACTAAGAGAAATGAAATCTGGCAGATGGATGTGTTCCACTTTATGGAATTTGGTAAATTAAAATATGTACACCACACCATAGACACGTATTCAGGTTTTCAATGGGCTACTACCCTGAGCTCAGAAAAGGCTGATTCAGTAATCACACATTTATTGGAAGTTATGGCCATCATGGGTATACCTGCGCAAATAAAGACAGATAATGGTCCAGCATATGTATCTAAGAAAATGAAACGTTTTTTTGATTATTATAATATAAAACACATTACAGGTATACCAAATAATCCTACAGGTCAGGCAGTTATAGAAAGATCAAATCGTACTATAAAGGATATGCTGAACAAACAGAAAGGGACCGAAAATACCCCCAGGAACAGATTACATAATGCTTTATTAACCTTGAATTTTCTTAACGCTAATGAGAAAGGAACGACAGCAGCAGAGAGACATTGGATAATGGAAAAGTCTGCTGAACTAAATCAACCGATTTATTTCAAAGATGTGCTGACCTCTCAATGGAAGCCAGGAGATGTGCTACGTTGGGGAAGGGGTTTTGCTCTTGTTTCCACAGGAGAAGAAAAATTGTGGATACCATCAAAATTAATAAAGTTTCGATTTGAAGAGGAGAAACCTCTTGGAAAGGAGAAATGACAACTTATCCACAATGATGATATTCATACAGGTGGTAAGAAAAACATATAGAATGGGGGCAGGGTTCTGTTCTTATCTCCACAGGAAAACACTCATCTTTGAAAAATTCAAGGGACCCTGGATATTTGGATACTGACAGATGGAAAAATACCTGCCCAATAGGAAATATCAAGAAAACTGAATGGGTTGTGTAAGTAAAATTAAACCATATTTCTAAATTTATAAAGCTGGTTTTGAAGTTGGACTCTGGCTCAGTCCCTCTCCAATTCCAAGCCTGTTAGTAAGAGAAAAACCCAGAGTTTCTGGAGTTTCTGTCTCATGTCAAGAGCCATGGTGTGGGACAGAAAGAAATATGAGTTTAGAAAACATCTTTGCTTTTCTTCATATCTATCATACTTTTCATTGAATATATCTATCATGTCTTTCATTGAATATATATATATATATGTCTATATGATTAATGTTTAAGTTTTTCATAATGAACAATGAGTTTTTCCTGAAGTGACATTTGAAGTTTCCAGGAAGAAGA
Organism: Microtus oregoni; assembly: GCF_018167655.1. NCBI lineage: Eukaryota > Metazoa > Chordata > Mammalia > Rodentia > Cricetidae > Microtus > Microtus oregoni. The sequence continues at coordinate 1,562,871 of NW_024544552.1, read as the reverse complement.
TGGGGCCCCATAACAACAACTCCACCTGGTTGATATGACGTCATGATACTGATTGTGCTACTACAAGTCCTGCTTTGGATACCAGCTGCACAAGACAGTTCCAACTTGGTTAGCTGAAATGGTGCACATCCTATACAACATTTTGGCCAGACCTGCACAAAATACTCAGAGACTATTGGCAATTTTAAAAGACATTGATCTTGATTTAACCATCATTTTACTTTCACAGGATCCCCCAGAAAGAACGTCGCCCCCATGACAGCTGGAAGTAATTCTAGAGGACGACGTCCCCTCTCCCAGTAAAGTTTGCCCTTGGGTTTAGAGACATCATTTAGGGGTTGATTATAATTAGTATACGATTAAGGGTTGGGGGAGGAATTTTATAAGCTCAGGGATCATTTTGGAAAAAAAAAGAAAAAAAAAGAGGGATGATGGGATAATAGATTTGTAATTGTGAGTTACTGTTTTTAGACAAATATATTGGTATAGATTCTTGTATATTGACACAAAGTTAAATTATATTGACTATTGTAAGCATGCATGTTTCTACCTCTGCTTAAAACATTTTTTATGTATTGACATATATTGTATTGATATATATATTGTATATATTTACCATATTGCAGTGTACATTTCTACCTCTGATTAAGATAGTTATATAATGTTTGTGTATTGATATATATTTACCTACTGCAATGTATATTTGTACATTGTTTATATTTGGAGGCCATTGTCCTCATTTGTTTCACAGTTGTTTATTGTCTTAGTCTTTAAGTTAGATAGATATTGAGAATTATATAGACTAATAGTCATCTAAGTTTGTCATTTATAATTAGACTAATCAGGTTCTTTAGGTATATAGAGATTATACTCAGTATAGATAGATAATCTTCAACTTCTTCAAAGAGCTGTAGAAAATGGCCTTTAATCTAACTCAGAGTTTTGTGCTAGTGAGACACAATTGCTCCTGGCAACACCACTCTATTCCCGAGAGAATGTTGAGCACCAAAGACACTCCACCTGGAGCCTTCTTTTTGGCAGAACTGGCCTTGGGACAAAGAAATGCCCATACCTCAACCACTGACAAAGATACAGAGCATACATCAATGGATAAAACAGGGCTGTCATATCCTGCCAAGACAGGGTAAGATAGTTTTGAAAAGTTGCTTGCCTTTGAAAAATGGTATGTCAGTTATGTTAGGCCTTAGCCAATGTTGGTTGCTTCAATGCTGCTAATGTGACTTTGGGTGATTGCCTAGGTAGCTAGTTGTCTCTGTGATTTGTTGCATGTTTTGGAAGTTGTTTTACTGAACTTCCTAATTACCCAGGTAACATTATTTCCCTTCTCAGATCTTCGATAGGTTTGAAGACTATATAAATGCAGTTACTTTCTCTCATGACTTGGCCAAGTTATTTATTATACAAGACCTAAGCTAGTTAGAATAGGATATTTGTACTTATTGTATATAATTTCATAGTAGGTTTAGAACTCTCTTATTTAAACAAAAGGGGGAGGTGTTACGGGAGGTCCTCCCACTCCTCCAGCCTATCGCCGCTGAGATACCAGCCCATTGGCGCTGGTCTCTCTCCCTTTAAAAAAGCTGCCACTTCCCTCTCCTCTCTCTCTTCACTTCCTGCTCCGCTGGCGACTAGACTCACTTCCTGGTTGCACAGAGGGCTGACAGTGATCTGTAAGTTTTTTCCCCTTTAAATAAATACCACCCTATTAATCATAATTCCAAACTGGTGTGGCATTGTTTATGACTTACGCCTTCACAGAGAGTCCAGTTTGATCACATGCTCGTTCAGTCCCAGTCCAGCTGGCCTTTTAGTACAGTTTCTCATGTTGTGGTGACCCTGCCCACATAATGATTTTCATTGCTACTCCATAACTGCGATTTTACGACCACTATGAATCCTTATGTAAATGGCCTTATGTGACTGCTATGAAAGTGTCATTCAAGCCCTAAAGGAGTTACAACCCAGCGGTTCAGAACTGCTGGGAGGTATAAAGGGAAGAGCTGGCTCCATAGAGAATAATTGGAAGAGGAAAGCTTGGTCCCCAGTCATGACCCAGCCACAGAAGAAGCAAGATGTCTGCCTCTCCGAAAAAGGTGCTATGACACATGGCTAACAAAGACAAGAAAAATGGTCTAACATAACTTGTAAGAGTTAATAAGAAGTCTGAGCTAATGTGCCAATCCAATCAGTTTATAACTAATGTAGACCTCTGTGTGATTTCTTTGGGACTTAATTACTGTGGGACCAGGCTGAACAGAAAGCCTCTGACCACAGGCAGCCACTTAAATTTCTCTTTCCTGCTTAATAAGGGATCTCCCTATGAAAACAGGCATTCGATATGGATTGTGCCTAATCCAGAATCTGGAAGGGATCTCCCTCTGTGCATGAATCCCCTTAAGGGTTGGGAGCTTACTTATGACACAGATATATTGTCTTGATTGTTTCTTGTTTTTGATGTTTTCTCGGGAACCATGAAATAGTAAATATCTGTATCTGAAACTAGTATATATCTGTAACAGCTTTCCTGGGTGGATGTTCAGTTTTTGGTGTGTTGTCCCCATCTAATAGGTTAGACCAGGAAAATAATGCTTAGATTTCAGTCCTGGTGTCAGTATAGATGTTACTGTTCAGACTCCAACTACTCTCAGATCTCAAACTCAAGTTTGAGTTCTGGATTCAGATACTAAGTAGTCCCAGATTGATGCAGTAGTGATCTTGGTGTTAGGGTAGCATACTCATTTTCAACCTTTCTAATGCTGCATCCCTTTAATATATCCTCATGTGTTGACCCCATTAATAAAATTATTTTCATTACTACTTCATAACTATAATTTTTCTACAGTTATGTCATAATGCAGATGATCTTACATGACCCTATGAAAGGAATGTAACCCACAGGTTCAAAAACATTTGGAGGTAAAAAGGGAAGGGCTGGCTCCATAGTTCTGATAAACAGGTCTTAGATTCCAGCTCTAGGAAGAAGAGTAGAGAAATAACCAGAGTTACCTTGGCTATGGCCATGGAAATCAGTGAGTCTTATATGGATGGAGATAGCTTAGGTGCAGGGACTGAAGTAAGAGGCAGCAGATGCTCTAAGAGTACTCTGGAGAGAGCAGAATGGAGGAGACAAAGGAGGGTACAGGTAAGCAGGTGGGCAACATGGGTTCCTGTCAAGTATGATGGCTCTGACGTCCCTTGTAGAGAGAGAGGTGGGTACCTTGCGTTTTGAGAATCACAAAGGGATGAAGCAAGACCAGGGAAATGACTGAATGGGTGATCATTTTTTCATGTTACCAGCTTGACCTTCACTGCCAAAATAATAATAATAAAAAAATGGCATAGGAGTCCTACATTAGGACTAATCTTGAGAGGACAGTTTTTCCAGTTTCACACAGTGGATGTTGAGCTGTTTGCTGATAGCAGAGAAGCATTTCTGTAGACGAGATAGAGTGCATCACACACAAGGGAAGTTTCTTATTTGCACCAATTATATTAGTATTTCTCTTAAGTGTTGAGGAAGTGCTCTGGCTCTAGCCTAGATAGAAAAGATTCCCAGATCATGTGGATTCCTCAAGTTTTATTGCACAAAAAGTAAAGCCTGATAGAAAGCATTTGAAAAACCATCACTGAAACTGCATCTTTGATAGGAAAGCCATGGGCTAAAATTCTAGTTTACTCACGGTATCTGTACATTGTTCTAAACAGTCAGAGTTGATCTAAGGGTCATCTGGCTGCATGTGTGACTGACACTTTCTTTTTGTCAGAGGAAGTCACATTTGTATAGGAGAGCCCAAAACTTGGTAAGAAGTTACCAATTGCGCAGTCACCAAGCTTGTTCCTTGTCTAGTTGAGCTGACTTGTTCAAATATGCCTGAAAGTAAATTGAGAATTGAGAAAGAGACAAAAGACAGAAGATAGAATTGGAAGGCTTCTCAGTGAATACTGAAAAACCCCAAGTTTATTAATCATAGTTCTTAATACCCCAAGCAAAAGGAGAATGCAACTTCTTACTTAGCTTCTTTAGGTTCACCTATTGTAGACTTCGTGGCACTTATTTATGGCGAGAAACCAATTATGAGCGAGTACATCCCATGTTCATCTTTTTGGGTCTGGGACACCTCACTCAGGATAGTGTTTTCTATTTCCATCCATTTGCATGCAAAATTCGAGAAGTCATTGTTTTTTACCGCAGCATAGTACTCTAGCGTGTATATATTCCATACTTTCTTCATCCATTCTTCCATTGAAGGGCATCTAGGTTGTTTCCAGGTTCTGGCTATTACAAATAATACTGCTATGAACATAGTTGAACAAATGCTTTTGTCATATGAAATAGCATCTCTTGGGTATATTCCCAGGAGTGGTATTGCTGGGTCCAGGGGTAAGTTGATCCCGAATTTCCTGAGAAACCGAAACACTGACTTCCACAGTGGTTGCACAAGATTGCATTCCCACCAGCAATGGATGAGGGTACCCGTTCCTCCACAGCCTCTCCAGCAAAGGTTATCCTTGGTGGTTTTGACTTTAGCCATTCTGACAGGTGTAAGATGATATCTCAAAGTTGTTTTGATTTGCATTTCCCTGATTGCTAAGGAAGTTGAGCACGACTTTAAGTGTCTTTTGGCCATTTGAACTTCCTCTGCTGAGAATTCTCTGTTCAGTTCAGTGCCCCATTTTTTAAATGGGTTAATTAGCATTTTAAAGTCTAGTTTCTTGAGTTCTTTATATATTTTGGAGATCAGACCTTTGTCTGTTGTGGGGTTGGTGAAGATCTCCTCCCAGTCAGTAGGTTGCCTTTGTGTCTTAGTGACTATGTCCTTTGCTTTACAGAAGCTTCTCAGTTTAAGTATGTCCCAATGTTGCCCTTAATGTCTGTGCTTCTGGGGTTATACATAGGTTATACATAGGAAGCGATCTCCTGTGCCCATCTCCTGTAGGGTACTTCCCAATTTCTCTTCTATCAGGTTCAGTGTGTTCGGGCTGATATTGAGGTCTTTAATCCATTTGGACTTGAGTTTTGTGCACGGTGAAAGATAAGGGTCTATTTTCATTCTTCTACAGGATGACATCCAGTTGTGCCAGCACCATTTGTTGAAGATGTTTTCTTTCTTCCATTGTATACTTTTAGCTCCTTTATCAAAAATGAGGTGTTCATAGGTTTGTGGGATAAAATCCGGGTCTTCTATACGATTGCATTGGTCGACTTCTCATTTTTTATGCCAGTACCACACTGTTTTCATTACTGTAGCTCTGTAATAGAGTTTGAAGTCAGGGATGGTAATGCCTCCAGAAGATCCTTTATTGTATAGGATTGTTTTGGCTATCCTGGGTTTTTTGTTTTTCCATATAAAGTTGATTATTGTCCTCTCAAGATCTGTGAAGAATTTTGATGGGATCTTGATGGGGATTGCATTGAATCTATAAATTGCCTTTGGTAGAATTGCCATTTTTAATATGTTGATCCTCCCAATCCAAGAGCAAGGGAGGTCCATCCATTTTTTGGTATCCTCTTCAATTTCTTTCTTCAATGCCTTAAAGTTCTTGTCAAATAGATCTTTCACTTCCTTGGTTAGATGTACCCCAAGATATTTTATGCTGTTTTTGGCTATCGTGAATGGTGAAGCTTCTCTGATTTCCCTCTCTGCTTCCATATCCTTTGTGTATAAGAGGGCGACTGATTTTTTTGGAGTTGATCTTGTATCCTGCCACATTACTAAAGCTGTTTATCAGCTGTAAAAGTTCTTTGGTGGAGTTTTTGGGGTCGCTTATGTACACTATCATATCATCTGCAAATAACGAAAGTTTAACTTCTTCCTTTCCAATTCGAATCCCCTTGATTCCATTATGTTGTCTTATTGCTATTGCTAGAACTTCAAGCACTATATTGAAGAGGTATGGCGAGAGTGGAACATGAGCAAAGAAGTCGGGACCACGAGGCGTGCACCCACCCACTGAGACAGTGGAGCTGATCTACTGGGAGCTCACCAAGGCCAGCTGGACTGTGACCGAAAAAGCATGGGATAAAACCGGACTCTCTGAACATGGCGAACAATGAGGGCTGATGAGACGCCAAGGACAATGGCACGGGGTTTTGATCCTACTTAATGTGCTGGCTTTGTGGAAGCCTAGCCAGTTTGGATGTTCACCTTCCTAGATATGGATGGAGGGGGGAGGACCTAGGACTTACCACAGGGCAGGGAACCTGGACTGCTCTGTGGACTGGAGAGGGAGGGGGAGAGGAGTGGGGGGAGGGGGAGAAGGGTGGGAGGAGGGGGAGGGAAATGGGAGGCTGGGAGGAGGTGGAAACTTGTTTTTTGTTTATGTTTTTTTTTCTTCTTTTCTTAATAAAAAAAAAGGAGAATGCAAAAGACTTTTTTATCAATGATACAAGGAACAAACAATCATAATAACCTCCTTAATATTCAACACATCTAGTAAGCTCAACCTTAATCAACCAACCTGTTATTTGGCCTTGACAAACATTAACTTTTTTTATATAAATTTATTTATTAAAGATTTCTGTCTCTTCCCCGCCACCGCCTCCCATTTCCCTCCCCTTCTCCCAATCAAGTCCCCCTCCCTCACCAGCCCAAAGAGCAATCAGGGTTCCCTGCCCTGTGGGAAGTCCAATGACCACCCACCTCCATCCAGGTCTAGTAAGATGAGCATCCAAACTGCCTAGGCTCCCACAAAGCCAGTACGTGCAATAGGATCAAAAACCCATTGCCATTGCTCTTGAGTTCTCAGTAGTCCTCATTGTCAGCTATGTTCAGCGAGTCCGGTTTTATTCCAGGCTTTTTCAGACCCAGGCCAGCTGGCCTTGGTAAGTTCCCAATAGAACATCCCCATTGTCTCAGTGTGTGGGTGCACCCCTCGCGGTCCTGAGTCCTTGCTCCTGCTCTCTCCATCTGCTCCTGATTTGGACCTTGATATTTCTGTCCTGTGCTCCAATGTGGGTCTCTGTCTCTGTCTCCTTTCATCGCCTGGTGAAGGTTAATATTCAGGAGGATGCCTATATGTTTTTCTTTGGGTTCTCCTTATTTAGTTTCTCTAGGATCACTAATTATAGGCTCAATGTCCTTTGTTTATGGCTAGAAACCAAATATGAGTGAGTACATCCCATACTCCTCTTTTTGGGTCTGGCTTACCTCATTCAGGATAGTGTTTTCTATTTCCATCCGTTTGCATGCAAAATTCAAGATGTCCTTGTTTTTTACTGCTGAGTAGTACTCTAATATGTATATATTCCATACTTTCTTCATCCATTCTTCCATTGAAGGGCATCTAGGTTGTTTCCAGGTTCTGGCTATTACAAACAATGCTGCTATGAACATAGTAGAGCATATACTTTTGTTGTATGATAAGGCATCTCTTGGGTATATTCCCAGGAGTGGTATTGCTGGGTCCATGGGTAAGTTGATCCTGAATTTCCTGAGAAACAGCCACACTGCTTTCCAAAGTGGTTGCACAAGTTTGCATTCCCACCAGCAATGGATGAGTGTACCCCTTTCTCCACAACCTCTCCAGCAAAGGCTATCATTGGTGTTTTTTATTTTAGCCATTCTGACAGGTGTAAGATGGTATCTTAAAGTTGTCTTGATTAGCATTTCCCTGATCGCTAAGGAAGTTGAGCATGACCTTAAGTGTCTTTTGGCCATTTGAACTTCTGTTGAGAATTCTCTGTTCAGCTCAGTGCTCCATTTTATAATTGGGTTGATTAGCCTTTTACAGTCTAGTTTTTTGAGTTCTTTATATATTTTGGAGATCAGACCTTTGTCAGTTGCGGGTTTGGTGAAGATCTTCTCCCAGTCAGTGGGTTGCCTTTTTGTCTTAGCAACAGTGTCCTTTGCTTTACAGAAGCTTCTCAGTCTCAGGAGGTCCCATTTATTCAATGAGGTCCTTAATGTCTGTGTTGCTGGGGTTATACGTAGGAAGTAATCTCCTGTGCCCATGTGTTGTAGAGTACTTCCCACTTTCTCTTCTATCAGGTTCAGTGTGTTTGGAGTGATATTAAGGTCTTTAATCCATTTGGACTTGAGTTTTGTGCATGGTGATAGATATGGATCTACTTTCATTCTTCTACAGGTTGACATCCAGTTTTGCCAGCACAATTTGTTGAAGATGCTCTCTTTTTTCCATTGTATACTTTTAGCTCCTTTATCGAAAATCAGGTGTTCATAGGTTTGTGGGTTAATGTCAGGGTCTTCTATTCGATTCCATTGGCCGACTTCTTTGTTTTTATGCCTATACCAAGCTGTTTTCAATACTGTAGCTCTGTAGAAGAGTTTGAAGTCAGGGATGGTAATGCCTCCAGACGATCCTTTATTGTATAAGATTGTTTTGGCTATCCTGGGTTTTTTGTTTTTCCATATAAAGTTGATTATTGTCTTCTCCAGATCTGTGAAGAATTTTGATGGGATTTTGATGGGGATTGCATTGAGTCTATAGAATGCTTTTGGTAGAATTGCCATTATTACTATGTTGATCCTCCCAATCCAGGAGCAAGGGAGGTCCTTCCATTTTCTGGTGTCCTCTTCAATTTCTTTCTTCAAAGACTTAAAGTTCTTGTCAAATAGATCTTTTACTTCCTTTATCAGAGTTACCCTAAGATATTTTATGCTGTTTGTGGCTATCGTGAAAGGTGATGCTTCTCTAATTTCCCTCTCTGTTTTCTTATACTTAGTGTATAGGAAGGCCACTGATTTTTTGGAGTTGATCTTGTATCTTGCCACATTATTAAAGGTGTTTATCAGCTGTAGTTCTTTGGTAGAGTTTTTGGGGTTGCTTATGTATACTATCATATCATCTGCAAATAACGAGACCTTAACTTCTTCTTTTCCGATACGAATCCCCTTGATCCCTTTATGTTGTTTTATTGCTATTGCTAGAACTTTAAGCACTATATTGAAGAGTTATGGAAAGAGTGGACATCCTTGTCATGTTCCTGATTTTTGTGGGATGGCTTCGAGTTTTTCTCCATTTAATTTAATGTTAGCTGTTGGCTTGCTGTAAATCGCTTTTATTATATTTAGGTATGACCCTTGTATCACTAATCTCTCCAAGACTTTTATCATAAAGGGGTGTTGAATTTTGTCAAATGCTTTTTCAGCATCTAATGAAATGATCATATGTTTTTTTTCTTTCAGTTTATTTATATGGTGGATTACATTGATAGATTTGCGTATGTTGAACCAGCCCTGCATCTCTGGGATGAAGCCTACTTGATGATGATGGACAATTTTTCTAATGTGTTCTTGGATTCGGTTTGCCAGTATTTTATTGAGAATTTTTGCGTCAATATTCATAAGTGAGATAGGCCTGTAATTCTCTTTCTTGGTTGGGTCTTTGTGTGGTTTTGGTATCAGGGTAACTGTAGCTTCATAAAAGGAATTTGGCAATGACTCTTCTGTTTCTATACTGTGAAATACATTATGGAGTATAGGTATTAGCTCTTCTTGAAAGTTCTGGTAGAATTCTGCATTGAAACCATCTGGTACTGGGCTTTTTTTGGAAGGGAGATTTTTGATAACAGTTTCTAATTCTTCGCGACTAACAGGTCTATTTAGACCGTTCACCTGTTCTTGGTTTAGCTTTGGTATATGGTACTTATCTAAAAAAATGTCCATTTCTTTTGCATTTTCTAGTTTTGTGGCATACAGGCTTTTGTAGGAAGATCTAATGAGTATCTGAATTTCTTCTGTGTCTGTGGTTATGTCCCTCTTTTCATTTCTGATCTTATTTATTTGCGTGTTCTCTCTCTGTCATTTAATTAGTTTGGATAGGGGTTTGTTGATCTTGTTGATTTTCTCCAAGAACCAACTTTTTGTTTCATTGATTCTTTGGACTGTTTTCTGTGTTTCTATTTTGTTAATTTCCGCCCTCAGTTTGATTATTTCCAGTCTTCTACTTCTCCTTGGCGCGTCTGCTTCTTTTTTTTCTAACGCTTTCAGGTGTGCTGTTAAGTCCCTGATGTATGCTTTCTTTAAGTGGGCACTTAGTGCTTTCTTCTTAGCACTGCTTTCATAGTGTCCCATAGGTTTGAGTATGTTGTCTCTTTATTTTCATTAAATTCAAGGAAGACTTTAATTTCATTCTTGATTTCTTCCTTGACCCACGTGTGGTTCAGTAGTTGACTGTTCAGTTTCCATGAGTTTGTCGGTTTTCTGGGGGTAGCATTGTTGTTGCCTTCTAACTTTAATCCGTGGTGATCTAATAAAACACAGGTGGGCACTGATACTTTTTCTATCTGTGGAGGTTTCCTTTGTTTCCGAGTATGTGGTCAATTTTCGAGAAGGTTCCATGAGCTGCAGAGAAGAAGGTATATTCTTTCCTATTTGGGTGGAATGTTCTATAGATGTATGTTAAGTCCATTTGCTTCATTACCTCCAATAGTTCTCTTAATTCTCTATTAGGTTTCTGACTGATTGACCTGTCCATTGCTGAGAGAGGTGTGTTGAAGTCTCCTACTACTAGTGTGTGTGGTTTGATGTCTGCCTTGAGTTTTAGTAATATTTCTTTTACATAAGTGGGTCCTTTTATATTAGGGGTGTAGATATTCAGGATTGAGACGTCATCCTGATGAATTGCTCCTGTTATGAGTATAAAGTGTCCATCTCGATCTCTTCTGATTGATTTTAGTTTGAAGTCAGTTTTGTTAGAAATTAATATGGCCACACCTGCTTTTTTCTTAGGACCATTTGCTTGAAAGACCTCTTCCCAACCCTTTACTCTGAGTAGATGCCTGCCTTAGTGGTTGAGATGTGTTTCTTGCAAACAACAGAATGTTGGATCCTGTTTTGGTATCCAATCTCTTAGCCTGTGCCTTTTTATAGGTGAATTGAGACCATTAATATTAAGCGATATTAATGACCAGTGGTTGTTTACTCTGGTTATTCTTATTGTTTTTTTTTGTTATAGAGTTTGTGTTTCTCCCTTCTTTGAGTTGTGCTGGTGAAGGTTCACTAGATGCCTGAGTTATTGTAAGCAGTGTTGGCAATGTTGGATTCCTTGAGTTCCGGGTTTCCTTCTATTACTTTCTGTAGGGCTGGATTTGTGGCTACATATTGTTTAAATTTGTTCTTTTCCTGGAATGTCTTGTTTTCTCCATTGATAGTGAACAATAGCTTGGCTGCGTATAGTAGTATGGGTTTGCATCCATGGTCTCTGAGCTTCTGCAGTACTTCTATCCAGGACCTTCTGGCTTTCATGGTTTCCATAGAGAAGTCAGGTGTAAGTCTGATCGGTTTACCTTTATAAGTTACTTGGCCTTTTTCCTTTGCAGCTCTTAATATTCTTTCTTTAACCTGTATATTTTGTGTTTTGATTATTATATGGCGAGGGGATGTTTTTCTTTGATCCAGTCTGTTTGGTGTTCTGTATGCTTCTTGAATATTCAAAGGAATATCTTTCTTTATGTTGGGAAAGTTTTCTTCCATCATTTTGTTCAAAATATTTTCTGGGCCTTTGAGCTGTGACTCTTCTCCTTCTTCTATTCCTATTATTCTTAGGTTTGGTCTTTTTATTGTGTCCCATATTTCCTGAATGTTTCGTGATGAGAATTTGTTGGCTTTGCAGTTTTCTTTGATCAGTGAATTTATTTTCTCTATGGTGTCCTCAGAATCTGAGATTATTTCTTCTGTTTCTTGTATTCTATTGATTATGCTTGTTTCTGTAGGCTCTGCTCGTTGACCTAGATTTTCCATATCCAGCTGGTCCTCAGTTTGTGTTTTCTTCCTTGCTTCCATTTCAGTTTTCAGTTCTTGAACTGTTTCCATTACCTGTTTGATCGTTCTTTATTGGTTTCCCAGGGTATCATGTACGTATTTACTCATTTCTTAAAACTTTTGATTATACTTCTCATCCATTTCCATAAGGGCATTTTTCACATGTTGTTTAAGGGACTCTATTGCTTTCATAGAGTCAATTTTTTCCACTTCTTCTGTGTTAGGGTGTTAAAGTCCTTCTGTGGTAAGATCATTGGGTTCTCGTGTTTTCATGTTGTTTTTCAGATTATTGGGTGAATTCTTGCCTTGGCGCCTGCCCATCTCCTCCTATCAATGCTATCTAATGGATCTTATAAAACCGGATCAGATTTCCCTGCTAGCCAGGAGCTCCTCTTACAAAGTGCCCTCGCTCTTTTTCCTGGCTTCTGCCGGGGACCAAGATCTCTCTCACCCCTCAGAAGGGTGTTCAGGAATAGGACCCACCTCCTGCTTTGCCAGGGACCTCACCAACCAAAGGCCTACCTCTTTTATTTAATTGTAGTGGGTCGATCTGCTCATGGTGCTGCGCGCTGGTCCCTGCAGCCTGCGTCTGCTGCCATGACGGTCCCCATCGCCTGCAGCCTGCATCCTCTGCTGCTGCGCTGGTCGCCGCTGGTCTCCGCCAGCTGCAGAGGCCATCATCCGTCCACCTGCAACATCCAACTGCGCCGTCTGTCCAACTGCCCAAACATTAACTTTCTGTCCATGAGTCTAGAGAGAAATGGAGTCACTGTGGCCCCTGCAGATTTTACATCTGTACCTCAGGAATTAATAGCATCTCCTGGTAAAAAGAAATCAAAATCTTTCACTGTAGAGGAAAGATTGATAAAAATACAGGGAATTGACAAAAGGATGCAGAATAGAAGGATATTTCAATAATGGTTGGCCACTCGCATCTGCAAGTAAAATCAAGATCAAGAAATAAACAATTTAGACGATTTAGAAGTCCCAGAAACCAGATATAATTCTGTCCTCCTTCCTCAAGAATATCCAGGATGATTCTAGGCACTCTCAGGCAAGCTACTATGCCTGGAAAAAGTAGAGACAAACCAGTTTGTGTAGAATGGGCTCTGACCACCTGAACTACCTGAAGCGTACCCTCTCCAAAGCATTGTATTGTCTACAGTCTGTCAAGGGTGCTCCAGATTTCTTCCTATTGTGAGATGATGCTCATTGTGGGATGAACTGGTGACATAGCTATCTTTGAGTGATATCTGCTTCTGTAAGTAATACTTTACCAATATTCCTATAAGAAACACAATAAAAATTTGGATCTGATCTTCAGTCTGGGGTGAGTAGGTACTTGTTTACACCTCCTGAGGAAAATTTTCATACAAAATAGTCAAAGAATGGTTGCAGTCTACTTTGTGTAGGTGGATTTTTTTTTTTACTGTTACCCTTATCTTTGTTGCAATGCATTTGTGGATTACACAAATTGAAACTTTCGGTCTGTATAACATACAATTCCCTGTCTCTTTCTTTTATGGAAAGTCATCATTTTCTTCTCTCTGTTCTTTGGTGTGCCAGGAAACTACTGCTAAAGTGTTATATAAGGAAGATAAATGAAATACAGATCCGCAAGTTTGGGAATTCAAGAAATAATTTCCAGCATTTGGTGTGGTTTCTTCTTGTACCTCTGTTGCAGTATATGGTGATGGTCAGAATTCAAGCCAAATGTTTCTAAAATCTTACCTTTTAATACAAAAACTTAGTTAAAGGCTCATCCAGATTATAAAGAAGCCTTGAATCTTTTCTCAAAGCACAGTGACAGTAAAGAGCAGACAGGAATATGTGTGAAGAGCAAAAGGGGTCACATGAAAAAAGGTGTTCAAGGGCCACAGCTTTTGTTTGGAGCCACTTCCATGGAGTTCAGGAGAAGGTGTTGGGGTGCTGTGGGGGTGTGACATGGGTGGATCTTCATTTCAACTGACAGGCTTAGATTAGGTAGGCATCTACTTCCTGTGCATGTCCTTTCAACACAGTATTTCATTTGATTATATACACACAATTATACATAGGAGGAAGGTGGTAAGCATGATATTCATCATAAAAGTTCCTTCTGAGGACACAGTTTCTCTTGTTGTACATGTACCTGAACTAGTCTAGTCTGGATTACATCGTTCTCTTTTTGGTATCAAAAAGATTTTGTGAAATACTTGAATATAAGTAATATATTTAACTATTTCTAAGGACAGTAATCATTTTCATTATTTCCAACATTTATATATTTATTTGTGACCTGATGTATGGTGGTTGTCCATGGGGTAAATAGGTTTTAGAAATATTGACAGCAGAATGTGTGTATACAGGGGATGCAGATAATGGTCTCAGGCTGGAAAGTGCAACTGTGGTTATCAAACAAGAAAAGTGAGGTCTCAAGTGGCTAAGCTGTTTGCCATGCTAGCCTGTCTCATCCTCATGTGCTGGCAGAATAAACCGAAAATAAAGGAAAAAATAAAAGAAAGATGAAAATAACAAAACTAACAATAGAATTTCCTTCCACATATGATTTTCAAGTTGCATTGATCTATTGATGGGGAGTGACCATGAACTAACCCCCCCGTCCCCATTAAACCCAAATTTCCATGATATTAGATTGGGAAATAAGACATGGATTTCCAAATTCACGTGGGCATCAGATGTAGAAGTAAGTCACAAAACAATCATACACCAGTTTGGAATTCTGATTAATAAAAGGGTTATTTATTTAAGGTGAAAACTTAGAGATCACTCTCCTAGACAACAGCCCTCTGCACGATCAGGAACTGAGTCTAGGAGTCAGAGGCAAGAGAGGAAGAGCAGGGCTACTGCTGCTTTTTAAAACAAAAAAGACCACTCCCAAGTGGGCTGGTATCTTAAAAGAGTGGAAGGAGCTCCTGCAGCAGTCAGTCCATTTTTACAGCAGTAAGAGAAGTAAACAATACTCCAGAAAGGCCTCTTTGGGACTCCTGACTAATTTCTTAATTCCTTTATCACAGAGCGTCATCATTTTTATCTCAAGGTTTCCAGTGACATTATTTCATTCTAGAATTTGAGTTGAGATTCCGTCCTGTTGCAAATAATCCCCACACATAAAACATCTCACTTTTGTGGATTCTTTGCTCAAATAATTAAACTCTATGAAACACTCAAATTCATTGAACAAAAAGGACCTGAAGACTTCTCCTGTCCTCAGCAGACTAGCTTTGGAAATGGCACTCAAGGCTGAATTCAATCTTCTGTGTCTATTAATGCCTTGGTTTTTCTGGAGCATATGTGGTCTACTTGTTCTTTAACATGCTTTGTCCTTAACTTCACACGTGAAGCATGTATTCTATACTTTTGATTTGACAGCAATTCTCAAATGGCTGAGAGATATTCCCAAGAAAGCACTGCTTTATTGAAAATGTGGTTTATATTTAAGTTTTATTTGTAAAACTTATAGATTAACAAGTATAAAAGTTATTGATAAAAATATGGAACTTAGATCATCAAAAGTTTATAAAGAATATAAGAAAGTACCATTTCCTAGAATTTAGAACAGGTCTGATGGTGGTGGCACAGACCTTTAATCCCAGCACTCAGAAGGCTGAGGCAGGTAGATCTTGAGTTCAAGGCCAGCCTGGTCTACAAAGTGATTTTCAGGACAACAATGACTAAACAGAGAAATCCTATCTTGGAAAACCACAAAAAAGAGCTGGCTTTCATAGATATAGTATTGCAACAGTTCATATATACATTTATTTTCTGGACTTGGTTCTTATCTCCATAAACAGTATCCTTGGCATCCGGGTTTTCAGATCTGAATCAGGCTTGAGGGACTTTCTTTCTGACATTGACAACCTTAAAGAAGAAGATGATGATGTCAGATCAAGTGAAATTCAATGACACCAAACACTCTACATTGATACTGATGCGACCCTATAGGTCACGTCCCATTTTTCTTTTTCTTTTTTTTTTATTTTTTTTTTATTTTTCGAGACAGGGTTTCTCCGTAGCTTTTGGTTCCTGTCCTGGAACTAGCTCTTGTAGACCAGGCTGGCCTCGAACTCCCAGAAATCTGCCTGCCTCTGCCTCCCGAGTGCTGGGATTCTAGGTGTGTGCCACCGCTGCCCATTTTTCACTGGACTATCTTTTTAATGCCTCTCCGGCTTTGGAGTCAGCTTTCTTCCCTACTTGGGACTATGAAAGTAGTCACACCTACAGACTTGAGCACAGTTGGAAGGGCTGTGTATGACACAGAGCTCCAGAGGGGAGGAAAGAGCTGCCATCCTTGATGGGGCGACTGAGTTTAGAGACTCATTGAACAGGCAGGCTGGGAGGAGGGAGAAAGGACTTTGCTGTTGCAGCTGCCATGGGGGAAGTTTTAAACCTTTGGCTGGTGGTCTGAGAACCAAGGTGCTGTAAGAGCGTTTCTTTGTGAACGAACATGTGATCCCTTCTATTTCTTCTGTTCACATGGTTTAGTGACCTTTTTAAAAGTGTAAAATAAATCCCACACAATGTGTAAGTATAACAAGGATTGCGGATTTTAGCACATTGTGGTCTGATTTGCCCAGGGCATCCTTTGGAACTTATGATTTATGTACGTCATGCTCTGCAACAGACAGTATTTGAATATTATACATGAAGGCTCCAAGATTCTTTGTGCTTTAGTCTTTGCTCATTTTGAAAAATTGAAAAGTCATAATTTAAAACAAACATCTTAATTACCTGAGTCCTGTCAAATTATCTCTCTGCTTTGATAAAGGAGATACTTTTTGTCATTAGCTAAACATATAACAACTTTTGAGATTTTTGAATTTTTTCTTTAGTATAATTTAAAAATATTTACTTAAAAGTTAGTGGAAGGAACTTTATTATTAAACGTGAAAAGTTTAATTTTTATTTCTATTGGATTGTATATGTAATACCAACAGAAAAGTACACGATATATATGTATTTATGAAATCACATATATGAATGATTCTTAAGAATATTAAATTTCAGAGCACACACCTGCATGTTACTGTGTCTTACAGACTTCAGCTGCCATGTATCTTTGCTTGAGGACAATTCAAAACAGACGAGTCGAAGTTTTTGGCCTGGCTCACACTTTATATTGGTCAGTCTTCCATGGACCACCACTTCCATTTTCCCTGTATCATCTTCAATTACATAGTAAATGCAGGAATTCCTCTCAGTTTTCTGAAAAGCAAGTTAACATTCATCTTTTAGGAAATGTGTCAAAGCTTGTCACCTCTATGAGGAATAAAGAGTGTCGGCATAAACCTGTCCCTGCCAAGGCAAGATGGCTCTTGGGTTTAGAATCACAGGCACAAGGGCCAGTGAGATGGTTCAGTGGGGAAGGGTGCTTGCTGACAAGCCTGATTACCTGGGCTCAATGAGCAGGACTCATGGTAGAAAGAGAGAACTCATTTGTGGAGCTTCTCTCCTGAATTCCACACTACTTTAAAAGTTTTTGTGTTTCTTCCCATCCCTCACAGACAAAATAAATAACTAAAAGATGGTTTTCAGGCACAAGAGAGTTTAAGATGTTTTAGTGAACAAATCTTTTGTTTGAAATCTTGAAGCCTTGTGGGCCTAGCCTTAATGATTGGGTCACCACTGCAGCCCTTGGAAGCCACTCTTATGTTTATCTACTTGATTTTTTTTCTGCGTGGTGTTTTTAGGAAAAAATGAGTATATTTCTAAGTACTATGGTTACATATAAGAGTATCTGAGATTTCTTAAGGGACAATAAATGAAAACAAGAATTATACAGCAATAACCGTTTAGTTACCATTGCAGGTTTCTTAGGTATCTCCAGGAGGCTTGAGAAAAAAGGCTACTTGTGACTCATTGTCAGTCTGAGAAACACTACTACAAGTCTTTTTTATTTAATGTATTTTAATTTTTATGGAGAATAAATTTATTTACATGAAACATAATCTGATCATAATTTTTCCTTTCCTACTCCTCCTGGATTATCCTCACTTCCCTACCTTTCCAACTCCACAGCTTCTTTCTCTCTCTCTTAAGGAAACAAACATGTGAATAAAGAAGAAAATCAACAAGAATGAAACAAAAAGACACACACAAGACATAAGAAATAGTATGAGAAACAAATACACAGACATACCAATAGGGACTAACATTCAGAGAGAGAGAAAGACTGATATACTCAGTTAAAACACACAAACACACACACAAACACACACACACACAAACACACACACACACACAAACACACACACATATCTCCTTTGTAAATTGATCACATTTGCTCAGTGCACACATTGTTCACTCTACCCCTTCCTAACCCCTCATAGGTTGAATCTACAGCTTTTAGTTCTGGCATTTAAGTTTGGTTCCCACTTAGTTTACTTTTTAATTGTGTAACTGAATGCACCAGCACAGTCAATAACAGTATAGATAAATTAAAAAGCCATGGCAGATTCATAAACAATGAATTATGAAATCATACTCTTAACAAGAATACTAATGAATTGGTGCATCGCCACTCAAAGAAACACCAGAAAGTCTTAGATTTCCTAGAGTTTCCTCACTTCCATTGTGCCCAGTTATTAACTGTGAAATTAAACTAGACTGTTAAACTCCTCTTCCTTTCACTATTTAAAACATTAGTCACCCTATCAAAAAAGCTTGATACAATGTAAAGAATATTATAATGAGGACACATTAAAGAAATAATCTTGGCTAGTTGGTCATGGCTTCAATCTGGAGCAGAGTAGTCTCTTGTTTTTTATTCTCATCATCTCAAACTGTATGTAGGCTTTGAGTTTGGCTGTTCTGGCAACTGAGTTGCCAATAATATGGGTATGGAACCTATCAAAGAAATAGAATCTAAAAGGAAAGTTTGCTATAAACTGAACGTTGTCTAGGAATAAGATGGACATAATTGATTGTCATAGCCAGGAAAATGCCAAAGTTATTGATGAATCGATTTCTAAAGATTTTTCTTGGTTTTACCTTGTGGAGTAGAATAAGAGACTCCCAATCCCCAAAAGAGGAAACCATACTCATCTCTTTCTGACATAAAGAGCAATTACTTCCTGTGTTAAATAAGTTGAGCAAATTCCAGTGACAAGTTAAAACTTAAAATGCCAGACTGCAAAAGGAATTTCCCAAGTATCACAATGGCTTACCTTATATACCATAAACTTTCCACTGACATATGTCCCCTGTGCCTGTGAGAAAAGATCCCTAATTTTAGGAGTCGCATTGGCTCTTTGCCTCAGTGTTTTTGAGATATCCATGGTTCTGTTCTTGTCTACATCAGACACACAGGAACTTTCGTGTATTTCCAGAAATCCATTTGAGCCAAAATAATTTGATATGGCAATAATCTTATTTGGAATGAACTTGTTCTTTAAAACTGGGTCAAAAATCTTCACTCTGTAGAATTCATTCTCAGTCGCCACTGTGGCATGGAACATCCTTTTGTCAAGAATCAAATCATAAGTAAATGGTTTTGTTACTTTCAAAACCATCACTTCCTTGGGTTCTCGATGATAACCTTCTTCCTTAGCAGGTTCCTTTGGTATGTTTCCCCTCCTTGGTGTCTACATAAAACACACAGAGGATAAACATGCATAATTCAGACAGATCATAAGGCACAATTCCACTGAGTACAGTGGAGAACGTCTAAACAATGATTGCCATACTATAATCTAGATAAAGTGAAAAATGGATATTTACCTGAATTATTATCTAGTTATTCTAGTTAATATAAACGTTACTTGGTAGGTAAAGAGTTTATACTTATATTTGTGGGGACTGAACCCAAAGGCTCCAAGCTCTAGTTAACTTATTATTCTAGGAACATTTGGAAATGTTTGATTACAAAACCTGGACTAAATATTAGAGCTTTCTTGTAATAGAGATAGGCAGGCAGTCTAGGAAGATACCCTGAAATATTTCTACTCAGAAAGGGTTCAGGCTAGTAGCTCTTATTTTTCTTATATAACAGTTTGGGGGAAAATCCTGGAACCAGAAAATGTTCATGAGGTCATTTTACTTTGACCACCTGTCTTCTCAGTATCCTACTGCATTTTTGAGCATCAGAGGAGCACTTTGAAATGGAGGTGACAGAGTTGAACTGGAAGAGGAAGCACGAGGACAGTCACGGCCGACCTGGGTACCAGTGCAGGGAGGCAGCTATAACTGAAGTACTCTCTGACCCTTGACTTGGAAACATGCAGATTTCACTCTGTGGGTGATGGAGTTTAACTGTGATTACCAACTGATGTATTCTAACATCAGGAAGTACATTTCCAATATAATTGCTGCAGCGATTCACAATCTGAAAACAACACCTTGAATAAAAAGTATAATGTGCAAAATTAAATACGCACGTGACTCAGCATACTCTTTACAGAGTAGGCGTGATCAGGTGATCGCTGAGTCAGACATTTTCTTAATGGAGTACAACATACAAAGTTTTCTAAAATTGAATGTAGGGAAGGATCAGTTACTATACACAATAAAATAGTGATTATTTAAGTAAAAGATTATGTGTCCATATAGATTAATGAAAAATTCTTGCAAGAGTGTGCTAATCTTTGTCATTATACTGTGAGAGTAGGAAGCCATTACCTCACATGAACTGCTGCTGGTAGTTGCTGGAGACACCATTGGAGCCAGGAGACTTTTGGATGTTGTTTGTGGAGCTAGGAGACTTTCAGATGTTGTTGCTGAAAGCATCTGGGGAGCCAGAGCACACCTAGGTGCTTCTACTTTAGGACAGGGAAGAGCCTGACCAGTCCCAGAGGCTACTCCTCGATGATCTTGAGTGGGGCACACACTTCTGGGCATTGTTTGTGGAGGAGCATGAGGAGCCTGGTTGAAGCTGGATGTTGCTGCTGGATGCATTTGAGTGGTGTGGACTCTACTTGTCGCTATTGGTCTAGGCACCCAAGGATCCGGAAGACTGTTGGATGTTCTTAGTGGAAATATCTGGAGAAAACGAGATGCTCTTGCTGGAGATGGCAAAGAAGTCAGGAAATAAGGAGGTACTGTTGCTAAGGGACTTGGGACCTGAACGATCCTGGGTACATTTACCCTAGCAGGGTTAAGAGTCTGAATGCTATTTCCTGTTGTTCTTTGAGGCACCTGAGTGGTGCTGACATTTCCGGGCACTGCTCCTGGAAGAGTGTGGGGCACCTGAAAACTGCTGGATCCTGTTGCTGGAGGCGTCATTATGACTTGGGCTTTGCTTTTTAATGTTGCAGGTACTCTAGGGCTTTGGGCACTTCCAGATCCTGTTTGAGGATTGTGAAGAGTCTGTATGCTACTGAATGCTGCTGTTGTAGGTAGGTAAAGGTTCTGGGCTCGGATGGACCCTGATACTGGAGACATCTGAGGAGCACTGAGAGAATTGGACACCGTTTCTGAAGACACACTAGGGACCCAGACATTACTGGATGCTGTTGATGAAGGGACGAAAGGAGTTTGGACAAGATTGGATAGTGTTAGATTCATGGGAGAGTTCAGATGGATGCTAGAGTCTGATACTGGAGATATTAGAAAACTTTGTGAGGGTGGTTCTGGGGAGCCTTGAGCCGTTTTTAAAGAGTCACATGTTTCTGGAGATGTCTGTGTAGTGTTGAGGCTGCTAGAATCTGTTGCCGCGAGCCCCTGAAGAGTCTGGCCTTCCCTTGCAGCTGAGGCATTGCTGGTTGCTGACAATGTCAGAAGCTGGTGTTTTTTCTGGGAATCGTCTGTCTTTAGAGTACTCTGTTTTTTAATGTTTGTGGTTTTCTGTTTCTAAAGAAAAATAGGATTGAGATACTTTTAATACTGTTTACTGGTTTTTTGCAAATGAGACCAAGTGCTTTTATTCACTTTCCCTTCTGTAACGAGAACTTTTACCCTGCCAGCTTGCTCCTGGGCTGACGGAATTGTTTAGAACATACTTCTAACACCTAGCCTTCACTCTTACTATTAGATATTACAGCTTCTCTTAAAAGTCCGGTATTGAATTTTCTCTGGTCTGGGATGGAATACTAGCTCAAAGTATCTTACAAAACTGGCCAAATATTTCTTGGTTTGGTTCATTTCTCAGAATCATTTCATGGGAAACTAAGCATGTAGTAAAATTGGTTGTTTCTGTATTTTTCTTCATGTAGACTTTCCAATCCATCAAATATTTGATCCTTATTGTGCACACAGGGAGCCAACCCCCACATACCTTGAGATGATGTGATGGATATTGTGTGACAAGTATGCTAAAAATTGATCCACTTAGATGGATTTATTGAATGATGATGAAGCTCAGTTGACAGAGTAACTAAGATGCCTGAAGACCATCTGGACTCATTGAAACCTCTGTGTAGGTCTTTAAAATGAGCATGACTCCAGTTAAATACAACTTCTACATATGTGAGAACTACTTGTAGTTCAGGCAACAGATCTGGTTAGAGCATTCACTACACTTTCATAATCTTAGCGGTATAAAACTGCAGCATGATTAATAAAAACCCAGAGACAGAAACTGGGGTTCAACATGAAGGCCAGAAAAACAAAATGGCCAGTCACCGACTCTTACCACTACCTAAGCAGAAATGGTGATCCTGCCTCCGGGAATCTCAGAATGAGACTGTCAGAGAGCTGTCTCCTCGTGTTTTATAGTCTTCTCCAGTGCTGGTATTAAAAAAGGCATGCACCACTACTGCCCACACTAGTGTGGCTACTGGGATTAAAAATATGTGTCATCACTGCCTGGTCTTTAACACTAATCAGTGTGGCTGTTTTACTCTCTGAAGTTCAGGCAACTTTATTTATTAAAATACAATGAAATATCAGTACAAAAAATTTAAAGACTATAAATTTTTCTTCAAAAGCGAAGGGAAGTTCGTATGCAAATACTTTTGTATAACTGTACAGGTCACTTTTTACTTGTTTCTCTTTGTAGTTTTGATCATCCAAGATAAAAGTCTTCTAAAATTCAACAATTGCTGTGAAGCTGATGCCATTCTAGCCAAAATGTTTACTAGCTGTAGCCTATTTTCTAGACTTGTGTACATATCAATTGTATTTCTGTCATCATCTACAAACACAGTAAATTAGATGTGCCTAAGAAGTTCCCATGCTAAGTACCAGGACTCTATCATTTAAAAAAATCAAATGTTGGTCTTCTCAGAGGTTCAGTACAATTGTACCATGCAAGAAAATAAGGACATTTCTGTAAATTGCAGTCATGACCTCAAAATACATGCATGATGAATAATAGGTGACATATACAATAAAGTATATGATTAAGAGGTTTCTTCTTCCAAGGCTATGGTTGTTGCAATTATATTAAGAAGGCATCTTACTGGGAACAAGATTCCATTCCCTTTGATGAGGAATATCTGGGAGACTTTAGTGTATGCCTGGAGGGGTCTGAATCTGACTAGTAGCAAAAATGACCGCTTCAGTTCTACTGGTTAGTGATGGACAGGGATAAAGACTTCAAGGCAGGGAAACAACATGCATCAACAAAAATGCTAAGAGGAACACAGAATGACAAGAATAACCCCTGAAATTGGATCACCAGCAAAGGGAAAAGGGCTGAGAAGAAAGTAGGCACTGGGGATTGAAATATTCCAGTGTTCATCTCTATCTGTCTCCTCTATACTGCCATCTGAATCCTAAGCAGAAAGTTGGTTGACAGCCATAGAAATCATTTCATAAGTACTTACCTTTTCAATACCACAGAGGCTCTGATACATAATTAGATAATGAGCTATTTACTAACATGAGGGAAATCTTTGTAGTAAGGTGAGACATTTTTCCAAGGCTGTGGTGAGTCCAGTGATAAGCTTCGGGAAGGAGCAAGCACTGGGAAGAGGAAAGTGGTACCTTGTTGGAGGAATTGCTGGATGGTGTTGCAGGCTTCTCAGGAGTCTGGAGACAATCTTCATCTTTCTGTTTGTTGCTTCCTGAAGGTTTTAGAGGCTGAGTCTGCTCTTGGTTAAGCTTCCTTTTTTTGCCACTTTCAGTTCCCGCAGTTTGTTCTTCCTTTTTCAGAAAGAAAAATGTTTTTTCTTCATTGATTTTCCCATGCACTGAAAATTGAACGCCAAGCTTTGTACATGCTAAATTGTGCTTTTCTATACAGTTTTATCCCCAGTCTGTAGTAATGGCTTTAGTATAAGCTAACACATAATATTCTTAGAACCACAAAAATCTTTTGCTTGTCATGGAGTTCTAAATATATTTTGTCATTGTGCATACCTTATTCTTAAAAGATGGACTGTATGTATATTGTGGTGGACTGTGTAAGAATGGCCCCATAGACTCACAGATTTGAATGCTTCATCACCAGGGAGTGTCAGTACTAGGAAGTATGGCCTTGTTGTGGTAGGTGTACTTTGTTGGAGAAAGTGTGTCACTGAGCTTTCAGATGATAAAGCCAGGCCCAATGTCACTCTCTGTTGCTGCTACCTATGAAGATGTAGAACTCTCAGCTAACTCTCCTGCACAATATCTACCTGCATACTGCCATGCTTCCCACTATGATATTAATGGACTAACGTTCTGAATGTAAGCAAGCCCCAAATAAATGTGTTTTTTAAAAAAATAAGAATTTCTATAGTCATGACATCTCTTCAGAGTAATGGGAACCCTAGCTAAGACATATAATGGTGTCTCATAGAGGAGTAGAAAAATTTCATTAACCTCACCCCATTTATCCTTGTGGTATCAGAAGAGGATTGGGTGCAGAAATACAAAGCCCATATTTAGGATGAATCTTTTCAAGAGCTACATCCCAAAGCAAATGCTATTTCAGCAAATGGTCTTTAAAAAGCCAGATAGTGATTTTTTGTTTGCATACTTGGGTATGTGTTGGGGGTCACACTGCACAAGTTAGATCATGTGGTAAATACGACATACAGTGAGTAAGAAGTCGTGATAAATTTGTCGACTTCAAATCTCGTTCTCACAGAGCCTTGGACAAGATAGGTACAGTCCTACATATTCCCAAAGATTTCAAAAGGGGTGGCTCCTGAGTGGAAACATTTTTGGGCAATCAGCCACCTTACCTCTGAAGAGGGTGCATTACTGGAGCAAAGACCATGGGCACTGCTGGGCTCCCCTTGCTTTCCTTCCACTGCAGTTTTGTTCTTTCCTTTCATTTGTTTTACAACTATACGAATAAAGAAATCACAGTAAATCCATGGAAATGGGTGAAAATGGCTGAAGCTCATTAAGAATTATTTATTTTCCTTTCAGTTTTCAAAACTGAAATGGATAGTTTATTCTACTTTTATTAATGGTTTTACAGAAAGACAACGAATTCATGTTGTTTTTAACAAAACCTCAACCATTCAGTTATACCAATAAAGAGTCAGGAGCCAGATGTTGGGGAGAAAGCCTGCTAGCTCCTAGAAACAGAGAAAGGACCAGCTGGCCTTCCTAGTCCACTGGCATCCCATGGTCCCCCTTTTCCTGTATCAACTCAAACTAAAACCTCTCAACCTCAATTTCCCTCACTTCTAAAGCCCGTGCTTCTCTCTAACCATCATGATAACTCTCTCTTACTCTTGAATTGTTTTTTTTCTTAAAAAATCTATGTATGCTTCCTGTCAACTGGTTGCTTGTTCTGACTCTTGACCTCTGGTTGACTTTATTTAATTCTGTTTACAATATTCAAGTAGAAAGCCTTTGGATTAAAAGTGTTGCTAGGGCTGAGCCCACAACAAACTTGGAAATAGTTTTGTTTTGTTTAAAGAAAAAAAAACAGTAAATAACACAATTTCCAGGTAGAAAGTGTGATCAAATATCATTTCATAATAACAAGAACTATTTCATCTCTATTTGTGTCTATACTTTTTCTTTCTTCTGCTGCAGAGACTCTACCTCGACAGAAGGCCACCAGTGGTACCAAGTCAGATATATTCACACTTCACTGGATTTTTCTGCATCCCAGGTGTAGTGAAATCAGCTCTTCCATCTTGGGAACTTCTGTTGATATCACTATAACCGTCTGCCAACCCTCTTATCCCACAGATTGATTTTAAAAGCATGAAACTTTTATGATAATACCAATAGGTTATGTTCTAAAGAATATAATTACAAATCATAGAAAAAGAGAAAGAATTATGATTTAATATTTGATATAACAAAGTAGTAATATTGGATTTTGACTTCCATGTTGGGGATATATCTTTCGATGTAACTCAGAGTACATTTTCTATGTAAGTCAATCTGCAGGTCTTTTGACTCAGATTCCTTATGCTAAATTCTTGGGTCAGAGTTATGTATCATTATTTCCAATATTTTTTTAAACCTATAGACTTTATAAAGAAAAACTATTTAACACCTTTAAAATGTGGGCATATACTTAATTATGAAATCACATTTCTTACAGAATAGGAATAAATTAGAGGGTATGCATTGTTTATCAAGTATTAAATTTTCTCTATTTAAATGCTTTAAATGAGTTTTTTTTCAATTTATCTGTCATTTTCTTTTTTTTTCTATCATGTTGGGTACACTAATTTATCTCAACAACTGCTTTTTGGTTCAGTTTCCTCCAAAGCAAAAGATGTCTACCCAGAAATATATCAAAATTCTTGGTATGAAAGCATTTTTCAAAATCATTAACTTGCTGACTTCAGAACAGATTCTACCCCTGTATTTTCTAAGGCACACAATGGGAAAGGGACATATCAACTCTGATCACTGCAGGGAGCTAGACATTTGGGAAGGTTGGCGGAAGGATGAGTGTCCAGGGAGCTTCCCCTTGTTACCTTTTGCTTTCTCTGCTTTGAGAGCTTCAACAAGGTATTGAAGATCTCTATTTTCTTGACAAAATCCTATCAGTTTGCCGAGTCCAGCATCTTTTGGGAATGTATCCTCCATCAGGTCAGCAATCTGAATTCTGTCATAATCATTCTGAATGCTTTCAGACAGGTGTAGATCACATCTTAGTAAGTACTTAAATATTTTAAAGTGGTAGTATCCCATACAGTCTAATCCGTTTTGAAGAACAATTTTTTTGTATTCACTCATTATTCCTAATATTATGGACACTACAAAAACATAAAAATGGACAAAGAATTACATACATATCCAGACAATTTCAAAACAGTATTATTCCTGTGTGAGCGAATGACCAAAATTGATAATGTCCATAATTTCTTGTGCGAGAAAAACAGAGTTAAATACAAGCTGTACCACTGTGCAAAAATGGAGATAGAACTTCTGTATTAAGAAACAACTTTAGAAAATCCTTCTCCAGTAGCCATGTTAGGTGACTTAGGCCAATGACAGTTGTGGGGGAATAAAAGGGTTGGACACAATAATTGCTGCAGTGTTTAGAGTTTGCGCTATGAGTGTTAAAATCCTGTTTTCTGTTTCCATTCTTCTTTGGTGTCCACACAAGGACACATGAGAGGAAAAAATGATGAGTATGAAGAAAAGACATACTCTGTAAGCACTAATGTAGTGGATTAATAAAAATTGCTGCAGGGTATTAAAAATCGATCATCTACATATTCAAGGAGAAGATGAAAACTGATCTCAACAGTAAAGCTTCCTTCATCAGCATTCTAATTTTTACACAGTACTGATCTCCAGACCCCAGAGAAAATTACATTAGAAAGGCTTTTTGGGGGGTTGGTACTTGTGAAAACACAACTGTTTCCAACACAACCAGATAAATGATGGCAAAGATTATGTGTAATTTTTATGGATCCCACTTACATGACAACATTCATTCTGATATTGAAGTGTTATTGCTTTTGAATTTGGACTAATCCAAACATCAAAAGAATTTCAATATTACACAATACCATATATCTGTGTCACTGTGAATCTATGCTCACTAGATCCTGTATCAATGTGTTCAGCCTCACTGCTAAAAGGCTAAATACTTGAAATGTTCAGTCTCTGTCAAACACCTAAAATCTCTTCCAAATATCAAAGCCTCTCTAAAATACCCAATGTCTCAATGAAATATCAAAGGATCTCAAATGTACGCTCTTACAAAAAAAAATAAATAAATAATTAGTTACCTACCTTGTCATTCCAAGAGGGGAAAACCATGTCATAATTACATTAAAATCAAAAAAAATTAAAATTCTACAGTATAAAAAGATGTTCTGATCTCCAAATGGCCTTGGCAGCTCCATTTCTTTTGCTCTTTCATCCAAACACACACAGTGATTCTCCTACACTTAGGTCATATCTCTCCACACCTGTTGCTATTCCTGTTGGTCATCGAACAGTACTGTCAGCTCAAAATACTGGGGTCCCCATTGTACCTGGGTTATATCTTCATAAAGGGCTCTTCATGGCCTTTCACAGAAGCAAGCCTCAGCTATTCCCTATGACTCCAGCAAGCCTCCAAAACCAGTACCACCTGGGTGAGTTTTTCACACTACAAAGTTTGTCAGCAAAAGGGACAACCTTTTCCTGCTCCAGACCACAACTTCAGTTCTGTGTACTGAGAGTGAGAAGACACTTCCCACATTATTCCTCAATAATGCTGATCTCTTTTTAATCACAGCCAATTCTTCAGTATCAGCTGACAAGAATCACAGATTCGTAATTCAAAAATATTGAGTCGCCTTAGTAGTTTCTTTGTAGGACACTTATCCTTCCTTCTGATGTTCCCAAGCCAGGCCTCCAGCATCTGCACTGCCCTCTGCATTACCTTATAAGTTCCCACTGTTGTCCATTAATTTCTAAACACTCAATAGTTTTATATCCCAGAGTTACTAAGTTCATTCATAATCCTTCCTAAAACACAGTCAGGTGTGTCACAATAGTATTCCACATGACCAGTACCAGTTTCTCTCTTAGTTACTTGTTCTATTGCTTCGATAAAACACCATGATCAAAGTCAACTTGGGTTAAAAAAGGGTTTATGTTATTTTATATTTATACATCACAGTCATTTATTGAAAGAAGTCAGAGCATTAATTCAAGGCTAGAACCCAGAAGTAAGAACCAAAGCAGAAGCCCTGAGGAACACTGATTCCTTGCTTGATCCTCATGGTTTACTGAGCACTCAGGACAGCCTGCAGAGAAGGGGCAATGCTTCCAAAGGGTTAAACACTCACATCAATCACTAATCAAGAATATGACTTCCATACCTTCTTACAAACAATTTTAAAGGAAGAACTTTCTGAACTCAGGTATCTTTTTCCAGATAATTTTGTCTTGTGTCAGGTTGACAGAAATCAACCGAAACATGCCCTTAGAAAGAGATAATACCTTAAATTTTTGATTTATATACCAACAATAATGTCCAGTATTTCTAAGCACTTTATGTCTCTTGATAGGACCACAATAAGTAGCCACACTGAATATCTTTTATCCAAATGACAAGATGCACACATATCCTCTTCGTGTGCATGTGAAAGAGCCTACTAATCTGTGAGTTTGAAAAAACAAAATTACTTTGATAGATACAGCAATATATTTCTCAATTGCTAATTAATAAGGTATAAACATTTGAAAAATTATTTAGAATTCTTGAGAAATATAAGTGACTCACCAAGAGAGATAACTTTACATATACACATGTCTGAAATCAATTTCTAAAATGCCCTGTTCAGGTACATGTTAAGTACTCCAAAGGGTAAATGGAAAGCATTTAAAAGATCTAAAAATAGGCAATAGAGATGTATTTCTAGATAAATTTCTCTCAATCATCTTTATTTTCTACCAGACAATTAAACAGCAAATTCAAATTATTTAAAACTGAAGATAACAAATAATGTTCAAGATGACAGAAACTAACGCACTGATTGAGACACTGCTGATGTAAAAAATAACAAGTATTTTGGTGGATTATTAAAAACAGGGTTGAGGGGGACCGGAGAGGCAGGGAGGGTAGTAGAGAAAAATGTAGAGCTCAATAAAAATCAGAGTACTTGAATAACAATGAATCTGTAGAACTTAATAATATACACCTTTGTAGTCTTCCATGTCATGCATTAACAGAATACTAGAGTGCAGCTCCATTTCCTGATATATTTTCATTAAGCATTATTTCATAGCAATTCTTTGGTGTCGCTAGCTTATTGTTTCTCTAGTCAGTCACCACAGCCATCAAGTTACTCTTACTCTCCAGCAAGATATCTAAAGTCTTTCTCTTATTTTCCATTTTCTCATACTTATACTTAGAAAGTTATTTTATTATCTGCCCTAATCAAAATGCCTTTGTGCTGGCTCAGGCCCCAGTATGGGTGGAATAAAAAAGATGCTTACCATCTTTCCTAGTGAAGCATCAGATCCTAGCTGCTGTGGGTTCATGGCCTTGAAGGCAGCTCTCAACAGCCCTGCTCCCTCCATTCTCCTCTGAAGAAAGCAGCACTGATTTCCACCCTGCCCTTGTGGGTTCTATAGAGCTTTACATAACAAGTGCAGGACTCACCTTCTCAGAAATTTCTTCAGCAGTGTCCAGATCCTAGCTTGTCTCCCAGGCAAGATGAAGGCTAGTTTTACTTGATTAAGAAGACAAAACTCTCAGAGATTGGGTTGGGATGTTGCATTCCCCAAGTGCCAAGAACATGAAGTATTTTTAAAGATGCGAAGTATGACAATGGTCTGAGTCATTTCACTTCACTTCAAGAATAGCAAATTGAATGTCTTGAGCTCTGCTATTCCCGGAAGAGGAGGATTACAGAAGTGAGGCCACCCAATGTTCTTAGGTTTCGATTTCCCTGTCTAGTAAGACTAGATTGTCTTCTAAAGGATACACTTTACTTACCAAAACAAGCAAAGGTCTCCTGTGCTCAGTTGATTTTCTTCATAAATGGATGTTCTAAACTTAGCATTTCATGTCCAACAGCCTTACCCATGGGTCACTAAGAAACACATTCTTCTGAATAAATTTAACATCTGAAAAGGAAAGGGTGAGTCACTCAGACACTTCTCCCTCTTCTCCATCAGGCAGGAAGTGGCAAGAGGTGAATTCAGCAGATGTCTACTGCCACCAAGAACTGAATGTGTTTCCTGTACAGAAGAAGGTAGGCAGTGTAGTGTAGGGTGAATTCTAAATGATCTTAATAATAATAAAAAAGCCGTATCACACATAGGCGTAATTGCTGAAAGAGTAGAGACAAAGGAGCTAGCCACAGCCACTGCTTAACTCTCCAACTCTTCAGCCTGAAATGGGTTAGCTCCTGTCTCCACTAGCTTTCCATTCCTCTTTCTGTCCAGCCACATCACTTCCTATTTCCTCCTCCCTAGAGCTGAGATTAAAGGTGTGTGCCACTACTGCCTGACCTCTATGATTAGCTAGTGGCTAGCTCCACACTCTGATCTCCAGGCAAGTTGTACTTGTTAAAGCACAATATAATATCACTACATTTCCTGGGTTTTTTGTCTAAAGTAAAAAGAATGATGTAAGTAATATAAGAAAAAATATATATATTGTAAGTATAATAACTTTATACAATATATCCAGTCAATAATACATCACTAATGTGTAGTCAATGAACAACTGACACATTCAGAGAAAATACTCGACATCTCTATTTTGGTGAGGACAAATGTTGTACAGAGTTCACTATTCTAACTCGCATTACCAACACTACATTTTAATGTCTCTAAAACTTATCCTCTTTAAAAAATTGTACTCTTTTTAAAATCTATTTTTTTAATAATGTTTTCTCATTTTACATACCTATCCCTGGTCCCATTCCTCCCCTCTTTCTACTCCGCCAACTTACCTGCATTCCACACCCCATCCATTTCTCAGAGAGAGTAAGACTTCCCATGGAGAGTCAACAAATCTGACACATCCCTTTTAACCAGGACAAAGGCCCTGAATCTGGTATCAAGCAAAAGTGTAACTATAAAGTTTTCAACTCCATCAGAGACCTGAGAAGGAGATCATATTACCTGAGTAAGCAGGAAGTGCAATGAAACAACTTCCAAAAACTGTGAGAAATGAAAGAAGCAACTGGATGCCTGGACAGTCATCAAGGTTCCTCTGGAATTCTGGAGCACCCACCTTCAGCCTACCAGTCTCATGTCTGTCAGACTTTTCTGTGAAGCATGATATTCTGAAGTGCTCTCCTACCTGAATGATTGGTGAGTGTTATTTATATTATATTTTAAGTTTTTTCCCAAAAACATATGTTAATTTGTGGTTTGTTTCTAAGATTGGGGAAATGTTAATCTGAGTATTCCATTGCTATAACAATCACATCACTGCAAATTCATTGCTATGTTAGCAACATATGTCTTTCATTTTCTCTTCTGTCCTTCTGGCCCTATACATTCAACCTATCTCATGTTCAGTTTTCCTTGAGATAAAGTCCCAATTCATAAATTATTTTTACATCTGCACCAGACCTTCAACGACAACATAATTTTTTCTACTTTTTAATTTTGATCTTTGTTCATTTATACAGGCTTGCCAAAACACCCACTGTATGGTTTCTCCCGGATTTTTGTTCTCTCTTTTATAGCTCTTTTATTATCCAGATAGTATTGTTTCTTACCATAGGCATTAAGTTTTTTTCTAATTTGCCCTGGGAAGGACTTTCTTCTATGGTCACTGTAATTGCCTCTGCCACACCCTCTGCATATACAGAAATGAGGGGCATTATGTTTGGATTATGATTAGAAAAACACATTGTTTCTAGGAACACCCTGTTTACAATCCCTTTTTAGGTGACCATGTTTGCCACAATTATAATTCTTGACCTTGTTTTTCCATTTTTTTTTATTGAGAAAAGGAGAAAAAAAAACAAGTTTCTACCTCCTCCCAGACTCCCATTTCCCTCCCCCTCCTCCGACCCTTCTCCCCCTCCTCCCACCCTTGTCCCCCTCCTCCCACCCTTGTCCCCCTCCTACCATCCTTCTCCCCGTCCTCCCACCCTTCTCCCCCTCCTCCTACCCTTCTCCCCCTCCCCCACTCCTCTTCCCCTCCCTCTCCAGTCCAAAGAGCAGTCTGGGTTCCCTGTCCTGTGGTAAGTCCTAGGTCCTCACCTCTCCGTCCATTCCTAGGAAGGTGAACATCCAAACTGGCTAAGCTCCCACAAAGCCAGCACATTAAGTAGGTTCAAAACCCCGTGCCATTGTCCTTGGCTTCTCAGAAGCCAATGCCATTTTGAATTTTCTTCAAAGCTTTGGATATCACTTCCTATCTAAGCATCATCATGATCTTGAGATTCAGTGTTAACTGTATCTCAGATCCATTCTTCCAAGGGTCCTGTCCTTGCTTTTAAAGGCCTAAATATCCTTTTGCATTGAGACAGAATTTTCAAAGCCAGAGATTCAATTATTATTTTTTGGTTTCTAAACTTTGCATCATTCTGTTAACTGCTGATGTCAGTTATTGTGAGAAATCTGTGAAGGCTTCCTTTGGGTCTTGTATAAGTTTTGTAAATGACTCAATTCTCTTTTTTAATTATTATGAAAATATTTTTTTAAAAAGAAAGCAGACTACCTTTTTACATTTTACATACCAATCCCAGTTTCCTATCCCTCCCCTCATCCTATTCCCTTTACCTATACCCCCATCCACTCCTCAGAGAGGGTAAGGCCAAATTGCTTTGAGGAAGGACAAAGGCCCTCCCTCCTTACTATATCTAGACTTAACAAGGTATCCATCCAAAGAATATGGGTTTCCAAAAAGCCAGTACAAGCAATAGGGATAAACCTTGGTGCTGCAGCCAGAGGTCTTGCAGACTGTTCCAGCTATACAATTGTCACCCACATTCAGAGGGTCTAGTTTGGTCCTATGCTAGTTGCTTCCCTGTACAACTGGAGTTGGTGAGCTCCTATTAGCTCAGGTAAACTGCTTCAGTTGTTGTCCCCATCATGATCTTGACCTATTTGTTCATATTCTTACTCCCCCAATCTTCAACTGGACTATGGGAACTCAGCACAGTGCTTCACTGTGGGTCTCTGCCTCTGTTTCCATCAGTAGATGGATGAATGTTCTATGGTGATTTTTTTTATTAAAAATTGCCAGCTCCTCCCTTTAATGGAAGAATGGATGAAGAAAGTGTGGATTATATACATATTAGAGTACTACTCAGCGGTAAAAAACAATGACATCATGAATTTAGCATGCAAATTGATGGAAATAGAAAACACTATCCTGAGTGAAGTATCTCAAACCCAAAAAGATGAACATGGGATGTACTCACTCATAATTGGTTTCTAGCCATAAATAAAGGACATTGACCATATAATTTGTGATCCTAGAGAAGCTAAATAAGAAGGTGAACCCAAAGTCATCCGCCTGGATATGGAAAGTAGACAAGATTGCCAAGCAAAAACTAGGAACTTGGTGGTGAGGTGGCATGGGGCTCAGGGGAAATGGGGTGAGAAACATGAGAAGGGGAGGATGGGGACATCTTGGGGGAATAGGATGGTTGGGATAAAGGAAGAGTGGATACGGGAACAGAGAAATATATATCCTAATTAAGGGAGCCATCTTAGGGTTGGCAAGAGACTTGAATCTAGAGGGGCTCGCAGGTGTCCAGGGAGATGTCCCCAGCTAGTACCTTGGGCAACTGAGGAGAGGGAACCTGAAATGACCCTATCCTATAGCCATACTGATGAATATCTTGCATATCACCTTAGAACCTTCATCTGCCGATGGATCGAGATAGAGACAGAGACCCAAATTGGAGTACTGGACTGAGCTCCCAAGGTCCAAATGAGGAGCAGAAAGAGGGAGAACATGAGCAAGGAAGTCAGGACCGTGATGGGTGCACCCATCCACTGTGACAGTGGAACTGATCTAACCCCCTGTGACAGTGGAACTGATCTATTGGGAGTTCACCAAGGCCACCTGGACTGGGACTGAAGAAGCATGCAATGAAACCAGACTCTCTGAACATGGCGGACAATGAAGGCTGATAACAAGCCAAGGACAATGGCAGTAGGTTTCGATCCTAATGCATGAACTGGCTTTTGGGAGCCTAGCCTGTTTGTTTGCTGACCTTCCTGGACCTGGATAGAAGTGGGAGGACCTTGGACTTCCTGCAGGGCAGGGAATCTGGACTGCTCTTCAGTCTGAAGAGGGAGGGGGAATGGATTGGGGGGAGGGGGAGAGAAGTGGGGATACGGGAAGGGCAGTGGGAGGAGGGGGCAATGAGTGGGAGTAGGAGGAAGGAAATGGGAAACAGGGAGGAGGCAGAAATTTTTTTCAACAACAACAAAAAAATAAACAACAAAATTTTTTTTTATTAAAAATTGCTGCCTCCTCCCTGCCTCCATTTTCCCTCCCCCTCTCCCTACTTCCCACGCCCTACTCCCTTCCCCCTCCCTCTCCAGTCCAAAGAGCAGTCAGGTTTCCCTGCCCTGTGGGCAGTCCAAGGTCCCCCCCCCCCCCCCGATCCAGGTCTAGGAAGGTGAGCATCCAAACCGGCTAGGCTCCCACAAAGCCAGTACATGCAGTAGGGTGAAAACGCAGTGTCATTGTCCTTGGCTTTTCAGCAGCCCTCATTGTCCACCATATTCAGAGAGTCCGGTTTTATCCCATGCTTATTCAGTCCCAGTCTAGCTGGCCTTGGTGAGCTCGCAATAGATCAGCCCCACCGTCTCAGTGGGCGGGTGCCCCCTTCGTGGTCTTGACGTCCTTGCTCATGTTCTCCCTCCTTCTGTTCCTCATTTGGACCATGGGAGCTCAGTCCCTTGCTGCAATGTGGGTCTCTGTCTCTATCTCCATCCATCGCCAGATGAAGGTTCTATGGTGCTATGCAAGATATTCATTAGTATGGTTATAGGATCGGGCCATTTCAGGCTCTCTCTCCTCAGCTGCCCAAGGATCTAGTTGGGTACATCTCTCTGGATCCCTTGGAACCTGTCTAGAGTCAAGGCTCTTACCAACCCTAAAATGGCTCCCTTAATTAAGATATATACTTCCCTGCTCCCATATAAGATATTCATCAATCTCACTACAGGACAAGTCCAGTTCAGGCACCCTCTCCTCTTTTGCTTAGGGCCTTAGTGGAGATCAACCTTGTGGATTCATAGGCATTTCTCAAGCATCCGGTTTTCTTGCTAACCCCATGATGGCTCACTCAATAACAAAATTTTTTCCTTGCTCTCTTTTCTGTCCTTCCTCCATCTCGTCTATCCCATTCTCTCAAGTTCTCCTCGCTGCTCCCCTTCTCCCTCCTCTTTTCCTTCTGCCCTCCCTTCTCTCTCCATCCCCTGTACTCCCAATTTTGTCAGGCAATCTTACCTATTTCTTCTTTCCACGTGGATCTGTGTATGTTTTTCTTAGGATTAACGTTGTTACTGAGCTTCTCTAGAATCATAGACTATTGGCTTGTTATCGTTTGCTTTTCTTAACAGCTAGTACCCACTTATGAGTGAGTACATAGCATGTATATCTTTCTGGGTCTGAATTACCTCACTCATGATGTTTTTTTCTTCCTAGTTCCATCTGTTTGTGTGCAAATTTTAAGATGTCATTGTTTTTTACCTCTGAGTAGTTCTCCATTGTGTAAATTTACTATATTTCCTCATTCATTCTTTGGTTAAGGGACATCTAGGTTGTTACCAGGTTCTGGCTATTATAAATAATGCTGCTATGAACATAGTTAAAGAAATGCCCTTGTAGTATGATTGAACATCCTTTGGGTATATGCCCAAGAGTGGTATTGATGGATCCTGAGATAGATTGATTCCCCATTTTCTGAGAAACTGCTATACTGATTTCCAGAGTGGTTGTACAAGTTTGCATTCCTACTAGATGGAGGAATGTTTCCCTTATTCCACATTCTTTCCAGCATAATCTATCATTGGTGTATTTGATCTCAGCCATTCTGACTGCTGTGATATGGTATCTCAAAGTAATTTCGATTTGCATTTCCCTGATGATTAAGAATGCTGAACATTTTCTTAAGCATCTTTCGGCAATTTGAGATTCTTCTAATGAGAATTCTCTGTTTAGTGTTGTTGAAGGTTTCCTTCCAGCCAGGTCCCACAGCCATTCAGTCCCAAAGAAACACACAGAGCCCTACATTAATTATTAAGTGGTTGGCCTAGTAGCTCAGGCTTTCTTGTTAACTAATTCTTACATCTTAAATTAGCCCATAATGTTGTCTGTGTTAATCACATGGCTTGGTACCTTTTATTAGCAAAGCATTCCCACCTTGCTTCCTTTGTGTCTGGATGAACTACAGATTGAGTGTTTCCTCTTCCCAGAATTCTCTTATTCTTGTTGTTCAACCTCTACTTCCTGCCTCGTTGTCCCACCTATACTTCCTGCCTGGCTATTGGCCAATAGGTGTTTTGTTAAAACAATACAAGTGACAGTGTACAAGGCATTGTCCCACAGCAGCTTATTTCTGCATTTTTTAATTGGATCATTTGCAGTTTTGATGTCTAATTTCTTGAGTTCTTTGTGTGTTTTGGATATCTATCCTCTGTCTGATATGCGGTTGGTGAGGATCTTTTCCCATTCAGGAGGTTTCCTTTTTGTCTTATTGACTGTGTCCTTTGCTTTACAGTAGTTTCTCAGTTTCAGGAGGTCCTATTTATTTATTGTTGCTCTCAATGTCTGTGTTACTGGGGTTATATTTAGAAAGTGATCTCCTGTGCCCATGCATTGTAGGCTACTTCTCACATTTTCTTCTATCAGGTTCAGTGTGGTCATATTTATATTGAGATCTTTAATTCATTTGGACTTCAATTTCATGTATGGGGATTAATATGGATCAATAGGTGTTCTTCTACATGTTGACATCCAATTATGCCCACACCATTTGTTGAAGATACTTTCTTTATTCCATTTTGTAGTTTTAGCTTCTTTGCTAAAAATCAGGTATTTGTAGGGGTGTGGATTAGTATCCATGTCTTTGATTTGATTCACTTGGTCAACTTGTCTGCTTTTATGCCAATACCAAGCTGTTTTCATTAATGTAGCTTTATAATAAAGCTTCATGTCAGGGATGGTGATGCTTCTGGAAGTTCCTTTTTTTTGTACAGGATTCTTTTGGATATCCTGGGTTTTTTGTTTTTCCAATGAGGCTAAGTATTGTTCTTTCAAGGTCTGTCATGAATTGCGTTGGGATTTTGATGGAGATTGCATTGAATCTATAGATTGCTTTTGGTTTTAATTAACAGTAGTCAGATTGGATGCAGGGTATTACTTCAGTTTTCCTATTTCTGATAAGACTTTCTATGTATCCAGTATGTGGTAAACTTAGGAGAAAGTTCCATGGACTTCTGAACAAGTATTATATTCTTTTGTGTTTGGGTGCAATGTTTTAAGGATGTCTGTCAGGTTCATTAGCTTTAGAAGGTTATTTTACTCCAAATTTTCTCTGCTGTTTTGTTTTCTTGATGACCTGTCCATTAGTGAGAGTGGCATACTGAAGTCACCTACTTTCACTGTGCTAAACTTAATATATGATTTTAGCTGAACTAGTGTTTCTTTTGTGAAATTGAATACCATCATGCCCGGTGCATAAATGTTAAAACTTGTAATATTTTCTTGCTGTATTGTTTTCCTTTAATGATTATTCAGTGTCCTTCCTTTTTACTTGTGGTTAGTTTTGGCACAAACTCTGTTTTATCAAATATTAAAATACCTACTCTTCCTTGCTTACTTCTTACTTCTATTTACTTAAAATACATTTCTCCGTTTTCTACCCTAAATTGATGTTTGTCTTTGATAGTTTTAGAATGTTTATTGAACAAAGCAGAAAGATAGATCCTGATTTCTAATCTAGTCTGTTACGTTGCTTCATTTTATTAGAAAAATAGAGACCATTAATTATTCATCAATTCCTCTTATTTTATTATTGTGGATTTTCCCCTTCTTTTGATTAACTGTTTTAGTATTATTAATTTCTTGTATCATTTTTTGACCCTTCATATTGTAATTTTTCCTGTTTCTGTATATTGACCTTCATATTGCATTTTTTATTCTAGTGTCTTTTGTAGAGCCGGATTAGTACAGAAAAATTGTTAAAATGTGTGTTTTTCCATCATGAGATATTTGCTTTCTCTGTAGACTGTGATAGATACTTTTGTTGCTTGTAGTAGTCTAGAATGACATCTGTGGTCTTCAGAATGCAGAGAACATTTGACCAAATCCTTATTTTCAGAGTAATCATTGGAAAGTCAGTGTTATTCTAGTAAGTCTACCTTTATAAGTGATGTGGTCTTTTTATCTCCCGTCTTTTAATAACCTTTCTATATTCTTTACTTCTCATGCTTGAATTACTGTATCTCACAGAGATTTCCTTTTCTGATCATATCAATTTGATGTTCTCTATGCTTCTTGCACCTTGATAGGCATCTCTTATTTTACACCAGCAATTTATCTATGATTGTGCTACATTATTTTCTACGCCTTTAAACCAGTTTCTTCTCCTTCCTCTATATCTATTATTCATGTACCTTTTTTTTTTCTGGTCATAATATCCAAGTTTTCCTAGATGTTTGGTGCCTGCATGCCTTGAGATTTAACATTTACTTTGACAGAGATATCCATTGCTTCTACCTTCAAGACCAAAATTCCTTCTTCCATAGTTTTTAATCTGTTGGTAAGACTTTCTCTTTGACTCTGGCTTCCCAAACATTTCATTTAGAGTTTTACTTCAGCTTGATTTTTTAAATGATTTTATTTCTTTGGTAAATTCTTCTTTCACGTCTTCAATTGTCTTCCTTATGTAACTCAACTTACATTTGGTTGGTTTTACTCTTTGCTTTTTCAGGGCGCACCACTCAGTTCCCATTTAAATCTCATGGAGAGTTATTCTTCGTTATGAATTCCCATCCTTAACTTGGCCTGTTCCTAGCCAGTTTTTCATTATCCCATCTACCTTTTGGTCTTTTATCTTTCCTTATTCTATATTCCTTTCTTTATTTCTTACTCTGTGGCTTGCTGTGTAGCTGGGTGGCTGGCCCATGGTGTCCTCTTTCCTTCTTTTCTTGGTCACTTTCTTGATCCTCATACACCCCCAGAATTCTCCTTCTGTTTATTCTCTCTGCCTGCAAGTCCCACCTAACCTTTCTCGTGATAGTTATTGGACATTCAGCTCTTTATTAGATTTATCCGGTGATTTTGATTGACAAAATGAGATCACTACTCAGAGTAAACAAATACAACATAAAGAATGCAACACACCATTGCATTGTCAAAGAAATGTTCCACAGCATAATTAAATGTAAAACATATTCAACTAATGCACCACAACACCAACTATTTGTGTATACATGGTTTTTAATGAGGAACTTATTAATATAATCTTTATTGCCCTTAAGCATGTTCATTGTTGCTATTTTGAAGTATTTGTCATGTATTGCTACTAAACTGCTTTTCTCAGGGCTTATTACAATAGCATTTAAAGGGAAACTAGCCCATTAGAGCATGTATCTATGGCAAGCCTTGTCATTCTTTTCCATTTCCTCTGACTTGTTAAAAACAATATTAAATTATAAAGCTAGCCTCCAAGGTCTATTCTTGCTTGGACACTTTTTTATTTTGAGGCTGACTACCAAAGTCCACCAATCAGAAGACCACTTTGGCTCACCTAATTGATGTGTCTTCCCTACTTAATAAAGGATCTTTCTGTGTAAACGTGCATTTCGGTGTGATTTTTATCTTAATCCAGGATCTGGAAGGGAGCATTCACTATGCAGGCCTCCCATCCTGGGTTCCTGGATTATTTAGAGATGAGGTATATTGTCTTAATTACTTGTTTTGGTTTTGGTATTAGCAATTAAGATTATCTGGTAATGAAAATGCAAGGTTATTTTTGGTGTGGATATCTGCAAAAATCATTCTGGGTGGATGTTCAGGTTTTTTGGTCACTATTATCCCCATCTGACAATTAGATGAGAAAAATAATGCCTAGATTTCAGACTTGGGTTCACTGTGGCATTAATTTTTAGACTGCAGTTAGTCCCAGCTTTTAAATTCTAGTTGAAATTCTGGGTTCAGATTCCAAATAGTCCCAGATTGGTGCAGTTTTTTTTTTTTTACTGATTTTTGTTGAGCTCTACATTTTTCTCTACTTGCCTCCCTACATATCCCGTCCCCTTCAAACCTGTTCCAAGGTCTCCATGCTTCCAATTTACTCAGGAGATCTTGTCTTTTTCTACTACCCATGTAGATTAGATCTATATGTTTCTCTTAGGGTCCTCATTGTTGTCTATGTTCTCTGAGATTGTGATTTGTGTTCTGGTTTTCTTTGCTTTATGTTTCAAAACCACCTAAGAGTGAGTATATGTGATAATTGTCTTTCTGGGTCTCGGTTACATCACTCAAATGATATTTTCTAGCTTTATCCATTTTCTTGCAAAATTCCAGATGTCGGTTTTTTTGTTTTGTTTTATTTTGTTTTTTTGCTGTGTAGTACTCCATTGTGTCAATGTACCAAATCTTCCTTATTCATTTTTGGTTGAATGGCATTTTAGGTTGTTTCCAAGTTCTGGGTAAGACAAACAAAGCTGCTGTGAACATAGTTGAGCACATGTCCTTGTGGCATGATTGAGCATCCTTTGGATATAGACCCAAAAGTGGTACTACTGGGTCTTGAGGAATGTTGTTTCCTAATTTTCTGAGAAATCATCACACTGACATTCAAAGGGGCTGTACCATCTTGCATTTCCACCAGCAATGCAGGAGTGTTCCCTTTTCCCCACAATCTTTCCAGCATAAGTTGTCATCAGTAATTTTGATCTTGGTCATTCTTACTGGTACAGATTTTTGATGTCAGGTTAGCACAGTGGTTCTCAACCTTGCTAACACTGTATCAATTTTTTTATTTATTAAAAATTTCCACCTCCTCCCATCCACCTATTTACCTACCACTGCCCCCATTCTTCTCCCCCTCCCTCTTCAGTCATAAGAGAATTCAGGGTGCCCTGCCCTGTGGGAAGGCCAAGGCCCTCCCCCCTCCATCCAGGTCTAGGAAGGTATGCATTCGAACAGACTAGGCTCCCAAAAGCCACTATATGCAGTAGAATCAAAACCCGGTGTCATTATCATTGGCTTCTCAGTCAGCCCTCATTGTCAGCCACATTCAGTGAGTCCAGTTTGATCACATGCTCGTTCAGTCCCAGTCAAGCTGGCCTTTTAGTACAGTTTCTCATGTTGTGGTGACCCTGCCCACATAATGATTTTCATTGCTACTCCATAACTGCAATGACAGTTATGACATAATGCAGATGATCTTACATGACCCTATGAAAGGAATGTAACCCACAGGTTCAAAAACACTTGGAGGTGTAAAGGGAAGGGCTGGCTCCATAGTTCTGATAAACAGGTCTTAGATTCCAGCTCTAGGAAGAAGAGTAGAGAAATAACCAGAGTTACCTTGGCTATGGCCATGGAAATCAGTGAGTCTTATATGAATGGAGATAGCCTATGTGCAGGGGCTGAAGTAAGAAGGCAGCAAATGCTCTAAGAGTACTCTGAAGAGAGCAGAATGGAGGAGACAAAGAAGGGTACAGGTAAGCAGGTGGGCAACATGGGTTCCTGTCAAGTATGATGGCTCTGAGTCCCTTGTAAGGAGAGAGGTGGATACCTTGCATTTTAGAGAATCACAAAGGGATGAAGCAAGACCAGGGAAATGACTGAATGGGTGATCATTTTTTCATGCTACCAGCTTGTCCTTCACTGCCAAAATAATAATAATAACGGCACAGGCGTCCTATATTAGGACTAATCTTGAGAGGACTGTTTTTCAATTTTCACACAGTATGTTGAGCTGTTTGCTGATAGCAGAGAAGGATTTCTGTAGACGAGATAGAAGTGCATCACACACAAGGGAAATATCATATTTGCTCTAATTATATTAGTATTTCTCTTAAGTGTTGAGGAAGTGCTCTGGTTCTAGCCTAGATAGAAAAGATTCCCAGATCATGTGGATTCCTCAAGTTTTATTGCACAAAAAGTAAAGACGGATAGAAAGCATTTGAAATAGCATCACTGAAACTGTATCTTTGAGAGGAAAGACAGGGGCTAAAATTGCAGTTTACTAAGAGTATCTGTACATTGTTCTATACAGTCAGAGTTGATCTCAGGGTCATCTGGCTGGATGTGTGACTGACACTTTTTTTTTTTTGCCCAAGGAAGTCACATTTGTATAGGAGAGCCCAAAACTTGGTAAGAAGTTACCAATTGCGCAGTCACCAAGCTTGTTCCTTGTCTAGTTGAGCTGACTTGTTCTATTATGCATGAAAGTAGATTGAGGATTGAGAAAGAGACAAAAGACAGAAGATAGAATTGGAAGGCTTTTCAGTGAATACTGAAAAAGCCCAAGTTTATAAATCATAGTTCTTAATACCCTAAGCAAAAGGAGAATGCAAAAAATCAATGATACAAGGAACAAACAATCATAATAACCTCCTTAATACTCAACACATCTAGTAAGCACAACCTTAATCAAACAACCTGTTATTTGGCCTTGAAAAACATTAACTTTCTGTCTATGCGTCTAGAGAGAAATGGAGTCACTGTGGCCCCTGCAGTTTCTACATCTGTACCTCAGGAATTAATAGCATCTCCCGGTAAAAAGAAATCAAAATCTTTCACTGTAGAGGAAAGATTGATAAAAATACAGGGAGTTGACAAAAGGATGCAGAATAGCAGGATATTTCAATAATGGGTGGACACTCGCATCCTGCAAGTAAAATCAAGGTCAAGAATTAAACAACTTTGACGATTTAGAAGTCCCAGAAACCAGATATAATTCTGTCCTCCTTCCTCGAGAATATCCAGGATGATGCTAGGCACTCTCAGACAAGCTAATATGCCTGGAAAAAGTAGACACCAATCAGTTTGTGCAGAATGGGCTCTGACCACCTGAACTACCTGAAGCATACACTCTCCAAAGCATTGTATTGTCTACAGTCTGTCAAGGGTGCTCCAGATTTCTTTCTATTGTGAGCTGATGCTCATTGTGGGATGAACTGGTGACATAGCTCTCTTTGAGTCATTTCTGCTTCTATAAGTAATATTTTTTCAATATTCCTATAAGAAACACAATAAAAATTTGGATCTGATCTTGGTCTGGGGTGAGTAGATACTTGTTTACACCTCCTGAGGAAAATTTTCATACAAAAC
The DNA here is from genome assembly GCF_018167655.1 of Microtus oregoni. Classification (NCBI taxonomy): domain Eukaryota; kingdom Metazoa; phylum Chordata; class Mammalia; order Rodentia; family Cricetidae; genus Microtus; species Microtus oregoni. The sequence goes on along the minus strand of NW_024544552.1, from coordinate 1,519,110 downwards.
AGTCAAAGAATGGTTGCAGTCTACTTTGTGTAAGTGGATTTTTCACTGTTACCCTTATCTTTGTTGCAATGCATTTGTGCACTACACAAATTGAAACATTCGGTCTGTATAAGATACAATTCCCTGTCTCTTTCTTTTATGGAAAATCATCATTTTCTTCTCTCTGTTCTTTGGTGTGTCAGGAAACTACTGCTAAAGTGTTATATAAGGAAGATAAATGAAATACAGATCTGCAAGTTTGGGAATTCAAGAAATAACTTCCAGCATTTGGTGTGGTTTCTTCTTGTATCTTTGTTGCAGTATATGGTGGTGGTCAGAATCCAAGCCAAAGGTTTCTAAAATCTTACCTGTTAATTCAAAAACTTACTTAAAGGCTCATCCAGATTATAAAGAAGCCTTGAAACTTTTCTCAAAGCACAGTGACAGTAAAGAGCAGACAGGAATATGTGTGAAGAGAAAAGGGGTCACATGAAAAAAGGTGTTCAAGGGCCACAGCTTTTGTTTGGAGCCACTTTCATGGAGTTCAGGAGAAGGTGTTGGGGTGCTGTGGGGGTGTGACATGGGTGGATCTTCATTTCAACTGACAGGCTTAGATTAGGTAGGCATTTACTTCCTGTGCATGTCCTTTCAACACAGTATTTCATTTGACTATATACACACAATTATACATAGGAGGAAGGTGGAAGCATGATATTAGTCATAAATGTTCCTTGTGAGGACACAGTTTGTCTTGTTGTACATATACCTGAACTAGTCTAGTCTGTATTACATCGGTATTTTTTTGGTATCAAAAAGATTTTGTGAAATACTTGAATATAAGTAATATATTTAAGTATTTCTAAGGACAGTAATCATTTTCATTATTTCCAACATTTATATATTTATTTGTGACCTGATGTATGGTGGTTGTCCATGCGGTAAATAGGTTTTAGAAATATGGACAGCAGAATGTGTGTATACAGGGGATGCAGATAATGGTCTCAGGCTGGAAAGTGTAACTGTGGTTATCAAACAAGAAAAGTGAGGTCTCAAGTGGCTAAGCTGTTTGCCATGCTAGCCTATCTCATCCTCATGTGCTAGGAGAATAAACCGAAAATAAAGGAAAAAATAAAAGAAAGATGAAAATAGCAAAACCAACAATAGAATTTCCTTTCACATATGATTTTCAAGTTGCATTGATATATTGATGGGAAGTGACCATGAACTAACCCCCCGTCCCCATCCCAAATTTCCATGATATTAGTTTGGGAAATAAGACATGGATTTCCAAATTCATGTGAGCATCAAATATAGAAGTAAGTCACAAAACAATCACACACCAGTTTGGAATTCTGATTAATAAAAGGGTTATTTATTTAAGGTGAAAAATTATAGATCACTGTCCTAGACAACAGCCCTCTGCACGATCAGGAACTGAGTCTAGGAGTCAGAGGCAAGAGAGGAAGAGCAGGGCTACTGCTGCTTTTTAAAACAAAAAAGACCACTCCCAAGTGGGCTGGTATCTTAAAAGAGTGGAAGGAGCTCCAGCAGCAGTCAGTCCATTTTTATAGCAGTAAGAGAAATAAACAATACTCCAGAAAGGCCTCTTTGGGAATCCTGACTAATTTCTTTTTTTTTTTTCATCTGAAACGTTTGTTTATTTAATGTCAGCCTCTGATGTACATGGTATCTGTGTATAAATAAAAAGATCTCTTACTAGTCCACAGTGTGTGTCCTCAATGGTCATGTAACAGCAAGTTGGCTTGTTATAAATGAATTTTTTATTAAAACCACATTGTGTTTATGCTACATATTATTATATACATCAATGTCAATGTCAATAAGATGATCATGTTAAAAAACCAAAAATACAGTATTCAATTACTTTGTTTTTTTTATTTTTTATTTTTTTATTGAGAAAAGGAGAAAAAAAAACAAGTTTCCACCTCCTCCCAGCCTGCCATTTCCTTCCCTCTGCTCCCACCCTTCTCCCCCTCCTCCCACCCTTCTCCCTCTTCCCACACTCCTTTCCCCCTCCCTCTCCAGTCCAAAGAGCAGTCAGGGTTTTCTGCCCTGTGGTAAGTCCTAGGTCCTCCCCCCTCAGTCCATATCTAGGAAGGTGAACATCCAAACTGGCTAGGCTCCCACCAAGACAGCACATTAAGCAGGATCAAAACCCCGTGCCATTGTCCTTTGCGTCTCATCAGCCCTCATTGTTCGCCATGTTCAGAGAGTCCAGTTTTATCCCATGCGTTTTCAGCGAATCTTGTGGGTAATGGGAGATGGGGACTGACTAATTTCTTACTTCCTTTACCACAGGGCCTACTCATTTTTATCTCAAAGTTTCCAGTGACATTATTTCATTATAGAATTGGAGTTGAGAATCCATACTCTTGAAAATAATCCCCACTCATAAAACATCTCACTTTTGTGGATTCTTTGCTCAAATAATTAAACTCTATGAAACACTCAAATTTGTTGAACAAAAAGAACCTGAAGACTTCTCCTGTCCTCACCAGACTAGCTTTAGAAATGGCACTCAAGGCTGAATTCAATCTTCTGTGTCTATTAATGCCTTAGTTTTTCTGGAGCATATGTGGTCTACTTGTTCTTTAACATGCTTTGTCCTTAACTTCACACGTGAAGCATGTATTCTATACTTTTGATTTGACAGCAATTCTCAAATGGCTGACAGATATCCCGAAGGAAGCACTGCTTTATTGTAAATGTGGTTTATATTTAAGTTTTATTTGTAAAACTTACAGATTAACAAGTATAAAAGTTATTGATAAAAATATGGAACTTAGATCATACAAAAGTTTATAAAGAATATAAGAAAGTACCATTTCCTAGAATTAAGAACAGGTCTGATGGTGGTGGCACAGACCTTTAATCCCAGCACTCAGAAGGCTGAGGCAGGTAGATCTCTGAGTTCAAGGCCAGCCTGGTCTACAAAGTGATTTTCAGGACAACAATGGCTAAACAGAGAAATCCTATCTTGGAAAACCATAAAAAGGAGCTGGCTTTCATTGATATAGTATTGCAACAGTTCATATATACATTTATTTTCTGGACTTGGATCTTATCTCCATAAACAGTATCCTTGGCATCCAGGTTTTCAGATCTGAATCAGGCTTGAGGGACTTTCTTTCTGACATTGACAACCTTAAAGAAGAAGATGATGATGTCAGATCAAGTGAAATTCAATGGCACCAAACACTCTACATTGATACTGATGGGACCCTATAGGTCACGTCCCATTTTTCACTGGTCTATCTTTTTAATACCTCTCTGGCTTTGGAGTCAGCTTTCTTCCCTACTTGGGACTATGAAAGTAGTAATACCTACAGACTTGAGCACAGTTGGAAGGGCTGTGTATGACACAGAGCTCCAGAGGGGAGGAAAAAGAGCTTCCATCCTTGATGGAGAGACTGAGTTTAGAGACTCATTAAACAGGCAGGCTGGGAGGAGGGAGAAAGGACTTTGTTGTTGCAGCCGCCATGGGGGAAGTTTTAAACCTTTGGCTGGTGGTCTGAGAACCAAGGTGCTGTAAGAGCGTTTCTTTGTGAATGAACATGTGATGCCTTCTATTTTTCAGTTCACGTGGTTATAGTGGCCATTTTAAAAGTGTAAAATAAATCCCACACAATGTGTAAGTATAACAAGGATTGTGGATATTAGCACATTGTGGTCTGATTTGCCCAGGGCATCCTTTGGAACTTATGATTTATGTACATCATGCTCTGCAACAGACAGTATTTGAATATTATACATGAAGGCTCCAAGATTCTTTGTGCTTTAGTCTTTGCTCAGTTTGAAAAATCAAAGAGTCATAATTTAAAACAAACATCTTAATTACCTGAGTCCTGTCAAATTATCTCTCTGCTTTGATAAATGAAATACTTTTTGTCATTAGCTAAACATATAACAACTTTTGAGATTTTTTTGAATTTATTCTTTAGTATAATTTAAAAATATTTACTCAAAAGGTAGTGGAAGGAACTTTGTTATTAAACATGAAAAGTTTAATTTTTATTTCTATTGGATTGTATATGTAATATCAACAGAAAAGTACACTATATATATGTATTTATGAAATCATATATATGAATGATTCTTAATAATATTAAATTTCAGAGCACACACCTGCATGTTACTGTGTCTTACAGACTTCAGCTGCCATGTATCTTTGCTTGAGGACAATTCAAAACAGATGAGTCAAAGTTTTTGGCCTGGCTCACACTTTATATTGGTCAGTCTTCCATGGACCACCACTTCCATTTTCCCTGTATCATCTTCAATTCCATAGTAAATGAAGGGATTCCTCTCAGTTTTCTGAAAAGCAAGTTAACATTCATCTTTTAGGAAATGTGTCAAAGCTTGTCACCTCTATGAGGAATAAAGAGTGTCGGCATAAACCTGTCCCTGCCAAGGCAAGATCGCTCTTAGGTTTAGAATCAGAGGTACAGGAGCCAGTGAAATGGTTCAGTGGGGAAGGGTGCTTGCTGGCAAGCCTGATTACCTGGTCTCAATGAGCAGCTCTCATGGTAGAAAGAGAAAACTCATTTGTGGTGTTCTCTCATGACTTCCACACTACTTTAAAAGTTTTTGTGTTTCTTCCCATCCCTCACAGACAAAATAAATAACTAAAAAAAGTTTTCAGGCACAAGAGAGTTTAAGATGTTTTAGTGAACAAATGTTTTGTTTGAAATCCCTCTTGAAGCCTTGTGGGCCTAGCCTTAATGATTGGGTCAGCACTGCAGCCCTTGGAAGCCACTCTTATGTGTTACCTACTTGAGGATTTCTTCTGCTGGGTGTTTTTAGGGAAAAAATGAGTATATTTCTAAGTACTATGGTAACATATAGGAATATCTGAGATTTCTTTAGGGACAAAAAAATGAAAACAAGAATAAAATGCAATAACCGTTTAGTTACCATTGCAGGTTTCTTAGGTGTCTCCAGGATGCCTGAGAAGAAAGGCTACTTGTGACTCGTTGTCAGTCTGAGAAACACTACTCTAAGTTTTTTTAATTTAATTTATTTCAATTTTTATTGAAAATAAACTCATTTTCATGTAACCTAATCTGATCATAATTTTCCCTTCTCTACTCCTCCTAGTTTATCCTCACTTCCCTACCTTTCCAACTCCACAGCTTCTTTTTCTCTCTCTTAAGAAAACAAACAGGTGAATAAAGAAGAAAACCAACAAGAATGAAACAAAAGGAACACACTAACAGAAATAAGAGATACTATGTGATACAAATGCATGGACATACAAATAGATATTAACAGACAGACAGAAGGACTGTTACATTCACTCATCACAGACACACACAAACACACTCACCTCCGTTTTAAATGGATCACATTTGCTCAGTGCACACATTGTTCACTCTACTCCTTCCTAATCACTCAAATGTAAAATCTACAGCTTTTAGTCCTGGCGTTTAAGTTCGAGTCCCACTTAGTTTACTTATTAATTGTGTAACCAAATGCACCAGCACAGTCAAAAACAGCATAGATAAATTTAAAAGCCATGGCTGATTCATAAACAATGAATTATGAAATCATACACTTAATAAGCATATTAATGAATTGGTACATTGGCCTTAAAGAAACCCCAGAAAGTCACAGATTTGTTGAATTTCATCACTTTTGTTGTGCCTTGTTATTAACTGTGAAATTAAACTAGACTGTAAAACTCCTCTTCCTTTTATTATTTAAAACATTAGTCACCCTATCAAAAGTGCTTTATACAATGTAAAGAATATTACAATGAGAACAAGATTATTAAAGAAATAATCTTGGCTTATTGGTCATGCCTTCAATCTGGAGCAGAGTAGTCTCTTGTTTTTTATTCTCATCATCTCAAACTGCATGTAGGCTTTGAGTTTGGCTCTTTTTGCAACTCAGTTGCTAATAATATGGGTATTGAAGCTATCAAAGAATAAGAATCCGGAAGTGTGCTATAAATTGAATAGTGTCTGTGAAAAAGATGGATATAATGGATTGTTCCTGGTAGAAAAATGTCAAAGGTTATTGATGAATCGATTTCAAAGATTTTTCATCGTTTTACCTTGTGGAGAAGAATGATAAGAGACTCTCCCAATCCCCAAATGAGGAAACTGTACTCATCTCTTTCTGATATGAAGAGCAGTTATTTACTGTGTTAAATAAGTTGAGCAAATTCCAGTGACAAGTTAAAACTTAAAATCCCAGACTGCAAAAGGAATTTCCCAAGTATCACAATGGCTTACCTTATAGACCACAAACTCTCCATTCACATATGTCCCCTGTGCCTGTGAGAAAAGATCCCTAATTTTAGGAGTCGTATTGGCTCTTTGCCTCAGTGTATTTGAGATAGCCATCGTTCTCTTCTTGTCTACATCAGACACACAGGAAGCTTGGTGTATTTCCAGAAAGCCATTTAAGCCAAAATAATTTGATATGGCAATAATCTTATTTGGAATGAACTTATTCCTTAGCACTGGGTCAAAAATCTTCACTCTGAAGAATTCATTCTCAGTCGCCACTGTGGCATGGAACATCCTTTTGTCATCAATCAAATCATAAGTAAATGGTTCTGTTACTTTCAAAACCATCACTTCTTTGGGTTCTCGATGGTAACCTTCTTCCTTAACAGGTTCCTTTGGTATGTTTCCCGTCCTTGGTGTCTACATAAAACACACAGAGGATAAACATGCATAATTCAGACAGATCATAGGGCACAACTCCATAATCTCACTGAGTACCACGGAGAACGTCGGAACAATGATCGCAATCTATAACCTAGATAAAGGGAGAAATGGACATTTACTTAAATCCCTACCTAGAGTTTCCAGTTAATGCTATTTTTACCTTGTAAATAAAAGGATTATACTTATTACAGTCATGGGGTATGAACACAAAGCCCCCAATGCTCTAGTCTATTTTTATGTATGAACATTCTTAAGATTTTAGTTATAAAATCTTGGCTAACTTGTCAAACTTTCTGGCAAAAGGGTTAGACAGGCAGCCCCGGGAAGAGCCCCTTAAATGTTGTTAATCAGAAAGGATTCAGACAAGCAGTTCTTCTTTTTGCATAATAGCAGGCATGGAGGAGAATCCCGGGACCAGGAAAAGTTTTCGAACCATTTTACTTTGATCACCAGCCTTCTCGGTTTCCTACTCCATTTTTGAGCATCAGGAGAACACGTTGAAATGAGGGCAACACGGTAGAACTCAAAGTAGAAGCATGCTGGCAGTCATGGCCAACATGGATACATTTCATGAAGGCAGCTGTAAGAGGTAGCCCTCCCTGAAATTCAACTCGGAAACATGTAGACGTCACCCTATTGGTAGCAGTGTTTAACCATGATTCCTCAACTATGTGTTTTATATCAGAAAGTATATTTCTAATATAAATGGAACAGTAGATTAGATGAGGGCATTAATTTGAAGATTAGAAAATGTACAAGATTAGGAGATTGTATGAGAACTATTTTCATGGTTAGTATGGTTGTAATTATGTTCAGAAGGCATCAAAATAAGAACAGGAACCCTTCAATGATAAATGTCTGGGAGAGTTTAGTGTATGCCTAGAAGGGGTCTGAATCTGACTCCCAGCAAAAGAACCCTTACAATTACACAGTATTTAGTTAGTGAATGAACAGGCTAAAGACTTCAAAGCAGGTAAACAGCATGTGTCAAAATACCTGCTTAGAGGAACACAGAATGTTGAAAACATCCCCTGAAGTTGGGCTACTAGCAAAGGGAAAAGGACTGAGAAGAAAATAGGCAATGGGGATTGATATATTCCAGTGTTCATCTCTATCTGTCTCCTTTATACTTCCTTCTGAACCCTAAGCAGAAAGTTCATTCACAGCCTTAGAAATCATTTCATGAATATTTACCTTTTCACTACCATGGTGGCTGTAATAAATGAATAAATAACTTAATGAGATATTTAATAATAGGAGGAAAATCTCTGAAGTAGGGGATCAATGAGATATTTTTCTAAGGCTGTGGTGAGCCCAGTTAAACTTCAGGAAGGGGCAAGCACTGGGAATAGGAAAGTGATACCTTGTTGGAGGAACTGCACAATGGTGTCGGTGGAGGCTTATGAGAGGTCTGGAGACAACCTTCATCTTTCTGTGTGTTTCTTACTGAAGGTTCTGGAAGCTGAGTCTGCTCCTGTGTAAGTTTCCTTTTCTTGCTACCTTCGGTTTTTGTGGGCATCTTTCTTTTTTTCTGAAAGAACAATGTCTTTCTTTATTGATTTTCCTGTGTGTTGGAAATAGAACCCCAGCTTTGTCCATGCTAAGATGTGCTTTTCTATACAGTTTCTCTAGCACAATGTCTGCCTGCATGCTGTCATGCTTCCTACATTGATAATAATGGACTAACCCTTTGAATATAAGAAAGCTTCCATTAAATGGTTTTCATAAGACTTGCAGTAGTCATGACATTGCTTCAAAGAAATAGAAACCCTAACTAAGACATGAAGAATTGTCATATAAAGGGGTTAAAAATTTACATTTATCTCATCCTACTTATTCCTGTGGTGTCATAAGAAAATAGCTGTGGAATAACAAAGTTCATATTCAGGTTGAATTGTTTTAAGAGTCATATCCTAAAGTGCCTGATAATTTAGTAAATGGTTTTTTAAAAAGCCACATAGTGATTTTTTGTTTACATCCTTGAGGGATTATACTGCACCAGTATATCTGCCACAAAATGAGTTATAGGCCACGATGAATTTGTTGACTTAGAACTTCATTTTCATAGAGCCTTGGACTAGATAGATAGAGTGCTAAATCTTCCTAAAGAGTTAAGAAGGGGAAGAACCTGGGTAGAAGCATTTTGTCTGGAGATTAGCCACTTTACCTTGTTTGATTCATTACCGGTGGAAAGAGATTGGGAACTACTGGGTTCATCTTGCTTTCTTCTTCCCAATGCAGTTTTATTTTTTCCTTTCTTTTGCTTCTGAACTATTGGAATAAAGGAAACACAGTAAATCCAGGGATTAAGATGGTTGAAGCTCACTCAGAATTATTTATTTTCTTTCAGTTTTATAAATGGATATTTTATTTTCTTTTCCTTAATGATTTTAGAGAAAGACAATAATTTCATGTCGACTTTAACAAAACCGCTATCATTTAATTTTACGAGTAAAAACTTAAGAGACAGATGTTGGGATGAAAGCCTGCTAGCTCACAGAGACAGAGATAGTAACCATCTGATTTTCCTTTTCCACTGGTGTTCCATAATTTCCTGTTTCCAGTACCACGTCAAACCAAAATCCTTCAAGCTCAATGTCCTTCGCTCTACTTCCTGTGCTTCTCTCTATCCATCATGCTGACTTTCTGTTACTCTTGATGTTTTTTTCTTAAACTAATAGTCTTATGTTTACTTCCTTTCAATTGGTTTTTTGCTCCGCCCCTTCATCTATGGTTGACTTTTTAAGATCCTATTAAAATATTTAAGCTGAAAACTCTTGGAGTAAAGGTGTGTGCTAGGGCTGAGGCAGGCCAAATTCTACCAACAGTTTTTTTGGGGGGGAGCTTTTCCCCCAAATAATAACGCAATCTCCTGGTGGAAAATGTGATCAAGTATCCAGCAACTATTTCAAGAACTATTTCGTCTCTACTTGTGTCTGTGTGTTTATTTTCTTCTGCTGCAGAGGCTTTGCCTGGATAGGAGGATTTCAGTGGTAACAAGTCAGATACAGGAATTACCTCAGGGGATTTTCTGCTCAACCCAGCTGTAGTGGAATTAGCTTCTCTATGTTGGGAACATATATTCATATTTGTATAAGCTTGTCACTCTTATCCAACAGTCTTATTTTAAAAACATGAAACTTTTATCATAATACTAATAGGTCACCTTCTAAAGAAGATAATTCCAAATCATAAATAATGATAAAGAATTATGTTTCGATATTTGATGTAACAAACCAGCAACATTGGATTTTGACTTCTCTATTGGCCATATATCTTTCTATGTAACTCAGGGTATTCTCAGTCTGCAGGTTTTCTTGACTGAGGCTCCTTATGCTAAATTCACAGGTCAGAATTGTGTACCAGTACATTCAATATTGATGGGGACCAAGAAGCCCCCCGACCTAAAGTACTGGCCAATCTTCCTCATCCTCTCTGCAAAAACAGCTTGCTGCAAAAACAGCTTGCTGCACAAACAGCTGTGATACAGTTCTCAGAACGGCCTAACCTCAAGGTGTTCCAAAACATGGCCTAACCACAAGATGTCTCAAGAGACATATTGCTTCCTCCCTGGCCTAGGGCGCAATAGTTTCGTTTCCCCTCTAACCCTACCCCTCCCTACCAAAACCTCTCTATAAGAATAAACCCCTGCCTGCAATAAACGGAACCTAGACGCATCTCAGACTGACTCTGTCATTCTTTATATGCGCTTGGTTCTCTTTCTCTTCCCCCCCACTCCTACCCAGGTGATCCCAAACTCGAGGCTCACGAATTATGTGGCCTGCTGGACGGGTCACAATATTTTTAAAATCTGGTGTCTTTATATGAAGAAACTCATTCACATCTCTTATATTTGTGCTTCTACTTAAATATTAGATCACATTTTTTTTTTACCAGAATAGATATCCATTAATGGGTAAGATTGTTAATAAAGTATTAAATTTATTTAAATGTTCTAAGTGATTTTTTTTCAAGTTTTCCTTTATCATTTTCTTGTTTTTCTACCACGATAGGTATTCTACTCTACCTCAACAACTGTTTTTATTTTATTTACCTACAAAACAAAAGATGTCTACGAGAAATATATCGAGATTTTTTTTTTTGTAAGAAAGAGTTTTTTGAAATCACCAACTTGATTTGCTCTGAAATGTTTCCACCCTTGCTGTTTCTAAGGCACGCCCTGGGAAAGCTACAGATCAGCTCTGAACCCTGCAGGGAACTAGACCTCTTGGGGAGGGTGGAGAAGGGATGAGTGTCCCGTTGGTCCCTGTTACCTTTTGCCTTCTCTGCTTCAAGGGTTTTGGCAAGGCCTTCCAGTTCTTTGATGCTTTGGCACACATCCATCAGTGTGTCCAGTCCTGCATCTTTTGGGAACGTATCCTCCATCCAGTCAGCAATCTGAATTCTGTCATAATCATCTTGCATCTTTTTAGATAGATTTAGTTTGCTTCTTAGTATGGGCTTGATTACCCTAAAGTGGTAGTCTTCCATACGCTCCAATCCCTTTAGAAGAATTATTTTCTTATATTCACTCATTATCTCTAAAATTATGGACAATCCTAAAAGATGAAAATAGATGTAAGCAGACATAGGATTATGCACATATACAGGCAATTCCAAGTCAGATATTTCTGTGTGAGTGAATGACCCCAAAAGGTAATATCTATAATTGCATGTGAGAGAAAAATAGAGTTAAATATAATCTGTGTCACTGTGCTAAACTGATAAAGAACTTCTGTATTAATAAACAAGTCTACGAAGCTTCCCCCTTCTAGACATGTTAGGTCACTTAGACCAGAGGCAGTTGTGGTGAAGTAAAGTGTTGGATCAGTAATTGTTGCAGTGTTTGTTTAGATTTGTGCTATGTGTGTCAAAATTCTGTGTCCTTCTTCCTTTCTTATTTGGTGCTATAGTTCATCTCTGGATATCTGCTTGTGGGTTCCTGACTGTTTCCATTGTAAAGTGACCTATAAGCAAATGGACTCCATCCTATTACAGTATACCTGGATGAACCATGACTCAAGTATCATGGCCATGCTGAGCCACTGACCCTTGTCCGCTAGGCTTTCCCTCAAACACCCCTCATGAGCATACTATCCCTCCTGGGCTCTGATTGTGCACTTTGGGTCCTTTTTTGTTCATATTGCTGTCAATATCCCAAATGTCTACATACTTTTCAGAGTAGCACCCTAGATTTTATTGAATGGAGTTATATCAGTAGTTTCTTGATTTTTATCCTTTCAGGCTTGACTAAGTGTTTCTATTTGTACATAGACAGAATTTTTACGTAAAAGCCATGCTTAAATCCTCCCCAGATCTTTTAAAACTTTCTTAATGTGTCAAAAATATTTCTTTCTCCTAAAATATAAAGGAAGTTCTAGAATAATCTGCATTCATCCCATTTATGTTTATTTTTATTCTTGAGGTCATTTGCTGCAAAATATACAAAATGCACTCCTATTGTCAAGGTTTGTGGTATGTCTAATTTCTTTTTCATTGTTTGGAAAACCTTTGAAAACAAAAGTTAAATGGGTTCGTTAGTGGGAGGGTAGGATAGTAGAGGAAATAGAGAGAGAAAATAACTAACACTATGTTTACAAAAGCTAACATAGAAGCCTACTGATATAAAGTTTCCTAAAATATAATATAATATAAAATGGTATGTGAAATGATATAATATACACTCTATTTATCTGTTCATCTATCTGCCATCCATCATTTGTTTTATATAATATATATCAAGAATTTACATGTAGTTACTGTATAATGAGCAACAAGATTCTAATAAACACCATAGGTTAACAAAATGCCCAGTTCTAGGAATGAATTTTCTCTGTTAAAGTTATTGGCCAGTCAGTTCTCATATACCCCCAACATATAGCTTGTCGACAACGCTCTTGATTGTATTTCAGAATGTATTACTGAAGACACCAAATTCATGTGTAACAGAACACAAACAAATCAAGTTGATACTCACCTGGAAGCCTCATCCTTACTGGATAGATTTTAATATTCCGGAAGGTATTCTACACAATACCTTTCATATGAGCAAAATAGTCATTAACCTTACCCGGTTGTAGATTATTGGAGGTAACAAACAGTCTGTCAACACATGGTCACTGGTGTAACTGTGGCATGAACATTGTAGGATTAAGCATCCTTTTTTTGATTTGATCTCTATCATGTATAAGTTGAAACCAATACCCGGCACCATTTCTGAGATGGAAAACCTATGACAAGACTACTCATAGTTCCTTCCTTGTTGGTAACCTATTAATTTTACTCTACTAAGTAGGAGTGGAATTAAACTTTTATTATATACACTTGTCTTTCAACACTCATAAGAGAATAATTAGAAAATTAGAAACTATAAAAATCTGGCTTTCTGAAAATTTCTCTAAGAACTGAGTGAGAAGATACTTCCCATATTATTCCTCAATAATGTTGATCTCTTCTTAATCACAGCCAATTCTTCAATGCCAGATGACCAGAATCACAGCTGTAATTCAAAATATTAAGTCATCTCAGTAGATTCTTTAGGGAACGTTTAACCTTCCCTCTGAAGTCCAAGTCAGGCCTCCGTCATCTGCACTGCCCTCTGCATTATTTTTTAAGTTCCCACAATAGTCCACACTAATCTCTAAATATGCAATTGCTTTTAGAGTCCAAAGTTACAAAGTTCATTCATAATTCTTCCCAAAACCTAGTCAGGTGTGTCACAATAATATCCCACAAACCGTGCACCGGTTTCTCTTTTAGTTACAGGTTCTCTTGCTGTGATAAAAGATCATGACCAAAACCAACTTGGGACGAAAAGAGTTCATGCAATTTTTCATTCCAAATCACAGTCCTTTAGTGAAAGAAGTCAGAGAATTAATTCAAGGCTGGAACCTGAAGGTAGGAACTGAAGCAGAAGCCATGAGGAACACTGATTCCTCACTTGATTCTCATGGCTTGCTCTGCACTCGGGACCACCTGCACAGGAGAAGCACTGCACCCACAGGGTTACACACTCACATCAATCACTAATCAAGAGTATGACGTCCACACATTCTTACAAGCAATTTTAAAGGAAGCATTTTCTTAACCCAGGAATCTCTTTCCAGATAACTTTATCTCGTGCCAAGTTGCCAAAATGCAACCAGAACATACCCTTAATTCTTTAAATGTTGGGATTGTATACCACTAATAGTGTATGGTAATTCTTAGTATTTTGTGTCTCTTGATAGGATCATAATAAGTAGCAACACGGAATATTTCTTTTCCAAATGAAAAGTTGCATACATATATTCTTCATGTGTATGTGAAAGAGCATACAGTGAATTTGATAAAACCCAGAACATTGTGATAGATACAGCAGTATATTTCTCAATTACTAAACTATCAAGGTATAAACATCTGTTAAAAATTTAAAATGTTTGAAAAACATAAAGAAAACACCAGGAGAGATAGCATTACATATATACATGTCTCAAATCATTTTTAAAGTACTCTGTTCAAGTACATATTAGAAATTCTACAGGGTACATGAAAAGCCTTTAAAATATTCAAAAAGTATGTAGTAGAGATATATTTCTATTTAACTCTCCTGAATACCCCTATGTTTTCCACCAGAAAACTAAAAACAAATCCAAGCAATGTAAAACAAAAGAAAACAAAAAACTTTCAAGATGACAGGAACTAACTCATTGTGATTGAGATACTGCTGCTGTAAAAGATAGCAAGTATGTTGGTGGATGAATAAAAAAGATGTACTTGAATAACTGTGAATCTGTGGAACTTTGTGCTATACATGTCCATTGTTTCACGTGCAGAACACTAGAGTGCAGCTCCATGTCCTGATATATTTTCATTAAATATTTCAGAGTAATCAAAATAGCCAAGAAGTTACTCCTTACTCTCCAGCCAAGATAACTAAAGCTTTCTTCTCATTTTGCCTTTACTCATACTTATACTTAAAAAATTATTTTATTATCTGCCATAATCAAAATGCAGAGTTTTTTTTTTTTTGGCTCAAGGCCCAGTAAGTGTGGGATAAAAATGTCTGCCATCTGCCCTAGTGAAACATCAGAATCTATCTGCTGTGGGTTCATTTCCCTAAAAGCAGTGGGTACAAGCCCTGTTCCTTCCATTGTCCTCTGAAAGAAACAGCATTGATTGCCCCCGTGCCTTTGTGGGTTCACAGAACTCACAACTCTACATAGCGGGGTTCGGGACTCACCTTCTCAGAAATTTCTTCAGCAGTGTCCAGATCCTAGTTCATCTGCAAGGCAAGAATCAGGACTGGTTTCATTTGAGTAAGAAAATAAATCTCTCAGTGATTGGACCAGTGTGTTGCAATCTCTCAGCTGCCCAGAACACGAAGTGTTTTTAAAGATGGGAAGAATGACATCAGTCTGAGCTGTTTCACTCCACTTCAGGTTGAGCAACCTTGGGTGGCTTGCATTCTGCTATTCCTGGAAGTGAAGGTTTGAAGAAGAGAAGCCTCCTCCCATTGTACTTAGCTTTTGATTTCCCCAGCTAGCAAGAATGGATTGTCTCCTAACTGCATACACTTTACTTACCAGAAATAACAAAGATCTTTTGTGCTCAGTTTGTTTTCTTACCTATATTCAAAGGGAAGTATTCTAAACTTAAGCCTTCATGTCCAACAGCTTTACCCATGGGTAATTAAGACATGCATTCCTCTGAATAAAGGTAACATCTGAAAGGGAAAGTGTGAGCTGACCAGACACTTCTCCCTCCTTCCACTCAGCATAGGGTAGCAGGAAGAGAGAATACAGCAGGTGCCTATTGCAACCAAGAACTGAATGTGGTTCCTGGGTAGAAGAAGATATATAGTGCACTTACTTTTGATTTAAGAGCTTACTAAAGTATTATCTCATTCATTAATAGTTCTCCCAGCCCCACCCCATAAAAAACCCAAAATAACTCAATACACTTACTAATCTAATGATGAAGAAATGGGAAGGAATTGGTTGCTGTCCAGACAAGAGCTACACAGCTTTCCTTTTAGTGATTAAGTTAAAGATTCCTTAGCATTTCTGCACTATTAAGACATTTATGAAAAAATAAAAACGATATTTATGGATAAACCCAGCAGGTGTAATGGGCCTATGTGATAACAAAGTGGAGGTTTTGACAACCGTGGCAAAGCTCTCAGGTGTTAGTAATATCAGGGAACTTAAATGACCATTTTCCTAGTGTCTTTCTGTCAAGAAGAGTGGGGAAATCTCTGAAGTTTCCTGTAATTTGGGACACAGAACAAATGGTGACAGGCAGTGGATGGTGGTGAAATCACTCCAGCTGATGTGCAAGCAGGATCATGTTCTTGGGGTGTTATCATTCAGCATGCTAGGGTTGCACACATTGCCTGGATGCACACATAGACATGCCAGAGGATTTTCAAAAGCTTGTCCTTGGCAGCTCTTGTGCCCTCTGATTTTGACAGAGAGAATGTAGCATGCAGGAAGGAGCAGCTCCAAGTTGTGCCCTCTGGTGCTGTAGTTTTCTTACAAGTCTTAGGCTTCCAGGATCTATAGCTCTTCTGTAGACAGACCTAAACCTTTCATATCCTTTGCTTTCCAACACTTGAAGACTTATAATTCAGCATTAACTTGGCCTAGAACTTTAGCTTTATGGACGTTTGGGGAGTTTTAAGTATTTCATACTAGCCACTGTTGATTCTAGTGTACCTGAGAACTTTGGCTCCAAAAGCTCAACATCCCTCAGGAAGTCTTCCTATGCCCAGAACCTCTAGCTCTCTATGCGTTTGATACTTAATCATCCTCTCTGCTTCTGCATGATGTTGAGACCACCATCCTTATGCTCTTTAGCTGCCACTTCAGGAAGCCTGCAGCTTCACCATGTTTGTTCATTTTACCTTCCTGATTGCCTGCATGTCTTTCCTGCTCTGCTGCATGCACCTTTGCTACTACCTCTGCTGATTCTTTTTTTCTTTTGGTACTTACTGTTTTTCAAAACTAAAATTTGCTACAGTAAATTTTTTAATAGTTTTTTTGCCTCCTCCAACTCCTTCCAGATCCTCAGTATTTACCTATCAGAACAACATTAGTATCATCATGCATCATGCTTTCTCTCTCTCTCTCTCTCTCTCTCTCTCTCTCTCTCTTCCTTTCTATCTCTGTCTCTCCCTCTCTATCTCTCTACATCTCCACACACACATATGCATGCATGCCTTTGCACACATACAGCACATGAACACACACACATACACACACACACACACACACACACACACACACACACTAACAGACACTCAATTTAAAAAAGAAACAAGGAAACAGGAGCCAGCAATGTTTAAGGGAGATTTATGGAATTCCTTTGATCAAAGATTCAACAAGATGTAACCCATTTCTGGTACTGGGGAGTTTATCTCCCCATTATCTGGTGGATCCATTGAAATTTCTGTCATATGTGTATATGTATAAATTTCAGGAAACTTCTATAGTAGTATGTTCCTGTATGACTTTGAAAAAGTCTTTAGTGTTAGTTATCTCACGCATATTCCTTCAACTGTCCTGAGTCCCCTCCACTCCCTGGTCCCTTACTAACTACATAAACTCTGTGGTTATATTCTAAATAAAACACAAGTACCTAACGTTTAAAAGCTAATATCTATCTATAAGAGAATTCATGCATGAGTTAGGTTGCCTACCTCACTCAGGATGATTGTTTCTAGCTCTATTTATGTTCACATTTAATATTTACATTTTTCTTAACAGACGAATAACACTTTATTTTGTAAATACTGCATATCTTCATCATCCATTCATCAACTAATGGACAGACATCCAGGTTGTTTCCAATCTTCTAATTATTATGAATAGAACATCTATGAATATTGATGAACAATTGTTTTTGTAGTATAGTGTACTTCTTAGGGCATATGCACAAGAGTGGGATAGCTGGATCTTGTGAAAGATCTATATTTAGCTTTTGAGGAAACAACTCACTAACTTCCATAATGGGTATATTTCCACAAGTAATGGATAAGATTTATTCCTTTCATGCTTGTATCTACTGACATATTTTTATTAATCTTTACCATTCTAGAAACAAAGAAAACCAAAGATAGCTAGAACAATCCTTAAATAGAAAAAAAATACCTGCTGGAGGTATCCCCATGCTTGATTTCAAATTGTAGTAAAGAGCTGCAGTCATAGAAAATAAGATGGTATTGGAACATAAATATTGATTAATGGAACTGAATGAAAAACATACATGTAAGTCCTCTCACCTATGGACATCTGATTTATACATATACAGACAGAAATACACACTGGAAAAAAGACAGTATCTGGTATGGGAGGTTTTTCTCTGTGTGTTGTTTTTCTTTGTTAATGAATAAAAAAACTGCCTTGGCCTGTTGATAGGGCAGAAGTTAGGTAGGTGGGGAAGATGGAGCTTAATGCTGGGAGAAAGACAGGCAGCGTTAGGAGACATCATGGATTTGCTGCTGGAGTCAGACATGTCAATTCTTTGCTGGTAGACCACTACCTCGTGGTGATATACAGATTAATAGAAATGGGTTAAATTAAGATTAAGTTAATATAGTTAGCAAATACGAAGCTAGAGCTAATGGGCCAAACAGTGATTTAATACAGGTTCTATGTGATTATTTCAGTTCTGGGTGGCCCAGACGAACAAGCGGTTTCTTGCAACAAGTATCTTCAACATTTGGTGTTTGTGTAATTGGATATCTGCATGTAGAACAATGCAACAAGATCCATATTTATTACTCTGCATAAAACTCCACTCAAAGTAGATCAAATACCTCAGCATGAAGCCAGATACATTGAGATAATATAGCAGAGAAAAATCATTTGAAAAATCATAGAGAAAAGAGAAGAAACCAGTTCAAATGCATAGAAAATATTGTAACAAAATCAAAAATAAATTGCTACCGTACAGAAAGACAATCTTATCATTGGTGTGGGACAATGGTGTGTATTCTATCAATTATATTTTAAATAAACACTGATTGGCCAGTAGCCAGACAGAAAGTAGAGGCAGGTCAGTGAGAATAGAAGAATTCTGGAAAGAAGAAAGTCCTAGTCTGAATCACGGCCCAGTCACAGAAGAAGCAACATATGACTGAGTCATCAAATAAGGTACTGAGGCACGTGGCTAACATAGACAAGAATAATGTATTAATATAAGTTATAAGAGTTAATAAGAAGCCTGAGCTAAGAGGCCAATCAGTCTATGATTAATGTAGACCTCTGGGTGATTTCTTTGGGACTTAATGACTGTGTAAACTGGACAGTACAGAAACCTCTGACAACAGAATAGCAACCAACATGGGGCAACTGCATCCACATAAAGCCTGAGAGAGCTTGTAAAGTCATTCTAGACACAAAATAAAAGAGTCAAACATGGCTTATTGATAACAACACTTTTTGGGTGGGCTCTGTCTGCTTGAGGCAAGCACTCTTATTTAAGAGAGGCTTCCTTACTCAACTTTAGCTAAAAAACCTTATAGCCCTTTTAAGAGATCCTGCCAGAAAACACTTAAATGATGTTAAAAACATGACCACATGTGTTTTGGTTTTAAGCCATAGCAGAAAAAAAAAAAGCTGGTTTTCTGGGCCATCCTACCAGCACAAACTCTGACTCTTTCAGGTAGGAATGAGAACATCAAATAGATAGGAGGAGTAAAGAGACTCTCCATAAGATAAAAGAATCCAAATACTAACCATGGAGGACAAAGAAAGGCTACTAAAAGCTGTAAGTTGAAAAGACAAGGTCACTTATAAAGGCAGACCTATTAGAATAAAACCTGAAGGTTCAGTGGAGACTCTGAAAAGAGGGGTCTGGGCAAATGTTCTATAAACTCTGAAAGACCACAGATGGCATCCTAGATTACTATGCCCTGCAAAAATTCAACAACTATCAACAAAGAAGAAAACATCTCATGATATAAACACATTGATCAATTTCTCTCTACTAATTTGTCTCTACAGAAGACACTGATAGAAAAATTTCAATATGAATGGTCTTACAACAAAGTGGACACAAAGAAAGAATAATACCAGAATAGTTACTCAAAAGAGGGAAAAATCCACTATAACAAGATAACAGAAATTAATAAATACTTTTCCAAACTGTCTCCCAATAATAATGGTCTCAATTCCTTCAATAAATGACACAAGCTAAAAGATCATATTAGAAATCAAGATTTATCTTTCTACAGTTTTAAAAAAACAGACTTTATCATCAAGGACAGCCGTCAATTTAGGCAAGAAAATGAAAAAAAAAAGGTATTCTAAGTAAATGAAACTAAGAAACCAAGAAGCAAGTAGAGTATAGTAATGGTGTGGGAAATCCTTCTGTATATATGTTGCTTTCATTGGTTAATAAAAATGGCTGCTTTCGGCCAATGGCTTAACAGATTATAGCCAGGCTGGAAGATAGATAGATAGATAGATAGATAGATAGATAGATAGATATACAGATACAGAGATAGATGGAGAGATAGATAGATAGAGATACAGAGATAGAAAGATAGATAGATAGATAGATAGATAGACAGATAGGTAGATGATAGATAGATAGATAGATAGATAGATAGATAGATAGATAGATATACAGATACAGAGATAGATAGATAGATAGATAGATAGATGATAGATAGATAGATAGATAGATAGATAGATAGATAGAGTAGGCAGAGTCAAAGAGAAGACATGTAGCCTTTGCCTGAAACAGACATGCCAGAACACTGTTGATCAGGGACAGTGAAGTGGCGATATAAAGATTAATAGAAATGGACTTAACTAGGATATAAGAGATATCTAGAAAGATGCTTAAGCTATTGCCCAAGTGGTATTGCAAGAAATACAGATTTCTGTGTGATTATTGAGGAGCCTAGTTGTCTGGGAAGCCAATGTGCAGGCTCTAGCAACATAGTTGCTATTTTAATATTTGATACAATATCAATAAAGGAAAACAAAAACAACAAGAATATATTACAAGTCATCATGCACTGTTAACATATGAACTACATATAATGGTATTCAATTTCATAAATGAGACACTACTTCAGCTAAAATCATATACTGCGCTTAGCACAATGATAGTGGATAACCTCAGTATGCCACTCACACCAATAGGCAGGTCATCCAGACCAAAAAAAAAAAAAAATGGCAGAGAAACTTGGGAGTAAAATCATCTCAAAAAATCACAGAACATTTCACACAAACACTAAGTATTATATTTTTTCTCAGAACTCACTGAAACTTTCTCCAAAATTTACCACATATTGGTAACAAAGGAACTCTTATCAAATATAGGAAGATTGAAATACACCCTGCATCCAATCTGACTACAATTATGTCTTACTCTATGGCCATCTGTGTAGCTGGGTGGCTGGTCCCTAGTGTCCTCCCTCTCTCTTGGTGTCTTTTTTTCTTGCTCTCCTTCTTTCTTCTTCTGTTTAAAAGATTTCTCCGATTTATTCTCTCTGTCTGCCAGTCCCACTTATCCTTTCTCCTGTCTGACTATTGGACATTCAACACTTATTAGCTCTATCAGGTGATTTAGCCAGGCAAAGTGATACAGCTTTACAGGAGCTAAAAAAGTACAACATTCTAGAAATGACAGACATCTTGCTGCCTGGACAGTCACCCAAAGTTCCTCTGTACCATTGGGGCATCCATCTTTGGCCTACAGGCCCATAGTATCCAGCAGACATTTCCATGAAGCAGGAAATTCCAAAGACAGTTCAGTCACTTTCTTTTGTGCCCTGCAGAATGTCTCGCCGACTCTTTTCTGGAGTCTTTGAGGGAGTTGAAGAATAAATAGATAGTTATTGCTTTCCTTAGTTATGATAAAAGATAAAATAGATATAAATATTGTGACTGTAATTCTTGTTTGATAACTATTTTGTTATATGTAATTTTGCTATGTTAAAGTTAATGCCTTACTTTTTGTTTAAACAGAAAAAAAAGTACAACATAAAAATATGCAATGCATCTCTGTACCATTAAATAAATATTCCACAGTATAAATATATGTAACAGATTTTCAGCTAATATACCACAACACCAACTCTTTGTGTTTACATGGTCTTCAATGAGGTACTTACTCATATCTTCTTTACGGTCCTTTAGCATTTTCATAGTTGCTATTTTAAGGTTCTTGTCATGTACTTCTTCTAATCTGCTTTTCTCATGGCTTGTTACAGTATGTTTTGAAGAGACACTAGCCCACTACACCTTGTGACTCTTGCAGCCCTTGCTCTTCTCCCATAATCCCACTGTCTTGTTAAAAAAAAAACCATTAGAATACATTCCTAAAGCTAGCATCAATGTCTATTCCTTTCTTTGATCACTTCTTTCCGAGGCGCAGAATAACAAAATCCAGCAATCAGAAGCCCTTTATGACTAACCTAGTTTACATGACCAGTTAAAATTGAATACCTCTTCCCAACAGGTTTTTCCCCCGATACCCTAATAAACTGCAATTTCTCTATGTGCCCAACATCTGTCTACCCTCGATCCACAGGCAGTTTTTTGTTCTTCCAGGACAAATACCGCTTCCCCTCTCCGTTGTCCCCTTCTCCTTCTCTTAGTCCCCTATCTCCTTTACCACTGCATCCTAGCCCATTCCATCACAGACCTCCCCTTTTTCCTCCTTTTAAAACTGTACCTGCAAGGTCATTTGCTGCTGTTTTTTTGTCAGAACCAGAAAGCGGCCACTTTAACTTCTCTTCCCTGATTAATAAGGGATCTCCATATGAAAACAGGCATTGGGTATGGTTTGTGCCTAATCCAGAATCTGGAAGGAAGCCCTCACTGTGCATCCATCCCTTTAAGGGTTGGGGGCTTAGTTACGACACAGATAAATGATCTTGGTTGTTTATGTTTTTGTTGGTCTTTATGAATGTAGGTAACATATGTGGAGGAGCTGAAGAAAGAAGGCAGCAGATGCTCTAAGAGTACTCTGGAGAAAGAAGAATGGACAAGGCAAAGGGCACAGGTAAGCAGGTGGTCAATATGGGTTTCCATTAAGTATGATGGCTCTTACGTCCCTTGTAGAGAGACGGGTGGGTTCTTTGTGTTTTAGAGAATCACAAAGGGATGAAGCTAGACCAGGAGAAAGGACTGGTCATTTTTTCATGTTACCAGTTTGACCTTCACTGTCAAAATAATAATAAATCTTTAAAAAACTGGCATAGAAGGACTAATCTTGAGTTTCTGTAAGGGTTTCCAGTGGACATTTTCTCCCAGGCCACCCAGTGATGCTGAGCTGCTCGCTGATAGCAGAGAAGGATTTCTGTAGACTAGATACAGACTGCATCACACACAAGTAAAATTTCCTATTTTCACCAATAATAGAAATCTTTCTATTAGGTATTGGGGAAGTGCTCTGGCTCTAGCTTAGATGGAAAAGATTCCAAGATCACATAGATTCTTAAAGTTTTATAGTAGAAGAACAAAGTCTGATAGAAAGTATTTGAAAAAAGATCCCTGAAACTGAATCTTTGAGAGCAAAGCCAGGAGCTAAAATTCCATAGTTTCCTCAGGATATCTGTACATTGTTCTAAATAGTCAGAGTTGCTATAAGGGTCATCTGACTGGCTGTATGATTGGCAGTCTTTTTGCCCAAGAAAGTAACAATTAATTAGGAGAATCCTATACTTAGTAATTAAGTCACCAAAGGCACAGTCACCAAGCTTGTTATTTGTCTAGTTGAGGGATTTCTTCGAATGTGCCTGAAAGTAGGGTGAGGATTGAAAAAGAAAGAGACAGAAGTCAGAAGATAGAATTGGGAGGCCTCTCTGTGAATACACAAAAAAGCCCCAAGTATATTAATCATAAATTTTTTATACCCCAAGCAAAAGGGGAGTGGTAAAGACTTCCTTACCAATGATACAGGGAACAAACAGTCATAATAATCTCCTTAATACTCAACATATCTAGTAAGCACACCCTAAATCAAACAACCTGTTATTTGGCCTTGACAAGCTTTAACTCTCTGTCCATGAGTTGAGAGAGAAATGAAGTCACTATGAGCCCCTGCAGGTTTTACATCTGCATCTCAGGATTAGTAGCATCTCCCTGCAAACAGAAGCTTCTTGACCAATCCTGTGTGTAGCACTAACCTGTGGATATAAACAAGGTTATTTTAAAGGAAAATTGACAATAAGTTGTAAGGTTTCGCCCTCGAGTCTGCTGGCCTCCAGGTGAGAGGTTTTGACGAGGTGTATAATGCTAGGTATCAATTTTCTCTTGTGTACCAGGCCTCAAATACAATCAGAAAGCTGCCAGTTACCACTGTGACACTGGTGCCACATTGTGCCAGGTGTCCTATTTTCTCTTTTGTGGAAAAGTCCTGAAAGTAGCTTATAACAGTGCTACTGTTCTTTCTCTATGCTTGGGGTGGCATTAAGTTCAGGCAACAGAGAAACGGATTCTTTATGTAAACATCTGGGAGTCTTTAGCTTCCTTTAAGATCAAAATCTTTCATCATAGAGGATAGATTGGTAAAACACAGGGAGTTAACAAAAGGATGCAGAATAGCAGGATATTTCAACAACGGTGGGCACTTGCATCCTCCAAGCAAAATCATTCAGGTCAATAAATAAATAACGTAGGGGTTTTAGGAATCCTTGTAACCAGATATAATTTTGTCCTCCTTCCTATAGAATATCCAGGATGTTGCTAGGCATGCTCAGACAAGCTAATGTGCCTGGAAAATGTAGATACCAACCAAGTTGTGCAGAAGGGGCTCAGACCACCTTAACTACCTGAAAAGGACACTCTCCAAATCATTGTACTGTCTACAGTCTGTTAAGGGTGCTCCAGATTTCTGGCTACTGTGAGCTGATGCTCATTTTGGGATAAACTAGTGACATAGCTCTCTTTGAGGCATTTCTGCTTTTCAAGTAACACTTCATCAATATTCCTGTAAGAAACACAATAAAAATAAATCCTATTGGTTCAAAAAATTGAACTTAATTGGATCTGAACTTGTTTTGGGGTGAGTAGATACTTGTTTACACCTCCTGAGAAATATTCTCATACAAAAGAGTCAGAGAATGGTTCCAGCCTAGTCTATGTAGGTGGATTTGTTGCTGTACCCTCATCTTTGTTGCATAGCATGCATAGCATTTGCATATCATACAAACTGAATCGTTAAGTCTGTAAAAGATACAATTCCCTGTCCCTTACTGTTACGGAAAATTATCATTTTCTTCTCTCTGGGTGTGTTAGGACACTACAGAGAAAGTGTTGTATAAGGAAGATAAATGTAATACTCACAAACCTGCAAGCTCGGGAACCCAAGACTAACCTTCAGCATTTGGTGTGGTTTTTCCTGTTTCTTTGTCATACTATATGGGGTGGTCAGAGACTAAGCCAAGTGTTTCCCATACCTTGGCCTTTCATTCAAAGATTTGGGGGTAAATGCTCACATAGATTTTAAAGAAGCCTTGAAACTTTTCTCAAAGCACAGTAATAGTACAGATCAGACGGGAATATGTGTGAAGAGCAACAGTGCTCGCATGAGGAAAGGTTCTCAGGAATCCCAGCATTTGTTTGGAGCCACATTCATGGGGTTCAGGAGAAGGAGCTGGGGTTGTGGGGGAGTGACACAGGTGGATCTTCATTTCAACTGACAGGATTAGTTTAGGTAGGCATTTACTTCCTGTGCATGTCCTTTCAACACAGTAATTTATGTGATTATATACACACAATTATACATAGGAGAAAGTGAACAACATGATATCCATCATAAAAGTTCCCTTTGAGGATACAGTTTGTCTTGTTGTACATGTACCTGAACTAGTCTGGATCAGATCCTCTTTCTTTGTGAAATATTTGATTATATATAATTCATGAAAGTATTTCTAAGGGCAGCAATCATTTTCATTGTTATATATATATATAACAATGAAAATGATATATATGGAGAGAGAGAGCGAGCGAGAGAGAGAGAGAGAGAGAGAGAGAGAGAGAGACCAGATGTATGTGGGTGCCGTGTGGTCAATGGGCTTCAGATATATTGGTAGAAGAATGTAAGTACACAGGAGATGTAGATAATGGCTGGAAAGTGTAACTGTGGTTATCAAACAAGTGGAGTCTGAATTCAAGGCTGAATTCAACCTTCACCTGTGTCTTTTATTAATGCCTTGAGTTTTCTGGCGTAGACACAGACTACTTGTTCTTTGGCATGCTTGGTCTTTAACATCACATGTGAAGTTTGTATTCTATACTTTTGATTTTACAGCAACTCTCAAATGGCTAAAAGATATTCCCAAGGAATCATTTCTTTATCAAAATGTGGTTTTATTTTTAAGTTTTATATGTAAAACTTATAGATTAACATGCATAAAGTTATTGATAGAAAAAATATAACTTAAATCATTAAAGGTGTATAAACAATAAAAGAAATCATCATTTCCTAGAATTAAGAGCAGGTCTGGTGGTGATGGTCCAGGCCTTTAATCCTGGAACTCAGGAGGCTGAGGCAGGTAGATCTCTGAGTGCAAGGCCAGCCTGGAAATCCTGTCTTGGAAAACCATAAAAAAGGAGCTGGCTTTCATAGATATGGTATTGCAACAGTTCATGTATACATGTGTTTTCTGGACTTGGATCTTATCTCCATAAACAGTATCCTTGGCATCCAGGTTTTCTGATCTGAATCAGGCTTGAGTGACTTTCTTTCTGACATCGACGACCTTAAAAAAGATGATGAGGTCAGATCTAGTGAAATTCAAATGGCTCCAAACAATCTCTACATTCATACTGACGTGTCCCGAGGGTCACATCCAATTTCTCACTGGTCTATCTCCTTAAATGTCACTCTGTGCTTGAAGTCAGCTTTCTTCCCTTCTTGGGACTATGAGAGTAGCTACTCACTCTGACAGACTTGAGCACACAGCTGGAAGGCCCGGTTATGACACAGAGCTCCAGAAGAGAAGAAAGAGCTGTCATTCCTTAGGTATAGATTGAGTTGCAGAATCTCATTGAACAGGCAGGTTGGGAGGAGGGAGAAAGGACTTTGCTGTTGCAGCTGCCATGGGGGAAGGTTTAAAACTTTGGCTGGTGGTCTGAGAACCATGGTGCTGTAAGAGTGTTTCTATGTGAACGAACATGTGATCCCTTCTATTTCTTCTGTTCACATGGTTATAGTGGCCTTTTTTAAAGTGTAAAATGAATCCTACACAATGTGTAAGTACGACAAGGATTGTGGATTTTAGCACATTGTAGTCTGATTTGCCCAGGGCATCTATCGGAACTTATGTTTTCTGTACATCATGCTCTGCAACAGACAGTATTTGAATATTATAGATGAAGATTCCAAGATTCTTTGTGCTTTAGTCTTTACTCAGTTTGAAAAATCAAAGAGTCAGAATATGAACAAAAATCTTAATTAACCTGAGTCCTGGCAAATTATCTCTCTGCTTTGATAAGGGAGGTACGTTTTTGTCATTTGGCTAAACACATATAACAACTTTTGAATTTATTTTCTTTATTATGATTTAGAAATATTTACTTAAAAGACACTAGAAGGTATTTCATTATAAATGTGAAAAGTTAGTTTTTATTCACTTGTTGGATTGTCTAGGTAATGCCAACAGTCAAGCACAGGATATATATGTATTTATGAAATCATATATATGAATGATTTTTAATAATATTAAATTTCAGAGGACACACCGGCATGTAACTGTGTCTTACAGACTTCAGCTGCCATTTATCTTTGCTTGAGGACAATTCAAAAGAGACAAATCGAAGTTTTTGGCCTGGCTCACACTTTATATTGGTCAGTCTTCCATGGACCACCACTTCCATTTTCCCTGTATCATCTTCAATTCCATAGTAAATGAAGGGATTCCTCTCAGTTTTCTTAAAAGCAAGTTAATATTCATCTTTTAGAAAATATGTTAAAGATTGTCACCTCTATGAGGAATAAAGAGTGTCGGCATAAACCTGTCCCTGCCAAGGCAAGATGGCTCTTAGGTTTAGAATCAGAGGCACAAGAGCCAGTGAAATGGTTCAGTGGGGAAGGGTGCTTGCTGGCAAGCCTGATTACCTGGGCTCATGAGCAGCTCTCATGGTAGAAAGAGAGAACTCATTTGTGGAGCTTCTCTCCTGACTTCCACATCCCTCACAGACAAAATAAATAATTAAAAAATGGTTTTCAGGCCCAAGAGAGTTTAAGATGTTTTAGTGAACAAATGTTTTGTTTGAAATCCCTCTTGAAGCCTTGTGAGCCTGGCCTTAATGATTGGGTCAGCACTGCAGCCCTTGGAAGCCACTCTTATGTTTTATTTACTTGATTTTTTTTGCGCTTGGTGTTTTTAGGAAAAAATGAGCATATTTCTAAGTACTTTGGTAACAAATAAGAATATCTGAGATATCTTAAGGGACAATCAATGAAAACAATAATAATACAGCAAGAACCGATTAGTTACCATTGCAGGTTTCTTAGGTGTCTCCAGGAGGCCTGAGAAGAAAGGCTACTTGTGACTCGTTGTCAGTCTGAGAAACACTACTCTAAGTTTTTTTAATTTAATTTATTTCAATTTTTATTGAAAATAAACTCATTTTCATGTAACGTAATCTGATCATAATTTTCCCTTCCCTACTCCTCCTAGTTTATCCTCACTTCCCTACCTTTCCAACTCCACAACTTCTTTCTCTCTCTCTTAAGAAAACAAACAGGTGAATAAAGAAGAAAATCAATAAGAATGAAACAAAAAGACACACCCAAAACATAAGAAATAGTATGAGAAACAAATACACAGACATACAAATACGGACTAACATTCAGAGAGAGAGAAAGACTGATATACTCACTTAAAACACACAAACACACACACACAAACACACACACACAAACACACACACAAACACACACACACAAACACACACACAAACACACACACACAAACACACACACACACAAACACACACACATACCTCCTTTGTAAATGGATCACATTTGCTCAGTGCACACATGGTTCACTCTACCCCTTCCTAACTCCTCATAGGTTGAATCTACAGCTTTTAGTTCTGGCATTTAAGTTTGGTTCCCACTTAGTTTACTTTTTAATTGTGTAACTGAAAGCACCAGCACAATCAATAACAGTATAGATAAATTAAAAAGCCATGGCTGATTCATAAACAATGAATTATGAAATCATACACGTAACAAGAATACTACCTAGATGCCCTTCAACGGAAGAATGGATGAAGAAAGTATGGGATATATACATATTAGAGTATTACTCAGCAGTAAAAAACAAGGACTTCTTGAATTTTGCATACAAATGGATGGAAATAGAAAACACTATCCTGAGTGAGGTAAGCCAGACCCAAAAAGAGGAACATGGGATGTACTCACTCATATTTGGTTTCTAGCCATAAATAAAGGACATTGAGCTTATAATTCATGTTCCTAGAGAAGCTAAATAAGGCGAATCCAAAGACAAACACATAGGCATCCTCAGGAATATTAACCTTCATCAGGCGAGGAAAGGAGACAGAGACAGAGACCCACACGGGAGCACCGGACAGAAATCTCAAGGTCCAAATCAGGAGCAGAAGGAGACTGAGCACGAGCAAGGAACTCAGGACCACAAGGGGTGCACCCACACACTAAGACAATGGGGATGTTCTATTGGGATCTCACCAAGGCCAGCTGGCCTAGGTCTGAAAAAGCATGGGATAAATCCGGTCTAGCTGAACATAGCGGACAATGAGGAATACTGAGAATTCAAGAACAATTGCAGTGGGTTTTTGATCCTACTGCACGTACTGGCTTTGTGGGAGCCTAGGCAGTTTGAATGCTCACCTTACGAGACCTGGATAGAGGTGGGCAGTCCTTGGGCTTCCCACAGGTCAGGGAACCCTGATTGCTCTTCGAGCAGATGAGGGAGGGGGACTTGATCGGGGGGAGGGGGAGGGAAATGGGAAGCGGTTGTGGGGACAAGGCAGAAATCCTTAATAAATAAATAAATTTAAAAAAGAAGAAAAAAAAAGAATACTAATGAATTGGTGCATCGCCACTCAAAGAAACATGAGAAAGTCTTAGATTTCCTAGAGTTTCCTCACTTCAATTGTGCCCAGTTATAAACTGTGAAATTAAACTAGACTGTTAAACTCCTCTTCCTTTCATTATTTAAAACATTAGTCACCCTATCAAAAGAGCTTGATACAATGTAAAGAATATTATAATGAGGGGCTGGAGAGATGGCTCAGTAGTTAAGAGCATTGCCTGCTCTTCCAAAGGTCCTGAGTTCAATTCTCAGCAACCACATGGTGACTCACAACCATCTGTAATGGGGTCTGGTGCCCTCTTCTGGCCTGCAGGCATACAAACAGACAGAATATTGTATACATAATAAATAAATATTTTAAAAAAGAATATTATAATGAGGACACATTAAAGAAATAATCTTGACTAGTTGGTCATGGCTTCAATCTGGAGCAGAATAGTCTCTTGTTTTTTATTCTTATCATCTCAAACTGTATGTAGGCTTTGAGTTTGTCTGTTCTGGCAACTGAGTTGCCAATAATATGGGTATAAAAGCTATCAAAGAAGTAGAATCTAAAAGGAAAATGTTCTATATATTGAACGTTGTCTAGGAATAAGATGGACATAATTGATTGTCATAGCTAGGAAAATGCCAAAGTTATTGATGAACCGATTTCTAAAGATTTTTCATGGTTTTACCTTGTGGAGAAGAATGATAAGAGACTCCCAATCCCCAAAAGAGGAAACCATACTCATCTCTTTCTGACAAGAAGAGCAATTACTTCCTGTGTTAAATAAGTTGAGCAAATACCAGTGACAAGTTAAAACTTAAAATCCCAGACTGCAAAAGAAATTCCACAAGTACCGCAATGGCTTACCTGATATACCACAAACTCTCCACTCACATATGTCCCCTGTGCCTGTGAGAAAAGATCCCTAATTTTAGGAGTCGCATTGGCTCTTTTCCTCAGTGTTGTTGAGATATCCATGGTTTTGTTCTTGTCTACATCAGACACACAGGAACTTTTGTGTATTTCCAGAAATCCATTTGAGCCAAAATAATTTGATATGGCAATGATCTTATTTGGAATGAACTTGTTCTTTAAAACTGGGTCAAAAATCTTCACTCTATAAAATTTATTCTCAGTCGCCACTGTGGCATGGAACATCCTTTTGTGAAGAATCAAATCATAAGTAAATGGTTCTGTTACTTTCAAAACCATCACTTCCTTGGGTTCTCGATGACAACCTTCTTCCTTAGCAGGTTCCTTTGGTATGTTTCCCCTCCTTGGTGTCTACATAAAACACACAGAGGATAAACATGCATAATTCAGACAGATCATAAGGCACAATTCCACTGAGTACAGTGGAGAACGCCTAAACAATGATTGCCATACTATAATCTAGATAAAGTGAAAAATGGATATTTACCTGAATTATTATCTAGTTATTCTAGTTAATATAAATGTTACTTGGTAGGTAAAGAGTTTATACTTATATTTGTGGGGACCGAACCCAAAGGCTCCAAGCTCTAGTTAAGTTGTTATTCTAGGAACATTTGGAAATGTTTGATTACAAAACCTGGACTAAATATTAGAGCTTTCTTGTAATAGGGATAGGTAGGCAGTCTAGGAAGATACCCTGAAATATTTCTACTCAGAAAGGGTTCAGGCTAGAAGCTCTTCTTTTTCTAATATAACAGGTATGGAGGAAAATCCTGGGACCAGAAAATGTTCATGAGGTCATTTTACTTTGACCACCTGCCTTCTCAGTATCCTACTGCATTTCTGAGCATCAGAGGAGCACTTTGAAATGGAGGTCACAGAGTAGAACTGGAAGAGGAAGCACGAGGACAGTCAAGGCCGACCTGGGTACCAGCGTAGGGAGGCAGTATAACTGAAGCACTCTCTGACCCTTGACTTGGAAACATGCAAACTTCACTCTGTGGGTGAGGGGACTTAACTGTGATTACCAACTGATGTGTTCTAACATCAGGAAGTACATTTCCAATATAATTGCAGCAGAGATTCACAATCTGAAAACAACACCTAGAATAAAAAGTATAATGTGCAAAATTAAATACGCACGTGACTCAGCATAGTCTTTACAGAGTAGGCATGATCAGGTGATCACTGACTCAGACATTTTCTTAATGGAGTTGAATATACAAAGTTTTCTCAAATTCAATGTAGGGAAGGATCAGTTACTATACACAATAAAAATAGTGATTATTTGAGTAAAAGATTATGTGTCCATATAGATTAATAAAGAATTCTTGCAAGCATATGCTAATCTTCATCATTATACTGTGAGAGCAGGAAGCCATTACCTCGCATGAACTGCTGCTAGTAGTTGCTGAAGACACCATTGGAGCCAGGAGACTTTTGGATGTTGTTGGTTGAGCTAGGCGACTTTCAGATGTTGTTGCTGAAGGCATCTGGGGAGCCAGGGCACACATAGGTGCTTCTACTTTAGGACAGGGAAGAGCCTGACCAGTACCGGAGGCTACTCCTCGATGATCTTGAGTGGGGCACAAACTTCTGGGCATTGTTTGTGGAGGAGCATGAGGAGCCTGGTTGAAGCTGGATGTTGCTGCTGGATGCATTTGAGTGGTGTGGACTCTACTTGTCGCTATTGGTCTAGGCACCCCATCCGGAAGACTGTTGAATGTTGTTAGTGGAAGTACCTGGAGACTACTAGATGCTGTTGCTGAAGATGACAAAGAAGTCATGACATAAACAGGTACTGTTGCTAAGGGACCTGGGACCTGAACAATCCTGGGTACATTTACCCTAGCAAGGTTAAGAGTCTGAATGCTACTGCCTGTTGCTCTTTGAGGCACCTGAGTGGTGCTGACATTTCTGGGCACTGCTCCTGGAAGAGTGTGGGGCACCTGAACACTGCTGGATCCTCTTGCTGGAGGCGTCTTTATGACCTGGGATTTGCTTTTCAATGTTGCAGGTACTCTAGGGCTTTGGGCACTTCCAGATCCTGTTTGAGGATTGTGAAGAGTCTGTATGCCACTGAATGCTGCTGTTGTCGGTACGTGAAGGTTCTGGGCATGGATGGACCCTGATACTGGAGACATCTGAGGAGCACTGAGAGAACTGGACACCGTTTCTGAAGACACACTAGGGACCAAGACATTACTGGATGCTGTTGATGAAGGTACATAAGGAGTTTGGACACTCATGAGAGAGTTCAGATAGATTCTAGAGTCTGATACTAGAGATATTAGAAAACTTTGGCAGTGTGGTTCCCGAGAGCCTTGAGACGTTTTTAAAGAGTCACATGTTTGTGGAAATGTCTGGGGAGTGTTGAGGCTGCTAGAAGCTGTTCCTGCGAGCCCCTGAAGAGTCTGGCCTTCCCATGCAGCTGAGGAGTTGCTGGTTGCTGACAATCCTAGAAGCTGGTGTTTTTTCTGGGAATTGTCTATCTTTAGAGTACTCTGTTGTTTGGTGTTTGTGGTTTTCTGTTTCTAAAGAAAAATAGGATTGAGATACTTTTAATACTGTTTACTGTTTTTTTGATAATGAGACCAAGTGCTTCCCTTCTGTAACGATAACTTTTACCCTGCCAGCTTGCTCCTGGGCTGATGGAATTGTTTAGAACATACTTCTAACACCTAGCCTTCACTCTTACCATTAGATATTACAGCTTCTCTTAAAAGTCCGGTATTGAATTTTCTCGGGCTGGGATGGAATACTAGCTCAAAGTATCTTACAAAACTGGCCAAATATTTCTTGGTCTGGTTCAATTCTCAGTATCATTTCATGGAAAACTAAGCACATAGTACAATTAGGTGTTTCTGTATTTTTCTTCATGTAGACTTTCCAATCCATGAAATATTTGGTCCTTATTGTGCACACAGAGAGCCAACTGCCACCTACCTTCAGATGATGTGATGGATATTGTGTGACAAGTATGCTAAAAATTGATCCACTTAGATGGATTTATTGAATTATGATGAAGCTCAGTTGACAGAGTAACGAAGATGCCTGAAGACCATCTGGACTCATTGAAACTTCTGTGTAGGTCTTTAAAATGAGCATGACTCCAGCTAAATACAACTTCTACATATGTGAGAACTACTTGTAGTTCAGGCAACAGATCTGGTTAGAGCATTCACTACACTTTCATAATCTTAGCGGTATAAAACTGCAGCATGATGAATAAAAAACCCAGAGACAGAAACTGGGGTTCAACATGAAGGCCAGAAAAACAAAACGGCCAGTCACCGACTCTTACCACTACCTAAGCAGAAATGGTGATCCTGACTCCAGGAATCTCAGAATGAGACTGTCAGAGAGCTGTCTCCTCGTGTTTTATAGTCTTCTCCAGTGCTGGTATTAAAAAAGGCATGCACCACTACTGCCCACACTAGTGTGGCTACTGGGATTAAAAATATGTGTCACTACTGCCTGGACTTTAAGACTAATCAGTGTGGCTGTTTTACTCTCTGAACTTCAGGCAACTTTATTTATTAAAATACAATGAAATATCAGTACAAAAAAATTTAAAGACTATAAATTTTGCTTCAAAAGCGAAGGGAAGTTCGTATGCAAATACCTTTGTATAACTGTACAGGTCACTTTTTACTGGTTTCTCTTTGTGGTTTTGATCATCCAAGATAAAAGTCTTCTAAAATTCAACAATTCCTGTGAAGCTGATGCCATTCTAGCCAAAATGTTTACTAGCTGTAGCCTATTTTCTAGACGTGTGTACATATCAATTGTATTTCTGTCATCATCTACAAACACAGTAAATTAGATGTGCCTAAGAAGTTCCCATGCTAAGTACCAGGACTCTATCATTTAAAAAAATTAAATGTTGGTCTTCTCAGAGGTTCAGTACAATTGTACCATGCAAGAAAATAAGGACATTTCTGTAAATTGCAGTCATGACCTCAAAATACATGCATGATGAATAATAGGTGACATATACAATAAAGTATATGATTAAGAGGTTACTTCTTCCAAGGCTATGGTTGTTGCAATTATATTAAGAAGGCATCATACTGGGAATAAGATTCCGTTCCCTTTTATGAAGAATATCTGGGAGACTTTAGTGTATGCCTGGAGGAGTCTGAATCTGACTCGTAGCAAAAATGACCGCTTCAGTTCTACTGGTTAGTGATGGACAGGGATAAAGACTTCAAGGCAGGGAAACAACATACATCAACAAAAATGCTAAGAGGAACACAGAATGACAAGAATCACCCCTGAAATTGGATCACCAGCAAAGGGAAAAGGGCTGAGAAGAAAGTAGGCACTGGGGATTGAAATATTCCAGTGTTCATCTCTATCTGTCTCCTCTATACTTCCATCTGAATCCTAAGCAGAAAGTTGGTTGACAGCCATAGAAATCATTTCATAAGTACTTACCTTTTCAATACCACAGAGGCTCTGATACATAATTAGATAATGAGCTATTTACTAACATGAGGGAAATCTTTGTAGTATGGGGTCAGTGAGACATTTTTCCAAGGCTGTGGTGAGTCCAGTGATAAGCTTCGGGAAGGGGCAAGCAATGGAAAGAGGAAAGTGGTACCTTGTTGGAGGAATTGCTGGATGGTGTTGGAGGCTTCTGAAGTCTGGAGACAACCTTCATCTTTCTGTGTGTTGCTTCCTGAAGGTTCTAGAGGCTGAGTCTGCTCTTGGTTAAGCTTCCTTTTTTTGCCACTTTCAGTTTCCTCAGTTTGTTCTTCCTTTTTCAGAAAGAAAAATGTTTTTCTTCATTGATTTTCCCATGCACTGAAAATTGAACTCCAAGCTTTGTACATGCTAAATTGTGCTTTTCTATACAGTTTTATCCCCAGTCTGTAGTAATTGCTTTAGTATAAACTAACACATAATATTCTTAGAACCAAAAAAAATCTTTTGCTTCTTATGGAGTTTTAATTATATTTTTTTGTCATTGTGCATACCTCATTTGGAAAAGATGGACTGTATGTATGATGTGGTGGGTTGAGTAAGAATAGCCCCATAGACTCACAGATTTGAATGCCTCATCACCAGGGAGTGTCAGTACTAGGAAGTATGGCCTTGTTGGGGTAGGTGTACTTTATTGGAGAAAGTGTGTCACTGAGCTTTCAGATGATCAAGCCAGGCCCAGTGTCACTCTCTGTTGCTGCTACCTATGAAGATGTAGAACTCTCAGCTAGCTCTCCAGCACAATATCTGCCTGCATACTGCCATGCTTCCCACCATGATATTAATAGACTAACGTTCTGAATGTAAGCAAGCCCCAAATAAATGTGTTTTTAAAAAAAATAAGAATTTCTGTAGTTATGACATCTCTTTAGAGTAATGGGAACCCTAGCTAAGACATAGAATGGTATCTCATAGAGGAGTAGGAAAATTTCATTAATCTCACCCCATTTATCCTTGTGGTATCAGAAGAGTCCAAAGCCCATATTTAGGATGAATCTTTTTAAGAACTACATCCCAAAGCAACTGCTATTTCCGTAAGTGGTCTTTAAAAAGCCAGGTAGTGATTTTTTGTTTGCATCCTTGGTTGTGTGTGGGAGGTCATACTGCACCAGTTAGAGCATGTGGTAAATACGACACACAGTGAGTGAGAAGTCGCCATAAATTTGTCAACTTCAAACCTCGTTCTCACAGAGCCTATGACGAGATAGGTACAGTACTACATATTCCCAAATAATTAAAAAGGGATGGCTCCTGAGTGGAAACATTGTTGGGCAATCAGCCACCTTACCTCTGAAGAGGGTGCATTCCTGGAGCAAAGACCATGGGCACTGCTGGGTTCCCCTTGCTTTCCTTCCACTGCAGTTTTCTTCTTTCCTTTCTTTTATTTTTCAACTATACAGATAAAGAAATCACAGTAAATCCATGGAAATGGGTGAAAATGGCTGAAGCTCATTAAGAATTATTTATTTTCCTTTCAGTTTTCAAAACTGAAATAGATACTTTATTCTACTTTTATTAATGATTTTACAGAAAGACAACGAATTTTTGTTGTTTTTAACAAAACCTCAACCATTCAGTTATACCAATAAAGACTCAGGAGCCAGATGTTGGGATAAAAGCTTGCTAGCTCCCAGAAAGAGAGAAAGGACCACCTGGCCTTCCTAGTCCACTGGCCTCCCATGGTCCCCCTTTTCCTGTATCAACTCAAACTAAAAGCTCTCAACCTCAATTTCACTCACTTCTACAGCCCGTGCTTCTCTCTAACCATCATGCTCACTCTCTCTTACTCTTGAATTGTTTTTTTTCTTAAAAAAAAATCTATGTACGCTTCCTGTCAACTGGTTGCTTGCTCTGACTCTTGACCTCTGGTTGAATTTATTTAATTCTGTTTAAAATATTCAAGTAGAAAGCTCTTGGATTAAAAGTGTTGCCATTGTTGAGCCCACAACAAACTTGGAAATAGTTTTGTTTTTGGTTTAAGAAAAAAAAAACAGTAAATAACACAATTTCCAGGTGGAAAGTGTGATCAAATATCATTTCATAATAACAAGAACTATTTCATCTCTATTTGTGTCTATACTTTTTCTTTCTTCTGCTGCAGAGACTCTACCTGGACAGAAGGCCACCAGTGGTACCAAGTCAGATATATTCACGCCTCAGGGGATTTTTGTGCATCCCAGGTGTAGTGGAATCAGCTCTTCCATCTTGGGAACTTCTGTTGATATCAGTATAACCGTCTGCCAACCCTCTTATCCCACAGATTGATTTTAAAAGCATGAAACTTTTATGATAATACCAATAGGTTATGTTCTAAAGAATATAATTACAAATCATAGCAAAAGAGAAAGAATTATGATTTAATATTTGATATAACAAAGTTATATGACTTCCATGTTGGGGATATATCTTTCTATGTAACTCAGAGTATATTTTCTCTGTAAGTCAATCTGCAGGTCTTTTTGACTCAGATTCCTTATGCTAAATTCTTGGGTCAGAGTTATGTACCATTATTTTCAATATTTTTTTAAACCTATAGACTGTATAAAGAGAAACTCTTTAACACTTTTAAAATGTGGGCATATACCTAATTATGAAATCACACTTCTTACAGAAAAGGAATAAATTAGAGGGTATGCATTGTTAATCAAGCATTAAATTTTCTCTATTTAAATGCTTTAAATTAGTTTTTTTTTCAATTTATCTGTCATTTTCTTTTTTTTTTTCTATCATGTTGGGTACACTAATTTATCTCAACAATTGCTTTTTGGTTAAGTTTCCTCCAAAGCAAAAGATGTCGACCCAGAAATATATCAAATTTCTTGGTAAGAAAGCATTTTTCAAAATCATTAACTTGCTGACTTCAGAACAGATTCTACCCCTGTATTTTCTAAGGCACACAATGGGAAAGGGACATATCAACTCTGATCACTGCAGGGAGCTAGACATTTGGGAAGGATGGGGGGAAGGATGAGTGTCCAGGGAGCTTCCCCTTGTTACCTTTTGCTTTCTCTGCTTTAAGATCTTCAACAAGGTATTGAAGATCTTTCATTTCTTGACAAAGTCCTATCAGTTTGCCGAGTCCAGCATCTTTTGGGAATGTATCCTCCATCAGGTCAGCAATCTGAATTCTGTCATAATCATTCTGAATGCTTTCAGACAGGTGTAGATCACATCTTAGTAAGTACTTAAATATTTTAAAGTGGTAGTATCCCATACAGTCTAATCCGTTTTGAAGAACAATTTTTTTGTATTCTCTCATTATTCCTAATATTATGGACAGTACAAAAACATAAAAATGGACAAAGAATTACATACATATCCAGACAATTTCAAAACAGTATTATTCCTGTGTGAGCGAATGACCAAAATTGATAATGTCCATAATTTCTTGTGCGAGAAAAACAGAGTTAAATACAAGCTGTACCACTGTGCAAAAATGGAGATAGAACTTCTGTATTAAGAAACAACTTTAGGAAATCCTTCTCCAGTAGCCATGTTAGGTGCCTTAGGCCAATGACAGTTGTGGGGGAATAAAAGGGTTGGACACAATAATTGCTGCAGTGTTTAGAGTTTGCGCTATGAGTGTTAAAATCCTGTTTTCTGTTTCCATTCTTCTTTGGTGTCCACACAAGGACACGTGAGAGGACAATATGACGAGTATGAAGAAAAGACATACTCTGTAAGCCCTAATGTAATGGATTAATAAAAATTGCTGCAGGGTATTAAAAAATTGCTCATCTACATATTCAAGGAGAAGATGAAAACTGATCTCAACAGTAAAGCTTCCTTCATCAGCATTCTAATTTTTACACAGTACTGATCTCCAGACCCCAGAGAAAATTACAATAGGAAGGTTTTTTGGGGGGTTGGTACTTGTGAAAACACAACTGTTTCCAACACAACCAGATAAATGATGGCAAAGATTATGTGTAATTTTTATGGATCCCACTTACATGACAACATTCATTCTGATATTGAAGTGTTATTGCTTTTGAATTTGGACTAATCCAAACATCAAAAGAATTTCAATATTACACAATACCATATATCTGTGTCACTGTGAATCTATGCTCACTAGATCCTGTATCAATGTGTTCAGCCTCACTGCTAAAAGGCTAAATACTTGAAATGTTCAGTCTCTTTCAAACACCTAAAATCTCTTCCAAATATCAAAGCCTCTCTAAAATACCCAATGTCTCAATGAAATATCAAAGGATCTCAAATGTACGCTCTTACAAAAAAAAATAAATAAATAATTAGTTACCTACCTTGTCATTCCAAGAGGGGAAAACCATGTCATAATTACATTAAAATCAAAAAAATTAAAATTCTACAGTATAAAAAGATGTTCTGATCTCCAAATGGCCTTGGCAGCTCCATTTCTTTTGTTCTTTTATCCAAACACACACAGTGATTCTCCTACACTAAGGTCACATCTCTCCACACCTGTTGCTATTCCTGTTGGTCATCGAACAGTACTGTCAGCTCAAAATACTGGGGTCCCCATTGTACCTGGGTTATATCTTCATAAAGGGCTCTTCATGGCCTTTCACAGAAGCAAGCCTCAGCTATTCCCTATGACTCAAGCAAGCCTCCAAAACCAGTACCACCTGGGTGAGTTTTTCACACTACAAAGTTTGTCAGCAAAAGGGACAACCTTTTCCTGCTCCAGACCACAACTTCAGTTCTGTGTACTGAGAGTGAGAAGACACTTCCCACATTATTCCTCAATAATGCTGATCTCTTTTTAATCACAGCCAATTCTTCAGTATCAGCTGACAAGAATCACAGATTCGTAATTCAAAAATATTGAGTCGCCTTAGTAGTTTCTTTGTAGGACACTTATCCTTCCTTCTGATGTTCCCAAGCCAGGCCTCCAGCATCTGCACTGCCCTCTGCATTACCTTATAAGTTCCCACTGTTGTCCATTAATTTCTAAACACTCAATAGTTTTATATCCCAGAGTTACTAAGTTCATTCATAATCCTTCCTAAAACACAGTCAGGTGTGTCACAATAGTATTCCACATGACCAGTACCAGTTTCTCTCTTAGTTACTTGTTCTATTGCTTCGATAAAACACCATGATCAAAGTCAACTTGGGTTAAAAAAGGGTTTATGTTATTTTATATTTATACATCACAGTCATTTATTGAAAGAAGTCAGAGCATTAATTCAAGGCTAGAACCCAGAAGTAAGAACCAAAGCAGAAGCCCTGAGGAACACTGATTCCTTGCTTGATCCTCATGGTTTACTGAGCACTCAGGACAGCCTGCAGAGAAGGGGCAATGCTTCCAAAGGGTTAAACACTCACATCAATCACTAATCAAGAATATGACTTCCATACCTTCTTACAAACAATTTTAAAGGAAGAACTTTCTGAACTCAGGTATCTTTTTCCAGATAATTTTGTCTTGTGTCAGGTTGACAGAAATCAACCGAAACATGCCCTTAGAAAGAGATAATACCTTAAATTTTTGATTTATATACCAACAATAATGTCCAGTATTTCTAAGCACTTTATGTCTCTTGATAGGACCACAATAAGTAGCCACACTGAATATCTTTTATCCAAATGACAAGATGCACACATATCCTCTTCGTGTGCATGTGAAAGAGCCTACTAATCTGTGAGTTTGAAAAAACAAAATTACTTTGATAGATACAGCAATATATTTCTCAATTGCTAATTAATAAGGTATAAACATTTGAAAAATTATTTAGAATTCTTGAGAAATATAAGTG
Source organism: Microtus oregoni (assembly GCF_018167655.1). NCBI lineage: Eukaryota > Metazoa > Chordata > Mammalia > Rodentia > Cricetidae > Microtus > Microtus oregoni. The sequence goes on along the minus strand of NW_024544552.1, from coordinate 1,478,247 downwards.
ACTCACCAAGAGAGATAACTTTACATATACACATGTCTGAAATCAATTTCTAAAATGCCCTGTTCAGGTACATGTTAAGTACTCCAAAGGGTAAATGGAAAGCATTTAAAAGATCTAAAAATAGGCAATAGAGATGTATTTCTAGATAAATTTCTCTCAATCATCTTTATTTTCTACCAGACAATTAAACAGCAAATTCAAATTATTTAAAACTGAAGATAACAAATAATGTTCAAGATGACAGAAACTAACGCACTGATTGAGACACTGCTGATGTAAAAAATAACAAGTATTTTGGTGGATTATTAAAAACAGGGTTGAGGGGGACCGGAGAGGCAGGGAGGGTAGTAGAGAAAAATGTAGAGCTCAATAAAAATCAGAGTACTTGAATAACAATGAATCTGTAGAACTTAATAATATACACCTTTGTAGTCTTCCATGTCATGCATTAACAGAATACTAGAGTGCAGCTCCATTTCCTGATATATTTTCATTAAGCATTATTTCATAGCAATTCTTTGGTGTCGCTAGCTTATTGTTTCTCTAGTCAGTCACCACAGCCATCAAGTTACTCTTACTCTCCAGCAAGATATCTAAAGTCTTTCTCTTATTTTCCATTTTCTCATACTTATACTTAGAAAGTTATTTTATTATCTGCCCTAATCAAAATGCCTTTGTGCTGGCTCAGGCCCCAGTATGGGTGGAATAAAAAAGATGCTTACCATCTTTCCTAGTGAAGCATCAGATCCTAGCTGCTGTGGGTTCATGGCCTTGAAGGCAGCTCTCAACAGCCCTGCTCCCTCCATTCTCCTCTGAAGAAAGCAGCACTGATTTCCACCCTGCCCTTGTGGGTTCTATAGAGCTTTACATAACAAGTGCAGGACTCACCTTCTCAGAAATTTCTTCAGCAGTGTCCAGATCCTAGCTTGTCTCCCAGGCAAGATGAAGGCTAGTTTTACTTGATTAAGAAGACAAAACTCTCAGAGATTGGGTTGGGATGTTGCATTCCCCAAGTGCCAAGAACATGAAGTATTTTTAAAGATGCGAAGTATGACAATGGTCTGAGTCATTTCACTTCACTTCAAGAATAGCAAATTGAATGTCTTGAGCTCTGCTATTCCCGGAAGAGGAGGATTACAGAAGTGAGGCCACCCAATGTTCTTAGGTTTCGATTTCCCTGGCTAGTAAGACTAGATTGTCTTCTAAAGGATACACTTTACTTACCAAAACAAGCAAAGGTCTCCTGTGCTCAGTTGATTTTCTTCATAAATGGATGTTCTAAACTTAGCATTTCATGTCCAACAGCCTTACCCATGGGTCACTAAGAAACACATTCTTCTGAATAAATTTAACATCTGAAAAGGAAAGGGTGAGTCACTCAGACACTTCTCCCTCTTCTCCATCAGGCAGGAAGTGGCAAGAGGTGAATTCAGCAGATGTCTACTGCCACCAAGAACTGAATGTGTTTCCTGTACAGAAGAAGGTAGGCAGTGTAGTGTAGGGTGAATTCTAAATGATCTTAATAATAATAAAAAAGCCGTATCACACATAGGCGTAATTGCTGAAAGAGTAGAGACAAAGGAGCTAGCCACAGCCACTGCTTAACTCTCCAACTCTTCAGCCTGAAATGGGTTAGCTCCTGTCTCCACTAGCTTTCCATTCCTCTTTCTGTCCAGCCACATCACTTCCTGTTTCCTCCTCCCTAGAGCTGAGATTAAAGGTGTGTGCCACTACTGCCTGACCTCTATGATTAGCTAGTGGCTAGCTCCACACTCTGATCTCCAGGCAAGTTGTACTTGTTAAAGCACAATATAATATCACTACATTTCCTGGGTTTTTTGTCTAAAGTAAAAAGAATGATGTAAGTAATATAAGAAAAAATATATATATTGTAAGTATAATAACTTTATACAATATATCCAGTCAATAATACATCACTAATGTGTAGTCAATGAACAACTGACACATTCAGAGAAAATACTCGACATCTCTATTTTGGTGAGGACAAATGTTGTACAGAGTTCACTATTCTAACTCGCATTACCAACACTACATTTTAATGTCTCTAAAACTTATCCTCTTTAAAAAATTGTACTCTTTTTAAAATCTATTTTTTTAATAATGTTTTCTCATTTTACATACCTATCCCTGGTCCCATTCCTCCCCTCTTTCTACTCCGCCAACTTACCTGCATTCCACACCCCATCCATTTCTCAGAGAGAGTAAGACTTCCCATGGAGAGTCAACAAATCTGACACATCCCTTTTAACCAGGACAAAGGCCCTGAATCTGGTATCAAGCAAAAGTGTAACTATAAAGTTTTCAACTCCATCAGAGACCTGAGAAGGAGATCATATTACCTGAGTAAGCAGGAAGTGCAATGAAACAACTTCCAAAAACTGTGAGAAATGAAAGAAGCAACTGGCTGCCTGGACAGTCATCAAGGTTCCTCTGGAATTCTGGAGCACCCACCTTCAGCCTACCAGTCTCATGTCTGTCAGACTTTTCTGTGAAGCATGATATTCTGAAGTGCTCTCCTACCTGAATGATTGGTGAGTGTTATTTATATTATATTTTAAGTTTTTTCCCAAAAACATATGTTAATTTGTGGTTTGTTTCTAAGATTGGGGAAATGTTAATCTGAGTATTCCATTGCTATAACAATCACATCACTGCAAATTCATTGCTATGTTAGCAACATATGTCTTTCATTTTCTCTTCTGTCCTTCTGGCCCTATACATTCAACCTATCTCATGTTCAGTTTTCCTTGAGATAAAGTCCCAATTCATAAATTATTTTTACATCTGCACCAGACCTTCAACGACAACATAATTTTTTCTACTTTTTAATTTTGATCTTTGTTCATTTATACAGGCTTGCCAAAACACCCACTGTATGGTTTCTCCCGGATTTTTGTTCTCTCTTTTATAGCTCTTTTATTATCCAGATAGTATTGTTTCTTACCATAGGCATTAAGTTTTTTTCTAATTTGCCCTGGGAAGGACTTTCTTCTATGGTCACTGTAATTGCCTCTGCCACACCCTCTGCATATACAGAAATGAGGGGCATTATGTTTGGATTATGATTAGAAAAACACATTGTTTCTAGGAACACCCTGTTTACAATCCCTTTTTAGGTGATCATGTTTGCCACAGTTATAATTCTTGACCTTGTTTTTCCATTTTTTTTTTATTGAGAAAAGGAGAAAAAAAAACAAGTTTCTACCTCCTCCCAGACTCCCATTTCCCTCCCCCTCCTCCGACCCTTCTCCCCCTCCTCCCACCCTTGTCCCCCTCCTCCCACCCTTGTCCCCCTCCTCCCACCCTTCTCCCCGTCCTCCCACCCTTCTCCCCCTCCTCCTACCCTTCTCCCCCTCCCCCACTCCTCTTCCCCTCCCTCTCCAGTCCAAAGAGCAGTCTGGGTTCCCTGTCCTGTGGTAAGTCCTAGGTCCTCACCTCTCCGTCCATTCCTAGGAAGGTGAACATCCAAACTGGCTAAGCTCCCACAAAGCCAGCACATTAAGTAGGTTCAAAACCCCGTGCCATTGTCCTTGGCTTCTCAGAAGCCAATGCCATTTTGAATTTTCTGCAAAGCTTTGGATATCACTTCCTATCTAAGCATCATCATGATCTTGAGATTCAGTGTTAACTGTATCTCAGATCCATTCTTCCAAGGGTCCTGTCCTTGCTTTTAAAGGCCTAAATATCCTTTTGCATTGAGACAGAATTTTCAAAGCCAGAGATTCAATTATTATTTTTTGGTTTCTAAACTTTGCATCATTCTGTTAACTGCTGATGTCAGTTATTGTGAGAAATCTGTGAAGGCTTCCTTTGGGTCTTGTATAAGTTTTGTAAATGACTCAATTCTCTTTTTTAATTATTATGAAAATATTTTTTTAAAAAGAAAGCAGACTACCTTTTTACATTTTACATACCAATCCCAGTTTCCTATCCCTCCCCTCATCCTATTCCCTTTACCTATACCCCCATCCACTCCTCAGAGAGGGTAAGGCCAAATTGCTTTGAGGAAGGACAAAGGCCCTCCCTCCTTACTATATCTAGACTTAACAAGGTATCCATCCAAAGAATATGGGTTTCCAAAAAGCCAGTACAAGCAATAGGGATAAACCTTGGTGCTGCAGCCAGAGGTCTTGCAGACTGTTCCAGCTATACAATTGTCACCCACATTCAGAGGGTCTAGTTTGGTCCTATGCTAGTTGCTTCCCTGTACAACTGGAGTTGGTGAGCTCCTATTAGCTCAGGTAAACTGCTTCAGTTGTTGTCCCCATCATGATCTTGACCTATTTGTTCATATTCTTACTCCCCCAATCTTCAACTGGACTATGGGAACTCAGCACAGTGCTTCACTGTGGGTCTCTGCCTCTGTTTCCATCAGTAGATGGATGAATGTTCTATGGTGATTTTTTTTATTAAAAATTGCCAGCTCCTCCCTTTAATGGAAGAATGGATGAAGAAAGTGTGGATTATATACATATTAGAGTACTACTCAGCGGTAAAAAACAATGACATCATGAATTTAGCATGCAAATTGATGGAAATAGAAAACACTATCCTGAGTGAAGTATCTCAAACCCAAAAAGATGAACATGGGATGTACTCACTCATAATTGGTTTCTAGCCATAAATAAAGGACATTGACCATATAATTTGTGATCCTAGAGAAGCTAAATAAGAAGGTGAACCCAAAGTCATCCGCCTGGATATGGAAAGTAGACAAGATTGCCAAGCAAAAACTAGGAACTTGGTGGTGAGGTGGCATGGGGCTCAGGGGAAATGGGGTGAGAAACATGAGAAGGGGAGGATGGGGACATCTTGGGGGAATAGGATGGTTGGGATAAAGGAAGAGTGGATACGGGAACAGAGAAATATATATCCTAATTAAGGGAGCCATCTTAGGGTTGGCAAGAGACTTGAATCTAGAGGGGCTCGCAGGTGTCCAGGGAGATGTCCCCAGCTAGTACCTTGGGCAACTGAGGAGAGGGAACCTGAAATGACCCTATCCTATAGCCATACTGATGAATATCTTGCATATCACCTTAGAACCTTCATCTGCCGATGGATCGAGATAGAGACAGAGACCCAAATTGGAGTACTGGACTGAGCTCCCAAGGTCCAAATGAGGAGCAGAAAGAGGGAGAACATGAGCAAGGAAGTCAGGACCGTGATGGGTGCACCCATCCACTGTGACAGTGGAACTGATCTAACCCCCTGTGACAGTGGAACTGATCTATTGGGAGTTCACCAAGGCCACCTGGACTGGGACTGAAGAAGCATGCAATGAAACCAGACTCTCTGAACATGGCGGACAATGAAGGCTGATAACAAGCCAAGGACAATGGCAGTAGGTTTCGATCCTAATGCATGAACTGGCTTTTGGGAGCCTAGCCTGTTTGTTTGCTGACCTTCCTGGACCTGGATAGAAGTGGGAGGACCTTGGACTTCCTGCAGGGCAGGGAATCTGGACTGCTCTTCAGTCTGAAGAGGGAGGGGGAATGGATTGGGGGGAGGGGGAGAGAAGTGGGGATACGGGAAGGGCAGTGGGAGGAGGGGGCAATGAGTGGGAGTAGGAGGAAGGAAATGGGAAACAGGGAGGAGGCAGAAATTTTTTTCAACAACAACAAAAAAATAAACAACAAAATTTTTTTTTATTAAAAATTGCTGCCTCCTCCCTGCCTCCCTTTTCCCTCCCCCTCTCCCTACTTCCCACGCCCTACTCCCTTCCCCCTCCCTCTCCAGTCCAAAGAGCAGTCAGGTTTCCCTGCCCTGTGGGCAGTCCAAGGTCCCCCCCCCCCCCCCCCCCCGATCCAGGTCTAGGAAGGTGAGCATCCAAACCGGCTAGGCTCCCACAAAGCCAGTACATGCAGTAGGGTGAAAACGCAGTGTCATTGTCCTTGGCTTTTCAGCAGCCCTCATTGTCCACCATATTCAGAGAGTCCGGTTTTATCCCATGCTTATTCAGTCCCAGTCTAGCTGGCCTTGGTGAGCTCGCAATAGATCAGCCCCACCGTCTCAGTGGGCGGGTGCCCCCTTCGTGGTCTTGACGTCCTTGCTCATGTTCTCCCTCCTTCTGTTCCTCATTTGGACCATGGGAGCTCAGTCCCTTGCTGCAATGTGGGTCTCTGTCTCTATCTCCATCCATCGCCAGATGAAGGTTCTATGGTGCTATGCAAGATATTCATTAGTATGGTTATAGGATCGGGCCATTTCAGGCTCTCTCTCCTCAGCTGCCCAAGGATCTAGTTGGGTACATCTCTCTGGATCCCTTGGAACCTGTCTAGAGTCAAGGCTCTTACCAACCCTAAAATGGCTCCCTTAATTAAGATATATACTTCCCTGCTCCCATATAAGATATTCATCAATCTCACTACAGGACAAGTCCAGTTCAGGCACCCTCTCCTCTTTTGCTTAGGGCCTTAGTGGAGATCAACCTTGTGGATTCATAGGCATTTCTCAAGCATCCGGTTTTCTTGCTAACCCCATGATGGCTCACTCAATAACAAAATTTTTTCCTTGCTCTCTTTTCTGTCCTTCCTCCATCTCGTCTATCCCATTCTCTCAAGTTCTCCTCGCTGCTCCCCTTCTCCCTCCTCTTTTCCTTCTGCCCTCCCTTCTCTCTCCATCCCCTGTACTCCCAATTTTGTCAGGCAATCTTACCTATTTCTTCTTTCCACGTGGATCTGTGTATGTTTTTCTTAGGATTAACGTTGTTACTGAGCTTCTCTAGAATCATAGACTATTGGCTTGTTATCGTTTGCTTTTCTTAACAGCTAGTACCCACTTATGAGTGAGTACATAGCATGTATATCTTTCTGGGTCTGAATTACCTCACTCATGATGTTTTTTTCTTCCTAGTTCCATCTGTTTGTGTGCAAATTTTAAGATGTCATTGTTTTTTACCTCTGAGTAGTTCTCCATTGTGTAAATTTACTATATTTCCTCATTCATTCTTTGGTTAAGGGACATCTAGGTTGTTACCAGGTTCTGGCTATTATAAATAATGCTGCTATGAACATAGTTAAAGAAATGCCCTTGTAGTATGATTGAACATCCTTTGGGTATATGCCCAAGAGTGGTATTGATGGATCCTGAGATAGATTGATTCCCCATTTTCTGAGAAACTGCTATACTGATTTCCAGAGTGGTTGTACAAGTTTGCATTCCTACTAGATGGAGGAATGTTTCCCTTATTCCACATTCTTTCCAGCATAATCTATCATTGGTGTATTTGATCTCAGCCATTCTGACTGCTGTGATATGGTATCTCAAAGTAATTTCGATTTGCATTTCCCTGATGATTAAGAATGCTGAACATTTTCTTAAGCATCTTTCGGCAATTTGAGATTCTTCTAATGAGAATTCTCTGTTTAGTGTTGTTGAAGGTTTCCTTCCAGCCAGGTCCCACAGCCATTCAGTCCCAAAGAAACACACAGAGCCCTACATTAATTATTAAGTGGTTGGCCTAGTAGCTCAGGCTTTCTTGTTAACTAATTCTTACATCTTAAATTAGCCCATAATGTTGTCTGTGTTAATCACATGGCTTGGTATCTTTTATTAGCAAAGCATTCCCACCTTGCTTCCTTTGTGTCTGGATGAACTACAGATTGAGTGTTTCCTCTTCCCAGAATTCTCTTATTCTTGTTGTTCAACCTCTACTTCCTGCCTCGTTGTCCCACCTATACTTCCTGCCTGGCTATTGGCCAATAGGTGTTTTGTTAAAACAATACAAGTGACAGTGTACAAGGCATTGTCCCACAGCAGCTTATTTCTGCATTTTTTAATTGGATCATTTGCAGTTTTGATGTCTAATTTCTTGAGTTCTTTGTGTGTTTTGGATATCTATCCTCTGTCTGATATGCGGTTGGTGAGGATCTTTTCCCATTCAGGAGGTTTCCTTTTTGTCTTATTGACTGTGTCCTTTGCTTTACAGTAGTTTCTCAGTTTCAGGAGGTCCTATTTATTTATTGTTGCTCTCAATGTCTGTGTTACTGGGGTTATATTTAGAAAGTGATCTCCTGTGCCCATGCATTGTAGGCAACTTCTCACATTTTCTTCTATCAGGTTCAGTGTGGTCATATTTATATTGAGATCTTTAATTCATTTGGACTTCAATTTCATGTATGGGGATTAATATGGATCAATATGTGTTCTTCTACATGTTGACATCCAATTACGCCCACACCATTTGTTGAAGATACTTTCTTTATTCCATTTTGTAGTTTTAGCTTCTTTGCTAAAAATCAGGTATTTGTAGGGGTGTGGATTAGTATCCATGTCTTTGATTTGATTCACTTGGTCAACTTGTCTGCTTTTATGCCAATACCATGCTGTTTTCATTACTGTAGCTTTATAATAAAGCTTCATGTCAGGGATGGTGATGCTTCTGGAAGTTCCTTTTTTTTTTTTGTACAGGATTCTTTTGGATATCCTGGGATTTTTGTTTTTCCAATGAGGCTAAGTATTGTTCTTTCAAGGTCTGTCATGAATTGCGTTGGGATTTTGATGGAAATTGCATTGAATCTATAGATTGCTTTTGGTTTTAATTAACAGTAGTCAGATTGGATGCAGGGTATTACTTCAGTTTTCCTATTTCTGATAAGACTTTCTATGTATCCAGTATGTGGTAAACTTAGGAGAAAGTTCCATGGACTTCTGAACAAGTATTATATTCTTTTGTGTTTGGGTGCAATGTTTTAAGGATGTCTGTCAGGTTCATTAGCTTTAGAAGGTTATTTTACTCCAAATTTTCTCTGCTGTTTTGTTTTCTTGATGACCTGTCCATTAGTGAGAGTGGCATACTGAAGTCACCTACTTTCACTGTGCTAAAATAAATATATGATTTTAGCTGAACTAGTGTTTCTTTTGTGAAATTGAATACCATCATGCCCGGTGCATAAATGTTAAAACTTGTAATATTTTCTTGCTGTATTGTTTTCCTTTAATGATTATTCAGTGTCCTTCCTTTTTACATGTGGTTAGTTTTGGCACAAACTCTATTTTATCAAATATTAAAATACCTACTCTTCCTTGCTTACTTCTTACTTCTATTTACTTAAAATACATTTCTCCGTTTTCTACCCTAAATTGATGTTTGTCTTTGATAGTTTTAGAATGTTTATTGAACAAAGCAGAAAGATAGATCCTGATTTCTAATCTAGTCTGTTACGTTGCTTCATTTTATTAGAAAAATAGAGACCATTAATTATTCATCAATTCCTCTTATTTTATTATTGTGGATTTTCCCCTTCTTTTGATTAACTGTTTTAGTATTATTAATTTCTTGTATCCTTTTTTGACCCTTCATATTGTAATTTTTCCTGTTTCTGTATATTGACCTTCATATTGCATTTTTTATTCTAGTGTCTTTTGTAGAGCCGGATTAGTACAGAAAAATTGTTAAAATGTGTGTTTTTCCATCATGAGATATTTGCTTTCTCTGTAGACTGTGATAGATACTTTTGTTGCTTGTAGTAGTCTAGAATAACATCTGTGGTCTTCAGAATGCAGAGAACATTTGACCAAATCCTTATTTTCAGAGTATTCATTGGAAAGTCAGTGTTATTCTAGTAAGTCTACCTTTATAAGTGATGTGGTCTTTTTATCTCCCGTCTTTTAATAACCTTTCTATATTCTTTACTTCTCATGCTTGAATTACTGTATCTCACAGAGATTTCCTTTTCTGACCATATCAATTTGATGTTCTCTATGCTTCTTGCACCTTGATAGGCATCTCTTATTTTACACCAGCAATTTATCTATGATTGTGCTACCTTATTTTCTATGCCTTTAAACCAGTTTCTTCTCCTTCCTCTATATCTATTATTCATGTACCTTTTTTTTTCTGGTCATAATATCCAAGTTTTCCTAGATGTTTGGTGCCTGCATGCCTTGAGATTTAACATTTACTTTGACAGAGATATCCATTGCTTCTACCTTCAAGACCAAAATTCCTTCTTCCATAGTTTTTAATCTGTTGGTAAGACTTTCTCTTTGACTCTGGCTTCCCAAACATTTCATTTAGAGTTTTACTTCAGCTTGATTTTTTAAATGATTTTATTTCTTGGTAAATTCTTCTTTCACGTCTTCAATTGTCTTCCTTATGTAACTCAACTTACATTTGGTTGGTTTTACTCTTTGCTTTTTCAGGGCGCACCACTCAGTTCCCATTTAAATCTCATGGAGAGTTATTCTTCTTTATGAATTCCCATCCTTAACTTGGCCTGTTCCTAGCCAGTTTTTCATTATCCCATCTACCTTTTGGTCTTTTATCTTTCCTTATTCTATATTCCTTTCTTTATTTCTTACTCTGTGGCTTGCTGTGTAGCTGGGTGGCTGGCCCATGGTGTCCTCTTTCCTTCTTTTCTTGGTCACTTTCTTGATCCTCATACACCCCCAGAATTCTCCTTCTGTTTATTCTCTCTGCCTGCAAGTCCCACCTAACCTTTCTCGTGATAGTTATTGGACATTCAGCTCTTTATTAGATTTATCCGGTGATTTTGATTGACAAAATGAGATCACTACTCAGAGTAAACAAGTACAACATAAAGAATGCAACACACCATTGCATTGTCAAAGAAATGTTCCACAGCATAATTAAATGTAAAACATATTCAACTAATGCACCACAACACCAACTATTTGTGTTTACATGGTTTTTAATGAGGAACTTATTAATATAATCTTTATTGCCCTTAAGCATGTTCATTGTTGCTATTTTGAAGTATTTGTCATGTATTGCTACTAAACTGCTTTTCTCAGGGCTTATTACAATAGCATTTAAAGGGAAACTAGCCCATTAGAGCATGTATCTATGGCAAGCCTTGTCATTCTTTTCCATTTCCTCTGACTTGTTAAAAACAATATTAAATTATAAAGCTAGCCTCCAAGGTCTATTCTTGCTTGGACACTTTTTTATTCTGAGGCTGACTACCAAAGTCCACCAATCAGAAGACCACTTTGGCTCACCTAATTGATGTGTCTTCCCTACTTAATAAAGGATCTTTCTGTGTAAACGGGCATTTCGGTGTGATTTTTATCTTAATCCAGGATCTGGAAGGGAACATTCACTATGCAGGCCTCCCATCCTGGGTTGCTGGATTGTTTAGAGATGAGGTATATTGTCTTAATTACTTGTTTTGGTTTTGGTATTAGCAATTAAGATTATCTGGTAATGAAAATGCAAGGTTATTTTTGGTGTGGATATCTGAAAAATCATTCTGGGTGGATGTTCAGGTTTTTTGGTCACTATTATCCCCATCTGACAATTAGATGAGGAAAATAATGCCTAGATTTCAGACTTGGGTTCACTGTGGCATTAATTTTTAGACTGCAGTTAGTCCCAGCTTTTAAATTCTAGTTGAAATTCTGGATTTAGATTCCAAATAGTCCCAGATTGGTGCAGTTTTTTTTTTTTTACTGATTTTTGTTGAGCTCTACATTTTTCTCTACTTGCCTCCCTACATATCCCCTCCCCTTCAAACCTGTTCCAAGGTCTCCATGCTTCCAATTTACTCAGGAGATCTTGTCTTTTTCTACTACCCATGTAGATTAGATCTATATGTTTCTCTTAGGGTCCTCATTGTTGTCTATGTTCTCTGAGATTGTGATTTGTGTTCTGGTTTTCTTTGCTTTATGTTTCAAAACCACCTAAGAGTGAGTATATGTGATAATTGTCTTTCTGGGTCTCGGTTACATCACTCAAATGATATTTTCTAGCTTTATCCATTTTCTTGCAAAATTCAAGATGTCGGTTTTTTTGTTTTGTTTTATTTTGTTTTTTTGCTGTGTAGTACTCCAATGTGTAAATGTACCAAATCTTCCTTATTCATTTTTGGTTGAAGGGCATTTTTAGGTTGTTTCCAAGTTCTGGGTAAGACAAACAAAGCTGCTGTGAACATAGTTGAGCACATGTCCTTGTGGCATGATTGAGCATCCTTTGGATATAGACCCAAAAGTGGTACTACTGGGTCTTGAGGAATGTTGTTTCCTAATTTTCCGAGAAATCACCACACTGACATTCAAAGGGGCTGTACCATCTTGCATTTCCACCAGCAATGCAGGAGTGTTCCCTTTTCCCCACAATCTCTCTAGCATAAGTTGTCATCAGTAATTTTGATCTTGGTCATTCTTACTGGTACAGATTTTTGATGTCAGGTTAGCACAGTGGTTCTCAACCTTGCTAACACTGTATCAATTTTTTTATTTATTAAAAATTTCCACCTCCTCCCATCCACCTATTTACCTACCACTGCCCCCATTCTTCTCCCCCTCCCTCTTCAGTTATAAGAGAAGTCAGGGTGCCCTGCCCTGTGGGAAGGCCAAGGCCCTCCCCCCTCCATCCAGGTCTAGGAAGGTATGCATTCGAACAGACTAGGCTCCCAAAAGCCACTATATGCAGTAGAATCAAAACCCGGTGTCATTATCATTGGCTTCTCAGTCAGCCCTCATTGTCAGCCACATTCAGAGAGTCCAGTTTGATCACATGCTCGTTCAGTCCCAGTCAAGCTGGCCTTTTAGTACAGTTTCTCATGTTGTGGTGACCCTGCCCACATAATGATTTTCATTGCTACTCCATAACTGCAATGACAGTTATGACATAATGCAGATGATCTTACATGACCCTATGAAAGGAATGTAACCCACAGGTTCAAAAACACTTGGAGGTATAAAGGGAAGGGCTGGCTCCATAGTTCTGATAAACAGGTCTTAGATTCCAGCTCTAGGAAGAAGAGTAGAGAAATAACCAGAGTTACCTTGGCTATGGCCATGGAAATCAGTGAGTCTTATATGAATGGAGATAGCCTATGTGCAGGGGCTGAAGTAAGAAGGCAGCAAATGCTCTAAGAGTACTCTGGAGAGAGCAGAATGGAGGAGACAAAGAAGGGTACAGGTAAGCAGGTGGGCAACATGGGTTCCTGTCAAGTATGATGGCTCTGAGTCCCTTGTAAGGAGAGAGGTGGATACCTTGCATTTTAGAGAATCACAAAGGGATGAAGCAAGACCAGGGAAATGACTGAATGGGTGATCATTTTTTCATGCTACCAGCTTGTCCTTCACTGCCAAAATAATAATAATAACGGCACAGGCGTCCTATATTAGGACTAATCTTGAGAGGACTGTTTTTCAATTTTCACACAGTATGTTGAGCTGTTTGCTGATAGCAGAGAAGGATTTCTGTAGACGAGATAGAAGTGCATCACACTCAAGGGAAATATCTTATTTGCTCTAATTATATTAGTATTTCTCTTAAGTGTTGAGGAAGTGCTCTGGTTCTAGCCTAGATAGAAAAGATTCCCAGATCATGTGGATTCCTCAAGTTTTATTGCACAAAAAGTAAAGACGGATAGAAAGCATTTGAAATAGCATCACTGAAACTGTATCTTTGAGAGGAAAGACAGGGGCTAAAATTGCAGTTTACTAAGAGTATCTGTACATTGTTCTATACAGTCAGAGTTGATCTCAGGGTCATCTGGCTGGATGTGTGACTGACACTTTTTTTTTTTTTTTGCCCAAGGAAGTCACATTTGTATAGGAGAGCCCAAAACTTGGTAAGAAGTTATCAATTGCGCAGTCACCAAGCTTGTTCCTTGTCTAGTTGAGCTGACTTGTTCTATTATGCATGAAAGTAGATTGAGGATTGAGAAAGAGACAAAAGACAGAAGATAGAATTGGAAGGCTTTTCAGTGAATACTGAAAAAGCCCAAGTTTATAAATCATAGTTCTTAATACCCTAAGCAAAAGGAGAATGCAAAAAATCAATGATACAAGGAACAAACAATCATAATAACCTCCTTAATACTCAACACATCTAGTAAGCACAACCTTAATCAAACAACCTGTTATTTGGCCTTTACAAACATTAACTTTCTGTCTATGCGTCTCGAGAGAAATGGAGTCACTGTGGCCCCTGCAGTTTCTACATCTGTACCTCAGGAATTAATAGCATCTCCCGGTAAAAAGAAATCAAAATCTTTCACTGTAGAGGAAAGATTGATAAAAATACAGGGAGTTGACAAAAGGATGCAGAATAGCAGGATATTTCAATAATGGGTGGACACTCGCATCCTGCAAGTAAAATCAAGGTCAAGAATTAAACAACTTTGACGATTTAGAAGTCCCAGAAACCAGATATAATTCTGTCCTCCTTCCTCGAGAATATCCAGGATGATGCTAGGCACTCTCAGACAAGCTAATATGCCTGGAAAAAGTAGACACCAATCAGTTTGTGCAGAATGGGCTCTGACCACCTGAACTACATGAAGCATACACTCTCCAAAGCATTGTATTGTCTACAGTCTGTCAAGGGTGCTCCAGATTTCTTTCTATTGTGTGCTGATGCTCATTGTGGGATGAACTGGTGACATAGCTCTCTTTGAGTCATTTCTGCTTCTATAAGTAATATTTTTTCAATATTCCTATAAGAAACACAATAAAAATTTGGATCTGATCTTGGTCTGGGGTGAGTAGATACTTGTTTACACCTCCTGAGGAAAATTTTCATACAAAACAGTCAAAGAATGGTTGCAGTCTACTTTGTGTAAGTGGATTTTTCACTGTTACCCTTATCTTTGTTGCAATGCATTTGTGCACTACACAAATTGAAACATTCGGTCTGTATAAGATACAATTCCCTGTCTCTTTCTTTTATGGAAAATCATCATTTTCTTCTCTCTGTTCTTTGGTGTGTCAGGAAACTACTGCTAAAGTGTTATATAAGGAAGATAAATGAAATACAGATCTGCAAGTTTGGGAATTCAAGAAATAACTTCCAGCATTTGGTGTGGTTTCTTCTTGTATCTTTGTTGCAGTATATGGTGGTGGTCAGAATCCAAGCCAAAGGTTTCTAAAATCTTACCTGTTAATTCAAAAACTTAGTTAAAGGCTCATCCAGATTATAAAGAAGCCTTGAAACTTTTCTCAAAGCACAGTGACAGTAAAGAGCAGACAGGAATATGTGTGAAGAGAAAAGGGGTCACATGAAAAAAGGTGTTCAAGGGCCACAGCTTTTGTTTGGAGCCACTTTCATGGAGTTCAGGAGAAGGTGTTGGGGTGCTGTGGGGGTGTGACATGGGTGGATCTTCATTTCAACTGACAGGCTTAGATTAGGTAGGCATTTACTTCCTGTGCATGTCCTTTCAACACAGTATTTCATTTGACTATATACACACAATTATACATAGGAGGAAGGTGGAAGCATGATATTAGTCATAAATGTTCCTTGTGAGGACACAGTTTGTCTTGTTGTACATGTACCTGAACTAGTCTAGTCTGGATTACATCGGTATTTTTTTGGTATCAAAAAGATTTTGTGAAATACTTGAATATAAGTAATATATTTAACTATTTCTAAGGACAGTAATCATTTTCATTATTTCCAACATTTATATATTTATTTGTGACCTGATGTATGGTGGTTGTCCATGCGGTAAATAGGTTTTAGAAATATGGACAGCAGAATGTGTGTATACAGGGGATGCAGATAATGGTCTCAGGCTGGAAAGTGTAACTGTGGTTATCAAACAAGAAAAGTGAGGTCTCAAGTGGCTAAGCTGTTTGCCATGCTAGCCTATCTCATCCACATGTGCTAGGAGAATAAACCGAAAATAAAGGAAAAAATAAAAGAAAGATGAAAATAGCAAAACCAACAATAGAATTTCCTTTCACATATGATTTTCAAGTTGCATTGATATATTGATGGGAAGTGACCATGAACTAACCCCCCGTCCCCTTCCCAAATTTCCATGATATTAGTTTGGGAAATAAGACATGGATTTCCAAATTTATGTGAGCATCAAATATAGAAGTAAGTCACAAAACAATCACACACCAGTTTGGAATTCTGATTAATAAAAGGGTTATTTATTTAAGGTGAAAAATTATAGATCACTGTCCTAGACAACAGCCCTCTGCATGATCAGGAACTGAGTCTAGGAGTCAGAGGCAAGAGAGGAAGAGCAGGGCTACTGCTGCTTTTTAAAACAAAAAAGACCACTCCCAAGTGGGCTGGTATCTTAAAAGAGTGGAAGGAGCTCCAGCAGCAGTCAGTCCATTTTTATAGCAGTAAGAGAAATAAACAGTACTCCAGAAAGGCCTCTTTGGGAATCCTGACTAATTTCTTTTTTTTTTCATCTGAAACGTTTGTTTATTTAATGTCAGCCTCTGATGTACATGGTATCTGTGTATAAATAAAAAGATCTCTTACTAGTCCACAGTATGTGTCCTCAATGGTCATGTAACAGCAAGTTGGCTTGTTATAAATGAATTTTTTATTAAAACCACATTGTGTTTATGCTACATCTTATTATATACATCAATGTCAATGTCAATAAGATGATCATGTTAAAAAACCAAAAATACAGTATTCAATTACTTTGTTTTTTTTATTTTTTATTTTTTTATTGAGAAAAGGAGAAAAAAAAACAAGTTTCCACCTCCTCCCAGCCTCCCATTTCCTTCCCTCTGCTCCCACCCTTCTCCCCCTCCTCCCACCCTTCTCCCTCTTCCCACACTCCTTTCCCCCTCCCTCTCCAGTCCAAAGAGCAGTCAGGGTTTTCTGCCCTGTGGTAAGTCCTAGGTCCTCCCCCCTCAGTCCATATCTAGGAAGGTGAACATCCAAACTGGCTAGGCTCCCACCAAGACAGCACATTAAGCAGGATCAAAACCCCGTGCCATTGTCCTTTGCGTCTCATCAGCCCTCATTGTTCGCCATGTTCAGAGAGTTCAGTTTTATCCCATGCGTTTTCAGCGAATCTTGTGGGTAATGGGAGATGGGGACTGACTAATTTCTTACTTCCTTTACCACAGGGCCTACTCATTTTTATCTCAAAGTTTCCAGTGACATTATTTCATTATAGAATTGGAGTTGAGAATCCATACTCTTGAAAATAATCCCCACTCATAAAACATCTCACTTTTGTGGATTCTTTGCTCAAATAATTAAACTCTATGAAACACTCAAATTTGTTGAACAAAAAGAACCTGAAGACTTCTCCTGTCCTCACCAGACTAGCTTTAGAAATGGCACTCAAGGCTGAATTCAATCTTCTGTGTCTATTAATGCCTTAGTTTTTCTGGAGCATATGTGGTCTACTTGTTCTTTAACATGCTTTGTCCTTAACTTCACACGTGAAGCATGTATTCTATACTTTTGATTTGACAGCAATTCTCAAATGGCTGACAGATATCCCGAAGGAAGCACTGCTTTATTGTAAATGTGGTTTATATTTAAGTTTTATTTGTAAAACTTACAGATTAACAAGTATAAAAGTTATTGATAAAAATATGGAACTTAGATCATACAAAAGTTTATAAAGAATATAAGAAAGTACCATTTCCTAGAATTAAGAACAGGTCTGATGGTGGTGGCACAGACCTTTAATCCCAGCACTCAGAAGGCTGAGGCAGGTAGATCTCTGAGTTCAAGGCCAGCCTGGTCTACAAAGTGATTTTCAGGACAACAATGGCTAAACAGAGAAATCCTATCTTGGAAAACCATAAAAAGGAGCTGGCTTTCATAGATATAGTATTGCAACAGTTCATATATACATTTATTTTCTGGACTTGGATCTTATCTCCATAAACAGTATCCTTGGCATCCAGGTTTTCAGATCTGAATCAGGCTTGAGGGACTTTCTTTCTGACATTGACAACCTTAAAGAAGAAGATGATGATGTCAGATCAAGTGAAATTCAATGGCACCAAACACTCTACATTGATACTGATGGGACCCTATAGGTCACGTCCCATTTTTCACTGGTCTATCTTTTTAATGCCTCTCTGGCTTTGGAGTCAGCTTTCTTCCCTACTTGGGACTATGAAAGTAGTAATACCTACAGACTTGAGCACAGTTGGAAGGGCTGTGTATGACACAGAGCTCCAGAGGGGAGGAAAAAGAGCTTCCATCCTTGATGGAGAGACTGAGTTTAGAGACTCATTAAACAGGCAGGCTGGGAGGAGGGAGAAAGGACTTTGTTGTTGCAGCCGCCATGGGGGAAGTTTTAAACCTTTGGCTGGTGGTCTGAGAACCAAGGTGCTGTAAGAGCGTTTCTTTGTGAATGAACATGTGATGCCTTCTATTTTTCAGTTCACGTGGTTATAGTGGCCATTTTAAAAGTGTAAAATAAATCCCACACAATGTGTAAGTATAACAAGGATTGTGGATATTAGCACATTGTGGTCTGATTTGCCCAGGGCATCCTTTGGAACTTATGATTTATGTACATCATGCTCTGCAACAGACAGTATTTGAATATTATACATGAAGGCTCCAAGATTCTTTGTGCTTTAGTCTTTGCTCAGTTTGAAAAATCAAAGAGTCATAATTTAAAACAAACATCTTAATTACCTGAGTCCTGTCAAATTATCTCTCTGCTTTGATAAATGAAATACTTTTTGTCATTAGCTAAACATATAACAACTTTTGAGATTTTTTTGAATTTATTCTTTAGTATAATTTAAAAATATTTACTCAAAAGGTAGTGGAAGGAACTTTGTTATTAAACATGAAAAGTTTAATTTTTATTTCTATTGGATTGTATATGTAATATCAACAGAAAAGTACACGATATATATGTATTTATGAAATCATATATATGAATGATTCTTAATAATATTAAATTTCAGAGCACACACCTGCATGTTACTGTGTCTTACAGACTTCAGCTGCCATGTATCTTTGCTTGAGGACAATTCAAAACAGATGAGTCGAAGTTTTTGGCCTGGCTCACACTTTATATTGGTCAGTCTTCCATGGACCACCACTTCCATTTTCCCTGTATCATCTTCAATTCCATAGTAAATGAAGGGATTCCTCTCAGTTTTCTGAAAAGCAAGTTAACATTCATCTTTTAGGAAATGTGTCAAAGCTTGTCACCTCTATGAGGAATAAAGAGTGTCGGCATAAACCTGTCCCTGCCAAGGCAAGATCGCTCTTAGGTTTAGAATCAGAGGTACAGGAACCAGTGAAATGGTTCAGTGGGGAAGGGTGCTTGCTGGCAAGCCTGATTACCTGGTCTCAATGAGCAGCTCTCATGGTAGAAAGAGAAAACTCATTTGTGGAGTTCTCTCATGACTTCCACACTACTTTAAAAGTTTTTGTGTTTCTTCCCATCCCTCACAGACAAAATAAATAACTAAAAAAAGTTTTCAGGCACAAGAGAGTTTAAGATGTTTTAGTGAACAAATGTTTTGTTTGAAATCCCTCTTGAAGCCTTGTGGGCCTAGCCTTAATGATTGGGTCAGCACTGCAGCCCTTGGAAGCCACTCTTATGTGTTACCTACTTGAGGATTTCTTCTGCTGGGTGTTTTTAGGGAAAAAATGAGTATATTTCTAAGTACTATGGTAACATATAGGAATATCTGAGATTTCTTTAGGGACAAAAAAAATGAAAACAAGAATAAAATGCAATAACCGTTTAGTTACCATTGCAGGTTTCTTAGGTGTCTCCAGGATGCCTGAGAAGAAAGGCTACTTGTGACTCGTTGTCAGTCTGAGAAACACTACTCTAAGTTTTTTTAATTTAATTTATTTCAATTTTTATTGAAAATAAACTCATTTTCATGTAACCTAATCTGATCATAATTTTCCCTTCTCTACTCCTCCTAGTTTATCCTCACTTCCCTACCTTTCCAACTCCACAGCTTCTTTCTCTCTCTCTTAAGAAAACAAACAGGTGAATAAAGAAGAAAACCAACAAGAATGAAACAAAAGGAACACACTAACAGAAATAAGAGATACTATGTGATACAAATGCATGGACATACAAATAGATATTAACAGACAGACAGAAGGACTGTTACATTCACTCATCACACACACACACAAACACACTCACCTCCGTTTTAAATGGATCACATTTGCTCAGTGCACACATTGTTCACTCTACTCCTTCCTAATCACTCAAATGTAAAATCTACAGCTTTTAGTCCTGGCGTTTAAGTTCGAGTCCCACTTAGTTTACTTATTAATTGTGTAACCAAATGCACCAGCACAGTCAAAAACAGCATAGATAAATTAAAAAGCCATGGCTGATTCATAAACAATGAATTATGAAATCATACACTTAATAAGCATATTAATGAATTGGTACATTGGCCTTAAAGAAACCCCAGAAAGTCACAGATTTGTTGAATTTCATCACTTTTGTTGTGCCTTGTTATTAACTGTGAAATTAAACTAGACTGTAAAACTCCTCTTCCTTTTATTATTTAAAACATTAGTCACCCTATCAAAAGTGCTTTATACAATGTAAAGAATATTACAATGAGAACAAGATTATTAAAGAAATAATCTTGGCTTATTGGTCATGCCTTCAATCTGGAGCAGAGTAGTCTCTTGTTTTTTATTCTCATCATCTCAAACTGTATGTAGGCTTTGAGTTTGGCTCTTTTTGCAACTCAGTTGCTAATAATATGGGTATTGAAGCTATCAAAGAATAAGAATCTGGAAGTGTGCTATAAATTGAATAGTGTCTGTGAAAAAGATGGATATAATGGAATGTTCCTGGTAGAAAAATGTCAAAGGTTATTGATGAATCGATTTCAAAGATTTTTCATCGTTTTACCTTGTGGAGAAGAATGATAAGAGACTCTCCCAATCCCCAAATGAGGAAACTGTACTCATCTCTTTCTGATATGAAGAGCAGTTATTTACTGTGTTAAATAAGTTGAGCAAATTCCAGTGACAAGTTAAAACTTAAAATCCCAGACTGCAAAAGGAATTTCCCAAGTATCACAATGGCTTACCTTATAGACCACAAACTCTCCATTCACATATGTCCCCTGTGCCTGTGAGAAAAGATCCCTAATTTTAGGAGTCGTATTGGCTCTTTGCCTCAGTGTATTTGAGATAGCCATCGTTCTCTTCTTGTCTACATCAGACACACAGGAAGCTTGGTGTATTTCCAGAAAGCCATTTAAGCCAAAATAATTTGATATGGCAATAATCTTATTTGGAATGAACTTATTCCTTAGCACTGGGTCAAAAATCTTCACTCTGAAGAATTCATTCTCAGTCGCCACTGTGGCATGGAACATCCTTTTGTCATCAATCAAATCATAAGTAAATGGTTCTGTTACTTTCAAAACCATCACTTCTTTGGGTTCTCGATGGTAACCTTCTTCCTTAACAGGTTCCTTTGGTATGTTTCCCGTCCTTGGTGTCTACATAAAAAACACAGAGGATAAACATGCCTAATTCAGACAGATCATAGGGCACAACTCCATAATCTCACTGAGTACCACGGAGAACGTCGGAACAATGATCGCAATCTATAACCTAGATAAAGGGAGAAATGGACATTTACTTAAATCCCTACCTAGAGTTTCCAGTTAATGCTATTTTTACCTTGTAAATAAAAGGATTATACTTATTACAGTCATGGGGTATGAACACAAAGCCCCCAATGCTCTAGTCTATTTTTATGTATGAACATTCTTAAGATTTTAGTTATAAAATCTTGGCTAACTTGTCAAACTTTCTGGTAAAAGGGTTAGACAGGCAGCCCCAGGAAGTGCCCCTTAAATGTTGTTAATCAGAAAGGATTCAGACAAGCAGTTCTTCTTTTTGCATAATAGCAGGCATGGAGGAGAATCCCGGGACCAGGAAAAGTTTTCGAACCATTTTACTTTGATCACCAGCCTTCTCGGTTTCCTACTCCATTTTTGAGCATCAGGAGAACACGTTGAAATGAGGGCAACACGGTAGAACTCAAAGTAGAAGCATGCTGGCAGTCATGGCCAACATGGATACATTTCATGAAGGCAGCTGTAAGAGGTAGCCCTCCCTGAAATTCAACTCGGAAACATGTAGACGTCACCCTATTGGTAGCAGTGTTTAACCATGATTCCTCAACTATGTGTTTTATATCAGAAAGTATATTTCTAATATAAATGGAACAGTAGATTAGATGAGGGCATTAATTTGAAGATTAGAAAATGTACAAGATTAGGAGATTGTATGAGAACTATTTTCATGGTTAGTATGGTTGTAATTATGTTCAGAAGGCATCAAAATAAGAACAGGAACCCTTCAATGAGAAATGTCTGGGAGAGTTTAGTGTATGCCTAGAAGGGGTCTGAATCTGACTCCCAGCAAAAGAACCCTTACAATTACACAGTATTTAGTTAGTGAATGAACAGGCTAAAGACTTCAAAGCAGGTAAACAGCATGTGTCAAAATACCTGCTTAGAGGAACACAGAATGTTGAAAACATCCCCTGAAGTTGGGCTACTAGCAAAGGGAAAAGGACTGAGAAGAAAATAGGCAATGGGGATTGATATATTCCAGTGTTCATCTCTATCTGTCTCCTTTATACTTCCTTCTGAACCCTAAGCAGAAAGTTCATTCACAGCCTTAGAAATCATTTCATGAATATTTACCTTTTCACTACCATGGTGGCTGTAATAAATGAATAAATAACTTAATGAGATATTTAATAATAGGAGGAAAATCTCTGAAGTAGGGGATCAATGAGATATTTTTCTAAGGCTGTGGTGAGCCCAGTTAAACTTCAGGAAGGGGCAAGCACTGGGAATAGGAAAGTGATACCTTGTTGGAGGAACTGCACAATGGTGTCGGTGGAGGCTTATGAGAGGTCTGGAGACAACCTTCATCTTTCTGTGTGTTTCTTACTGAAGGTTCTGGAAGCTGAGTCTGCTCCTGTGTAAGTTTCCTTTTCTTGCTACCTTCGGTTTTTGTGGGCATCTTTCTTTTTTTCTGAAAGAACAATGTCTTTCTTTATTGATTTTCCTGTGTGTTGGAAATTGAACCCCAGCTTTGTCCATGCTAAGATGTGCTTTTCTATACAGTTTCTCTAGCACAATGTCTGCCTGCATGCTGTCATGCTTCCTACATTGATAATAATGGACTAACCCTTTGAATATAAGAAAGCTTCCTTTAAATGGTTTTCATAAGACTTGCAGTAGTCATGACATTGCTTCAAAGAAATAGAAACCCTAACTAAGACATGAAGAATTGTCATATAAAGGGGTTAAAAAGTTACATTTATCTCATCCTACTTATTCCTGTGGTGTCATAAGAAAATAGCTGTGGAATAACAAAGTTCATATTCAGGTTGAATTGTTTTAAGAGTCATATCCTAAAGTGCCTGATAATTTAGTAAATGGTTTTTTAAAAAGCCACATAGTGATTTTTTGTTTACATCCTTGAGGGATTATACTGCACCAGTATATCTGCCACAAAATGAGTTATAGGCCACGATGAATTTGTTGACTTAGAACTTCATTTTCATAGAGCCTTGGACTAGATAGATAGAGTGCTAAATCTTCCTAAAGAGTTAAGAAGGGGAAGAACCTGGGTAGAAGCATTTTGTCTGGAGATTAGCCACTTTACCTTGTTTGATTCATTACCGGTGGAAAGAGATTGGGAACTACTGGGTTCATCTTGCTTTCTTCTTCCCAATGCAGTTTTATTTTTTCCTTTCTTTTGCTTCTGAACTATTGGAATAAAGGAAACACAGTAAATCCAGGGATTAAGATGGTTGAAGCTCACTCAGAATTATTTATTTTCTTTCAGTTTTATAAATGGATATTTTATTTTCTTTTCCTTAATGATTTTAGAGAAAGACAATAATTTCATGTCGACTTTAACAAAACCGCTATCATTTAATTTTACGAGTAAAAACTTAAGAGACAGATGTTGGGATGAAAGCCTGCTAGCTCACAGAGACAGAGATAGCAACCATCTGATTTTCCTTTTCCACTGGTGTTCCATAATTTCCTGTTTCCAGTACCACGTCAAACCAAAATCCTTCAAGCTCAATGTCCTTCGCTCTACTTCCTGTGCTTCTCTCTATCCATCATGCTGACTTTCTGTTACTCTTGATGTTTTTTTCTTAAACTAATAGTCTTATGTTTACTTCCTTTCAATTGGTTTTTTGCTCCGCCCCTTCATCTATGGTTGACTTTTTAAGATCCTATTAAAATATTTAAGCTGAAAACTCTTGGATTAAAGGTGTGTGCTAGGGCTGAGGCAGGCCAAATTCTACCAACAGTTTTTTTGGGGGGGAGCTTTTCCCCCAAATAATAACGCAATCTCCTGGTGGAAAATGTGATCAAGTATCCAGCAACTATTTCAAGAACTATTTCGTCTCTACTTGTGTCTGTGTGTTTATTTTCTTCTGCTGCAGAGGCTTTGCCTGGATAGGAGGATTTCAGTGGTAACAAGTCAGATACAGGAATTACCTCAGGGGATTTTCTGCTCAACCCAGCTGTAGTGGAATTAGCTTCTCTATGTTGGGAACATATATTCATATTTGTATAAGCTTGTCACTCTTATCCAACAGTCTTATTTTAAAAACATGAAACTTTTATCATAATACTAATAGGTCACCTTCTAAAGAAGATAATTCCAAATCATAAATAATGATAAAGAATTATGTTTCGATATTTGATGTAACAAACCAGCAACATTGGATTTTGACTTCTCTATTGGCCATATATCTTTCTATGTAACTCAGGGTATTCTCAGTCTGCAGGTTTTCTTGACTGAGGTTCCTTATGCTAAATTCACAGGTCAGAATTGTGTACCAGTACATTCAATATTGATGGGGACCAAGAAGCCCCCCGACCTAAAGTACTGGCCAATCTTCCTCATCCTCTCTGCAAAAACAGCTTGCTGCAAAAACAGCTTGCTGCACAAACAGCTGTGATACAGTTCTCAGAACGGCCTAACCTCAAGGTGTTCCAAAACATGGCCTAACCACAAGATGTCTCAAGAGACATATTGCTTCCTCCCTGGCCTAGGGCGCAATAGTTTCCTTTCCCCTCTAACCCTACCCCTCCCTACCAAAACCTCTCTATAAGAATAAACCCCTGCCTGCAATAAACGGAACCTAGACGCATCTCAGACTGACTCTGTCATTCTTTATATGCGCTTGGTTCTCTTTCTCTTCCCCCCCACTCCTACCCAGGTGATCCCAAACTCGAGGCTCACGAATTATGTGGCCTGCTGGACGGGTCACAATATTTTTAAAATCTGGTGTCTTTATATGAAGAAACTCATTCACATCTCTTATATTTGTGCTTCTACTTAAATATTAGATCACATTTTTTTTACCAGAATAGATATCCATTAATGGGTAAGATTGTTAATAAAGTATTAAATTTATTTAAATGTTCTAAGTGATTTTTTTTCAAGTTTTCCTTTATCATTTTCTTGTTTTTCTACCACGATAGGTATTCTACTCTACCTCAACAACTGTTTTTATTTTATTTACCTACAAAACAAAAGATGTCTATGAGAAATATATCGAGTTTTTTTTTTTTTTGTAAGAAAGAGTTTTTTGAAATCACCAACTTGATTTGCTCTGAAATGTTTCCACCCTTGCTGTTTCTAAGGCACGCCCTGGGAAAGCTACAGATCAGCTCTGAACCCTGCAGGGAACTAGACCTCTTGGGGAGGGTGGAGAAGGGATGAGTGTCCCGTTGGTCCCTGTTACCTTTTGCCTTCTCTGCTTCAAGGGTTTTGGCAAGGCCTTCCAGTTCTTTGATGCTTTGGCACACATCTATCAGTGTGTCCAGTCCTGCATCTTTTGGGAACGTATCCTCCATCCAGTCAGCAATCTGAATTCTGTCATAATCATCTTGCATCTTTTTAGATAGATTTAGTTTGCTTCTTAGTATGGACTTGATTACCCTAAAGTGGTAGTCTTCCATACGCTCCAATCCCTTTAGAAGAATTATTTTCTTATATTCACTCATTATCTCTAAAATTATGGACAATCCTAAAAGATGAAAATAGATGTAAGCAGACATAGGATTATGCACATATACAGGCAATTCCAAGGCAGATATTTCTGTGTGAGTGAATGACCCCAAAAGGTAATATCTATAATTGCATGTGAGAGAAAAATAGAGTTAAATATAATCTGTGTCACTGTGCTAAACTGATAAAGAACTTCTGTATTAATAAACAAGTCTACGAAGCTTCCCCCTTCTAGACATGTTAGGTCACTTAGACCAGAGGCAGTTGTGGTGAAGTAAAGTGTTGGATCAGTAATTGTTGCAGTGTTTGTTTAGATTTGTGCTATGTGTGTCAAAATTCTGTGTCCTTCTTCCTTTCTTATTTGGTGCTATAGTTCATCTCTGGATATCTGCTTGTGGGTTCCTGACTGTTTCCATTGTAAAGTGACCTATAAGCAAATGGACTCCATCCTATTACAGTATACCTGGATGAACCATGACTCAAGTATCATGGCCATGCTGAGCCACTGACCCTTGTCCGCTAGGCTTTCCCTCAAACACCCCTCATGAGCATACTATCCCTCCTGGGCTCTGATTGTGCACTTTGGGTCCTTTTTTGTTCATATTGCTGTCAATATCCCAAATGTCTACATACTTTTCAGAGTAGCACCCTAGATTTTATTGAATGGAGTTATATCAGTAGTTTCTTGATTTTTATCCTTTCAGGCTTGACTAAGTGTTTCTATTTGTACATAGACAGAATTTTTACGTAAAAGCCATGCTTAAATCCTCCCCAGATCTTTTAAAACTTTCTTAATGTGTCAAAAATATTTCTTTCTCCTAAAATATAAAGGAAGTTCTAGAATAATCTGCATTCATCCCATTTATGTTTATTTTTATTCTTGAGGTCATTTGCTGCAAAATATACAAAATGCACTCCTATTGTCAAGGTTTGTGGTATGTCTAATTTCTTTTTCATTGTTTGGAAAACCTTTGAAAACAAAAGTTAAATGGGTTCGTTAGTGGGAGGGTAGGATAGTAGAGGAAATAGAGAGAGAAAATAACTAACACTATGTTTACAAAAGCTAACATAGAAGCCTACTGATATAAAGTTTCCTAAAATATAATATAATATAAAATGGTATGTGAAATGATATAATATACACTCTATTTATCTGTTCATCTATCTGCCATCCATCATTTGTTTTATATAATATATATCAAGAATTTACATGTAGTTACTGTATAATGAGCAACAAGATTCTATAAACACCATAGGTTAACAAAATGCCCAGTTCTAGGAATGAATTTTCTCTGTTAAAGTTATTGGCCAGTCAGTTCTCATATTCCCCCAACATATAGCTTGTCGACAACGCTCTTGATTGTATTTCAGAATGTATTACTGAAGACACCAAATTCATGTGTAACAGAACACAAACAAATCAAGTTGATACTCACCTGGAAGCCTCATCCTTACTGGATAGATTTTAATATTCCGGAAGGTATTCTACACAATACCTTTCAGATGAGCAAAATAGTCATTAACCTTACCCGGTTGTAGATTATTGGAGGTAACAAACAGTCTGTCAACACATGGTCACTGGTGTAACTGTGGCATGAACATTGTAGGATTAAGCATCCTTTTTTTGATTTGATCTCTATCATGTATAAGTTGAAACCAATACCCGGCACCATTTCTGAGATGGAAAACCTATGACAAGACTACTCATAGTTCCTTCCTTGTTGGTAACCTATTAATTTTACTCTACTAAGTAGGAGTGGAATTAAACTTTTATTATATACACTTGTCTTTCAACACTCATAAGAGAATAATTAGAAAATTAGAAACTATAAAAATCTGGCTTTCTGAAAATTTCTCTAAGAACTGAGTGAGAAGATACTTCCCATATTATTCCTCAATAATGTTGATCTCTTCTTAATCACAGCCAATTCTTCAATGCCAGATGACCAGAATCACAGCTGTAATTCAAAATATTAAGTCATCTCAGTAGATTCTTTAGGGAACGTTTAACCTTCCCTCTGAAGTCCAAGTCAGGCCTCCGTCATCTGCACTGCCCTCTGCATTATTTTTTAAGTTCCCACAATAGTCCACACTAATCTCTAAATATGCAATTGCTTTTAGAGTCCAAAGTTACAAAGTTCATTCATAATTCTTCCCAAAACCTAGTCAGGTGTGTCACAATAATATCCCACAAACCATGCACCGGTTTCTCTTTTAGTTACAGGTTCTCTTGCTGTGATAAAAGATCATGACCAAAACCAACTTGGGACGAAAAGAGTTCATGCAATTTTTCATTCCAAATCACAGTCCTTTAGTGAAAGAAGTCAGAGAATTAATTCAAGGCTGGAACCTGAAGGTAGGAACTGAAGCAGAAGCCATGAGGAACACTGATTCCTCACTTGATTCTCATGGCTTGCTCTGCACTCGGGACCACCTGCACAGGAGAAGCACTGCACCCACAGGGTTACACACTCACATCAATCACTAATCAAGAGTATGACGTCCACACATTCTTACAAGCAATTTTAAAGGAAGCATTTTCTTAACCCAGGAATCTCTTTCCAGATAACTTTATCTCGTGCCAAGTTGCCAAAATGCAACCAGAACATACCCTTAATTCTTTAAATGTTGGGATTGTATACCACTAATAGTGTATGGTAATTCTTAGTATTTTGTGTCTCTTGATAGGATCATAATAAGTAGCAACACGGAATATTTCTTTTCCAAATGAAAAGTTGCATACATATATTCTTCATGTGTATGTGAAAGAGCATACAGTGAATTTGATAAAACCCAGAACATTGTGATAGATACAGCAGTATATTTCTCAATTACTAAACTATCAAGGTATAAACATCTGTAAAAAATTTAAAATGTTTGAAAAACATAAAGAAAACACCAGGAGAGATAGCATTACATATATACATGTCTCAAATCATTTTTAAAGTACTCTGTTCAAGTACATATTAGAAATTCTACAGGGTACATGAAAAGCCTTTAAAATATTCAAAAAGTATGTAGTAGAGATATATTTCTATTTAACTCTCCTGAATACCCCTATGTTTTCCACCAGAAAACTAAAAACAAATCCAAGCAATGTAAAACAAAAGAAAACAAAAAACTTTCAAGATGACAGGAACTAACTCATTGTGATTGAGATACTGCTGCTGTAAAAGATAGCAAGTATGTTGGTGGATGAATAAAAAAGATGTACTTGAATAACTGAATCTGTGGAACTTTGTGCTATACATGTCCATTGTTTCACGTGCAGAACACTAGAGTGCAGCTCCATGTCCTGATATATTTTCATTAAATATTTCAGAGTAATCAAAATAGCCAAGAAGTTACTCCTTACTCTCCAGCCAAGATAACTAAAGCTTTCTTCTCATTTTGCCTTTACTCATACTTATACTTAAAAAATTATTTTATTATCTGCCATAATCAAAATGCAGAGTTTTTTTTTTTTTGGCTCAAGGCCCAGTAAGTGTGGGATAAAAATGTCTGCCATCTGCCCTAGTGAAACATCAGAATCTATCTGCTGTGGGTTCATTTCCCTAAAAGCAGTGGGTACAAGCCCTGTTCCTTCCATTGTCCTCTGAAAGAAACAGCATTGATTGCCCCCGTGCCTTTGTGGGTTCACAGAACTCACAACTCTACATAGCGGGGTTCGGGACTCACCTTCTCAGAAATTTCTTCAGCAGTGTCCAGATCCTAGTTCATCTGCAAGGCAAGAATCAGGACTGGTTTCATTTGAGTAAGAAAATAAATCTCTCAGTGATTGGACCAGTATGTTGCAATCTCTCAGCTGCCCAGAACACGAAGTGTTTTTAAAGATGAGAAGAATGACATCAGTCTGAGTTGTTTTACTCCACTTCAGGTTGAGCAACCTTGGGTGGCTTGCATTCTGCTATTCCTGGAAGTGAAGGTTTGAAGAAGAGAAGCCTCCTCCCATTGTACTTAGCTTTCGATTTCCCCAGCTAGCAAGAATGGATTGTCTCCTAACTGCATACACTTTACTTACCAGAAATAACAAAGATCTTTTGTGCTCAGTTTGTTTTCTTACATGTATTCAAAGGGAGGTATTCTAAACTTAAGCCTTCATGTCCAACAGCTTTACCCATGGGTAATTAAGACATGCATTCCTCTGAATAAAGGTAACATCTGAAAGGGAAAGTGTGAGCTGACCAGACACTTCTCCCTCCTTCCACTCAGCATAGGGTAGCAGGAAGAGAGAATACAGCAGGTGCCTATTGCAACCAAGAACTGAATGTGGTTCCTGGGTAGAAGAAGATATATAGTGCACTTACTTTTGATTTAAGAGCTTACTAAAGTATTATCTCATTCATTAATAGTTCTCCCAGCCCCACCCCATAAAAAACCCAAAATAACTCAATACACTTACTAATCTAATGATGAATAAATGGGAAGGAATTGGTTGCTGTCCAGACAAGAGCTACGCTGCTTTCCTTTTAGTGATTAAGTTAAAGATTCCTTAGCATTTCTGCACTATTAAGACATTTATGAAAAAATAAAAACGATATTTATGGATAAACCCAGCAGGTGTAATGGGCCTATGTGATAACAAAGTGGAGGTTTTGACAACCGTGGCAAAGCTCTCAGGTGTTAGTAATATCAGGGAACTTAAATGACCATTTTCCTAGTGTCTTTCTGTCAAGAAGAGTGGGGAAATCTCTGAAGTTTCCTGTAATTTGGGACACAGAACAAATGGTGACAGGCAGTGGATGGTGGTGAAATCACCCCAGCTGATGTGCAAGCAGGATCGTGTTCTTGGGGTGTTATCATTCAGCATGCTAGGGTTGCACACATTGCCTGGATGCACACATAGACATGCCAGAGGATTTTCAAAAGCTTGTCCTTGGCAGCTCTTGTGCCCTCGGATTTTGACAGAGAGAATGTAGCATGCAGGAAGGAGCAGCTCCAAGTTGTGCCCTCTGGTGCTGTAGTTTTCTTACAAGTCTTAGGCTTCCAGGATCTATAGCTCTTGTGTAGACAGACCTAAACCTTTCATATCCTTTGCTTTCCAACTCTTGAAGACTTATAATTCAGCATTAACTTGGCCTAGAACTGTAGCTTTATGGACGTTTGAGGAGTTTTAAGTCTTTCATACCAGCCAGTGTTGATTCTAGTGTACCTGAGAACTTTGGCTCCAAAAGCTCAACATCCCTCAGGAAGTCTTCCTATGCCCAGAACCTCTAGCTCTCTATGCGTTTGATACTTAATCATCTTCTCTGCTTCTGCATGATGTTGAGACCACCATCCTTATTCTCGTTAGCTGCCACTTCAGGAAGCCTGCAGCTTCACCATGTTTGTTCATTTTACCTTCCTGATTGCCTGCATGTCTTTCCTGCTCTGCTGCATGCACCTTTGCTACTACTTCTGCTGATTCTTTCTTCTTCTCTTTTTGGTACTTACTATTTTTCAAAACTAAAATTTGCTACAGTAAATTTTTTAATAGTTTTTTTGCCTCCTCCAACTCCTTCCAGATCCTCAGTATTTACCTATCAGAAGAACATTAGCATCATCATGCATCATGCTTTCTCTCTCTCTCTCTCTCTCTCTCTCTCTCTCTCTCTCTCTTTCTATCTCTGTCTCTCCCTCTCTATCTCTCTACTTCTCCACACACACATGCATGCATGCATTTGCACACATACAGCACATGAACACACACACATACACACACACACACACACACACACACACACACACACACACTAACAGACACTCAATTTTAAAAAGAAAACAAGGAAACAGGAGCCAGAAATGTTTAAGGGAGATTTATGGAATTCCTTTGATCAAAGATTCAACAAGATGTAACCCATTTCTGGTACTGGGGAGTTTATCTCCCCATTATCTGGTGGATCCATTGAAATTTCTGTCATATGTGTATATGTATAAATTTCAGGAAACTTCTATAGTAGTATGTTCCTGTATGACTTTCAAAAAGTCTTTAGTGTTAGTTATCTCACGCATATTCCTTCAACTGTCCTGCGTCCCCTCCACTCCCTGGTCCCTGACTAACTATATAAACTCTGTGATTATATTCTAAATAAAACACAAGTACCTAACGTTTAAAAGCTAATATCTATCTATAAGAGAATGCATGCATGAGTTAGGTTGCCTACCTCACTCAGGATGATTGTTTCTAGCTCTATTTATGTTCACATTTAATATTTACATTTTTCTTAACAGATGAATAACACTTTATTTTGTAAATACTGCATATCTTCATCCTCCATTCATCCACTAATGGACAGACATCCAGGTTGTTTAAAATCTTCTAATAATTATGAATAGAACATCTATGAATATTGATGAACAATTGTTTTTGTAGTATAGTGTACTTCTTAGGGCATATGCACAAGAGTGGGATAGCTGGATCTTGTGAAAGATCTATATTTAGCTTTTGAGGAAACAACTCACTAACTTCCATAATGGGTATATTTCCACAAGTAATGGATAAGATTTATTCCTTTCATGCTTGTATCTACTGACATATTTTTATTAATCTTTACCATTCTAGAAACAAAGAAAACCAAAGATAGCTAGAACAATCCTTAAATAGAAAAAAAATACCTGCTGGAGGTATCCCCATGCTTGATTTCAAATTGTAGTAAAGAGCTGCAGTCATAGAAAATAAGATGGTATTGGAACATAAATATTGATTAATGGAACTGAATGAAAAACATACATGTAAGTCCTCTCACCTATGGACATCTGATTTATACATATACAGACAGAAATACACACTGGAAAAAAGACAGTATCTGGTATGGGAGGTTTTTCTCTGTGTGTTGTTTTTCTTTGTTAATGAATAAAAAAACTGCCTTGGCCTGTTGATAGGGCAGAAGTTAGGTAGGTGGGGAAGATGGAGCTTAATGCTGGGAGAAAGACAGGCAGCGTTAGGAGACATCATGGATTTGCTGCTGGAGTCAGACATGTCAATTCTTTGCTGGTAGACCACTACCTCGTGGTGATATACAGATTAATAGAAATGGGTTAAATTAAGATTAAGTTAAATTAAGTTAGCAAATACGAAGCTAGAGCTAATGGGCCAAACAGTGATTTAATACAGGTTCTATGTGATTATTTCAGTTCTGGGTGGCCCAGACGAACAAGTGGTTTCTTGCAACAAGTATCTTCAACATTTTGGTGTTTGTGTAATTGGATATCTGCATGTAGAACAATGCAACAAGATCCATATTTATTACTCTGCATAAAACTCCACTCAAAGTAGATCAAATACCTCAGCATAAAGCCAGATACATTGAGATAATATAGCAGAGAAAAATCATTTGAAAAATCATAGAGAAAAGAGAAGAAACCAGTTCAAATGCATAGAAAATATTGTAACAAAATCAAAAATAAATTGCTACCGTACAGAAAGACAATCTTATCATTGGTGTGGGACAATGGTCTGTATTCTGTCAATTATATTTTAAATAAACACTGATTGGCCAGTAGCCAGACAGAAAGTAGAGGCAGGTCAGAGAGAATAGAAGAATTCTGGAAAGAAGAAAGTCCTAGTCTGAATCACAGCCCAGTCATAGAAGAAGCAACATGTGACTGAGTCGTCAAATAAGGTACTGAGGCACGTTGCTAACATAGACAAGAATAATGTATTAATATAAGTTATAAGAGTTAATAAGAAGCCTGAGCTAAGAGGCCAATCAGTCTATGATTAATGTAGACCTCTGGGTGATTTCTTTGGGACTTAATGACTGTGTAAACTGGACAGTACAGAAACCTCTGACAACAGAATAGCAACCAACATGGGGCAACTGCATCCACATAAAGCCTGAGAGAGCTTGTAAAGTCATTCTAGACACAAAATAAAAGAGTCAAACATGGCTTATTGATAGCAACACTTTTTGGGTGGGCTCTGTCTGCTTGAGGCAAGCACTCTTATTTAAGAGAGGCTTCCTTACTCAGCTTTAGCTAAAAAACCTTATAGCCCTTTTAAAAGATCCTGCCAGAAAAAACTTAAATGATGTTAAAAACATGACCACATGTGTTTTGGTTTTAAGCCATAGCAGAAAAAAAAAAGCTGGTTTTCTGGGCCATCCTACCAGCACAAACTCTGACTCTTTCAGGTAGGAATGAGAACATCAAATAGATAGGAGGAGTAAAGAGACTCTCCATAAGATAAAAGAATCCAAATACTAACCATGGAGGACAAAGAAAGGCTACTAAAAGCTGTAAGTTGAAAAGACAAGGTCACTTATAAAGGCAGACCTATTAGAATAAAACCTGAAGGTTCAGTGGAGACTCTGAAAAGAGGGGTCTGGGCAAATGTTCTATAAACTCTGAAAGACCACAGATGGCATCCTAGATTACTATGCCCAGCAAAAATTCAACAACTATCAACAAAGAAGAAAACATCTCATGATATAAACACATTGATCAATTTCTCTCTACTAATTTGTCTCTACAGAAGACACTGATAGAAAAATTTCAATATGAATGGTCTTACAACAAAGTGGACACAAAGAAAGAATAATACCAGAATAGTTACTCAAAAGAGGGAAAAATCCACTATAACAAGATAACAGAAATTAATAAATACTTTTCCAAACTGTCTCCCAATAATAATGGTCTCAATTCCTTCAATAAATGACACAAGCTAAAAGATCATATTAGAAATCAAGATTTATCTTTCTACAGTTTTAAAAAAACAGACTTTATCATCAAGGACAGCCGTCAATTTAGGCAAGAAAATGAAAAAAAAAAGGTATTCTAAGTAAATGAAACTAAGAAACCAAGAAGCAAGTAGAGTATAGTAATGGTGTGGGAAATCCTTCTGTATATATGTTGCTTTTATTGATTAATAAAAATGGCTGCTTTCGGCCAATGGCTTAACAGATTATAGCCAGGCTGGAAGATAGATAGATAGATAGATAGATAGATAGATAGATAGATAGAAATATACAGATACAGAGATAGATGGAGAGATAGATAGAGATACAGAGATAGAAAGATAGATAGATAGATAGATAGATAGACAGACAGATAGGTAGATGATAGATAGATATACAGATACAGAGATAGATAGATAGATGATAGATAGATGGATAGATAGATAGATAGATAGATAGATAGAGTAGGCAGAGTCAAAGAGAAGACATGTAGCCTCTGCCTGAAACAGACATGCCAGAACACTTTTGGTCAGGGACAGTGAAGTGGCGATATACAGATTAATAGAAATGGACTTAACTAGGATATAAGAGATATCTAGAAAGATGCTTAAGCTATTGCCCAAGTGGTATTGCAAGAAATACAGATTTCTGTGTGATTATTGAGGAGCCTAGGTGTCTGGGAAGCCAATGTGCAGGCTCTAGCAACATAGTTGCTATTTTAATATTTGATACAATATCACTAAAGGAAAACAAAAACAACAAGAATATATTACAAGTCATCATGCACTGTTAACATATGGACTACATATAATGGTATTCAATTTCATAAATGAGACACTACTTCAGCTAAAATCATATACTGTGCTTAGCACAATGATAGTGGATAACCTCAATATGCCACTCACACCAATAGGCAGGTCATCCAGACCAAAAAAAAAAAAATGGCAGAGAAACTTGGGAGTAAAATCATCTCAAAAATCAAATAAACCTAACATAAATCACAGAACATTTCACACAAACACTAAGTATTATATTTTTTCTCAGAACTCAGTGAAACTTTCTCCAAAATTTACCACATATTGGTTACAAAGGAACTCTTATCAAATATAGGAAGATTGAAATACACCCTGCATCCAATCTGACTACAATTATGTCTTACTCTATGGCCATCTGTGTAGCTGGGTGGCTGGTCCCTAGTGTCCTCCCTCTCTCTTGGTGTCTTTTTTTCTTGCTCTCCTTCTTTCTTCTTCTGTTTAAAAGATTTCTCCGATTTATTCTCTCTGTCTGCCAGTCCCACTTATCCTTTCTCCTGTCTGACTATTGGACATTCAACACTTATTAGCTCTATCAGGTGATTTAGCCAGGCAAAGTGATACAGCTTTACAGGAGCTAAATAAGTACAACATTCTAGAAATGACAGACATCTTGCTGCCTGGACAGTCACCCAAAGTTCCTCTGTACCATTGGGGCATCCATCTTTGGCCTACAGGCCCATAGTATCCAGCAGACATTTCCATGAAGCAGGAAATTCCAAAGACAGTTCAGTCACTTTCTTTTGTGCCCTGCAGAATGTCTCGCCGACTCTTTTCTGGAGTCTTTGAGGGAGTTGAAGAATAAATAGATAGTTATTGCTTTCCTTAGTTATGATAAAAGATAAAATAGATATGAATATTGTGACTGTAATTATTGTTTGATAACTGTTTTGTTATATGTAATTTTGCTATGTTAAAGTTAATGCCTTACTTTTTGTTTAAACAGAAAAAAAGTACAACATAAAAATATGCAATGCATCTTTGTACCATTAAATAAATATTCCACAGTATAAATATATGTAACAGATTTTCAGCTAATATACCACAACACCAACTCTTTGTGTTTACATGGTCTTCAATGAGGTACTTATTCATATCTTCTTTACGGTCCTTTGTCCTTTAGCATTTTCATAGTTGCTATTTTAAGGTTCTTGTCGTATTTCTTCTAATCTGCTTTTCTCATGGCTTGTTACAGTATGTTTTGAAGAGACACTAGCCCACTAGACCTTGTGACTCTTGCAGCCCTTGCTCTTCTCCCATAATCCCACTGTCTTGTTAAAAAAAAAAACATTAGAATACATTCCTAAAGCTAGCATCAATGTCTATTCCTTTCTTTGATCACTTCTTTCCGAGGCGCAGAATAACAAAATCCAGCAATCAGAAGTCCTTTATGACTAACCTAGTTTACATGACCAGTTAAAATTGAATACCTCATCCTAACAGGTGTTTCCCCCGATACCCTAATAGATTGCAATTTCCCTATGTGCCCAACATCTGTCTACCCTCTATCCACGGGCAGTTTTTTGTTCTTCCAGGACAAATACCACTTCCCCTCTCCGTTGTCCCCTTTCCTTCTCTTACTCCCCTATCTCCTTTACCACTGCATCCTAGCCCATTCTATCACAGACCTCCCCTTTTTCCTCCTTTTAAAACTGTACCTACAAGGTCATTTGCTGCTGTTTTTTTGTCAGAACCAGAAAGTGGCCACTTTAACTTCTCTTCCCTGCTTAATAAGGGATCTCCCTATGAAAACAGGCATTGGGTATGGTTTTTGCCTAATCCAGAATCTGGAAGGGAGCCCCGACTTTGCATTCATCCCTTTAAGGGTTGGGGGCTTAGTTACGACACAGATAAATGATCTTGGTTGTTTATGCTTTTGTTGGTCTTTATGAATGAAGGTAACATATGTGGAGGAGCTGAAGAAAGAAGGCAGCAGATGCTCTAAGAGTACTCTGGAGAAAGAAGAATGGACAAGGCAAAGGGCACAGGTAAGCAGGTGGTCAATATGGGTTTCCATTAAGTATAATGGCTCTGACGTCCCTTGTAGAGAGACGGGTGGGTTCTTTGTGCTTTAGAGAATCACAAAGGGATGAAGCTAGACCAGGAGAAATGACTGGTCATTTTTTCATGTTACCAGCTTGACCTTCACTGTCAAAATAATAATAAATCTTTAAAAAACTGGCATAGAAGGACTAATCTTGAGTTTCTGTAAGGGTTTCCAGTGGACATTTTCTCCCAGGCCACCCAGTGATGCTGAGCTGCTCGCTGATAGCAGAGAAGGATTTCTGTAGACTAGATACAGACTGCATCACACACAAGTAAAATTTCCTATTTTCACCAATAATAGAAATCTTTCTATTAGGTATTGGGGAAGTGCTCTGGCTCTAGCTTAGATGGAAAAGATTCCAAGATCACATATATTCTTAAAGTTTTATAGTAGAAGAACCAAAGTCTGATAGAAAGTATTTGAAAAAAGATCCCTGAAACTGAATCTTTGAGAGCAAAGCCAGGAGCTAAAATTCCATAGTTTCCTCAGGATATCTGTACATTGTTCTAAATAGTCAGAGTTGCTATAAGGGTCATCTGACTGGCTGTATGATTGGCAGTCTTTTTGCCCAAAAAAGTAACAATTAATTAGGAGAGTCCAATACTTAGTAATTAAGTCACCAAAGGCACAGTCACCAAGCTTGTTCTTTGTGTAGTTGAGGGACTTCTTCGAATATGCCTGAAAGTAGGGTGAGGATTGAAAAAGAAAGAGACAGAAGACAGAAGATAGAATTGGGAGGCCTCTCTGTGAATACATAAAAAAGCCCCAAGAATATTAATCATAAATTTTATATACCCCAAGCAAAAGGGGAGTGGAAAAGACTTCCTTACCAATGATACAGGGAACAAACATTCATAATAACCTCCTTAATACGCAACATATCTAGTAAGCACACCCTAAATCAAACAACCTGTTATTTGGCCTTGACAAGCTTTAACTCTCTGTCCATGAGTTGAGAGAGAAATGGAGTCACTATGGGCCCCTGCAGGTTTTACATCTGCATCTCAGGATTAGTAGCATCTCCCTGCAAACAGAAGCTTCTTGACCAATCCTGTGTGTAGCACTAACCTGTGGATATAAACAAGGTTATTTTAAAGGAAAATTGACAATAAGTTGTAAGGTTTCACCCTAGAGTCTGCTGGCCTCCAGGTGAGAGGTTTTGACGAGGTGTATAATGCTAGGTACCAATTTTCTCTTGTGTACCAGGCCTCAAATACAATCAGAATGCTTCCAGTTACCACTGTGACACTGGTGCCACATTGTGCCAGGTGTCCTATTTTCTCTTTTGTGGAAAAGTCCTGAAAGTAGCTTATAACAGTGCTACTGTTCTTTCTCTATGCTTGGGGTGGCTTTAAGTTCAGGCAACAGAGAAACTGATTCTTTATGTAAACATCTGGGAGTCTTTAGCTTCCTTTAAGATCAAAATCTTTCATCATAAAGGATAGATTGGTAAAACACAGGGAGTTAACAAAAGGATGCAGAATAGCAGGATATTTCAACAACGGTGGGCACTTGCATCCTCCAAGCAAAATCATTCAGGTCAATAAATAAATAACGTAGGGGTTTTAGGAATCCTTGTAACCAGATATAATTTTGTCCTCCTTCCTATAGAATATCCAGGATGTTGCTAGGCATGCTCAGACAAGCTAATGTGCCTGGAAAATGTAGATACCAACCAAGTTGTACAGAAGGGGCTCAGACCACCTTAACTACCTGAAAAGGACACTCTCCAAAGCATTGTACTGTCTACAGTCTGTTAAAGGTGCTCCAGATTTCTGGCTACTGTGAGCTGATGCTCATTTTGGGATAAACTAGTGACATAGCTCTCTTTGAGGCATTTCTGCTTTTGCAAGTAACACTTCATCAATATTCCTGTAAGGAACACAATAAAAATAAATCCTATTGGTTCAAAAAATTGAACTTAATTGGATCTGAACTTGTTTTGGGGTGAGTAGATACTTGTTTATACCTCCTGCGAAATATTCTCATACAAAAGAGTCAGAGAATGGTTCCAGCCTAATCTATGTAGGTGGATTTGTTGCTGTACCCTCATCTTTGTTGCATTTCATTTGCATATCACACAAACTAAAACTTTACGTCTGTAAAAGATACAATTCCCTGTCCCTTACTGTTACGGAAAATTATCATTTTCTTCTCTCTGGGTGTGTTAGGACACTACAGAGAAAGTGTTGTATAAGGAAGATAAATGTAATACTCACAAACCTGCAAGCTCGGGAACCCAAGACTAAACTTCAGCATTTGGTGTGGTTTTTCCTGTTTCTTTGTCATATTATATGGGGTGGTCAGAGACTAAGCCAAGAAGATTTGGGGGTAAAGGCTCACATAGATTTTAAAGAAGCCTTGAAAACTTTTCTCAAAGCACAGTTATAGTACAGATCAGACGGGAATATTTGTGAAGAGCAACAGTGCTCGCATGAGGAAAGGTTCTCAGGAATCCCAGCATCTGTTTGGAGCCACATTCATGGGGTTCAGGAGAAGGAGCTGGGGTGCTGTGGGGGTGTGACATGGGTGGATCTTCATTTCAACTGACAGGATTAGTTTAGGTAGGCATTTACTTCCTGTGCATGTCCTTTCAACACAGTAATTTATGTGATTATATACACACAATTATACATAGGAGAAAGTGAACAACATGATATTCATCATAAAAGTTCCCTTTGAGGATACAGTTTGTCTTATTGTACGTGTACCTGAACTAGTCTGGATCAGATCCTCTTTCTTTGTGAAATATTTGATTATATATAAATCATGAAAGTATTTCTAAGGGCAGCAAACATTTTCATTGTTATATATATATATATATATATATATATATATATATATAGAGAGAGAGAGAGAGAGAGAGAGAGAGAGACCAGATGTATGTTGGTGCCCATGTGGTCACTAGGCTTCAGATATATTGGTAGAATAATGTAAGTACACAGGAGATGCAGATAATGGCTGGAAAGTGTAACTGTGGTTATCAAACAAGTGGAGTCTGAATTCAAGGCTGAATTCAACCTTCACCTGTGTCTTTTATTAATGCCTTGAGTTTTCTGGCGTAGACACAGACTACTTGTTCTTTGGCATGCTTGGTCTTTAACATCACATGTGAAGTTTGTATTCTATACTTTTGATTTTACAGCAACTCTCAAATGGCTAAAAGATATTTCCAAGGAATCATTTCTTTATCAAAATGTGATTTTATTTTTAAGTTTTATATGTAAAACTTATAGATTAACATGTATAAAGTTATTGATAGAAAAAATAGAACTTAAATCATTAAAGGTGTATAAACAATAAAAGAAATCATCATTTCCTAGAATTAAGAGCAGGTCTCGTGGTGGTGGTCCATGCCTTTAATCCTGGAACTCAGGAGGCTGAGGCAGGTAGATCTCTGAGTTCATGGCCAGAATGGTCTACAAAGTGTTTTCCAGGACAGCAAGGATAAAACAGAGAAATCCTGTCTTGGAAAACTTTAAAAAAGAGATGGCTTTCATAGATATGGTATTGCAACAGTTCATGTATACATGTGTTTTCTGGACTTGGATCTTATCTCCATAAACAGTATCTTGGCATCCAGGTTTTCTGATCTACATCAGGCTTGAGTGACTTTCTTTCTGACATCGACGACCTTAAAAAGAAGATGATGAGGTCAGATCAAGTGAAATTCAAATGGCTCCAAACTCTATATTCATACTGACGTGTCCCTGTGGGTCACATCCAATTTCTCACTGGTCTCTCTCCTTAAATGTCACTCTGTCCTTGAAGTCAGCTTTCTTCCCTTATTGGGACTATGAGAGTAGCTACTCATTCCTACAGACTTGAGCACACAGCTGGAAGGCCCGGTTATGACACAGAGCTCCATAAGAGAGGAAAGAGCTTTCATTCCTTAGGTATAGATTGAGTTGCAGAGTCTCATTGAACAGGCAGGTTGAGAGGAGGGAGAAAGGACTTTGCTGTTGCAGCTGCCATGGGGGAAGGTTTGAAACTTTGGCTGGTGGTCTGAGAATCATGGTGCTGTAAGAGTGTTTCTATGTGAATGAACATGTGATCCCTTCTATTTCTTCTATTCACATGGTTATAGTGGCCCTTTTTAAAGTGTAAAATGGATCCCACATAATGTATAAGTCTGCCAAGGATTGTGGATTTTAGCGCATATTGGTCTTATTGGCCCAGGGAATCCTTAGGAACTTATGATTTCTGTACATCATGCTCTGCAACAGACAGTATTTGAATATTATAGATGAAGACTCCAAGATTCTTTGTGCTTTAGTCTTTACTCAGT
This sequence comes from Microtus oregoni, assembly GCF_018167655.1. NCBI lineage: Eukaryota > Metazoa > Chordata > Mammalia > Rodentia > Cricetidae > Microtus > Microtus oregoni. The sequence continues at coordinate 1,436,705 of NW_024544552.1, read as the reverse complement.
TTGAAAAATCAAAGAGTCAGAATATGAACAAAAATCTTAATTAACCTGAGTCCTGTCAAATTATCTCTCTGCTTTGATAAAGGAGATACTTTTTGTCATTTAGCTAAACATATAACAACTTTTGAATTTATTTTCTTTATTATGATTTAGAAATATTTACTTAAAAGATACTAGAAGGTATTTCATCATTAAATGTGAAAAGTTAGTTTTTATTATCATGTTGGATTGTCTATGTAATGCCAACAGTCAAGTACACGATATATATGTATTTATGAAATCATATATATGAATAATTTTTAATAATATTAAATTCCAAGGCACACACCTGCATGTAACTGTGTCTTACAGACTTCAGCTGCCATTTATCTTTCCTTGAGGACAATTCAAAACAGATGAGTCGAAGTTTTTGGCCTGGCTCACACTTTATATTGGTCAGTCTTCCAAAGACCACCACTTCCATTGTCCCTATATCATCTTCAATTCCATAGTAAATGAAGGGATTCCTCTCAGTTTTCTGAAAAGCAAGTAAACATTCTTCTTTTAGAACATATGTCAAAGCTTGTCACCACTATGAGGAATAAAGAGTGTCGGCATAAACCTGTCCCTGCCAAGGCAAGATGGCTCTTAGGTTTAGAATCACAGGCACAAGAGCCAGTGAGATGGTTCAGTGGGGAAGGGTGCTTGCTGGCAAGCCTGATTACCTGGCCTCAATGAGCAGCTATCATGGTAGAAAGAGAGAACTAATTTGTGGAGCTTCTCTCCTGACTTCCACAATACTTTAAAAGTTTTTGTGTTTCTTCCCATCCCTCACAGACAAAATAAATTACTAAAAAAAGGCTTTCAGGAGCCAGAGAGTTTAAGATGTTTTAGTGAACAAATCTTTTCTTTGAACTCCCTCTTGAAGCCTTGTGGGCCTAGCCTTAATGATTGGGTCAGCACTGCAGCCCTTGGAAGCCACGCTTATGTGTTACCTACTTGATGATTTCTTCTGCTGGGTGTTTTTAGGAAAAAAAATGAGTATTTTTCTAAGTACTATGGTAACATATAAGAATATCTGAGATTTCTTAAGGGACTATAAATGAAAACAAGAATAATACAGCAAGAATCCCTTAGTTACCATTGCAGGTTTCTTAGGCATCTCCAGGAGGCCTGAGAAGAAAGGCTACTTGTGGCTCATTGTCAGTCTGAGAAACACAACTATAAGTCTTTTTAATTTAATTTATTTTAATTTTTATTGAAAATAAATTATTTTCATGAAACCTAATCTAATAATAATTTTTCCTTCCCTATTCCTAGTTTTTCCTCACTTCCCTACCTTTCCAACTCCACAGCTTCTTTCTCTCCTTCTTAAGAAAACAAACAGGTGAATAAAGAAGAAAATTAACAATAATGAAACAAAAGGAACACACTAACAAAAATAAGAAATAGTATGTCAAACAAATACACAGACATACAAATAGAAACTAACATTCAGACAGACGTAAAGACTGATACACTCACTCGCCACACACCCAACCCCTCCCCCCCCACACACAGACAGACACTCACCTCCTTTTTAAATGGATCACATTTGCTCTTGCACACATTGTTCACTCTACTCCTTCCTAACCTCTCATGGATTAAAACTACAGCTTTTAGTTCTGGCGTTTAAGTACATGCCCCACTTAGTTTACTTATTAATTGTGTAACCAAAAGCACCAGAGCAGTCAAAAACAGCATAGATAAAAGTAAAAAGCCATGAGTGATTCATAAACAATGAATTATAAAATTATACACTTAACAAGCATACTAATGAATTGGTACATTGGCACTTAAAAAATACTAAAAAGTCACAGATTTCCTTGAATTTCCTCACTTTTGTTGTGCCTAGTTATAAACTGTGAAATTAAACTAGGAAGACTGTTAATCTGTTCTACCTTTCATTATTTAAAACATTAATCACCCTATCAAAAGATCTTGATATAATGTAAAGAATATTATAATGAGAACACATTAAAAAATGATCTTGGTTAGTTGGCCATGACTTCAATCTCGGCCAGAATAGTCTCTTCCTTTTTATTCTCATCATCTCAAACTGTATGTAGGCTTTGAGTTTGGCTCTTTTCACACCTGAGTTGCCGGCCAGACGCACAGAGGCGCAGCGGCGGCGGCGCCAGACGCGGAGGAGCGCGGCCAGACGCGGAGGAGCGCGGCCAGACCCAAGCGGCTGGGAAAGGCGTGCAATAAGGAGAGCAGATTGCCCTACTACAATTGAATCAAAGAGGTAGGCCTTTGGTTGGCCAGGTCACTGGCACAAGGGGAGCCTGGTCCTGTCCTGAAGATCCTTCGGAGGGGTGAGAGGGTTCTTGGCCTGCAGCAGGAACCACGAAAGAGAGTGAGGGCATTTTGTAAGCGGAGCCCTTGGCCAGCAGGGAAACCTGATCTGGTTTCTAAAGGATCCATTGGATAGGATCAATAGAAGGAGATGGGCAGGCGCCAAGGCAAGAACTCACCCAATAATCCGAAAAACAACATGAAAACATCAGAACCCAATGATCTTACAACAGAAGTATTTGAACAACCTAACACAGAAGAAGTGGAAAAAATCGACTTTATGAAGATAATAGAGTCCCTAAACAACATGTAAAAAATGCCCTTATAGAAATGGATGAGAAGTATAACAAAAAGTTTGAAGAAATGAGTAAATACGTACATGATACGCTGGGAAACCAAGAAAAAACCATCAAACAGGTAATGGAAACAGTTCAAGAATTGAAAACTGAAATGAAGGCAAAGAAGAAAATACAAAATGAGGACCAGCTGGATATGGAAAATCTAGGCCAACGAGCAGAGTCTACAGAAACAAGCATAATCAATAGAATACAAGAGCTAGAAGAAAGACTCTCAGATGCTGAGGACACCATAGAGAAAATAAACGAACAGATCAAAAAAAAACAGCAAAGCACACCTGAGTTGCCAATAATATGGGCATGGAAGCTATCAAAGATACAGAATCTAACAGGAAAGTGTGCTATAAACTGAACATTGTCTAGGGATAATATGGATATAATTGATTGTCACAGTGAGGAAAATGCCAAAGTTATTGATGAATCGATTTCTAAAGATTTTTTTCATGGTTTCACCTTGTGGAGAAGAATGATAAGAGCTTCCCCCAATCCCCAAATAAGGAAACCGTTCTCATCTCTGACATGAAGAGCAGTTACTTCCTATGTTAAATAAGTTGAGCAAATTCCAGTGACAAGTTTAAACTTAAAATCCCAGACTGCAAAAGGAATTTCCCAAGTATCAAAATGGCTTACCTTATAGACCACAAACTCTCCATTCACATATGTCCCCTGTGCCTGTGAGAAAAGATCCCTAATTTTAGGAGTCGCATTAGCTCTTTGCCTCAGTGTTTTTGAGATACTCATTGTTCTGTTCTTGTCTACATCAGACACACAGGAAGCTTCGTGTATTTCCAGAAATCCATTGAGCCAAAATAATTTGATATGGCAATAATCTTATTTGGAATGAACTTATTCCTTAGCACTGGTTCAAAAATCTTCACTCTGAAGAATTCATTCTCAGTCGCCACTGTGGCATGGAACATCCTTTTGTCATCAGTCAAATCATAAGTAAATGGTTCTGTTATTTTCAAAACCATCACTTCTTTGGGTTCTCGATGGTAACCTTCTTCCTTAGCAGGTTCCTTGGGTATGTTTCTTCTCCTTGGTGTCTACATAAAACACACACAATATAAACATGTATAATTCAGACAGATCTTAAGGCACAATTCCACTGAGTACAGTGGAGAACAATGATTGTCATACTATAATCTAAATAAAGAGAGAAATAGATATTTACCTGAATTATTACCTTGTGATTCCAGTTAATATGAATGTTACTTGGTAGACAAAGGGATTATACTTACAGTTGTGGGGGCTGAACTCAAAGCCCCCAATGCTCTAGTCAAGTTTTCATTCTAGAAACATTTGGAAGAGTTTGATTACAAAACATTGACTAAAAATTAGAGCTTTCTTATAATAGGATAAAGGTAGGCATCCTAGGAAGATACCCTCAAATATTGCTACTCAGAAAGGGTTCAGATTAGTAGCTCTTCTTTTTCTATAATAACAGGCATGGACGAGAATCCTGTGACCAGAAAATGTTCATGAGGTCATTTTACTTTGATCACCTGCCTTCTCAGTATGCTACTCCGTTTCTGAGCATCAGGAGAGCACTTTGAAATGGAGGCAACACTGTAGAACTGAAGGAGGAAGTACATGGACAGTCACTGCCGACCTGGGTACCAGCGCAGGGAGGCAGCTATAACTGAAGCACTTTCTGACCCTTGACTTGGAAACATGCAGACTTCACCCTGTGGGTGATGAGACTTAACTCTGATTACCAACTGATGTGTTCTAACATCAGGAAGTACACTTCCAATATAATTGCAGCAGCGATTCACAATCTGAAAACAACACCTTGAATAAAAAGTATAATGTGCAAAATTAAATATGCACGTGACTCAGCATACTCTTTACAGAGTAGTCATGATCAGGTGATCGTTGAGTCAGACATTTTCTTAATGGAGTAGAACATACAACGTATTCTAAAATTGAATGTAGGGAAGGATCAGTAATTATACACCATAAAAATAGTGATTATTTAAGTAAAAGATTATGTGTCCATATAGATTAATGAAGAAGTCTTGCAGGCTTGTGCTAATATTTGTTATTAAACTTTGAGAGTAGGAAGCCATTACCTTGCATGAACGGCTGCTTGTAGTTGCTGGAGACCCCAGAGGGTCATGGAGAGCACTGACTGCTGTTGCTGGAGACCCTCTTGGAGCAAGGAGACTTTTGGATGCTGTTGGTGGAGACATATACGGAGCCAGGGGACTTTCAGATGTTGTTCCTAAAGGTACCTGAGGATCCTGGACACTACTGGACAGGGTTAGAGCCAAATGAGAGATCAGATGGGTGCTAGAGTCTGATTCTGGAGATGCTAGAAAATTCTGGCAGGGTGGTCCTGGAGAGCTCTGAGTCTTTTTTAAAGCAGGGCATGGAGGTGTCTGGGGAGTCTGAAGGCTGCTAGAAGCTGTTGTGAAGAGTCCCTGACAATTTTGGAGTTCACTGGCAGCTGAGGAGTTGCTGGTATCTGACAGTTCTGGAAGCTGCTGTTCTTCCTGGGAAATCTCTGTTTTAAAAGTCCTCTGGGTTTTGATATTTATCCTTTTCTGTTTCTAAAAGAAAATATAATTGAGATATCTTTAATGCTGCTTAATGGTTTTTAGAAATAAGACCAAATACATCCTTTCACTTTCTCTTTTGAAAAGGGAATTTTCAAACCTGTCACATTTCTCCTGGGCTGAAGGAAGTATTTTAGAACATACTTAGTATTTCTAGCACCAAGATTCCATCCTTAGTGATCGATATTACAACTCCTGTTAAAAGTCTGGTATTGAAATTTCACTGGTCTGGGATGGATTACTAGCTCAAGTATCTCACAAAACTGTCCAAATATTACTTGGCCTTATTCAACTCTTTGTGTCATTTTATGGGAAAGGAAGCCTGAGATAAAATTGGCCATTTCTATATTTTTGTTCATGTAGACTTTCCAATCATCATATATTCATTTTTTATTGTACACACGGGATTCCCCCACCACACATACACAGTTATACCTCTTCAAGTGACCTTATAGAAATTGTGTGAAAAATATCCTAAAAAATGGACCACAAAGATATCTTTTGATGGATCGGATGTATCTCAGTTGACAGAGTACTGGACTCACATGCGTGAAGCCCATCCAGACCCATTTAAACCCTTGTATAGGTCTTTAAAATAGCCATAACTTCAGTTAAATCAAACTTCTACATATATGAGAAGTACTTGTTCCTCAGGCAATCAATCTAGTTAGGGTCTTCATTACACTTACATAATCTTTAAAGTACAAATTATAAATATTTAAAAATTTTGCTTTAAAAGTGACGGTAAGTTAGTATGAAAATTCCTTTGAATAATTGCAATGGCCATTTCTAATGCAACAATTGCTATGAAGCTGATGTGATTCTAGTTAAAACTACTACTGTAGTCTATTTTCCAGGCTTGTGTACATTTTGAATTACATTGCTGTCATCATTTACAAACACGGTTAATTAGACGTTCCTAAGGCATTTCCATGCATATACCAGGACTCTGCCATTTAAAAAGATTAAATGTTGGTCACATGGCATGTACAACACAATTGTATCATGCAATAAATAAGGAGATTTGTATAAATTACAGTGCGGTTCTCAAAATACATGCCTAACATGTACATATATTTAAGTAAATGATTAGTAGACTAGATGAGGAGTTCTTTCTCAGTTATGGTTGTAATTTTATGTAGAAGGCATCAAAATGGGAACAAGAATCCATTCCCTTTGATGAGGAATTGTTGGCGAATATTATTTTAAGGTATATGAATTTTTTTATGCTGCATTTGATTAACTGTGAAGCTGTGATTCTTTTCCTGTCTAAAACACCTGATGGTCCTAATAAAGAACTAAACAACCAAGAGTGAGGCAGGAGCAAGGATAGACAGGGCTGGCAGGCAGAGAATGTAAACAGAAGGAAAATCTAGGAAGAGGAGGAGAACAGAGGACAAGGGGAGGGGGACAGCAGGGACCAGTCACCCAGCCAGCCACCGAGCAAGAGTGAAAGTAAGAATTACATGAGAGAATGACAAAAACCAGAGGCAAAAAGTAGATAGGATAAGGTAAGAAAAGCTGGCAAGAAACCAAACTAGGGCCTGGCATTCATAACTAAAAATAAGCTTCTGTGTGTGCTTTATTTGGAAGCTGCATTGTGGGCTCCTCGTAAAGTCAAAAGAGTAAACCATCATAGAACAGGAGTGGCTGGAAGAATTTAGTGTATGCCTTGACGGGATGGGAGCGGTCTGAAGCTGACTCTCAGCAAAAGTGATCATTTCAGTTATATAGTGTTTGGTTAGGAAATGAACAGCGATAAAAGACTTCCAAGAATGGAAACAGCATGTATCAAAACACGTGCTGAAAGGAACACATAATGGTGAAAATAACCTTTGTGGTTGGGTCACCAGCAAAGGGAAAAGGGCTGAGAAGAAAGAAGGCAATGAAGATTAACACATTCTTATGTTTATCCCTGACAGTTTCCTCTAGACTTCCTTCTGAACCCTAAGCAGAAAGTTGGTCTACAACATTAGAAATCATTCCACAAAGGCTGTGATACATGATTTGATAACTTAATAAGCTATTTAATAATATGAGGAAAATCCCTGAAGTAGGGGATCAGTGAGATGTTTTTCCAAGGCTGTGGTGAACCCAGTGATATGCTCTGGGAAGGTGCAAGCACTGAGAATATAAAAGTGGTACCTTGTTGGAGGAACTGCTGGGTGGTATTGGTGGAGGCTTATGAGGAGTCTGGAGACAATGTTCATTTTTTTGTATGCTGCTTTCTGGAGCTTCTGGAAGTTGATCTGCTCCTGGGTAAGCTTCCTTTTCTTGCCACCTTCAGTTTCTGTGGGTATTTTACTCTTTTTCTGAAAGAACAATGTTTGTCTTTCTTTATTGATTTTCCTGTGTGTTGGAAATTGAACTCCAGGCTTTGTACATGCTAAGATGTGCTTTTCTATACAGTTTTATCCCCAGCCCTTAGGAATGTTTTTAGTATTAAATAAAGCATATTTTTAAGACCATAAGAAAATTTGTTTTATTACTGGATTCTGATTATAAATTTTTGTCATTGTGCATACCTCAGTCTTAACAGACAGATTGTATAGTATGGTGGTTTGAATAAGGATTGCCCCATATACTCATAGATTTGAATACTTGGTCATGAGGGAGTGTCAGTATTAGGAGGTGTGACCTTTTTGGAGAGGGTGTGTTTTGTTGAAGGAAGTGTGTCACTGAGGGGTGGGACTTGATGCTTCAGATGGTCAAGTCAGTTTCAGCCTCACCCTCTGATACTGTTGCCTGTGAGGATGCAGAACTCTCTGTTACCTCTCCAGCACCAATGTCTGCCTGCATGCTGCTATGCTTCCAATTATACTATTAATAATATAATATTAATAATAACACTCTGGATGTAAGCAAGCACCAATTGATTGTGGTCTTTTATAAGAGCTGCTGTAGCCATTTTGTGAGAAGGGGAATCTCTTCAGAATAATTAAAACCCTAGCTAAGACATATAGGACTGTCTCATAGAGGAGTAGAAAAATTACATTTACCTTGTCATATTCATCCCTGTGGAGGCAAAAGAGTATTAGATATGGAAATATAAAGTCCATATTATGTTTAATCTTTTTAAAAACCTCATCCCAAAGCAACTGCCTTTTCAGTAAATAGTCTTTAAAGAGCCATGTAGTGATTTTTTTGGTTGATATTGGGGGGTTATACTGCACAACATAGAACACATGATAAACTCAGCACAGAATGAGGGATGGGCCACTATGAATTTGTTGACTTGGAGTTCTGTTTTAACAGAGCCTTGTACTAGATAGAGTACTACATCTCTCATAAAAATTAAGAAGGGAAGAACCTGAAAAAAAAACTTTTTGGTGGGAGGTTAGCTACCTTACCTTTGAAGAGGGCTTATTCTTGCTTGGTTCATTATCAGTGGAAAGAGATTGTGAACTACTGGGTTCCTCTTGCTTCCTTTTTTTTCACTGCAGTTTTTACTTTTTCTTTATTTGGCTTTTTAACTACAGGGATGAAGAAAACACACTAAGTCCAGGAAAATGGTTAATATGGCTGAAGCTTATTCAGAAGTATTTGTCTTTCTTTTTTAAAAAAAATGAAACGGGTAATTTATTCCATTTTATTAGTGATTTTACAGAAAGACAATTTCATGCTGTTTTTAAGAAAACCTCCCTGGTTCATGTTTACCAATAAAGATTCAGAAGCTAGATGTTGGGGTGAAAGCTTGCTAGCTCACAGAGGCAGAGAAAGCACCCAGCTGACCTTCCTATTCCACTGATGTACCATAAACCCCTTTTCCTTCATTGTCTCAAACCAAAATCTCTCAACCTGAATGTCCCTCACATCATCTTTTTGTGCTTCTTTCTATCCATTTCTATCCATTGCCCTGACTTCCTCCCACTCTCTATGGTTGTTTTCCTAGTAACCCTATGTTCACTTCCTGTCAACTGGTTGCTTGCTCCATCTCTTGGCATGTGGTTGAATTTGTTTTAACCTGTTTACAATATTCAACCAGAAAGCTCTTGGATTAAAGGTGTGTGCTAGGGCTGAGCCATTCCAAACCTCGAAACAGTTTTTTTTTTTTCAGTAAATAATGCAATCTCAGGGTGGAAAGTGCAATCAAATTTTATGTAACAATTTCAAGAACTATTTAGTCTCTTCTTGTGTCTGTGTGTTTATTTTCTTCTGCTGCAGAGGCTCTACCTGGCCAGAAAGTCGCCAATGATAACAAGTCAGACACAGGCACCACCTCAGGGGATTCTTTGCTCATCTCAAGCATAGTGGACTCAGCTTCTCCATCCTGGGAACTTCTGTTTATGTCAGAACAAGCCTGTGCCAACAATCTTATCCCACAGACTGATTTTATAAACCTGATGCTTTATGATAATAGCATTAGGTTACTTCTTAGGAGGATAATTCCAAATCACAGAAAACGCGAAAGAATTATGATTGGATATTTGAAGTAAATACATAGTAACATTGTATTTTGACTTCTATATTGGGGATATATCTTTCTATGCAACTCAGGGTATTCTCAATCTAGATGTCTCCTTGACAGAGTTTCCTTGTGGTCAATTCTCAGGTCAGAGTTGTGTACCAGTATATCCAATATTGTTTAAAGTATTAAATTTATGTTATTTAAATGCTTTAAATGATTTTTAAAATTTTTAGTTTATCATTTTCTAATTATTCCAACATGTTGAGTGTTGGGCCTCATGAAGCCTGGGAGTGAGGCCCGGTGTAATTTCCTGAGTCTTACTTGTGTTTGCATGAGACCTAGTGTAACTTCCTGAGCCAAGCTAGAGTTTGGAGACCTGTCTCTGACTACCTGACCTAGACCCACCTCTGGCCAGCTACCACAAATGTGGTAGAATATTATTGGCCTTCATTCCTTACTCCACCTTGGCCCATCCCAGGCCTCTCCTCCCCCATCACAACCCTATATAAGTCCCTGCTTGATACTAATAGACGAGTTTCTGCTTTGACAGACTCCTGACTCGGTGGGTATATTTCTCCCTTGTGCCCCGGGTGGGAGGGTGGCTGAGTTGTGACACTCATCATCCCATTTAGCGCAAGGGAGAGTCCAGTGGGCCTAGCTTTGCCCCTCCCCACTCTTTCTGCCAGAGAACCCAGCAGTGGGGTACTGTAATCTATTACAACTGCATTTTATTTTATTTACCTCCAAAGCAAAAGATAAAGATGTCTACCAGAAAATATGTCAAGCTTGTATCTAAGAAAGGATTCCTTATAATTTTCAACTAGTCTGAAACACTTCAACCCCTTTAATTTCTACAGCACACATGGGAAAGGGACAGATCAGCTCTGATCACTGCAGGGAGCTAGAAAGTTTGGGGAGAGTGGCCGAGGGATGAGTGTCCAGGGTAATCCCCCTTACCTTTTGCTTTCTCTTTTTTAAGTATTTTAGCAAGGTGTTTAAGATCTTTACTCTTTTGACACACTTTTATCAGTGTGTCCAGTCCAGAATCTTCTGGGAATGTGTCCTCCATCAGGTCAGAAATCTGAATTTTGTCAAAGCATCTTGATTTTTTTTTATTTAGATTTAGATTTTTTCTTAGTAAGGACTTGATTGTCCTAAACTGATAGTCATTCATCTTTTCGAATCCTTTTAGAAGAACAATTGCCTTGTATTTATTCATTATCTCTAAAATTATGGACAATCCTAAAAGATAAAAATGGGTATAGGATTACACACTTATACAGACAATTCCAAAACAAGGATTTTCCTGTATTAGTGAATGACCCCAATTGATAATGTCTATTGCATGTGGCCGAAAAACAGAGTTAATACAACTGTGTCACTGTCCAAAATGGATGTAGAACTCCTGTATTAATAAACAGGTCTAGGAAATTCTTCCCCAGTAGCCATGTTAGATGACTTAGGCCAGTGGCAGTTGTGGGGGGAGAAAAGTGTTGGAATCAGTCATTGTTGCAGTTTCTCGTAATCTGGGCTATGAGTGTTAAAATCCTGAGTCCTTTTTCTATTCTTATTTAGTGCTTCATTCCTGAATATCTGCCTGTGCGTGTCTGATTTTTCCCAGTCTAAAGTGACCTATATGCAAATGGACTGCATCTGATTCATCCTGGATAAACAATGCCTGAAGTAACATGGCCCATGTGAGCCACTGACCCTTGTCCACTAAGGCTTTAGCCAAAACACTCCTCAGGAGCATCCTTTCTCTCCTGAGCTTAGATTTTGTGCTCTATGGGTCCTTTGTGTTTATATTACTGTCAATCTCCCAAACATCTACTCATTTTTCAGAGCAGCAACCTAGAATTTATTGGATGGATTTGCATTAGTGGTTTCTTGATTTATCCTTTCAGACTTGACTTAGTGATACGTACTTGTTCAAAGACACAGTTTTCTAACTACAAGTCATGCTTAAATCATTCCAGGGACTTTAGTAGCTTCATAATTTATTTAAAAAGTTCCTGTCTCCTAAAATATATAGGAAATACTTAAATAATTGCACTCTGCCATTTATGTTTATTTTTATTACTGAGACCATATGTTTCAAAATATACAAAACATGTTCCTATTGTCAAGGTTTGTGATGTATCCATTTTTCTTCATTGTTTAGAAAGCTATTCTCACATTTTTTTCTCCATATAATTTTCATAAACTTTGAAAACTTGAGTGTGAAATGGGAGGCTAGGGTAGTAGAAGGAATAGACAAAGGAGTAAGTAACCATAATTTTATTTCCAAAAACTGAGATGGAAATGTACCACTGTAGAAACTTCCTAATACATATTTATATGTATATATATATATATATATATATATATTTATATATAAAGAATTTCCATGAATTTACTCTATAATGGGGCAACCGTATTTCTACTAGACACTACAGGTTAACAAAATACCCAGTGCTAGGAATGAATGGATTTGCTCTCTTGAAATTACTGGCCAGTCAGTTTTCATAGAAGCCCAATATATAGACTATGAACAATGTTCTTGGTTACATGTCAAAACTTTGTGGTAAGAATCTATTACAGAAGACACCACATTATTGCGTCACAAAACATGGGGAAATCAAGTTGGTACTCACCTGGAAGCTTTTGTCCCTACTGGCTAGATTTTTTAATTCTGGAAGGTACTATGCACAACACTGGAGGAAGAAAATTAAAAAAAAAAAAAAAACCTTACTCAGCTGTGGATCCTTGGTGGAACACTAGCAACCAGTCTAGAAATACATGCTCACTGGTGCAATAGTGACATAAATGTGGCATTAACCATCCATTTGGTGATTTGATCTAAGGCATGTATGAGTGGAAACCTGTATCATTACTGAGACAAAAATCCTGTGACTAGACGACTAAGAGTCACTAGTTGAGAACATACTAATTTTATATTCTTAAATAGGAGTATAATTAAATTTACTATTATATCCACATGTCTTTCAACACTCATCAGATAAACTTGTAAAGAAAAAAATAACAAAAATTAGAAAATTAGAAGCAACTAAAAATTTGCTTTCTGGAAATTCCCCCAACAGGCTGAAATCCTCCTTTAGAGCTCATCAAGAGTTCACGTAGTTCCTTGAAAAACTTCAGAGAATGCAGAGTCCAATAATTCAATTTATATTATTTTAGTTTAGGAATCATGCCTGTATGGACATTTCTATAATTGGATTTTAATTTCTAGGTCTGTTAATTGGTTCTTTTTTTGAGAAAAATTGAGCATCATCCATGCTCAATGAAACCCAAGAATAAACAGAATGTTCACACAAGGACACAAGAGAGGGAAAATGGAGAGTGTGAAGAAAAAGACATGGTCTGTAAGTCCTAGGACATTAAAAAACAGATCATCTCCATATCCGAGGAAGAGATGAAAAGAGGCTCTCAACAGTAAAACTCCCTTCTTCAGAGCAGCATTCTAACTTACATGCACTACTGATATCCAGACCCCAGAGAAAATTACAATAGAGAGATTTTATTTGGGTTGGTACTTGTGCAAACACAAATCTTTCCAGCACAACCCGATATGTGATGACAGAAATAATGTATAATTTTTGTGGGTTTCACTTATTTGAGAACATAAAATTTGTTTTGTTATTAAAGCAAAATTGAAGCAATTTTGTTATATTGCTTTTGAATTTAGACCAATTATCCCAACTTCAAAAGATTTCCAAAATTACACAATTTCATACATATGTATCAATGTCAATCTATGGCTACCAAATTCTGGATATCAATGTGTTCAGCCTCACTGCTTAGAAGCTAAACACTTTAAATGTCCAGTCTCTTTAAAGCACCAAAATTCTCTTTCAAATTTCAAAGCCTCTCTAAAATATCCAATCTCTCTCCAAAACACCCAGTCTCTCTTTAAAATGCCCAGTGTCTTTCGAAAATACCCAATATCTCTCTAAAATACAAAAAGTCTCTCAAAAAATACACAAAGTCTCCCTAAAATTCCAAAGTTTTAAAATTTTAAAGTATCTCAACTGTGAACTCTTACAAAATAAAAAACAAGTTGCCTACCTTCTGTTCCAAGAGGAGATAACCAGGTCCCAATTACATTCAAATTAAAGCAGAACCAAAATTCAACAGTGTAAAAGATTTTCTGGTTTCCAAAGGGCACTGGCAGCTCCATTTCTCTTGCTTTTCCATCCAAGCACACACATTGTTTCTCCTAAGCTTAGGACACCTCTCTCTACACTTGCTGCTATCCTGGTGGTCATTCCACAGTGCTGACATCTCAAAGCACTGGGGTCCCCATTGCACCAGGTTTCTATCTTCACCAATGGCCTTTCATGACCTATCACAGTGGCAAGCCTCAGCTATTGCCTATGGTCCCTTCATGCCTCCAAAACCTGTACCACCTGGATGAGTCTTTACATTACAAAGATGGGTTGTCAGCATAAAGTACAGCATTGTCTTGCTCTGGACCACAACTTAAAATTCTGTGTACTGAGGGTTAGAAGACACTTCCCAGAGTACTCCTCAATTATGCTGATCTCTTCTTAATCACAGCCAATTCTTCAGTCCCAGATGACCACAATCACAGAATTGTAATTCAAAACATTTAGATACTTCAGCAGATTCTTTAAGGTACTCTCAACCTTCCCTCTGAAGTTTCCAAGCCAGGCCTCCATCATCTGCACTTCCCTCCAGATTACCTTGTAAATTTCCACAATAATTCATTAATCTCTAAATATTCAATAGCTGTTATATCCCAAAGTTACAAAGTTCTTTCAAATCCTTCCTAAAACAGTCAATTGTGTCTTAATAATATCCCACTAACCCAGTACCAATTTCTCTCTTAGTTACAAGTTCTAGAGCTGTGATTAAACACCATGACCAAAACCAAGCTGGGAAGAAAAAGGTTCATATCATCTAACATTTCCACCTAACAGTACTTATGGAAGGAAATCAGAGCAGGAACTCAAGGCTGAAACCTGAAGGCAGGAAGTGAAACAGAAGCCATGAGGAACACTGATTACTTGCTTGATCCTCATGGCTTGCTCTGCACTCAGGACCACCTGTAAAAGAGTGGCACTGCCCCTAAAGGGTTACACACTCACATCAAGCACTAATCAAGGATATGCCCTACAGACTTTCCTACAGGCAATTTTGAAAGAAGCATTCGCTCAACTCAGGTATCTTATCTCAGAAAATTTTATCTTGTCGCAAGCAGACAAGAAATACCCAAAACATAACCTTAGAAAAAGGCAATAGTTTAAATGATTGACTTGTTTACCCAAAAACAGTATATGGTATTTCTTAGAATGTTGTGTCTCAATATAGAAGCATAATAAGTAGCAGCATAGAATATGTTTTGTTCCAAATGTAAATAAAATAACATATATCCTCTTCATATGTATGTGACAGAGCATACTCAACTGCGAATCTGAGACAACCTAGAATATTTTGATAAACACAGCAGTAGATTTCCAATTACTAAATTAACAAGGTATAAACATCTGCAAAATTTTAGAATGAGAAAAATAAATGATACATCTAGAGAGATAACCTTACATACATGTCTGAAATCAACATCTAAAATACAGTTCAAGTACACATTAACTCTAAAGTATACATAGTAAACTTTTAAAATATTCTCAAAGTAGACTATAGAGATATATTTCTATTTAACTCTCCATCAGCCCCCAACTTTTTAAACCTGAAAACAAAAAACAAATTCAAACAGTATAAATAAAACAAATAACTTTCAAGATGACAGAAACTGACTCACTGTGATTGAGATACTGCTAATTTGAAAGAAAATGATAAGCATGTTCAAGAATAATTAACAAAAGATGTACTTAAATAGCTGAGAATCTGAGACTCTTTGTACTAAATGAGTCCATTGTTTCTCATTCTATGCAATATTGCAATACTAGAACACAGTCCTGGTATATTTTCACTAAATACTATTTCACAGTAATTCTTTGATGTTATAGATTATCATTTATCTAGTCAGTCACCACATCCAACAAGTTACTTGTCACTCTCAAGCCAAGACAACTCAATCCTTCTCATTTTCCATTTGCTCATACTTACACATGTCGACCATAATCAAAATGCATTTGTGTTGGCTCTGGTCCCAGTAAAGGTGGAATAAACATTTCTGCTGTCTTCCCTAGTAAAGCATCAGAACCCAGTGGCTATGGACACCAGTCCTGCTGTCTCCATTCTTCTCTGAAGGAACAGTGCTGATTCCCCCATGACTTTGTGGGTTCTGCAGAGGTCTCAACTCTACATAGCAGGGGAATGACTCACCTTCTTGGAAATCTTTTTCAGCAGTGTTCAGATCCTAGTTTATCTGCAAGGCAAGAAGCAGAGATGGTTTCATTTCAATGAAAAGATAAATGATTTGTAGGCTGGTTTTCTTTGCTTCATGTTTAAAAACCACTTATGAGTGGCTAAATGTAATAATTGTCTTGTTGGGTCTGGGTTACCTCACTCAAAATGATGTTTTCTAGTTCCAGCCATTTGCCTGCAAAATTCAAGATGTCGTTATTTTTTCTGCTGTGTAGTACTCCATTGTGTAAATGAACCACATTTTCCTTATCCATTCTTCATGTGAGGGGCATTTAGGTTGTTCCCAGGTTCTAGCTATGACAAACAATGCTGCTATGAACATAGCTGAGCACATGTTCTTGTGGCACGATTGAGCATCCTTTGGATATATACTCAAAAGTGCTATTACTGGGTCTTGAGGAAGGATGCTACCTAATTTTCTAAGAAATTGCCACACTGACATCCAAAGGGGACTGTACCAGCTTGCACTCCCACCAGCAATGCAGGAGTATTCCCTTTATCCCACAACTTAGACAACAATGAGGACCTAAGAGAGGCGTACATAGATCTAATACATGGGAAGTAGAAAAAGACAAGATCTCCTGAGTAAATTAGGAGCATAGGGACCTTGGGAGAGTGTTTCAGGGGAGGGGAAAGGCAGGAAAGGAGAGCAGAGAAAAATGTACAGCTCAATAAAATTTAAAAATGATAAATCAATAAATCTCTCAGAGACTAGAGAGGGTTGTTGCAATCCCTGAACTGCCAAGAACAGGAAGTAGTTTAAAAGATGGGAAGAATGACACTGGTCAGTATTGTTTCGCTTTACTTCAAGTTGCACAGCCTTGCATGTCTTGCACTGTGCTCTCCCTGGGGGAAGGAAGGCTACAAAAGTGAAGATGTCTCCCACTACTCTTATCTTTTGGTGTTCCTAGCTAGTGAGATTGAAGGGTTGCCAACTTGAATATACATCCCTGCAACGAAAAATAAATCTCTGCTGGGCTCAGTTATTTTTCTTACATGTCTTCATAGGTTGGATGTTCCAAACTTTAACTTTCATGTCCAACGGACTTATCTTGGGTCACTGAGAAAAACCTTCCTTTGAATAAAGGTAATTTCTAAGAGAAAAAGTGTGAGCCACCCAGACACTTCCTCTACTCCTCTAAAGGTGGAGGTGGCAGCAGGAGAATTCTGGCAGGGTCTAATGCCACAAAGAACTGAATCTGTTTCCTAGATAGAGGAACATCTTTGATGTAGGTATTTTTGGTTTAAGCACTTATTACAGCATTTCCTTATCTTTCTCTAGTTTCTCAACCAGAAGATTGTTTAAGCAGGATGTTGCACATTTAGCCTTCAGTAAATTGGTGTAGGAGGGTCTTCTTTCTATGTGTTGCTTTCATTGGTCAAATAAAGAAACTGCCTTGGCTTTTTGATAGGGCAGAATTTAGAGAGATGGAGTAGACTGCACAGAATGCTGGGAGAGAGAAAGCAGAGTCATGCAGATACAATGGCTCTCCTCTTCGAGAAGGACAGACACTGGTTAAACTCATCCTGCTAAGCCACAGTCAAGTGGCAATACAGATTATTAGAAATGGGTTGAATCAAGATGTAGGAGTTAGCCAATAAGAGGCTAGAACTAATGGGCCAGGCAGTGTTTAAATGAATACAATTTCTGTGTTTTAATTTAGAGTTATAAGCTAGCCAGGCAGCTGGGAGCTGGGTTGCAGAATGCTGCCCACCGCTCCCCTTTACTACAGTAAATAGAAAATAGTTTGACATTGGCTGTTGCTGCTCTATGTTCTATAGTGAAGCTGCTCCTCTTTAGATGACCAAGTTAATACATTCATAGTGTTTCTGCCTTATTTATGGATAAAGATAATAGATAATGGGCCTATTTAATGACAACATGGAAAGTTAAAAAATGGGAAGCTCTGAACTTATAGTCAGAAAAAAGATCTGAAATAACCTTGCCCTACTGTGGTATTCTGTTGAAGAAAGTAGGGAGTCTCTGCTGTGTTGCAATTTTGAGATTGTTTTGAGGTGTGGGAGCCTCCAAATACATTGAACTACAGAATTTTGATTTTCATCACTGGATTTTGGTTTTGTCTATATCTTATTGTTCCTATGCCCAGATTTTTTCCTTGGACAAAGTAAGTATTTGCCTCACTTTTTGTTCTACAGCAGTTTATAATTACATTTAGGATAGCTCAGAATGTTAAAGAGACTTTGGATTTCTCTTAAGTGTTGAAAATTTTTAAGAATGTGTGATTTTAAAACACTGTACTGTGTTTTATACTGTACTGGTTGGAGACCTGATGAACAATGAAGGAAAACTATAATTTATAAGTGGTGCTTTCAAGCGAAAGGGGAAAAAATGAAGTGGTGTAAAGGTGGGCAAAGTGGCATGTTGGAACAGTAGGGTTAAGTGTGGTTGGAGAGTGTGGGGACAGAATAGTGGAGGGGCTATGTAATTAAATTCTAAAGACCTTTAAAAAAGTATATGGAAACTAATACTGTATATGTTTCCTAAAATAAATGCGTACCTATATAAAAAAAGGTTTAAATATAATTATGCTCCATTTGATGAATTATGGTGATCCTATTAGAAACCAGTAGCTAACAAAAAAGAATTCTAGTGTCAGAAATAGATTACTTTGGAGTTGTTGATTGGTGAGGTCCCATAATACCGTCCGAAAATACACAAATACACATCCATACACCAACACACATTCTACAAGCTATTGCCAGTGCTTTTGGTTTCCTTCCAGAACTTGAGAGAGACATTGCTTACTTGAACTTGGGACAGCAGCTGGTACTGACCTGACCTTGAAGCTCCATTCACACTGGCTAGCTCTACGGTGCTGGAAGATGCTGGGCATGCTACCAGAAGAGAAAAGTCATCTCTAGTCTTTTCCTTATTCTCAGGAAAACTTTAAGAAGACAAGAAGAAAAAAAAATTAAGAGACAGAGGTTTTGGATGACTGCAGGGAAACAGTGTAAACACAGCTGAGCAGGCAAGAACTTGAGAATTCAGAGTGGTTGTGGAAGCAACCTAAAGTCTGTGGAGGTTTAAGCCAGGAAAAATCCTAGAATGAAATGAGAGGGGGTTGTCACAAAGTCCCTTAAGCTTCTAAGGAGTTTTTGGCACTTGATAGTTTCTGGGAGAGGGAAACTCATTCGTGTTAAAGGGACGCCCCAAAAGTAAGTTGAGCACAAACTGTACCTGATGGGTTTTAAAGATAAAGAGAGATACGAAGTTGGATATGTAGGAAAGGGAGTATGTATCTGGAAGGAGTTGTGGGACGGGATAAATATGAGCACAATCCACTGTAGGACTCTATCAAAGAACTAACAAAAGTGAGAAATCCAAAAAATGCAGTTCTTAGCCGGGTGGTGGTTTAGTATACTGCCCTTTCAGCCCTCAGGAGGCAGAGGTAGGCAGATTACAAGGTGAATTTAAGGCCAGCCTGGTCTACAAGAGCTAGCTCCTGGACAGCTAGGACTGTTACACATATAATCCCTGTCTGAAAAAAAACAAACAAAAAAAAGGAAGAAGAAAAAAAATAAAGAAAGAAGAAAGGAAAAAGAAAACAGTTCTTTCTTAATGAAAACTGCAAACTTGATGATTAGGCACACATATACTTAAAAATAAATATCTGATTAAAATTAAGGTGAAAGAAGAAGTACATAACAAGGTTGAGGGGCAGATGAAAGAGGACATATATTTTGTTGATGTAAGATAGAGACATCCTACAGTGAAATGACCTTAGCAGAAGCAGAACAAAAACCTGCTCTTTACCAGCCCATAACAAAAGATCTAACCAGTCCAACGACAACTTCTTTGAAATGTTATTTAAGAAATGTACCCCTATGTTGTTTTAAAATATCCCTTAACAATGGAAAAATAAAGAAATAATTAGAAACTAAAGACAACTCTGATTAACTTACATTAATGAAGATTTAATAGAAATGAAGGGAAAACTCTTATCAACTACCAAGGTATGATTAAACCTCCCGATCCGAGAAAAATATAACAGTTTCAACTATGGAATTGTCTACTAATAATTGTTCATGCTCTTTCTTATTATTCTGTTCCTTCACATATCTATGAAAACATGAAATATATTTTGACATAAGTATACTTATCAACACACATACATGCATTATATACATTCAATGTCTGATAGTACACATACCTGTGAATTTAAAAAAAAATCAAAAGGAGATCCGACGGTTTTGTGGCCAATATAACAGTGTGTCAATAACTGAATGACTAAGTGAAAGCATCTGCAAAAATCCAGAAAATTTGAGCAACTGCTAAACTTAGAAATATGGGTTTAATATGGGTACAACTCTCAAATCGACATTTAAATTATGAAATTCAGGAACATATGTAGTGCTATGCATAAGGACACAGAAAGTGTTTAAAATATTTTAAAAGTAGACAATAGAAATATATTTTATTTAGCTGTCTTTTATATCCCTTATATCTTATGACAAAAAAAACTGCAAACTAATAAAATATAACCAACCAAAAAGAACAACTTTTTATGGTGACAGAAAATTTCTCCCAGTGACTAAATAATATTTTTACTTCCCTGTGTGAAGGCAAAAGTATTAAAAATGCTTATTAAAACAGGATGTATTTGAATAGCTGGGTTTAGGAACCTTAAAGATTTTTACTACATATGTCCACTGACTCTCATCTTGTTTGTTATTAAGATATTACTAGATAACACAGACCCCTGTTCAGAAGCATTTTCGTTCAACTTTATTTCATAGTAATTCTTCATATCATTCCCTGTCCTTTCCTCAGACATGTGCCACGGCCAACAGGTTTCTGTTAACTCTTCAGCTAAAGCCTTCTTCTACTTTTCTAGTTATTTATACTTACACTTTGAAAGTTTATTTTACAGTCTGCAGTAATCAAAACACATCTTTTCTTGCCTCAAACCCCAGAAATGGAGGAACAAGCATGTCTGCCGTCTTTTTGCCTGAAGCATTAGAACCCAGCTGCAGGGTTTCCCTGTCCTTAATGTAGCTAGAGCCATCTCTGTCGTCCCCCCCCCCCTTCCCACTGCACTGGAAGAACCCACAGGGATCTCCTGCCTTCTTGTTGGTTTCACAGAGCTACTCCTTATATTCAAGGGTAGAACTTACCTCCCGGAAGTTTCTCAGTAATGTCCAGATTGTAGATCCTCAACAAGGCAGGAAATAGGGCTTGTCTATTTTGTGTAGGAAGATAAATCTCTCAAAACGTACACAGCAGGGTGTTGGAATCTCATTAAACGCTGAGAAAATGTAGTATCTACAAAATAACAAGGAAGACCAGGAAACTGGTTATAAAGTGAGTTCCTTATTTGAGCAGTGCTAGATGTCTGAACTCTTGCTGTTTCCCTGAGGAGAGTTGTGATGAAATAGGACTCCTTCCAGCAGTGTTCATAGCTTTCGATTTCCCCAGCTTCTCAACTAGAGCAGCTTGTTTCCTGTAACTAGTGCAGTGTCCAGGAAGACAAAAAAAAAAAAAAAGAGCTACTCCTAACTCAATTATTTTTCTTACAAATAAAAGTAGGCACAAATCGCAACAACCCAACAGTAAACCTACCTCTTCAACAGATTTACACGTGGGTCACTGGGAATCTTCCACTCATTTGAATGAAGATGAAATCACTAAGAGCTAAAAGTGAGTCACACAGCCTTCTCACCCTTTTTTCCTGTTTAGGATGGAAGCAGTCAGAGATAAACTTGCCAGATTCTGTTGTTCCCCAAACCTGGCTGCTTGTTTCCTGAGTAGGGAAGATCTGTGTTAAATCACCTTTGATTTAAGCGCTTTCCAAAGCATTCATTAATTTATTGACGGTTCCCAGGCCATAGCTTTCCAGAGCATAATTTTACAAGAAACATGTAACTCCAAATTCAGCTAAATAGAAAGTAATTTGCCATTAACTGCTGTCTTTGTTATTACTAAGCTGTCTTCTTTCAATGATTAAGATAATGAGCGTTTAGGCATCCTTTATGGGAAAACACAGCGGATCATGAGTTTATATATATATAAGACTGAACTGAACTCTCTATATAGCTCCGACAATACCAAGCCTTGAAAACTTATGGAAAAGTTCTGAACTTCTGATAGCTTCAGAGCCTAAAACAATGGTTGTCTGGCTGATTTTTCCCATTAAGGATAGTGGATGGTCTCTGTACTATTGCTTTACCAAGTCATGGAACAATGACACAAACCAGTGGAGGCTAGTTTGAGAGCTTTAAAGGTAATCCACAAACAGGGTCATGCCATGGATTATGGTAATAGCAATGGTTACCAAGGATAACAAAATCACCTGGAAGTGTCTATTGATTTGCCCAGATAGAAGACATGAATATGTGGTTTCCAACTGCAGGTGTTTGGCAGCTCTTGGATCTCTCTGTATGGTGTGGAAAGTCTTTCTATATATGTGTTGCTTTTATTGGTTAATGAATAAAGCTGTTTTGGCCAGTGGCTTAGCAGAATAGAGTAAGGCAGAATTCCAAGCAGAGATAGAGGAGAAAGTAGGCAGAGCCAGTGAGAAGCCAAGAAACCACTGCAGGACACAGACTCAAGATAAGCTGCCACAGGAGACAAACGCCTCTTCTCGACTCTGCCAAAATTTCGCAGGTAGGCCACGACCTGGTGGTGAGGCAGATTAATGGAGATGGGTTAGTTTAGCATATAAGAGCTAGCTAGAAAAGTGCTTAAGCTATTGGCCAAACAGTATGGCAAATAATACAGTTTCTGTGTGATTATTTTGGGTCTAAGCACCTGGGAACGAACGAGTGGCCTCCAACAAAATCTATATTTGACAATCCATCAGATTGGGATGCCTTTCATCTTCTGATATCTGCTTCAAGTTCTTTCATTGTTTTAGAATTTCATTGTGCAAATCCTTCCCTTTTTTGGTTTGTATTTTAGGCTGTTTTGAGTATGACTGTTTCCTTGATTTTGTTCTTGTTATGCTTGTCTTTTAAATAGCAAATCTACTGATTTTTAAGTGTTATACTTGTATCTTTATATTTGTTCAATGTGTTTATGAGCTGTACGATATTTCTGGTGAGGTCTTCAGAGTCTTTTATATAGAGTACCATATCATCTGAAAATAATGATGCTTTGGATTTTTTTTCTTTTATTGAAAATAGGTTTTTTTGCCCACTAATTTTATTTTGTTTTACAACCAGTTTCATTAGATTGTATCCTGAGTCCTTGGACTATTTAATCTCTGGTTCTTGGTCACCCAGGCAGTGTCAGGTATGGGTCCTAATTTATGGAGTGGGCCTTTATTCTAATAAGATACTGGTTGGTCACTCCCACAAGCTCTCTGTCACCATTGCATTAGCTAATCCTTCAGGCAGGGTACCACTGTAGATCAAAGGATTTGTGGCTCTTTTGGTGCTTATGTTTCCCTTTTGGTAGGGTACCAAAGATGCTCGAACGTAGGGGTAAAGGCTCTATGGAGGCACCAGAGTTAATTGCTCAAGTTCAATAAGTTGTATAGGTGTTTCCTTCAGCAGTGGGAACTTGTTGTCAATTTGTGGAGAGCAACTTATTATCTTGACAACAGGCTGCATTGTTTAGAGGTTCTCATGGGGTCCCTTTGGTCAACAAATAATTAGATGCAACACAGTTTCAACAAGCTTTTCTCACGGCTTGTTACAGTATGTTTTGAAGAGACACTAGCCTACTAGACCTTGTGACTCTTGCAGCCCTTGCTCTTCTCCCATAATCCCACTGTCTTGTTAAAAAAAAAAAACACATAAGAATACATTCCTAAAGCTAGCATCAATGTCTATTCCTTTCTTTGATCACTTCTTTCCGAGGCAGAATAACAAAATCCAGCAATCAGAAGTCCTTTATGACTAACCTAGTTTACATGACCAGTTAAAATTGAATACCTCTTCCCAACAGGTTTTTCCCCCAATACCCTAATAAACTGCAATTCCCCTATGTGCCCAACATCTGTCTACCCTCGATCCACAGGCAGTTTTTTGTTCTTCCAGGACAAATACAGCTTCCCCTCTCCGTTGTCCGCTTCTCCTTCTCTTAGTCCCCTATCTCCTTTACCACTGCATCCTAGCCCATTCCATCACAGACCTCCCCTTTTTCCTCCTTTTAAAACTGTACCTGCAAGGTCATTTGCTGCTGTTTTTTTGTCAGAACCAGAAAGCGGCCACTTTAACTTCTCTTCCCTGATTAATAAGGGATCTCCGTATGAAAACAGGCATTGGGTATGGTTTGTGCCTAGTCCAGAATCTGGAAGGAAGCCCTCACTGCGCATCCATCCCTTTAAGGGTTGGAGGCTTAGTTACGACACAGATAAATGATCTTGGTTGTTTATGCTTTTGTTGGTCTTTATGAATGAAGGTAACATATGTGGAGGAAATGAAGAAAGAAGGCAGCAGATGCTCTAAGAGTACTCTGGAGAAAGAAGAATGGACAAGGCAAAGAAGGGCAAAGGTAAGCAGGTGGTCAATATGGGTTCCCATCAAGTATAATGGCTCTGACGTCCCTTGTAGAGAGACGGGTGGGTTCTTTGTGTTTTAGAGAATCACAAAGGGATGAAGCTAGACCAGGAGAAATGACTGGTCATTTTTTCATGTTACCAGCTTGACCTTCACTGTCAAAATAATAATAAATATTAAAAAAAAACTGGCATAAGAAGACTAATCTTGAGTTTCTGTAAGGGTTTCCAGTGGACATTTTCTCCCAGGCCACCCAGCGATGCTGAGCTGCTTGCTGATAGCAGAGAAGGATTTCTGTAGACTAGATACAGAGTGCATCACACACAAGTAAAATTTCCTATTTTCACCAATAATAGAAATCTTTCTATTAGGTATTGGGGAAGTGCTCTGGCTCTAGTTTAGAGGTAAAAGATTCCAAGATCATATAGATTCTTAAAGTTTTATAGTAGTAGAACCAAAGTCTGATAGAAAGTATTTGAAATAGGATCCCTGAAACTGAATCTTTGAGAGCAAAGCCATAGTTTCCTCAGGATATCTGTGCATTGTTCTAAATAGTCAGACTGCTATAAGGGTCATCTGACTGGCTGTATGACTGGCAGTCTTTTTGCCCAAGAAAGTAACAATTAATTAGGAGAGTCCAATACTTAGTAACTAAGTCACCAAAGGCACAGTCACCAAGATTGTTCTTTGTCTAGTTGAGGGACTTATTCGAATATGCCTGAAAGTAGGGTGAGGATTGAAAAAGAAAGAGACAGAAGACAGAAGATAGAATTGGGAGGCCTCTCAGTGAATACATAAAAAATCCCCAAGAATATTAATCATAAATTTTATATACCCCAAGCAAAAGGGGAGTGGAAAAGACTTCCTTACCGATGATACAGGGAACAAACAATCATAATAACCTCCTTAATACTCAACATATCTGGTAAGCACACCCTAAATCAAACAACCTGTTATTTGGCCTTGACAAGCATTAACTCTCTGTCCATGAGTTGAGAGAGAAATGGAGTCACTATGGGCCCCTGCAGGTTTTACATCTGCATCTCAGGATTAGTAGCATCTCCCTGCAAACAGAAGCTTCTTGACCAATCCTGTGTGTAGCACTAACCTGTGGATATAAACAAGGTTATTTTAAAGGAAAACTGACAATAACTTGTAAGGTTTCTCCCTAGGATCTGCTGGCCTACAGGTGAAAGGTTTTGACGAGGTGTATAATAATAGTTATTATAATTTTCTTTTGTGTACCAGGCCTCAAATACAATCAGAAAGCTGCCAGTTACCACTGTGACACTGGTGCCACGTTGTGCCAGGTGTCCTTTTTTCTCTTTTGTGAAAAGTCCTGAAAGTAGCTTATAACAGTGCTACTGTTCTTTCTCTATGCTTGGGGTGGCATTAAGTTCAGGGAAACAGAGAAACTGATTCTTTATGTAAACATCGGGGAGTCTTTAGCTTCAAGATCAAAATCTTTCATCATAGAGGAAAGATTGGTAAAACACAGGGAGTTAACAAAAGGATGCAGAATAGCAGGATATTTCAACAACGGTGGGCACTTGCATCCTCCAAGCAAAATCATTAAGGTCAATAAATAAATAACGTAGGGGTTTTAGGAATCCCTGTTACCAGATATAATTTTGTCCTCCTTCCTATAGAATATCCAGGATGTTGCTAGGCATGCTCAGACAAGCTAATGTGCCTGGAAAAAGTAGATACCAACCAAGTTGTGCAGAAGGGGCTCAGACCACCTCAACTACCTGAAAAAAACACTCTCCAAAGCATTGTACTGTCTACAGTCTGTTAAGGGTGCTCCAGATTTCTGGCTACTGTGAGCTGATGCTCATTTTGGGATGAACTAGTGACATAGCTCTCTTTGAGGCATTTCTGCTTTTGCAAGTAACACTTCATCAATATCCCTTTAAGAAACACAATAAATCCTATTGGTTCAAAAAATTGAACTTAATTGGATCTGAACTTGTTCTGGGGTGAGTAGATACTTGTTTACACCTCCTGAGAAAGATTCTCATACAAAAGAGTCAGAGAATGGTTCCAGCCTAGTCTATGTAGGTGGATTTGTTGCTGTACCCTCATCTTTGTTGCAAAGCATTTGCATATCATACAAACTAAAACTTTACGTCTGTAAAAGATACAATTCCCTGTCCCTTACTGTTACGGAAAATTATCATTTTCTTCTCTCTGGGTGTTAGGACACTACAGAGAAAGTGTTGTATAAGGAAGATAAATGTAATAATCACAAAACCTGCAAGCTCGGGAACCCAAGACTAACCTTCAGCATTTGGTGTGGTTTTTCCTGTTTCTTTGTCATATTATACGGGGTGGTCAGAGACTAAGCCAAGTGTTTCCCATACCTTGGCCTTTCATTCAAAGATTTGGGGGTAAAGGCTCACATAGATTTTAAAGAAGCCTTGAAACTTTTCCCAAAGCACAGTAATAGTACAGATCAGACGGGAATATGTGTGAAGAGCAACAGTGCTCGCATGAGAAAAGGTGCTCAGGAATCCCAGCATCTGTTTGGAGCCACATTCATGGGGTTCAGGAGAAGAAGCTGGGGTGCTGTGGGGGTGTGATATGGGTGGATCTTCATTTCAACTGACAGTCTTAGATTAGGTAGGCATTTACTTCCTGTGCATGTCCTTTCAACACAGTAATTTATGTGATTGTATACACACAATTATACATAGGAGAAAGTGAACAACATGATATTCATCATAAAAGTTCCCTTTGAGGATACAGTTTGTCTTATTGTACGTGTACCTGAACTAGTCTGGATCAGATCCTCTTTCTTTGTGAAATATTTGATTATATATAATTCATGAAAGTATTTCTAAGGGCAGCAATCATTTTCATTGTTATATATATATATATATATATATATATATATATATATAGAGAGAGAGAGAGAGAGAGAGAGAGAGAGAGAGAGAGAGACCAGATGTATGTT
The DNA here is from genome assembly GCF_018167655.1 of Microtus oregoni. Taxonomy (NCBI): domain Eukaryota; kingdom Metazoa; phylum Chordata; class Mammalia; order Rodentia; family Cricetidae; genus Microtus; species Microtus oregoni. The sequence goes on along the minus strand of NW_024544552.1, from coordinate 1,409,300 downwards.
GGTGCCCATGTGGACAATAGGCTTCAGATATATTGGTAGAAGAATGTAAGTACACAGGAGATGCAGATAATGGCTGGAAAGTGTAACTGTGGTTATCAAACAAGTGGAGTCTGAATTCAAGGGTGAATTCAACCTTAACCTGTGTCTTTTATTAATGCCTTGAGTTTTCTGGGGTAGACACAGACTACTTGTTCTTTGGCAGGCTTGGTCTTTAACATCACACATGAAGTTTGTATTCTATACTTTTGATTTTACAGCAACTCTCAAATGGCTAAAAGATATTTCCAAGGAATCATTTCTTTATCAAAATGTGGTTTTATTTTTAAGTTTTATATGTAAAACTTATAGATTAACATGTATAAAGTTATTGATAGAAAACAGAACTTAAATCATTAAAGGTGTATGAACAATAAAAGAAATCATCATTTCCTAGAATTAAGAGCAGGTCTGGTGGTGGTGGTCCATGCCTTTAATCCTGGAACTCAGGAGGCTGAGGCAGGTAGACCTTGAGATCAAGGCCAGCCTGGTCTACAAAGTGATTTCCAGGACAGCAAGGACAAAACAGAGAAATCCTGTGTTGGAAAACCATAAAAAAGGAGATGGCTTTCATAGATATGAAATGTATGCAACAGTTCATGAATACATGTGTTTTCTGGACTTGGATCTTATCTCCATAAACAGTATCTTGGCATCCAGGTTTTCTTATCTGCATCAGGCTTGAGTGACTTTCTTTCTGACATCGACGACCTTAAAAAAGAAGATGATGAGGTCAGATCAAGTGAAATTCAAATGGCTCCAAACTCTATATTCATACTGACGTGTCCCTATGGGTCACATCCAATTTCTCACTGGTCTATCTCCTTAAATGTCACTCTGTTCTTGAAGTCAGCTTTCTTCCCTTATTGGGACTATGAGAGTAGCTAGTCACTCCTACAGACTTGAGCACACAGCTGGAAGGCCCGGTTATGACACAGAGCTCCAGAAGAGAGGAAAGAGCTTTCATTCCTTAGGTATAGATTGAGTTGCAGAGTCTCATTGAACAGGCAGGTTGGGAGGAGGGAGAAAGGACTTTGCTGTTGCAGCTGCCATGGGGGAAGGTTTGAAACTTTGGCTGGTGTTCTGAAACAATGGTGCTGTAAGAGTGTTTCTATGTGAACGAACATGTGATCCCTTCTATTTCTTCTGTTCACATGGTTATAGTGGCCTTTTTTAAAGTGTAAAATGAATCCCACACAATGTGTAAGTATGACAAGGATTGTGGATTTTAGCACATTGGGTCTTATTAGCCCAGGGCATCCTTGAGAACTTGTGATTTCTGTTCATCATTCTCTGCAACAGACAGTATTTGATTATTATAGATGAAGACTCCAAGATTCTTTGTGCTTTAGTCTTTACTCAGTTTGAAAAATCAAAGAGTCAGAATATGAACAAAAATCTTAATTAACCTGAGTCCTGTCAAATTATCTCTTTGCTTTGATAAAGGAGATACTTTTTTGTCATTTAGCTAAACATATAACAACTTTTGAATTTATTTTCTTTATTATGATTTAGAAATATTTACTTAAAAGACACTAGAAGGTATTTCATTATAAATGTGAAAAGTTAGTTTTTATTATCATGTTGGATTGTCTATGTAATGCCAACAGTCAAGTACATGATATATATGTATTTATGAAATCATATATATGAATGATTCTTAATAATATTAAATTACAGAGCACACACCTGCATGTAACTGTGTCTTACAGACTTCAGCTGCCAATTATCTTTGCTTGAGGACAATTCAAAACAGACGAGTCGAAGTTTTTGGCCTGGCTCACACTTTATATTGGTCAGTCTTCCAAAGACCACCACTTCCATTGTCCCTGTATCATCTTCAATTCCATAGTAAATGAAGGGATTCCTCTCAGTTTTCTGAAAAGCAAGTTAACATTTATCTTTTAGAAAATATGTCAAAGCTTGTCACCTCTATGAGGAATAAAGAGTGTCGGCATAAACCTGTCCCTGCCAAGGCAAGATGGCTCTTAGGTTTAGAATCACAGGCACAAGAGCCAGTGAAATGGTTCAGTGGGGAAGGGTGCTTGCTGGCAAGCCTGATTACCTGGCCTCAATGAGCAGCTCTCAAGGTAGAAAGAGAGAAGTCATTTGTGGAGTTCTCTCATGACTTCCACACTACTTTAAAAGTTTTTGTGTTTGTTCCCATCCCTCACAGACAAAATAAATAACTGAAAAAAGGTTTTCAGGAACCATAGAGTTTAAGATGTTTTAGTGAACAAATGTTTTGTTTGAACTCCTTCTTGAAGCCTTGTGGGCCTAGCCTTAATGATTGGGTCAGCACTGCAGCCCTTGGAAGCAACTCTTATGTTTTACCTACTTGATTTCTTCTGCTGGGTGTTTTTAAGAAAAAATGAGTATATTTCTAAGTACTGTGGTAACATATAAGAGTATCTGAGATTTCTTAAGAGACAATAAATGAAAACAAGAATAAAAAGCAATAACTGTTTAGTTACCATTGCTGGTTTTTTAGGCATCTCCAGGAGGCCTGAGAAGAAAGGCTACTTGTGGCTCATTGTCAGTCTGAGAAACACAACTATAAGTCTTTTTAATTTAATTTATTTTAATTTTTATTGAAAATAAATTATTTTCATGAAACCTAATCTAATCATAATTTTTCCTTCCCTACTCCTAGATTTTCCTCACTTCCCTACCTTTCCAACTCCACAGAATCTTTCTCTCTTTCTTAAGAAAACAAACAGGTGAATAAAGATGAAAATCAGCAATAATGAAACAAAAGGAACACACTAACAGAAAAAAGAAATAGTATGTGAAACAAATATACAGACATACAAATAGAAACTAACATTCAGACAGACATAAAGACTGATACACTCACTCGCCACACTCCCAACCCTCCCCCCCACACACACAGACACTCACCTCCTTTTTAATTGGATCACATTTGCTCTTGCACACAACATTCACTCTACTCCTTCCTAACCTCTCATGGATTAAAACTACAGCTTTTAGTTCTGGCATTTAAGTTCATGCCCCACTTAGTTTACTTATTAATTGTGTAACCAAAAGCACCAGAGCAGTCAAAAACAGCATAGATAAAAGTAAAAAGCCACGAGTTATTCAGAAACAATGAATTATGAAATCATACACTTAACAAGCATACAAATGAATTGGTACGTTGGCACTTAAAAAATACTAGAAAGTCACAGATTTCCTTTAATTTCCTCACTTTTGTTGTGCCTAGTTATAAACTGTGAAATTAAACTAGACTGTTAACTTGTCCTTCCTTTCATTTTTTAAAACATTAATCACCCTATCAAAAGATCTTGATATAATGTAAAGAATATTATAATGAGAACACATTAAAGAAATAATCTTGGCTAGTTGGTCATGACTTCAATCTGGGCCAGAATAGTCTCTTCCTTTTTTTCTCATCATCTCAAACTGTATGTAGGCTTTGAGTTTGGCTCTTTTCACAGCTGGGGTGCCAATATTTGGGCATGGAAGCTATCAAAGATATAGAATCTAACAGGAAAGTGTGCTATAAACTGAACAGTGTCTAGGAATAAGATGGATATAATTGATTGTCACAGCCAGGATATGCCAAAGTTATTGATGAATCGATTTCTAAAGATTTTTTTTCATGGTTTCACCTTGTGGAGAAGAATGATAAGAGCTTCCCCCAATCCCCATTCTCATCTCTTTCTGACATGAAGAACAGTTACTTCCTATGTTAAATAAGTTGAGCAAATTCCAGTGACACGTTAAAATTAAAAATTAAAAATCCCAGACTGCAAAAGGAATTTAACAAGTATCACAATGGCGTACCTTATAGACCACAAACTCTCCATTCACATATGTCCCCTGTGCCTGTGAGAAAAGATCCCTAATTTTAGGAGTCGCATTAGCTCTTTGCCTCAGTGTTTTTGAGATACTCATTGTTCTGTTCTTGTCTGCATCAGACACACAGGAAGCTTCGTGTATTTCCAGAAAGCCATTTAAGCCAATATAATTTGATATGGCAATAATCTTATTTGGAATGAACTTATTCCTTAGCACTGGTTCAAAAATCTTCACTCTGAAGAATTCATTCTCAGTTGCCACTGTGGCATGGAACATCCTTTTGTCATCAATCAAATCATAAGTAAATGGTTCTGTTATTTTCAAAACCATCACTTCTTTGGGTTCTCGATGGTAACCTTCTTCCTTAGATGGTTCCTTGGGTATGTTTCTTCTCCTTGGTGTCTACATAAAACACACACAATATAAACATGTGTAATTCAGACAGATCATAAGGCACAATTCCACTGAGTACAGTGGAGAACATCTAAACAATGATTGTCATACTATAAATAAAGAGAGAAATAGATATTTACCTGAATTATTACCTTGTGATTCCAGTTAATATGAATGTTACTTGGTAGACGAAGGGATTATACTTACAGTTGTGGGGGCTGAACTCAAAGCCCCCAATGCTCTAGTCAAGTTTTCATTCTAAAAGCATTTGGAGGAGTTTGATTACAAAACCTTGACTAAAAATTAGAGCTTTCTTATAATAGGTATAAGTAGGCATCCTAGGAAGATACCCTCAAATATTGCTACTCAGAAAGGGTTCAGATTAGTAGCTCTTCTTTTTCTATAATAACAGGCATGGACGAGAATCCTGTGACCAGAATTCATGAGGTCATTTTACTTTGATCACCTGCCTTCTCAGTATGCTACTCCGTTTCTGAGCATCAGGAGAGCACTTTGAAATGGAGGCAACACTGTAGAACTGAAGGAGAAAGTACATGGACAGTCACTGCCGACCTGGGTACCAGCGCAGGGAGGCAGCTATAACTGAAGCACTTTCTGACCCTTGACTTGGAAGCATGCAGACTTCACCCTGTGGGTGATGGGACTTAACTCTGATTACCAACTGATGTGTTCTAACATCAGGAAGTACACTTCCAATATAATTGCAGCAGCGATTCACAATCTGAAAACAACACCTTGAATAAAAAGTATAATGTGCAAAATTAAATATGCACGTGACTCAGCATACTCTTTACAGAGTAGTCATGATCAGGTGATCGCTGAGTCAGACGTTTTCTTAATGGAGTAGAACATACAACGTATTCTAAAATTGAATGTAGGGAAGGATCAGTAATTATACACCATAAAAATAGTGATTATTTATGTAAAAGATCATGTGTCCATATAGATTAATGAAAAAGTCTTGCAGGCTTGTGCTAATCTTTGTCATTATACTTTGAGAGTAGGAAGCCATTACCTTGCATGAACTGCTGCTTGTAGTTGCTGGAGACCCCAGAGGGTCATGGAGAGCACTGATTGCTGTTGCTGGAGACCCCCTTGGAGCAAGGAGACTTTTGAATGCTGATGATGGAGACTTATACGGAACCAGGGGACTTTCAGATGTTGTTACTAAAGGTACCTGAGGACCCTGGACACTACTGGACAGGGTTAGAGGCAAATGAGAGATCAGATGGGTGTTAGAGTCTGATACTGGAGATGCTAGAAAATTCTGGCAGGGTAGTGCTGGAGAGCCCTGAGCCTTTTTAAAAGCGAGGCATGGAGATGTCTGGGGAGTCTGAAGGCTGCTAGAAGCTGTTGTCAAGAGTCCCCGACAATTTTGGAGTTCACTGGCAGCTGAGGAGTTGCTGGTTTCTGATAATTCTGGAAGCTGCTGTTCTTCCTGGGAATTCTCTGTTTTAAAAGTCCTCTGGGTTTTGATATTTATCCTTTTCTGTTTCTAAAAGAAAATATAATTGAGATAGTTTTAATGCTGCTTAATGGTTTTTAGAAATAAGACCAAATACATCCTTTCACTTTCTCTTTTGAAAAGAGAACTTTCAAACCTGTCACCTTTCTCCTGGGCTGAGGGAAGTATTTTAGAACATACTTAGTGTTTCTAGCACAGAGGTTCAATCCTTAGTGATCGATATTACAACTCCTCTTAAAAGTCAGGTATTGAAATTTCACTGGTCTGGGATGGAATATTAGCTCAAGTATCTCACGAAACTGTCCAAATATTACTTGGCCTTATTCAACTCTTAGTGTCATTTTATGGGAAAGGAAACATGAGATAAAATGGGCCATTTCTATATTTTTCTTCATGTAAACTTTCCAATACACCATATATTCATTTTTATTGTACACACGGGATTCCCCCACCACACATACACAGTTATAGCTCTTCAGGTGACCTTGTAGAAATTGTGTGACAACTATCCTAAAAAATTTACCACAAAGATAGATTTTGGTGGATCTGATGTATCTCAGTTGACAGAGTACTGGATTCACATGCGTGAAGCCCATCCAGACCCATTTAAACCCTTGTATAGGTCTTTAAAATAGCTATAACTTTAGTTAAATCAAACTTCTACATATGTGAGAAGTACTTGTACTTCAGGCAATCGATCTAGTTAGGGTCTTCATTACACTTAATAATCTTTAAAGTACAAATTATAAAGATTTAAAAATTTTGCTTTAAAAGTGAAGGTAAGTTAGTATGCATATCCCTTTGAATAATTGCAATGGCCATTTCTAATGCAACAATTGCTATGAAGCTGATGCCATTCTAGTTAAAATGACTACTAGCTGTAGCCTATTTTCCAGGCTTGTGTACATTTTGAATTATTTTGCTGTAATCATTTACAAACATGGTTAATTAGACATTCCTAAGGCGTTTCCATGCAAATATCAAGACTCTGCCATTTAAAAAGATTAAATGTTGGTCACATGGCATGTACAACACAATTTTATCATACAATAAAATAAGAAGATTAATATAAATTATAGTCCGGTTCTCAAAATACATGCCTACCAAATATATATATATATATATATATATATATATATATATATGTGTGTGTGTGTGTGTGTGTGTGTGTGTGTGTGTGTGATTAATAGACTAGATGAAGAGTTCTTTCTAAGTTATGGTTGTAATTTTATTAAGAAGTCATCAAAATGGGAACAAGAATCCATTCCCTTTGATGAGGAATTGTTGGCGAATATTATTTGAAGGTGTGTGACTTTTTTTATGCTGCATTTGATTAACTGTGAAGCTGTGATTCTTTTCCTGTCTAAAACTCCTAATGGTCCTAATAAAGAACTAAACAACCAATAGTGAGGCAGGAGCAAGGATAGACAGGGCTGGCAGGCAGAGAATGTAAACAGAAGGAGAATCTAGGAAGAGGAGGAGAACAGAGGACAAGGGGAGGGGGACAGCAGGGACCAGTCACCCAGCCAGCCACAGAGTAAGAGTGAAAGTAAGAATTACACGAGAGAATGATAAAAGCCTAGAGGCAAAAAGTAGATAGGATAAGGTAAGAAAAGCTGGCAAGAAACCAAACTAGGGCCTGGCATTCATAATTAAAATAAGCTTCTGTGTGTGATTTATTTGGAAGCTGCATTGTGGGCTCCTCATAAAGTCAAAAGAGTAAACCATCATAGAACAGGAATGGCTGGAAGAATTTAGTGTATGCCTTGACGGGATGGGAGCGGTCTGAAGCTGACTCTCAGCAAAAGTGATCATTTCAGTTATATAGTGTTTGGTTAGGAAATGAACAGCAATAAAAGACTTCCAAGAATGGAAACAGCATGTATCAAAACACGTGCTGAAAGGAACACATAATGGTGAAAATAACCTTTGTGGTTGGGTCACCAGCAAAGAAAAAAGGGCAGAGAAGAAAGAAGGCAATGAAGATTAACACATTCTTTGTTTATCCCTGACTGTTTCCTCTAGACTTCCTTCTGAAACCTAAGCAGAAAGTTGGTCTACAACATTAGAAATCATTCCACAAAGGCTGTGATACATGATTTGATAACTTAATAAGCTATTTAATAATATGAGGAAAATCCCTGAAGTAGGGGATCAGTGAGATGTTTTTCCAAGGCTGTGGTGAACCCAGTGATATGCTCTGGGAAGTTGCAAGCACTGAGAATATAAAAGTGGTACCTTGTTGGAGGAACTGCTGGGTGGTATTGGTGGAGGCTTATGAGGAGTCTGGAGACAATGTTCATCTTTTAGTATGCTGCTTTCTGGAGCTTCTGGAAGTTGAGTCTGCTCCTGGATAAGCTTCCTTTTCTTGCCACCTTCAGTTTCTGTGGGTATTTTACTCTTTTTCTGAAAGAACAATGTTTGTCTTTCTTTATTGATTTTCCTGTGTGTTGGAAATTGAACTCCAGGCTTTGTACATGCTAAGATGTGCTTTTCTATACAGTTTTATCCCCAGCCCTTAGGAATGTCTTTAGTATTAAATAAAGCATATTTTAAGACCATAAGAAAATTTGTTTTATTACTGGATTCTAATTATACATTTTTTTGTCATTGTGCATACCTCAGTCTTAACAGATAGATTGTATAGTAAGTGGTTTGAATAAGAATTGTCCCATAGACTCATAGATTAGAATGCTTAGTAACGAGGGAGTGTCAGTATTAGGAGGTGTGAGATTTTTGTAGTAAGTGTGTTTGGTTGGAGGAAGTGTGTCACTGAGGGGTGGGACTTGGTACTTCAGATGGTCAAGTCAGTCCCAGCCTCACTCTCCATTACTGTTGCCTGTGAGGATGCAGAACTCTCTGTTACCTCTCCAGCTCAATGTCTGCCTGCATGCTGCTATGCTTCCAATTATACTATTAATAATATAATATAATAATAATAACACTCTGGATGTAAGCAAGCGCCAATTGAATGTGTACTTTTATAAGTGTTGCTGTAGCCATTTTGTGAGAAGGGGAATCTCTTCAGAATAATTAAAACCCTAGCTAAGACATATAGGACTGTCTCATAGAGGAGTAGAAAAATTACATTTACCTTGTCATATTCATCCCTTTGGAGGCAGAAGAGTATTAGATATGGAAGTATAAAGTCCATATTATGTTTAATCTTTTTAAAAACCTCATCCCAAAGCAACTGCCTTTTCAGTAAATAGTCTTTAAAGTGCCATGTAGTGATTTTTTTTTGGTTGATATTGGGGGGTTATACTGCACAACATAGAACACATGATAAACTCAGCACAGAATGAGGGATGGGCCACTATGAATTTGTTGACTTGGAGTTCTGTTTTAACAGAGCCTTGTACTAGATAGAGTACTACATCTCTCATAAAAATTAAGAAGGGAAGAACCTGAAAAAAAAAAACTTTTTGGTGGGAGGTTAACTACCTTACCTTTGAAGAGGGCTTATTCTTGCTTGGTTCATTATCAGTGGAAAGAGATTGTGAACTGCTGGGTTCCTCTTGCTTCCTTTTTTTCACTGCAGTTTTTACTTTTTCTTTATTTGGCTTTTTAACTACAGGGATGAAGAAAACACACTAAGTCCAGGAAAATGGTTAACATGGCTTAAGCTTATTCAGAAGTATTTGTCTTTCTTTTTTAAAAAATGAAATGGGTAATTTATTCCATTTCATTAGTGATTTTACAGAAAGGCAATTTCATGCTGTTTTTAAGAAAACCTCTCTGGTTCACGTTTACCAATAAAGATTCAGAAGCTAGATGTTGGGGTGAAAGCTTGCTAGCTCACAGAGGCAGAGAAAGCACCCAGCTGACCTTCCTATTCCACTGATGTACCATAAACCCCTTTTCCTTCATTGTCTCAAACCAAAATCTCTCAACTTGAATGTCCCTCACATCAGCTTTTTGTGCTTCTTTCTATCCATTTCTATCCATTGCCCTGACTTCCTCCCACTCTCTATGGTTGTTTTCCTAGTAACCCTATGTTCACTTCCTGTCAACTGGTTGCTTGCTCCATCTCTTGGCATGTGGTTGAATTTGTTTTAACCTGTTTACAATATTCAACCAGAAAGCTCTTGGATTAAAGGTGTGTGCTAGGGCTGAGCCATTCCAAACCTCGAAACAGTTTTTTTTTTTCAGTAAATAATGCAATCTCAGGGTGGAAAGTGCAATCAAATATTATGCAACAATTTTAAGGACTATTTAGTCTCTTCTTGTGTCTGTGTGTTTATTTTCTTCTGCTGCAGAGGCTCTACCTGGCCAGAAAGTCGCCAATGATAACAAGTCTGAAACAGGCACCACCTCAGGGGATTCTTTACACATCTCAGGCATAGTGGACTCAGCTTCTCCATCCTGGGAACTTCTGTTTATGTCAGAACAAGCCTGTGCCAACAATCTTATCCCACAGACTGGTTTTATAAACCTGATGCTTTATGATAATAGCATTAGGTTACTTCTAAAGAGGATAATTCCAAATCACAGAAAACGCAAAACAATTATGATTTCTTATATGATGTAAATACATAGTAACGTTGTTTTTTTACTTTTATATTGGGGATATATCTTTCTATGCAACTCAGGGTATTCTCAATCTGGAGATCTCCTTGACTGAGATTCCTTGTGGTCAATTCTCAGGTCAGAGTTGTGTAACTTTATATTCAATATTGCTTAAAGTATTAAATTTGTGCTATTTAAATGCTTTAAATGATTTTATTTAATTTTTACTTTATCATTTTCTAGTTTTTCCAACATGCTGAATGTTGGGCCTCATGAGGCCTGGGTGTGAGAACCAGTATAATTTCCTGAGCCTAACTTGAAATGGTGTGAGGCCTAGTGTAACTTCCTGAGCCTAGCTAGAGTTTGGAAACATGTCTCTGACTACCTGTCCTAGACCCTCCTCTGACCAGCTACCACAAATGTGGTAGAATTTGGACCTCCATTTCTTACTTTGCCTTGGCCCATCGCAGGCTTCTCCAGCCCCATTCACAACCTTATATAAGTCCCTGCTTAGTACCAATAAATGAGTTTCTGCTTCCACAGACTCCATACTCAGTGGGTGTGTTCTCCCCCACCCATGCCCAGTGGGGAGGGTGGCTGAGTCATGACACTCATCATCCCTTTCAGCCCCAGGGAGAGTCCAGTGGGTCTGGCTCTACTCTTTCTGTCAGAGAACTCGGCAGTTGGGTATTGTAATCTATCACAAAAACAGCATTTTATTTCATTTACCTCCAATGCAAAAGATGTCTACCAGAAATATATGAAGTTTGTTTCTAAGAAGGATTCCTTGAAATCCTCAAGTAACTGACATCTGAAACACTTCAACCCCTATAATTTCTACGGCACACAATGGGAAAGGGACATATCAGCTCTGATCACTGCAGGGAGCTAGACATTTGGGAAGGGTGGCGAAGGTATGCGTGTCGGGGGTGGGGGGGCTCCCCTTGTTACCTTTTGCCTTCTCTTTTTTAAGATTTTCAACAAGATCTCTAAGATCATTAATTTCTTGACAAATTCCTATCAGTTTGTTGAGTCCAGCATCTTTTGGGAATGTCACCTCCATCTTGTCAGCAATCTGAATTCTGTCATAATCATTTTGCATATTTTCAGACAGGTGTAGTTCTTTTCTTAGTAAGGACTTAATTGTCCTAAAGTGGTAGTCTTCCATACGCTCTAATCCTTTTAGAAGAACAATTTTCTTGTAGTCACTCATTATCTATAATATTATGGACAATCCTAAAAGATAAAAATGGACATATGATTACTCACATATACAGACAATTCCAAAACAAAGATTTTCCTGTATTAATGAATAACCCCAATTGATAATGTCTATAATTGCATGTGAGAGAAAAACAGAGTTACATACAACTGTGTCACTGTCCAAAATGGATGTAGAACTCCTGTATTAATAAACAGGTCTAGGAAATTCTTCCCCAGTAGGCATGTTAGGTGACTTAGGCCAGTGGCAGTTGTGGGGGGAGAAAAGTGTTGGAATCAGTCATTGTTGCAGTTTCTCGTAATCTGGGCTATGAGTGTTAAAATCCTGAGTCCTTTTTCTATTCTTATTTAGTGCTTCATTCCTGAATATCTGCCTGTGCGTGTCTGATTTTTCCCAGTCTAAAGTGACCTTTATGCAAATAGACTGCATCTGATTCATCCTGGATAAACAATGCCTGAAGTAACATGGCCCATGTGAGCCACTGACCCTTGTCCACTAAGGCTTTAGCCAAAACACTCCTCAGGAGCATCCTTTCTCTCCTGAGCTTAGATTTTTGTGCTCTATGGGTCCTTTGTGTTGATGTTACTGTCAATCTCCCAAACATCTACATGTTTTTCAGAGCAGCACCCTAGAATTTATTGGATGGATTTACATTAGTCGTTTCTTCATATATCCTTTCAGACTTAGTGATACCTACTTGTTCATAGACACAGTTTTCTAATGACAAGTCTTCCTTAAATTATTCCAGGGCCTTTAATAGTTTCATAATTTATTAAAAACTTCCTGTCTCCTAAATTATATAGGAAATACTTAAATAATTGCACTCTTCCATTTATGTTTATTTTTATTACTGAGACCATATGTTTCAAAATATACAAAACATGTTTCTATTGTCAAGGTTTATGATGTGTCAAATTTTTTCTTCATTGTTTGGAAAGGTAGTCTCACTTTTTTTCTATATAATTTTCATTATATAGAAAACTTAAGAGTGAAATGAGGTGGTTGATGGGAGGCTAGGGTAGTAGAAGGAATAGACAAAGAATTAAGTAACCCTAATTATATTTCTAAAAACTGAGATGGAAATGTATCACTGTAGAAACTTCCTAATACATACATACATACATACATACATATATATATATATATACACATATATATATTCTATCTATCTATCAAGAATTTACATGAATTTACTCTATAATGATGCAACAATGTTTCTAAAGGTTAACAAAATACCCAGTGCTAGGAATGAATGGATTTGCTCTCTTGAAATTACTGGCCAGTCATTTCTCATAGACGCCCAATATATAGACTATGAACAATGTTCTTGGTTACATGTCAAAACTTTGTGGTAAGAATCTATTACAGAAGACACCACATTATTGAGTCACAAAACATGGGGAAATCAAGTTGGTACTCACCTGGAAGCTTTTGTCCCTACTGGCTAGATTTTCTAATTCTGGAAGGTACTATGCACAATACTGGAGGAAGAAAATAAAATAATAAAAAAAAACCTTATTCAGCTCTGGATCTTTGGGGGAACAATAACAACCAGTCTATAAATACATGGTCACTGGTGCAATAGTGACATAAATGTGGCATTAACCATCCATTTGGTGATTTGATCTAAGGCATGTATGAGTGGAAACCTGTATCATTACTGAGACAAAAACCCTGTGACTAGATGACTCAATCACTAGTTGAGAACCTACTAATTTTACGCTCCTAAATAGGAGTATAATTAAATTTACTATTATATCCATGAGTCTTTCAACACTCATCAGATAAATTTGTAAAGAAAAAAATAACAAAAATTGGAAAATTAGAAGCAACTAAAAAATTGCTTTCGGGAAATTTCCCAACAGGTTGAATGTCCTATTTTATAGCTCATCAACAGTTTACATAGGTCCTTGAGAACCTTGAGAGAATGCAAAGAGTCCAATAATTCAATTTATATTATTTTAGTTTAGGAATCATGCCTGTATGGGCATTTCTATAATTGGATTTTAATTTCTAGGCCTGTTAACTGCTTCTTTTTTTTTTTTTTTTTTTTTTTTTTTAGAAAAATTGAACATCATCCATGCTCAATGAAACCCAAGAATAAACAGAATGTTCACACAAGGACACAACAGAGGGAAAATGAAGAGTATGAAGAAAAAGACATAGTCTGTAAGCCCTAGGACATTAAAAGACAGATCATCTCCATATCCGAGGAGGAGATGAAAAGAGGCTCTCAACAGTAAAACTCCCTTCTTCAGAATAGCATTCTAACTTTCATGCACTACTGATCTCCATACCCCAGAGAAAATTACAATAGAGAGATTTTATTTGGGTTGGTACTTGTGCAAACACAACTGTTTCCAGCACAACCCAATATGTGATGACAGAGACAATGTATAATTTTTGTGGGTTCCACTTATTTGAGAACATAAAATTTGTTTTGTTATTGAAGTCATATTGCTTTTGAATTTAGACAGTTATCCCAACTTCAATAGAATTTCCAGAATTACACAATTTAGTACATGTGTGTTAATGCCAATCTATGCCCACCAGATTCTGGATATCAATGTGTTCAGCATCATTGCTTAAAAGCTAAACACTTTAAATGTCCAGTCTCTTTAAAGCACCAAAATTCTCTTCCAAATTTCAAAGCCTCTCTAAAATATCCAATCTCTCTCCAAAACACCCAGAGTCTTTCTAAAATACCCAATATCTCTGTAAAATACCAAAAGTCTCTCAAAAAATATACAAAGTCTCCCTAAAATTCTAAAGTCTTTAAAAATTTAAAGTATCTCAACTGTGAACTGATGGGGGAAGGTCATTGGTTAAAAAAAAATAAAGAAACTGCTTGGCTGGCCCTCATAGGTTAAAACATAGGTGGGAGGAGTAAACAGAACAGATTGCTGGGAGAAAGAGGAAGTGAGGTAAGACGCCTCAGACAGAGATGCCATGGTCCGCTCTCCTGGGCAGAGGTGATTCAGCTCCGACCCAGGATGGACGTAGGTTAGAATCTTCCCGATAAGACCGGTGCTCACAGATTATTAGAGATGGGTTGATCAGGATATCAGAATTAGCCAGTAAGGGCTAGAGCTAAAGGGCCAAGCAGTGTTTAAATGAATACAGTTTGTGTGTTGTTATTTCGGGGCATAAGCTAGCCGGCGACCTGTGTACTGGGGATGCAGCCCCACTGCTCATATTACTACAAATGGCGCCCAACACACAGAACCCGCAGAGAGAGGACTACTGAACTTGCCTAAAGGTGAGATGATCTTTTGGGGTTCCTGATTCATGAAAGAGTCTGTGAGACCTTCTGCAGGACACAACAGATAGTGACTGAACTGACTTTGAAATGTCCTGCTTCATGGAAATGTCTCTGGATATCATGGGCCTGTAGGCCGAAGATGGATGCCCCAACGGGACAGAGGAACTTTGGGTGACTGTCCAGGCAGCAAGATGTCTCTGTAATTTCTAGAGTTTGAAAGTTGCTTACTTTTTGTTTGCTTAGGTAATATTTTTTTTTGGAGTCTTTGATGGAGTTAAAGAATAGTTAGTTATAGATTTCCTTAGTTATGATAAAGAAGATTTTCTAGATATATAAATATATATTTCAGTTAGATGGACATTCTTCATATCTTTCAAAGACTGCAGAATATGGCATTTAATGTTTTAATAACTTAGGACTTTTCATGACAATGAGACACTCTGCTCCTGGCAGCACCAATCTACTTCAGGAAGAAGATGGGTATTGAAGAGGATCCTTATGGAGTTTGATAGCCATTTGGGCAAGAAACTGTTCTTGCCTGGACTATTGCATAAACTGGACACAGAGAACCCACAGAGAGAGGACTGCTGAACTTGCCTAAAGGTGAGATGGCCTTTCGGGTGACCTGATTCATGAAAGAGTCTGCAAGACATTCTTCAGGACAAGCAGATAGTGACTGCCTTTGAAATTTCCTGCTTTGTGGATATGTCTGCTGGAAACTATGGGCCTGTAGGTCGAAGATGGATGCCCCAATGGTACAAGAGGAACTTTGGGTGACTGTACAGGCAGCGAGATGTCTCTGTCATTTCTAGAGTTTTGAAAATTGCTTACTTTTTGTTTGCTTAGGTAATATTGTATTCTTCTGGAGTCTTTGATGGAGTTGCAGAATAGATAGATAGTTATAGTTATAGTTTTCCATTGTTATGATAAAAGATAAAATAGATGTAAATATTGTAACTGTAATTCTTGCTTGATAACTGTTTTGTTATATGTAATTTTGCTATGTTAAAGTTAAAGACTTTTTTTGTTTAAACAGAAAAAGGGGAAATGATGGAGGAAGGTCATTGGTTAAAAAAAATAAAGAAACTGCTTGGCTGGCCCTCATAGGTTAAAACATAGGTGGGAGGAGTAAATAGAACAGAATGCTGGGAGGAAGAGGAAGTGAGGTAAGATGCCTCAGACAGAGATGCCATGCTCCGCTCTACTGGGCAGAGGCGATTCAGCTCCGACCCAGGATGGACGTAGTTAGAATCTTCCCGGTAAGCGCACCTTGGGGTGCAAAACAGATGATTAGAGATGGGCTAAATTAATATGTGAGAATTAGCCTAGAAGAGGCTAGATAGAAATGGGCCAAGCAGTGTTTAAATGAAACAATTTGTGTGTTGTTATTTCGGGCATAAGCTAGCCAGGTGGCTGGGGTGATGGGGACGCAGCCCCACCGCTCTTATTACTACAGTGAGCTCTCACAAAATAAAAAACAAATTGCCTACCTTCTATTCCAAGAGGGGATAACCAGGTCATAATTACATTGAAATCAAAGCAGAACCAAAATTCAACAGAGTAAATGATTTTCTGGTTTCCAAAGGGCCTTGGCAGCTCTATTTCTCCTGCTTTTTGATCCAAGCACACACATTGTTTCTCCTATGCTTAGGACACCTCTCTCTACACTTGCTCCTATCAGGGTGGTCATCCCACATTACTGACAACTCAAAATACTGGGGTCCCCATTGCACCTGGGTTCTATCTTCATCAATAGCCTTTCATGACCTTTCACAGTGGCAAGCCTCAGCTATTGCCTATGGTCCCTTCTTGCCTCCAATGCCAGTAACACCTGGATGAGTCTTTCACATTACAGAGTTGGGTTGTCAGCATAAGGTACAGCATTGTCTTACTCTGGACCACAATTTAAATTCTGTGTACTGGGGGTGAGAAGACACTTCCCAGAGTACTCCTCAATTATGCTGATCTCTTCTTAATCACAGCCAATTCTTCAGTTCCAGCTGACCACAATCACAGAGTTGTAATTCAAAACATTTAGATACTTCAGTAGATTCTTTAAGGTACTCTCAACCTTCCATCTGAAGTTTCCAAGCCAGGCCTCCATCATCTGCACTTCCATCCAGATTATCTTGTAAATTTTCACAATAATTCATTAATCTCTAAATATTCAATAGCTGTTATATCCCAAAGTTACAAAGTTCTTTCAATTCCTTCCTAAAACAGTCAATTGTGTCTTAATAATATCCCACTAACCCAGTACCGATTTCTCTCTTAGTTACAAGTTCTATAGCTGTGATTAAACACCATGACCAAAACCAAGCTGGGAAGAAAAGGGTTCATATCATCTTATATTTCCACATAACAGTACTTATGGAAGGAAATCAGAGCAGGAACTCAAGGCTGAAACCTGAAGGCAGGAAGTGAAGCAGAAGCCATGAGGAACACTGATTACTTGCTTGATCCTCATGGCTTGCTCTGCACTCAGGACCACCTGTAAAAGAGTGGCACTGCCCCTAAAGGGTTACACACTCACATCAAGCACTAATCAAGGATATGCCCTACAGACTTTCCTACAGGCAATTTTGAAAGAAGCATTCTCTCAACTCAGGAATCTTATCTCAGAAAAATTTATCTTGTGGCAAGCGGACAAAAATAACCAGAACATACCCTTAGAAAAAGACAATATTTTAAATGATTGATTTGTGTGCCAAAAACAGTATGTGACATTTCTTAGAATGTTGTGTCTCTTTATAGAACCATAATAAGTAGCAGCATAGAGTATGTTTTGTTCCAAATGTAAATAAAATAACATATATCCTCTTCATATGTATGTGACAGAGCATACTCATCTGCGAATCTGAGAAAACCTAGAATATTTTGATAAACATAGCAGTAGATTTTCAATTACTGATTTAACAAGGTATAAACATCTGCAAAATTTTAGAATGTTTGAGAAAAATAAATGATACATCAAGAGAGATTACCTTACATACATACATGTCTGAAATCAACTTCTAAAATACTGTTCAAGTACACATTAACTCTAAAGTATACATAGTAAACTTTTAAAATATTCTCAAAGTAGACTATAGAGATATATTTCTATTTAACGCTCCTTCAGCCCCCAACTTTTTAAACCTGAAAACAAAAATCAAATTCAAACAGTATAAATAAAACAAATAAATTTCAAGATGACAGAAACTAACTCACTGTGATTGAGATACTGCTAATTTGAAAGAAAATAATAAGTATGTTCAAGAATAAATAACAAAAGATGTATTTGAATAACTGTGAATCTGAGAATCTTTGTACTATATGAGTCCATTGTTTCTCATGCTATACAATATTGCAATACTAGAACACAGTCCTGGTATATTTTCACTAAATACTATTTCACAGTAATTCTTTGATGTTATAGATTATCATTTATCTAGTCAGTCACCACATCCAACAAGTTACTTGTCATTCTCAAGCCAAGACAACTCAATCCTTCTCATTTTCCATTTGCTCATATTTACACATGTCTACCATAATCAAAATGCATTTGTGTTGGCTCTGGTCCCAGTAAAGGTGGAAAAAATATGTCTGCTGTCTTCCCTAGTAAAGCATCAGAACCCAGTGGCTATGGACACCAGTCCTGCTGTCTCCATTCTTCTCTGAAGGAACAGTGCTGATTTCCCCATGACTTTGTGGGTTCTGCAGAGGTCTCAACTCTACATAGCAGGGGAATGACTCACCTTCTTGGAAATCTTTTTCAGCAGTGTTCAGATCCTAGTTTATCTGCAAGGCAAGAAGCAGAGATGGTTTCATTTCAATGAAAAGATAAATGATTTGTAGGCTGGTTTTCTTTGCTTCATGTTTAAAAACCACTTATGAATGACTAAATGTAATAATTGTCTTGCTGGGTCTGGGTTACCTCTCATGAGTAAATTAGGAGCATAGGGACCTTGGGAGAGTGTTTCAGGGGAGGGGAAAGGCAGGAAAGGAGAGCAGAGAAAAATGTAGAGCTCAATAAAATTTAAAAACGATAAATCAATAAATCTCTCAGAGACTAGAGAGGGTTGTTGCAATCCCTGAACTGCCAAGAACAGGAAGTAGTTTAAAAGATGGGAAGAACGACACTGGTCAGTGTTGTTTCGCTTTACTTCAAGATGCACAGCCTTGCATGTCTTGCACTGTCTTCTCCCTGGGGGGAGGAAGACTGCAAAAGTGAAGATGCCTCCCACTACTCTTATCTTTTGGTGTTCCTAGCTAGTGAGATTGAAGGGCTGCCAACTTGAATATACATCCCTACAACGAAAAATAAATCTCTGCTGGGCTCAGTTATTTTTCTTACATGTCTTCATAGGTAGGATGTTCCAACCTTTAACTTTCATGTCCAGCAGACTTATCTTGGGTCACTGAGAAAAACCTTCCTTTGAATAAAGGTAATTTCTAAGAGGAAAAGTGTGAGCTACCCAGACACTTCCTCTACTCCTCTAAAGGTGGAGGTGGCAGCAGGAGAATTCTGGCAGGTTCTATTGCCACAAAGAACTGAATCTGTTTCCTAGATAGAGGAACATCTTTGATGTAAGTATTTTTGGTTTAAGCACTTATTACAGCATTTCCTTATCTTTCACTAGTGTCTAAACTAGAAGATTGTTTAAGCAGGATATTGCACATTTAGCCTTCAGTAAATTGGTGTAGGAGGGTCTTCTTTCTATGTGTTGCTTCCATTGGTCAAGTAAAGAAACTGCCTTGGATTTTTGATAGGGCAGTGATGTGGGAGTGTCATATATCAATCTGTTGATTTCATTTGTTAAGCAATAAAGAAACTGCTTGGCCCTGTGGGTGGAGTAAACAGAACAAAATGCTGGGAGGAAGAGGAAGTGAGGTCAGACTCCACAGCTCTCCTCTCGGGAGCAGACACCTCAGAGAGATGCCATGCTCCTGGCTCCTGGGCAGACACACGCCATGAAGCTCCAACCCAGGATGGACTAGGCTAGAATCTTCCCGGTAAGACCAGTGCTCACAGATTTTTAGAGATGGGTTGATCGGGATATCAGAATTAGCCAGTAAGGGCTAGAGCTAAAGGGCCAAGCAGTGTTTAAATGAATACAGTTTGTGTGTTGTTATTTCAGCCATAAGCTAGCAGGCGGCTGGGGTGTTGGGGACACAGCCCCGCTGCTCCTCCTTATTACTACAGGGCAGAATTTAGAGAAATGGAGTAGACTGCACAGAATGCTGGGAGAGAGAAAGCAGAGTCAGGCAGATACTATGGCTCTCCTCTCCGAGAAGGACAGACGCTGGTTAGACTCATCCTGCTAAGCCACAGTCAAGTGGCAATACAGATTATTAAAAATGGGTTGAATCAAGATGTAGGAGTTAGATAATAAAAGGCTAGAACTAATGGGCCAGGCAGTGTACAAATGAATACAATTTCTGTGTTGTTATTTAGAGTTATAAGCTAGCCAGGCAGCTGGGATCTGGGTGGCAGGAAGCGGCCCACCGCTCCCTTTTACTACAGTAAATAGAAAATAATTTGGCATTGGCTGTTGCTGCTTTATGTTCTATAGTGAAGCTGCTCCTCTTTAGATGACCAAGTTAATACGTTCATAGTGTTTCTGCCTTATTTACGGATAAAGATAATAGATAATGGGCCTATTTAATGACAACATGGAAAGTTAAAAAATGGGAAGCTCTGAACTTATAGTCAGAAAAAAGATCTGAAATAACCTTGCCCTACTGTGGTATTCTGTTGAAGAAAGTAGGGAGTCTCTGCTGTGTTTCAATTTTGAGATTGTTTTGAGGTGTGGAAGCCTCCAAATACATTGAACTACAGAATTTTGATTTTCATCACTGGATTTTGGTTTTGTCTATATCTTATTGTTCCTATGCCCAGATTCTTTCCTTGGACAAAGAAAGTATTTGCCTCACTTTTTGTTTTACAGCAGTTTATAATTATATTTGAGATAGCTCAGAATTTTAAAGAGACTTTGGATTTCTCTTAAGTGTTGAAAAATTTTAAGAATGTGTGATTTATAACACTGTACTGTGTTTTATACTGCACTGGTTGGAGACCTGATGAACAATGAAGGAAAACTATAATTTATAAGTGGTGCTTTCAAGCGAAAGGGAAAAAAATGAAGTGGTGTAAAGGTGGGCAAAGTGGTGTGTTGGAAAAGTAGGGTTAAGTGTGGTTGGACAGTGTGGGGACAGAATAGTGGAGGGGCTATGTAATTAAATTCTAAAGACCTTTAAAAAAGTATATGGAAACTAATACTGTATATGTTTCCTAAAATAAATGTGTACCTATATAAAAAAAGGTTTAAATATAATTATGCTCCATTTGATGAATTATGGTGATCCTATTAGAAACCAGTAGCTAACAAAAAAGAATTCTCGTGTCAGAAATCGTTTACTTTGGAGTTGTTGATTGGTGAGGTCCCATAATACCATCCGAAAACACACAAATACACATCCATACACCAACACACATTCTACAAGCTATTGCCAGTGCTTTTGGCTTCCTTCCAGAACTTGAGAGAGACATTGCATACTTGAACTTGGGACAGCAGCTGGTACTGACCTGACCTTGAAGCTCCATTCCCACTGGCTAGCTCTATGGTGCTGGAAGATGCTGGGCATGCTACCAGCAGAGAAAAGTCATCTCTAGTCTTTTCCTTATACTCAGGAAAACTTTAAGAAGACGAGAAGAAAAAAAAATTAAGAGACAGAGGTTTTAGATGACTGCAGCGAAACAGTGTAAACACAGCTGGGCAGGCAGGAACTTGTGAATTCAGAGTGGTTTGGGCAGCATCCTAAAGTCTGTGGAGGTTTCAGCCAGGAAAAAATCCTAGAATGAAATGAGAGGGGGTTGTCACAAAGCCCCTTAAGCTTCTAAGGAGTTTTTGGCACTTGATAGTTTCTGGGAAAGGGAGAATCATTTTTGTTAAAGGGTTGCCCCAAAAGTGAGTTGAGCACAAACTGTACCTGATGGGTTTTAAAGATAAAGAGAGATACAAAGTTGGATATGTAGAAAAGGGAGTATGTATCTGGAAGGAGTTGTGGGACGGGATAAATATGAGCAAAATACACTGTAGGACTCTCTCAAAGAACTCGCAACTGTGAGAAATCCAAAAAATGCTGTTCTTAGCTAAGAGGTGCTGTAGCACACTGCCTTTTCAGCGCTCAGGAGGCAGAGGTAGGCAGATCTCAAGGTGAGTTTAAGGCCAGCCTGGTCTACAAGAGCTAGCTCCAGGACAGCTAGGGCTGTTACACAGATAAACCCTGTCTGAAAATACCAAAAAAAAAAAAAAAAAAAAAAAAGAGAAAGAAGAAAATAAAAAAAAAATAGTTCTTTCTTAATGAAAACTGCAAACTTGATGATTAGGCACACATATTTTTAAAAATAAATATCTGATTAAAATTAAGGTGAAAGAGGAAGTACATAACAAGGTTGAGGGGCAGATGAAAGAGGACATACAGTTTGTTGGTGTAAGATAGTGACATCCTACAGTGAAATGACCTTAGCAGAAGCAGAACAAAAACCTGCTCTTTACCAGCCCATAACAAAAGATCTAACCAGTCCAACGACAACTTCTTTGAAATGTTATTTAAGAAATGTACCTATATGTTGTTTTAAAACATTCCTTAACAATGGGAAAATAAAGAAATAATTAGAAACTAAAGACAACTCTGATTATCTTACATTAGTGAAGATTTAAAAAGAAATGAAGGTAAAACTTATCAAATACCAAAGTATGATTAAACCTCCCTAGACAAATATGGATTTTTCTACTAATAATTGTGCATGCATTTTCTTATTATTCTGTTCCTTCACATCTCTATGAATATATGAAATATATTTTGACATAAGTACACTTATCAGCACACATACATGCATCATATACATTCAATCTCTGAGAGCACACATACCTATGAATTTAAAAACATAAAAAGCCAAAAGGAGATCCGACGGTTTTGTGGCCAATATAACAGTGTGTCAATAACTGAAAAACTAAATGAAAGCATCTGCAAAAATCCAGAAAATTTGAGCAACTGCTAAACTTAGAAATATGGGTTTAATATGGGTACAACTTTGAAATCGACATTTAAATTATGAAGTTCAAGAACATATGTAGTGCTATGTGAGAGAACACAAAGTGTTTAAAATATTTTTTTTGAAGGTGATTTTCTTTTCTTCTCAAAAATAATGGCTAAGCAGATCTCTTCCAGGATTGATCACTTTCACTGTGAACTTTACCAGGCTCAATTCAGTGTTCAGTGGCCAATATAAAGAGGAATGAGTTTATAGAAGAAATCTGGGTTAAGCGTGGGGCAAGGTAGCACAGGAGCTAAGAAAGGGGGCCCAAAGGAAAGATAGGGCAGGGCGCGAAGGGACTGATGGGCGGCCTACGAGACAGGTGAGGCTCTGGTGTCTCTGCTTCTACTAAAGGGAAAAGAGGTGCATTTCCAAATGTAAACTTGCTTAGTTATGTTTAGAAATAAAACAATTTAATGTTAATTCTGAGAGATATTACATACTCCATGGCTAGTACACTCTGGCACAATAATACCTCATAAATAAATATAAATACCATTTTCCTTGTAATGTATATTGGCTCTTAAACAAATTTTTTAAAAATGAACTATAAATGTCTATAGAAGTATTTAAAATCTTTAGTAACTAGACAACACCAACAAATTATAAAATAATACTTTCAACTCTCAGCCAACATCTTAACTTTTGAGCTTACACACATTGTTTATATCCTTAGTTATATAGATTAATGAAATAAAAAACTAAAACAGTCTTGTTTGCTAATATGAACTAGTTTTGTTTCTACTGAATGATAAGTTTCCGCACATTAGAACATTTTCATTATATTCCATTTCCTGTTCTGACATATTAAAATGAAAACAATGTCTGTATCACAGGACTCTGGTGAGTACTGCTTCTGTCATCTCTGGAGAAAGCAGTGTTTCCTTTCTCTTGCCATATTGCTTAGTAATTAGTGTCAGAAACTGTTGTCAAAACTCACAACTCCTGCTAAATAAACAATAAGTTTCCAACTTCCAGAACTTTGACTTTTCACTGCATGAAGGCCAATGCTAGCAGCGGATAGGCCTGGGGAAAGCACTGTACAGCACCAAGATTCCGTCCACTACTGAGGAACCACCTGGGCCTTGCACCTCATGACGTGAAAACCTACATGAGGCGTGCCTATCAGGCTAGCATGGCCACTCAGCTCAATTTTACCTCTAAGATAGGAAAATAAATAGAAAACTGCTTTAGGGTTATATTTTTAAGAAAAGAAAATATGAGAAATTACTCATTCAAGTTTAAAAGGGTATCAAAGCCACATGAAAAAACATGATACATCAATTTTCTAGATCACGCTAAGAAAAAAACACACCAACAAAAACAAGTTCTTAGAGCAACACAAAAAACACAGCTTGGAAAGCAAGCTTAGTCACAGCAACGTGACAAATGCCATCATCTCTTTTTCTAACCACATTCTGCCAACTGAGTGGGGGGAAATTTTCATCAATGTTTCATTAACAGTAATCTGAGAGAAAACAATGGGATTATGGGCAAAAGTAATTTCTTTGAGAATGTTGTTATAAGTCCATTAAAGTTAAAAAGGAACTGCCCATTTTTGATAATAAGGGACTCTCTACTGATAAACCTGGCAAGGCCGCAAAAATTTGCTGAAACCAAATTCCTGAAAAATAACTAAGACCAGTCAGTCCATTTAATGTGAAATAACTTTCAATTATTAGAAAATCATTTATATTCTTATAGTGTCTTACAGCATATTTTATCTCTAATAAAAATATAGAACTCATAATGCTAATATTGAAGCTTAAAGCCAACTTTTAGCTCAACAAAGAAAGAATGGACGAATGCATCTTCCAAAGGGAAATGAAAGTCAACGTAACATGGCAGAAATGTTGGAACCATAGATAGACTTTGATCAAAACAAAGCCCACATCACGAAAACTCTAACTTTAATGCAGCTCATCATTTGTCTGGACTTTCTATCAGCTGGTGAATCTGTTAGTCAAGTTTCAGAGAAAAAATCTGTTAAAGCCTTTTCTACTAAATCCATAGAAATGGCAGATGACCAGAGCACTTGTTGCAATTAATGAATATGAGACTTCTTGTGCTTTCCATCTGAGGAGTAAAAATCACCAATGACTTTATTTTCAGTAAGATACAACCTCAAAATTATACTACACAACTATACAAACGAAGCCTTCCTCAAACCCAATTCTATACGAAATTCTCAACAGTGTAGACTCATCATTTGTTGAGTGAAAATGGTGACTCATAACAGTGTAAACTAGCTATAGATTTTAATACACAAATATATATATATATACATACATATATATGTGTGTGTGCCTTGTGTATGACAACTGTATGAAAATAGTCTCAAAAATAAAGACAATACTTGAGAAATGAAGCAACCTAATTTCCCTGATTTTACATTCTATTTCAGGGAAAGTAAGTCTCTGATGCTTCATAAGTACTTCCTAAGTTCAGGACGGCCTTAACCATGCATAGTCTCCACCAGTCCTTTGAAGCTTCCGAAAGTTCAGGCCGAATAATTCACGGAGTTGCACCCTGTGCTTAAAAATGCTTATTGATGTCCTGACTTTTCTAAATCCGGGAGTTTTCTGACCAGGGCTTGATGATTCATTTTAATGCTAGCAAGGAGTCCCCCTTCAATGCCATCGGACCCAGTGTAACTGATCTCTTCACCACTCAGAGTGGTCATATGCCCCCCAAGGGCTTTTAAAATGGCATTGCCAGCACATATATCCCACTTTTTGATGTATGTCACATGAATATACAGATCTGCTCTTTCTTGGCTCACATCAGGCACATCCAAGAGTGCTAAAACTTTATTACCAGCACCGCCAGCTGGGATGATTGACGACTGATTTCCGAAGGTCTGTGAAGCAACCTGTTTGACCATCCCTGCCTGAGAGCGAGACACAATGATCTTTGGGGTCTTCTCATTGTAGGAGGAGCGGACTTTCACATTTGAACCACCATCCACCATTGCCCAAGCTGTATATTCAGAAAACGGCTTGTGAATAACTCCTAGCACAGGTTTGTCATTCACAGCTACACACACCATGGTAGTGACATACTTCCGAAGATCCTTCGTGTACTCCTGGGTAGCATCAAGCGGGTCAATCCAGACAGTCACGCTTTCCGCAGGGACTTCTTTAGGAGCAACTATTTCCTTCAGGATGTCCTCAGGAATCTTACGATTCCATACAATGACCTCCTTGTCAGATGCATCCACATGTTCCTCACTATTTATCTGCACGTTGGGGAAAGCCGTCTTGAGCAGGTAGAACATCTTGCGGTTGGACAGCACGTCGCCGCTGGTCATCTTGTCCTCGGCGCTCTCGCGCGTCTTCCCCTTGGACTTCTCGTGGAGGACATTGCTCTCGCGGACCCGCCTCACCTCCTGGCCGCCGCGCTCAGCCGCCAGCACCGCCACGGCCAGCATCTCGCGCAGGTCCACCGCGCCCCCGTCCCCGCCGGCCAACTCGGCCGCCCCGCCCGCCGCCGGCTCGCCGCCCAGGCCGAACAGGCTGAAGAGGCCGGCCAGGAAGCCAGAGTAGAGGTGGTAGAGCACCCCGAGCCCCAGCAGGAAGAACACGGCCACCCCCAGCGGGGACAGGCGGATGCCCATGGGGGCCATGGCGCGCGACCGGGCGCTAGGGCCGCCTCCGGCCCGCCGCTCAGTCCGCTACAATGGCCCCTGTCTCCCGGCGCCCGTGCGCGCCATCACCGGCCGGGGAAAGCCGCCCCGAGCCCCGAACCCCGAGCCCCGCCGCCCCTGCCTGGCAGCAGCCGGCCACTCGGCCTTCCGCTTAGGCCAACGGCCGCGAGGTGAAAGCTGTTTAAAATATTTTAAAAGTAGACAAGAGAAATATATTTCTATTTAGTTGTCTTTTATATCCCTTATATCTTATGACAAATAAACCGCAAACTAATAAAATATAACCAACCAAAAAGAACAACTTTTTATGATGACAGAAAACTTTTCCCAGTGACTAAATAATATTTTTACTTCCCTGTGTGAAGGCAAAAGTATTAAATATGCTTATTAAAACAGAATGTATTTGAATAGCTGGGTTTAGGAACCTTAAAAATTTTTACTACATATGTCCACTGACTCTCATCTTGTTTGTTATTAAGATATTACTAGATAACACAGACCCCTGTTCAGAAGCATTTTCGTTCAACTTTATTTCATAGTAATTCTTCATATCATTCCCTGTCCTTTCCTCAGACATGTGCCACGGCCAACAGGTTTCCGCTAACTCTTCAGCCCAGATAGCTAAAGCCTTCTTCTACTTTTCTAGATATTTATACTTACACTTTGAAAGTTTATTTTACAGTCTGCAGTAATCAAAACACATCTTTTCTTGCCTCGAACCCCGGAGATGGAGGAACAAGCATGTCTGCCGTCTTTTTGCCTGAAGCATTAGAACCCAGCTGCAGGGTTTCCCTGCCCTTTCTGTAGCTAGAGCCATCTCTGTCCCTCCCCGCCCCCCCCCCCCCCCCTCGCTGCACTGGAAGAACCCACAGGGATCTCCTGCCTTCTTGTTGGTTTCACAGAGCTACTCCTTATATTCAAGGGTAGAACTTACCTCCCGGAAGTTTCTCAGTAATGTCCAGATTGTAGATCCTCAACAAGGCAGGAAATAGGGCTTGTCTATTTTGTGTAGGAAGATAAATCTCTCAAAACGTACACAGCAGGGTGTTGGAATCTCATTAAACGCTGAGAAAATGTAGTATCTACAAAATAACAAGGAAGACCAGGAAACTGGTTATAAAGTGAGTTCCTTATTTGAGCAGTGCTAGATGTCTGACCTCATGCTGTTTCTCTGGGGAGAGTTGTGATGAAATAGGACTCCTCCCAGCAGTGTTCATAGCTTTCGATTTCCCCAGCTTCTCAACTAGAGCAGCTTGTTTCCTGTAACTAGTGCAGTGTCCAGGAAGACAAAAAAAAAAAAGAGCTACTCCTTACTCAATTATTTTTCTTACAAATAAAAGTAGGCACAAATCCCAACATCCCAACAGTAAGCCTACCTCTTCAACAGATTTACACGTGGGTCACTGGGAATCTTCCACTCATTTGAATGAAGATGAAATCACTAAGAGCTAAAAGTGAGTCACACAGCCTTCTCACCCTTTTTTCCTGTTTAGGATGGAAGCAGTCAGAGATAAACTTGCCAGATTCTGTTGTTCCCCAAACCTGGCTGCTTGTTTCCTGAGTAGGGAAGATCTGTGTTAAATCACCTTTGATTTAAGCGCTTTCCAAAGCATTCATTAATTTATTGACGGTTCCCAGTCCATAGCTTTCCAGAGCATAATTTTACAAGAAACATGTAACTCCAAATTCAGCTAAATAGAAAGCAATTTGCCATTAACTGCTGTCTTTGTTATTACTAAGCTGTCTTCTTTCAATGATTAAGATAATGAGCCTTTAGGCATCCTTTATGGGAAAACACAGCAGATCATGAGTTTATCTATATAAGACTGAACTGAACTCTTTATATAGCTCCGACAATACCAAGCCTTGAAAACTTATGGAAAAGTTCTGAACTTCTGATAGCTTCAGAGCCTAAAACAATGGTTGTCTGGCTGATTTTTCCTATTAAGGGTGGTGGATGGTCTCTGTACTATTGCTTTACCAAGGCATGGAACAAATGACACAAACCAGTGGAGGCTAGTTTGAGAGCTTTAAAGGTAATCCACAAACAGGGTCATGGCATGGATTATGGTAATAGCAATGGTTACCAAGGTTAACACCATCACCTGGAAGTGTCTATTGATTTGCCCAGATAGAAGACATGAATATGTGTTTTCCAACTGCGGCTGTTTTTCAGCTCTTGTATCTCCCTGTATGGTGTGGAAAGTCCTTCTATATATGTGTTGCTTTTATTAGTTAATGAATAAAGCTGTTTTGGCCAGTGGCTTAGCAGAATAGAGTAAGGCAGAATTCCAAGCAGAGATAAAGAAGAAAGTAGGCAGAGCCAGTGAGAAGCCAAGAAACCACTGCAGGACACAGACTCAAGATAAGCTGCCACAGGAGACAAATGCCTCTTTTCGACCCTGCCAAAACTTCGCCGGTAGGCCATGACCTGGTAGTGAGGCAGATTAATGAAGATGGGTTAGTTTAGGATATGAGAGCTAGCTAGAAAAGTACTTAAGCTATTGGCCAAACAGTATGGCAAATAATACAGTTTCTGTGTGATTATTTTGGGTCTAAGCACCTGGGAACAAATGAGTGGCCTCCTACAACATCTATATTTGACAGTCCATGAGATGGGGGTGCCTTTCATCTTCTGATATCTGCTTCAAGTTCTTTCATTGTTTTAAAATTTCATTGTGCAAATCCTTCCCTTTTTTGGTTTGTATTTTAGGCTGTTTTGAGTATGACTGTTTCCTTGATTTTGTTCTTGATATGCTTGTCTTTTAAATAGCAAATCTACTGATTTTTAAGTGTTATACTTGTATCTTTATATTTGTTCAATGTGTTTATGAGCTGTACGATATTTCTGGTGAGGTCTTCAGAGTCTTTTATATCATCTGAAAATAATGATGCTTTGGATTTTTTTTCTTTTATTGAAAATGGGTTTTTTTGCCCACTAATTTTATTTTGTTTTACAACCAGTTTCATTAGATTGTATCCTGAGTCCTTGGACTATTTAATCTCTGGTTCTTGGTCACCCAGGCAGTGTCAGGTATGGGTCCTAATTTATGGAGTGGGCCTTTATTCTAATAAGATACTGGTTGGTCACTCCCACAAGCTCTCTGTCACCATTGCATTAGCTAATCCTTCAGGCAGGGTACCACTGTAGATCAAAGGATTTGTGGCTCTTTTGGTGCTTATGTTTCCCTTTTGGTAGGGTACCAAAGATGCTCGAACGTAGGGGTAAAGGCTCTATGGAGGCACCAGAGTAACTTGTTCAAGTTCAATTAGTTGTATAGGTGTTTCCTTCAGCAGTGGGACCTTGTTGTCAATTTGTGGAGAGCAACTTATTATCTTGACAACAGGCTGCATTGTTTAGAGAATCTCATGGGATCCCTTTGGTCAACAAATCAATTAGATGCAACACAGTTTCAACAAGCTTTGTTTGGTTTTCTCACCCAGTTGGAGCTATGTTTGGTGACAAGAGATGGCCAGTTGGAATTCTGTCTCCCCCATTATTTAGGGATTTTATTTATATCACTTTCATGTATATAAATGAAATATCCTACTGTATTACGTTTTCTTATTACAGCTAGCACAAGTCTGCACCAGGTCCTCTCTATATATTATGTCTTCCTGTTTAGTGTTGTAATCGAATTCCTGAGTATATGAATGAGCGAATCTATGATTCTTGTGCCTTCCTCTGTGTTCTTTTCCTTCTGTTCTTTTGTCTTGTTCAATTTCAATGTAATAATTTTTGTTTTATCTTATCGTATTTTATTTTTTATATTTTAAAAAGAATGGAAAAGAGGAAAATAGATTTTTCATATAATATATTCTGATGATACCCTTCTCTACTTCTCCAATTCTTCCCCACCAACTAAATCTTTCTTCTCTTTCTTTATCTTTTCAAAAAACAAACAGGCATTCAATAAATAATAACAAAATAAAGTGCAATATAATAAAATAAGTTAAAAATAAACAAATTGGACTATACCAAAATGCCAAACAAGAAAAGGCCAAGGAAAAAGTAAAAGGAACACCTACAGACACTGACACACATTTTTTCACATGGGAATCCCCTAAAAATTTCAAACCAAAATCCATAATATATTCAAAAATGACTTATAAGACAAAAAGGAAAAAAATCCCTGACTTAAAAATATGGAACAAAGAAAGAGCATCCAAAGATCCTGTTGAGTTTGTTTTGTGTTCCCCCTCTACTGCTGAGCATGGGCCCCTGGGGAATGCTTTGTTTCTCCCTTGGAGAAAACTATTCTTTTTCCTTTGTAAATGCCAATCAATTGTGGGCAGCTTCTGAGAAGGGCTGGGGGAATTTGTCCACTTCTTCTTTCAGTTCTCTGACCCCATCTGATACAGAATCTTCCAGGCCCTAATCCTGCTGCCACTGTCTCCCCAAGTTCACATGTATAACCTTCTCTTGTGAAGACCTTGTTTTCTTAGTTCCTCCATCCCCTTTGGCTCTTACGGTCTTTCCACCTCCTCTTCTGTAGAGTTCCAAGTCCTGAAGGGAGAGACTTGATGTAGACATCCCATTTAAAATGGAGAGTACCAAGGTCTCTCATTTATGCATACTGTCTGGCTGTGGGTTTCTGTATTTGTGCCTAGCTACTGTAGGAGGAAGCTTCTCTGATGATGGCTGAGCAAAGCACTGATCTATGAGTATAGCAGAATGTCATTAGGAGTCATTTTATCACTTCATCCCTTTTACAGAACAGCAGTAGTTGGTTTTTTCCTAGGTCACTGCCCTATCCTGTCTCTGGTTCTTGACCATTTAAGCAGCATTCGATATGGGGGTTCACCTCGTGGAGTTGACCTTAACTCAAATCAGATAGTGGTTGGTCACTTCCACAAGCTTTGAACCCCTGTGGCACCAGCATGTCTCTCAGGCAGGCCACGTTTGTAAATGGAATGCTATATAGCTGGGTCAGGATTTATGTTTCTACTTTGATATTGTGAGCAGAGTACCTTCCACTTCCATGAATATTATTAGTTCACAGAGGTGAAGGATCTAGGTAGTCAAATCTCCATTTCTCTGTGCTTAATGAGTTGTGTATGTGTTTTCTTCAGCAAAAAAGCCTTACTGTCAGTTTGTGGGCAGCCATCACTATTCTTGACAATAAACTAGGCACTTTGGGGGTTCCTATGGCATCCCTTTGACCAGCAGATCTATTCAATGTAGCCCATTTGTAGAACTGGAATTTGGTGATGAATAATAGGCAGTTGGGACTCTCTTTCCCCAAATATTTGGTGATTTTTTTATATTATATTTCTATATGTATAAATTGAAAGACGTTTCTAATGTATAAGTTTCTCCATGACTGCTCACCTGGCCTTTAGTCTTCTCTGTCCTCCATGTATTCACTTTCTTGCTGCCCTCTCCCTTCCTTTGCTCTGTTTTGTCTTCCTGTTACAGTGACCCCTCCCTCCTGAATTATGAGATTCACACGGAAATAATAGATGGAACAAGGGGGAAAAGTCATCCTGAGTGAGGTAACTCAGGCCCAGAAAGGCAAATAGTGTACGTATTCTCTTATATGTGAATGTCAGTTCTTAAGTCAATGAGAAGCAAGCTACAATCCATATAATCACAGAGGTTCATTGGAGAGTAAGAAACTGGGGGAGAATGGATTAATCTCCTTAGGAAGGATAAATGAATAGAAACAATAGTTATGGATGCTGTCTTTTTTTCCAGTGTGTATTTCTGGCTTCTGGCTTCTCTACCAAAAGAAAAAAAAATCTGGTGTCCATAGGTGTGTTGAATTGATTGACATGTCTGTTTTTATGTCAATACCATGTTGCTTTTATTACTGTTGTTCTCTAGTACAATTTGAGATCAGAGATGAAAATCCCTCCAGCAGTTATTTTATTATTCAGGATTATTTTGCATATCCTGTGGGGTTTTGTTATTATTTTTAGATTTTTATTAATTCTTTGTGAATTTCACCTCATGTGTCCCCATCCCATTTATCACCTTGTCCCTTCATATCCACTCTCTGCCCTTGCAATGCCCCGAAATAAAATAGAATAAATTTAAATAAAATAAAATTGAAAGAAAAGTATCTCATAATTGGAGCTTTAGTGTTGCACAGTGAGTCATACAGTATACTCTTTAGTCCATACAAGCTTACTTACAAGTTTTCATTGCAATGAGTCATTGTTCTGGTTCTCGGTCTCTGTCTTCTGCTGTGCTGTGGAAACTGGGCCTTCACTGGGATGTCTCTTATCCTATTATCATAGAGATACTGTAGCGTTGGAGCTACAGTACCAGCCCCTTCATGAGCTCTAGCAGCTCATAGGTGGAGTGGATGTTGGAGGGGGTCAAAACATAGCACTGGTTCTCGGCCTGAATGGTAGCTCAGTTGGTCAGCCCTCAGCTCTCTCTCATCCTCATCATCAGGAAAAGTTCACCAGCACTATCTCAGCTAGCTTCCTCAGTGTGGCAGGGAGCAAGAGGTGAGCCAGTTCTCTTGCTTCCGTTCCCTCGTGGCTGTCTCACTTTCACCTGCACCAGCAAGGTCACCAGCAAGGTCACCAGCAAGGTCAGCTCTACTGTGTTGCCCAGGTGAGGTGTAGGGCCTGATTTCTGAGTGCTGCAGCTGGTAAGGGGTAGGACCAGCTCTTCTGCTCTCATGATCTTAGGGTCAGCTCTCCCACTTGCTGCAATGTGTTTTCATATAAAGCTGGAAATTGTTCTTTCAAGTTCTGTGAAGAATGTGTTGGAATTTGTTGAGGATCTCATTAATTCTGTAGATTGCTTTTGGTAGGTTTTTTTTTTTTGCAATATTAATCCTACCAATCTATGAGTATCAAGATCTTTAATCTTCTGCTATTTTGTTTCTTTCTTCAATGTCTTATTTTTTTCCATGTAAGTCTTTTACTTGCTCGGTGAGAATTACCACAAGATATCATATTATTTGAGACTTAAGAAAGACATTGTTGCTCTGATTTCTTTTTTAGTTCATTTATCATTTGTATATAGGAGGGCTACTGATTTTTTTTTAGTTAATTTTGTATCCTTTTACTTTGTTGAAAATATTTATCAGCTGTAGAAGTTCTGAGATGTAATTCTCAAGGTCAAATTTATATACTATCATATCATGTACAAATTAAGATACTTTATCTCCTTCAGTTGTCTATTGTCCTAGTTAAGACCTCAAGTACTAAATTGAATAGATACGGAGAAAGTGGGCATTCTTGCCTTGCTCTTGATTTTAGTGGATTTCCTTTGAGTTTCACCACATTTAAGTTGATGTTCATGATGGACTTGCTGTAAATCACCTTTAGCTATGATAAGGTATGTCCCTTGTATACTTAGTCCCAGTACCTTTGTCGTGAAGGGGTATTGGATTCTACCAAAGGTCTTTTCTGCATCTAGTGAGATGATCATGTGGGTTTTTTGCCTTAGTATGGTTGAATGGTGTATTACATTTATAAGGAGGAAGCTTCTCTGATGATGGCTGAGCAAAGCACTGATCTATGAGTATAGCAGAATGTCATTAGGAGTCATTTTATCACTTCATCCCTTTTACAGAACAGCAGTAGTTGGTTTTTTCCTAGGTCACTGCCCTATCCTGTCTCTGGTTCTTGACCATTTAAGCAGCATTCGATATGGGGGTTCACCTCGTGGAGTTGACCTTAACTCAAATCAGATAGTGGTTGGTCACTTCCACAAGCTTTGAACCCCTGTGGCACCAGCATGTCTCTCAGGCAGGCCACGTTTGTAAATGGAATGCTATATAGCTGGGTCAGGATTTATGTTTCTACTTTGATATTGTGAGCAGAGTACCTTCCACTTCCATGAATATTATTAGTTCACAGAGGTAGTTCACAGCCTAGTAGTTGGTTTATACCCATGTATGGTGAATCATCCCTGAATCTTTGGTATGAAGCCTTGTTGATCATGGTGGATGATTTTTTCATGTGTGCTTGGGTTTAGTTTGCATGTATTGAGAATTTTTGCAGCTATAGTAATATGGGAAATTATTCTGTATTTCTATTTCTTTATTGGGCCTTTACATGTTTTAGATATCAAAGTAACCATGTCATCTCAAAATGAATTGGATAATGTTCTTTCTGTTTCTGTTTTGTGGAATAATTTCAGGAGTATTGGTGATAACTCTTCTCTGTAAGTCTAGTAGAAGTCTACACTAAAATCCGCTGACCCTGTGCTATTTATGATTGGGAGATTTTTAATTATTGCCACTTTTTCACTAGGGGTATAGATCTGTTTAAATTGCTCTTCTGATTTTGATTTAACTTTGGTAGGTGGTATATATCAAGAAAAATATGCATTTCTTCTGAATTTTTTCAATTTAGTGAAGTACAGGTTTTTGAAGTATGTCCTTTTGAGTCTCTTAATTTCCTCAGTGTCTGTTATTGTGTCCCCCATATGGTCTCTAGTTTTGTTAATTTATATCATCTCTCACAGCCTTTTAGATATGGTGGCTACAGGTTTATCACCTTTACTGATTTTCTCACAGAATCAACTCTTCTCTTCACTGATTCTATGTGGTACTCTATTTGTTCATTTCTATTCCTATTATTAGTTCCTAGTTTCATCATTTCTTGTCATCTACCACTTTGGGTCATCATTACTTCTAGTAGAAAAGAGCTTTCATTTTTCATTTGTGCTGTTAAGTTATGACTATGAGATAGAGATCTCTCCTTTTTTTTTTTTTTGCTTTAGACATGTAGTGCTATGAACTTGCCTCTTAGAATTTCTCTCATTGTGTTCCATAGATCTGGGTATGCTGTGTTTTTATCTTCATTCAAATCTCTTTTTATTTTCTCTTGGCCAATTTTTATTTGATAGAGAGTTCTTTGGTTTCCATGAGTTTGTAAGCTTCTGTTGTTGAGATTCAGCTGTAATTTGAGGTGGTCTGATAGGATGCAGCGAAATATTTCAATGTTCTTGTATCAGTGAAGAGTGACTTTGCTTCTGAGTATGTGTTAAGTTTTAGAAAAAAAGTTCAATGAGGGATAGATAAGAAGGTCTATTTTTTGGTCTTTGGCCAAAATGTTATATAAACATCTGTTATTTATAACTTTTGTTATAAATTTGTTAGCTCCAGCATTTCTCAGTTTACTTTTGTCTGGATTATCTGTCTGTTAGTATTGAAATCTTCCACTAAAACTGTGTGAGGATAAATATGTGATTTAACTATAATAATGTTTGTTAAAAATTCCATTCCAGTGTGCTCTTTGTTATAGATTTTGCCTTTGGTGAGTATGTGGTATCCTTTCCTATCTCCTATTTCTTCTGAATAGTTTTTGGTTGAAGTTTTTTTGTTGTTGTTGTTTGTTTGTTTGTAAAATGGCTACAGAGGCTTTCTTCTTCTTAGGTCCTTTTGCTTTGACTTGGAACATTTTTTTTTCAGTCATTAACCCTGAGGTAAAGTCTATGCTTGATATATTGGGGTGTGTTTCTTGAGTGTTGCAGAAGGGTGTATCCCGTTGTCAAAACCATTCTCTTAGTCTGTGTCTTTTGGGTGACAATTGATGGTGAGGGTATTCAGTGAGCAGGTTTTTTTGATAACTGTTATTTTTGTGGGGTTTTCATTTGTTTGTTTTTCCTCTTCTTTTGACTTGATGGTCTGATACAATTATTTTTCATATTTTCTTGGAGATGTTAACCTCATTAGGTTGAGGTTTTCCTTTTTACCACCTTCTGTTGGGATGAACTTGTAGATAAATATGCTTAAATTTTGTCTTATCATGGAATGCCACATTTTCTCCCTCTAACATGATTAAA
The DNA here is from genome assembly GCF_018167655.1 of Microtus oregoni. Lineage (NCBI taxonomy): Eukaryota > Metazoa > Chordata > Mammalia > Rodentia > Cricetidae > Microtus > Microtus oregoni. The sequence goes on along the minus strand of NW_024544552.1, from coordinate 1,373,084 downwards.
GGTTTTGCTGGGTATAGTACTGGTCATAGGGGTTATCTGTGGTATCTCACAGTCAGTAGGATATCTATCAAAGCCTTTTTGGCTTTTAGGGGCTTTACTGAGAAGTCTGGTTTTAGTCTAATAGGTCTGCCTATATAAACTATTTGTTTTTTTCCCTTGTAACTTTTAATATAATTTGTTCTGTAAGTTTAGAAATTTGATTATTATATAGAATTTATTTTCTAGTCCAGTGTTCATGATGTTCTGTATGCTTCTTGTTCCTGGATAGGCACCTCCTTCCTTAGGTTGGAGAAATTTTCTTTAATGATTTTTTTTAAAAAGTATTCTCTGTGCCTTTGACCTGGGTTTTTTCTCTTTCTTCTATTGCTATTATTTTTAGTTTTGAACTTTTTGTAGTGTCCCTGATTCCCTGGATATTTTGTGCCAAGGTTTTTTTTTAATTTAACATGACCAAAATATCCATTTCTTCTATTGTATCTCTAATACCAAAGATTTTCTCTTCCATTTCTTATATTCGGTTGGTGATGCTTGTTTCTGAGGTTTTTGTTATATTTTCTAAACTTTTCACTTCCAGTTTTTTCAGAGTTTTGGGTTTCTTTATTAATTCAATTTTCACTTTCAAGTTTTGAATTATTCCCTTCAATTCAGTGTAGTATTTCTCTTTACATAGATTTCCTTAATAGATTTTTGTTCATATCCTCTTAAGGACCTCATAAAGGTTCTTTTGAACCTCTTATCTGGCACTTCAATGATACTGTATTTTCTGGGCCTACTTGTAGTAGGTTTGCTGAGCTTTAGTGGAGACACATTGTCCAGGCTGTTATTGATTGTGGTTTTATGCCAGTGTCTAAGCATCTGGGTTTGGGATGGCTGTAATTCTCCCTATTGGTAGGTGTTCTTGACTTTGTTGGGTGATGTTCCTTTCTTTGCTTCCTGAACCCTCTCTGGTTCTTAGAAGAGTGTGGTAGCTGAGTATTTCTGCTAGGGGGGAATGCTGCTGAATTCCTCCCAGGTGTGGCCACTGGAGTTCCAGTTAGAATACACTTCCTGGTATTGGGAGCTGACACTTAGGTTTGGAGATCGCTGAGGGATTCAATGGGAGGGACGAAAGAAAGGTGTTCATGTGGGTATTTCACCAGAATCTGCTTAGTCCCCTGGGAATGGAGGCAGAAAAAGAGGAGGGCCAGAGCTGGTAGTCTGCTGCAGAGCTGGAAATAAGACTTAGGGACTGGATTCAGAAGAAAGGATGGGGAGTAAAGATTTGAAGATTGCCTACCTGCTTCTCTGGTTTATCTGCTTTTTTGGCTGGAGTGGCTGAATGGTTTCCAAAGAATGTCTGCAGGACTTTGTGGTTTAGACAAAGGGATGGTGACTTAGTTAAGGTTACTATTATTGCTAAGATAAAACACCATGAACAAAGTAACTTGGGGAGAAAAGGGTTTATTTGGCTTACACTTCCTGATCACTATTCATCATTGAAGGAAATCAGAACAAGAACTCAAACAAGGCAGGGAGCTGGAAGTTGGAACTGATGTAGAGGCCTTCAAGGAGTGCTGATGACTGGCTTTCTCTTCATGACTTGTTCATCCTGTTTTATTATTGAACCCAGAACCACAAGTCCAGGGATGGTACCACCTACCATGGGTCGGGTCCCCTCCCATCAACCACTAATTAATAAAATGCTCTACAGCTGCATCTTAGGGAGGCATTCTCTCAATTCAGGATTCCTCCTTTCAGAAGACTCTAGCTTGTGTCAAGGTGACATAAAACTAGCCAAGATAAATGGGCTGGGTAAGGAAGGCTATGGGAGAAGATCTGCTTGATCCTCTGGACGTGTACAGGGAGGAAGGGGGGCTCACAACAGGTGATCTGCTACAGAACTAGGGGGATTGGAGACTGGGGGATTGGAGTTGGAGGCGAGGAGGGAGAGTTACTGTCTGAAGATTTGAAGATCATTTGCCTACTTTTCTGGCTGGTGGTTTCTTAGGGAGTATTTTTTGCTCTCTTTCTTTTCTATTTATATCCACTTTATCTCCTTCATTTTTTTATTTCTCAATAGAGAATAAAAACATTATGATTCTGGCATAAAAACAGACACATTGATCAATAGAATAAAATTAAGAACCTACACAAAGGCTCATATTCCTACATACACTTAATTTTTGAAAGAGACCAACAATAAAAATTGGGGAAAAGACAGCATCTTCAACAAAATGTGCTGGTTAGATAACTACACATAGAAAATTGAAACTATGTCATTATCTCTTACCTTGCACAAAAATCAACCCCAAATGGATCAAGGAATTCAACATATGATCCAGTAACCCAAATCTTATTAAGGAGAATGTAGATAATATACTTGGACTCAGTGTCACAAGAAAGTATTTTATGAACAGGACTCTTATTGTATAAATACTAAGAACAACAACTGATAAATAAAACGTCACAAAATTTAAAAGCTTCTGGCTGGGTGGTGGTGATGCATACCTTTAATTGCAGCACTTGGGGGGTAGAGGCAGGTGAATCTCAGTGAGCTCAAGGCCAACATGGACTAAAAAGTGAGTTCCAGGACAGCTAGGACTGTTACACAGAGAAACCCTGGCTCGACAAAACAAACAAATAAAACAGCTTCTGTATAGCAAAGGACACAACCATTACAGTGAGGAGACATTCTATAGAATGGACAAAATGTCTTTGTTCAATGTTGTTCTTTTTTAAAAAATGTTCCAAGATCCCTGCAGCAGTAGGCAGCAGAAATGCTGTAAGTCCCAAATGGTGGCGGCAGGCCATGTGGTGGCAGGCAGCGGGCCCTGGGAGCAGCCAGTCCCAGGCAGAAATGACTGCAGGTCCCAGAGCAGTGGTGGCGGGCCATGTGGCAGCAGGCAGTGGGCCCCAGGCAGAGTAGGCTGCTGGTGCCTGAGCAATGGCTGGTTCCAGGCAGGGAGACACATGGCGGGCGGGCAGAAGACAGAAACATGGATAGACAAGACATGCAGGGTGAGGTTGAATTTTATTCAGGGGGTTATGGAGGAGGAAGTGTGAAGGGGGGGACAGAGAGAGAGGGAGAGAGAAAGAGAGAGAGAGAGAGAGAGAGAGAGAGAAGAGAAGAGAAGAGGAGAGGAGAAAGAGACAGAGAAGGGGGAAGCAGAGAAGTGGGGAGGGAGGCAGAAGCGAAGCTGCCTCTCCAAGAGGAAGAAGAAAAGGGAGCAAGCTCAAGCCGGAAGCTGAAGATAAGCCTGCCTCAGTGGATGGGGAGGGGAATGGGTGTGGCTTGTCTCTTAAAGGGACCAAAACCATAACAATCCCAGGTCTTCCTTATAATAAAAAGCAGGCACGTCAAGGAAGCAGAAAAGGAAGGGTCCAAGATGGCGGTGGGCAGGTCAGAGGTAATGGGAGTGGGCGTGGCTTGTCCCTTAAAGCGACAGGAAAGCACAACATTCAATATGTCTCTGATGGTTGAATAAGAATGTCCCCCATAGATCCACTGAACGCCTAGTCTCCAGTTAGTGAAAAAGGGTGCGGTCTTGCTGGAGTAGATATGGTCTTGTATAAGAAAATATTTAATTGGCAGAGGGAATTGAGTTTTCAAAACTCCATACTGTACTGATCTGTTCTGTCTTTTTAAGAGACAAGTCACGCCCACTCCTCCTTCCAGATGATGAGGCAGTCAGAATTTCCTTCCTGCTTACAGCCTAACTCTCTTTTCTGTCTCCCTCTCATGACCTTGAAGGAACTAGAAGTAAGTTCCAACTTTGACATTTGACCAACGTGAAAATATGCCCATAATTTTGGGCCTCCACACCTGCCCACCTGCTGAAAGACCCGGATAAATTCAGACCTCCACCCCAGCAGAAAGAGTAGGGCCAACAAAATCTAGCTGCGAGAGAAGAACCAAAACTCTAGGTTAGCTGGTTCAGTGACTCCTTTCCAGGAACTAGCTGAGCATAAAGTTAGATTATAATCTTGAGAATAATCTTGAGAAACAGGGAGTTACCCTCTTGTGATTATCACTGGTATTTTTGGAATTTTCCAATGATGACTGGTATTTTTGGAATTTTCCAATGACGCCCTTCCTACTCCCTTTGGGTTATTGGGTTATGGTTTCTTCCCTTAAATACCCCTTTTCAGGGGTGTCGAACTCTACCCCTGTGTGGGAAATGAGTTTCAGCCCCAGTGCACTGGTTCCTGTCCTGTCAATAAACCTCGTGTGATTGCAGCTAGGACTGTCTCTCTGAGTCTGGACGCCCTTTTACGTTTGAAGGTTCCAAATGTGATCTATCCAAAAGACTCTTTTCCTGACAGCATGTCCTGCCAAATGGAAGATAGTTGCAGGGAATGGGCTTCTAATGTATCTCAGGGAACGAAGCAGAGATTCGACTGTGGTAACCAAGGTTATTCACTGCGTAACTAAATTTCCCACTGGAAGTCCCACTGGATGATCATAAGTGCAACATTCCTGTTACATATTTAAATCTGTTTCCTATACTCATCCATCCACATTTGTTCCTACACTCTGCTAGCCTCTAAGAAGCATGTAGGAGTAGAAGTGGGGTAGGGGGAAGGAGAGAGGGGGAGAGAGAAGGGAGAAGGGAATGATTAGGGAGAGCTTGGGGGAGTGGGATGGTTGAGATGGAGGAAGGGCACATATGAGAGCAGCGAAGAAGATATCTTAGTTAAGGGAGCCATTTTAGGGTTGGCAAGAGACTTGGCTCTAGAAGGGTTCCCAGGTGTTCATGGGGATGTGCCCAGCTAGGACTCTGGTCAGTGGAGAAGAGGGTGCCTGAACTGGCCTTGTTCCATAGTCACACTGATGAATATCTTGAATATCACCATAGAACCTTAGTCCTGTGATGGATGAAGGTAGAGACAGAGATTCACATAGGAGCACTGGACTGAGCTCCCAAGGTCCAGTTGAAGAGCAGGAGGAAGAAGATGAACAAGGAAGTCAGGACCGCGAGGAGTTGGTCTACCCACTGAGACCTGTCTAATGGGAGCTCATCAAAGCCATCAGGACTGGGACTGATGGATCATGTGATCAAACCGGACTCTCTGGATGTGGCTGACAATGGGGGCTGACTGAAAAGCCAATGATAATGGCACTGGGACTTGTTTCTACTGCATGTACTGGCTTTTTGGGATCCTAGTCTGTTTGGATGCACACCTTCCTAGGCCTGGATGGAGAGGGAAGAGGGCCTTGGATTTCCCACAGGGCAGGGTACCCTGACCTCTCTTAGGACTGGAGGGGGAGGGAGGAGGGGAAGTGGGGGAGCAGGAGGGAAATGGGATGAGGTGAGGAAGAGGAAATTTTGAATGGTATTATTTATAAAGCAATACAAATTAAGAAAAAAATGATTAATTCTCAAAATAGTTTTGATTTGCATTCCCTGATGACTAAGGATGCTGAACATTTAAGTGTTTCTCAGCCATTTAAGATTTCTCTTTTGAGAATACTCTGCTTAGATCTTTAGTCCAATTTTAAATTGGGTTGTTTTCTGGAGTATCTAGATTTTTGAGTACTTTATATATTTTGGATATTAGCCCTCTCTCAGAAGTGCAGTCAGTAAAAATCTTTCCCCATATTGTAGTTGGCTACTTTGACTGAACGACGGTATCCTTTTCAAAAGAAATTTTTATTACTTCTACACTAGAAAAATTAAATTCAAGTGTTATTTTCATAAAAAAAACAGAGTAAGGAGTTTTACAAATGAAAATACATAATCACAAATCAAGTAACAAAATGTTTAAATGCTTGGATGTACGACTGAAGCTGTTGCTTATTTCTAGTTGCTTGGTGTTTTTATTTTAAAAGCTCCACGGTTAAAAGCACTGAATTAATTTTGAGGGTAGCCACTTGTTTCTCCATCTTTTGGGTTAGGAAAGAGAGCAGATATTTTCTTTTTTCCAGCCTTGGTGACCTTGAAAGAGACAATGAGAGATACTATTAGATTCTAACTATTGAACTGAATCATTGTTTATATTTCTCCAGTCTGATGTGGGAGTGTCATATATCAATCTGTTGATTTCATTGGTTAAGTAATAAAGGAACTGCTTGGCCCTGATAGGTTAAAACATAGGTGGGAGGAGTAAACAGAACAGAATGCTGGGAGGAAGAGGAAGTGAGCTCAGAGGCCATGCTCCCCTCTCTGGGGCAGACGCGATCAATGAAGCTCCGACCCAGGATGGACATAGGCTAGAATCATCCTGGTAAGCACACCTAGGGGTGCTACACACATTATTAGAAATGGGCTAGACCAGGTGCGAGAGTTAGCCGAGAAGAGGCTAGATATAATGGGCCAAGCAGTGTTTAAAAGAATACAGTTTCCGTGTAATTATTTCGGGGCATAAGCTAGCAGGGAGCCGAGCTGAGGAATGCGGCCCACAGCTCCCTCAACACCAGTCAACCATCCTTGTCTATTGTACTCAATGGCCTTTCTGCCTTCTCAAAGGCTGTTGATCTCTGCTTCATCGTCTTCATCATATTGGCTTATTTTGAGACACCTCTTTCCAATTATGTGGTCCTTGAAGAGAAGGCTCTTCATGCTCAACATGACTTTATTTAAGTAGGTTGGATATTTCCATGTGTAGTGGAATTAACAGTGTTGATCCTCACTTTCGTATATTTTTATGCCATTTCTCTTTCCTAGACCTCTCTCTCTCTCTAATGATTTACCCAATCAAGAAAATAATGTTTATTCACATCTTAAGATGTGCTAAGCACTGTGTGAACTCATAAATATATGGGCATTTCTTCCCTTAAAGTACAGATTAGGAGTTAAACTTTCCCCAGAACCAGCCACATCCTAATTGTTGAAGCTGCCATTCAAATCACATCTGACTTATTCAAAACTCTTGCTCTTGATCACTATTCAAATGTACTTGCATGGCATTTTAACTTCCTCATACATCTTGTATACAATAGTCTTTGGATTATTCCTTCAATATAAATTCTTGAAAATTTTCCCCATATAAATGAGTATGAGGGCATTATTTCAATTCTCCCTTCCAGAGATAGAATTATCTATACTCCAAACTGAAAAGTTCATATTTGGAATCCTAAAGAAAACATGAATTTCTGCTTTGGTAAATCTGTTCCCTGTCTACTTCATACCTTAATGAAACTGTGATCACCAGACACCAGTTTCAGTTTCTTGTCAATTGTTTTCAGTTGAAAGCAGAAGAGTCGCAGTTTGTCTCCTTCCTCACAGCTGACGTTATAGCATTTCCCCTTCCCTACAACTTCTATACTTCCTGTATCATCCTTTATTTCATAGATTGTGTTCGTTGGGTTCACCTTTTTCTGCAAAAGTAAAATTAACATTCCTTTGCTGAAAGTTTTCTCATTTTGTTATACACGTAAAAAGGATTTTTTTTTATTTCAAAAATCACAGGAAAACATGAAACCTGTTTCAGATATAAGCATATAGACATCTTCAGTGATGTCTTCCCAAAGAAGTCTCTTTTATTACTGCAATGATTTACTTTGGTTATCTAGAGGATTTCTGCCTGGAAGTGTTACGACAATAAATGTTCTTCCTGCTTCCTACTACTCTCTATTCCTCAATAGTCTGGATTCTCAAAAAATCACCTTGATCAATCTCAGGAATCAAAACTTCGGGCAATCATCTTTGTATCCTCTTATAAAAGGATGAATGGACATTTTCTTCTACTATTCATTCATTCATTCATTCATTCATTCAATAGATTATAGGGAATTTCCAGAACAGCTAAGATTCCAGTAGTTCACTCATTTGGACTCTATTCATTTACTTAGCTTTTTCCAGTATCATGCCCAAGAAAGTTAAAGTCCCCAAATCATACTGTATTGGCTTTCATAATTCACTGTATTGTGTTCATAAGCATTGTCACTAAGGAGTATGCTATAAAGTAACAGCTTTAAAATAAAGGAGCTTTTAACAGAAGATGGACTAAAGAATCTTAAATTGTCAAGTTTATAAAATGTTTGTTGAGTTCACCGAGGTTGTCATTTTTTTTTAAAACTGAATCTTGGGGCTAGAGAGATGGCTCAGAGGTTAAGAGGACTGGCTGCTCTTCCAGAGGTCCTGAGTTCAATTCCCAGCAACCACATAGTGGCTCACAACCATCTATGATGAGATCTGGTGCTCTCTTCTGGTGTGCAGGCATACATGCAGGCAGAATGCTGTATACATAATAAATAAATCTTTAAAATCAGAATTTGGGGCTTGATGCATCAATAAGATATCTGTACATATTTTCATTTGTGAAGGAAAATTTCATTTGTAAAGGAAAAAACTAAATTTACTTACTCCCTAAAGGTAATTTCATACAATTGTTCTTTGTTGCTAAGGTTTTCAGAAATAATTAGGTAACTGAATAAGATATGAGTCAACATTAAATGAGTAAACCTTCTATCTGCAGAGAGAGTAAATTTATTCTATTGAATGGTTTTGAATTTGTGAGGATGTCACTCATCCATTTATTATTTCAAATATATGTCACAATCAATATTCACCCCTTTTCAAAGAATCTGTAGAAACAGAATGCATAGAAAGAAAAAAAATGAGTGTTGTATAGTTATAGTATATCTAAAAAATTGATATTGTTGGCATGACCCTAACCTGTGGCCTGCACCTTTCCTTCTCATTGATTTTTAACTAGCAAAATAAATTCCTTGGCAAGTCATTTTCTGGAGCTCTTTCAGAGACATCTTCGGGAGTAGGAAAAGGGCACCCACTCTTATTCTCTAATATTGGGACAATTTCATTTTCTGTCCCTAGTCTAGAATACTGTGCTACAATATTGTCACTAAACTGTGACTGGAAAGTTATCATATTTGATTCCAGTTTTAAAAAAAACAAAAACAAGTTTTTAAATATTACCTTGTGTAATGTAAATAACCCATAAAACAGTGTTCCACCTACACTCTTGTGAATATCAGAAATCATGGGAGTTTCATTTGCTTTACTGATTAGCTTCTTGGGAACTTCAATCTTTTCGTTGGGTTCAGCTTTAATCACATAGGAGTCTTCCTTTATCTCTATGATTCCTCTGAACTTGACGTAATTGGAGATTATGATGACATTCCCTTTTGTGAATTTCTCTTTCAGGTTGATGTTGAAAATTTTCACATGGAAATACTCGTTCACACTGGCCACTGTAGCATGAAACATCATTTTTCCTCCAGGTTCTCTTGACTCATATTCAAATGGCTCCGCTGCATTGAGCACCATCACGGTCATGGCATCATTTTGGCCAACAGCTCCTCTGGTAGCGCTCTTTCTTGGGGTCTGTGTCTTTTGGTTCTGAGTTAAACAATCACAGGGATATAAACTTGTAAGTTTAGCAACAAATAAAAATTAACCTTCATATAAAATAAATCTCAAACTCCATACTGGTTCTAAAGGTTTATATGTATTTGTAGTACTATAGATAAGGTAAAGAGAAATTCTTTTATAAAACAAAAAACTAATGAGTTAAAGCAATGGGCTTCAGCCACAGAAGTTTGAACACTCTCCCTGAAAAGCAGAGGAATCTTTCTAATGAGAGACAGGATGTTCAGTATGAACACAGCACAAGCTGTTGAGAGCAATAGCCTGAAGTACTTAAGTGAAATTATCATTAACTCAAATATATCCTTTTCTTTTATGACAGAAGAATATAAAATGGGAAAATTAAATATTGTTAGATTAGAGAATAGTAAATATAAAACATATAACTGGAGTTTCTTAGGTTATTATGTGGGTACAAATCAAAGTATGTCTCCTCTGTAGATACCAACCTGCTCCTATCAAATGATCAAAAACAACATGAACTGGCTCACAGCCACCTCTTTTAAATAGGCTCAGGTAGAGGTTCATTGGTTAGAGTCATGTCCTCAATGTTTAGAGATTTTTTTTCTCAATATCAGAGGTTTATAATACAGTGATATATTCATAGGCCTCTAATCTCTTTTCTGTGCAGTGTTCTGAGATCACAGACTAATACAGAGTATTTCAATGAAGAGAAGATTGCCTAACTGTAAGACAGAATTTGCAAAGTAAGGAAAAGCTATAAGCTTGGACATCTGCATATAAGGAGATAGAGTTGCCTTTACAGACCCAAGAAAATGCAAATAATCCAAGCATCATGTCACACACAGTTATTACCTATTAGTGATTAGTGTTCACTTGGATCTGATTTTTCCATCAGTATAACCAATTGGTATAACATAAAAATAAAAAGCAATATAGTTAGTGGTAGTGATGTGTATATAAGTAAGCAAGTAGCAATGATTAGATTAAAATTAACAAGAAAGTTTTAGGATATGTATAAAATAAATTAGTGGTCTATTATGAAGCCCACCAAATAATTCATAATGTAAACAATTTCCAGTGTATACATTAAAAGTGGGACTGAAGTTGTGGGAGTAGATAATAAATCTGTAATTAAATATTTAAAAAAGATGCACAAATACTGATGTAGCCATTGAATTATATGCATGTTAATTTAGGAAATTGGAGAGATGGTCCTGTTATGTTGAATTGAAAAAAATACCCAAGTAATAAAGTAATAAGTATTGTAAGATGTTAAGACTAGTAAATTTTCCACATAATTAAAAAAAATATCTGAAAAATACTAAGAAAATCCTTTAAATTATCTAAATGGCAAGGTTTGGGGTGAGTAAAAATTGCTTTTTTTTTTTTTTGCTTAACCAGCTGAATATATTTCTTCAAGTGAGAAAAAAAGGAGGGGCATATGAAAGGAGAGATAGAGAGAGGAAAGGGAGAGTCCAGAGATAGATGTTGACAATGTTGTGTTTTTCCCTCTGTGACAAATATTTTGTTTCCTCCAGGGAGTACTCAGGAAAGATAAGAGGCATCAATCATCCCATTCTTTGTGTGCTATGAGACTAACATTAGTGATATTGCAGAAATATTTGGAAGTCATAAGTGAAGACCTGGGAAAAGTAAACATGAAATGAATTACAGCTCACTTCCTTTTTTCTCAGTTTCTGGTGAATGCACACTTTCCCAAATTTCCAAATATTCTTTAATTATCTCCACTATATGTTTTTCTCCCAAAATTTCTATTTTTCTATTGTTTTTATTTAAAAAATTTTTATACAAAATATATTTATCAAGATTTCACTCCTTCAGCTCCTCTCAGATCCTCCACCCTCCAAAATCTTTAGTGTTCTTTCTCTCACTCTCAAAAAATAAAAGCAAACAAAACTGAAAAATTCCAAATAAAACAAAAAAAAGCTATACATACATATGGAATTCTTTCATTGTTGGCCAAACACTCCCAGCTGTGGGACCTGATCTAGACTATGGTTGATAGTCTCCATTGGAGAAAACTGATTATCCTTTTGGTAGTGGGTATCAACTAAAAATAGCTTCTTATGGGGGTGGGACTTTGTGTCTATTTCCTCCTCTCTGTTCTGGGATTTCAGGTAGCTTGAACCTGTGTTTTTAAAATGTGTGCCAAGACTGTCTCTGAGCTCATATGTACATCGGTCATGTTTGTCCGAAAGAGACTGTTTTCTTGAAGTCGTGTACCATCTCTGGCTCTTACAATTGTTCCTCCTCTTCTTCAACATAGATCTCTGAATCTTGAGGAGTGGGATTTGATGCAGACACTCTGTTGAGGGATGAATACTGTGAAGTCTCTCACTGTCTGCACTTTGGCCATTGTGGGCCTCTGTGATAAATTCCCTTCTACGGAAAGAAGAAGCTTCTCTGATGAGACCTGAATGAAGCACTGATCTTTAGATGACAGCTTGTCATTATGAGTCGTGTTATTGCTATGTTCCTTAAGCAGAATAATAGTAGTAGGTTTTGTTTTTCCCAGATCTGTAATCTATCTAGCCTCAGATTCTTGGTTGCTATAGCAGTTTCAGTTATGGATTCCATCTCATAGAATGCACTTAGATCCAAGCAAAAACTGATTGATTATTAATTTCACCTATATTATCACATTGTTCTGTGACCTCTATATCTCACCAGACACCTATTAGAGCCTTAACTGGACTGCACAGCTCTCATTTACGCTTCTTGTCTGTGCTGATTCTTGTTGGGAACAGTGAACTTCCGATTCTGAATTTCTGGTAAACAACTTGTTTTCCCCTGATCTGAGTGACTACAGCTGCTCTGAGCACGAGACCCTCAGGAGCTCCTGATGGCAGGGGAATGGTTTTTGGTGCGTTTGGCTCGGGCATGGCTATCTCTATATGAGCTGACCCTGCACACAATAAAGGGGGCATTCTTGGGGCAATCCTGCATCAAGGATGACCTGTGTCTCTCTGTCTGTGACTCTTTGTGTGTTTCAATCTCCAGTCCCTTGCCCTGCTCGCGAACTGCATGGTGACGGGCGCATAGAGCAGACAACCATCATGTGCCGCAGCTTCTTACTTCTAAGTTTCTGAAAATCTCAGATCTGAAAGTTTCTATAGAAAAATAGGGCAATCATAATCTTACAATGCACAGTGAAGTTGGAAAATAAATATTAGTTATGTGCCATAACTGGTAATAAGGTAAAAAAGCAAGAATATTTTATTCAGGTTAACACTATCAGTTTTTAACTTAGTGTGGCTAGGGATTCTGGAAAGAAATATTAAGGACAGAGCAAGATACCAACATTAAAATTCAGAGCATGGGTGTCTTTGGACACTTACAGGATTTTGAGCTGGAATGAATATATAGAAAGCCGAAAATTCAGAAGAAAGAGGTACCCTTGATTCGTGTTAAAGAGAATTTATTACAAGTCAGTCATTTAAAAGGAAGAGATATGGGACAGTGTGAGAGAGGAGATATGCAGTCCATTGCTAGTGACCATTGTATGTACTGGAATTTTCACCTCTCTCTTCTTGCCTGGGATGAAGACAAGTCTTTAAACTCCTCATTGCCAGAAGAAATACCAGTTTCATTAAGTGTCCCCAGGACAACAAAATATTACGGTACAGAAAATTCTATTTGTATCACCTTTACTTATGTGTTGTTTCTGAGTTTGGATGAAGATCTGTATCTATCATATCCAACTTCTATATGTGTCTGATTAATTAAATCTTAGTGATATGTGGGGAAAATGATCAGAAACATGAAGATCTGATTCTGATATTTGGATTGAAGAAATGAAAGGTAGGCAGAAACCTTGTACCTTAGCCAAAGAAGGGTTTAATGAAGTCGAAGATGAGATCTGAGGTCCTGGAGTCTGGCATCTGACTGTGGCTTCTCCAGGAAAGTCAGGGAAATCTGACCCCTTAGACTTTTTGGTCTTTTTCACTTCAAGCTTCTCTTCATTCATACTTTTTCTTTTCTGAAAGTATATCCATTGGCCTGTTAATGAATCTCAGTATCAAGTGAGCAGAGTGTGTCTTCATTATTAGGAAGTAGAAATCTACTAATCTAGTTACTCAATCTACTATTAATTTAATTATGCCTGAATGTTTTGGGGACTTGAAGGGGTAATACTCACCCTCTGGACAGGCAAAATATGATCATAAATATGACAAAATGTGTGGATAACAGGCTTGATTAAACAAAGGTAGAAGAAAGTTATATATACATTTTTTTCTATTTTTAATTGTATGGTAGGACAAAACTGATTTTGAATGTGAAAACTAGGTTTTGAGTATACATGGAACAGACATTGTTCTACCTGATTTTCACATTTACAGCATCTCTAGTAGGAGTGAACACATATTAATGCCACATGCTCACTTATCATAAGTTTTGATAAAGCTTGAAGATAAACTAGTAAAGCAGTAAGTACTTGATGGACAGAGTAGGGGCAAGATGCACTACCTCTGTACGCTGCCAGCCCACCGTTGTTCCCCAGGCTCACCTGAGCTGTGGATGTCTCCCCTCCATCAGATGCTAAGGTGTTGCTTGTAGTCGATGTAGGTACAGCAAAATCTGCTTTTTGCCTCTTTTTGCCCATGGGTTTTTTTCCTTTTACTGGGATGGATATAATTTTCATCACAACAAACGAATGAAAAAAACAGCCCCCATAAACCAAAACAGAGGATCAAGGAAACATCTAGTTCTCCTGCTATTTCTTCTCCATTGCATTCATATCAATGTTTATTTCACTAGCTTAATGTAGAGACATAGCCTTAGTCACCATCTTGCATTACTTGATATTTTCCTTACTTGTTCCCTATGAAATGAGAAAATTCCTGTTTTGAACCCATATACATCAGCCAAGCTTTTCTCACTTCTCCTTTCTTACTGTTCTCTTAAAAATCCACTTTTTAGGGGAAGGAGGAGGGTGAGTGGGGGAGCAGGAGGGGAATAGGAGGACGGGAAGAAGTGTAAATTTTTGAATGGAAAAATAAAAAAAATCCAGTTTTTATCATACTGACATGTCATGTTTGGGTATAACACACCCAAATCATAGAAACCAATGAAAGGAAATCTGGCACAGACTTGTAAAATGAGATACTGCACTATCAGGGCTTCCTTATGTTGAATTCTGGGTCAGAGTTCTGCACCAGTATAACTAATATGTATTAAATTCAGTCACTTTATGAATAGAAACTTCTTCATATGTCTATGATATAGATCTCTACTTCAATATTGTATTGTATTTGTTACCAGAAAAGATATTAACAAATGTGTAACCTTGTTATTTATATATAAATACTCTATTACTCTATATGCTTTAAATGATTTTTTTCAACTCTCACTTTATTAGTTCCTAGTTTTTCTACCATTTTGGATGTTCTGATCTATCTCAACAACAGATTTTTATTTTTTTAACCTCCAATGCAAATGATGTCTACCCTGAAATACATCAAGTTCCTTTGTAGGAAATGATTTTTCGAAATAAACTTGTTGACATCTGAATTGCTTCAACCCCTATAGCTTCTAAGAAACACAATGGGAAAGCAACCTATCAGCTCTGATACTACAGGGAAATAGAAAGTTTGAGGAGGGTGGAGAAAAGATGAATGACCAGGGTATTCCTCTGTTACCTCTTGCCTTCTCTTCTTTAAGATTTTCAACAAGATTTTTAAGATCTTTAATTTCTTGACAAATTTCTATCAGTTTGTTGAGTCCAGCATCTTTTGGGAATGTCTCTTCCATCTTGTCAGCAATCTTAATTCTGTCATAATCATTTTGCATTTTTTCAGACAGGTGTAGGTCTCTTTTTAGTAAGGACTTAATTATCCTAAATTGGTAATCATCCATACCCTGTAATCCTTTTAGAAGAACAATTTTCTTATAGTCATTCATTATCTCTAAAATGATGGAGAAGCCTAAAAGATGAAAATAGATACAGCATTACACACATACACAGACAATTCTCCAAACAGGATACACCCGTGTGAGTGTATGATCCCATGACCCGACTTAATAATATTATCCATAATTTCATGAGAGAGATAAGCATGCCACTGTGTGAAATTGACGTAGAACTTCAGAATTAACAAACAAGTCTAGGAAATTCTTCCCCATTAGCCATGCTAGGTGACTTGGGACAGTGGCAGTTGTAGGGGAAGAAAAGTGATAGATGTGTATTTGTTGCAGTGCTTAGAGTCTGGGCTGCAAGTGCTAAATTCTTGGGTCCATTTCCCATTCCCATTTGGTGGTGAAGCCCTTTGCTGGATATCTGCCTTTGGGTTCTGATTTTTCCCATTCTAAAGTGGCCTATATAAAAATGGACTGCATCTTTCTACAATATACCTGGATGAACAATGACTTAAGTAGCATTTCCTGTTCTGAGTCTCTGAGCCTTGTCTGCTAGGCGTTCTCGCAAACAACCCTCACTACCATCCTGTCCTATCGGGGCTTAGATTGTGCTCTTTGGTAACTTCATGCTGATATTACTGTTAATTTCCCAAACATCTACATAATTTTCATAGTAGTGCCCTAGAATTTAGTGAGTGGAATTATGTCAATAGTTTCTTGATTTTATCTTTCAGGCTTGACTTAGTGATTCTTACTCATAGACAAAATTTCTAACTACAAGTCATGCTTAAATCTACCCCAAATGGTAATATTAAAGGTAATAGTTTCCTGATTTATTAAAAATATTTCTTCTTTATAAGATATATCATAAGTCCTTAAATAATACGCCCTTTTTGATTTGCTTATTTTAATTTCTGATATCATATGCTTCAAATTTGAAAATATACTATTGTCAAGTTTTATGATATGACTAATTTCTTCTTCATTGTTTAGAAAGGCATTCTCACATTTCCTTCTCTGTTTACTTTTCATAAATTTTGAAAACCTAAGAGTTAAATGAGATGTTTGGTGGGAGGCTATGCTAGTGAAAGGAAAAGAAAGAAGAGTTTCAAAAAACTAAAATAGAAATCTAGTACTGAATAAGCTTCCTAAAATGCATACTATACATAATTTTATCTATCATTTCTATCATCTATCTATCTATCTATCTATCATGTAGTTACCTATCTACATGATACATCATCTACCTATAAAGAATTTACATAAAATTATTCTATAGTGGTTTGACAATGCTTCTACAAAGTACCCTAAGCTAAACAAAAGCCCAGTAGTAGGAATGGATTTCCTCTTTTGAAGTTATTGACCAGTCAGTTCTCATAGACCCCCAACATATAGCGTATTGCCAGTGCTCTTGATTTCACTCCAGATGGTAAGACTCTATTGCAGATGACATAAGTTTGAGTCACCAACCATGGAGAAATGAGGTTGATACTCACCTGGAAGCTTCATCTCTACTTGATAGGTTTTTAATTCTGGAAAATACTATGCACAATAGTAGAGCAGCAAAACAATCATTTATCTTCCTCAGTGGTGATCCCTTGTATTTATAATAATAGCCAGTCTGGCAAGACATGCTCACTGGTACAATAGTAGCATGAATCTTATGGGATTAACCATCTATTTTGTGATTTGACTTAAGACCTTTATGAGTTGAAACCTATACCTGCCACCATTAATAAAACTGAGAACCTGTGAATGGACTACTCATAGTTCCTGTTTGCAAACCTCCTAATGTATGCTTCTAAGCAGGAGTAGAATTAAACTTACTATGATATTCGTATGTCTTTTAACCCTCATCAGGGAAATGTGTAGTAGAAGGAGCGGCGGACTGTGCCCCGCCGCCTGATTAGATTAACCCCCAAAATAACCACACAGATATTGCATTAATTTAATTACTGCCTGGCCCATTATATCTAGCATCTTCTTGGCCAACTCTCACATCCTGATCTAACCCATTTCCGCCAATCTGTGTATCACCATGAGGTCGTGGCTTACTGGGAAAGATTCTAACTGGCATCTGTCCCAGGCAGGAGATCCATGGCATCTGCCTTCTGCCCTTCTTTCTCCCAGCATTCAGTTCTGTCTCCCCACCTACCTGAGCTGCTGCCCTATCAAAAGGCCAATGCAGTTTCATTATTTAACCAATGAAATCAACACATAAACAGAAGGACCTCCTATACCAGAAATGTGTAAGGAAATAACAAAATTTAAAAATTAGAAGCAACTAAGAATTTGCTTTCTGGAAATTTCCAAAATTCCCCAATGGACCGAGTGTCTTGCTTTGTAGCTCTTTCATATTTATATACTTCCTTGATGATCTTCAGAGAATGGAATGAATGCAATTTTCTAACTCAAATTTATGTTGTTTCAGTTTGTGAATCCTGCCTATATTGATCTTAGTGTAATAGGACTTTAATTTCTAGGCCTGTTAACTGTTTCTTCTTTCTTTTTTTTTTGAAAAAATTGAACATCTTCAACATGTTGAACAAAAATTGAACATGCTCAAAGAAACCCAAGGATGAATGGAATCACACACAGGCACAATTGACAGGGAAGATAAAGAGTACTATGAAAAAGTCATACTCTGTATGCCATAAAACATTTTAAAAAATAGGTAATCTACATATTCAAGGACTAGACTAAAACTGACTTTTAATAGTACATCATACAACACTGATCTGCACATCCTGAGAAAATTAAAAGAGAAACTTTTCATTTAGGTTGGTACTTGTAAAAACACAACTATTTCAAATACAACCAGATATGTGATAACTGAGTTTATGTGTAATTTTTGTGGGTCCCATTTATACGAGAATATAACTTTTATTTTGTTATTAGAATGTTATTGATTATAAATTTGAGCTAATCATCCTAACCTCAATGGAATTTCCAGTATTATACAAAATCTTATATGTGAATCAATGTCAATCTATGTCCAACAAATCCTGGATATTAATATGTGTTCAGCCTTACTGCTAAAAATATAAACACTTTAAATGTTCAGTCTCTTTAAAACACCTAACATTTCTTCCAAATTTCAAAGCCTCTCTAAAATATGCAAAGTCACATCAAACAATAATGAAAAATATGCCCAGGTAATTTTGAAAAGGGAATTTTCTCTACTCAGGTAGCTCATTTCAGATAATTTTGTGTCAAGATGACAAAAACAACAGGAACCTCTGCTTAGAAAGAGTTAATAGTTTAAATTATGGATTTATATACCAATAATAGTGTATGCTATTTCTTAGTATTTTATGTCTCTTCATAGGACCATAATAAGTAGCAATATGGAGCATGTTTTGTTTTAAAAGTGCGCAGATGCACAAATATTCTCTTCATGTATTTGTAAATAGCATACTCATCTGTGGACTTGAGAAAATTCACAATATTCTGATAGGTACAGAAGTAGATGTCTCAATTACTAAATGAACAAGGTAAGAACATGTGCAAAAATTTAGAATGCTTGAGAATCCCAAATGATATACCAAGAGAAATAAGCTTACAGATATACACATCTGAAGTCAACTTCTAAAATATTCTGTTCAAAGACACATTATGGGCTTTACAGGGTACATGGAAAGTATATAAAATATTCTAAACATAGACTACAGAGATATATTCCTAAATAACTCTCTCATCAGCTCATCATCAGCTCCCTACATTTTCTACCAGAACATAATAAAAAAAAAAAACTCAAACAAGCTAAAAGCAAAGAAAACAAAAAACTTTCAAGATGACAGAAACTATCTCAAGAAATAGATAACTATGTTGTGACTGTGCACGATTAAGAACACTTGTACTTAAATGATCGTGTGAATCTGAAGATTATTTTACTATACATTTCAGTTGTTTTATGTGTCATGCAATATCAGAGGACAACAGAATGCAGCCACAGATCCAGGTTTATTTCCACTAAATACTATTTCATGGTACTTCTTTCATGTCTCTGTCCTATCTTTTACCCACATGATCACCACAGCTAGCAAATTCCTTCTCACTCTCCAACCAAGATCATTAAGGCCTTCTTTTCATTTTTCATTTTCTTATACTTAGACTTAAAAGTCATTTTACCATCTGTCCTAATCAAAATACTTTTTTGTTGGGATAAGTGTAGAATAAATATGTCTGCCATCTTCCCTACTGAACCATCAGAACGCCACTAAAGCATCTCCCAGCAGCCCTGCTCCCTCCAATCTCCTCTGTTGCCCCCACATTACCCCCACCCTTGCCTTGGCTTCACAGAGTTCTCAACTCTACATAGCAGGGGAATGACTCACCTTCTTGGAAATTTCTTCAGCAGTGGCCAGATCCTAGTTTGGCTGCAAAGCAGGAAGCAGAGATAGTTTCATTTCAGTAAAAAGATAAATGAATAAATCTCTCAGGTACTGGACAGGGATATTGCAATCCCTGAACTGCTAAGAACAGGAGGTAGTTTAAAAGATGGGGAGAACGACACTGGTTTAATTTTACTTCAAGTTGTGCAGCCCTGAGTGTCTTGCACTGTGCTCTCCCTGGGGGGAGGAAGGCTGCAAAAGTGAGGACAGCTCTCACTGCTCTTAGTTTTTGGTGTTTCTAGCTAGTGATATTGAAGAGTTTCCATATATACAATGAAAAGCAAAGGTCTGCTGGGCTCAGTTTTTTGTTGTTGTTGTTGTTGTTGTTGTTTTTTGGTTTTTGGTTTTTTTTACATGTCTTCATGTGTGGATGTTCCAACATTTAACCTTTAGGTCCAACAGACTTACCTGGGGTCACTGAGAAAAAACAGTTCTTTGAATAAAAGTAATTTCTAAGAGGAAAGTGTAAATCACCCAGATACTTCCTCTATTCTTCTAAACATGGAGGTAGCAGGAGGAGAATTCTGCAGGTTCTATTGCCACAAAGAACTAAATCTGTTTCCCAAATAGAGGAAGATCTCTGATGTAGGTCTTTTTGGTTTGAGCACTTATTAAAGCATTTCCTTATTTTTAGTTCCTAAGTCAAATTGTTTAAGGACATTTAGCTATCAATAAATAGAAAGGAATGTGGCATTAGCTGCTGCTCTCTTATCTATAGCAAAACTATTCCTTCTTAGATGACCAAGTTAAAAAATCTATAGTGTTTTTGCCCAATTTATGGATAAAGATAATAGGTAGTGGGCCTATTTAATGACAACATGGAAAGTTCAAAAATGGAAAGTTCTGAACTTGTAGTCAGACCAAAGATCTTAAATAACCTTGTCCAACTGTGCTATTCTGTTAAAGAAAGTAGGGTGTCTCTGCTGCGTTGAAATTTTGAGACACTGTTCTGTGGTGCGGAAACCTCCTAACTCATTGAACTACAGAATTTGGAGTTACAGCACAGAATTTTGGTTTTGCCTATATCTTATTGTTGCTTTGCCAAGGTTCTTTTTTTTGGGGGGGGGATTAGGAAGTATGTGCCTCATTACCACTATACTCAGGAAAACTTGAAAAAGATGGCGAAGAAGAAATTTTGGAGCCCAGAGATGGTGAATAATTACACAGGGACAGAGTGTTTGCAAACACAGCTGCACACAGATGTGAGCTCAAAGCAGTTGCAGTAGCGTCAGAAGTTTAAGCCAGATGAAACCTTAGCATGAAATGAGAAGTGGTGGACACAAAGTCCCAGCTTATGAGCTTTGGGCAATGGATAGTTGCTGGAAGGGGGAGAACCATTCTTAATAAAGGCACGGCCCATCGTTAGTTGATCACAGACTGTAGTTTATGACTTACAAAGTTGGTTCGGTAGAGAAGGGAATAGGTATGTGAAAGGAGATGTGGAAGGGGTTGAATACGAGCAAATTACACTGTGTGACTCTCTCAAAGAACTAAAAAATTGAGTAAGAAAAAAACATACAGTTCTTCCTTCATGAAAAATACAAAAATGAAGACCTGATTAAAAACAATGGAAGAGGAAGTGCCTCAGCATGGTTGAGGGGCAGATGAAAGAGGACATACAGTTTGTTGATGTAAGATAAAGACATTCTACAGTGAAATGACCTTAACAGAAGCAGAACAGAAACCTGCTGTTTACCAGCCCATAACAAAAGATCTAACCAGTCCAATGACAACTTTTGTGAAATGTTATTTAAGAAATGTACCCTTAGGTTGTTAATAAAATATCCCTTAGCAGTGAAAAACACCCAAAATTAACTAGAAACTAAACAAAATCATGTTTATGTACACTGGTGGAGCTTTAGTAGTATTGAAGGTAAAAACTCTTATTAAATACCAAAATGTGATAAACCTTCTCATCCTAGATGTTATAATAGTTTTAATTATAAATGTAACTAACCACTGATAATTGTGCATGCTATTTGTTATGATTTTGTTCATTCACAGCTCTGTAAAACATGGATTATATTTTCACACAAGTATACATATCACACATATTTAAATCATATACGTTCAATATTTGTGAGAGCACACATCTGTGAATTTGAAAAATATCAAAAGGAGAACCCATAGTTTTGTGGTCAAAACAACAATGTATCAATTAGTGAATGAGTAAGGCGAAAACATCTTTTAGTATCTAGAATGTTTGAGAAACATAAATGATAAGCTTATCAATATGTTCTAGTATGGATATAACTCTCTAATCAGCATTTAAATTATGAAGTTTAAGTACATATGGAGTACTATGCAAGAGGACACAAAAATTTGTAAAACATTTGAAAAGTAGAAATAGAAGTATATTTGTATTTAACTTTCCTTTATCCCCCACATTGTATGGTCAAAAACCAAAAATAAATAAGATATAACCAAGCAAAAAGAGTAAGTTTCGTGATGACAGGAAGTTTCTTACAGTGACTAATTATAGTTTTTACTACCTTGTGTAAGGGGGAGAAGAAGAAAATGTTAAATATGCTTATTAAAACAGGATATATTTGAACCACTGTGTTTGTTAATCTTAGAAAATGTTTACTATACACATCTGCTGGCTTTTGTGCTGTGAAGTATTAGGATATACTAGATAATACAGCCCCATGTGCAGATGCATTTTCCACTCAATATTATTTCATGGTAATTTTTCATATCACTCCCTTGTATTTTTTCCTCAGTCATGTGCCACGGCCACCAGTTTCCACTCTCTCTCCGGCCAAGATACCTTAAGCCTTTTTATCGTTTTCTATTTATTCAAACTTAGAAAGTTTATTTTACAACCCACAATAACCAAAATGCATCTTTTCTTGCCTCAAGCCCCACAGGTAAAGAAAAAAATGTGTCTGCCATCTTCTTGAAGGAAGGATTAGAACCCAGCTGCAGGGATTCCCTGCCCTTAATGCTAGCTGCATCTCTGCCCCCCCTCACACCCTGCACTGGAAGAACCCACAGTGATCCCTACCTTCTTGTTGGTTTCACAGAGCTACTCCTTATGTTCAAGGGTAGAACTTACCTCCCGGAAGTTTCTCAGTAATGTCCAGATTGTAGATCCTCAACAAGGCAGGAAATAGGGCTTGTCTATTTTGTGTAGGAAGATAAATCTCTCAAAAAGTACACAGCAGGGTGTTGAAATCTCATTAAACGCTGAGAAAATGTAGTATCTACAAAATAACAAGGAAGACCAGGAAACTGGTTATAAAGTGAGTTCCTTATTTGAGCAGTGCTAGATGTCTGACCTCGTGCTGTTTCTCTGGGGAGAGTTGTGATGAAATAGGACTCCTCCCAGCAGTGTTCATAGCTTTCGATTTCCCCAGCTAGTAAAACAGTTTATTTCCTGTAGTTTCCAGGAAAACAAAACAAAAAAATCTCAAAAACAGAGCTTCTCATTACTCAGTTATTTTTCTTTTTCTTACAAATGTAAGTAGGCACTATAAATCCGAGCCTCCAGCCTCCCTCTCCTATGTGCCTTGAACCTTGACCCCTCCCCAAGGAGGGTCAAGGTGGCCCACTAAACCCTGACCCCTCCCCAGGAAAGGTCAAGACCATCCTATAGGCTATTTTATCTGCTCACCAAAATATAAACACGTGGCTTTCCCTTTTCCTCTCCAGTGGTCATGTTGATGACTTCCTGGTCCCTTTGGGGCCACCCAGAAGTGCAGGTGTCTAATTAAACCTGGATATCTTTTAATCTGGTCTGATTTGGCTTAATTGGGATTATTTGCATCTGCAGAAAGCTCGCTTTAAGAAAATATTCCTATATGTTTTTCCTTTGGTTCACCTTCTTACTTAGCTTCTTTAGGATCACCAATTGTAGACTCCGTGACCCTTATTTATGGCTAGAAACCAATTATGAGTGAGTACATCCCATATTCATCTTTTTGGGTCTAGGTTACCTCACTCAGAATAGTGTTTTCTATTTCCATCCATTTGCATGCAAAATTCGAGAAGTCATTGTTTTTTACCGCAGCATAGTACTCTAATGTGTAGATATTCCACACTTTCTTCATCCATTCTTCCATTGAGGGGCATCTAGGTTGTTTCCAGGTTCTGGCTATTACAAATAATACTGCTATGAACATGGTTGAACAAATGCTCTTGTCATATGATAGGGCATCTCTTGGGTATATTCCCAGGAGTGGTATTGCTGGGTCCAGGGGTAGGTTGATCCCGAATTTCCTGAGGAACCGAAACACTGATTTCCAAAGTGGTTGCACAAGATTGCATTCCCACCAGCAATGGATGAGGGTACCCCTTCCTCCACAGCCTCTCCAGCCCAAGCCGAGGTCCCCAGTTAGTTCCTTGGGCAGCTGAGGATAGGGAACCTGAAATGACCCTAGCCTATAGCAATACTGACGAATATCTTGCATATCATCATAGAACCTTCGTCTGGTGATGGATGGAGATAGAGACGGGGACCCACACTGGAGCACTGGACTGAGCTCCCAAGGTCCCAGTGAGGAGCAGAAGGAGGGAGAACATGAGCAAAGAAGTCGGGACCACGAGGGGTGCACCCACCCACTGAGACAGTGGAGCTGATCTATTGGGAGCTCACCAAGGCCAGCTGGACTGTGACTGAAAAAAGCATGGGTTAAAACTGGACTCTCTGAACATGGCAAACAATGAGGGCTGATGAGAGGCCAAGGACAATGGCACGGGGTTTTGATCCTGCTTAATGTGCTGGCTTTGTGGGAGCCTGGCCGGTTTGGATGTTCACCTTCCTAGATATGGACTGAGTGGGGAGGACCTAGGACTTACCACAGGGCGGGGAACCCTGACTGCTCTTTGGACTGGAGAGGGAGGGGGAGAGGAATGGGAGGAGGGGGAGAGGGGTGGGAGGAGGGGGAGAGGGGTGGGAGGAGGGGGAGGGAGGTGGGGAGCTGGGAGGACATGGAAACTTGTTTTTTTTTCCTTCCTTTTCTCAATAAAAAAAAAAGATATTAAAAAAAAAGAAAATATTCCTAACAGGCACAAACTCCCAATATTCAGTTTTTCATACCCAACAGATTTATACATGTATGAGTCTCTAGAAATTGTACACTCACTTAAGTGAAGATGAAATCACTAAGGGATAAAAGTGAATTGCTCAGTCTTCTCATTCTCCTGCCCGGTTCAGGATGGAAGCAGTCAGAGGTAAACCTGTCAGATGCTGTTATTCCTGATCCTGCATTGCACTTTTCCTGTACAGCGAAAGATCTGTGATGAGTCATGTGGTAGTTTGTGTGTAATTGGCCCCCATAATCTCAGAGGGGTAGTATGCCCTTACAATTCCTTAACTTTGTTTTGTGCAAGGGTGGGCAGCCTCCATCAGCACAGGTCTGGAAAGGATGGAGATAAGAAAAGAGAGAATAGATTACAAAATCAGAATAAAAGAGAAGAAGAAAGAAAACCTCTGAAGGAAACCATCAAAAGAGTACCTGAGTGTCTTTCTTCCCCTCCCTCACCAGATAAAAAAAAATCTTCTATGCTGTTTCCATTGGTCCCTTCCAAGCCCCATGCTGCTGGAGGCTGCTGCCCCTCTGGGGGGACTTTAAGGGGAAATTTTTTCTCTTTGGTGTACCTTTGAAATTTCCAGGTCCATGGTACTGGCAGATGGGAGAAGGGTGTCCCAAACTAGGGGAAGGGGAAGAGGTCACACCCCCTGGGGTATAGGCTGGTAATGAAATAGACTGCTAATTGGTGGTACTTATCTGGAGTCTGTTTTGACCTGTGAAAGGTGGTGGATCCAAGTTGACTTCCTAAAGCTTATAAGACTCTTATTAAAGAGGCAACAGTTCTATATATGTTAGCATTATTATTGTTTGTAGTCTGTATCCATGTTGTAGAAAAGGCAGTAGAATCATGTCCTTGAGTCATAGTAAAAGTTTAGAAACCTAAAATTGATTTTGGTTGAAAGCATTAATATTTTTTCCTTTATCCAAAAGATTGGGTATATACAGATTAGGCAGATGATTTTAGCACAATTAGAAATATATTTTTAAAATCTATACTTAGAAAACAACCAAAAGAAATTTAAAACCTTGAACTTATTACTATGATAATATTCAGTGTTTACCAAAGCTAGATTAATAGCTTATCAGAGTTTTATTGATTTAGAAGTCTCAATATAACAAGATCATAGCGAGGGGAAGAGAATTGAAACATTTCTTTTTATTTTTGTGTGTCTTAAATCATTTTTATCATAAATCAAGCCTTTGTGTTCTCAGACCTTATGTAAACTTGTGCTTATATACCTTAAATCACATTTTTTATACATAAAGTATTTTTTTGAATCCTTATAACTTAAACTTTAAGCTTTGCACCCTTTTTTTTTTAATCCAGTTATTTATCAGACCACATAGGTAGATGATTCCTGAAGTTTCTTTAAACAAAGGAATAATAAAAAGTTACTTTGAAATCTGCTTGATAAGTTTATTTCTTATTTGGTAGACCTGGCTTCAGCTTCAGGAAATGAGGCCAATGGCCTAATTTTTACCTTTGAAGAAAATTGAGAAGGAATCTGAAGCCTTGGAAAAGTGTTTGTTATGTTTAAAGCTGCAGTCAGTCAATTTCTCAGAGATTTAAAAAGGATAAACTGTGACTGGAAATATAATCTAATTGGTCTTTGTATTAATTAAAATGAAAGATGTCCATTGCCCAGACAGTTTGCCTTAGAGTCCAGTGGTCTCCATAGTCTTTTGGGGGGAAGTGGTTGTAGGTCTTCAGTTGTCATGTAGAGCATCATAGGCTTTGACTGCCAAATCCAGGTCTGAGATTTTTCTGTAAGGAAGCCACTTGGGGGACTGACCCTGCTTTGACCAGAAAAAGTGGTGTGATTGAGCCAAAGTCTACATAATTTGCAGCAAGCAAGGCATGGGGTAGTTTTGTCAACTGTGAGAAGCTTAAACATTTTAAATGCCAGGGGCTGAGTAAAGAATAGATTGCATTAATAGTTAGTGTGACCACAAATATAGTTCTGAACACATGAAAGAATTTGGTTATTTATTAGGTGACTAGCCAGTAACTTGTGTTGTCAAATTAACCTTACCAGTTGGCAGTAAGTTAGTAACTTTTGTAATACTAGGACTTCATGTTCCAACCCTGTTCAGTTTATCCTTAAAAATAATGCTTTTTTTAAACTTTTTTTTATTGAGAAAAGGAGAAAAAAAAAACAAATTTCCTCCTCCTCCCAGCCTCCCATTTCCCTAATAAAAATAAAAATAAAATAAAATGATGGGGGAAAGTCTTATAGACTCTTACCTTACAAAAATAGCAAACAAAAAAAATAAAATATAAATAGCAAACCATCATTCATTTAAAAAAATAATGCTTTTGAAATGAAGTTCTTTAGTATTGAAATGAAGCCTTTCAACCATCAAGACAATGTATAGGGAGACTGGCAATTTTATTAATCTTTTTTATAGTGCACCATGAGTGAAAATAGGGTTATTCCATGGGCTAAAGGAAGAAAAGTTCATCCCAGAATGTCAAGGAGAAAGACGCTCAGGGTTAAATGAGAACTGAAGACTGTAGGCAGCTCTCAGGGAGAAGGGAGGAAGCTAAAGGAGGACATTAGGAGGAATCCTGAGGAATCAGTAGGGGAAAGGTCCTGGTAATGAGCTTCAAGCTGAGACATCTCCAAAGGGACCGAAAGACTTGTCAGAGAGAAATGTTCTGAGTTATTGAGGAGAGGAGTCCTGTCCGTGTGATGAGAGCTGGGTAGGGCTAGAAGAAGCTTCTGGATACACTGATGTGGTTTTTCTTGTAAATGTAAACAGAACAGGGAGCTCTGTAGTGACACTTACCCAGAGGGAGGGGGAGACACAAGTGTTCAGAGCAGGAAATGGCTGGAGAGATGGGTAAGTAGAAATACCCCAGAAGCTGGTATTAAGGTATGGGTGGGATTCACCTTTTTGAATTTCCAGTTTTGTGTCAGCGGCCTGGCATAGAGCCACAGACACCATTAGCAAGACTTACTTTGTTTTGGTTGGGAAGTCACTCCAGACTATTTTCCCACACCCAGAAGCATTTTGCAAGTTAACTCTTTTCTTTCTCCAGTGATTCCCTTGCTGATGGGCCTGGCTCTGGCAACAGCAAATCCCATCAATTCCATTTACATTTCTCTTAGAGTCCTGTGGAATGATTTACAGTCCAGCCTCACAGAGTAAGCCAATCAGGATCATAATACCTTGCTGCCTCTTCCTTAGATACCGAATGAGATAACAATGGAGCTCCCTCATGAGGAGGGGGAGCAAAGGGCTCCTGAGCACACTGAGGCTCTTTATCACCTGTCAGGGCCTGTCTAAGCACACCCCAAATAAAAATGCTGCAAGAGACATGATCTTCCCTCGATTTTCTGTATACCTGTTCGTAATATTTGATCCTACTGTAGCTCAAATATCTATATCTAAAGTCCCCTGGTCTGGAAACCAGGGACTGACTGTAGAAACAAACAAACAACAACAACAACAACAACAACAAAAAAAAAAAAAACAGTCATTTGACCAGTGCTGATATCAGTTCCTTTTTTTCTTAAGCGTGTGTTTAATAATATCAATGGAGAATCGTTTTTCTCCAGACTCTTTCCTTGACCCATCCTGAAGGAAAGACAAACACAAGGGTATAGCAGAATTTCCTGCTGGCCTGGCACCAGAGAGTTAGTTAGCCTAATGTGCCTGGGCCACACCTGGCCTACCTTGAAGTTAGCTCCTAGCTCTAATCCATCCTTTGTGTGACAGATACCTTTTGTCACCCTATGTGAATCATGTCTAAGTACTTCTCAAATAAAGCCTATGCAAAACTTGGCTAGGGGACAACCTGGAAAACCTCAGCAACCTTCTGAATCAGGTATTTGCACTTGGCACTGTATTTTTGGAAGCTTCATTCAGGTTGTTCTGAGCATAAGGAAATCAACTGGTTAATGGGTAAATATGGGAAAAAATAAAAATACCCTAGGAGAAGGGAAAGTGCTTCAGTCCACTGAGGCTAGGGATCCCTGTGGCTGCAAAGGCTAAATTCATTCTCAGGCATCTTGAGACTTCATTTCACGGACCCATGTGAACCCACACACCTGCTCACGGATATCCACGACACTAGAAAAAACAAAAAATATAAGGGGATTCTTAGATTACTCGCCCATCACCCTTCTTTATTCGACCATCAGTAGTTAAGGAACTGCAAGCACAATGAGTGAGATCTGATCTGTGGGTGATGATTGGGGACTGCCCCTTCTTCTTGGACAATCTCCTCAAAGAGTTGACTCTTTTCTCTCAGACAGTCTTCATAATTATTCTTTTAATATACCTACTACTGGATGCCAGGTATTCACTGCCTAGAGGACCAGCTTCCAGCAGCACAGAGCTAAAAGTGGAGTCGATGTTGAGACTGTGATAGACTATGGTGATTTCTGAAATCAGACTAAATGCATTTATGATGTTGTTGCAAGCTTATGGTGGAGAGGGAGTGAAATGTGCTAGCCTGGATGTGATTGTCCTCCACAATGTCATAGGGAGTATTTGGGAGACTTGTAGACTTGGGTCAGCATATGACTACCTGTCCAACAGGTTTCCTCGCTGCAAGACACCATGAAAATGGACTCTTGCTTCAAAAGAACCAGTAGTCCATAGGACAGTGTAGCAATTTGCAAAATTCATGTAGCTTGCAGGCTCTTTCTCTTTCATTACAGTGGCAATTCTTTGGGTGGTGTTTAGTTTTACTTTGCTAGTCAAACATGCAATAGCCAAAATTTTCCCTGGAAATTCTGGTCTTTCTTGAATATTTTCCCCTAAGTTTCAACTGGGGGCTAATGCTTCTCACATCGCTTATCTGGAGTTACTAACTACAGCTCCTAATCTTGGGAACATTTATGACTCAATACAGACAGTTAGGTGTATATAAGAAAACAATACATGGAACATTAATCATGTCTCACAGTTTAAAACAGGAGAGTAAGGCATGCATACACAGAATAAAGAAAAACTTTCAATCATCGTAGACAGACAAAACAAGATATTCCATGAGAGAACCAGACTTAACCAATATCTAGTCACCTATATTGGCTGTTTGTCAGTCACTTTTTTGTGTGTGTCCTGGAGAATGTATGGCAGACTCTTTCATGAAGCAGGAACATCAAAGGACTCTCTCAACTTTAGGCAATTTCAGCAGTCATTTCTCTGTGGGTCCTGCATGTCAAACAATCCAGGCAAAAACAGTTTCTTGCCCACATAGCTAGTAAACTTCATAAGGAAACTCTTTGATGCCCGTCATCCTCTTGAAGTACACTGGTACTGCCAGGCGCATATGTATCTCACTTTTATGAAAAGTCCTAAATTCTTAAAACATTTTAAATACCATATTCTGTAGTCTTTGAAAGGTTTGAAGAATGCCTATCCATCTAAAATACATTTTTGTACATCTAGAAAATATAACTAACATGATTATAAGCTTGACTGTTATAAATAATTTTTATTAACCTATATTTCTTAATTATACATTACATTTTTAAAGGAACTGTACAAACACAATACCTTAATCAAGAGCAGAAATATACAAATAGCAAAATTGATGTTAAATTTGTATCAATAAACCAAGATTTACACCAATGCAAATCTCTACAGCATA
Source organism: Microtus oregoni (assembly GCF_018167655.1). Lineage (NCBI taxonomy): Eukaryota > Metazoa > Chordata > Mammalia > Rodentia > Cricetidae > Microtus > Microtus oregoni. The sequence goes on along the minus strand of NW_024544552.1, from coordinate 1,342,900 downwards.
TGCCCCTTTATATGTAAGCAAACATTTATAAACAATCATTTAGGGCATTTGGGCATAGTTCTCTCCAAACTGCTGCCTGCTTTTTGTTGGGTGAAGTAATTTTTGGGGGTGTTCATTGTAACCTTTTGGGGGTTCTTGGTTCATTAAACCACATTAGCCTAGAACGAATCCACAGGTTCTCATCCTCTGTGGAAACAAAAGAATAACCTCTTTTCCAAAGCAACAAATTCTTAGACTCAAATTTGGAAGTCATGATACCTTTAGAATATATATGCTGATTTAGCTTAGCAGCCCATACAATGAAATGTCTTTCTGTACTTAACTCTTTCACAGTCAAAAAATTCAAAGACAACACAATGATATACATAATCTAGACTCTCTTTGTATAGTTCATCTTTATGTAGCTTATTTATTTTTTTACTCTATTATTTTTTAATAATTATTTTATTACCTTTACTCCTTTAATCTATGACTGTCTGTGACTATACTCTTTATCTTCCTCTCCCTAGCCTACATACATTTATCCAACATTGTGACTTATTTAGAGGCCTTTTCCACCTGAATTTCTCTTTATTGCATATCTGTAATTATCTTTTGACCAGGACAGCTTCTTCAAATGCTAAGTGCTTCTTAAAAACCTAAGCAGCATCACTGCTGGGGGAAATATGGCACTGCCTGCTTGCCTTACCCATTCCAGCATGGTGGAGCAGTTTCCTGCCTCTGAGATCCATGTACATTGCCTCATATTCAAGCATATGGCTGATCTATGTTGCCTTTAAGCAAGTTGTCACTCTCTGCTCACAAAACCCATTTGAATGCTCAATAGCTGGACCTTGTCAGCATTTGCACTGGCAGCATGGGCCAGGAAGCTGCAGTTTCAAAACAATGTGGCTTTTTGTCTGCTACCACTGAATCAAGAAAACCTCTCTTAAAGGAGCCATGCCTCTGCTTGCTTCTAGCAAACAGAGCTCACCCAAGAAAATGCCCCTACCAAACCATACCGAACTCTGTTATTTTGTGACTAGGATTTCTTTTTAAGCTTTCTCAGGTTTTATGTGGATTTAGTCAACAACATGGATGCCAATTTGTTGTAAGGAGACCACTTGTTTGTTTCCCAGCCCACCAGAAGCTCAGACCCAAAATAATCACACAGAAACTATATTAATTAAATCACTACTTGGCCTATTAGCTTTAGCTTCTTGTTAGCTAACTCTTACATCTTTATTTATTTATAATATTTATATATTATTTATTTATATTTTATTACATCTCCATTCATCTGTGCATCACCACGAGGTCATGGCCTACCAACAAAGTTTCAACATGTCTGTCTCTGGAGGCTCCATGGCTTCTTTCTGCCTTCTTCCTCCTAGAATTCAGTTTAGTTTTCCCTGCCTACCTAAGTTCTGCCCTGCTATAGGTCCAAAGCAGTTTCTTTATTAACCAGTGGTATTCATAGCATACAAAGGGGAATCCCACATCAGTGGGGTATTGAAGTCTCCCACTATCAGTTTGTGAGAGTCAGCATGTGATTTAAGCTATAGTAGTATTACTGTTTTAAATTTGGGTGCTTTTTTGTGTGGTACATAGATTTTCAAATTATAAAGTCCTCTTAGTGGTGTATTTTTCCTTTCATGAATATATAGTCTTTTTCTAATACTTTTTTATCAGTTTTGATTTGAAGTTGATTTTGTTAGATATTAAAATGACTGCAGTAAATTTCTTCTTAGTTCCATTTTACCAACCATTTTTTTTATTGATTTTTATTGAGCTCTGCATTTTTCTCTGTTCCCCTCTCTGCCTCTTCCCTCCCCTTTAATCCTCTTCCAACGTCTCCATGCTCCAAATTTACACAGGAGATATTGTCTTTTTCTACTTCCCATGCAGATTAGATCTATGTATTGATGGAGGAAGGTCATTGGTTAAATAAACTGCCTTGGCCTTAATAGGACAGAAAATTAGGTAGGTGGAGTAAACAGAACAGAATACTGGGAGGAAGAGGAAGTGAGCTCAGACACCATGCTCCCCTCTCCCGGGCAGACGCCATGAAGCTCTGACCTAGGATGGACGTAGGCTAGAATCTTCTCGGTAAGCGCACCTTGGGGTGCTACACACATTATTAGAAATGGGCTAGTCCAGATGCGAGAGTTAGCCAAGAAGAGGCTAGATATAATGGGCCAAGCAGTGTTTAAAATAATACAATTTGTGTGTTGTTATTTCGGGGCTTAAGCTAGCCAGGTGGCCGGGAGCTGGCGGTAGGAACACAGCCTGCAGCTCCCTCAACAATGTATGTCTCTCTTAGGGTCCTCATTGTTGTCTGCGTTCTCTGGAATTGTGGTTTGTGGGCTGGTTTCTTTGTTCTGTGTTTAAAAACCACTTATGAGTGAGTACATATTGTATTTGTCTTTTTGGTTCTGGGTAAGCTCACTCAAAATGATGTTTTCTAGCTCTATCCATTTGCCTGTAAAATTCAAGATGTCATTATTTTTTTCTGCTGTGTAGTACTCCATTGTGTAAATGCACCATATTTTCCTTATCCATTCTTTAGTTGAGGGGCATTTAGGTTGTTTCCAAGTTCTGGTTATGATAAGCAATGCTGCTGTGAACATAGTTGAGCTCATGTCCTTGTGGCATGATTGAGCATCCTTTGGATACATACCTAAAAGTGGTATTACTGGATCTTGAGGAAGGTTGTTTCCTAAGTTTCTGAGAAATTGCCGCACGATATCCAAAGGGGCTGTAGCAGCTTGCATTTCTACCAGCAATGCAGAAGTGTTCTCTTTACCCCACAACCGCTCCAGCATAAGTTGTCATCAGTGTTTTTGATCTTGGTTATTCTTACTGGTGTAAGATGGAATCTCAGAGTTGTTTTGATTTGTATTTCTCTGATGACTAAGGATTTTGAACATTTCCTTAAGTGTGTTTCAGCCATTTTAGATGCCTCTGTTGAGAGTTCTCTCTTTAGGTCTGTATTCCATTTTTATTGGATTGTTGTTTTGAACACCACTTTCTTGAGTTCTTTTTATATTTTGGAGATCAGACCTCTGTCTAATGTGGAGTTAGTGAAGATCTTTTCCCACTCTGTAGGCTGTTGCTTTGTCTTGTTGACCATGTCCTTTGCTTTACAAAAGCTTTTCAGTTTTAGGAGGTCCTATTTATTAGTTGTTTCTCTCAGTGTCTGTGTTACAGCTGGGCTTATATTTAGGAAGTGGTCTCCTGTGCCAAAATGCATTCAAATGTACTTCCCACTTTCTTTTCTATAAGGTTCAGTGTGGATGGCTTTATGTTAAGGTCTTTGATCCATTTGGATTTGAGTTTGCTGCACAGTGATAGATATGGATCTATTTTCATTCTTTTACATGTTGATATCCAGTTATACCAGCACCACTTGTTAAATATGCCTTTGTTTTTCCATTTGAATTTTTTTGCTTCTTTGTCGAAAATCAGTTGTTCAAAGGTGTGTTGATTAATATCTAGGTCTAAGATTCGATTTCATTGGTCCTCCTGTCTGTTTTTATGCCAATACCAGCCTGTTTTCAGTACTGTAGCTCTGTAGTAGAGTTTGAAGTCAGGGATTGTAATGCCTCCAGAAATTTTTATTGTACAGGGTTGTTTTGGCTATTCTGGGTTTTTTGTTTGTTTTTCTGTATGAAATTGAGTAGTTCTTTAGAGGTTTGTGAAGAATTTTGCTGGGATTTTGATGGGCATTATATTGAATTATAGATTGCCTTTGGTAAGTTTGCCATTTTTACTATGTTAATTCTACCTACCCAAGAGCATGGGACATCTTTTCATTTTCCAGTGTCTTCTTCAATTTCTTTCTTCAAAGATTTAAAGTTCTTGTCATATAAGTCTTCCACTTTTATGGAGTTCTTATTTCAAATGACTAAACTGTAGAATGTACTGAAATGTACAAAGAATAAATAATACAAGGAATTGTACCCTTCAGCTACATTATAGGCCTCATTTCAGTACCTACCTACCTTTTATTAACTTTGGCTTCTTGAGGGAAGACAAACCTGTTCTTTACTATAGAAGGCCTTTCTAGTAAATATCACTCTCAAAATATAAATCTGAACATCACTTGGCATGAATGATTCTTCTGATGTGAGATTCTATTCTGTATGCTGTGATTACAATTAATAAATAAAGAAAACTAGCTTGGCCTGATAGAGTAGAATAGAGCTAGGTGGAGAAAACTAAACTGAATGCTGTGAGGAAGAAGGTGGAGTCAGAAAGAAGCCATGGAGCTAATGTTGGGGACAGATGTGTTGAAACACAACCCTCATGTTAAAATATGAAAAAATGGAGATGGGTCAATTCTAGAGGTAAGGGTTAGCTATCAATATGCTTAAGTAACTGGCCAAGAAGTGATTTAATTAATACAGTTTCTGTGTGAATATTTTGGGTCTGAGCTGCCGGAAGGCAGGGAAACAAACAAGTGGCCTCATTACAACAATCTTTCACCATTCTGATCTGTATCAGGCAACCAAATATTTGCTTTAAAACCAACTCTCAGAATTGTCCTGTGACTTCAAAAAGAGCACCATGGCATGTGTGCTTCTCCTCAGACCTCACAGTGTAAATATAAATAAATAAACAAATAAATAAATAAATAAAGGCTTATGTAGGCAGTCACAGGATGTAACCCAAGGACTTTGCCAATCTGAAAATTTGAAATAGAAGCTCTTCACATGCAGAATAATGAATATGGAGGAGAATCTTGGAGCAGGAAAAAAAGCAAAAAGGGGCAGTTGATTGATGAACTGTCTCTACAGTACTCCTCACTTTTCTTCCCCCCACTCTTCATCTATTCCTTTATTTCCTTCATTCCTAAGTTCCTTCCTTCCTTCTTCTTTCCTTCCTACCTCCCATCCTTTCTTTTTGAGCCAGGATCTTACTATTTATCCTGGAACTTACAATGTAGACTAGGCTTGTCGACAACCCACAGAAGCCCACGTGTCTTTGTCTCCTTAATGCAAGGGTTACAGTTATGAACTACCACAGGTGACTTCTTGCACTATTTCTGAATTTCAGGAGAGCAATTTAAAACAGAGATGGTACCACAGAGCTGAGAAAAATATTTATGACACCAATCACACCTAGATAACAGTCAATATTCAGAGGTACCTGTAAACCAGTAGCTTGCTGGATTATCATGCACAAAGCCCAGTTAGGACTCACGTCAATACTTATTTAAGTTAAAATCTTTATAGGAATCATAACTCAGCTTATATAAAATTTCTGCAAGAACAATATCTATTATCTTCAATACACTTTTTATAAAGTTATACAAAGCATACAACTTTATTTTAAATTTTGATTTAAAAGTAATGGTAAGTTGTCATGGAATCATTTCAATATAATTGTGATGTTCAGTATTGTTGACTGCCTTGAGTGTTTATGATCAAGCAGGGAACCAGTCTTCCAAATTCAAAGCCTCTTAGAAAATTGTTTTATAAATCTGGGGTCATTCAAAGAAAAATTATTATTGAATCGAGTTGTACTTTTTCCAGACTTATGAATGTTTCTATTTACATTACTATTATGATTTGTGAACACAAATAATTAGATGTGCCTAAGGACCTAATGCTCCAAATGATGCTGCTCTGAAATGTCATATACAGTGTTCTGATGTAATGACACAAGCAGTAGAAGAGTGCATTTATGTAAATTGCAGGCAGTATCTCAAAACTTACACTCAATAAATAAATATACACCTGAAATAAATAAATTTGTGGGAAGTTAAAGAACTTCTTTCAAGGTTATAAGCCCTGTAGTTATATCATGAAGATATCATAAAGGAAACAGGAAATCATAACACTTGAGGAGGAATGGCTAGGAGAGTTTGGTGGATTCCGAAAAGAATCTGGGGTTGACTCACAGCGAGGCCTGGAGCAGGAGTAGGGGGACTCTCAGCAAGGTCTAGGGAAAGGTTGGGAGCAGTTGTTGATCATCAGCAGGATGTGGGCTGGAAGCTGATGCTATGTTAAGCTGGGACATGGTCTCAGGTAGTGTGTCTTCTCCTGTAGCAACAGATGTTTTGCATGACTTCTTCTGTTTACAAAGGAAAAAAAATAGATTGTTCTCCTTTAAACCTCGATAGTTATTTTCAAAGTAACAAAGAATACAGTAATTTTTTCTCTTTAGTCTTTTTCACAGGTTTTTTTCTCTAATTTTCCTGAGATAATAACACATTCACATCCACAGATACCTTCAGCATCAGTCTTTCAGCTATCCTAACAAAGATGATGAGCCCCAGTCTGTAAATATGTTTTACATACTTTACTCTCATCATTCTCTGCCATGAAGTCTCCTTTGTGCCCTCCCACCCATTCTTGCAGGTTATCTGTCTTCTCTCCAAGGTTGTTCCCGCTCTGCTTTCTTGTCACATGTATTCCTCCACCATTACCATTTCTCCCTTCTCATAAGACCTATGCCTCCCTTCTCATGTTCTCTTTTCTAGTTTCATCGTCTAAACACACACACACACACGCACATGCACACACACACACGTGCACACACACGCATGCACACACATGCACATACACACAAACACACACATACACGCGCACAGACTTGCACATACACAGGACACATACACACACTCATGCATGCACACACACACATGTTGGGACCAATTAAGACCTGGCCTTCAGCTGGATGTTGGGATTAATGAGTCCTGGCTTTCAGCTGCTCTATCCTGCTAGTACCTTCTAATTGAAGTTACTAGAAACTGTGTCTACCTTAGAGGTTCAGAGGATGGGATTATCACACGTTGGCCATTGACTATAGTGTATTTAAGCCTTCACGGTATTAATTGAGGGGGCTTTCTGAATCAGCGTTTGAAGATCTGCGTGTGTCGGTCTGTCTCTGTGTCTGTATTCTCAACCTCCAGCACCCTTTCCCGAAGCTTGCGAACTGGGTTCTAGCACACAGAGTGCAGACACTGGGGCGGGTTCACGGCACACACACACACACACACACACACACACACACACACCATGTTGCTCTGTATTGTACAACTCTTAATTGTATTTGGTTTTGTATTTAACATTTTCTTTGAATAAGATAAGGTATTCGATTTTTTTCTTCTTTATCTTTAAATTCTGAAATCCTCTCTTCCATGTCTTTTAATTTGTTGGTGAGACTTACATCTGAGGCTTTTGTAGACTTCCTGAGTATTTTATTTCCAGTTTTATTTATGTTTAGGTTTTCTTAGTGATTCAATATTTTTGCTAAATTCTACTTTTGGGTCATGAATTGTTTTCATTTTTCATTCAACTGTTTATATTTTCACAGTCTTTATGCAGAATTTTTTTTCATAGCCTCAGACATATTTCAAATTGCTTTTTAAAGTTTTTGCCACTGCTTCATCTAAATTGCTTTTCTTGGGGCCTGTTAAAATGGGATTACTGTGTTCAGGAAGAGCTATATTCTCCTGGTTGTTCACATTTGTGGTTTTGTGATGGAATCTAGATATCTGGAGTACAACATTTGAGGAGTTGTTGACTTGCTCTCAATTCATCTGAAGTTGATATGCTAGCTGCCACAAGAGAAAAGTAATTAATACTCCTTCCAAGTTACATATGAACAACAATGACCAGCACAGGAAGAAATTCCTAATGGGATAATGGTGGCACTTGTATTTGGGGAGTAACCAACAATTGTCCACCTGGACGTAGTAGGGCCCTCTCAATAGGAGGGAAATCATATCCGGTACTGAAAACCTAGCCAGCTACTGGATGGTGAGCTCATGGTCGCTAGATGAAAAACAACTATTGTCATTTTCTTAGACCAGTACAATAGCCAACTGTATTTCATTCTAAATACCCATTCTTAATCCTACAGTTAAGTTCAGCTTTCATCCTTTTTCAAAGAAGCTACTTTTTGCAGTAGATGAAAGCGTTGTTTAAATCCATATCTGATAAAGATCAAGGGGACAACACTGTGGAGGGTTCATCCCTAATTGTTGCATCTCTAATATAATCTCTGCACCCAAACTAAAGGAAGACAGTGGAAGAAAGAATGTAAGAGCCAGATGACCTTGTTGTTTAGTGCAAGACAGTGTCTTCTCTATATGGCACATGGGCATCTCATGAAAATTCAGTAACATGACTTCTTAAAAATTATTCATAATGGTAACACTGGTTCACATTACAGCCTTCATGGAGTAAATCTCACACACCTACCCCCAAATGGAGAGCTACATGAATTAAGTGTGTTATTACAAAAGGCAGAATGGAGGTGGACAGTGGTGGTTCACACTTTTAATCTCAGTACTTGGGAGTCAGAGGCAGGCAGATCTCTGTGAGTTTGAGGTAAAACTTGTCTGCGAAGTGAGTTCCTGGACAACTAGGTTTGTTACAGAGAGAAACCCTGTCTTGAAGAAAAACAAAATAAACCAAAAACAAAATAAAAGAAAGGTAGAAACAATCTTCTCCAGTGTTGAACCAAAGCTTCTAACAATTATCAGATCCCAAATTGTCAGCTCTAATCACATACACATACAAACAATGCACATATACATGCATGTACATAGATATATGCTTTTATGCATTAATAATTAAATAAATTATGAATTTGAAAAGGCTTGTGGGGAAGACAAGTGCAGTTAAGGGTAGAAATAATGGAAAAATTGTCAAAAATTATAAAATATATTGTATTAAATTCTTTTTGGTTTTTCATGACAGGGTTTCTCTGTAGCCTAGGAGAGTTTAATTTTTAATGAATTAATTAAAATATTATTTACCAAAAAATTGAAAGCCCTTATGACAGAGAGAAGAAAAGAACATATTGCAGCATGTTTGAGGGAACCACGAAAAAGGATATAAGGATAAGTAGTGTTTTTGACTTAAAATGTAGGATAGATATATTAAAGTGAAGTGAGACCAACAGAGTCAAGAAAAATGTTCTCTATTAGCTTTTTCATGAATGATCCAGCTAGTCAAGTGATAACAGATGAATTTTAGTTAAATCATGCACCTAAATATTGTAACAAAACATTCCTCAGTGGTGGAAAAATTAAAAACAAGTTGCTCTGTATAATACATGAAGAAAATAATTATATATGTGTGTGTATATATATGTTTGTGTATAGCTTTAAATAACTTAACATTACAAACTACTGTCAAATAACACAATATGTTTTCTTTTCCTGGAAAGGAATAGCAGCTTTAATATGAATTTATCTTATAGTAAAATTGCACCATATTTTCTTACAATAGTTTTCTTCAAGGCTCTATAAATAGTATCATGGAATGTTTTGTTCCACATGCACATGCATTTATCCATGTACATACATTGTATACATTCCATGTGTGTGGGAGAGTACACATACCTGTGAATTTGGGCAAAATGCCTTTCTCTGAATTTTATAGTAGATTCAGCAGTATTTGGCACTTACTACAAGGTGAAAATACTTAGAAATTTGGTCTACTTAACTGATAAACTTAACAATATTGTTCTAATATGGGTAGAGTTCTCAAATCAACATTTAAAATGTTAAGTTTGACTGGGCAGTGGTGGTGCATGCCTTTAATCCCAGCACTCAGGAGCACAGACAGGCAGATCTTTGTGAGTTCGATGACAGCATGGTCTACAAGAGCTAGTTCCAGGACAACCAGGGCTGTTATACAGAGAAACCCTCTTTTGAAAAACAAAAAACAAACAAGCAAAAAGGCAAAAAAAAAAAATAGCCCAACACCGACAAAAAAGATGCTAAATTCAAGTGTACCAAAGTCTTATACCGGGGTTTACCAAGACTATATAAATACTTTAAAAATAATCAATAGAAATGAATTTCTATTTAATTCTCCCTTTTATTGCCTACATATTACCACCAGAAAAAAAACTAAACAACAGAAATAAGCCAAGCAACCAAAACAAAGACTTTTCAGCAAGAAGGAACTCTAACAGTAAGTGGAGCACTGCTGTTTTAACTGGCATAGAAGAGAATAAAGGAGGATGTTAAAAATGCACATGAAATCACTGAGACAACTTGTGTTTGGAATCTGAGAAATTTTCTATTGCACACATTCTTCAGCACTCATACATACATACATTCATACATACATACATACATAGATCTAAACTACATGAGATGTGAAAAAAGACAAGATCTCCTGAGTAAATTGGGTGCATGGGGACCTTGGGAGGGGACTGAAGGGGAGTGGAGAGGCAGGGAGGGGAGAGTTGGGGAGAGTCGGGGAGAGGAGAGTCAGGGAGGGGAGCACAGAAAATGTAGAGCTCAATAAAAATACTTACATACTTGCATATTATGTTATTTAACATATAACAAAACTATTTTTTAGAATTCTATCATATTGAAAATGAGTAGAATCTTGGAGGTGCTGGAGAAAAAAGAATGATGAAGTAGTGTAAATTGTATCTTATTTAAAATATATTTTAAAAGTACAAAATGGAAAAATACTTATGAAACTGTAATAATAATACATTCTATTTTAGATCTTTAGTTTCTTATTACATATTTTGTAAGATAAATATCCAGTATTACTTATCTGTATCCATGCAGGCTACTCAGGTGGTAGAGACAGGCTTGTCTCCATGGGTTTAAGGCCAGCCTGGTCTACATAATGGGTTTCAGGTCAGGCAGTGTTATGCAGTCAGATCCTGCCTCGAAAAACAAACAAACAAACAAAAAAGAACTAATAGCAAGAACATGATTCATGCTGTTTTCACTCTACATGACCTTCCCTAGTTTTTTCGTAGTTTTCCATCCTTCCCTCCAGAGAGAAGGCCATGTTTTCTTGCAACAATGTTCTACTTCCTTATTACATCCCTGTTGATTTTTCTCTGTTCCACTAACCTGATGCCTTTTTATATATAGTAGTTCTTTATTTATACTAGTCTTGATAAATAGTGTAACTGGCACTTCCTATAAAGCCTCTCCATTTTCTTAATGTATTTTTGCTCTCAGTCTTTTATACCAGTTTTTGAGTTGTATGATAATTTCTCCAAAAAGTATTAGAGTTTCTCTTTTAAAGATTTTTATTTTTCCATTATTTGAGGGCCATTTTTAGGATCACAGCGAATAGAGTACGATGAATTGGGGGTCCCAGGGTCTTCCTCCCCATCTTGTCACAGGTTTTCACTGGTCATATCTTGCACCACAGTCATGATTTTGCTGTCACCTCTAAAGTTTTGCATGGCCTTTACATATTGTGAGAATTCCATTCTATTCATCTTAGTGATTTATAAAATCCAAAGTGTCACATATGTTCTCATTTACATAAGAATAACTCTCTCAGTAGTTAAAATAGTTATCTTTGCTGATTTTAAAAATTTATTCCTAGACTATTAGTATTTCTTTTATAAATGGAGTGCCTCTGCTTTGTGAGTATATATTTAGGATTGTAGTGTTTACTGATCATTTTTTTCTTTAATGATTTTGTAAAGTCCCAATTCTTGAAGACATGACATGAATGGGTCATCAAACCTAGAGAAACAAGTTGGTTTTAATCTGGAAGCTTCATCTTCACTGGTTAGCTTTCAGAGCACTAGAAGGTGAAATGCATGTATGTTATCAGAGGACAAAAGTAAACATCAGTTTTATTGATTTATAAGCCTCACAAGCATCAACAAGCATCACTTCACAAGATAGAATCCACACATGGTATTATTATCTAGACCAAGAACATAGGGCTAGACAAGTCATAGACCAAAGGGAAGAGTTGACATTTATTACTCTGCCAAAGTGACATAATATTAAAGTGACAACTAGTCTCTTCTCATTACTATGGTAATCAAAACAAAGATTCACAACTGGTCAAGGTGTAGAGAATAAGAGACTGTACAGTGCTCAGCCCTAAATGCGACATCTGTAATGCAAACCCTCTTCCCATATGTTGGAGAGCATTGTAGGAGATCAGCTTCATGCTAAACACCATGGCCAGCAGAGTACCAATGCAGGGGAGGTTAAGGAGATTTGTTCAGCAAGACTCGGTGGCCTGTGTTGTTTCAAATTAGAGTCTGATATCAGGTTGTTTATTTCAAGAATATTTACGCACAGCACAGCTTGGAAAAAAATTCCTGGTGATAATTAACTTAATCCTGTTTCATAATGAACATTAAGCCATGGCAACATCTAGAATCTGATAAAGTGTAAGTGATATATTCCATAAGAATGAGTTCTACAGATTAACTAAGAAGGCAGGCTCAAAGTTAACAATGTTCATGATGAAGTTTTAGGAAAGCCAGTGCTATAGATTTACTGAGATCAATGTAGGAGTCTGGGTGAGCAGGTAATGTCTGGCCATATGAAAAGTCTCAAAGTCACCAGGCTATTAACCACACCCATTTATAGTCTTCTGAGCAGAACACATCTCTTCCTTTAAAAAGACAATCCAATCATGTGTGTTTAGCGTTCCTCATTTCCACAGTGCTTGTCTGCCAACACTAGTACTTACGTGCTCCCTGCAGTCTGGTAGAGCCTGGTAGCAAAAGCAGATGAGTATAGGAAACAAAGTTTATGGATAGAACAGGGAACTTGCACATATGAACATTCAGTGCTTGTGAGAGTATTCACCTCATAAAGTTAGATCAGACCTGTCTAACTTTAATCAGACAAAAGCCCAACATGGAGAAAGGAGATTGAGACAAGATATTAAACCTAACTGAGAGAGAGAGAGAGAGAGAGAGAGAGAGAGAGAGAGCACTATTTTTTGAATCGAGCTATATATTTTTCTCTGCTACCCTTCCTTTATCTCCTGTTACCTTCTACCATCTCCCATGACTCTCAGGCTCCTAATTTACTCAGGAGATCTTGTCTTTTTCTTTTTCATATGTGGATCCATACATGTCTTTCTTAGGGTCCTTTTTGTTGTGTAGGTTCTCTGGGGTTCTGGGCAGTAGGCTGTTTTTTCTTTGTTTTATGTCTAAAAGTCACTTATAAGTGAGTACATATTATATTTGTCTTTCTGGGTCTGGGTTACCTTACTACTGGTAGAACACTCCAGTGTGTGACAATAGCCAAGAATATATAGATGCACTAATTATACAGAAATTATTCCTTAAATCAAGTAAGCTGGGTATGGGATAGGTATGGGTAACAGAGGAACTGAAGAAGTAGGAAGAGGTAAAATTGATCAAAATTTAAAAGGCTGTTTCTAAATGTATTTTAGTCTATTGTACTTAGATTATGTGAGGAACTGATTTTTAACTATTGTTTTCTGTGTGATTGTAAGATAAGGTGTGTTAGATGTTATATGTTGAGTTTTATATGTAGAATATTGAAAACATAACATTTTGTATTAGAATTATACCTTTGTCTTTAATCAATTTTTTTACACTTTTTTATTTTTACTTATAATTTTCCACCTCCTCCTCTCCTCCCATTTCCCTCCCCCTCCCCCATCACCCTCCCTGTCCCTTTCCAGTTCAAAGAGCAGTCAGGGTTCCCTGCCCTGTGGGAAGTCCAAGGTCCTCCTCCCTCCATCCAGGTCAAAAAAGTTGAGCATCAATTTTAATGTAGTTTTGCATTTAAAATACAGAGGAAATGCTGGTCAAATACAGTAACGAATCTAGAAAGCTGCTTTTGGAAAATAGTAAGCAATAAATAAGCGGAGAAAAGAGAGTTTATTTAAGCATATTTTTACCAATAATAGTCACTTTAATGAGACAAATTTCATACTCATTTTAAAGTAAATCCCATTTTACATCTTAAAAATATGGAAAAATCAGATAATATGCTAAAAGGGAAAGAACTAAACTGCTATACTCTAAAGAGAAAAAGGATACAATCTTATGGTTTTGAGTCTGGAAAAGATTTCCCAGACAAAAATATCTAAAAATGTGAATTGCATTAAAAGTGTTTAAAGGAAACTCACATAGGTTGTAGAAGTTTGCACTCCACCAGCAATGGATGACTGTTCCCTTACTCCACATTCTCACCAGCGTGAACTGTCACCTGTTTTACTGATCTTAGCTATTCAGACAGGTTTAAGATGAATTCTTAAAATAATATCATTTACATTCCCTGATATCTAAGGATATTGAACATTTAAGTGTATCACAGCCTTTTGAATTTCCTCTTTGAGAATGCTCTGCTTAGATCTTTAGCCAAATTTCAATTGGATTATTTGTTTTCTCACTTATCTACTTTTTTGAGTTCTTTATATATTTTGGATATTGTAGTAATAAGGGCGGCGGGGCTGCGTCCCCAGCACCCCGGCTGCCTGGCTAGCTTATGCCCGAAATAACAACACACAAATTGTATTCATTTAATCACTGCTTGGCCCATTTCTATCTAGCCTCTTCTAGGCTAATTCTCACATATTAATTTAGTCCATTTCTAATCATCTGTGTAGCGCCCCTAGGAGCGCTTACCAGGAAGATTCTAGCCTACATCCATCCTGGTCGGAGCTTCATCGCATGCATCTGCCTGGGAGCTGGGAGCATGGCGTCTCCCTGAGGCGTCTGCTCCCGAGATTAGAGCTGTGGAGCCTCTGAGCTCACTTCCTCTTCCTCCCAGCATTCTGTTCTGTTTACTCCACCCACCTAAGGGTGGGCCTATCAAATGGGCCTAGCAGTTTCTTTATTACTTAACCAATGAAATCAACAGATTGATATATGATACTCCCACATCAGGATATTAGTCCTCTATCAGAAGAACAGTAAGTAAAAATCTTTCCGCATACTGTAGATGACTACTTTGACCGAATGTATCCTTTTCAAAAGAAATTTTTCTTAGTTTAACACTGGAAAAATTAAACTCAAGTGATATTTTCATAGAAAAACAGATAAGGAATTCTATAAATGAAAATACACAATCGCAAGTCAGGTATCAATTCTTAAATGCTTGGATGTACTTCTATAGCTGTTGTTTGTTTCCAGTTGCTTGGTGTTCCTATTTTCAAAGCTCCACTGTTGAAAGCACTGAATTAATTTTGTGGGTCACCCCTTCCTTCTTCATTAATTGGGTTTGGATGGAGAGGGGTTATTTTCTTTCTTTTAGGCTTGGTGACCTTGAAAGAGACAGTGAGAGATACTATAAGATTCTAACAATTTGAGCTAAAGCAATGTTTATATATTCTCCAGTCACCCATTCTTGTCTATTGGCCTCAATAGCCTTATATGACCTTTGGCCCTCTCAAAGGCTGTTGATCTTCTCTGCTTCATTTTCTTCATTGTTTTGTCCTATTTTGAGCCACCTCTTTCCAACTATATGGTCCTTGAAGAGAAGGCTCCTCCTTCTAAACATGACTTTATCTAAGTAAGCTGGATATTTACATGTGTAGTGGAATTAATACTGATGTGTTTTTAGTTCGTGATGCTGTTTTTTAGTTCGTGACTCGGGCCCCAGTGCCGAGTCCGAGACATACTTGGCCACACAGGCCCATTCTGCCTACCTTGGCTAAATTTGCCACGGAACCCCACTGCCTGAATTAGCAGAAGCTCAAGTACCTGCGGTTTGCAACAAAAGCTGCCACAGCGGCAGATTTGGTCTGATACAAAGTGACTTGGCCAGGCAGTGGTAGCACACGCCTTTAATCCCAGCACTTGGGAAGCAGAGGCAGGCAGATCTCTGTGAGTTTGAGGTCGGCCAGGCAGTGGTATCGCAAGTCTTTAATCCCAGCACTCGGGAGGCAGAGACAGGCGGATCTCTGTGAGTTCGAGGCCAGCCTGGTCTACAAGAGCTAGTTCTAGGACAGGCTCCAAAAACACAGAGACCACCACTGGCAGGAACCGATCATTGCAGGTAAAAAATTTTTCTTTTATAAATAAAATGTCTGAACACATTAGTATTCAAGAATTTAACAGTTTTTTATAATTGTACCATGTGGGAGATTTTACAAGAGGTGTCTATCAACCCTTCTGGGATTTGTAGTTTTCATTGGCACTAAATAGTTTGATAATAGAAATATGATAAAGTCTTTACGAGACGAATCCAGGATTCTTAAGGCAGAGATTGAATGCTTAAAAACAATTGAGAATGACAACAATCTTCTCAAGAATCAGTTTGAAGTTCTCCAGCCTGATGTTAAGGAGAAATTCATTACTATGGAAGAGGGAACAGCTGATCTGGATGGTAAGCTTCAGTCCCTTTCTGTAGGAAATGAAACATTAACTGAGAGAATCAAAACTGCTGAATGTGACAATCGGATTTTGTCTAAAGCTTATGACAGATTGACGGAAAAACAGTCAATACAAAAAGGCACGGTTTATGCCATAAAAATTATGTCCAAAGATGAGATGTTATCTCTAACGGACAAACTTCATACATTAGAATCCTCAGTGAAGGCTTTGGAACATAATTCTGGACAGAGATTCAGACATTGCAGAAGGCAATGGTGAATAGAATTGAAAAGATTGAAGAATTTCTAAATTCTGATGAAGAAGAGCGAAGGGTAGAAAGTCAAATTTTAACTACATCTGTGGGAAAATCTCTCCAGGACAATTTCCACAAAGCTCTACCTACAGCTCTACCTGCCTTTCCAGTAATAACAACAGAGAAGGTGATTGGTTCCAGAAACCCTAGGGTCATCAAGGAGGATACATGGGAGCCTGTCCATATGAATGATCTCAAGGAAATAAAACAGGCTGTCATGACTTTTGGGATGCAAGCCTCTTTTGTTAAAGAGATGCTAAGATCATGGGCCATGACAAGCAGAGCAACCCCCTCAGACTGGCTCTGTGGTACTTGAGAGTGGACCGCAATTGAAATGGAAATGCTTATTCAGGCAAGAGGCTAGACTCTTAGAACAGCAGGAAAAAGCAAAGGGAATTGACATTTCCCTAGATAAAATTCTAGGTGAAGGGCTCTTTTCCGACCCTCAGGAACAAGCTAATTTGGATGAAAACACACTCTCCATGTGTACTACAGCAGCCTTAAGGGCTTGGGACAGGGTACAAGACCCAGGACAGAGAATGGAATAATTTGTCAGAGTTAAACAGGGTCAGAGAGAACCCTTTAGTGACTTTTTACAAACACTAACTAAGGCTGTACAAATAGGGATATCTGACCCAGAAGCAAGGTGTATAATGATTGAGTCTTTGGCTTATGAAAATGCAAATGTGGAATGCAAAAGGATTTTGGGGCCTTTAAAGCTCAGATCAGTGACCTTGGAAGAATGGTTCTTGCATACACTCAATGTTGATACATTTGATTATGGCACTGAAGCATGGGTAGAAGAAGCAATTTCCAATGGTAAAAGGAGACACCAGAATACCAAATGTTTTAATTGTGGAAAAATGGGTCATATGAAAAGGAATTGTAGACAACGGATTTTCAGAAATAATAATAATAATAATAATAATAATAATAATAATAATAATGCATCTTTCAGAAATACTAATAATAATGCATCTTCCAGAAATAACAGAAATAGGAGGACTCAGCCTTCAGGTTTATGTAGAAGATGTGGAAAAGGCAGACTTTGGACGAATGAATGCAGGTCTACAAGAGATAGACAAGGCAACCTGATACAGTCGGGAAACGTGAGAGGGGGGCCTCACAGGCCCCCATGGCAAACATGGTTCAGTCATTTCCAGTTTCTGCAGAGAACGTGCCTCATCAGGACAATTAGGAAGCCCCATGCCTACTGTTACAAGCAATAATGATCAGAAAGATAAGTTACGTGTGTTTTGGCAAACTTCTATAAATGATCAAAGACCTAAACTGAGAGTGTGTGTAAATGGCATTTTTATTACTGGCCTGCTGGACACAGGTGCTGATGTAAGTATCATTACCCCAGAATCTTGGCATCCATATTGGCCTCTTCAGAATGTAAATGTTCAGCTCCTGGGAATTGGAACCCTATCTCGAGTAAGGCAGTGCACGAGATGGGTTGAATGTATAGGGCCAGAGGGACAAATAGGAAAATTAAGCCATATGTAGCCAATATCACAATGAATTTACAGGGTCGTGACCTATTACAACAATGGAATACCAAAATTAACATTCCTGCGACTTCTAGAGCCTATATTTCTGAAAATAATATTAAAAGATATTACAAATGGAGAAAACCAGCCATTAGGGCTGTGCAAGAACAAACAATTCATGTCCCTTCCGAGATACCAACAGCCTTGCCTCTAAAATGGTTGACTGAGAAACCAATATGGACAAAGCAATGGCCTTTAGCTGAGGAAAAGTTACAGGCTTTAGAACAGCTGGTACAAGAACAATTAGATGCTGGACATATAGAAGAATCTACCAGCCCTTGGAATTCTCCTGTATTTGTGGTTAAGAAAAAATCAGGTAAATGGAGAATGGTGACAGATCTCAGGGCCATCAACAAGGTTATTCAACCTTTGGGCCCTCTGCAATCTGGAATTCCTTTGCCCTCTTTATTACCAAAAGGATGGCCTCTCATAGTTATTGATTTAAAGGATTGTTTTTTCACTATACCTTTGCAAAAAGAAGATAGAGAAAAATTTGCCTTCACAGTGCCTACTTATAACAATTCTCAACCTTCGAGGAGGTACCACTGGACCGTCCTCCCCCAGGGTATGTTAAATAGCCCCTCCCTGTGCCAATATTTGGTGAACCAACCATTGCAAATAATACACAAGAAATTTCCCAAATCTATAGTATACCATTACAGGAATGACATTTTGTTATCAGATTCAAACATGGATACCTTGAACAGACTGTTTGAAGAAATAAAGATACTTTTACCTAAATGGGGATTGCAAATTGCTCCTGAAAAGATTCAGAAGGGAGATTCTGTTAATTTTTTAGGTTATAAAATAGGTTTGCAAAAAATTAAGACACAAAAAGCACAAATTAGGAGAGATCGCCTATGGACTCTTAATGACTTTCAAAGACTGTTAGGAGACATTTCCAGTCTACAACCAGCTATTGGAATAACACCTGATCTAATAATTCATTTGAACAAAACCTTGGATGGTGATAAAGATTTAAACAGTCCCAGAGAATTAACAGCTAAAGCAGAAAAGGAACTGACAATGATTGAGAAAAAATTACAACAGGCACATGTGGACAGGGTGAATCCAGAGCTTGATTGTATTCTCGTCATACTACCATCAAAAATTTCTCTTACAGGAATTTTAATGCAGAGAGATGATATTATTTTGGAATGGATCTTTTTACCACATAAACCAAGTAAGAAACTGAAAACTTATGTGGAAAAAGTCTCTGAGTTAATTATAAAAGGCAAGCTGAGACTATTTGCAATTTTAAAAGACATTGATCTTGAAATTTAACCATCATTTTACTTTCACAGGATCCCCCAGAAAGAACGTTGCCCCCATGACAGCTGGAAGTAAAAGTAATGGTAAGTTGTCATGGAATCATTTCAATATAATTTTGATGTTCAGTATTGTTGACTGCCTTGCATTTTTATGATCAAGCAGGGAACCAGTCTTCAATTCAAAGCTTCTTAGAAAATTATTTTATAAAGCTGGGGTCATTCAAAGAAACATTATTATTAAATCAAATTGATTGTGCTTTTTCCAGACTTATGAATGTTTCTAATAACATTACTATTATTATTTATGAACACAAATAATTAGATTTGCCTATGGACCTCACGCTCCAAATGGTGCTCCTCCGAAATGCCACATACAGTGTTCTGATGAAGTGACACAATGCAATAGAAGAGTAGATTTATGTAAATTGCAGGCAGCATCTCAAAACTTACACTCAATAAATGAATGAACACATGAAATAAATAAATTGGTGGGAAGTTAAAGAACTTCTTTCAAGGTTATAAGCCCTGTAATTATATCATGAGTATATCATAAAGGAAACAGGAAATCATAACACTTGAGGAATGGCTAGGAGAGTTTGGTGGATTCCAGAAAATAATCTGGGGTTGACTCACAGTGAGGCCTGGAGCAGGAGTAGGGAGACTCTCAGCAAGGTCTAGGGAATGGCTGGGAGCAGTCTGATCTTGATCATCACCAGGATGTAGGCTGGAAGCTGATGCTATGTTAAGCTGGGACATCCTCTCAGATAGTGTGTCTTCTGTAGCAGCAGATGTTTTGTGTGATTTCTTCTGTTTACAAAGAAAAAAAAAAGATTGTTCTCCTTTAATCCTCGATAGTTATTTTTAAAGTAACAAAGAATAGAGGAACTTTTTCTCTTTAGTCCTTTTCACTGGTTTTTGGTCTCTGATTTTCCCTGAAATGATAAAACATTCACATTCACAGATAACTTCAGCATCAGTCTTTCAGCTATCCTAACAATGATGATGAGCCCCATTCTGTAAATATGTTTTACATACTTTACTCTCATTCTTTGCCATGAAGTCTCCTTTGTGCCCTCCCACCTGTTTTTGCAGGTTTTCTGTCTTCACTCCAAGGTTGTCCCCGCTCTGCTTTCTTGTCACGTGTATTCCTCCATCATTACCATTTCTCCCTTCTCTTAAGATTTATGCCTCCCTTCTCATGTTCTCTTTTCTAGCTTCATCGTCTAAACACACACACACGCTCAAGCACATGCAAACACACATGCACATACACACACACACACACACACACACACACGTACACAGGCACACACACATGCATGCATGCACGCACTCACACACACACACCCCACATTGCTCTGTGTTGTACAACTCTTAATTGTTATTTGGTTTTGTATTTAACATTTTCTTTGACTAGTATAAGGTATTCGATTTTTTTTCTTCTTTGTCTTTAAATTCTGAAATCCTCTCTTCCATGTCTTTTAATTTGTTGGTGAGACTTACATCTGAGGCTTTTGTAGACTTCCTGAGTATTTTATTTCCAGTTTTATTTATGTTTAGGTTTTCTTAGTGATTCAATATCTTTGCTAAATTCTACTTTTGGGTCTTGAATTGTTTTCATTATTTCATTCAACAGTTTATATTTTCGCAGTCATTATGAACAATTTTTCATAGCCTCAGACATATTTCAAATTGCAATTTAAAGTTTTTGCCACTGCTTCATCTAAATTGCTTTTCTTGGGGCCTGTTAAAATGGGGTTACTGTGTTCAGGAAGAGAATATATTCTCCTGGTTGTTCACATTTGTCGTTTTGTGATGGAATCTAGATATCTGGAGTACAACATTTGAAGAGTTGTGGACTTGCTCTCAATCCATCTGAAGTTGATATGCTAGCTGCCACAAGAGAAAAGTAATTAATACTCCTTCCAAGTTACATATGAACAACAATGACCAGCACAGGAAGATATTCCTAATGGGACAACGGTGGCACTTGTATTTGGGGAGTAACCAACAATTGTCCACCTGGACGTAGGGCCCTCTCAATAGGAGGGAAATCATATCCGGTACTGAAAACCTAGCCAGCTACTGGATGGTGAGCTCATGGTCGCTAGATGAAAAACAACTATTGTCATTTTCTTAGACCAGTACAATAGCCAACTGTATTTCATTCTAAATACCCATTCTTAATCCTACAGTTAAGTTCAGCTCTCATCCTTCTTCAAAGAAGCTACTTTTTGCAGTAGATGAAAGCGTTGTTTAAATCCATATCTGATAAAGATCAAGGGGACAACACTGTGGAGTGTTCATCCCTAATTGTTGCATCTCTAATACAATCTCTGCACTCAAGCTAAGGGAAGAAAGTGGAAGAAAGAATGTAAGAGCCAGATGACCATGTTGTTTAGTGCAAGACAGTGTCTTCTCTATATGGCACATGGGCATATCAAGAAAATTCAATAACATGACTTCCTAAAAAATATTCATAATGGCAACACTGGTTCACATTATAGCCTGGATGGAGGAAATCTCACACACCTTCTCCCAAATGAAGTGCTACATGAACTAAGGAATTAAGTGTGTTATTACAGAAGGTAGAATGGAGGTGGCCAATGGTGGCTCATACTTTTAATCCCAGTACTTGGGAGTCAGAGGCAGGCAGATCTCTGTGAGTTTGAGGTAAAACTTGTCTGCGAAGTGAGTTCCTGGACAACTAGGTTTGTTACAGAGAGAAACCCTGTCTTGAAGAAAAACAAAACAAACAAAACAACAAAATTAAAGAAAGGTAGATACAATCTTCTCCAGTGTTGAACCAAAGCTTCTAACAATTATCAGATCCCAAATTGTCAGCTCTAATCACATGCACATACAAACAATGCACATATACATGCATGTACATAAATATATGCTATTATGCTTTAATAATTAAATAATTTATGAATTTGAAAAGGATTGTGGGGGAGACAAGAGCAGTTAAGGGGTAGAAATAATGGGTAAAATTGTCAAAAATTATAAAATATATTGTATTAAATTCTTTTTGGTTCTTCATGACAGGGTTTCTCTGTAGCCTACGAGAGTTTAATTTTTAATGAATTAATTAAAATATTATTTACCAAAATATTGAAAACCCTGATGACAGAGAGAAGAAAAGAACATGGTTGAGGGAAACACGAAAAAGGACATAAGGATAAGTAGTTTTTATTGTCTTAAATTGTAGGATAGATATATTAAAGTGAAGTGAGATCAACAGAGTCAAGAAAAATGTTCTCTATTAGCTTGTTCATGAATGACCCAGCTAGTCAAGTGATGACAGTCAAATTTTAATGAAGTTATGCACCTAAATATTGTAACAAAACATTCCTCAGTGGTGGAAAAATTAAAGACAAATTGCTCTGTATAATGCATTAAGAAAATAATTATATGTGTGTATATACGTGTTTGTATGTAGCTTTAAATAACTTAACATTGCAAACTACTGTCGAATAACACAATATGTTTTCTTTTCCTAAAAAGGGATAGCAGCTTTAATATGAATTTATCTTATAGTAAAATTGTACCATATTTTCTTACAGCATTTTTCTTCAAGGCTCTATTAGTAGTATCATGGAATGTTTTGCTTCATATGCACATGCATTTATCCATGTATATACATCATATACATTCCATGTGTGTGAGAGAGTACACATACCTGAGAATTTGAAGAACAAAAGAAGAAAAAAGCCTTCCTACCAATTTTATGGTATATTCAACAGTAATTGGCACTTATTATAAGAACAAGGTGAAAACATCTGAAAATACTTAGAAATTTTGTCTATTTAACTGATAAACTTTGCAAGATTTTTCTAATATGGGAACAGTTCTCAAATCAACTTATTTAAAATGATAAGTTTGGCCGGGCAGTTTTATCCAAGCACTCAGAAGGCAGAGACAAGCAGATCTCTGTGAGTTTGAGGACCAGCATAGTCTACAAGAGCTAATTCCAGGACAGCTAGGGCTGTTACACAGAGAAACCCTGTTTTGAAAAACAAAAAACAAACAAGCAAAAAGGCAAAAAAAAAATAGCCCAACAACAACAAAAAAGATGCTAAGATCAAGTGTACCAAAGTCTTATACCAGGTTTTACCAAGACTATTTAAAATACTTAAAAAATAATCACTAGAAATGAATTTCTATTTAAATTTCCCTTTTGTTGCCTACATATTAGCACCAGAAAAAAATAAACAGAAACAAGCCAAACAACCAAAGCAATAACTTTTCAGCAAGAAGGAACTCTAACAGTACATGGAGCACTGCTGTTTTAACTGGCATAAGAGTGGAGGAGAATGTTAAATATGCACATGAAATCACTAAGGCAACATGTTTTTGTGAATCTGAGAAATTTTCTATTCCACACATTCTTCATCACTCATGCCCTTAACATGGCAATAACACTAAACAACAGTCTAAAATCCACCATGCTTGTTCACTTAATGCCGTTTCATGGAAGCTCATTCATGTCATTTCCTTTTCTTTTATCCAGTCACTCACCACAATCACCAGGATCTTATACATCCTTCAGACAGAATAACCAGGCTTCTCTCCTACTTATTTAGACTTAAACATAGAAAGTTTACTTTATAATCTGCAAGAGTCAAAACAAATTTTTCTCTGCTCAGGCTTCAAGGATAGAGTCATAAAATGCCTATCATCTTCTTGAGTTGAGAGTTTACTGCTGTGAAGACCACTGGGACTAGCCCTTCTCCTTCTATCCCACATGGAAGAACCAACACTGAGCCTTTGTTCTTGTGGGTTTCACAGAGCTACGTGCTCTCTATAGAACAGGGCAAGATTCACCATGCTGGTAATTTCTTTAGTGATGTCCAGATCTTAGATCCTCAGAAGGCAGAAACAGAACTTTTCTGTTTTAAGTAGGAAGATAAGTGAGTAAATCTCTCAGAAACTAGGTAGAAGGGTGGTGTGTTAATGTCCAATGCCCTGGTTAAATACCCCTCTCTGTATGAGCTGTTTGGGTGTGTCTGAGTGATCACCTCAAGTTAGCAGTTATGAAATAATCAGTGAGGACTCACTCCCCTTTAGCATTCACAGGTTTCGACTTGGTAAGTAGGAAATTCCCATATTCACAAGGAAATGTGGCTATACTCACATGCTATTTTGATAAAACTTAACAGGTACAAGTTCAGACATGGGCATTTTCTCATCTAACAGACTTATATTTAGATACCTACGTTCCAGTAAAGAGTTATACAACATCGCATTGGGAAAAGATAAGTCACTCATCCACACTTCCCTTTCAGGTAAAGGATCCTAAAAGATGGTAAAAAGAAAGCTCATCAGATGCCTGTTGCCACCAGTATTTTAATGGATTTACTGGAAAGGGGACAATCTTAATTGGAATCACTTTTCTTTCATAAATTTTCTTATGTGTTTGTTTATTCATTGTTGCAAGCTGTGGATTTTTAGAGGCTGATGTCAATATCATATACAAACCCAAGTTCAAATAAATGCACAACAATTTGGCAATGGCTGTCTTCTGGCGAACAGAAATAAAAATATTCCTTTAGCATTCCTGCATTATTGTGGAGAGAATTTCTGCATTGCTTGTGGTCAGATAGGTCAGATTAGGGGCCTATGTAATGAGAGCACCATTCCCTGAAAAGTGTGAAAGAGCTCTGAGCTTCTGGAAGCAGGTTGATACCATGACTGATGGCTCCTACCATTCAGCTGCCTGTGTGCATTCATTTAAGCTTATGGAAACCATGAGTATACACGATGCTTTTCAAGATCTGGCTCTTAGCAGCTTTTGTATTCTTTTGTGTTTAGCAGCAATAAGCAGCAGGTAGTGGCAGCAAGGAGCAGCATCAAGTGTACATTGTAGGACTCAGTGTTTCTGTAGGCCATGAGCATAAGGACTCCTAGATCTTGTATAAGCTTAGACTGGTAGGACCCTTATGCTTTCTGACTTGGGTCACATATGAAACGGTTGAAGACTGATATTGAAGCCATCAGAACACTACTGGATCAAGAGCAAATTAAAGAAAGGCGCAGAAGATGTGGTTGTAAGTCATAGACACCTGCGGCTATCTAAGTTTCTTTTTTTGTAGGCTTTAAATGCTATGTGGGTGTGAAGCCTAGGTAGAGTAGGACATTGGTGCAGTCACAGAGAGGTTTGAGAATGACCTAACTCAGATATCAGAAAGTCAAAACCATATTGAAAATGTTGGGTGTGGTGATACATGCCTTCAAATCCAGCACTTGGGTGTTAGAGACAGGTGTATCTCTGTGAGTTCAAGACCAGACTGGTCTATATTATGATTCTCAGGCAGACAGAATTATACAATAAGACCATATCTCAAAAACAAAACCAAACTAAAAAGAACACATGGTAAGAATGACCTTTATTCATCTTGTTTTAATGTTGCATTGTCATTTCATGTCATTATCATTTCAGAACACGGCACACAAATCACTGTCCCTGAACTATGTAGTTCAGCCCAGTGCCCCTCAATCCACTCTATGCAGAAGATATATTTGCTAAATGTAGCAAAAGCATCCTAAAAATGCATTTTTTCTTGACTTTTAGGGAGTGGTTAAATATTTGGAGAATCATCCTGTCTCACAGACATCTCAGGGCAAAAAGAAGTCGACAATTATGGATTAGTAATAGAGAAAACTTACACACAAGGTGATCTTGGGATTCATCACAGTATGCAAATCACAACCATGACAAACCTGGCAAGATCTGCCCAGGTTTAAAATAGTAGCATGAATATCATCAGTGAAACCAGACACCTTCTTTTTGGGCTTAAGACCCACATACATACATACATACATACATACATACATACATACATACACACATACTTGCATAATATATTATATGACAAAACTTATTTTTTAAAATTCTCTCAGATTGAAAATGAGTAGAATCTAGAAGGTGCTGGAGAGAAAAAAGAATGATGAAGTGGTGTAATTATATCTTATTTAAAATATATCTTAAAGGTATAAAGTGAAAAATACCTATGAAACTGTAATAATATTATGTTCTATTTTAGATCTTTATTTCTTAATACATATTTTGTAAAATAAAGATGCAGTATTACATATCTGTGTCCATGCAGGCTAATCAGTTGGTAGAGACAGGCTTGTCTCCATGAGTTTGAGGCCAGCCTGGTCTACATAATGAGTTTCAGGTCAGGCAGTGTTATGCAGTGAGATCCTGCTACAAAAACCAAACAAATAAAAACAAACTCACAGCAAGAACATGATTCATGCTGTTTTCACTCTACATGACCTCCCCTACTTTTTCATAGTTCTCCATCCTTCTCTCATGATAGAATGCCATGTTTTCTTACACTAATGTTCTACTTCCTTACTACATCCCTGTTGATTTTTCTCTGTTCCACTAACCTGGTGCCTTTGTATTTATAGTAGTTCTTCATTTATACTAGTCTTAATAACTAGTACAGCTGGCACTTCCTAAATAGCTTTCCCCATTTTTTTAGGTCTCTTTGTTCTGAGTCTTTTATATCAGTTTTTGAGTTGTATGATAATTACTCCAAAAAGTATTAGAGTTTCTCTTTAAAAAAATTTTGTTTTTCCATTATTTGCAGACCAGTTTTAGAAACACTGGTTTGGTTTCAGAGTTCTAGAAGGTGACATGCATGTATGCTATCAGAGGACAAAGTAAACATCAGTTTTATTTATTTTTGAGTCTCACAAACATCAACAATGGCAAGCCTAGAAATATATATATGCCAGAGATAAAATAGTGGCGTGAATATCATTGGAGTGACGAACTGCTTTTTCCTTGGATTTAAGTCCCACTTCTCAAGACAGAATCCACACATAGCATTATTATCTAGACCAAGAACATAGGGCTAGACAAATCATAGACCAGAGGGAAGAGTTGACATTTATTACTCTGCCAAAGTGACATAATATTAAAGTGACAACTAGTGACTTCTCATTACTATGGTAATCAAAACGAAGATTCACAATTGGTCAAGGTGTAGAGAATAAGAGACTATGCAGTGCCTAGCCCTAAATGCGACATCTATAATGCAAACCCTCCTCCCACGTGTCAGAGATCATTATAGGAGAGCAGGTTTGTGCCAAACACCATGGCCAGCAGAGTGTCAATGCAGGGGAGGTAAGGACATTTAATTCAGCAGGACTCAGTGGCCTGTGTTGTTTCAAATTAAAGTCTGATATTAGGTAGTTTATTTCAAGCATATTTAAGCATAGCACAACTTCGAAAAAATTCATGGTGATAATTAACTTAATCCTCTTTCACAATAAAGATTAAGCCATGGCAACATGTAGAATCTGATAAAGTAAAAGTGACAAATTCCATAACAATGAGTTCTAAAGATTAACTAAGAAAGCAAGCTCAAGGTTAACAATGTTCATGGTGAAGTTTCAGGAAAGATGGTGCTATAGATTTATATAGCTATAGATTTACTGAGATAAATGTAGGAGTCTGGGTGAGCTATTAACCACACCCATTTTCAGTCTTCTGGGCAGAACACAGATTATATATCTCTTCCTTTAAAGGGACAATCTAATCATGTGTGTTTAACATTCCTCGTTTCCCTAGTGCTTGTCTGTGAATACAAGTATTTACATGCTTCCTGCAGTCTGGTAGAGCATAGTAGCAAAATCGGATGAGTATAGGAAACAGAGTTTTGCAGATATAAGAGGGAAGTTGCACATATGAATGTCCTGTGCTTATGAAAGTATTCACCAGACCTGTCTAACTTATGTCAGACAAAAGCCCAGTATGGAGGAAGGAGACTAAGACAAGATAGTAACCCTAGCCAAAGGAGATTGAGACAAGATATTAACTCTAGCTGGGAGAAATATTTTATTTTATTGAGTTATACATTTTTCTCTGCCTTTTTCCTCTACCCTTCCATCTACCCTCTCCTGTGACTCCCAAGCTCCTAATTTACTCAGGAGATCTTGTCTTTTTTCTCCTTTCTACGTAGATCCATGTATGTCTCTTTTAGTGTTTTTGTTGTCTAGGTTCTCTGGGGTTTTGGACTGTAGGTTGTTTTTTCTTTGTTTTATGTCAAAAGTCACTTATGAAAGAGTCCTTCTATTATATTTGTCTTTCTAGATTTGGGTTACCTCACTCAATATGTTTTTTTTTCTAGATCCATCCATTTTTAAATGGCCTCATTTTTTACCACTATGTAGTATTCCATTGTGTAAATGTATCATAATTTGTGCATATATAATGAATAAGTAAATCTTTAAAAGATTTACTTTTATTAATGTGTGGCTTCTGGTAGACAGAATATGCTTCAATGTGTGACAATAACCAAGGGTATATAGACACACTAATTAGACAGAAATTACTCCTTAAATAAAGTAGGCTGGGTATGGATCTCAGAGGAACTGAGGAAGTAAGAAGAGGTAAAATTGATCAAAAATTAAAACTCTATTGTAGTTCATACAATAATGATAATGCTGGCAATTTTTTTTAAAAAAATTCTATCAGTATGTTTATAAGGCAAGGGTGATGGGGAAACTCTATCAACAATCATATCTAGTTAGGGCGTGGCTACCTGGGGCCCAGGTAGAAAAACTGGGAGGAATCAGGTGCGTGCTCTCTCTGCACGGTGCCAGCTGGACAGATAGGATGGTGGACCTCCCACTCTTGTAGTATGAGTTTCCCCTTTTTTACCATTAAAATATAACTGTTAATCTTGAGCTGGTCTGGTTATTTATTGTACCGACCTAATTCACAACACAAGGGAGTATCAGTTTATATGCTGATTTCCATATCTCGAAATATTGAAAACTATAATATTTTGTTTATTATTTTGGGTTCTTTGTAAAGACAAAGTGTAGTTTTGAACTTAAAATGCAGAGGAACTACTGGGTAAATGCAGTAAAGAATCTAGAAAGTTGCTTTGGGACAAAAGTGAGAAGTAAAGAAGTGGAGAAAGGATGTTTATTCAAGCATGTTTTACCAAGAAAAATGGTTTTGATGGCACAAATTCCATATTCATATTAAAGTAAATACCATTTCACATCTTAAAATTAAAAATAATCAGGTCATAGAATAAAAAGAAAAAGGTAGACTATAAACATTCTAAAGACAGAAAAGGATGCAATCTTATGGTTTTGTGTCTGGAAAAGCCTTCTCAGGAAAATAAAACAAAACATTTTATTGAAAGTGTTTAAAGGAGACTGAAGTAAGCTGTTTGCACTCCACCAGCAGTGGATGGCTGTTTCCCTTACTCCACATCCTCACCAGCATGAACTGTCACTTATTCTATTGATCTTACCTGTTTAGTGGGGCTTAAAATAAAATCTCAAAATAATTTTGGTTTGCATTCCCTGAAGGTTACTAAAGTTGAACCTTCTTTTAAATGTTTTTCAGTCACTTGACTTTCCTTTTGTGAGAATTGCCTGTTTAGATCTCACTTTGTAGACCAG
The DNA here is from genome assembly GCF_018167655.1 of Microtus oregoni. NCBI lineage: Eukaryota > Metazoa > Chordata > Mammalia > Rodentia > Cricetidae > Microtus > Microtus oregoni. Next base: position 1,313,288 of record NW_024544552.1, on the reverse strand, counting down.
TCTGTCCTCAGATTCACATAGATTTGCCTGCCTCTGCCTCCTGAGTACTAGGTGGCATGTACCACCCTGCCCAATTTGCACCCTATTTTTTTTAATTGAATTCCTCATTTAATCGATCTTCTGGTGTTTTGAGTACCTTATATATTTGGATATTAGGTCGCTATCAGATGTGTATTTGGTAATACTTTTTTTCTCATTCTGTACACTGCTTCCTTGTCTGAAGGATGGTGTCCTTTGCAATGCAGAAGCTTTGCAATTTCATGATGTCCCTTTTATTAATTGTTGATCCTTAGTGCCTGTGCTAACCCTGTTCTGTTCAGAAGAACTGTCTTTATAGGACTTCATAATCCAAGAATAAGGTCAACAACTGACTAATGAAACCACATAAAACTTCAATTTGTGTACAGTAACGGGAACAGTCAATGGAGAGAAGAAACAACACACAGAATGAGAGAGAATTCTAATAGATTCTATACTCTGAAAGTTCTAATCAGAATATTGAACTCAATATTGACAAAATTCTGTGTATTCCATCCTATGTGTCCAACAGAGCACAAATATACCAGTATCTAGCAGTTAACCTATGAATTGAACAAACTACATATAGCACTTTGTAATGATGTCCCTTTAAAAAGAAATTTATTATTTTCACACTAGAGAAATTAAATTCAAGTATTATTTTCATAGAAAAAGAGAGCAATGAGGAAATTTGCAAATGAAAATACATAGTCACAAATTAAATAGAAGGACATTTAAATGCTTGAATGTACTAATAAAGCTCTTGCTTATTTCCAGTTGCTTGGTGTCTCTATTTTAAAAGCTGTCCACTGTTAAAAGCACTGAATTGATCTTGTGGATAGCCACTTTTTCTCCATCTTCTGTGTTTTTTTTTTCAAGTCTTGGTAGCCTTGAAAGAGATAGTGAGAGATATTATAAGATTCTAGTCATTGAACTAACGCTCTCTTTATATTTCTCCAGTCATCTATCATTGTCTCTTGCCCTCAATGGCCTTATATGATCTTTTGCCCTCTCAAAGGCTGTTGATCTTCTCTGCTTTACCTTCTTCATTTTATTGCCTTATTTTGAGCCACCCTTTTCCAACTATGTGGTTCGTGAAGAGATGGCTTTTCACACTCAACATGACTTTCTTTTGGGGCAGGGAATTATAACAAAAAAGCAAAAGTATTGGTTTACCTTTCCAAAACATGGGTTGGAGCAGAAAAACAAAACCAAACTACATGAAGTTCTTATTTGCTTCACTATTGCTCTGGGCTATCAGGTATAGTTGGAACTCATGAATTCTTGTATTCTTGAAAATGGAACAATTAATGTTTATATCCCTGTGTCAGAATGTAGCAACATTTGCATTTTGACTGTTGTATCTGGAGCATATCTTCTGCTAAAGTCATCTCTAGCTTATTAATGTAGTTATTTTCAGAGAGCTCCTTGCTTTTTTGTATCTGGAATGATCTATGTTGACCCCATTCCTCTTTAAATTTTTATATCTATGTTTCATCTCTTTCATTTTATCTTGCCCTTTCAATTTGTTTATCTTAATTTATAGTATTGTTTACCTATCCCTTCACTGTCCTGTGATTCATAACTGCCTCAGTGATCTGTATAATCACCTTGTATAAGAATCTGCATTCAGTGCCAGGCAGCACAGGTAGATTTCAGTTCCACCGTGCACATTGTCTGTGATTATTACTGACTATCTGTGAAATGAAAATAATTATTATCTCTCTATTGTTGCTTAAAGTCCCAACAAAAAGAAAGTACTTAGTATGTGTTCTCTATTTGTATGCATGTTAATTTCCTCAAGGGAGTTTAACATCATCATCAATCTGAGCATGCTTCAAACCCCTAGGTGTTGTTCTTGTTTTTAGTGTTGGCACCAGCACCATTTATTCTGCTTATTAGTGTTATCTCTGAATAGCTTTTGGATGTGCTTTGAACCCACTTTTTTCTCTTACCACCATTACCAAGCTGGTTGTAAAATAATGAGGGTTTATCTTCTTAAGCATTAGTCATTTCTATCACTCAAAGTTCCATTTATCTTTTCCCTGCCTAATAAAATTATAAAATAGATTCTGTGATGTCTTGATAAAGTAGTTGCCTGATTTCCAAAATCATTCTCAATAGCCTTTAAATGTTTTAGTGCTGTAAATCTATGGTGACTTTCAAACTGCTGGAGATTTCATAAGCAACTTGCAATGTTTCTGAATATTTAACCAAATATTTAATACAAAGTGTATAATAGTACATAGTTGTGTCTAACTAATATTTCTACCTCCAAGGCAAGTTTCTCTGCAACACAAATTTTCAAGACAAGTACAAAATTCTTTTTTACTTATGTGTCAAAGTTATCAAGCATTCAAACTCAGAAAGTCTTTCAATATTTACTTTATCCACCATGAATGGTTCTTACTTCCTTATTTCGGACAGCACTACATTTATTTGACCATTTAAACAGCCCTTTAGTCTCATGTTCTCAGAGTCTCTGTCTTTCATATGTAGAAGAATTACTAGTGGTGAGCCATACATTGATATATTTTCATGCCGTTTCTATTTCTTAGGTCTCTCTCTCTCTCTCTCTCTCTCTCTCTCTCTCTCTCCTTCACCCCGCTAAGAAAATAGTACCTACTCACTTTTCATGATGTGCCAAATTCTGTGATAACTCATACATATCCAGGCATTTCTTACCTTAAAGTCCAGATTTAAAGTAATGCTTTCCCCAGAATCAGTCAATTCTTAATGGTTAAAGCTGGCTTTCAACTCAAATTTGACACTTATTCAAAACTCTTGTTCTTGATCACTTTTGAAATATATTTCCACATCACTCTTATTTCCTCATATATCTTGTTATTTAGCATATATACAATATTCTTTGGATTATTTCTTCAATATATTTTTTAAAAATCTTCCCCATAGAAATGAGTATAAGGACATCATTTTAATTCTCCCCTCCAGAGACAGAATTATCTATGTAACACTGATGGAGGAAGGTCATTGGCTAATAAAGGCACTGCCCTGGCCCATTTTATTGGTTAGAGGATAGGTGGGAGGAGTAAACAGAACAAAATGCTGGGAGGAAGAGGAAGTGAGCTCAGAGACTCCACAGCTCTCCTCTCGGGAGCAGACGCCTCGGAGAGAGACACCATGCCCCGCTCCCGGGCAGACACACACCATGAAGCAAGCCGCCAGGTTAGACATGCTGAACCTTTCCCGGTAAGACCGGTGCTCACCGATTATTAGAGATGGGTTGATCGGGATAACAGAATTAGCCAGTAAGGGCTAGGGCTAAAGGGCCAAGCAGTGTTTAAAAGAATACAGTGTCCGTGTAATTATTTCGGGGCATAAGCTAGCCGGGCAGGTGGCTGGGGTGTTGGGGACGCAGCCCCACCGCAGCCCTTATTACTACATAACACACTAAAAGTTCACGTACAGAATCCTAAAGAAATGTGAAATTCTGCTTTGATAAATCTGTTCCCTGTTTACTTGGTACCTTAATGAAACTGTGATCGCCAGACACCAGCTTCGGTTGCTTGTCAATTGTTTTCACTTGAAAGCAGAAGAGTCGCAGTTTATCTCCTTCCTTACATCTGATGTTGTAGCATTGCTCACGCCCTAGAACTTCTATATTTCCTGTGCCGTCCTTCATTTCATAGACTGTGTTCTTTGGGTTCACCTTTATCTGAAAAAGTAAAATTGGCATTCCTTTTCTGAAAGTTATCTAATTCACAAACATTATTATACATTCAAAAGAGACTTTTTCAGGACAAAAGATAGAAAAATATGAGAACTGTTATAGACACAGGCATGCAGATGTCTGTAGTGAAGTGTTCCCAAAGAACTTTCTTTATTAGTGTGATGATTTTCTTTCTTTATCAAGAAGATTTGTGCCTGGAAGTGTTAGGACAATAAATGCTTTTCCTGATTTCCTCTGCTTCTTATACCTCAATGGCCTGCATTCCCTCTAAATCACCCAGGATCATAGACATTAGAAATTTAGGCATCCATATTTGTATCTTATGGTTATAAAGGGATGAATGACATTAACTCCCACTATTCATTCATCCAATAGGTTATAGGGAATCTACATAACAGGTAAGATTCCTGTAATTCACTCATTTAGACCTTCTTCATTTACTTATTTTCAAGTATCATGTCCAAATAAGCCAATATCCCCAATTCACATTGTATTGAGTGATCCATCAATGAGATGTCTGCATGTATTTTCTTCTCTAAATGAGAAAACTAGGTTCACTTGCCTTCTAAATTTCACTTTATACTATAGTTCTCAATTGCTAAGGTCTTCAGAAGTAGTTAATTGAATAAGATACAAAGTCAACATTGAATGATTAAAGCTACTGAAGAGATAAAAGATTCATTCTATTGAATGGTTTTTAATTTAGAAGGTTGCTAGTCAATCATTTATTACTCCAAATATCTGTTGTAATTAATATTCACCTTAGTTCAGACAATCAATAGAAACATAGTGTATAGAAAGAAAAGAATAAATATTGTATGGTTGCAATAGAGCTTAAAAATCTGAGACTGTTAGCATGGTACTGACCTACTATACTATTCCTGCTTATTGTGGCTGAGGGTAAATATTTTTTAGCAAAGAAAGTAAAGATTATTTGTAATTTATTTTCAGAGACCTTTTTAAGAAATATCATAGGAAATAGGCTGTTGAATTATCTCTTAATATGCGGGATAATTTCATCTGTTACCCCAGACATGGTAAAGTCTTCGTAACAATACAGTCATTATACATGGACTGGAAAGTTCTTATATTTGAGCTCAGGTGTTGGTGGCGAAGAGGACATAAACAAAATTTCAGACATTACCTTGTGTAATGTAAATAACCCATAAACCGGTGTTCCAGTGGCATACTTGCGAATATCAAAAATCTTGGGAGTTTCTTTTGATTTTCTGATAAGGCTTATAGGGACTTTAATACTTTGGACAGGACCAGCTTCAAGCACAGAGGAATTTTCATTTATCTCTAGGATTCCTTTGAATTCAAGGTAATTAGAGATAATGATGACATTCTCTCTTGTGAACTTCTTTTTCAGGTTGATGTTGAAAACTTTCACATGGAAATACTCGCTTTCAGTGGCCACTGTAGCATGAAACATCATCTTTCTTCCAGGTTCTGTTGACTTATATACAAATGGCTCTGTTGCCTTGAGCACCATCACTACCATGGCATTATTTTTGCAAACAGCACCTCTGGCTGTGTTCTGGTTTTGGGTCTGTGTCTTTTGGTTCTGGGTTGAACAAACATAGAGATATAAACATATAAGTTTAGCCACAAATTAAAAAAAATAACCTTTACATAAGATAAACACAATCTCCACATTACTTCTATCAATTTTTATGTATTGGTTGAACTATGGAAAAGCTAAAGAGGAACTCTTTCACTGGCCAAACGTCTAATGAATTAAAACAATGGGTTTAGCCACAGAACCTTGAGCACTTTTGTTGTAAACTCAGAGGACTATTTCCAACATGAAACATGATGTTCAGCATGAACACATCACTGGGCTGAATTCCTGGAGAAGCAGTATTATGAGTAAAGGAGCCAAGATCATGATGAAGAAACCCACAGAAACAGCTGACCCAAGCAAGTGGGAGCTTACTGACTCCAGACTGACAGCTGCAGAACCTGTATAAGACTGAGCTAGGTTCTCTGAATGTGGGTGACACTTGTGTGGCTTGGGCAGTTTGTGAGGCCATTAGCAGTGGAACCACTATTTATCCCTAGTGTATGAACTGGCTCTTTGGAGCCCATTCCCTATGGAGGGGTACCTTGCTTAGCATAGATAAAGGGGCCTTGTTTCTCTTTCAAGTGATGTGTCAGATTTTGTTAACTCCTTGTGAGAGGCCTCTCTGAGGAGCAGTTGGGGGTGGTGTGGATAGATGTTGGAGATAGCGGAAGAACAGGAGGAAAAGGAAACTGGGATTGGTATGTAAAATAAGATTGTTTTAAAAATTAAATAAAATATTAGCAAAAAATCAAAAAGCAATATAGTTAGTGATAGTGATAGGTAAACAAGAAGGAAAGACTAGATTGAAATTAACAGAAAGTTATATGATATGTATAAAATAAATTAGTGAGATACTATGAAAAACACAAAATGAAGTATGGGGGTAGAGATAGGGGTGGGGGTAAGGTTGGGGAAGGGGAGAGGGGGAGAGGGAAGGGAGAAGGGAAATACTGGCGAGAGCTTGGTGGAGTGTGAGGGTAGAGATGAAGGAAGTACGGATATAGGAGCAGGGAAGAAGATATCTACATTAAGGGAGCCATTTTAGGGTTGGCAAGAGACTTGGCTCTAGGGGGGAATCCCAGGTGTCCACAGGGATGTCCCCAGTTATGTCCTTGGTCATCAGAGTAGAGGGTGCCTGAACTGTCCTTGCCCTACTATCACACTGATGATTATTTCGAATATCACTATAGAATCTTTGTCTAGTGACAGATGGAGATAGAGACAGAGACCCTCATCAGAGCAACAGACTGAGCTCCCAAGGTCCAGTTGAAGGGCAGACAGAGGAAGAAGATGAGCAAGGAATTCAGGACTGTGAGGGGTTGGTCCACCCACTGAGGCAGTGTGCCTATTCTAATGGGAGCTCACCAAATCCAGCTAGACTGGGACTAAACAAGCATGTGATCAAACCGGACTCTCTGATTGTGGCTCACAAAATGATTCTTAATGTGTAGAAGAGACAGGGCCACTTATTCATCCCTGCCACCCAGCCAGCTTAACCTTGAAATAATCACACAGAAACTGTGCTAATTAAATCACTGCTTAGCCTACTAGCTCTAACATCTTATTGGCTAACTCTTACACCTTGATTTAGCTCATTTCTATTAATCTATATATTGCCATGTGGCAGTGGTTTATCAGGAAAGATTCGGCATGCCTGATTCTGGCAGTTCCATGGTGTCTCTCCCCTCTTCTTCCTTCCTCCCAGAATTCAGTTCTGTCTTCTCAGCCTACCTGAATTCTGCCCCTATCAGGCCAATGCAGTTTCTTTATTCATTAACCAATATAAGCAACACATAGAAAGAAGGACCTCCTACACCATTAATGCACACATATCAAGGATATTATGATGTGAGATATCATTCTGTATATGAGTTGCTTTTATTGATTGATGAATAAAGCTGTTTTAACTAATGACTTAGCAGAGTAAAGCCAGGTGGAAAATTCGATATATATATATATATATATATATATATATATATATATATATATAGAGAGAGAGAGAGAGAGAGAGAAGGCACAGTCAGACAGATGCCATGTAGCTGCCAAAGGAGAAGGATGCCAGAACCTTACCAGTAGACCACACCCTCATGGTGATACGCAGAGTGATAGAAATGGATTAATTTAAGATGTAACAACTAGCTAAAAATATGCCTAAGCTATTGGCCAAACTGTGTTGCAATTAATGTAGTTCCTGTGTGATTATTAGAGTCTGGGCAGCCAGGAAACCAAACACAGTCTCCATTCACAATATTCATTGAAAGTGGAACTGAGTTTGTAGTAGTGGATAAACAATCTACAATGAATTATTTTAAAAAGCAACATAAATACTGATATAGCCATGGAATGTTATATGCTTGTAACTTAGGGAATTGGAAAGGTAATCCTGATATTTCAAATTGGAAAAACAGTGAAGTAATAACTCTTGTAAGATGTTACTCTAGAAAAATTTTCCACATAATTATAACAATCAATGAAAAATATAACAAAAATATTTATCTCTAAATTATTAGAATGGTAATGTTTGAGGTGAGTAAAATTGCTTCTGTTTTTGCTTAACTGTCTGCTTATATTTCATCAAGTGATAAAGAGATGGGGGCATACAGAAGGAAACCTAGAGAGAGGAAAAGGAGAGTACAGAGATGGATGCTGACATTGCTACAGTTTTCCTCCAATGAGTACTCAGAAAAAGTAAGAGGCATCAATTCTCTAATTTCTCTCACTACATTTCTTTTCTTCCCTCTCAGAATTAGTATTTTTCTATTATTTTCATTTAAAATTTTTCCATTTGATTAGGATTCCCCTCCCTCAACACTCCCAAATCCTCCCCCATTTAACTTCATGTCTTCCTCTCACTCTCAAAATGTAGATAAATAAAAAGATAAGAAAAAGCCAGAAAAACATTTCCCCAAAAAGACAAAATAAAAAAACCAATCCACCACACACATAAAACCATGTGGACCTCTTTTGGTGTTGGTGCACCACCTTCATTCAGACTGTGGTTGATAATCTCCATTGAAGAAACTCTTTGGTAGTTGTTATCTACTGAAAATTGCTTGTTGGTTAAGGGTGGGACTTATGTCCCCTCCCTTCTCCCTGTTCTGGGACCCCAGGCAGCTTGAACCTGTGCCTTTTAAATGTGTGCCACTACAGTGTCTGAGCTCATATGTGCATCACTCCTGTTTGTCCAAAAGGACAAACACTGATTCCTTGGAGTCATGTACTATCTTTGACTCTTACAAGCTTTCATCTTCCTCTTCCACATAGATTCCCTAAGGGATTTGATGCAGACTCCCCATTGAGGGATGGATACTGTGAAGTCTCTCACTATCTGCACATTGGCAGCTGTGGGTCTCTGTTAATTCCCATCTTTGACAAGAAGAAGCTTCTCTGATGAGACCTGAATAAAGCACTGATCTATAGATATGACAGTTTGTCACTATGAGTCATGTTGTTGCTATGTTCCTTAAGCAGAATAATAGTAGTAGGTTTCTCAGATTCTTGACTGCTTTAGCTGAGTCAGGTATGGGTTCCATCTTATAGAGATGGAGCCTATGGCTACTGACTCTTCATCTCTCTCTTCCTATCTATGATCAGCGCAAGGCAGGACATTTCTCATTGTCAGAAATGCCAGGTTTATTAAATGTCTTCGTGGCAGCCAAAAGTTATGATGCAGCAATTTCTGTAATTGTATCATGTACATTTATGTTTCTGCCTTTGTATGGTGATCTACTTCTATTGTATCCAAACCCTGTGTGTGTCTAACTAATTAAATCTCAGTGATAAGTGTGGAACATGGTCAAAACTTGAAGATCTGATTCTGATATCTAGATCGAGAAAATGAAAGGGAGGCTTAAGACTTGTACCTTATCCAAAGAAGTGTTGCATGAAGCCAAAGATGAGGTCTGGAATACTGAGTACTGGCATCTGGCTGTGTTTTCTGTAGAACATGGAGGGTGATTTGGCCTCTCAGACCCCTTGACCTTTTTCACAGCAGTCTTTTCATTATTCATACTTTTTCTTTTCTGAAAGTGTATCCATGGCAATGTTAATGAGTCTCAGTATCAAGTGATCAAAGTGTGTCTTCATTATTAGGTAGTAGGTTTATTATGCCTGAATATGTTGGAAACTTGGGGTGACACCCACCCTCAGGCCAAGTTTAGAATATGATTGTGAATATTCACAAAATGTGTGGATAAGTAGTTTCATTATATAAAGGGAGAGGAAAGGGTTATATACACAGTTTTTCTCATATTACCATTATGGTAGGACATAATTGAATTTGAATTTGAAATTGAAAACTAGGTCTTGTATAAACATGAAACAGCCATTATTCTACTTGATTGTCAAGAATACCACATCTCTTGTAGGAGTTACCACATTTTAATGCCACATGATCATTTATCCATGAGTTTCAGTAAAGCTTGAAAATAAACTAAAAAAGCAGTCAGTGCCTGATGGACAGAGTATGGACAAGCGGCTCTGCTGCAGCCTTTTTGGCCTGTCAATCTGCTGCAGTACCTCAAGCTCACCTGAGCTGCGGAAGTTTTCCCTCCATCCGATGCTGAAGTATTGCTTGCAGTTGGTGTTTTTATAGCAGAACCTGCTTCTTGATTCTTATTTCTCAGTGGTGTTTTTCCTTTTACTGGGAAGAATATAATTTTCATCACAATAAATGCATGAATAAAAGAGTCCACTTGAACCAAAATAAAGGATCTAGGAACCATCTAGTTTTCCTGCCATATGAACACATTTTTATTGCATTCATATCAATGTTTATTCCACTAGATTATTGTAGGATTACACCACTAAAGGCACAGTCTTAGACACAGTTTCTACTATTTGATGTTTTGCTTACTTGTTCCCTATAATGGGAGAAAACCTTCTTGTCCTTGAACCTCATTACATCAGCCAAGCTTTTCTCATTCTCATTCTCCTGCCATTCTCTTAAAAATACAAATTTTCATCATAATTTGTTGGTTATGTTTTGTGTATAGTATGCTCAAATCTGTAGATGGAGCAGCAGGCTGTTTCCTGCTGCCCGGGAGGGCTCCCGGCCACCGGCTAGCTTTACCCGAAATAATTACATGGAAATTGTATTCTTTTAAACACTGCAGAGCCCATTAGTTCCAGCCTCTTATTGGCTAATTCTCACATCTTGATTAACCCATTTCTAATAATTTGTGTAGCACCATGAGGTGGTGGCTTACTGGAAAGGATCTTAACCTGCATCCATCTTGGAGAGGAGAACTATAGTGTCTGCTTGACTCAGCTTTCTTTCTCCCAGCATTCTGTTCTGTCTTCCCCACCTACCTATGTTCTAACCTATCAGGCCAAGCAGTTTCTTTATTAATTAACCAATGAAAGCAACAAATAGACATATGACCCTCCTCCATCACAAATCATAAAAAAATCAGTGAAAGAAATCTGGTATTCACTTGTGGAATAAGATAGAAAAGTAGTGGATTTTATCTTTCTAAAATCTTATTACCTAACTCAATAATTTTATGAATGACAATGGTGATTTATACCTTCTTAAGGCAATATTTGATTAAAGTATTGTCTTATCTAGATGATAATTATGCTAGTATTCTTAATAACATAAGTGACACTATTGGTTAATGAATATAATTAGATCTTAAACCATAATTTTCTAATATCTTTGTTACACCTGCAAGCCCAATCTTAGATGAAATTCTATTTTTCTGTTAGTCCACATGCCAAATAGGCTCCTTAAGTCATAGCATCTACTAGAAAGGGAACGGCTGTGATCACTGAAGTATAAATTGGGTATATGAAAGCTATGTGGATGAAGGAAGCAGAGATAGCAATATGGTATTAGGGACAGAGGGTTCTACGTTACATGTTACCTTTTGATTTCTCTTCTTTAAGGGTTTTAGCAAGTCCTTTAAGAGTTTGTATATTTTCACAAAAGTCAATCAGTTTGCTCAATCCAGCATCAGTTGGAAATTCATCTTCCATCATGTCAGCAATCTGAACCTTGGTATATTTCTCTTGCATGTTTCTCTCCAGTCTTAAATCACTGGACATTAATGACTTAAAGCAGTCAAATTGATCACTACTGATGTTCGCTAATCCTTTCAGCAGAACAATTCTCTTGTATTCATTCACCATCTTTAAAGTTGTTGGTGAAACTGTAAGGGAAAATTGGCATGCACTGTTGTATATGTGTTCAGAAATTTCCTAAGAAAGGAATGTCTACATGAATGAATGCACGATCTGAAAATATTATATACATGTGTGTTCATGAAAAACAATAGTACAACAGTCATTTATGTTACACAGAATATTGGGTAAGAATTGCTGCATTAGGAAAAACTTCAAATCAATCTTTCCTATTAAAGAAGATGGTTACTTGGGGTCAAAGCTAGCTGAGATGGAAAGATTCTGGAGAAATGCCACTGTGGCATAACTTAGGAGTATTGGTTTGCATCTTCTCTTTTCTTCACCTTAAGTGCATGAACCTTTCCCTTGTTTGTTTGTCAAATCCTGACTCCTCAGACTTACTATGACTATACTGGTTACTTTTCTAGTGACTGTGACAATAATACCCAATAGAAACAACACATGGGGGCTGATCTCCAAAATATACAAAGAACTCAAGAAATTTATCATCAAAAGAACAAATAATCCAATAAAAATGGGCTACAAACCTAAACAGAGAGTGCTCATCAGACAAATCTAAAATGGCTGAATGACAGTTAAGGAAATGTTCAACATTCTTAACCATCAGAGAAATGCAAATTAAAACAACTCTGAGATTTCATCTTACACCTGTAAGAATGGCCAAGATCAAAAACACTGATGACAGCTTATGTTAGAAAGGATGTGGGGAGAAGGGAACACTTCTGCATTGCTGGTGGGAATGCAAACTGGTACAGCTGCTTTCGAAATCAGTATGGCGATTTCTCAGGGAAGAACCTACATCAAGACCAAGCAATACCACTTTTGGGTATATTCACAAAGGTTGCTCAATTTTACCACAAGGACATTTGCACAACTATGTTCATAACAGCATTGTTTGTCATAGCCAGAATCTGGAAACAATCTAAGTGCCCCTCAACTGAATAATGAATAAAGAAAATAAATGTGGTAAATTTACACAATGGAGTACTACTCAGAAGAAAAAAGTAATGACATCTTGAAATTTTCAGGCTACTTGATGGATCTAGGAAACACCATATTGCGTGAGATAACCCAGGCCCAGAAAGACAAATACGATATGTACTCACTCACTCATAAGTGGCTTTTAGACATAAAGCAAGTTTTCTAATTATCAGAAAAAGTTAAATAAAAGCCATAGTGACCTATCATTTCACCCAGTTAGAGTATTTATCATTACACAGATAAAAATAAATTATGATTAGGATTCAAAGAAGCAGGAACCCTAAACTTTGTTTGAAGTTACATAATTTAGTATAACCATTACAAAAAATAATATAGCAATCCCTTAAACACAAAAAGCACAACCAGTGTATTTCATTTCTTCCATTAAATGAATATATAACCAAAGGAGATGAATAAGTTATATAGAAAAGGTAATTGCACTTTTATATGTATTACATTATTATTTACAACAGCCAAAATACAGAATAACTGCAAATGTTTTTTGAATGGATGAGTGAAGTAAGAAAACAAATAGCCGGGCACCATAGTACATGCCTATAATTTCAGTACTGGAGAGGTGGAGAAAGGATTAGGAGTTCAAGGGAATCCCCAATTTTGAGATTGTTTGAAAAATGAAAACAAAAACCCAAAAACAAAAGCACATGGTAAATATACATTTAATGGACAATGGAGATGGCTTAGTTGGTAAAAGTGTCCATTGTGGCCTGCCATTAGATCCCTGGAACCTGTAGAAACAAGATGCAGTAGTGTATGTCTGTAATCCTAGCCCCTGTATGGTGACAGAGAAGCTGGACATAGGAAAATTGCCTGGAAATTTCTGGGCCAGCTCTTCTGGAATACAGAGTATAGCAACAGATAAAATAAGAAAGGCTTACTCAAAACAACATAGAAGGCAAGAAGCAACTCCCCAAAGATACATCATGATCTCCACATGTATGCTGTGATATGTATATACCTGCACTTTCATACATGACCCACACACACACACATACCAAGTATTCATTAGCCTTAGAAGCAATGAACTCCTGTCATTTGAAGCAACATGAATAGAAAATAAGATAACCTTGTTAAGTGAAACATGACAGATAGAGAAAGATAAATACCACTTGTCTCAGTTATTAACAGAAATAAACTCTATAGAAGAATGAAGTGGAATCATGGTTCTCTAGAGATGGGGAAGACCTAGAGGCAGGAGGAACAAAGGAGGAACAGAAAGAAATTAAAAAATAAATTCAAGATTACAACACAGAGTACAACTCAACTCTTGTTCTTATTTAGCACAACAGGCAATTATTGGATAGAACAGTGTATAACATAGTTCAGCACAGTTAGAAAATAAAATGTGTAATTCCCAAAACATACAATAGTTGATTGTTGAAGGCAGGGAAATGTCCGTTTCACAGACTATATTACTAGACATTACATATGTGTATTGATTTTACAATGGGCCATATACAGAAGTGTAAGTTAGAAAAAATAATAAATCATTAAATAAATAATGTATAAGATTCAGCACTTAGATGGCAAATAGAAATCTCTGATTTCTTTCCTATGTTCCTTTATATTTCACAGAGATATCTGATCACATATTTAGGAAACAGACTTACCTCCCTGGAAATTTCTGCAGCGATGTTCAGATCCTGAGACCTTTAACAAGGCAAGAAGTGAGCTTGCTTGGTTTGAGTAGATAGATGAATGAGTAAATCAAAAACTGTAGAGTAGGACACAAGTCAAGACACCAGGGTCTGCGACATTGTTAAAGACACCTCCTATCTTGAGCAGCACTAAATGTCACTCACTGTGCTTTCTCCTTGGGGAGGGGGGTGCTGAAATAGGCCTCCTCCCAGTGTTGCTCAATTTCCCTGGCTAGTGAAACCTGACTCCTTACTTCCCATAAACATTGTGGTTATCGTAAATATATATGAAAGTTTAGTTATGCTCACATTCTTCTCTTATGAAACTCACCAGCTCACAAAAGTCCTAACCTTGTGACTTTTTTTTTTTTTTTTTTTGGTTTTTCGAGACAGGGTTTCTCTGCGGCTTTGGAGCCTGTCCTGGAACTAGCTCTGTAGACCAGGCTGGTCTCGAACTCACAGAGATCCGCCTGCCTCTGCCTCCAGAGTGCTGGGATTAAAGGCGTGTGCCACCACCACCCAGCATAATATTATTTCTGCGTGTATGCCTGCATGCCAGAAGAGGGCACCAGACCTCATTACAGATGGTTGTGAGCCACCATGTGGTTGCTGGGAATTGAACTCAGGACGTTTGGAAGAGCAGGCAATGCTCTTAACCGCTGAGCCATCTCTCCAGCCCCCCTTGTGACTTTTGTAGCAAACAGTTGTACTCTAGTCACTAGACACAAACCCCACATACGGGGTGCACCAATTTCAGGAGGTTAACACTAGCTGGCCAAGGTCCCTTTGCTCTACTTGGGTAGGGATCATGGAGAGCTGAGACAGGGTTTTTATTGTAGTAGAGGACTCAAGGCCTCTGACAGTCTAATATACCCAGGGTCTTACAAACTCCAAACTCTTCAGAAGCCCTTTGGTCCTGATCTGTGGTCCTGAGGTTTCAGATGGGAGACTTGTTAATCTGGGCTTTAACCACCAACTTCCAGCCTTGAACTTGGAAACTTTTGTCATCAACAGCTTCTGGAAGCAGTAGGTAAAATATGGCAGCACACATGCAGTGCCTTTATGATCCTGGAGCCTTGAGTGTGGCTAGAGTCACAGCTCTTTGGCTAGGATGTTGGCATTGTTGGCACTTAAGGATTGGCAGCTGTCTGGGATGCATCTGGTTGTTAGAGTCGCCAGTGTCACATCCTCAGGTATTAATACAGCCCTCATTGTCTTTATCTCTAATTTCTTTATTTCAGCCCCAGAAGATCTCTAGAATTCCCAGCTGCTCTTTTACCACAGCCACCACTGTCACTGATACTGTCACCTCCGCCACTCTGCCTTCCTCACAGTCTTCTAATCTTTCTTAGTGTTACCAGCTCATCTCACTCTATCAGTGAAAAACAAAAGCCAAGAAAAGGCCATTTAAGAGAAGCCTCTAACTGAGCTTTATATTGCAATAGCACAGATTAAACCAGGAGTGATTTTTCCACATACTTCCAAAGGGAAACTATCTCTTGCTTATATGGACATATAAAGAGAATTGATAGTGATCAAGATACATCGTCAAACAACTCTATGGCTATCTGCAACAATCAAGGCACCGTGTTTTAATACAAATGAGAAACTGCCCTTCCTCCAATCATAGCTCTAATAATTTCACCATGTAAATGAAGGGTTGTGTTTGCTGGTAGACTTGAGCCTTTTGCTGGGTCATAAGGAGAGATTCTTTCTCCAGGTCTGGTTCCAATTGATAATGAAGAAAGGTAAGTGTGTAGACACAGGACAAAAACATCAAGGGTTACATGTACTTGGAGGAAGTAGAGAAAAAGTTAAAGAACAGGTCAGTAAAAGTGTTTTAGGCATTTTGGATGCTCACCTTACTAGACCTGGATGGAGGTGGGTGGTCCTTGGACTTCCCACAGGGCAGGGAACCCTGATTGCTCTTTGGGCTGACGAGGGAGAGGGACTTCATTGGGGGAGGGGGAGGGAAATGGGAGGCGGTGGCGGGGAAGAGACAGAAATCTTTAATAAATAAATAAATAAAAAACAAAGATAAAAGTGTTCCATACGATACTGTAATGGTAGACATGTGTATTACACATTTGTGCCAAACCACAGAATGCACAAAAGGAAGAGAAAACTCTGATGTGAATTATGTGTTGGACTGGTAAAGACATATCAGTATTAAACACATATTTGTTGGGTGTAGCAAATGTCTCACTGCTGTGGGAAATGGTGACAGTGAGGGAGATGGTACATGTGTTGGGCAAAGGATATACGGGAACTTTAATTTGGACACCATTCATTCATTTTAAATTATATCTAGTATCTATCTATCTATCTATCTATCTATCATCTCTCTCTCTCATGTGTGTGTTTGTGTACAGGTACTTGCATGTTCTGCCATTTATGTGGAGGTCAGATGGTAACTCTTGTGCTACTTTATTGAATTAGCATATTTATATATTGATTTCATATATTATACATATATAATATAAATATATTATATATTTAATTCACCTAGTCAAGTTTGTGAGTAAATGTTTTTATTCACTGAGTCATTTGTCTGACCCTGGCACCATTTTCTATGAACTTAAAATTCTAAAGACAACAATGATAAATAAACAAAAAATAACATTATAGAATTTAAGGCTAATTCATTTTTTGTAGTAAAACATATAAAAGAGCTTTTTATGTGTGACATAAAACCTGTGTGCTTAAGTATTTAAGTAGTGTGAGAAATGCCACAGTAAAGAAGATGGGGCCTTAACAATAATTGAGCTTATTTTCCATCCCAAACTTTAAGAAGTAATTTCCCATGCTATAATCCCTCCCCATAACTCATCATGGCAGGATTGTATTAGCTGAAATGTCACAGCCTCAGACAGGGTTTCCTTTCAGGAAAGGCATTAGCACATTCTAGTCTATTGACCCTGGCCAAACTGCAGTCCATATACCTGAAGAGATATGGATCTCTAATTACAGAAGAGTCTAGATCGTATCACAAATCATGAGTATTTTTGATGTATCAGAGATCTTGCCTCTTTCATAGTTTAATGTCTTCTAAAGACCATGATAAATATACAGACCTGAAGACCTCCAGGCTTTCAGTCATTTATTGAACTCATCTCTAACCCAATACTTTTAATATTCAGAAATCATTTCTTGTGTTTGGAATTAGATTCATGTATGCTGCTAAAATAATAAATTCAGCAAAGTTAGGCTCCATTTGTGCAGCAGTTTATTGTATGTTCACTTAAATTTTTTTTACAGACTCTTCCCTTTGGTCTTCCATGTGGTCACACTTTCAGTTGCAAATGAGGCCCCCAAAATTAAGGGAATTGTGTATAATTTTTTAAAATGATAAAGTATGGGATTAGAATTAAAGTGTAGGGGTTTTGATGGAATATTTTGTGATATATTCGTTTGTGGATTTTACTTTCTAATAACACCCGAAAGTCATACATGTACCGACACGTAAGAGTGTAAAGATAGGTAATGATTGGAACCTTTTCTGTTATAAAAGGATGTGAGCTTTGTTTTCATAAGATAGGCAGCTTATAACATGTTCTAAAAGATCAGAAAAGAACACAAAATTAGCTTAATTGGCTTGGTTCACATGGTATACCTCCTCCCCACAGAGTGTGTATAATCAAGAGTCAATCTATTTATTGAACTTGATTTCACTCCTTTGTTGCTAGTGCCCTGATATTAAGCTGGGATTATTTTCATCATACTTACTTTGCCCTCAATATCATTTATCAGAGTTTAGAATTACAGTTCAAAACACCATAAAAGTTACAGAGTGAAATTACTTTTGTTTTAATAAAAAGGTTGAGACCAGGGAAGGTCTGTGGCTCACAATATACTGGAGTTAGCTAGTGGCAAAGTTTGGATTCACACTTAGGCCTGCCCGAATGTCAATCTAAGTCAACATATTGCCTAGTATAGATACAAGAAACAAATGTATTATTTAGGGAAAGTCTCTGCAGAAGGGATTCCTACAAAGTCTAAACCTAAAGTAGTGATTTTGACGTCTAGGTCTGTGTTCCCATGATCCTAATTAGGGCTAATTGAAGGAAGTAAAAAGGAAACAATGAGGGCCTCCCTAAAGCTTCCTACTATGACACTCCTGTGCTGGTGATCTCTGAAGAGAAAATGCTGATAATTACTGAAGTTGAAGTCCCAGGTCATTAATTGGGCATTGACTTCCACCTGGGAGCCATTCCCCTTGCTCTGGCTCCTGGCTTCCTCAGCTCAATTAAGCAACTCGTTTGTTTTCTCATTAGGAAACTTGTTAGTGTTTCACTCTGTTCCCCTGAGTTGCTCTGGAAAATAGTTTGTGGGAGGATTTCTGAAGCTGCTTCAGGTGTGCCTCTCTCGCTTCCCTGTGAGACATATGCTCCAACGGGATGTGTTACATCCATAGTCAGCAGTGGGGTCAAAGCTCCTTGTCTTGAAAACATAATATGGAAATAAATGGTTGGTGTGACTAGAGATAGCAATGGTCAAGGTGACTGCCTGAGACCTACTGAAAAAGAGGGAATATTGAACACTTGCTTTGAACACCCGTTTATAAGCATGTACAGGACCATTGCATGCTGTTGAGCGTTTGTGCAGACAGGCTGGTGCATTCTGGTCTCTTCTCTCTATGTCTAGAATTTCTATAGTCCCTGAACATTGGTGCAGCTTTTTTGTTGTCCACCGAACACTTATTTGAGTGACAGTTCACTGAGGAAAGACAGGTCATGATACATGTACAACTTCATTCCTTATTTATCAATAGACGCCCAGGGCTCCAGTTACTTAACCTGTTAATGGACTTCGAGTGTAGGAACAGGGCTTTCAACTACGACAGATGAAATGCTATTTGTAACTCTTCATTCTTTAAGTCCATTTAACCAGTCACCAGGAATTTAACCAGAATGTATATATTTATAACCGTCAACTTTGTAGTAGCAGGAGCAATATCATTTATACAGTGTCGGCTAGAATGGTGGTATTCACCAGGACACAGAGCCTTAGGAAGACCCCGGAATTATTATAACGTTAGAGAGAAAAATGATGCCACTTGTGTAAAATGGCCTAGTTCTGAGAGTGGAGAAAAGAACATCTTGGATGAATAATATAGGAAAGACAGGAGATTTGTTCAGTAATTAAAAGTATTCCATAGTGAAAAGCGTATATAAGGTTTAAGCATGGCACTTAAGATACTGGATTTGGAGGCTACCAGAGTAAATCAATCTATTCATCCTCTGGCCATCACTACTATCTGAGGTTTCAGTCAATGCCATTGTCTAGGCGTGAGGTCTTTGTCTTCCTGTTTCCATGATGATAATGGATTGTATTTCTTTCCCAAATGCACCCATGCCCATTATCTATCCCAGGTAGGCATGTGTCCCACTTTCCTTCAGACTGGTTCGGTCATTGCTGCACAGCCCTAGCAAGATGGGAACCCATCAGTCTTACATAAAGATAAAACAAAACACTAACTTCTCTGCTTTCAAATAGAAAAATGAACAAACCTCATATAAAAGATCACATATAAAAATGATCAATATAAGGTGAAACATATGAGAATAGGAAGTAGAGGCTGGAACTTAACAACTCTGTCCTTCCCTATGCTCACCTGGTGTCCCCACCATTTTCTTCTCTGAGATGACTCATTTCAGCTCTCTTTTTTTCTGATGATGGAACTGAAGGCCAAGGAGGGAATATGAATGTCAGAAAGAGGCACCGCTTCTTAGACAGACAGAATGTGGCAGAGACAGACCGCCCTGTGAGTCTTGAATACTCTTTATATTTGATCAAAAGTAGTTTGAATTTCTGCATCATCCCAGTAGATGCCCACTGGTTCTTTTGTTTATTTATTTATTTTGGTGTGTGCATGTGTGTGAAAATGCATGCATATGTGCACATGGGGAAGTGCATGCTGTTTCTGTATGTGTTTTCTGAGCACATGTAGAAATTAAAGAACAACTTATAGGAGTTTGTTCTGTCCTTTCACCATGTGGGTCTTGGAGACCAGATTCAGGTTTTCAGGCTCACCAGCCGATGCTGTTCCCTGCTGACCCACCTCTTCAGCCCCCTCTCTGATTTTACACTCCTTTACACATTCTTTTTAAAAGTCAGTGCCAGTGATTTGAGGCAAATAAAGAAATAGTTCTGAACTTCCCACAAAGAAAACACGCATTCATCCTTAGATGAATTTGGCAACCTCTGCTACTCTATTGCAACATTCTTGGCTTCATTCCATTGCTGCAAAATATGTGCTGGGCGTGGAAGACTTTTCAGATTCTCCCTATTTTAAGAAAGTTTGTTATGTGATTGCAACACTGTTTTGAATGTGGGACGATGCGCTAGGCAAGCACTCTGCCCCTGAGATCTCTTTCTAGCTAAAACCCTGTTTTAAGAAGGGAGGACCTGATGTAGGCCCAGTCAGATGGTCAACTTCTGAATATGCCAAAGAGGAGGGAAATATGTCCACACATATACAGGTTTTGCCTCTTTTAGTTAAAAAATTCTGGGCAAAAACATGAACCTCTTCTGAATTATGTTTCCTTACCCTTAAAACATAATAATGAACTGAAACTCCCACAAAGATGAAAAGAAATGAAATATACAAAGTGGATGACCATGGTCTGAGCAGTAAAGAGGGTTTTTAGGTGGTAATAGATCCCCTTTCCTCCAGACACAGGGCAGATAGTGTTTAGAGATGGGATTTTAACATCACTTTCCATGGTTTAGTCATTATCTTTAATAGTTTTTCCCCCTTATGTCTTTGAATTTTGCACTTGTCTTTCTCAGTTGTGAAACACAGACAATAGGTAAGTTGAGAGAATTCTTTGTTTTTTTTCTCTTTTTATTTTATTTAAATATTTTTCATTTTATATACCAACCACAGTTCCCCCTCCCTTCTGTTCTCCCACTTTCCTCACTCCCCCACTTCCCACCCCTTCCTCAGAGTGGTAAGGCCTCTCCTGGGCAGCCAACAAACTCTGGAATACCAAGTTGAGGCAAGACCAAGACTCTCCCCCACCCCGCATCAAGGCCGAGCAAGGTATCCAACCACAGGGAATGGCCTCCATTAAAAGCCTGTTCATGCATCAATGATAATTCCAGGTCCCACTATCAGGGGCCCCACAAACAGATCAAGTCAAATAACTATCCTTCACATTCAGAGGGCTCTGCTCAGTCCCATGCAGGTTCCCTCCCCAGCTGTCAGTCCAGCCCATGAGCTCCTACTAGCTTGGATCAATTATCTCTGTGATTTTCCCCATCATGACCTTGACCCCCTCCTTCATATTGTCCTTCCTCCCACTCTTCACCTGACTCCAGGAGCTCAGCACAGTGCCTACAAACCTTGAGCTAGGGAAATTCTCAGGAATCCATAAGGATGACCCTAGCTAAGACGCCTAGCAATAGCACAGAGGGTGTTTAACTGGCCTTCCGCTGTAATCAGATTGGTGACTAATCCAATTGTCATCATAGAATTTTCATCCAGTAACTAATAGAAGCATATGCAGAGAGAACTCTTGTGTTAAAGTATTTTATAAGTGGAAAAGTATATATCCATATGCGAAAGACACTACTTTAAACTTTTTCCATATAAATTCCATAAAGGGGATTCTTGCCTAATTTACATATATCTCACATTTATCATGTAAATGGCAGCCAAACTCATAGTGATTCAAATTGATCTTTTCCCTTGGACCAAGGTGTTTAGTGAAACCCTAGGCATTCTTGTCATTCTTCTTACCTATGCAAAGTAGGTACCATAACTTTTTTTTCTTTTTACTTTTTGTCTTAATTACAGTTATCTCAACCTGTCTTTGTTGAAAAGTATTTGTGAAGACAAAAAAATACGTCCCGACCAGCACACTCCTTGGTGATACCCAAAGGATGTGTTGAGCATCTCTTGGATCAGATTAATTCATCATTAAGGTCTATGCTCAGTGATGAGTATGAAGAACTTGCAGTCTTAGTATAGAGTCTTCAGTAGTCATCTCACAACTCAGGAAATAGACACTCATCACTGATTGCTAGAGCAGGACACAATGTCATCACGCTACTATGAGCACAATCATAACAGTAAATAATATGCCTATTTTATTTTTAATAATCAAGTAATCTACAGAAGGTAATATGAATGAGGGTTTCTCCCAAACCAAGTTTCTCCTTCTCTGTGCTTTTACATACACTATACTCATAAAAAATTTAAATTTAATAGTGTTTCTTAGAACTCTTCAGTGTTTTCTTTAGTGAAAGCAAATTAATGTAAGTATTTCTATACATCCTGGAAGATTTATATATCATTTCAGGAAGGGCATTCTCATTTTGATAAAAAAAACTCCTTTGTCTTGTTTGGTTGTTTTATTTAACCAGTTCCCTATTGTGGATCCCTTGAATTGCTTCTGGTCTTTACAATTATAAATAAGACTAAAGGAAAATACAAGATGACATCCTAGAAATAGGATAACCTGGTTTAATAAAAATAACTATGAAGTTTACATAAGTATTGTTAACATTCCATTCAAAGTATGATATATTATATTCTTACACTAATACACGAAGAACACCTGTTTGATTACCACCTTTCAAATCAAGTATGTCTGTGAACTTCTAGGTCTTTGTCAATGTAAAAACATGAGAAGAATACCAGAATATTGCTCCAGATTGAACACACCTTATTTTGAGTTGGCTAATATCTATTCACATGTTTCATATTTTGTTTTTTTCAGTTTCTATTTAAAGTTTATTTCTCACATTACAAATTAAACTTCATGAGAAAAGAAATACCATCCTCTATACTATCTTTACACTAGCATAAAATACGGAAAACAAAAAGTGGTCCATTCGATGAATGAGTACTTCTTGTCACAGTGGTTTAGCTGCATATGATATCACTTTGAACTTTGGTTCATATTTTTTTCCTTAGGAAACAATATTATGAACAAATATGCCAATAAAAGGGATAGTTAGATTAAAAAATTACAACCACTTTAACATTTTTTTACACAACTATTTATCTCTTCCTTTGAAATCATTTCCCACAGCCTTAGTTTTGACTGTCTCTTACTGGAATATGAATTTACTGCTGAAGGCATCAGTCCTGTGTGCAAGATGAAGAGTAATTATCTGAGAAATAGAACTGGCATGTTTCACTTCTCTCTGCCCAACTCGTTGCCCCAGAGGGACTTTCACTAAGAGCTCATGACACTGACAGTTCCAGGGAACACCCACAAGGAGCCTCTGGGAAAATGGACTTTCTAGGAGCACTGGATATAAGTAGATAGCAACAGAATTTGCTCTGAGGAGGAAGCTACAGTTTCTAAAGCCATCAAGGGATCAGGTAACAGGTGAAGGTGATAAAGCAGGTATGTGATTATCAAAAGAGAATTAGGCAAGAGCTTTGATCCTCTCAGGGTGTGGCCAGAAAACTCAAGCAAAATTAGACTTGATGCCCACAAAACTCACAATCATTTTCCAATAACATC
Source organism: Microtus oregoni (assembly GCF_018167655.1). Classification (NCBI taxonomy): domain Eukaryota; kingdom Metazoa; phylum Chordata; class Mammalia; order Rodentia; family Cricetidae; genus Microtus; species Microtus oregoni. Next base: position 1,289,750 of record NW_024544552.1, on the reverse strand, counting down.
GGGAAATCAAAACATATATGAGTTTCAGGAACGAACTGCCAAGTGTTTCTATTCTTTCTTTTAGGGAAGAGGAAGTTGGTTAAGTGAAAAATCCCCAGTTTAGACTGTGCAGCTGGGGTGTGTCAGAGCAAGGGGATGCAGTCAGTCTCTGGCTGATGCAGTCTCTTCCCTGCCTAGGAATTCTGACTCACGCCTTTCTTCTTTGATAATTCCTGTTGCCTGTCACTCAGAAAAACCCACTTTTAAAAGCTGCAGTATGAGTGTTGAATGCATAATCATTACACAGAATGGGCCTGATATTTTAGAGAGCACTTTTGGAGTGTCAGCCCCATTTTCATGCCCAGATCACCTAATCCTTCCCTCCCAAAACAGTCGATGAAGTGTAAGATTTCCTGAGAGAGGTCACAACCTTTAAGTGGCAATCCCTGACAACAGCACAATACCTCTGGTTATTTTATCATTGTAAACTAGCTGCACAGAGTCCTCAGAAAAGATAAAGCTCATAAGAAGGATTACAATAGAAAAGGTCCTTCTCCCCTTTTATTGGCTAGGGAGAATTGAGTTGCTGGATTTTCAAGAGTTTAGTACTAGAACATACACAAAGATTAAACAGGGTCAGGAGTTGTCATTTCTAGTCCAAGCCCAGCCATCTAGTGATGTTGGGTCATTCAGCCAATCATTTTGTCTTGGACAGGAGGTAGGGAAGGGGAGGTGCAGTTTCAGTATGAAAACATAAGGGATTTAGTTAGACAATCTTCAAACTCAGCTGTGTGCTCACAGTTGCTGTTCCTGGCTCTAGGAATATTGCATGAAGAGATGGAGGATGCTGAAGTAGTTCCTCTTGCATCTTAACTCCCCCTCCTCCTTGGAATCATGGACCGTGCTAACCACACCTGGACCCACACCTTCATCCTTGCTGGTTTCAGCCCCACTGGCACTCTGCGACCTCTTACCTTCATGGGGATCCTGTGCATCTATCTCCTCACACTTGCAGGGAACTTGTTCATCATTGTCCTTGTTCAAGCAGATTCGGGGCTGTCCACTCCCATGTACTTCTTTATCAGTGTCCTCTCCTTCCTGGAACTCTGGTATGTCAGCACCACAGTGCCCACCTTGCTACATACCCTGCTCCACGGACGTTCACCCATCCCTTCGACTGCATGCTTTGTCCAGCTGTATGTGTTCCATTCCTTGGGCATGACTGAGTGCTACCTGTTAGGTGTCATGGCTCTGGACCGCTACCTGGCCATTTGTCGTCCGCTCCACTACCATGCACTCATGAGTAGACAGGTGCAGCTGTGGCTAGCAGGGGCCACTTGGGTGGCTGGCTTCTCAGCTGCCCTGGTGCCTGCTGGTCTCACTGCCACTTTACCTTACTGTTTGAAAGAGGTGGCCCATTACTTCTGTGACTTGGCACCACTAATGCGGTTGGCATGTATGGACACAAGCTGGCACGCTCAGGTTCACGGGGCGGTTATTGGTGTGGCCACTGGATGCAATTTTGTCCTCATCTTGGGACTCTACGGGGGTATTCTGAAAGCTGTGCTGAAGCTGCCTTCAGCTGCCAGCCGAGCCAAAGCCTTCTCTACTTGTTCGTCCCACATGACAGTCGTGGCGCTGTTCTATGCTTCTGCTTTTACTGTATACGTGGGCTCGCCTCAGAACAGACCCGAGGGCACCGACAAGCTTATCGCCTTAGTGTATGCCCTTCTGACTCCATTCCTCAACCCCATCATCTATTCCCTTCGCAACAAGGAAGTGAAGGAGGCTGTGAAAAGGGTCAGTGACAAGATCAGGACTATGTTGAGGGAAGCCTAATTATCTCTTTCGGCGTTACGCACATCCTGGGCAAAAGTAAGAATCAACTGGTAAAAAAAAAAAAAAAGAATCAACTGGTTTGCTAATCATTTTGCAGAATCAGAATCAATGCCAATAAGATTATCACATCACTCAGTTTAGTACTCACTGTACTGCACAGACCCACTCTTTCTTGACCTATCAGAGATGAAATAGGTCAAGGGAAAGGAGTTTTATCTTAATCCTTTCTGATCTGATGGTTTCTTCACCTATCAGATGCTACAGTGGATTAAAAACTTGCATAGAGGAACTATTTTTTTATTTTATTTATTTATTAAAAATTTCCACCTCTTCCCCTTCACCCATTTCCCTCCCACTCTCCCCCATTCCCACTCCCTTTCCAGTCCTAAGAGAAGCCAGGGTGCCCTGCCCTGTGGGAAGTCCAAGGTCCTCCTTCTCCATCCAGGCCTAGGAAGCTTTGCATCCAAACAGTCCAGGTTTGGTCCCAAAAAGCTAGTACATGCAGTAGAATCAAAACTCAGTGCCATTGCCATTGACTTCTCAGTCAGCTCTCATTGTCAGCCACATTCAGAGAGTCCAGTCTGATCACATGCTCATTCAGTCCCTGTCCAGCTGGCCTTGGTGAGCTCCCATTAGATCAATCACACCGTTTCAGTGGATGGGTGCACCCCTCGCGGTCCTGACTTCCTTGCTCATGTTCTCCCTCCTTCTGCTCTTCATCTGGACCTTGGGAGCTCAGTCCAGTGCTCCAATGTGAGTCTCTGTTATAGAGAAACTATTTTAATTGAATTTATGACTTTGATTTTTTGTATTGGGACAAGATAAAAGAATGAAAAAAGTGAAACGCGTTCACCCGGTGCCTAGCTTTGGTTCTGTCATTCTCATATCCAGACAACCCCAAAGTGTGTGGCTGATGACTCAGAATTCACCAGTCTCTCCAGGATAGTGGGTGAAGTCAGCAGGCATGACAACAGGGAAATAAGGCCAACTAAGGCCTGCAGCAGCTGGTTTATAAGACACGTGATCCCAACAGAGTTTTAAAGGGAGAAAACAAGGGTGACGGAAACAGTACCATGGACAGCATGAGTGGTGATTCATGTGGAGCAGGGAGCTCCACTGATCGAGTCCAGTAATCTTGAGTCACGGTCCCAGGGCCACCTCAGCAGGATTTAACTTTCAGGGAGTGGCTGAAGACTAGAACTGTTCACCTAGTTCCCTTTGGCTCAAGAGCAGCAGAGTTGAGCATGTTGTCTGAGCTCTCCTTCAGTGCCATAGATATTATCTTAGAGTGAATTTGAAGTCGTCTTTGTAGGAGGAGTAGAAAAAAAAATGACGGGTGTTACAGGAAAGGCGTGCCTGTAAACAACAGAAAGGGAAACGCTGCACAAAGCTGTGGAGTCAGCCCTACCCTCTGTTTTAAGCTTGACAATACTGCTCCCTTCTGCCTCTGCACTTTAGAGATCTGTGAATCCTGAGCCACCAGCCACCCACATAGGGGTGGTCTGGATATTAGAATGACGGAACTAAAGCCTTGGCAAGGACTGGGGATGGTGTGAATATGTCTCATCTTTCTCATTCTTACATGTGTCCCACTACAAAACTGAACGCAATGATTTTTTAATACTCTCCACATCAGGATTGGTGGTTATTACGTCCATATATACACAGGTGTGTGAGTGTGTGTGTATGTGTATGAGTTGAGTTGAACCTGTATCCCAGCTTGGCTTGGGAGTCACTGTATACTCCAGACAGGCCTTAAACTCACACAGCTGTGCAATCATGTCTAGCCTAAAATACTCTACAAAGCCTTTGTCTTATCCCACTGACTAAGGATTATTGTTTCACTATTGGCACAACTAAGTTAGAAGGATTTCTGGAATTGCCATCAAGAGCCAGACTCAACAAGCTGTCATCCAGATGTCTAGTCGACCCTGGCAGAGTCACCTCGGCCTCATCTCTGTGTGAAATCTCAGTGGCTGGCAGGGATAGCTGTTCACATTCCTTCCAGCTGAGGGAGTTTCGATTCTGGGATTGCAGCACTTTGAAAAGCATCATGATCCAGACCTGGCAGAGAATATTCTGATTATCCCGAAGAAAGGAAATTTATTGGTCAAATTCCCACAGGTTTTTTTTTCTACTTATTGGGGAAAAATATTTGTTTTCTGGTTTCTCTTTGTCTTAAAATGCCTGTAACAGAATATTCTAAAATTCCAATGATTAATAAATGTTCGAATTGACCTTGTTACCTCACAGTGTTAAATAGAAAAGAGGTTAAGATTTCCTGCATTGGTTCAAATGTTAATCTCATATTCACTTGCTTTGTGAGCTTAGGCGACATATTGCAAATCTCCACCTCAAGTTGCTTAATCTGTAAAATGGGTGCAGTAATAGGAATCTTAGAAACTATATAAATGCTATAGTTTTACATTTCCCACATCCAGTGACTGCTTATCTGTACACTAATCTCTCCTTTGTGGGGTATTATGCAGCCTAGTTGAGGCATTCCAATTCAGTGTCTCCTCTTGAGCTGTGCTTCATGTCCTCCTTGTTTAACTGGAAGATTCAGACAGGATCATTAACCCTATGTTCTTCAGTGCTGGGCACAGCACTCCATTCTTTCACTATTATTTGAGACCCCCATCCTTTGTCTCCTATGCCTCTAACTTCACATAGGCTACTGATTATGATTTCAAAAGAATTGTTTTCTGTGTTGTTAGCACTAAAGAACTTCCGGGAGCTGTTTGTCCTGGTAGTGACTTGCATCACTGTAGTTAAGTCTTTGGGCTTCCATTTCTATGAGGTTCATGTTCTATGGTAGGATAGGATGCTTACGTATCAGCTGTGGAGCTAGAACTAGTCATATCACAACTGAGGAAAGAAAGAAATAGCATACCATGGATATTTATTCATTTTTTTGAGAAGAATAAATATGTGAACAAATAAACAGACTTTTAAAAAAGTCAAATAACTGTGGCAAAAATTATATTACTATCCTTTAACTCTATCAGGATAAAATGCCTTTCATAAATCCATTCATAAGGCTCTAAGCTACCTTTGCCTTTTGTTGTGCAATTGTTTTATCTCCTAACCATCTTGGGGTCTTTCTCTTTATAACATAAGTTGAGGCTATCATCACACAGTGCTTTTCAAAATATGCAAACAGCATTTATATACTTCGTGTATAATGTTATTGGATCTTCAACCCTCTACATGCCCTTTGAGTGGCCAGACAATATCAGGGATCTGGAATCTCTCAGGCTGTCTCTGGCAGGAAGTATTGTATATTTCATTTTGTACAACAAATAGCATCCCGTTTTACAAGTGCCTAATGCGATGTATGGAGTTAAATATTCATGCCAGCTCATAGCCACCTTGCCAATGTGAATAACGACTCTAGTTGAACAGACAGGATGAAAAGGTCGGGACTAAAAATGAACACACCAATTGCAGTATGCTTGCGGGAAGACCAGCATTCCTCATGCAGGATATTTGTACTTTGTCTTAACTTTAGTACATTAGGTAGCAAAGAAAGGTAAAATTAGTAAGAACCCTGTTCACTGAATGCAAGCCTGCCAAGTTATTTTTCAGAATGACCCATGATATCATTTTCCTATGTATCAGGTACATTTTAGCTGCATCTGATAGTATTTTTGTAACCTATAGGGTGCAATTTTAAAATAATGTATTATTTATAAATACAGCATGATAAATTTTTAGAGGAAGAGAAACTTACAATCACGTAAATTAGTGATGTTTCCTCATCTTCCTTAGCTGCTTGCAAGTTTCCGACAAATGATTTTGGTTTCATTCACCCTCCCCCCATCCTCCCAGTTCTACTCTACTTCCCTACACAATTCAACTTTGCCTCATCTTTATCCCTTTTTAAAAAAAAATTTAAACCCTTAAAGTTCTGTTTGTGATGCCCATACATCCTTGGGTATGTGGCCTTCCACTGCATCTTGGTGGACCTGTGAGGGGCTGTGCTCTTAAAAAAAAGAAAAAACTGTCCTTTCCCCCTCTCCCAAAGCTACCAGTTACAAATAAACTCAGCTAAGAGTAAGTCTTGGTATTCACTTCTCCTCTCCATGCTGGGATTTGGTCTGGCATGATCTTATGCAAGTCTTATGCATGATGTCATAAGTGATGTGCGTTCATATGTGTATCTGCGCTACTATGTCCAGGAAACAGCTTGCTTTTACTCATCCACCAACTCTAGCTCTTAGTGGTTCTTTTTCTCACTCATCTTTAATGTCCCTAACCTTATAAAGCATTTATTTATTCACTTCTAATTTCTCATAGGCATGTGGTATTATTGGAAAATTTTACTAATGAGCTGATGAGTTTTGTACTTAGTATGTCCTATCTCACATAAAATTTTTACATAGATGATTTTAAAAATCATTCTTTGTTTCTGATTTCAACTTTTGGTATACATTCCTCTTCCACTTGATGCTAGATAGCATCTCCTACCTCTATGCTCAGGTATTTGACCTCTATGCTCAGGTATTTGACCTCATCTGATTAATAACCTGAGAGACTTGAGATATGGAGTGTATAATCTACTCAGTGAATACCATGCTTTCAGACTTATAAATGGATATATCACATCAAATGTAGAAATGATGTGCAGTTCTTCTCAAAGCTTGGCTAACAAACATGGGAATGCGGAAGGACAAATGTGACGTGAAGGGAAGGAGAATTTCGGAGCATTTACCTTGCTACTCTGAGTAGCCCCATTACTACTTTCAGGGTTCAGATAGACTACGGTTCCTTGTTTAGAATTATAGAAAATACAGCATTGTATTGAAGGATTGCTGCAACTTATCTATCCCAGTGAATAGTCGGGTATTTCAGAGGTAGTAAGATCTAGTAGCTGCCCATCATGGAATCTATTAGCACTTAGAAACAATGCGTGTTTTATGCTTTGGTCTCCAATGCTATGCTTCCCACAGGAAGCTTTTAAAGCCTCAGGGATTTCATGTATTTATGTCCACTTAATGTGATTTGGTTCTTTTTTCTTTTTCCAATATAGTTTTTTTTTTAATTTGGTTATTTGGGCATTTCACGTAATACACCCTGATCACACTCACTTTTCATTACACCTAGGTTCACACCCACCCTTGTGACCTCTTTCCAAAATAAAGAAGAAAGAAAAAAAAAGCCACCACTGTCTTGTGTTTGCTCATATACTCAATGGAACATGGTCAAGCTCCCAGTGACCAACCCATTAAAGAAAACTGAGTCCCTTCCCATCACTACCCCTATCAGAAGCCATCAACTATGGAGAGATACACTCTGGCATCCCTATCACAATTTTAAAAGTTCTTTTCAATGGCTTCCTGTTTAGACTTTTATTTGGGAAGAGGGATGGACCCTTATCAAAAGTCCTCTTGGACATCCTGCTGTGGCCTCGAGCCATGGAGATCCTACGGCTATGGTTCCACAAGACCAGTCCCTTCGTGAGCTATTTGTTTCTTAATATAATTGATTATTTCCTTCTCTTAAGGTTAATTTAACAACTACTTTGCACTTATCTCTTGCTCTGAAATGAAAAAAGTAAGCACCTTTATATCAATTACAAAAGTCAAATGTTTTACACTCACACTCAGTGGATAAATGCAATTATCTTGAATTTATCTGGACTCTGAATCTATCTGAGTACACACTTGGAGACAGTACTCAGCTGAGGTCAAAGTTCAGGTACTGATAAAAGGAATTTTGAAAAAAAATGAGAGTAGAAACATTTTATGAAAAACCAAGCTTATCTCATTAATGTATCCAGGGTAAAATGGTGGTGGACTGGGTTGAGTACTGGCAGCAAACCTGCTGCTGGGGATTTGAAATACTGATTTAGAATAGCATTTTCGGAGAGCCAGGGGGTTGCTCAGCAGTAAAGAAGGCTTGCTGCTCATACAGAGGACCTGAGTTTAAGTCCCAGCATCCATCTCTGGCAGCTCATAACTGCCTGTAACTTCAGTGCCAGAGGGTCTGGTGCCCTCTTCTGGCCTTTGTGGATACCTGCGTGCCTGTGCACATAAACATAGACACATGCGTTCACAATGCACATAAATCAATAATTTTAACAGTGAATTAAAACTGGGAATAGTATTTTCAATAGTTGGTAAACAGTGGTTAGAACAATGAACTAATTGTGGTCACTCTGGTGTCGGGTAATGGTAGGAGGGGTGAAGATCGAGATGCTCAGCAGAAAAGGAATGGTATCTATGTGGGTTAGGTGCTAGACTGTAAGGCAAATGGTGAATAATGACAAATATTCTGGCCAATAAGTTTTCAAGAGGCAATTCTTTTCCGGGATCCCCAAATTATTATTCTCCATGCATTGATGAGGATGTGAGAGTTGGGTTGTTTCTTTAATGACATGTAATATGGTCATTGCAAAACAGGCAAGATCCCTGGGATTTGATCTCAGAACTCCAAAGTGAAGATTGCAGGACTAAGTTGTTTGAGAAACATGTCTCATTTGACTCACTTTTCTGTGCCTAACTTCTTGGCCCGAGGGATTCATACTGAGAGGTAATCATAGCAGCCCGAGGGAACATTCATTAAGGAGTCTGTGGGAGACCTGCAGTTCCAGGAGCATGGTCTATAAGGATGGAACACTCTTTGCATAGAGATGATATCAAGAAGGATGAGACTAGTTCTACTGTAATCAAATCAGTGAGGTGATGGTTGGAGTTGGCACAGAAGAGGTAAGAGTGGCTGAAGAAGAGAAGTAGGGAGCAACATTGACCTTTTCTCAATAATTTCCCTGAGAGTATGGGAGTGACACTCTAGGGACATTAATGTAGATGATGCATCTCCATGCTAACCCAACACACATCAGTCAAAGACTGGAGAATCACAGACTAATAACTTGTAAGGAACTTCACGAACCTCTAACTTAAACTTCTTCACTTAAAGAAGTTCAAACAAGGAGGAAGCCATGGTCTAGCCCAAAGTTCGCTTTGAGTTGCTAGTAAAACAAATTTAGAAATACAATCCCTGAATAAGGTGCCCTTGATGCACTTCCCAGAGGCCTGCTTAATACCGTCTCATTTCTCCCTATCCCCTACAGAATCCTGAAGTTTGTCTCCTGTTAGGATCCAACCAGAAAAAAAATCCGGGAGTCTTCTTGATTATTCATGTTGTGCCAAATATGTAACCTTTGAGAAATTCTCCCAAGATAGCTTTGTTTTTTTTTAAATCAATCTTTTCCTCTTTCAATCTTTGATGAGAACTTTGATGAGTTCCAAGAGACTCCCCCAGTGAGACTTAGCTCCTTGGAAAAGCAAGTCTCTTTTTCCTACTGCACTCTGGTCATTGGAGTCAGTATATAGAACAGGACATTATTTCATAACGTCATAGGAACATTTCCCTAGGTATTGTAGGTGGATGAGAGAGAATTTTCCTACCTCTTGTTTAGTTTCTATTTTTTGTCTTGCTTTGTTCATGCAGAAAGGAGAAAATTCTAGACCCCAGGCACTTCTCTCATAGTCTACAAATGGTGGTTCATGGAGAAAGGAACAGATATCGAGCAAATCACTCCTGACTTGTAGTATTGACTCCTCTTTTATAGACTAAAGGGAATGGATTGGGTAGACTCTGCTATTTCTTTGCTTGTGTCATCTCATCTTTTATTTCAAGAGTAAAAAGCCTAAAGCTGCTCATTTGGTGCCTTTATCTCTCATTCCCAGGAATTATGGATCATGTTAACCACACCTGGACCCACACCTTCATCCTTGCTGGTTTTACTCCCACTGGTACCCTGCAACATCTTGCAATCTCTGGAACCCTGTGCATCTATCTCCTCACACTTGCAGGGAACTTGTTCATCATTGTCCTTGTTCAAGCAGATTCGGGGCTGTCCACTCCCATGTACTTCTTTATCAGTGTCCTCTCCTTCCTGGAACTCTGGTATGTCAGCACCACAGTGCCCACCTTGCTACATACCCTGCTCCACGGACGTTCACCCATCCCTTCGACTGCATGCTTTGTCCAGCTGTATGTGTTCCATTCCTTGGGCATGACTGAGTGCTACCTGTTAGGTGTCATGGCTCTGGACCGCTACCTGGCCATCTGTCGCCCGCTCCACTACCATGCACTCATGAGTAGACAGGTACAGCTACGGCTAGTTGCAGGTACATGGGTGGCTGGCTTCTCAGCTGCCCTAGTGCCTGCCGGTCTCACTGCCACATTACCCTATTGCTTGAAAGAGGTAGCCCATTACTTTTGCGACCTCGCACCAGTCATGCAGTTGGCATGTGTGGACACAAGCTGGCACGCTCGGGTTTATATTACTGTGATCGGTATGATCAATACATGCAACCTTGTCCTCATCTTGGGACTCTATGGGGGTATTGTTAAAGCTGTGCTGAAACTGCCTTCAGCTGCCAGCCGTGCCAAAGCCTTCTCCACCTGCTCCTCCCATATAACTGTAGTGACTCTGTTCTTCGGCTCTGCTTTCATTGTCTATGTAGGGCCACCAGAGATCCGAGCTGAGGGCAGAGGCAAGCTTATTGCCCTGGTATACACGTTTCTCACTCCTTTCCTCAACCCTATTATTTATACCCTTCGCAACAAGGAAGTGAAGGAAGCTGTTAAGAGGGTTAAACAGAGGATTAAGGCTTTGCTGAATTGACTCTATAGAGTCTACATATTTATAATCCACCCATTGGAAAATTGCAAGATTTAACTGGTTACTTATGTCAATCATAAACTAGATGTTTCAATAATAATATGTGAAATAGTCAACAAAAGTAGTCCTGGATGAGGATAAATTGAAAACCTGTTGGAGAAGAAATATAGTCCCAGAATCTACTAATATAGGAGTGGATGAGGACACATATTTGAGGAAATAACCACAGCAAAAAAAGTAAATAAAGTTCAGGGGATTTTTTTTTGGGGGGGGGAGGCAGAAAAAAATTGAAATGTGTTAATTTCTAAAACCTAGGCTGGTTATGGGGTTGCAGTTCAAACTGGATTTTGGAGAATGATCCAGAAGATATTGAGATTAGTTACAGGAAGATTGGAAGGGTACACTGGACAAATGTTGAGATGGCGAACAGTGAGCTATGATACAGAAAACCAAGAGAAACCCAAAAACTTGGAGCTCAATGTTCTTGAGCAACACTGTGATCAAACACATTGGAAGATGGAATGGAGGTTTTTCCTAGTTTGAAGAGAATGAGACGGGAAACAAAGGTGCCTCAGTGACTGGAGGTCTAAGTAATACCGCCATGGTCTACACTTTAAATTGGAAACCAGCAAACATCGTGGACACATCCTCCTTTGTGAGAAACTAGCCTGTGAACCATGGAAAGTTGCAAAGAGAGAAGTCAGAGCACTTTCACCTCCCTGTTTTCAAGACCCTTACAGGTCTATTTTATTTTATTGTTTGATAATTTCATACACACATGTAATGTGTTTTAAAGACAACCATCTCCCACTCTCCTATCCAATTCCTTCCTATCCCCCATCACCACTTCTCCTTCCAAACTTTATGTGTTTTTAAGCTTTTTTATTTGAATTTTTTATACAGTGTACTTTGATTTTATCCTCCTGTTCCTCCCCTATTCTCCCTACCTCAATAATGACCCAACTTCATATTCTTTCTCTTCTTCTTCTTCTTCTTCTTCTTCTTCTTCTTCTTCTTCTTCTTCTTCTTCTCCTCCTCCTCCTCCTCCTCCTCCTCCTCCTCCTTCTTCTTCTTTTTCTTCTTCTCATTCTTCTCCTTCTTCTTAAACTTTCTTCTCTACAGAACATTTATTGTCCTGAGAATCACAAAGAAACACAGGTGTCTGTGAGCCATAGACTTTTATGGGCCCATCTTCCCCAGAATGCAACCCTCTAATCAATGGTGAATGTGGCCTACCATGGATTTTCCAATTTGCCTGGTTTATGAAGAACTCATGGTACTTGTGAATTTTTACATTGTATATGGATCTTAAATTTCTAGCAGTAGTGTTCTGACTTCTTTTGTCCATTACATAACAAAAATACCTGAGTGCTATATTTAAGAAAGACTAACAAGCATGGGTAATATTGATCTCACATATCTAACAGATTTGTTTCAATTTGGCTAGCACTAACAACTGTCTAGTGAGAAGATTTCAGAAACTATATAGTTTATGTATTTGTATCCATAAAAATGGAATAAATATTTCTGGAAAAGTAATAATCCGTTTAACATTATTTTCAGTTCGTTTTTCATCCCTTCTAAAGAGATGATATGTTTAATTTTTTATTCCATCTTCAGGACTCTTAAATAACATTTGTTCCTTGATTTCTGTCCTCTTCAGGTTTTAGAAAGTTGTCTCTGCCAAATCCACTTATACAGAGTACACTGTGTATATATTTTATGTGTCAGGATGTAGCAATAGAAGTCACTAAAAATAAAAATTTTAAAAGTATGCCAATCCAAAGAATAGAAAGTTTGTATGAGAATAAATCTTTTCTGTGCATTTGGGATGCTGTGGTTGCATGCTTACTGTCTGGGAAAGACAGAGATTTTTTTTCTCAGGGATGATTTTAAGTGATGTCATTTTCAAAACATTAGAATAAAGTAAATGTTACTTAAAATAAAATCATATAAAGGTGTGTGTGTGTGTATGCGTGCGCTCATGTGGGTAGGTGGGTGGTAGGTGGGAAGTGGGAGGATGGAGGGTGGGGTTTCTGTTGCTTATGCATATACATAAGTTTTGCATCCATGTATGGACTGCCAAATTCTTGGTTCACATACACTCTTTGGGCCAAATAAGATCTGGAATCTGTTTCTGCAGGCATGTTTCTACCAGAGTAGAACCTTAGGCATATTTTCCCATACTAGAAATGGTTACATTTGTGTTACAAAGACAAAGTAGAGTACTTCTTATAGAGCCTGGAAAACTGACAACTCAAAAGTATTTACTATCTGGCTCTTAAAGAAAAATAATTGCCTGTCCCTTAGTAAAAGTATATGCTATTGTAAAAGTACAGACTGGGAAAAACTGTATGAATTAAGTTATAATTTCAAAACAAACGGTATCCTAGGACAAAATCAATGAGTTACTACATACTGATGCACTGGCATCCAGCATGGCATCTGCCCACTGGTGATTCTGAGCCCTGACATGGAATCCATCAATACTTTGTACCAGGCCTTTCCCAGCTCTGTTTAGTTATTTCGGTGCTTTCTGGCTTTTTGTTTTCTTCTGTTTTCTTGATTCCAGTCCCACAGACATATACTGTATACACTGGGGAAAAAAAACTGACTTTGATTACATTCTATTGACTTCTTCCAAACTTTGGAAGGCAATGCTAACAGACACTGTTATCACAGGCCCTTTGTGCTTTATTTACAATACTGAGGCAGGTATGTGTGTAACTCAAGGCACAGTTTTGAATACTCTGTCTTAGTTTCCTTGAAAATAAATTGAACTAATAAGTATTAGTATTACATTACAGAGTGACTGTGAAAATTGTATTAGCTTATGCATGCACTGGGCTTAGGAAACTATCTAATAACCAGCCAAAGTTCAGAAAGTAGATTTTTAATTGGAAAACCATTAAGAATCCATATCCATTCTTTATTTCAAAAGTGTTAGCTGTTATCAGTGAGGCTTCTCAAAGAAAAAGAAATACCAGGAAATCTTAGACTTTCTTTTTGTTAAGGAGTCACTAGAAACAGGGTAGCGAGAGAGCAAATGAGATGGATGAATTACATGAAACTACCTCTCAGGAGTAAACACTGTTTCCATGAGTCCCCCAAGAAGCCCAAATGAGCCTTATTCTCACTTCATGCTTTCTTGTTCCCCAAGTGACCTAAAACTTGTTTCTTTGTCTCGAGGGACCATGGTTGTGGGGATAAGACTCACGAAGGAGGAGAAAGTGCTGTTCAACCCAGCCTTCATCTATTGCACACACAGAGCCAGACAAGGCAGAAACAGGCGATGTACAGTGGTTGGTCAGTTAACTGAGGCTTAACTGGCTGTAAGGATCAGGGATTGAACAAGTGGGAATAATGGATTTGAAAGCAGATACTGTTTTAAGATCCAGGGAATAGGATCCAATGGAGAGATAGCTTATACAACTGTCTTAAAAAAAAAATCCATCTCTGCAAACTTTACAGAATCAGATCACAAAGGGCATTAAAGGTCAGATTGGCTCCTATCCTTCCCAATCCAGTGAGAGATTCACTACTGTGTACTCTGTAGAGTGGGTCATGATGCAGGCAAGCTACCATGTATATGGCATAAAAACAGGTTTCTATAAGTTCTTGTTTTTCTCAGGGACAGGTGTTCTTTGTAAGTACCTAAAGAGAGCCTTACCCAGCATTTTTAGTGAAGGTATTAAGCATCTTTAGGGGAAGAATTTAAGGATCAGAAGTCTTCAGAGTGGTTCTGAAAAGCATCTCATGCTTACCAGGCCTCCTTTGACATTAACATACAGCTAGCTTTAGACAAGGTCATTTGTAGAAAGAACACTATCTAACAAACAGTTTCTTAGACACAGCAGATGATTAGACATATTTCTTTTATTTATTTGGGCTGGAGGTATAAAAAGGCAGGAGTATAGACAGATCAGGGAAAATTAATTGGAATATATTGATCTTAAGATGCAGACAGGATAGGGATTCTGTGTGCAGGTGGAAAGGTGTAACTTAATGTGGGTATAGGGGGAAGTAGCATACAAGAAACCTGAACTCTGTGCTTGTCATTTCCATCTTTTATTGGAGATATTCCTTAATTAGAGAATGTGTACGTTCTCTCAAAGATATCCCCAATTTGTAGAAAAGATAGACTTATTATAAGGTAGCAACTCTATGTTAATTAGCTACTCTAAATAGTATGATGTATAGAAGGAATAAAGAACTTTTTCTAGGAAAGTAAAAAAAAAAACAAAAGACTTCATTAATGAGCTAACATTTGACCTGATTGTGAAGGATACAAGAGGTAGGTCACAGAAGGGGAAAAAGAATGAGAATTAAATCAGAAACTAGTGGTCAAGAGGGGTAAAGTTACCCATAAAGCAATAAAGCATAAAATACTCTTTTGACATCCATCTCTTATAATTGGGAGGTGAATGCATAGTTTATGACAGATTTAAGAGGAATCTTTTAAGCAGAAATTGCTTTGCATGAATTTTGCATTTTCAAGCAGAAAATCTGTAAGTTTATCTCTATATGAGGGCATTAGGGCTGGGAAACAATTGGGTTAGAGTGAGTGATATAAATCAAAGAGAAGGTATCTGGTGTGCTAATTATTTAGTTAGCTTGGCTAAATAATTTTTATTTAATACCCCTAATGTAAAAACCATTATTTTAAAGGTTAAGTTGAAAAAGACAAAAAGAGTTGGTAATTTGTAATATGATGGTTGGAATTAGATGGCCATTATGAAATGAGTATGAGCTCTAGTGGACACAGTGACTGAGGCTGCCATTTTTAGACAAATGAAGTAACATATTGATTGCTCCTCTCTTACTATCTTTCCCCTTTCTATTACCCTTCTTTTCTTTGCTTTCTTTTCCTTTCCTTTCTTTTTATATGTTGTTCACACTATGCTTGAGAACAATGAGAATGTCCCGTGCATTTTTAGATGGGATTTCACCTAAGTTATGCATCTATTCCTATATGTTTTGGTTAGCTTTCTGAAAATACTGGGGTTTTTATTTATTGCTACTTTATCATTCCCAATTTCAAACCTGCATTTTATCACTAAATGTGCTGCTCACCTATCTTTTTTTCATGTCAGAAGCATCTGCAGACACCTATGCTCATCCACCTCCGAGGTTCTTGTCGTAAGAACTACACTTCAGCTGTGCTGGTAGTCTGTCTATGTATGACTGTACGACTCTTTCTAATTATTCTTTAGTGGCATCTTGGATCTTTTGAGGTAGGGTCCTAAGTGGCTGGGTGCATTTTACAGCACCTTTCCTTGGTTTCTTGCAGCCCAGAGAGAATATTTCTCTATAGTGCTTCTTTCCCTTTGCCATTGATTCTTACTCTGCTTGGAGAAGTTGGCTCAATGCCTTCCTTTTCTGAGAATTCTCTTTCCGTAATCCTTGTCTGACAAATAAGCACCCTTCCTGCCACTCCATAGTGTTTTATATGCCACAGGTTGTGCTGAGAAGATTGATGGGCATACTTACCTGTGGCAATGTGACTGCGAGTTCTCAGGTCGGAGATTGCATCTTTTTGAGTTTTGTATTCTTTAGTCCTGAGACATCCTTGTTCGATGAATATTAATATATTTTAGTTAGAGGACAAGAAAAAAAATCTGCTACACCAATAACATATACTATGTCATCATTTTGGCCTGGACTGAGGGAAAGTCTATGAATGACCTGGGAGAAAACATAGAATGCATTGGGAAAGCTGCATGGCTTAGAGTTGAGCAATATTGAGTACAGAAATTGAAATTTTCTTTCTATGAACTGGTGTCAAATGAAATAGCATGTTGTCACAACTTATTCCTCCTCACATTTCCCTTGTGTAAAATAGGTGTGACAATAGTACCTTTCTCACTGAATATATTAAAAACAAGAGCTAGTTGTTATTTTATTTAGTTTTAATAATATTAGTATTAATGACAGTAAGTAAAATGTTTCTTTTAAATTTATGAGGGCAAAAGATAAATAAGTCATTAGGTTAGATTGGCAATCCTTCTAACTCAGCTTTCAATCGTTCCTTGTCCTCTTCAGCTTCCCATGGATCAACACAACTTCTCTAGCCTGTCTGAGTTTGTGCTCCTTGGCTTCCCCAATGTTGGACACATCAGGGGCTGGCTTTTTGTCTTGCTGTTGTTGGCATACCTGTTCACTATTGGAGGTAATATGCTCATCTTCCTAGTCATCCGACTGGATGCAACTCTTCACAAACCCATGTACCACTTTGTCAGTGTTCTCTCTTTCTTGGAGTTGTGGTATACAGCCACCACCATCCCCAAGATGCTAGCTAATCTTCTCAGTGAGAAGAAGACCATTTCTTTTGCAGGATGCCTCCTTCAGACCTATTTCTTCCACTCCCTTGGGGCCTCTGAATGCTACCTTCTCACAGCCATGGCCTATGACCGATACCTGGCCATCTGCCGGCCCCTCCACTACCCTTCAATTATGACCACAACACTCTGTGTCAAGATGGCTGCTGGCTGCTGGACTTGTGGTTTCCTGTGTCCTATTTCTGAGGTCATCCTGGTCTCTCAACTCCCCTTCTGTAACTACAATGAAATCCCACACATCTTCTGTGATTTTCCACCCCTTTTGAGCCTGGCCTGCAAGGACACATCCACTAATGTTCTGGTGGACTTTGCTGTCAATGCCTTCATCATCCTTATCACTTTCCTTTTTATCATGACTTCTTATGGGAGAATCATTGGTGCTGTGCTGAAGATAAAAACAGCAGCTGGAAGAAGGAAAGCCTTTTCCACATGTGCCTCACATCTCATTGTGGTCCTCATATTCTTTGGGAGCATCATCTTCATGTATGTTCGGCTAAAGAAGAGCTATTCACTAACTCTTGATCGGACTCTGGCTGTAGTCTATTCTGTGTTAACACCTTTGGCCAATCCTATTATCTATAGTCTTCGAAACAAGGAACTCATTCAGGCTATCAAGAGGACCATCTTCAAGAAGGGAGAGAAAGCTAGTCCAGCTCATCATTGACTTTCTACCAAAGTTCACTCCTTACTTCAATGTTCACCTCTAGAAGTATCTATGTACATTTGAGCTGGTCTTAATCAATCTTGCTTCCTTGTTACACAGCCTCAGGAATCTTCTTTCATTTTTCCAATGGTTTCTTTCTTCCTTTCTTGCTTTCATTTTCTTTATCTGTACCCTTCTTATTTTAACTTGATCAGTGTTCTCGGCATTAAGAACATTCAGTATCCAGTTAATAGTTTTAAACAAGTACCTTCTCTTGCCACACATTTCTGACCATGTAGAGGTCAATTTTTCTTCTCCCCTTTTCCAACTAAATAGTCCAACACTTATCTCGTTTTCCCTTTCATTTAGTTTCAACCCATTTCCCTGTGGCTTTGTTCCAGGTTTTAAAGGAAAATTTTGCCAAAGATATTAATGAAGCTGAATCCAGTGGGCCTATCTTATTCCTCATTCTTTAAATCTTAACATGCATGACCAGTTTTTCTCCTTAAATATGTGTGTCTTGACTTTCATGATATCAATAGATTCTAGATTTCTCATTTCTCAAGTAAGTCACTTTTGGTATTCTTTATTTTATAGTACTACGTCTCTAGATTCTTAGTTATTCCTATTGCTTTAAATATGATTCTTAGCAATATTATGATAGTAGAAATTTTCTGCATCTAAGACTGAAATAATCTCTTTTGAGTTGTAGATTCTGTAAGACATAACTCACAACCCTGTGTAGATATATTCCAGGAATTTGCATTTTGACATTCCAAAAGTGAAAATTTCACAGTCTTGATCTTGGGAATTAGATGCATTTATATCTCTGGAAATTTGCATTATTATATTTGCTTCATTTTCTTCCACCCTATTTTCAGTTCATAATTAATTCATGCTGATATTTTCTCAAAATACATTTTGAACCTGTTTTTGATTATTTTTAGTGTGCTATCCTGGTATGAATTAGCACCTCTCATATATGAGCTGCATTATATGCTTCCATTTAAGATCTAATATTTTAAGAGCTTCAGAGATGGCTAAGCAATTAAAAACATTGACTATTTTTATAAAGGTTGAGTGTTTTATTTCTAGAATCCAGATAATGACTCACAACCTTCTTGTAACTCAAGTCCCAATCCCCTCCTCTAACCTCTGGTGGCACCAGGAATGCGTACGGTCCACAGATATCCACATAGGCAACACACAATACACACACACACACACACACACTAAAATATCTTTAAGCAATCCAATTTTCTAAACCTAAATTATATAAGTAGTTCCAAAACCTAGGAAAATCAGTTACTGATAAAGTGAAATCTAAAGCCTTACCACAGCTTTTAAAACTAGACAAAATTCTTCTGTGCTATTTCCCCTAATATAATAAGGATCTTTCATCCTTCATGTTTCCATTAGTTAATCCAGGGTCTTTCTTTAGAGGTATTATCACTTCTTATATAATATGATGTATTTTGGTTTCAGAACCTTAACACTTCCCCCAACACTTTTGTGACTCTTTCCTCCCAATTGTGTTGGTTCAATATCACTTTCAGAGCTAGTAAGATTATTCCGTGAGAATAAGCACTCGGGATGCAAACTGATGACTTGGATTCAAGCCATAGAACCATGGTGGAAGGAGAGTACGGACTCCATGAAGTTGTCCTCTGACCTCCACATGTACTCTATGACATTTATACACACCTACCCTCACACCAAATCAATCAGTATATTAATGTCATTTCAAATGACAGTGTCTTGGAAATCCTTTGTGAATACTCAACCTGATCTTCACTTTTGTTTTTTTTTTAATTAGTTCTTGGAAAAATTTTTATAGTGTATTTTGATCATATTCTTTCCTTCTTCCAACTCCTCTCAGATCCAGCCCCCTTCCCTACCTACCAAACTTTGTGTTTTATTTGTTTTTTACTTATTAAGTCCCATTTCTACTGACCATATAATCTTAAATGAGTGGTCTTCACTGGAGTATGGTGGAGCAGGAGCTAAATTGTTACAAAAAACTGGCTTTCCCTATCTCAGTAGCTATCAATTGCTAATAGCTCTTTACTACTGTTGGACTCAATGCTCACCTCCCCCTCCCTGCTGGGATTTTGTCTGGCCTAAGTTTACATGGCTTTTGTATATGCTATCACCACTGCTGTGAGTTCATGTGTGTGACTGATCTTCATTAAATTATTTTTTCCTTCAAAACATGTGAAATTATTTCTATGTGTAGGTATATTTGCTTTTATGCAATTAGAAAGTTAATCACATTTTCTAAGACTAAGATTTATGTTCTTAAATATATTTATATAGTATATTACTTTCATGGATTTGCATATGTTGAACAAATCGTGCATCTTTGGGCTGAAACCTGTAAGGTGGTAGTAATGCATGATTTTCTTAATGTGTTTCAAATTTGTTTTGGAAGTATTTCATTGATAATTTTTATACACTAGGTTTATTTTTTAATTTAATTTTATTTTGTCCTTATCTAGTTCTGATATTGGACTTTGTAGAATGAGTTTGATAGAGTCCTTTCCCTTTCACAAATGTGGGGTCATTTGTAAAGTGTTGGTATCACATCTTAACTGTAGACTTGAACAATGTATTTAGCCCTGGTCTTTTCTTTGTAGAGGGCCTTTTACTTATTTCTTCAATCACGCTACTCAATATGAGTCTATATGAGTTGTTAATAATGTCTTGATTTAGTTTTAGTAAGACATATATGTTTAGGCATTTATCAATTTCTTATAGGTTTTACAGGTTTGGGGATATATTCTAAGCATTTTAATTACTTTGGTTTGTGAAACAGTTGCCTTCCATTGTTAATCTTGTTACTTTTTATCTTCTCTCCCTTTTACTAACTTTTCTAGTGGTATTCAGCTTTGTTTCTTTTTTATGTATTGTTTTTTGTGTTCTTATTTCATCAATTTCCGCCCTAATATTCATCATTTTCTACCATCTACTGTATTTATAAAATATTTTCCTCACTGATATCTTCAATGGATCAATATTCCTTAAAAAGTTCTTTGTTCAGTCTCCAAATATTCATATAATTTCTGTCTCTGTAGATTTCTAGTTTATTTCTTTATGATATGATGATGCAAGAAATTATTCCTCTCTTTTTTATTTCTTACGACTTACTTTGTGAATTATAATTTAATTGGTATTAAAGTAGTTTCCAAGTACCACTTAAAAGAATGTGTCTTCCTAACCACTGTGCTAAATAGTCTATAGATATCATTTAAATCCAATCAATCTGTCATATAACTTCACTATGAAGTTTCTTGCTTGATTTTTTGTTGGGTGGAGCTAAAGATGAAAGATGGATATTACATCACCTACTCTTAATGTATCTATACATATCTGACACTTGGTGCCCTTTAGTATTTTTTTATATAAAATTGGGAGCCCCAGCATTGGATATATACATACTTAGAGTTATTAAATTATTTGGTGACTTTCCTCATTTTTTATCTCTTCTGAGGAAGTCTAGGTAAGAGTTTACTTTATCTGATAATGGAATTACTATGCCAACTTTTTTATAGTTTCCATTTCTTTTGTAAGTTAATCTTTATCCCATGACTCTCATTTTCAATATCATTATCTGTATTTTTTGGTGACAAGAGATAGCTGAATCTTGTTTTCTCATCTACTCTAGGGGTGCACAGATATACATACAGGTAAAACTTCTACACACATAAAATAAAAATAAATTTAAAGTAAGAAAAAATGAATAATTTAGTAGACTGGACAATGAATTAATAATTCAGAGCTAAATAACAAAATTAACTAAAAGGAGAAATACATCATTTTTAATTTTTTTTCCATTTATTTATTTATTAAAGATTTCTGTCTCTTTCCCACCACCTCCTCCCATTTCCCTCCCCCTCCCCCAATCAAGTTCCCCTCCCTTGTCAGCCCATAGAGCTATCAGGGTTCCCTGCCCAGTGGGAAGTCCAAGGACCACCCACCTCCATCCAGGTCTAGTAAGATGAGCATCCAAACTGCCTAGGCTCCCACAAAGCCAGTATGTGCAGTAGGATCAAAAACCCATTGCCATTGTTCTTGAGTTCTCAGTAGTCCTCATTGTCCGCTATGTTCAGCAAGTCCGGTTTTATCCCAGGTTTTTTTCAAACCCAGGCCAGCTGGCCTTGGTGAGTTCCCAGTAGAACATCCTCATTGTCTCAGTGTGTGGATGCACCTCTCGCGGTCCTGAGTTCCATGCTCGTACTCTCTCTCCTTCTGCTCCTGATTTGGACCTTGAGGTTTCTGTCCAGTGCTCCAAATTGGGTCTCTGTCTCTGTCTCCTTTCATCGCCTGATGAAGGTTAACATTCAGGAGGATGCCTATATGTTTTTCTTTGGGTTCTCCTTATTTTTATATATTTTTATTGAATGTAGAATTGAGTTGTCACTTTCACTAAGATTTTACATTGGATGTACTTTTGACTCCTCAAAAATGCAAATCCATGTTGTTTATTGCATATAAATAAGGGAAGTAAGAAATCAGTAAATGATTAGCCAATATAAAATGCAGTTAGCCCAGATGTGTTAGCTAGCTGTCAAGTATCTAAATTTAGACTCTATCTTCTCCACAAAGATTAGGACACTTCAAGCTAATAACTTTCAGGTCCTCTTAGAGAAAAAAAAATTAAGTATAGAGAGCTCATATGTATACCTAAGAAGGACCAAGGAACTACTCACAGCTGTAAGCCTAGTGGGTGGGTAAGGAAAGATGATGAGTACCTACAGATGTTGATATAAAACAATGTATGATTTTGAAAGTCTTTAACTTTCTTAGGCACTTGAAAAGAATCTAGAAAGACTCTAGAACTTAATCATGATGTTTTAAAAAATACATTAAAATTAACTTAAATCTTTTAAGAAATTTCAGGGCCACATGGAACAATAGTCAATAAATCAGTGTTTATTTTCCATTTTTAGACAAGGCTATATAATTCTCTATGTAGCCTTGACTGTTATGGAAGTCACTGTGTAGACTACAGTGGCCTTGAACAAAGAAATACACTAACCACTGTCTCATGAGTGCTTAGATTAAGGCATGTGCCACTATGCCCAGAAATAAGTCAGGTTTTTTTTTTTTTGATAAAAGACAAAATCTTGAGAATGAAATCAAGTCTTTCTCTAGATGGATTGGGGCCAGCAGGATGGCTCAGAAGGCAAAGTTAATTACCATGCATCTCTAATAACATGAGTTTGATTCCCAGAACCCACGTGAAAATAAAAGTGAAGAATAAATTTCATGAGTTATTCTTCTAAAGTTCATATATGTCCTGTAGCATGTGAACACACATAGCACACATAATAACAGTAATAATAAAGATGATGACGTTAATGATTTTTAAAAAAGTAAAAATGATCCCTCGAGCCTGGCTTGTTTGGAAAAACAAAATGCTTTGCAAAGAAAATTATAGTTTTTGAAAAATTATCAAGAGAAGTGCAAATAGAGTATCACTTAGATGGGTGATAATGATCGAGGTCAGTTAAGGGCATTCTAACCATAGAAAATGAGTGATTCTAATGAGAAATATTAATCAATGGTGGGAGAAATGAAGAAGAGCCTGCTCAGTAGTTAAGAATGCTTGCTGTACATCTATGAGAGTCAGTTTTGAACATAGCATCCACAGAGCAAGCTGAGGTGGTGGGGGAAATCTCACAAATACCTGTAATACCAGCTCTAAGGAATCTGATTTCCTCTTTAGATCTCCAGGCATGGACACCTGAACTCACATGTGTTCACACACACACACACACACACACACACACACACACACACACACCATAAATATATAAAATAAACCTTAAGAAATAAGAGAGGTTAATTAGCTAATAATTGGCTTATAGAGAATTAGGAAATCTAAGCAAATGAAGTTACTGATTAAAACTGATTCAGAATAATCAAAGCATAAACCTTGATTCAAAATCTCCCTCCCTGAGCCAAAGACTACCTAATAAAAGAATCCTGTATCAGACATGAGAAACAAATTTTTGAGTTGCTTATCAAGGCTGTTCAAGAGGCTCCCAAAGCATACAGCCTATTGTTATTGCCCTTGACTGCTTCCTAGAGTTGAAAGTTAAGTCTCTATTGCTGAAGACATCATGCACTTCACACACAGGGCCTACCACTTCCTGAGCTAGAATGCACCTGAATGCCTAACCACTGAGGACTAGTTTCCATGATACCTAAAGGCACAATTCTTCCAAAGCAGGAAAACAACCAAAAATCCTACCCAGCAAATGTTCCCAGCTAGGTCCTTGGGCAGCAGAGCAGAGGGTGCCTGAACTGGCCTTGCCCCACTATCATACTGATGATTTTCTCGAATATCACCATAGAATCTTTGTCCTGTGACAGATGGAGATAGAGACAGAGACCCTCATCAGAACAACGGACTGAGCTCCTAAGGTCCAGTTGAAGAGCAGAAGGAGGGAGAAGATGAGCAAGGAAGTCTGGACTGCGAGGGGTTGGGCTACCCATTGAGACAGTGTGCCTGATCTAATGGGAGCTCACCAAATCCAGCTGGACAGGGTCTGAATGAGCATGCAATCAAACTGGACTCTCTGAACGTGGATGACAATGGGGGAGGATTGAGAAGCCATTGATAAAGGCACTGGGACTTGTTTCTACTGCATATACTGGCTTTTTAGGACCCTAGTCAATTTGGATGCAAAGCTTCCTAGGTCTGGATGTAGAGGGGAGGGCCTAGGACTTCCCACAGGGCAGGTTCTCTGCCCTCTCTTAAGGAGGGAGGGGGAGGAAGAAGGGTCAGTGAGGGAGCAGGAGGGGAATGGGAGGGGGGAGTGTAAATTTTTGAATGGAAAAAAAAATCCTGCCCAGCTATAGTTCCTACGAAGCACATGAAAGACCAGCATGATGGAGGAAGGTCATTGGTTAAGTAATAAAGAAACTGCTTGGCCTCATAGGTTAAAACATAGGTGGGAGGAGTAAACAGAACAGAATGCTGGGAGGAAGAGGAAGTGAGCTCAAAGGCTATGCTCTCCTCTCCTGGGCAGATGCCATGAAGCAAGCTGCCAGGTCAGACATGCTGAATCTTTCCCAGTAAGACTGATGCTACACAGATTATTAGAGATGGGTTGATCAGGATATGAGAATTAGCCTGTAAGGGCTAGAGTTAATGGGCCAAGCAGTGTTTAAAAGAATACAGTTTGTGTGTTGTTATTTTGGGGCATAAGCTAGCTGGTGGCCTGGAGCTGGGGCAGCAGGAATGCAGCCCACAGCTCCTACAACAGAATGGCGCCCAGACGTGTGGACAACTGAATCTACTGAAAGCCTGAGAAAGCTTGGGAAAGAGTAAAGCATGTTTTCTTGGTAGTAACAATTTTTGGGTCTACTCTGCTTGCTAGAGGCAAGCAAGCGCTCTCATCTAAGAGAGGCTTCCTGACTCAGCTGTAGATGCAAAACCCTGCAGCTCATTAAGAGGTCCTGCCATGTAACACTTAAATGGTGTTGAAAAGCTGACTGCATGCTTGTTTGTTTTCAGTCGTAGCAGGAAAATGTTGTGCTGTTTTAAAATGCCGGCTTTCTGGGCCTTCCTGCCAGGGCACACTCTGACTGTTTGAGGCAGGAGGGCCCACTACAGAGAAAGGACTTGAGTGTTGTCTGTGGACAAAATGCTGCTACTTACTTGCTGGCAGGGACCTTTAAATGCCATAGAGTTGTGGCAATAAACATGGCAACAGCCGGTATCTCTGCCATGAGGCTGGAAAGCTAAGGAATGGGCTGGATCTAGCCACCACCGAGCCGGCTCTGGTGGCGCAGGCCAGTAGGATTTGCTGAAGGAGGCAGAGGCAGGTGGATCTGGAGTTTGAGGCTAGATTTATAGGTAAACATTAGCCCGAGGCGAATACGCCCCCTAAGGGGCTGGACTTATCCCTACAACAGCATTGAACAGTACCCTAGGGGTGCAGTAATGGCTCACATACCAACAGTTATATAACTGTACTCAAGATCTGTTCAACAAAATGGGGAACCATGCTTAGTACTGGAAATCTAGCTAACTATTCAGTGTTGGTAAGGTCATGATTATTGGAGGAAAATCTACAACCCTTACTTTACTAAATCAGTATAATCACTAACAAAAAAATCTATAAATGTTTGTATTTATGCTCACAGATAAATGTAGTCTTCACTCTTCATCAAAGATAATTCTCTTTGAAACAGAAGACACCCACTACAGAAAACCACAATCGATAAAAATCAGAGATGTGGAGACCAGTCCCAATATACACCTAGAAAACACTCATACACTTAAGGCACAAGGAACATTACAGAAGAGTGGGTAGAGGTGTTGTAAGAGCCAGAAGATCGGGTATTTTGCTGTGAGATTGTGTTTCCTTGTAACTGCATAAGCTATAACCATTAGTATGATCAATGTAATTGCCCAAACATTGGCTGAACAAGAATGACACCAGTGAACATGCCAAAGCAGACTGAGAAAAACTCATGAGACCTCAACTCAACACAAAGAACTATAGGCAACTGAAGAAAACTGGCAGTGAGAAATTTGGTCTTCCCCAGGGAAAACCACACCAACTGGATGTTCAGTGCTAAACAGTGTCAGACCTGAAAGCATACATCATATAAGTAATATAATATGAACTGAGCAGTTTATAATTTAGGAATATATGTGTATATACATATATACATACATATATGTACATGTAATAACAATGAAAGAAGAGCCAATGGATTAGAAGGAGAGTGGGAGGTATGTGAAGAACGGTTTGGAAGGAAGAAAGGAAAAGGAGAAATTTTATAATTATGAAATAATTTCAAAAATTTAAATCAAAGTAAATCAACAAAATCAAACACCAGTTTAACATATCCCTAGGATAATCAAAAGTCAAGTAACCTTTGTAAGTAAATGTGTGAATGTAAACTTCTAGTAAGATGTTAGGAGATAGATAAAGGAAGTTTATATTAAGAACTTTGAAAACGTGGTTGTAATTAAAAACTGGAAAGCCTACATAAGTTATCCCATACAGCTCGGAGTCCATAATTTTTTACACTCATTATCACAGTTAGATATTTCTTTATCATGAGGAAAATGGCATCTCTTCTTTACAGATATATTCAGCTGATAAATAACAATTGAATATGTTTACATGGAAATGTAATTTTTTAAATATATAGTATATAACATGATCCTCAATACCTCTCATACTTAATTTTTAAGGAATAAATATGTACACTACATTCTTTGAGAAAGTTTGAAGTTAAATGATTAATCAAGTAGCTAGCTAGTTTCACATGAATAGTTGAAGTTGCAGCTAGATTGAAATACAGAATCCTAAGTTAGCAATCAGGGCAAGCTAATACTGCCATATACTGGTGGAAGAGAGGATATAAAACTGCTCTAGTTTTACTAATAATCAGGATTAGGGCCTGCAGTGATAGTTTCTTTGTTCTCAGATTGTGTCTCTCTTCATCATCTCAGGGACCAAGATAGTCACATTTTATGAAGGTTCTATTACATGTATGAGAAAGTGTAAATTTCTTTCTCTAGAGTTTTGCGATGCAGGGGCTTAGTTTGTTTTAGAGTTTTTTGGTGGTAATCACTAAAGAAAAAACACTGCAGTAAGAGAGTCTTGCATCTTGAACTGATGGTAATTGTTGCAACAAGCTAAGCAGGCAGGAGGCAAAGGACTCCTGGGTAATGAACTTCATGGATGCCAGTTCGCTTCCCAAAGGAACACCTTAGCAACCTCAAGAGGTCTGCTGTCAAGGCCCAGAGACCTCTGCCCAATCAAGAAAATAGATCATGAAAGGGGAATATTTTAAGGTTTGGTTTACTTGTGCAGGTTTTCTCAAAGTTAGAAAGCTCAACTCACGCATCACTTATGAATGGTTACACATGTTTCTGCAAAGAAATGAAATAGGATGTGATGGGGGAATTCTCTTCAAGCTGTAGACTCACCTGTGGCCCCAGAGTCAAGCCCTAAAGGATCCTCATTATCCAGCTGTGAGTAAGAATGTGTCAGGAAGACACTTTATCATCTTTCTTTCTAGGCTGGTCATTAGGAAAAGACCAAGAATATTCAGAAATACAAAGTTCACCAAATAATTAGGGTTTGTGGAATGCTCATATTGTGTAGAACACAAAATGAATATTATTGAAAAGTCGTTATTTATGCTCACGCACATACATTCTTTCTGGAGATAGGTTTCCACACAATAGTTCAGAATGTACCAGGGTTAAAAATGTGTGCCACCATGCCAGGCATATATTCTCCTTTGTAAATGTGAAGATCCTAGTCTCAGAATTAGCAGTTTGGATATGCTTTTAAGCAAGTGTGTGATTTTTGACAAGGCATCTTCCCTTTCTTGATCCCCATGTCCTTCTTTGTAAAATGGAGAAACTGAAGGGGTTGATCTCTTAAGTTGCAACCATTTGGGCCTATGTCTCAGTAGATACAGGTCAGGGACAATGAAGTAGAGAATAAAATGTAAGACACTAATTCTGAAAGCTTCTTGGAATATGAGAAGTGAGATATGACCTAACTAAGAAAAGTACAAATTTGTAAATATGCTATGTCTTCTAACAGCCCTTACTCCAGTTCTTACACCAAAGGAAATGACCCTCATGAAAGACCCAGACAAGCATTTAGATTGATATTATATTTTTCATCAGCCATCGCCTTGGTGATACATAAGACATTGTGCAAAAATTCTATTTAGCAACTAAAGTACAGAATTTATTTTTTGATTTCAAAAGGCTTACAGTTGGGCTGAGGAGATGGCTTAGCAGTTAAGAAACCTCCCTGTTCTTCCAAAGGACCTGAGTTAGGTTCGCAACGCCCACATTAGGTGACTCACTACTACTACTTTTTCTTACTCCAGCTTCTTAGGATCTGGCACCTCTGGCCTTCGTGGACAACTGCACTCATGTGCATATACCTATATGCAGAGACATATTCAAAAGTTATACAAATAAACATTTTTAAAAGCTCACAGAGAGCTGCTTCTGTAGGGTAAAATATAAGGATAAGAATAACTTAGAATCTGAATCAGTATATAATGAAAGGGCAGTGAGGAAGCATGACTGGATCTTCTTCTGTCTCTGTTCTCTCAAATTTCTATCTCTGTCTCTTTGTGTCTGTATATTTCTCTGTGTGATGTTCAGGTGATCATGAGTAGGATTCTGGTTCTTTTCCTCTATCCCTCTCTGTCTTAATTCTTTGAATCAAGGTCATTAAACTGAAATTTCACCACTGAAGTTAGGATGGCGAGCCAGCAAACTCGTGAGAACCACCTGTTTTTGCCTACCATTGATAGGTAACAGGCTCAAGCAGCCTAACTTGGCTTTTCATGCAGGTGCTAGACATTCAAACCAAAGTCCTCAAGCTTGACAAGACAGAGTTCTTACCCACTAAGACATTTCCCAAGCCCATGACTGCTGGGAGCAGCAGAAAAAGATACTTTTATCCTGCATAGCCAGAGAAAGAAGTGAGCGTGAGGTAAATGGAGATTTAGGTGTCTTCAGGGTCCTACAGATGAGACAAAGTTTTAATATGGGAATAGTACAAACAGATGAGTCAATATTGAATGCAGGGATCCCCTGACAATGAAATTTTGATGATAATGGTGAACATATTGATGAAGCTGATGTTTAAAAGCATGACTCACAATCAAAATGATAGGGTCACTCCACAGAATAAAAAGAGTGCTTGGAAGTCAGATCTCATGTCAAAGGGAGGAAGAGTTTTATCAGTCTAAGCATTTCTATAATAGAGAAGGCTGTCATATCACCACCTGGCATCGTCAGTGCTGTCAGGGGTTTGATTTCATCTGTAGGAGTTTTTGAGATCACAGTTTTCTTCCTGCAGGAGAGAGTATGAGTCTTTGCTGGTCTGAGTCAGACCAAGGAGGTGCTGCATTTAGTGAGAATGGATAATGCTACTGCTTTCATCCTTCCTTCTTTTAGGTGCTGTTGAAAGCTCTTCTATCTTTATGAATGGATAGGAATAAATGGAATAGATGTTATATTTAAAAATTCAAACACTTCAGTGAAATTCAAATTTATGATGGTCCTTGAGCTTCTTTCAATGTTGTATCAATGTTTATTACTGCTAGAAATGACCAATTAAATAGAAATGATAAAATAGTTTTTGAAATCAACAGAGATTTATAATTACATTGAGTGACTGGGATCTGAAAAAATGAGTGAAAAGAGATGTCAAATTATATGAATTATATGAATAGTATATAAATATCATGAACTGGGGGATTGAGGTGCCTGTGTGATTATGTATGGCATAAAATGCATGTGTAACATATTTGTTTAGTGAGTGAGATTATTGTCATGTTTCTATACTAATAGAATAGTCTGAGAAAGTATTGTGCTTATTTCTTTATTTAGTCAGTTAAAGTCTTTGGACAACAGGGTGAGTTTAGTTAATAATAGTATACTGTATTTTAAACATTTTTATTTGTGTGTGTGCATATGTATGTTCCTGTGTGTGTGTGTGTGTGTGTGTGTGTGTGTGTGCGCCATGGCAAAGGTGTGGGGGACAGAAGACAACTTTTATTAGTCTTTTCTCTCCTTCTACAATGTAGGACACTGAATCAAACTCATATTTTTAGGCTTGGTACAAAGTGCACTTGTAAACTGAGCCAGCTCAGCATCCCAGTTCACTGTATTTTTTAAAATACCAAGAAAACAGGTGTCAAGTGGCTTCATCACAAAAATGACAGTTACCTGACACCATACTTAACTAGCTGCGTCCAATCCTTCCTCACTTTACAGCACAATGTCATACATGATAAATACATATAATTTTGTATAACAAGTAAAGTAAGGAAAAACACATAAAGAAGGAAGCAGGAGTTTCTTAGCATTGGCCACTATAGTTTCGTTAATCCCTGAGTCTGTGCCTAGTTATAATGTCTAGAAAATATTCAACAATATCTAGTTATATTGACCATAAATATCTTTTATCTGCATTAATAATGAGTAAGAGAAGTGCATTTAAGATGGAAATAGGGAAGACTGAGAAAGTGGCCATTTTGGAGGAGAGAAGGGTGGTATAGGATTTGCTTGGTCTACTTGAGTCTCCATTTATTTAAACTGTCTTAGTTTCTATTGCAATTTTTACTAGTGCCTCAAAGAGGTTTAAAATTCTGACTGATATTTTTGCGAATAGGTGGTGTTAGTTTTGTTTTCATGAGTGAATATAAGGAGGTAGGAATGAAAATATCAGTGTTTCAGGAGCCAAAAGCTTGAGAAAGCAAACAAGTTGAAGTTAGAAAGCAGGAAATGTAATGGGAATTGCACATCCTTGGTCTGCTACACTGTTGATACTTCCCAGTATAAGTGATGCTCTTACACAATATATAAGGCGGCATGCACCATGAATAAGGAAGACAAAGTTCTGAAGCCTACAGTAAGCAAGAAAAGTGAGTGATAAGGTGGGATGTGGGGCCAAAGATTGGTTGTGTAGTAAGGGGCAGTTTAGTTCTAATTATTGGATAGTTCTAATTACTGAAGACAGGAAGAGTGGGCAGGGGTGGAATTATCACTTCTCAAAGCATGTGCTAGTGGAAAGTTTACTCTAGCAGTCTGGGGAAGGCATTGAAAGGTTTTTTAAGATGCCAGTGGTTGATTCCCCCCTTATATCTTCTAGATTTGCTTTATAAGTACATAAATGCTGAGCAATGGACACTGGAAATTGGAGCCAGGTAACAGAATTCATCATTTTGGGCTTCCCTTACCTTCAAGGTGTTCAGACTTATCTCTTTTTCTTGTTGCTTGCCATTTACCTCACTACAATATTGGGAAACCTGCTGATATTCTTGCTGGTCCATATGGACCCTCGGCTCCACACACCCATGTACAAGTTTGTCAGCATTCTCTCCTTCTTGGAGCTTGGCTACACAGCTGCCACCATCCCTAAGATGCTGGCAAACTTGCTCAGTGAGAAGAAGACCATTTCCTTTTCTGGATGCCTCCTGCAGATCTATTTCTTCCACTCTCTTGGAGCTACAGAGTGCTACCTCCTGACAGCAATGGCATATGACAGGTACTTAGCCATCTGCCGGCCCCTCCATTATCCTACCCTCATGACCCAGACACTCTGCACCAAGATTGCTATTGGCTGCTGGTTGGGAGGCTTGGCAGGGCCAGTGGTAGAAATTTCCTTGGTGTCTCGTCTTCCTTTCTGTGGTCCCAATCATATTCAACACATCTTTTGTGACTTCCCTCCTGTGCTGAGCTTGGCTTGTACTGACACATCAATCAATGTCCTGGTAGATTTTATTGTAAACTCCTGCAAGATCCTGGCCACATTCCTGCTGATTCTCAGCTCCTACCTGCAAATTATCCGCACAGTACTCAAGATCCCTTCTGCTGCAGGCAAGAAGAAGGCCTTCTCCACATGTGCATCCCACCTCACTGTGGTTCTCATCTTCTATGGCAGCATCCTCTTCATGTATGTGCGGCTGAAGAAAAGTTACTCCCTTGACTATGACCGAGCCTTGGCAGTGGTCTACTCTGTGGTTACCCCCTTTCTTAACCCCTTCATCTACAGTTTGCGCAACAAGGAAATCAAGGAGGCCCTGAAGAGGCAGCTGATAAGAACAGGGATTCTGTGATGATGGGTGACAGAATGAAGGTCAAAGACAGATGTGGTATGTGATGGCTGAGGGATCATTAAGAGTCAGAGAGGAGAAATGAAGCATCTCATTCCTCTCTATGTCAGGTGTTGAAGAGGTGGCAAGGGCTGCCTGGCCTCCAGTGTTATCATAGCCATTACAATATCTGCTGGAGCCACAGACATCTTCACCCCAGAGACTGCAAAGTATACACAACCCTTCAGCATCATAGGATAATGTGATTTTATAACTTTAGATACTTGTTAATCATGCTTAGAAATATTGCCAAATATGTTTCTTATCTAATACATGTAAGCTCAAAGTTACTTGACTTAATATAAATCATATAATTGTATCTTAAAAGATGATTCTTATTGAATAAAATTTGGAGCAAAAATAAATGTTTCTTAGATTACTTAGCAATTTTCTTGGACCAAGCAACAGAGAAGAGTTCCAGGAACAGTGGTGGCTTCAGCCTTACTCTGTGAATTTGTCTTTTTCATTATTACCCCCTTAATAAATTGATTATTATATCTTTGTGAGATTTTGTTTATTTCTGGAACCAAATATGGGGCATAAACCCACTACCCTGAGACTAACACTCTCATGTTCTGCCAGATGAGCTGATGAAAAAGAACTCACAAAGGTATAATAACCAACTTATTAAGGGGGTGCAACGAGAAAGACAAACTCACAGATATAGAGCAAGGTTGAAGCTGCTGCTGATTTTGTGCCACCTCTCTGCCACTTGGTCTCTGCCCACATCAAGTATGAGTCAAAGTAAGAAAGCTAGCATGCTTTCTCTCCAGGTTATCAGTTGTCACTTAGCAAATAAGCCATGCTCTAAGGCCTGTCCTGGAACTAGCCTTTGTAGACCAGGCTAGCCTTGAACTCACAGAGATCTGCCCACTTCTGCCTACAGAATGCTGGGATTAAAGGCATGCACCACCACTGCCCAGCCAGAACTCACAGAGATCCACCTGCCTCTGTTTCCCAAGTGCTGGAATTAAAGGCGTGCACTACCGCTGCCTGGCCAGTACCCCATTTTCAATTGTGTTATTTTTTTCTTGATTATCTAGGTTAGTTTTAGTTCATTATATATATTTGGATAGTAACCTTCTATCAGATGTGAAGCTATTAAAAATCTTTTCCAATTCTCTAGGCTGTTGCTTTGTCTTAATTATTTGTCCTTTGCCTTACAGAAGCTTTTAGTTTTATCAGGTCCCATTTATTAATTTTTAATTTTAGTGCCTAAAATAACAGTGTTCTGTTCAGAATATCTTCTCCTGTACTAGAAAATACACATCTGTCAAACACTTTCTCTTCTATCAGGTTCAGTGTACCTGGTTTTATGTTCATGTCTTTGATCCATTTGGAGTTAAATTATGTGCAGGGTGATAAGTATGAATCTATTTTAAGGTCAATTTTGTTATATGTATATGTATTTCTGATCTTGATTAAGGTATTGTGATTGTGTAGTTCATTTTAAAATGTAATGTATAATAGGAAATATAGGTTACTAATGGATAATCATCAATAATAGTAAAGCTTGTAGTCATGTTAGTTAGATTTTCTAGATATATAGAGATATATTTCAGTTAGACATTCTTCATGTCTTTCAGACTACAGAATATGGCATTTTAAATGTTTTAATAACTTAGGGCTTTTCATGACAATGAGACAATCTGCTCCTGGCAGTACCAATCTACTTCAATGGAAAGTTGGCCATCAAAGAGTCTCCTTATGGAGTTTGATAGCCATTTGGGCAAGAAACGGCTCTTGCCTGTACTGTTGCATAAACTGGACACAGAGAACCCGCAGAGAGAGGACTGCTGAACTTGCCCAAAGGTGAGATGGTCTTTTGGGGTACCTGATTCATAAAAGAGTCTGCGAGACATTCTGCAGGACACAGCAGAAAATGACTGAACTGTCTTTGAAATTTCCTGCTTCAAGGAAAAGTCTGCTGGATACTGGCCAAAGATGGATGCCCCAACAGTACAAAAGAACTTTGGGTGACTGTCCAGGCAGTGAGATGTCTCTTTCATTTCTAGAGTTTGGAAGTTGCTTATTTCTTGTTTGCTTAGCTAATATTATATCCTTCTGAAGTCTTTGATGGAGTTGAATAATGGTTAGTTATGGTTATAGTTTTCCTTAGTTATGATAAAAGATAAAATAGATAAAATATCGTGACTATAATTCTTGCTTTATAACTGTTTTGCTATATGTAATTTTACTATGTTAAAGTGAAAGCCTTTCTTTTTTAAACAGAAAAAGGGGAAATGATGTAGGTGAGTCATCTGTCTATCTGTTGCTTTCATTGGTTAATTAATAAAGAAACTGCTTGGTCTTTGATAGGACAGCAGCTTAGATAGGCAGAATAGACAGAAAAGAATTCTGGGAGAAAGAAAGCTGAGTCAAGCAGATGCTACAGCTCTCCTCTCCAAGATGTACGCAGGTTAAGATCCTTTCTGATAAGCCACCACTTCATGGTGCTACACAGATTATTAGAAATGGGTTAATCAAGATGTGAGAGCTAGCCAGCAAGAGGCTAGAGCTAATGGGACAAACAGTGTTTTAAAAAGTATAGTTTCCATGTAATTATTTCGGGTAAAGCTAGCCAAGAGCTGGGCCACAGTCCGCTGCTCCCATCACTACACTTGCTATATTACTAAAGGTGTTTATGAGTTATAGAAGGTCCTTGGTAGAATTTTTTTGGTTGCTTATGTAAACTATCATATCATTAGCAAATAATGAGAGTTTGACTTCTTTTTTTTCTCATTTGTATACCCCTGATCTCCTTTTGTTGTCTTATTGCTCTAACAACATAGTACTTTAAGTACTATGTTGAGTAGATATGGAGAGAGTGGACAACCTTGTCTTGTGCCTGATTTCAGTGGGATTGCTTTGAGTGTCTCTCCACTTAGTTTGATGTTGGCTGTTGTCTTGCTGTATATTGCCTTTATTATGTTTAGGTATGTTCCTTGTATCCCTGATCACTCTAAGACTTTCAGGTATGCCATTATGTTGTTAGTTATGAGACCATCCATATTTTTGATGTAGGCACTCAGTGCTACGAACTTGCCTTTTAGCGTTTTATTCATTGCATCCTATGAGTTTGGGTATTTGGTGTCTTAATTTTCATTTAATCCTAGAAAGACTTAGTTTTTGTCTTAACCCATTTCTTTTATTCAGTAGAGATTTGTTCAGTGTCTATGAGTTTGTAAGCTTTCTGTTCCTTATGATGTTGTTGATATCTGGCTTTAAACAGTGTTTTTCTGATAGGATACATGATGTTATTTCAATTTTTGTATCTGTTGAGACTGGCTTTACATCAGAGTATGTCTTCAACTTTGGAGAAAATTCCAAGAGGGACAGAAAAGAAGACATATTCTTTAGTGTTTGGGTGGAATGTTCTATAAATATCAGTTAAGATCCTTTTATTGCACTGTTAGCTCAGAATTCCTCTGTTTAGTCTTTTGTCTGGATGCCCTCTATTAATGAGAGTGGGGTATTAATGTTTCCCAATTTCAGTGTATTTAGGGTCAGTTTGTGATTTAAGTTGTAGTAGTGTTTGTTTTACAAACTTAGGTGCCATTGTGTTTGGAGTATAGATGTTAAAAACTGAAATGTCTTCATTTTGAATTTTTTTGATGAGTATGTAGTATCTTTTCCTATCTTCTTCAAGTTCGTTTTGGTTTGAAATTTGTATTCTTAGATATTAGAATGACTACAGAGACTTGATTCTTAGTTCCATTTGCTTGAAATATCTTTTTCCAATTTTTACCCTGAGATAATATTATTCTTTTTTTAAATTATTATTATTATTTATATATTTATTAAAGATTTCTCTCTTCTCCTTGTCACCGCCTCCCATTTCACTCCCCCTCCCCCAATCAACTCCCCCTCTCTCATCAGCCCAAAGAGCAGTCAGGGTTCCCTGCCCTGTGGGGAGTCCAAGGACCTCCCACCTACTTCCAGATCTAGTAAGGTGAGCATCCAAACAGCCTAGGCTCCCACAAAGCCAGTACATGCAGTAGGATCAAAACCCAGTGTCATTGTTCTTGACTTCTCAGCAGTCCTCATTGTCCGCTATGTTCAGCAAGTCTGGTTTTATCCCATGCTTTTTCAGACCCAGTCCAGCTGGCCTTGGTGAGTTCCTGATAGAACATCCCCATTGTCTCAGTGTGTGGGTGCACCCCTCGCAGTCCTGAGTTCTTTGCTCGTGCTCTCTCTCCATCTGCTCCTGATTTGGACCTTGGGGTTTCAGTCTGGTGCTCCAATGTGGGAATCTGTCTCTGTCTCCTTTCACTGCCTGATGAAAGTTAATATCCAGGAAGATGACTGTATATTTTTCTTTGGGTTCACCTTCTTATTTAGCTTCTCTGGGATCACGAATTATAGGCTCAATGTCCTTTATTTATGGCTAGAACCCAATTATGACTAGGACATCCCATGTTCCTCTTTTTGGGTCTGGCTTACCTCACTCAGGATAGTGTTTTCTATTTCCATCCATTTGCATGCAAAATTCAAGAAGTCATTGTTTTTTACTGCTGAGTAGTACTCTAATATGTATATATTCCATACTTTCTTCATCCATTCTTGTTGAGGGAGCTGCGGGCCTCTTCCCACAGCCCGGCTCCCAGCTGCCTGGCTAGCTTATACCCAGAAATAACAACACACAAACTATATTCATTTAAACACTGCCTAGCCCATTTCTATTAATGTGTGTAGCACCGAGGTGCGCTTACCAGGAAGATTCTAGCCTACGTCCATCCTGGGTCAGAGCTTCCTCACGTTTGCCCTGGAGAGGAGCAGCAGCATGGCGTCTAACCTAACTTCCTCTTCCTCCCAGCATTCTGCTCTGTTTACTCCACCCACCTAAGGGATGGCCTATCAAATGGGCCAAGGCAGCATCTTTATTAGCCAATGACCTTCCTCCATCATTTCCGCTTTTTCTGTTTAAACAAAATGGAAAGGCTTTAAATTTAACATAGCAAAATTACATATAACAAAACAGTTATCAAGTAAGAATTACAGTTATAATATTTATATCTATTTTATCTTTTACCATAACAAAGGAAAATAACTATAACTATCTATCTATTCTTCAACTCCATCAAAGACTCCAGAAGGATATATATTATGTAAGTAAATGAGAAGTAAGCAACTTACAAAACCCTAGAAATCACAGAGACATCTCGCTGCCTGGACAGTCACCCAAAGTTCCTCTGTACCGTTGGGGCATCCATCTTTGGCCTACAGGCCCATAGTTTCCAGAGACACTTTCACAAAGCAGGAAATTTCAAAGGCAGTTCAGTCACTATCTGTTGTGTCATGCAGAATGTCTTGCAGACTCCTTCGTGAATCAGGAACCCCGAAAGATCATCTCACCTTTAAGCAAGTTCAGTAGTCCTCTCTCTGTGGGTTCTCTGTGTCCAGTTTATGCAATAGTCCAGGCTAGAGCAGTTTCTTGCCCACATGGCTATCAAACTCCGTAAGGATCCTCTTCGATGCCCATCTTCTTCTTGAAGTAGATAGGTGTTTCCAGGAGCAGACATGTCTCATTGTCATGAAAAACCCTAAGTTATTAAAACATTAAATAGCATATTCCGTAGTCTTTGAAAGATATGGTGAATGCCGATCTAACTGAAATATATATCTATATATCTAGAAAATCTAACTTGACTACAAATTTGACTATTATTAGTGATTATCCATTAACAACCTATATACATTACATTTTTAAATGAACTACACAATCACAATACCTTAATCAAGATCAGAAACACATATACAAATAACAAAATTGACCTTAAATTTAAATCACTAAAGCAAAATCCATATCAATGTAAATTATTCATACCTATATCATATACCCCTTTAAATTTAAAAGAACATTTATAAACAATATTTGGGAATATGGGCAGTTATTTCTCTCCAAACTGCTTCCTGTTGTATGGGGGCGCTGTTAATCAGATATTTCAGGGTATTACCTGTGTGCTAGGTTCATCTCAATTGTCAATTGAGTGAAGTAATTTTTTGAGGGTGTTCACAGCAACCTTTCAGGGGGGCGTGGTCCTTCATATCATATTGGAATACAAACAATCCACAGGGTCTCATCCTCTGTGAAAACAAAAGAAGAAACTCCTTTCCAAAGCATCATGTCCTTAGATCCAAATGTTAAAGTCAAGGTATTTTCAACATATCTACTTTGGATTAGTTCAGCAGCATTTATAAATAAATATCTTTTAGCAGATGTTGCTCTTTCCTCAGCATTCAAAGAGAGCATAATAGCATACAGTATCAATATTCTCTGTGTATTTTCCATCTTTGAGTGGCTTTATTTTAAAATCTATTTCATTTATTTTTACTTTTTGAGACAGGTTCTCTGTATATCTTTGTCCTGGAATAACTCTGAAGAGCAGGATGTCCTTAAACTCTCAGAGATCCATCTGTCTCTGCCTCCCAGGCATTGGTATTAAAGGTGTATGCTACCACACCTTGAAGTCACAGAGGTCAATCCCCTTCTGCCTCCCAAGTGTTGGGTTTAAAGGTGTGTATTACCACACCCAACTACTCTCTTTATTCCTTTTTTTTGTTGTTTTTTACTTTAAGAACTTTAACTTTTAGCCTGCATATATTTTTAACACACTGCACATCATTTAAAGGTTTTTTGTTGTCGTTGTTTTTGAATCTCTCTTTACTGTATTTCTCTCTTTTTCTGACGACATGAACCTTTAAATTACTGAGCAATATGGGCAGGATTAAAGCCGTGGCTTTGGTGGCTGGATCCAGACCATTCCTTAGCTTTCTGCCATTCCAGCCTTGTGGCTGAAGTACCGGCCAGAGCCGTGTTCATTGCCACAACTTTACAATGTTTCAAGGTCCTTGCCAGCAAGCAAGCTGCAACAGTATTAAGCAACACTCAAAGGCTCCATAGTCAGGACTGCCTGCTTGAAAAAGTCAGTTTTCCCTGGCAGGACGGCCCAGAAAACTGGCATTTTAAAACAGCACAACTTTTTTTTTCCTGCTATGGCTGAAAACAAACAAGCATTCAGTCGGCTTTTATCAACACCATTTAAGTGATTCGTGGCAGGACCTCTTAAGAGCTGCAGGGTTTTGCAGCTAAAGCTGAGTCAGGAAGCCTCTCTTAGATGAGAGCGCTTGTTTGCCTCTAGTAAGCAGAGCAGACCCGAGAAATTGCTGCTACCAAGAAAACATGCTTTACTCTATTCTTTCCCAAGCTTTCTCAGGCTTTCTGTGGATGCAGTTGTCCACACATTGGGCAGCCATTCTGTTGAGGGAGCTGCGGGCCTCTTCCCACAGCCTGGCTCCCAGCTTCCTGGCTAGCTTATACCCAGAAATAACAACACACAAACTACTTTCATTTAAACGCTGCCTGGCCCATTTCTATTAATGTGTGTAGCACCGAGGTGTGCTTACCGGGAAGATTCTAGCCTACGTCCATCCTGGGTCAGAGCTTCCTCGCGTTTGCCCTGGAGAGGAGCAGCAGCATGGCATCTAACCTAACTTTCTCTTCCTCCCAGTATTCTGTTCTGTTTACTCCACCCACCTAAGGGCTGGCCTATCAAATGGGCCAAGGCAGTTTCTTTATTAGCCAATGACCTTCCTCCATCTCATTCTTCCATTGAAGGGCATCAAACAATCCTGTACAATAAAGGATCATCTGGATAATATTATTCTTGATGTTGCAGTGTATTACCTTGATATAGCAGAAAGATAGTTGTTGTTTTCACATTCATAATGTTAGACTGTGTCCTTTTACTGGGTAATTGAAACTGATGGTGATGAGAGATACCAAGGACCAATGATTATTGATTTCTATTACTGTTTAATGGTAGTGGAGGGGATGGTGGTTGTGGAGGGTGTGTGTTTTTTCATGTTTGATTTGGTTGGTCTGATTTTTCCCCTTTATTTTCATGGTGTAGTTAGCCTCCTTACATTGGAGTTTTCCTTCTAGTATTTTCTGTAATACTGGATTTATAAATAGATATTGCTTAAGTTTGGCTTTTATCATGAAATGTCTCATTTTATACATATATGCTGATAAAAACTTTTACTTGTTATAGTAGTTTGGACTGGCATCTGTGGTCTCTTTGAGTATGCAGTACATCTATCCAGGTCCTTCTGTCTTTAAGGGTCTCCATTGAGAGGTCAGGTATAGTTTTCATAGGTCCACTTTTATATTATGTTTTTCCCCTTGTTGTTTTTATATTCTTTCTTTGTTCTGTTTGTTTAGTGTTTTGATTATTATGTACTGAGGGAGCTTTCTCTTCTTGTCCAATCTATTTGGTACACTGTATGGTCCTTCTACCTTTATATGCATCTTCTTTAGGTTAGCTAAATTTTCTTCTATGATTTTGATGAAAATTGTTTCTGGACCTTTGACCTGAATTTCTTCTCCTTCCTTTATACTATTATTTCTAGATATGGCCTTTGTATAGTTTCTTCTATTTGTATTTTCAACACCTGAGATTCTATCATCTACCTTTTGTATTATGTTGACCAATCTTGCCCCTCTAGTTCTTGTTTAAATTCCTACATCTGTCCTTTCCATTATTCCCTAGCTTTGGGCCTTCCTTATTTATTCTATTTCCATTTTTCAGGTCTTGAACAGTTTATTCATTTCTTTCTACAGTTCCTTCATTTTTACCCCTAGAGTTTTTTAAGGGATTTATTAATTTTCTTCTTAAGGACCTCTATCTTAGTTTTACATGACATTTAAGATTTTTTTCTTTTGTTTCAGCATTATTTATATATTCAGGTGTGCTGTAGTAGGACTACTGGGCTCTAAAGGAGACATATTGTTCTTGCTGCTATTGTCTGTATTTTTACCCTGGAATCTAAACATCCAGGTATCCAAAGATTATAGTTCTAGGTGCTGCTATCTGGTATTATCTTTGTTGAGTTGGAGTGTTGGTCTGTGGTTTCAATTTTTCCTCTGATTTTAGAGTAGCATTGTGGCTGTGTGCTGCCTGGTAGGAAATTTCCTGTAGATCATATCTATAAGGTATGGCCACTGGAGGTTCCAGGTAGACTATGTATCTAAGTACTGGATACTGCATTTAGGAGTAGGATTAGGCAAGGTGTCTGAGGGAATTCACAAGAGAGAGGAAAGAAGAGTGTTTCACCAGGATTTGCTTATTTAGGCTCCTTGCAATGGGGCCAGAAAGTGAAGAAAGGTCACACCAGAAGGTTTGCAGTAGTGTCAGGGAAAAGATTGAGAGATTGGATCTGTAAGAGCAGGAAACGTGAAGATCTGCAGTCATACCTGCTTCACTGTCAGGAGACAGAAATACTTTTATTTCAAAGCTGGAGCTAAATATATTAATATAAATAAATCCCCAAAATAATTTTGAATGAATAGTGTATTATAAAACTATGCCTAATGAACAATCCTATGTAATGATCCTATGTAAATTAGAGAGGGGATGCTTAGGGATTCACAGATAAACAAGGCACCTATAGAAGCACTATCTCTGCATGGGAAAAGACACAAGTCTGAGAACAGAAGCAGATGGTAAAACTCCTTGTAAAAAAACTGTCATGAAGGCAGAGTGTGGTTGCCTGTGGTTGCTACATAAGCTTTAAACTTGGTTAACTTATCCATCAAATGCTTATAGAGGGTCTTGAACAGCAATAAACTTTTAAAAATCTTAGTACTCAATGTCCATTTTTTATATAAATCACCATTAAGGAATTTTTAATTAAAAAATATTTTTCAAATGCTGTTTCCTGTCTTGCCCACTGCTACCATTACATTTGACGATTAAGCTTTCATTTCTGTGATAAACATATTTTCATAAGAGAAGAAGATATTAATGTGCTATTCATTTGATTTTTGTCCAACATTATCTTCCTGTACATATTAGTTTTAAAATTTAGGAAAATAATTAAAAGTAAATATATTCATCTACTTTTATTTTCTACCCACTCTATGATGGACTTTTTCTATCTCTCTATGGGCTTGCTCATGTGTGCTTATCAATACACATTTTATGTACAAGATATGAAGAAATCTTTATGGCCAATAAAATGTGACATATCTCAGTGAGAACATCACTTGTCCTCTAAAGGCCTCATCATTTGAATCTTCCTGAAAGTCCTACTGAAATCATATCTATGTCATATGCTTCAGAATTGTGATATCCTCACATGCTGCTGGAAAGGCTCATGCAAGTGCATAAAGACAGTAAGGGCTATGAGCCAGAGACTCTGAGCTTCACTCCTTTTGTTTCTAATTCATCCTCTGCCTTAGTCTACCTGACATTGTGTAATAGAAACAATTCTTTCATAGCCCATTGAGAAAACAAATCATCTATCTCCTGTCCTCTACTATCAAGCATGATGTCAAATCCTTGGTTCCCATAGGGATGGAGTCTTTGTGAAATGGAAGCATGGAACAAAGTCCCTAATTAGGCACTTGGGGTATAAGAAGCTTTTCCCTAAGCCCTGGGAAGTGTGTCAAAATAAAGCCTTTTCCCACTGTTTATCCCCTAAAAAACCTAGTGTGTGGTAGTTATAATCTTCCTACTTGTTGGGCTGCAAAAAGAAATCAAGATATTTGAGGGAAAAAGAGGTTTCTGGAAGAAGTGAGTATAAGACGAAAAGACCTCCAGAGTCATTGTTGAGGTCGGGCCAGTGCATGGGGACTGTAGCTCAGGCATGGAGACTTTGAGGGTTGGTTGTATTTTTTGACCACAGAAAATCATCACAAATACACAGAGAAATAATTTATTAAATTTAAGCCGTGATATTGCATCTATGACATTTATTATCTCTGCTTAATCATGGACTCAATCATAGTCTAGGATGCCTATATGTTATATATCAGAGTCAAGAAAGACACCCAGGAATAAAGAAACCACTGACAATGACTGTAGCTTACTAGTAGAGATTGTGGTTGTTCCTCTTCACCAGAGAATAGAGAAATACTTTTGTGTATAATTCTTCCCTTTTCCTACTTCAGGTTTCAATATCGTTGTTGTAAATTATATTATTGACAGAGTAATTTGACTCACTGCACAATTATACATATATCATATTACTGCAGACCAGCAAGATAACCAGATCATAAATTCAAAAGATTAAATTAAAATTCTTTTAAGAATACCCATGTTTTCTCATTACTTTTTTAGGCTTAGAAGCAAGCTTTGCAGTCTTTTTAGACAGCCCTCACCATGCAATATTTTAGCAAATCATGTTTAAGAAATCTTGCTTCAGTTACCTGAGGTATTGAACTGGACCAAGACATATTACGTGAAGAATCTCAGTAATAGCATAAGAAAAGAAACAGAACATAGATTACTTTTACTGTGAACATCATTTTTTAAGGAAAAAGTTTGCATGAAGAAATAGCAAAATGGAATTTATTTTTCATAGTATTTATGTTTAACTATAGATTCAATGTTCTACAAGATCACTAGAAAGCAATCAAAATCCTTGGCTCATGCTTGCACTCTGACTCTTCCTTGTGGGTGGATGCTTGTTCATTCTTTCAAAAGAGTATATGTATTGTGTCTTAGCTCCCAGATAAGTGGCTATTTGGGGTGGCTATCCAGAGCTTGCCTTTTTTCCAGGTCCAGTCTTCAGATCTCACACTGTCAAACAATTGAATTTGACTAAAGACACAGTTTAGACTTGCATCATGTAAAGTATTGTGGCAAATACTCCTAGAGACACCACTAAACCTGAGTCAGAAGCTCACTATTTTCCAACTTTAGGTTTGTAGAATGAATGAAATTTTCTGTCAAAGACAATGTGTTAAAAAAAAAATACTCTCACAAGTAGAAAAGGTAACTTTCTGTTGAAATAGGCTGATGAATCTCCATCTCATGAAGAAGCACAAGACAGAATGGATCATCAGCCAGATGTATGTACACTTAAGGAGGTATTTTATCAGATCTTGATCAAATAATTTTGCATCAAATATTATTTTCCATATATGGTTGCTTCTTGATAACACACATTTCTGTTCACTTTACTGCAACCAAAGCCATTTTGCTTGTCATAATGAGAGATGGGTTTAGCTAAATTAATATCATACTGATTGTATCTGAAAATAATCTTTATTTAAAATAATTTCCCTTAGATTATGTAGTAAAAGGCAGCTTCTATACTACCACATTGTCAGTTAGCAGTGCATACCAATTTACCTTTCTAAATAGTCAACTGTTTCTTAAAAAAAAACAGAATACTTGACAACTAAATATACTTAGCAAAAAAATTACAAATCTGATAACGCTTTAATATATTTTATTTAATTCGTTAATATTGAGAATATTTACATTGGTAAAATTTTGTATATTTGTGCTTTTAATTGAGTGCTGATTGTACTGATTGTATTCCTTCAGCCAGCTAATAAATGATGAAAATATGGATAAGGAAAATCAGACAAAGGTGATAGAATTCTATTTTTCTGATTTCCCTCAGTTTGAGGATGGTGGCCTTTTGTTTTTCATCCTTCTGCTTTGTATTTACATGTTCATTGTTGTTGGAAACTCCATTATCTTCTTGGCTGTGCAACTGGATGTCCGTCTGCACAATCCCATGTACAGTTTCATCAGCATCTTTTCCTTCCTGGAGATTTGTTATACCACAGTGACCATTCCCAGAATGCTCTACAACCTAGTCAACAAAGATAAAATCATCTCCTTCATTGGTTGCCTGCTGCAGATGTACTTTTTCCATTCCTTTGGAGTCACAGAAGGCTTGGTCCTCACAATAATGGCCATTGACAGGTATGTTGCCATCTGTAACCCACTCCGCTATGCAATCATCATAACTCCACAGCTGTGCACACAGCTTTGCACAGGCTCCTTTATCCTCGGCTTCG
Source organism: Microtus oregoni (assembly GCF_018167655.1). Taxonomy (NCBI): domain Eukaryota; kingdom Metazoa; phylum Chordata; class Mammalia; order Rodentia; family Cricetidae; genus Microtus; species Microtus oregoni. The sequence continues at coordinate 1,244,826 of NW_024544552.1, read as the reverse complement.
TCATGCTCCTCCCAGAGATTGTGTGGATATCTACTCTGCCCTTCTGTGGCCCCAATCATATCCACCAGCTCTTCTGTGATTTAGAACCTGTACTTCTCTTGGCATGTGCAGACACATCTATGATTCTGGTTGAAGATGTCATCCATGCTATCTCTATCCTGACCTGTGTCTCTATCATCACCCTTTCCTATTTAAGAATCATCACTGTGATCCTGAGGTTTCCATCTGGTGAGAGCCGGCAGAAGGCATTCTCCACATGCACAGCCCACATCACCATATTCTTGCTGTTTTTCGGCAGTGTGGCTCTCATGTACTTGCGCTTCTCTGTCACTTTCCAGCCAATACTGGAGAAGATCATCGCACTATTGTTTGCTGTCCTTGCCCCATTTTTCAATCCTATAATCTATAGCCTGCGGAATAAAGACATGAAAGATGCCATTAAGAAAATGTTCTGTTCTCAAAAGCTAATGTGAGTTTACCCATGCCAGTTCAGAATATCTCATCATCTGCATATCTTCTAAAGCAAACAATCATAAGATTAGTACTTAAATATAAGGTTTTTTCAGAGTCTTGGTTGTTTGCCTTTCCAGTTTTCTAATACAATGACCATTGCTTGTCCTGGTAAAGAAAGTCATCTGCATTTTCTCACTATTCATATTATCAACAGGGTCTTCTAATTTTGAAATCAATGTTATGGTAGATTTTATTGTAAACTCCTTCAAGATCCTGGCCACATTCCTGCTGATTCTCAGCTCCTGCAGATAATCTTCAAAGAGCTCAGGATTCCTTCTGCTGCAGTCAAAATGATGGACTTCTCCACATGTGTCTCCCACTGCACTGTGGTTCTCATCATCAATGGCAGCATCCTCTTCATGTATGTGCGGCTGAAGAAAAGTTACTCCCTTGACTATGACCGAGCCTTGGCAGTGATCTACTCTGTGGATATCCCTTTTCTTAACCCCTTCATCTGCAGTTTGCGCAACAAGGAAATCAAGGAGGCCCTGAAGAGGCAGCTGATGAGAACAGGGATGCTGTGATGATGGGTGGCAGAATGAAGGCCAAGGACAGATGTGGTATGTGATGGCTGAGGGATCATTAAGAGTCAGAGAGGAGAAATGAAGCATCTCATTCTTCTCTGTGTCAGGTGTTGAAGAGGTGGCAAGGGCTGCCTGGCCTCCAGTGTTATCATAGCCATTACAACATCTGATGGAGCCACAGACATCTTCACCCCAGTCTGTAAAGTATACACGGCCCTCAGTATCTATCATAGGATGCTGTGATTTTAAAACTTCAGATACTGGTGAATCATGCTTAGAATTTTTGCCAAATATGTTTCTTACCTAATATATGTAGGTTCAAATTTACGTGATTTAACATAAATCATATAACTGTTTCTTAAATGATGATTTTTATTGAATAAAATTTGGAGCAAAAATAAATGTTTCTTAGATTACTTAGCAATTTTCTTGAATAGTAAACACTGGTTTATGGGTGTATGCTTGAAATTTCACAAATTTGAGTCTACATTATAGCTTATATAATGATCAATTACTTGTATTGGTATGGTAAACCAATCTCTTTGAAATTTAAATTATTATACAATATTTTCTTATAAAACTTTTTTGACAGTGACAACAAAAATCTTTAAACCATAGCTTCTAGCATATGGTTTTCAGTAAAAATAATATCGTCTTTGTTTTAAAAACTTTAATTTTCCTGGTTCATCTGTATTCTGAGATTTACAGTAACATTGTCATGAACATGTATAATATAATAACATTTAGTACACATATATGTAACAAAACTGTGTCTCAAAAGAAAGGAATAAACCAGTCAGAGAGCATCGTTGTGAGAAGGATGGAGTGTGTTGTGTGTCCTGATGAGTCATCTGTGTCATTATTAGTGATCCTAAACATTTACATCTCGTATAATATATGAAAGTGTAGGAGCTGGACAATTGTCAAAAAACAGGCTTACATTGCACTAAATATTCTATTTAACTAGCTATTTCCTGTAACGTGACTATTAGAAAGTGGGAACTTACTTATCAACCAGTACTAAGAAATGTTTATACATCTGAATATTTTTGTAATTGAAAGATCAAACATTGACTATAAGAAGTGTCTAGGGGACTCGTGGCTCACCATTTAGAAGCTCTTCCTGTACTGTAGAAAATTGGAGTTCAGTCCCCAGTACCCTAATCAGGTTATTCAAAGCTGCCTGTCACCTAGTTCCAGGGTACTCAATTGCTTCTTGTGTCTCTTACACAGATGCACAAATATATGCAATGCTTACAAATGAATTCTTTCAAAAAGAACAATACTTGTTCTATATGGAGGCCAAAAAAAAAAAAAAGGTGAGCCTATTCCACCTTGTCTGAAGGTCAGAGTTTGAGGTTGCTCAAAGTTGTTAACAAGTGTGGCTACACCACTGACCTAGGGTGTGATTAGTTGGTGTTTGGGCCATTGAGCTGGCCCAGAGAGATGTATCCTATCCACCCTTACCAAAGGTCAGAGAATTCAAGCATAACTCTGCTTTTTTTGAGTTAGAAGATTTGACCTAGGGAGTGGCTGCCTTCAGGATACCTGATCTAGGGTGGGTTCACTGCCTAAACAACAGAATGCTTTTCTTATAAATTAATGGCTTGCATCTTAAACTATTGAAGCAAGTAACTATTTTGGTAGTCCTGTGTATAACTTTAAAGCATTTTTTGTATTTTTTTTATTTTCCTCGTTTTCATATTGGGATATAAAAGTGTATGGAAAATTAAATACTGCACAGACTCAGTACTCGGAACTTAAAACTCAGTATAGAGTAGACTGAGTTGCCTTTCCAGTACTATTGTAAATCTCTGTGATTCTTTCTTGTTTCTGTTCCTTCTATTTAACATTTCTAATTCTCACCCCCGTACTCTGGAACATATGGACCTGCTGAGGCTAGGAGCCTGGCAAAATCACCCCAAAAAGGTGGCTCCTGACAGTTATAGATCTAGTGGATCCCCCAAATAAATGCACCTCTACTACCTTCAGAATGTCACCCACCCATTTATCCTGTTGTTTAAAGACAACACATTTTATTTATCCTTTGATAATTTTGAAAATTTCATGCAATACATTTTGATCATATCTCCCAGCTCCTCTCAAATCTACACCCAAATTCCTACCTCTCCAACATTATGCATTATGCTTTATGTTTCTCTCTCTCTCTCTCTCTCTCTCTCTCTCTCTCTCTTTCTCTCTCTCTCCCTTTCTTCTCTTCTCTTCTCTTTCTTCCTTTTAAACTAGTTGAATCCAAGTTTTGTAGGCTAAATTCTCTTGGTCATAGGGCCTGCCCTTGAGTGTTATTTATAAAACAGTACTCATTTTCTTACAGAAAAGCAACTTTCTCACAGCAGCTACCAAATGGCTGTAGATTCCCACCTGAGGGGGATACTTTGTGCCTGTCTCCTATCCACCATGCTGGGATTTTGTCTGGTTTAAGTTAGCCAAGATCTTGTTCATGCTGTCACAGTCATTGTGAATTCCTGTGCCTTTGCCCTGTTGTTCCTAGAGAACAGTTTCCTTGAACTCATCCTCACCCTCTGACTCTTGCAATGTTTCTGCCCACTCTTCTGCAAAGACCTTTGTGCTTTGAGCAGAATGGGGTGTGTTAAAGAACACCATTTAACTCAGAACACCCCGAACTCTTTTATTCTCTATTGATTGATCAGTTGTATCTGTGCTAGTTCCCATCTCCTGCAAGAAGAAACCTTCTCTAATGAGGTTTGAGGGATACACTGATTTATGGATATAGTGTTAAGTCATTTTAGGGGTCATTTTAATGCTGTCATTACTTATTGGAGTAATAGTGGTAGGTTCACCTGTAGGGCCTATGACACTTCATGGCTGAGAAACCCTAGCCTTTGAATCCCTTTGTTTAATAGTTTTCCATTATCCATAGCCACTGAAGTAATGGGAAACACAGAGAAGAAAAACCCAGTTACTCCCTGACACAGTAAGAACTGCTAAGATTCCTTAAAATACTTGGAGAGAAAAGTTTGCCAATTTTCATTTGGTCAAAACCAAGTTCATTAAGTAGAATGACATATTTATTAGAGACTTGGAATACAGCAAAGTCGCCAAGGGCCTGATATTGTGCCCTCAGAGAGAGTTGGGTAGTCACAGGCACTTGTTTGTGTGTCTGATGACACAAGTTCAATCCCCATATGCCACAAGATGGCAGGAGGGAGCTGAGCTATGCCTCAGAGTGATTCACTGACTTCCACATATGCCTCGTGTAAAGTACACACCTGCCACACACATACACACACAGAGGAAACGAATAATGTAAATAAAGAGGATGCTCTAAATAGACCTTAAAGCTTCTTAGAAGGCCGTAATCGAGTAATTGAACTAATTTGAGCTTTAGGTCCAGATTTTATACATTTTTAACATTGGAATAATGAAGATTCTGACAAATTTGCTTGGGGTGTTTTGATATATAAAGCAGTTCTGTAGTGATATTTTGTTTGTAACCTAACAAAGTTTGCGTAAAGATCAGAGTGCAGAGTTAAGCCACTAGGGGCCAGGTAACGGTGGTACACACCTTTAATTCCAGCACTTGCGAGACAGAGGCAGATGGACCTCTGTGAGTTAAGACCACCGTGGGCTACAGGAGATTAAATCTGAATAAAAGAGAAACTGAGGTCACACAAAGGTGATCACAAAACTTGGGATCCAACACCTTTAATCCCCCCACTAGAGAGGTGGAGACAAGATTGATATGGCTGGGTGGAAGGATGAATATGAGGCAGAAAGAGACAGGAGCTCAGATGTAGTTTGACATTGTATAACGCAAACAATTATTTCCTAACTTACACAGAAAATCAAAACAACTCTCTCCTTTTCTCTACTACCTGGCATGACTTCAAATCCTCACTTCCCATAGGGGTGGAGTCTTTGTAAGATGGAAGCATGGCAACAGAGTTCCCTAATTAGGCACTTGGGGCATACGGAGCTTTTCTGTAGGCCCTGGGAAGTGTGTCAAAACAAACCCTTTCTCCATTGTTTTTCCCCCGAGAAACCTAGTGTTGCAGTTATAACCTTCCTATTTGTTGGGCTGAAAAGAAATCAAGATATTTGGGAAAAGAGGATTCTGGAAGAGGTGAGTGTAAGATGGGAAGACGCCAAGAGTCATTGTTGATGTTATGAAAACACATGAGATGGGGGACTGTCACTCAGGTATGGGGGCATGGAGAAGGTCATTGTGTTCTTTGACTACAGCAAAAAACATGAAGAAATGGTCTATTAAATTTCATCTTTGACACTGTATCTCTGACATTCTCATCATGACTGAGTCCTCGGTTATTTATAATCTAGTATGCCTGTTTGTTATATAGCAGAGTCAGGAAAGACAGCAAGGAATTTAAAAAGCCATGATAATGATTGCAGTTTACTAGCTGGGTTTCTAGTTGTTCCTCTCCCCCAGAAAATAGAGGAGTATTTTTTTGTATAATTCTCCCCTTTTACTTCTTTCAGGTTTCAATTTTGTGATTGTGAAGTGTATTATTGACAGAGTAATTTGACTTACTGAGCAATTAAACATATATCAGGTCATTGCAGACCAATAAAGAATGCTAGACCATAAATTCAAAAGATGCAGGTGTTCAAATTGTTTTAAAGCAAGAAGTATTTGCATTGTATTTCAGCTTAGAAGCAAGCTCTGGAGTCTTTTAGACAGCCCTCAACTATGTAAGTTGTTAGCATACCCACTCTTTTGCAGTTAAGAAATCTTGAGTCAGTTACCTGAGAGACTGAACTGGACCAAAACATATTTGAAGGTGATTAATCTGGGTAATAGTATAAAACAAGAAACAATTAGAACATCAATTATTTTTTCTGTGAGCATCAATTTTTAATGTAAATTTTTCATGAATAAATACCAAATGGAATTTTGTTCCCCATATTTTTTTATATTTAACTGTATATTTAATGTTCTATGAGATCACTGGAAAGAAACAAAATACTTGGCTTCTTCCAGTTGATTCTTTTTGTGTGGATGCTTGTTTCGAGGCTTCAAAAGAGTATATGAATTGTGTCTAAGGTCAGCTCCCAGATGACTGACTGTTTGGGGTGGCTATCCATAGTTTTCCTCTTTTCCTTCAGATCTTGCACTGTCAAACAGTTGAGTTTGACTAAAGAACACAACTTAGACTCATGGAAAATATTGTAGCAAGCAGTCGAAAAGACACCACTGAACCTGTGTTAGATGCTCACTATTTTCCAGCTTTAGGTTAGTAGAGTTAATGAAATTTTCTGTCAAAGACAATGTGTTAAAAAAAAATCTTATAAGTAGAAAAGGAAACTTTCTGTTGAAATTAGTTGATGAAATCCCTTTCAGAAAGGATCACAGGACTGAATGGATCATGAACCCTATGTTTTTCACTTGAGGAGGAGTTTTACCAGATCTTGATCAAATGATATTACATCAAAAATTGTTTTCTATATATAGCTGTTTCATGACAGCACACATTTCTGTTAACTTCTCTGAATGCAGAGCAGTTTTGCTTGTCATAACAAGGGATGGGTTGAGCTAAATTGATATCATACTGTTTGTCTCTGTAAATCATCTTTATGTAACAAGATTATGTAGTGGAAGACAGTTTCTAAACTGTTACCTTTTACTAAAATTGCCAAATTCTTGGGCAATGATACATGCCAAATTTTATTTATAAATAGTAGTTGTTTTATTAAAAAAGCAGAATAATTGACAACTAGATATACCTAGTAAAATTTTTGAAATCTGACAATAATACTTTATCATATACTTTATTTAATTGGCTTAATATTGAGAATGGTTAAAATTTTGTGTATTTGTCCTTTTATTTGACTACAAATTGTGCCTATTCCTTCAGCCAGCTAAGAAACTGCTGAAAATATGAATGAGAATCAGACAAAGGTGATAGATTTCTATTTTTCTGATTTCCCTCAGTTTGAGAATGGTGGCCTTTTGTTCTTCATCCTTCTGCTTTGTATTTACATGTTCATTGTTGTTGGAAACTCCATCATCTTCTTGGCTGTGCAACTAGATGTCCGTCTGCACAATCCCATGTACAGTTTCATCAGCATCTTTTCCTTCCTGGAGATTTGTTATACCACAGTGCCCATTCCCAGAATGCTCTACAACCTAGTCAGCAAAGATAAAATCATCTCCTTCATTGGTTGCCTGCTGCAGATGTATTTTTTCCATTCCTTTGGAGTCACAGAAAGCTTGGTCCTCACAATAATGGCCATTGACAGATACGTTGCCATCTGTAACCCACTCCGCTATGCAATCATCATAACTCCACAGCTGTGCACACAGCTTTGCACAGGCTCCTTTATCCTCGGCTTCGTCATGCTCCTCCCAGAGATTGTGTGGATATCTACTCTGCCCTTCTGTGGCCCCAATCATATCCACCAGCTCTTCTGTGATTTAGAACCTGTACTTCTCTTGGCATGTGCAGACACGTCTATGATTCTGACTGAAGATGTCATCCATGCTATCTCCGTCCTGACCTGTGTCTCTATCATCACCCTTTCCTATTTAAGAATCATCACTGTGATCCTGAGGTTTCCATCTGGTGAGAGCCGGCAGAAGGCATTCTCCACATGCACAGCCCACATCACCATATTCCTACTGTTTTCTGTCAGTGCGTCTCTCATGTACTTGCGTTTCTCTGCTACATTCCAACCTCTTCTGGAGAAGATCATCGCACTATTGTTTGCTGTCCTTGCCCCATTTTTCAATCCTATAATCTATAGCCTGCGGAACAAAGACATGAAAAATGCCATTAAGAACGTGTTCTGTTCTCAAAAGCTATTCATTGTCTCTGGGACCTAATGTGAGTTTACCCATGCCAGTTCAAAATATCGCATCCTCTTCATATGTTTTTGAAGCAAATAACTCTAATATTATAAATGATGCAGTGCCATCTTTTCAAGCCATTAAAGATCATGACCGATGGGATAATAATATTTATAATTGGCACAGCTAAATGATTTTTTGTGTATGCTTTGACTTTATACTTAGAATTGGTTGATTATTTACATAGTCATTTATAAAATCTTAACAAAACCCACATGACTGATTTTAGTTCAAGGACATTTGCTATACTCTAAAATCAGAGTGTCAGTCACATTCCTTCCTCAAACCCGAATAATCTCAGTCATGTCACTGGAATATGTTGGGACTTGGTGTTGATTTCAAGATTTCTTTGCAAAGATTCTAGCATCTTTTTCTTTATTTCTTCCTTTTTGGGTTTTTGAGACATGGTTTCCCTGTAGGTTTGGAGCTTGTTCTGGAACTTGCTCTTGTAGACCAGTCTGGCCTTGAACTCACAGAGATCTGCCTGCCTCTGCCTTCTGAGTGCTGGGATTAAAGGTGTGCGCTTCCACCACCCTGATGATTCTAACCCTCTTAAAGATCAAGCAGTTGAGTATACTGCCTTGAAAATAAAAACTGTAAACATAAAACTTTCAAACAGTTACAGTTGATATTTTAAAAAATTGGAACTGTAGATGGCTCTGTGGTTAAGAGTTTATGTTCCTGTGATTAAGTGTTCTAATGTTCTTTTTTCTGATCTGTCCAGAAATGTCCCTTTTGTCTCTCTTGATATATTACTTCTCCTTAATTTTATGTTTTCTTCCTAATTCTTTCATTCTCGATGTTTTCCTTCTAATTCTATCTTTATCCTTTCTTATTCTCTCATTTTTCTCTCTTTTTTCCTCTGTTTTTTTCTCTACAGTTTATATACCCCAACAAAATCTTTCAGGTAATACAGATATTACAATGTGGTTACATTCTGTTTATCAAGTAAATTATTACAATGAGTACAAGTGAAAAACAGAATGCTTTCCATATCCCTTACATGGTTAAATATCTTACATATGAAAACTGAATTATCCCCAAGAACCCACATGCATTCATATCCAACCCACTCGTTGTAGATTAACAGAGTGTAAGCAAGCAAGATGTTCTTCTCGGCCAGGTGTTTTCCTGGCAGACAGCATTTTGCAGTTACCAAGAAAGGATCAATCACTTTATTACTTATCTTAGAAGGTAATCTTATAAGGAATCTTAAAGCAATCACAAACCTAAATTTTATAGATGAAAAACAATCAGTCAGCTCGGCTTTAAATCTTCAGTGTGCAGACCCACTCATCAATAGTGTTTTATATCAGGAGATTGAGGGCAGAGATGTGTATAAGGAATTAATCATCACCTTTGGTCATCAACCAATCCTAGCAAGAAAGGCACATGAGCTAATGATAATTGAGTTTCTTTTTTCTTGTTCCCTGACCTTAAAGAGTTCCTCACTCAACTATCTGCCTTTTTAAAACTTTGCATTGTTTCTTCTTGGGTTTTCACCTCAAAACTATTTAACGAAGATATCTTAGTCTAATTTTAAGTTATTTTCAAAGCTTTGTTGCCTCTATAATGCACTCTAAAATCTGAAAATACCTCCTAACATTAAGGTTAAAAGAATTTAAGCTAGCTGAGCTACAGGGACTCAATTCCTTCTCTTAATCATTAGCCTAAACCTCAGTCTATACTGCTCCCAAGTAAAACCTCTATTGTTCTATCTATGTGACACTTGCTTTTTTATATTTTTAATCACTAAAACTCTATTTAAACTAACATTATTATTATCATTTAGACAGTACAGCTTAGGAAGAAGTTATCTTCATAATAACCTACAGGTAAAAATGCCCAATAGAACAGGATGTACCCATTAGATAAACATATTACATTACAGGCAGTGGGGATCTCTCCACATCCATTCACACCACGACAGATATCAGAGAAAGATGGCAGCAGCAAACATGTAAAGGCACAGCAGAAGCAAAAGACATTCTGCCGTCTGTGGTTTCCTATCAGAGACTCACCCATGAGTGATTCACCTCTTGGTGGAATGACACCTTGAACTTCAATTGCCATCCACTACTCATCTGACAAGGTCACTGACAAAATATCAAACTTATTCTAATACCTTTCCCATTTCACAGGATCCACTTAAGAGCTACATAACATAGGATAGTTAACTAATCTTGTCTATTTATTTTTAAAGTTTTACTCTGTCATCCAGGCTGGTCTCAAACTCACAATCTTCCTTCCCCAATCTCCTGAGTGATGGGATTACAGGCACATACTACCACACTTGACATAACCAAACCTTTGAAGTTTCACTTACTTTATCTGTAAAAGGAGATAAAACTGGTAACTAATCTAAAAATGTAGTATGTATCAAGTTAGTTGAATATTGAAACCTTCAACATGGTATGTTGCATGAAGTGCACAATAAACATTTCTATCATAAAAAAATAAAAGGAGTTGATGTTCCTTTCTCAGAGGACCTGAGTTTGTTTCTCGGCATCTATGTCAGACAGCTCACAATGACATGTTACTTCAGTTTGTGCCTGTGAATGACTAGGAGTTACACAGATTCTTGATAGGTAGAGGGCCCACAGATAGGTAACAAAGATGGCGAACTTCTGATTTCTTCCTGACCTGAGAAAAAGGGCTGGATGCTTGAAACCTGAGGCCTGGTGCTGGTGACAGCACTTCCTTCTAGAGAACATGGATTAAGAAATGTTTATTCAAAGCTGTGGGCCTATCAGTACCTAGTTTTTGTTCATAAATACCTCATAAAGACACATAAAACTTCCAGTTGTAGAAAAGAAAAAGAACCCACTTTGCTTTGTTGGAAATCTTTCTTTCTGTGTATAATGTTGTGTGCAAGGAGTGTGTGTGTGTATGTACCTTGTGAGTGGGAGTGTATGTGTGCTCCTAGTGTGTGTATGTTTGCACTTAGTACGTGTGTGCACTTAGTGTGTGTGAGTGTCTGTTTGTACCTTGTGCACGTATGTGTGTACAACTTCTGGATGCATGTGTAAATAAATGCATGTCTTTTGTGTGTATTTGCGTGTCTGTGTGTGTACATGTGCATGTGTTTCTTCACCTTTAATAAAAGTATTTGTTTTTGATATTTTCCTGCTCTCAGCTGGTGTATTGAATACTTTCTTCTTACCATTAATCCTGTGACTGGCAGAGAAAATGAACCCATTCCAGATCCCCAGAACATAACACTAAGGGTTCTGACACCCTCCTCTGGCCTCTGAGAACACCCTTATACATACAGCACCTACACACACAAATACAAATTAGAAATAAAAAATAATTTAATTCTGGTAATATTAAGATGTTCAACCTTTGGTCATGCTCCATTAAAATGTCATGCCATCATCATAACTCATTGTAAAAATTAGCATAACTTTGCAGGTTTGGTTTGCTTTTCCATTCTCTGCCCTAGATCTTATGTTCGCCCACCATAAATTTTATACATTTTGGTGTCTTGTTCAGACTTCTCTCCTTTCTTCCTACAAAACTACTCCAAAAGTGTTGTTAGGAATAAAGTAAAATCTCAAGAAAAATTATTTTACCTAGCTCCTCTGAGGAGAAAAACAAAGCTGGAAACAGTTGCAAAAGATCTTAAAAGAGAAAGAGGCCATCTAGTGGTATGAAAATGCTGTGGTCAACAGTATGAAAGTTTTCTTTTAATCTTTTTTTTTTCTTTTCTTTTTTATGTTTTGTAAACAAGGTGCAAAAACGGTATTTTTGACACTATAAACTCTAAGTGCATTAGTGTCACAGGTAAATTTAGTTCATATCCATCCATGGGAGAAGCTTCATTTTGCAGTTGATCAAGTCTACTATAGGGAAAAGAAGGCAGAATTATTCTAAGATCCATAGCAATTGAACTACTAACAATAAATAGTGTTTTCTAGACATGACATTGAAATTTCATCCAGGAAGTCTCATCAAGAAGGTTTTGTAAATAAGAACACCAATGTGTATGTGGGAAATCACCTTAAGTACCTGCCTTTTCTTGAAGAGCTTCATGTAATCAATGGCTGGTGGCAGAGGGGATAGGGTAGGTAGTATTTTTTTCAATAAGAGCATCCTGATTGGGTTATTCAATCCAAATGTCAACCCTAAAATCATATGCATAAGAGCAAACTTAAATTGACTCAGTAGATTGTGTGTGTGTGCACACAGTTGTACCTCTGTGTGTCTGTGTGTATGAGTAGGGGGAGAGTATGTGTGTAAAAGAATAATGATTAAAGAAGAGGTCAAGAATGTCAGAGTAAGTACAGGTGTTGAAAGAGGGGAGAGGAGAAGAAATAATATATAACATATACATGTATGAAATTCTCAAATGTAAGAATAATTTGAACTAAAACGAATGGAACAACTGTAGTATTACAAACAGAAGAAAGCTCATGTACAATGGCGAACTCTGAAACAGGAAGACCTAACTCTAATTTTAGTCTGAGCCCCAGAAACTGGTCCCTCACAAGCTCAGGGAACTCAGTTCTCTTAAGTCTGCCTTATGACTGTAAAACCAAACTTTCTTCTACATTTTTATGAACTCTTTGATAACCAGAGGACATATCTTTGTATGGAAAAAAAAGATAATTTTCTTTGGTAATAAAATTTGAATTAATTTTAAAGAAAGACATTTATTTAGTAACTTAGTTGTTACTAAATCTTTTACTTTATTGATTAAATTTCTAAAAATCATATGACTGTTAAAGCAAAAAATCTTAGTGATCTATTTATAAATCAACTGATTTTATCATTCTATTTAAAGGTGTTTAACAATATTTTTTATGATTTTTAAACTTGACATTTAGATCTCCTTTTAAAATATATTTAAATGAGAATGCACTATTTCCGATATTAAGTGCCTCAACTTCTTGATTCAACAAAATTTCTATAAGTTCATAAAATAGCCATGATAATATGAAAAGAAAATAATAAAAATGCCAAACTTCATATACTTTCCTATGTTCAATGTGATTAATGTAGTAAAAGGCATCTTAATGTCAGAATTCTAATAGTTTGTCTTATGGTATGGAATTTCTTACTGTAAAAATTCTCTTGGCTTGACTATGTTTGAACAAGGTTTAAATGAAACATGTTTAAAGCAGTTGCTCAAATACAGATTAACAGTTAGAATTACACGTACCATTTGATATTCTAATAGATCAACATATCTTATACAATAAAGTTAAAATACTAAATATACTTGAATTTTTATTCTAAAATATAAATCATAGATTTTGATTTCTTCAAACACTTGTGTTCTTAGCTCTAGGGCTGTGTGGAGTTTAAAAGATGCTAACACATCACATTATTATAAAATGAGTTATATTCTACTAATGAAGCAAATATTTACTGAAGCTGCTATATCAAGTAATGTGAAGGATACTAAAAATACAAAAGACAGAACATCCCCTTGTCTTTATATACCCTCTGGTTGAAAAAGAGATTTTTTTTTTAGTGTAAAAAAATAAGCAAATTTTATAACATTATGCATTATATGACTATGTGTTGGGTGAGGAACAGAAAAGGAAATATATAATAAGTTTATCTAAAGTGAGTAGGGACACCTTAATTTAGGATTGGTCAAGTTAGACCTCATTTAGAATGTTAAGTATGAGCAAAACATTGAAGCAAAGGAAGTGGCCAATAGATTTGAGAGAGCATACAGGCACCAGGGGAAGTCAACAGAAAGCCACAAGGGGTCATTTAAAGAATCAGATTCTCCTGTGCCTGAAGTGGAGCGTGTCTGAGATAGATCTGTGGAAAACCAGAGTCAGGAAATGAGAGGGGGCGTGGATCCCAGGAATTTGAGGGTTTTATGAGATTTAGATTTCCATGATTGTAACACCCGATTTTGTGTTCGGTGCCACTGTACCGACGCAAGTCGAGCAAGGGCCTGGAAATTGGAAAGAACACACAGAGAGACCAGGGTCATTTGAAAGGAGATCAGCTGAATGCCAGTTTATTCAGCATTGGGGGAGTCCTTATTTACCTAACTGCAGCACAAGGATCTCCGCCCAAGCAGGTGGGAAATTACCATATTAACAATGGAGTAAATGCCCTGCAGCTAACCACCAAGCGGGGCAGGGAGAGCATAGAAACACACAGGAAGTTAGCTGATCAGAAACTGTCCCCGCGAATGCACCCCAGGAATAAGGGAGACCTACACATGATTTACTCTGAACCCTGAGATCCAGGATAGCAATTTGAGCCCAGGAGAAATGTTATCTGTTATGAAGCTTTACAGAATCGCACGTCCGCCTGTGGTGAGAGGCCAGTGCTAGACTTCACAGGTAAAACCCTCGGCTGTTAGGAAGAAATTCTAGTGGTCATGTTGAGACATGATGTTGTCAAGTGTATTAAGACAGGTTTGAATGTAGTAGTTATTTTAAAAATAATCTCTTTTATGGAGTTTTACTACCAACCCAGCAGAAAATGATGATAACATAGAACAAGTAGGAATACAGAGGAAGCTGGAGGGGGAAAATGAGGAATGAATATGATCATATTTCATTGTATACATGCACACACAAGATATAGAACAAAGTTTCCAAAACTATGTGGAACTTCATTGATTATGATTCCAGTGAAGATACATTCCAAATTATAATTTAAAAGAAAAATGTGTGTGCTTGAGTATTCAGTATCTAGTGATAAACATTTGACAAAAATTCCTTGCCTGTGTTTCTTGTGAAAATTTCCATCTTTTCCCTTCTCTCTTCAGTTTGTTTCATTGGGGGCTTTTCAATTTTGGTTTTTCAGAATCCTGGGTATCGAAACCTGGGCCTGGGATGTACGAGATAAAGGCTCTGTCATTAAGCAGTGTCCTGAGTCTCAATAACTATTTTTAAATTGACTTACTGTAGCGAGCTGCGTGAAGCCACACCTGATAATCAGCTCCTAAATATGACTAAGACCTGACTTATGCTATTATCACGCAATGATCATCAGCTGCTTGCTATGGGCAAGTGCCCACCTGGCAATCCGGGGTTGGTAGACCATGCCTTTTTAATGGCTGGGAGAGGTTTGCCTGGGAAGAGAGGAGAGAGAGAAAGTGAATAAAGTCCTGGAATAAACTGCAGTGAGAAGAGCTGCTGTGGTCGGATCATCCTTGCTGGACGAGGTGGGGTGTGACAACTTAACCATAAAGCAATTGATATTTACCCTGAATTTGTGAACAAAGTTAAATTTGTCTCTAATTCTTTTTATCTTTGGCTTTTAAAGTATGTTTCCATTTTTAATTTTTGAAAAAATCTTGTTTCTAACATTTTTACCTTAACATACTTCTATTTTGTTCTATATGATAATTTAAATGCAATAAAAGAGATACACATAACTTGTCAATGTGGTATGACTTTCAGAAGGTATGATACTTTCTGAAGCATTTTCTTAAGATTAAAAGCAATTAATAAAAATAAATAGCAGACAAAGAGGTTTTTTTTGATAAAGTGGGTTGAAAATTGAAGACTTAGGAAGTACCTGCCAGGAACATGTTACAGAAAGAATCATTTTCAGATTGTCTTAGTTAGGAAACAGCTGAGCCAACCATATCAACCACGTGCCCATGAGTGCAGAGGAGGCAAAGGAAGAGTTGTGAGGTAATTTGGGGGTAAAAAGTATGAAGCTTCAAATGTTAGGCTATGAGATACTGTATTCAATCTGATACACACATATCAGCCTTGTAGTGTGTAATTAATATTGTTTTTGGCATTGCAGAACAGAAGCTAGAAAACAATACACAAACAGATGAGGAGGAAGAAGAGTGAAATATGGACTGTGAAATAAGATTTTCTGAACATGGCATGCCTATTGCACCCACGAACTCACAGCACCCACATCTACTGGAGAAGATCTAAAGAAGATCAAGTCATCAGAGATTCCAGCATAGATTAGGAGGTGCATTCTAAGCCCATCCCTCCCCAAGGACACGTTGACATTTGGTATATACTGAGTGAGGGGAAATCCTTCTTATTGAGAGTGTGGCCACTGGCAGACTTTACATGCTCCATTGGATGGCTCCACACCCATGAACACTGGACTTAGTTATCAAAAATAATAATGAAGGAAGAAGATATGAAGTCATGAGGGGATATGGGGGAGTTGGGATTCAGGGATGGATATGATATTTGTCACTGTATACACGTATGAAATTCTCAACGAATAAAAATGCTAGATACAACTACGTAAGTATTAAAGATAGTATCCCATGCATAAATGTGAATTCTGAAGTATATTGTAACAAAAGTGGAAATAGAAAGGATATTTTAATACACATAATCAGACATCTTTGGTTATGGAACAACTCACTCTTCAAAAAGAAGTAGGTTAAAGAGAAAAATCTCGTAATTTCACACATTAGCAATATGAGATATAACAAAATCTCTGATTTTTCTGGTCTTTTATCGTTGCACCTACGTGTTTTGGATCAATCAGTTGTTTGCTTATAGTTGGTTAATCTGCACTTGAGCCTGTGGTCTTTTGCTACTGATGAACTAGTCGAGTTTGTTTATCTAGGGACTAGGTAGGCTGCAGTGTGTACGTGTGTGAGGTCATCTGGGATTTGATGAAGTAAATCAGCATGCAGATGTTTTTATGCAGAGGCTTCACATACATGAGTCTCATTCCTGGATCCCAGAAGTGGCAAAAAAGAACTGAGTTCCCAGAGTTGTCCTCTGACCTCTTCATATACAACATATATGCCCGTATCTGCATAAGTGCGCACGCACGCATGTGTACACACACACACACACACACACACACACACACACACACACACACCACACAGAGATATAAAAATAAATAATTTTAAAACAATTGTTGCAAGCTACTTACCTAACATTCAGAAAGTCATGGAACAAGTTTGAACTTTATTTCCAAATTTTATTTATCAATATTTAGATAATGGTGATTGTGACAAGTTTACTTGAATATGTTTAAATTACAAGGCAATTTATATGTAAGAAAATATTTTAAGTAGTAACATAAAATATAGTAGGCTACCCAGGCTGCTCTTTTGAAACCCCTTTGAACCTGAAATCCTATAAAGTATCATGCAATCGCCAGTCCATTTTTGCTGAACTGAGTGTGTAGCTAATTGAATTACATGAGCAGAAAGTGGAGAGTATTTGTCTTCTGTGTCAGGAAGCAGGACTTGAGCAATGATTGATGCCAGGGGAATCTAGTGCTGGAAAAGCAAGAGAGAACATTAACATCAGCTATTTCCAGAACTATTTCATGTGCTGTGTGTCTTAGACCCTGATCTTTGGCCTCACCAACACATAGAATCACAGAAGACAAGTGAAGGAAGAACACCAATATAGTATGGGGTGCTATGTCAACTTGTGCTTAAAACAGGAGTATCAATACATACTACTTCAGCCATTATGAGTCTGGTAGATGTTCTGTAAATAAGTGGCCACTAATGAATAGAGGTGCAGTTCATCGTGCCTGTTAACAGCAGAAGAACAAGCATGTGTGACAATAGAAAAGGAACATCATCAGAGTCCCAAAAAGCAACAGTGAAATTCTGAAGTTCCAGAAGGGTTTTAATATCGGGAACGGAGGTCTATTTCTGAGCCCGGCCATCTCTCTTCTGATGAAAAAGCCTCGCAATGGCATCTTTCATTTCCTTGTTTCTAAGACTATAAATGATGGGGTTGAGAAATGGAGCAAGGATAACGAAAGTGACAGCAATTACTGTGTCCCAGAAGACTGAGTAGGTAGCAGAGAATCTCAAATACATGACAGCCACACTGCCAAAAAACAGGAGAAAAACAGCAAGGTGGGCTGCACAAGTAGAGAAAGCCTTGTGTCTCCCTACTGCTGAGGGCATCCCCAAAATCACCACAATAATCCGGACATAGGACAGGGCAATTACAAGGAAGGAGGCCAGAATCTCTACCGCATGGATGGCATCCACAATGACCACCAGAGATGTATCTGTACAGGCCAAACTGAGCACAGGGGTGAAGTCACAGAAGATCTGATGGATCTTGTTGGAGCCACAGAAAGGTAGAGTGGCAATCCATGCAATCTCAGGCAGTACCAGCAGGAAGCCACAGAAGCAGGATCCAGCTGTTAGTTGGACACAAAGTCTGGAAGTCATGACAGTTGGATAACGGAGAGGATAGCAAATAGCTATGTACCTGTCAATGGACATTGCTGTCAGGACACAACCTTCTGTGATACCCAACGAGTGGAAAAAGTACATCTGCATGAGGCAGCCAGCTAGGGAGATGGTCTTCTTCTCACTTACTAGGCTGGAGAGCATCTTGGGAATGGTAGTGGTGGTATACCAGATCTCCAGGAAGGACAGCACACTGATGAAGAAGTACATGGGTGTGTGCAGGGCCATGTCCAGCTGGACAGCAACAAAGATCACTAGGTTCCCTGATATGATGAATGCATAGACAAAAAGCAAGAGAATGAAAAACAGAAGGCCGCCTTCATACAGAGGGGGGAATACAGAGAAGAGGAACTCAGTTACCATAGTTTGATTCCAGGTGGCCACGAACTGGCTCATCTGTGAAGGTAAGAAAACATATAAGGAATTTCCCAGAATTAGGTTCCTTTCTGTGTCTAGTTACTTATGTTGAAGATAGAACAATTTCTAAACTACATAATTCCACAACAGAATCAAGTGAAACATTTGTAAAACATCCTAATGTCGGCGACTTTTCTGTCACTGTCATAGATTTATATAAAGAAAAATAAATGTCTCAGAAGTTTCATCTCAGAAAAGTATTTCCTGGGGATTAATCCATTTTCAGAGTAAACCCACCCCCCAGCCTGACCCTCAATCTCTGCTTGACTAGCCTCAAAACTTGCACTTTGATCTTCAAATATTTTGTTTTTCTGTTCTTTAAGGGGGGAAATCGGGCAAAACAAAGAAAGAATCAGGAACACTTTGGACAATAATTTTATTTGTTTCTTTCACTTTTTCCTCCACTAACACGGTACCTGAGCCTGGCTTGACTATCCATTTCTGGATTTCTGCATTTCTGAATTCTACGACTTAGGCTGGAAGGTCTGTTGTTTATCTGGTATAATTGTGTAGACTTGTCCAGTCTCCACCTTCTCTGTAGCTTTCTTTTCTCTCTTCTCCATGATTAATATAATAATTATTCAAATTAAGAGGCTCTCTAGAATTACCTTATACCCTAATTAGTAGCCAGCTCTGGACAAACTTATAGCTACTCCCCACACAACGACCCATCCCTCCACTACAGAGGCTATGTCTAAGAAAGAAAGGGAAAAAGTCATTCTCAATTTTTAAAAATCATACCTATCATGACAATGGCTTTCTTGAAGGAGGGAAGCTCCTAAAAATTAACTGCAACAAAACTAAATTAGCATATACTTGTTAGGTAATAGACAATCAAATTTCTTGCAGGGATAGTTAGAATTAGTGAAGGTAATATGTACTCCTCACTTTGGCTGTCTCAGTATCTCATTTCCTGCTATCCATAACTCTAAGGAGTCATTCTCCAGATGAGTTTCCCTAAACATGACTTCTGCCTCTCCTTTCCTTTTCAAAAGATTCAAGGTAAAACTCAGAACTATCAGTTTCACAATTGTTGTCCTTCTAATGGAGTTTCAAACAAATTTTGGAAACAACTATCCTGAAAAATTAATATTTCCACAAAATTGAGACCATTATCTTATAGTTTTATTTTTGGAAAGTTCATTTTTTTTTATTTTCTGGATCTACTTTTATCAAAATTTTAAGTGGCAATGTCCCTATGTTTATGGAAATCTTTAAGATTCCCCCTGATAGAGCAACCATTCTCTCCTCTAACCATACTTCAATTGTTCTCTTTTTTACATCTAATGCCTCTTTTGTTGCATTTTAAATATTCACATTTCAGAATTATCTCCCCGCAAAAAAACTCAAACCTCCTTAAAAAGAATCCCACAAGAAATGAAATGATGCCATTAATTAATTCTTCTGCATTGATAATAATATTAGTCATACGCATTAGCTTTGTATACATTACATAATGTGTTCCTACCTATGATGGATTAAGTTATTTTGACACAATAGAGAAACTGAAAACAAATTAAGGGAAATAACTGTTTCAAATTAATGTAGCAAGGACATAGAGCAGTAATTTAACACAAGTTTGTTTGTCCTAGGAGTCTATGGCTTTCTGTTTAAGAATCCCTATATTTACCTTTACAGCTATCCTGAATTTAGTGTAATAGAGCAGATGTGATTTCTTCAGGGGGTCAGAAGAAAATTAAAATAAATGTACGGAAGATTAGGAAAACTAGTTCATAGGAGATGTTTTTCATTTGCCAAATATTGAGGGAGGAAAAAAAAAGAGAAATGAGTTTTGAAATTAAATAAACAGTGGTGCTGAGTTGAAGATCAAAATCTGCAAGGGAGAAAGATGTGAGCAACTGGAGGTATCCTCTGACTAAAGTATTCATTCTCCATCCTACCTTTGTATTGAATTTCTCTTTTGTAGAACGAGGCACTGAATGTGCCAAGCAGGAGATGGCAGAGCAATGATAAGGGACAAGAAAGTTCACTGAAAAGTATCTCAAAGAAGTACAACAATACTATTAATTTGTTGCTCTCAGCCTGAGGTTCCTCTCACCAGTAAGAGGTCTCATTATTTCTGATTTACACATTTGTTTATCTTACATTCAAGATTCTTTGATATGTGCCAAATCCTCCCAAAGGTTTAAGAACTATAGAACAGTCAACAAAAATCAATCATTCTTGCTTATGAGGCAATAAAGAATGTAAAATAATTTGCGGAATGATAGATAAGTAACAGAATATACAGAGGTCGCTCTACAAATATTATTTGTACAATAAAGAGATCTGACTTAGTGTTTAGTGATTAAACAAAAACATTAACTTGATCTTTGACTTCCTAAAAGACTTCAATTATTTGAACCAATAGAACTTTAGTTCTCAAAAGACATTAGCTATCAATATCTTCATTATATCCCTGACCTCTATTCCTTCTAGTGTTCTTTTTGCATTTTATGTCTCATAACAAAAATTCTTTACTAACACAAAGAAACTCCAAAAACATGGGCCTTTACCCTGTGAAGAAACAGCTAGTTTCTCAAGATTAGAGGGTTTGCAGGAAGGAGCAGATAAAGAGGAGAAGTCTCACTGAATGTTGAATTTCAATATCTATCTGCACAACTTACCCTGTTTGAGGCCACAAAGCACTCCTCAGATCCTCTGCAGTCAGGGTCACTTATGTATACACTGGTGAGTATATAGATGTATGTGAGTATTTCTTGGGGGACTACATAGAGTGGAAAGATAGCCTTTCTTGGGAGTTTGACTTTAAATGATGCAGTATCTAAAGGAAGCATCCTAAGCTTCTCCTCTAAGGGGCAAATTAGGGGGAAAGTGTCATACAGTAATGAATGATCCCCTAGGACCATTCCCACAGATTCTCCTGTGACCTATCATTCATGAGCACCAGTAAATGCAGTAGATAAAAAAATTCACAATGAGCTTTAAAGAAGACCCTTTCAGAAAACATAGCTTTCCTCTCAGTGTCACACCCATTTCTGTTTCCTTTACTACCTATGTGCATGCGTGCATGCACACACACACACATACACACACACATATACACAGTAAAGTTTTCAAAATGTACATGCTAGATAAATTCATACTCATTTAGAAGCATAGTTATTTCCTTTTGTTTGTGTGGCTGTTTTTTGTTTTTAATTATTTATTTTACATCCCAGCCACAATTTTCCACTTTCCTTCCTGCCATTCCCTCTCCTCACCTCCCTTTTGCCACCACCAGCATCCTCTCCTCTGTTTCTGTTCAGAAAGAGGCAAGCCTCCAATGGGTATCAACAAAGCAAGGCATATCAAGTTGAAGTAGAACCAAGCACCTCCTGTTATATTAAGATTGGACAAGGAGACCCAGTATGAGGAATAGGTTCCCAAGAGCCAGTCCATGTTTTAGGAAATGACCCTGCTACCATTGTGGGAGGTCTCACAAGTAGACCAATGGAAAGGGGGTGCATTTCTGGGTCAAGCAGAAACCTGATGCAAGGGAAATTCATGTGGATCTACAAGGATGACCCCAGATAAGACTCCTAGCAATAGTGAATACATACCCTAAACTGGTCATCTCCTGTAATCAGATTGGTGAGTACCCCAATTATCATCCGACAGCCTTCATCCAGTAACTGATAGAACAGATGTAGAGAACCATGGCCAAACATTTGCCTGAGCTCATGGAATCCTGCTGAAGTGTGAAGAGGGATTGTAGGAACAATAGAGATAAAAAAAAATCACAAGAAACCCCAAAGAAACAACTAATTTAACTCATAGAAACACACAGAGTCTGAACTATCAACAAGGGATCATGCATAGGACAGAGCTGAGCTCTCTACATGTCTGTGACAGCTGTGAAGCTTTGGATTTTTAGACAATTTTTAAATTTAAATATATTTTTTATCAATATCTTATCCTACTTCAAGTTTGTCCTGATTCTTTCCTCCTCCCTACCTATCTAACTTTAAGTTCTTTCTAAAAAGAAAAATAAACCAAATATCTAATATAATAATGTCTTAGTTAGGGGTTCTAGTGCTGTGAAGAGACACCATGACCATAGCAACTCTTATAAAGAAAAGAGTTTAATTGTGGTGGGTTACAGTTCAGATGTTCAGTCCATTATCATCATGATGGGACATGGTAGCATAAAGGCAGGCATGGTGCTGGAGAAGGAACTGAGAGTCCTACATCTTGATCTACAAGTAACAGGAAGTAGACAGAGTCTACATTGAGTGAAGATTGAGCAAAGGAGACCTCAAAACCTGCTTACATAGTGGCATACTTCTTCCAATGTGGCCACATTTCTCTGAGCTTATGGGGCCAATTATATTCAAACTACCACATACAACAATACACCCAAAAGTTAGAATACAAAATATATAACCCAAAACAAAAACCACAAAACTGCAACCAAATAAAAACACACACCCAAACTGTGGAGACCATTTTTGTTGGTTATCTACTTTTGAACATGAGTGTAGTGATGCAGGCAAGCCATTTGTAGAAGGAGCTGTTGGCAGGCTTGCTTTTCATCCCTTCCCGGCTCCCACATGGTTAGCTTTATACCTGTATATGGTTAGCTTTATGCGCACAAATTGTATTCATTTAAACACTGCCTGGCCCATTAGTTTCAGCCTCTTATTGACTAATTCTCACATCTTGCTTTAACCCATATTTAGTAATCTGTGTAGCACCACGAGGTAATGGCTTACCTGGAAAGATTCAGCATGTCTGACCTGGCGGCTGGCTCCATGGCATCTGACTCACTTCCCTTCTTCACAGCATTCTGTTCTGTCTACTCCAACAACCTATGTTCTGACCTAACAGGCCAAGCAGATTTATATATTAATTAACATATCACATGAGATCTGTTCCATGGTGGATATACCCAGTATTGCTCCACAGGAGAAAAATGACCTGCCCTCTTCCTGCAGATATAAATGCAATAATTTGATTATTCTTAAAGCTCAATTCGTATCAATTGAGTGAACATTAATTGATTAAAGTTAGAATGCTATAGCTATATCAGTAAATGCAGAGGAAACTCTTTATGACTTAAAAGAAAACCTGTATGACTTAAAGGAGAAAAACCCTTTACATAGTTTGACTAGCAGAAATATGACAAAGTCCAGCTGGCAGATCATAAAGATATGACACTGTGTCTCCTATCTATGATAGGAAGGCTACATCATTAAATATCAACAAGGCTGACTAAACTTGGACAAGTCCAACAGCATTCCAACATAGATAGGAATATCTCTCAGGGCCTCATCTGTAGTTGAGGTGGGGGTGTATGCTCTTGTGAGCAAGAGACAGAAAGTAGTGGCAGAGTAAGGATGACAGAGAGAAGAAGTAAATTACTCCATTGAAAAAAAGGAAAGCAAGAAGATTTGAGCAACTTAAATCATCAGTGAGTAGAGGACTGTCCATAATCAATGTGAATATACATCATAGAACATGCTTATAGCTGAGCACACTGACTAGGTTAGAAGAGAAGCTTAGGGACCCATAGGTAAGCAAAATACAGCAGGAGCAATGTCTCTACAAGAGAGGATACATAAAGCCTCAGAATACAAACAGATGGTAAGTCTCTGAAGTAAAGAAAGTAAAGAATATGGTTGTCTTTAATCACTACCCAATCTTTAAAGTTTATTTATCAAATTCTTACTTAAGATTGATATTTTTAAAACATTATGGTCATAGAGGGTTAATATTTATCTATGCATTAATATGTTGATTGATTAAATTTGGCATCAGACAATTTTACAAATGTATAAAATGAATACCAACCACCCTCAATCCCAACCTCCCTACTATCTATTTCTCTTCTTCCCCACATATATCTCTTCTATTCAGTGTTTGTTTTGTTTAGTGACCTACTGAAATTAACCAGCTCTGACTGTATAACCATAGATTTGGAGCTGTCCACTGGAGTCTAGTGGACTCATTACAAAGACTTAATATAATCATTGCAGTTATTAACTTTCAATAACTCTAGTAACCTGCACTGAGAATACTGAAGAGGGACTACATATTTCAAAATTTTAAATGTATTTTAAACTTTATTCTTTGTCCATGATTATGATGTCTTTTTAAGGCTTAACATTTCATTCCTATTGTTCATATTTTTTTCATAGTAAAAGAAAAAATACAATGTGATGTTCATTTGGTGTTCTTCTGCAATTACCTTCTTGGAAATACATATTAAGTCCAATTCCAGTTTTAAAAAAGAGGAAAATAATGAAAGATAAAAGAATAAAATAAGGAAAACATATTCCTTTACATGTACCTCTATGAATCCTATGAGGGAGTTTCCCAAACTCTCCATGGGCTCACTTATATGTTCTGATTAACACAGATTTTATGGAGAAGGAATGGTTGTCCTTGAAAGTTTTTCTTTTCCAAGCCTTACGGGGAGATCTCTGGTGTCACCATAAAGTGACAGATTTCAGAGAGGAACCCATGCATTCCTCTACTTCTTTCTTTCTTTCTTTCTTTCTTTCTTCCTTCCTTCCTTCCTTCCTTTCTTTCTTTATTATTTATTTAGGTAGGATCAAAAACCCATTGCACTGGCTTTGTGGGAGCCTAGGCAGTTTGGATGCTCAACTTGCTAGACCTGGATGGAGGTGGGGGTTCCTTGGACTTCCCACAGGACAGGGATCCCTGATTGCTTTTCAGGCTGAGGGGGGGGGGGACTTGATTGGGGGAGGAGGAGGGAAATGGGAGGCGGTGGCGCGAAGAGACAGAAATCTTTAATAAATAAATAAATTAAAAAAAAACCCATTGCCATTGTTCTTGAGTTCTCAGTAGTCCTCATTGTCCGCTATGTTTAGTGAGTCTGGTTTTATCCCAGGCTTTTTCAGACCCAGGCCAGCTGGCCTTGGTGAGTTCCCGATAGAACATCCCCATTGTCTCAGTGTGTGGGTGCACCCCTCGCGGTCCTTAATAGCCAGAACCTGGAAACAACCTAGATGCCCTTCAATGGAAGAATGGATGAAGAAAGTATGGAATATATACATATTACAGTACTACTCAGCAGTAAAAAACAAAGACTTCTTGAATTTTGCATGCAAATGGATGGAAACCAAAAACCCTATCCTGAGTGAGGTAAGCCAGACCCAAAAAGAGGAACATGGGATGTCCTAGTCATAATTGGTTTCTAGCCATAAATAAAGGACATTGAGCCTATAATTCGTGATCCTAGAGAAGCTAAATAAGAAGGAGAACCCAAAGAAAAACATATAGGCATCCTCCTGAATATTAACCTTCATCAGGTGAGGAAAGGAGACAGAGACAGAGACCCACATTGGAGCACCAGACAGAAATCTCAAGGTCCAAATCAGGAGCAGAAGGAGAGAGACATGAACATTCTTCCATTTCTAACAGCTCTAATGTCTTTTGAATTGCTCTGAAGAAGTTCTACCGAATTTAATCTATCTCAAGTGCTTCAGAATTGTCCTGTGCTCATAGCTGTTGCAATGACTAGCGCAGAAGAGTACTTAGACTTTGAAACATGGGTTGTGAGCTTTATTCCTTTGGCCCCGACTTCTTCCCCTGACTCATTTTTATTTGGCATTGTTTAAGAGAAGTAATTTTTTACACATTATACACAAAAGAAAAGCGATTATCAACTGTCATTTTCTATCTCGTCTGACTTAATTCTAGCTTCCAATATGTATAGAGTTTTCATAACACAGAAGTTGGAAGATGCTTCTCCTTCTGTACAGTCCATACCACTACTTCCTTGTTTTGTTGACAATGTGGCTCTCATCTGCCTGAGCTTCTCTGTCACTTTCTAACTTCTACTGGTGAGGGGCATTGCACGGATGTTTGCTGTCTTCCCCCATTTTTTCAGTCCTACAGACTCTAGCCTGAGGAACAAAGATATGAAGGATGTTATTAAGAATATGTTCTGCCCTCAAAAGATGTTCAGTGACTCTGGGAGATAACATTAGTTTATTTGTGTATGTTCCAAAACATCTCTTTCTGTACATGTTTTTAAAGATAATTCATTTGTGTAATTACTATGCATGTTGATAGTTTCATGTTGTTAGTTTTTTTCCCAGTTTTTTCTACTTTTTGTTGTTTTGTTTTTGACACAGAATTTCTCTGTGTAGTGCTGCCTGTTCTAGAACTAACTCTGTAGACCATGCTGGACTTAAACTCAGAGATCTGCCTGTCTCTGCCTCCCAAGCGTTGGGATTAAAGGCATGTGCCACCACCGCCTAGTTTCTTTCCAATTTTCCAACCTAATGAACATCAAATGATGTTCTGACATGGTATCCTAAGGACTTCCAAAACAATACATGTCAAAGACTCTTAAATAATATAATTAAAATAAGAAGTATACTTAAATTTTTTGAATTTTCAA
The DNA here is from genome assembly GCF_018167655.1 of Microtus oregoni. Lineage (NCBI taxonomy): Eukaryota > Metazoa > Chordata > Mammalia > Rodentia > Cricetidae > Microtus > Microtus oregoni. Next base: position 1,218,004 of record NW_024544552.1, on the reverse strand, counting down.
TGTAAAACATCAGTCATAGGTTGTAATTTTCTCAAACTATGTTTTACCTAGCTTTAAAACTACTAGGAATTAAAATGGTGCTAACATACTATGTAGTAAATAGTTACTGAGACTTCTATACCAGGTAATAATTATATGTATTAAACATTAAATATAACTACCAGTTACAAAAGGGTAGAGTACATTTTAATGCATGAAAAAAGAAACAAGCAAAACTTTAGAAAACGATCAAGAATGTGAAATTATATACTTTTTGGAAAATAGAAAAGTAAATAAAGAAAAATTAGTTGATCAAGAATAAACCAAGGAACTGTAAATTAAATAAATGTGTCAATCTGAAACTCATTTAGGATGCCACAAAACCTTGAAGAAAATGGGGGATAACCACATGGGTTAGTGCAGAGAGTATCCAGGTACGAGTAGCAGCCAGCAGGACACGAGGGTGCCTGCTGAAGAAATCAGACTATCATGTCTGAAATGGAGTGTGCCTAGCTATGGGCTATATGAATGTTCAAAAAAATGATAGGGAGTTTGATCATTGGGCTTTGCGTGGCTTTGTAAAATTTAGACTTCCCTAATTTATGCTGAAAATTGGGGAGTCATTAAAGTGTTTGGAGCAGAGGAGAGATGCTATTGGTTTGAAGCCTAAAGATTGATTTTGATGTTTGTACATGGAGCATAAATTTTATGAATGAACAACTCTCTCATGAAGTTTTAATGTCAAGTGAGCAGAAAACAAGTGGGAATACAGGAAATTGAAGGGAGAAAGAATCTAGGTATGGTATTATTTCATTGTTTACATGTATTAATTCTCAAAAATAAAGAACAATTAACAATATGAGAAAAAATCTATTCTCAATAAAAGGAAAAATAAATGATGGGGCTTAATTAATTATTGCTTCCAATAAAGAGAAATTAAGATAATAATTTAGGTATAAGTGCATGTGCCTACTTATTGTTTTTATCTAATAAAAAATTTTAAAAAATATTTTTATGTTTCCTATGATTTCAGCTTTTCTAATTCTTTTTCATTAGAAATATCTTTTTTTACAATCTTGTTTCAAACCCTGGACCTTTCACATATAAGAAATGCTCTGTCACTGAGCAGTATCCCTGACTCCTAAAATCATTTTTTAAACTGATGTCACCCCACACTAATAGAGTTTCATACTAATTTACAAATAAATTTAACTTGGGTCTCTAATGATGATCTGTGGCCTGAAATATAACAGCATCCATTTTAAACTTTTTAAAAACCTGAACTTATTAACCAAAAGAGACATCCTTTCTATTTACTATAATAACAAATATATTGAAGGAGATAGATACCAACTGTTTGCCCTTGCTAAAAGTGTGATATTCAAATGGTATAATCATTTCTATAATAATTAGTGATAAATTCAAAAGAATTAATAGAAGTAGTAGACAAAGAAGTGTTGTTTGATTAAATGGTTTCAAAATTAAATCCTCGATGAGGAATAATCCAGAAAAATGTGATAAGATGAAACATTTTTACCAATGCTCTTAGCTTTGAAACAGCTGCATGAACCATATGAACCAAGTGCTAATGTGTGTACATGAGACACAGGAGGAGTCTCATGACATGAAAGTGGGTAAATATAATGAGTGTCTAATGTCAGAAACTAGGTTTAATCTGATATGCCTATGGCGGTAATGAATAAACTTAGCAAGAAATTATATACTTACTTAGGTTAGCATTCCTGACTTTCTGTAATAGGCGGCAAAAAAAGAATGAAAAGGCCAAAGAATAGGGAAGAGTGTTATACAAAGTATTCTCTTCTGACTTCTGCACTCATGAACTCCCAGAAGCTGTGCTTGCCTGTGTAAGACCAGAACAAGAACAAGCTAGCCCAAACTCCTGAGTAGATGAGGGAGGTCCTTTTAGGCCCATCCTTTACTAAGGAACTATTGGACAGTGGTAGCTCCTGAGAGAAGGAGGATCATTTCCATGGACAATTTGTTCACTGGTAGGCTTTACATGCTTCAATGCATAGCCACATATTCTTTTATGTCACATGACTCTTTTAGGGTCAGCAGTAATTTGACCTAGTCAGTTGTCAAAGAAGAAGGAGAAAGGAAAAGAATAATTAAAACAAGAAGAAGCAGAAGAGGGAAAAAAGGAAGAGGAAGAGGAAGAAGAGGGTAATAGCTGCATGAATCTAGTAGTGGGTATGGATGGGCTTGGGGATATAAGGTAAATATAATCATATTATACATGTATAAAATTCTAAAAAATAAGGAAGTAATAAATAAGAGTAAAAATATTATCCCTGATGTGACGAGAATGCTAACATATAGATATATGCTTATATGTTATAGATATATGCTTAATACATGCATATACTTTAACATACAGCGTGTGTTATTTTAAAAGTGCAAGTAGAAAGGATGGTTTAGGAGATCTAATTGGGTATCTTTTGCTATGGAACAAAGATTAATGACTTAAAACAAAAAAGAAGTTTCTTAATTTCATATCCTGACAACTTTAACTAGACCAAACAGGTGATTTTCTAGTCCTTGTTCATTGTATTTGTGCTTCCTGCATCAATCAATTGTTTACTTGCAGCTTGCTAAGGTAGTGTCCTACCTGTGATTTTTCACTTATGACAGGCTAGTTGAGTTTGTTCGTGCAATGACTAAGTGGGGTAGCAGTATATAAGTGTGCAAGGTCTCTGGAGGACTTGTCCGAGAACTGGCACATAGACACCCTGTTACATTGCACCGGCCATTTTAAGTCAAGGGGACTTAGGGAAAGGGAAAGATTTCATTCTTTGATGGGAACAGATGTCAATTCACCATCCAGGAATGTTGTATATAGGAAGAGGTTATATTCTACTGCTTTTGAAATGTATAGATCTCTGACATTCTCAGACTTTGCTGAACTCTACACTAGAACTTTCGAGATACTTATGTAGGTGTGGACTACAATGGGAGGCAGTGGTATCTATTGAGAATCGGAGATTAAGAAAAAATTTTAGCAAAGCAAACATTTACCAAGTATTTTGTTTAGAGTCAGTAACTTTATTTCAGTAAAAATTATATATTCAAAAAAACTCTGTAGGATTTGAAAAATGTGAGTACTTTTGAAACATTTGACTACTAAAAGTTTTAGTCCCCAATTCTACTGATAGCTATTCTTGCTAATATAGTTCTACAATTATAATACAGAAATAATTTCACTATGATATACAAGTAATACTTATTTTAATAACAATATATAAATTATAATTTCCAATATTTATTATATATATCAATGAATAGCTATACTTCATTGAAACTCTTTGTAATGCCTAACACTAAGAAAAACTCATGAGAAAGTATGAAAGGAGCTTTCCATTAATTAAATCCATGGGGAATTCAGATTTAATTCCCTAATTACTAAAGGAAAATACTGTAGTAGATAAATCTCACTAAAAAGGCTTTAGTAATAGGCATAACAGTCTTATTTGATACATAGATTTCAACCAAATAAATTCAAGGAAAGGAAGAGACCTCATTGCCTCAAGTGGAGGTAAGAGAGTAATTCACCTGTTTCTGAGATATAGGTGGGGCATCTGTCATGAAGAGAAAACTTCTAAGCGGGTAAAGGGAGAAAGTCACTTAGCTAGTATCCCTTCCACCAACTCAGTAATATTGGGGATTAGGATTTGTCTTGGGGGAGAAAAACATACGTGGAACAGAAATCACTGATAATATTACTTTGTTTATGTCGTATATCATAATACTACTTTTTTACCACTATGCTGTTTCCTTCTGTTATGACACCATCAGAGTTTTCTGGATAAAATCAGGACACAAGAAAAAGTCACAGCATTGCCTGATGCTCTGGCAACTTCTGATGATAGCAGCCCATATGTTTAAATCAGTGTGTGATCAGTCACACACCAGCTTGCTCTGCAGCTCAGGCTATCCCTTGGTTGTGTTTCCCCTATCAGCATAGAGACCTCAATCTCCTCTGAGCATCTGTATGAGTAACAGAATGCTTCACAAGAACAGAGCTGATTTCTGTCTAATTGTCTTATCCACAAAGAGGGGATTGAAATATGCCAGTCCTGGGCCTAACAACAGTTTCATGAGTGATCACGATGAGAGCTGAGACCAGCACCTTTTCCAGGCACTACACTAAGATGGTGGAGACTGCAGCAATTACCAAGCCTGGGGTAGAGTGGTATACATAGACAGTGCATTGATGATATACATTGATAGCAATAATGAACTGAATACCAGTAGAAGATTATAGGGCACAGGATTATAGGGACCCACTATGGTCAGGCCAGGGCAAGGCCTGAGGTTGACAAGAGAACTAAGAATATTGTTTGTTTTCTCTTTCTTTTGATGCCAGTGGTGATAAGAATAATTTTTTTAAAGTACCTTAGGAAGTACAGTTTCAGCCCTTTTGAAGTGGGCTTCAGGTGGCGGAGGAAGGAGCTGTAATCCAGCCTAAGCTACAAAATGAATTCCAGGACATACCGGACTGGATAGCAAGACCTTGTTTCAAAAAACAATTTACTTTTTTCTTCTATTTCTGTTAGATATTTTAATTTTACTTTGTATCTCCAGTCAGCCTTTGGGACAGAATAATGCTAACTCAACACACATTTGTCCTTGGCTTTGAACATACAGATATCTGGATAGATACTGGTGGGATCTTGTAACCATCTTCAAAACCATGAAGAGTGGCAGGCATATCAGAATCCTTATGGTTTTCAGTAGCAAGAGACCATAATTTGGTCATAGATTTTCCCTGGGTAAGCACAGGGACTGGTGAGCCAGATGAAGTGTATGGATGAAGTAGAGAGCTGAGATCACTTCATCCAGGACATCTACCATCTCTCAACTTCCAGACAAAAATGTCCTGATTTTTAGCACCTTCTTTCTTTGGCTTAATCTATCAGGTAAAGTCAGCAGAGATATCACTCAGAACAAAATATTTACATGAACAATTTGCTTCCATCCTTTAAGAATCCCCTTTGCTTCTGTTACAACTTATCCACATACACTAGTATGGTTAGAGACACCTCAATCCTCTAGCCACTTCCACTTTCTAGTTAGTCTAGAAACCCACATTTAGCTTTGATCATCTAACCCACACATGTTCTTTTTCCAGGATTCAGAGTCTGAATAGGGAGACTTGGGTAGTCTCGCATAGACTGATACTTCAGGGTCCATATTGAAAGCTGCCACATTTCTCTGAACACTTCTTTCTAGGCTCCGTGGTTTCTGTTGACTAGATTTGTCTGCTTCTAGAAACAGTTTCCTGCATACATTTAACATTCATGCTGTGCCTGAAAACCCGACCCATTTCTCCAGTCACACACAAAGCTGCTATTATGGGATGGTGAAGGCAAAACTCTGGGAACATGAAACACTCAGCACAAAGCAGAAAGTATCTCCATATTGGTTATATGGGCAGTAAGATAATCAAATGAGAATCAAATACTTTATCTAAAACTCTGAGAACATGAAACACTCAGCACAAAGCAGAAAGTATCTCCATATTGGTTATATGGGCAGTAAGATAATCAAATGAGAATCAAATACTTTATCTAATCAACTTTGAAGATGCTTCTGAGAATGCTCTTTGATATGTGATATTGAAATTAATATAAAAGGCATTTTAGCACACTCACATTATATTACTTTATTTTAGTTAATGCACCTTACAAATTTTGCCTATTTTGGTTTTTTGAGACAAGGTTCCTCTGTGTAGACCAAATTGTCCTAGAATCCTCTTTCTAGACCAGGCTGGCCTTGATCTCACAGAGATCCAGCTGCTTCTGCCTTCCGACTGCTGGGATGCACCATCACTTTCAGCAAACCTTAGATTTTTGATGTGTTATTTTCATATTATTTTTGTTTTGTGGTACTAAGAATTGAATACAGGGTCTTGGGTATGATAGTAAAATATTCTACCAATAGCTGTGTCCACATTTTACTTTCTGTTTTTATTCTTCAGTAGGACATACATTTTATGAAGATAGTTTTTTCTTCACTACTGGAAGCAACAAATGCATAGATATCTGAGAGACAGCATTGGTACCAAGTGGATATCTATTTCTTAATCCAAGAAGAGAGAGAAATAAATTATTTTTCTAAATTTTGCTCTCCATTAATTTTTGAATGAACCAATAAGTCTGACTTTTTATCTTTCATCTAGGAATTGAGCTGTGTAATTTTACTCATGAAGATAAACTTTGCTGAAACTATAATGAGAAGTAACAGAACCACTTTAGTGACAGAATTCCTCTTTTCTGGCTTTCCCAAGTTTGAAGATGGTGGTGTCCTCTTCTTCATCCCTTTGTTCTTCATTTACATATTCATTGTTATTGGGAATCTCATTGTGTTTTTTGCAGTCAGGATGGATGCTCGTCTTCACAACCCCATGTATAATTTCATCAGCATTTTCTCATTTCTGGAGATCTGGTATACGACTGCAACAATTCCCAAAATGCTCTCTAACCTCATCAGCAAACAGAGGACAATCTCCATGATTGGCTGCCTCTTGCAGATGTACTTTTTCCATTCACTGGGAAATTCGGAGGGTATTTTGTTGACCACAATGGCTATAGACAGGTATGTTGCTATCTGTAATCCTCTCCGGTACCCAACCATCATGACCCCCAGGCTCTGTGCTCAGCTCTCTGCTGGCTCCTGCATCTTTGGTTTTCTTGTGTTGCTCCCAGAGATTGCATGGATATCCACACTGCCCTTCTGTGGTCCCAACCAAATTCATCAGATCTTCTGTGACTTTGAACCTGTGTTGCATTTGGCCTGTACGGACACCTCCATGGTTCTGGTAGAGGATGTGGTTCATGCTGTGGCCATCATCTTCTCTGTCTTGGTGATTGCCATCTCTTACATCAGAATCATCACTGTGATCCTGAGGATTCCCTCTGGCGAAGGACGCCAGAAGGCCTTCTCTACTTGTGCAGCCCATCTTGGTGTCTTTCTGATGTTTTATGGCAGTGTCTCCCTCATGTACCTGCGGTTCTCAGCTACTTTTCCACCAATTTTGGACACAGCCATTGCACTGATGTTTGCAGTTCTAGCTCCCTTTTTCAACCCTATCATCTATAGTTTGAGAAATAAGGACATGAAGATTGCAATTAAGAAGCTTCTCTGTTCTCAAAGGATGCTGTCTACATCTACAAGTTAATCTTCTCATAAATGCCTCTCTCTCTCCAGATTTAACTCCAACATATTAAACCATAAAATTAGCACCTAATTCATTCATCGGTACAATGATATTTTTTATATCTTTGTTGCGGAACTTTCTGTATTTATTCTGTTTGAACATATTTAATTTAGATAGCGACTACTTGTCTAGATTACAATGAAGGGTGAAATAAACAAATGAAACATTGTTTTCTAAACATGAACTTTAGACAGAACTATTATGTATATTATATATGCATTAATAACAAACACAGATTGTAAAATAAAGCACTTAGAATAATATCTATAGATGTCAAAGTTTATACTAAAATGGTACTGCATATTTAAAAAATGATTAGTCAGTTTTTTTTATTCTTATTTTCAATGTTTGTAACTTTAAGGTAGGTTATTTTATTGTGATCTCATATATTAATTTAAAATTAAGTGAGCTATTCAAAGCCATTTTGGAATTATGTTAAAAGCAAGTGTTAGCTGCTACTATTTGTCATTGAAAATGGTTCAATGGTTTCTTATGTTTTAAGTAATGCTATAATATAAATATATTAAAAGTATATATTTAGGAATCTTATATGTGGCTAAAATTTCTATCATTTTTGTTCCTATTAATTCTCAGAGGCCAGGAAAAATTCTACCTTCATTCCCTTTGAAAATTTTGGTTAAATTCATCCAACTTAATTAGACTTTTTTTGTTCAAAATGATCTTGACATAATTACAAAAAAATTAAAGGTAGATAGATGATAGATAGATAGATAGATAGATAATAGATAGATAGATAGATAGATAGATAGATAGATAGATAGATAGGAACTGCCTGGTGAGACGCATTATTTTCATAATATATGGGTTAGATTGCTTTCTACAATTCAAATGTAGATTCCCTTATTAATAAAGCAATTAATACCCAGGTATTAAAATTTTATTTCACCCCCAAATTCAATTAACATGAAGTTAGGATTACTAAGTATTGAAATTTTTCAAAGATAATAGAGTTAAATATTTAAAATTGCATCAGTATATTTGAGATGGAGTTTTTAACACTGTGGATGATTTGGGGTCTTAACAGTTTCATCAAGGTATAATTGATACATTTAAAATTCACATATTTTATTTTTTGCACACAAGCCACACTAAACAAATTCATCAGGTTTTGCATAATTATTCACATATATGTAACAATAGTAACTAAAGAAAAAGAACCTATCATAGAAGAGATGGAGTTTAAACAGCCTGAAATGTCAAAAATCCTATTTTTTTTCAAGAAATGGAAAAGTAATACTAGTTCTTTTGGGCAAAACACCAAAACCATTATTTAATTCTCTCTATTATATAGTACACTAATAATCAAAGACATTCACTTTAAAAACATCAGCAATGTTACAACAGAAAAAGTCAAACAAAAACAAAAACAAAATATTCTCATTCCTTGAGGGTGAGTTTTCTCAAGTGATTGCCTCAGGTACAAATGCAAGTGAGACCTAAGTGAGGAAGGAGCATCTGCTAGATGTTACAAGAGAAAACGGAAGAGATCCTAGATGGAAAACTACACTTTTCTTATGAAAGGGATAATCAGAGATTGAGATGTAATGTTCTGTTGAGGAACTCTGGGTGGTTAAAACGAAATCAAAGGTCAAGTGGGATTTCCCATTTCACAGTTGACCTGTCCACTGGATTTATTGAGATTAAAAGTCTGAGAAGAAGTTGAAACACACTGTAGAGAAGTGCTTATGTATCCAGTAGCTCCTAGGATGCTAAGACATTTGAAACTTGCAAATTATCACAGCGGGCATTTCCTTCCTAGACTCTGGGACCCGCTTTCATTTTACTATGGGCAATTGGGTCACTTAATTTCATCTTTATATTTTGCGATCAGAAATGTATATTCCCTCCCTCATCTTCTGTCTCTCTCACATTTTCTCCCTTTTGTTATTCAATGCACACCACACCACACACACACACACACACACACACACACAGATCTTCAATCTTCTGCAATACCACCTCATGCTTTAATTTCATTTATTTTGACAATCCAAGTATAGTATATGATCATTAGATTTCTGGAAAGAAGGATATTTAGAAACTGAAATTAACTTGTTTCTCATGAAACAGACTATGTCTATTCTAAAAAAACATTTAAATTTTTCTCAATTTAATGTAGACACCCTATGTGCTTCTTACTCACTGCTATCTGCAAAATACCTGCCTGAGTCACATGAGTATATTTACCCAAAGGTTACAGTTTGTTCCAGTTCCTCCACATTGTATAATGTACCTAAAGTCTTTAATTACCACCAAATAGCCATAGGAAAGCTATAGTACAGAGCTCAGTTGTTAACAAACCCAATACTACACATACTGAGCTGATATCCCAATGTACGTTTTCAGGACAAATTTGCTTCCTAAGAAATCCACCTTATTAAGGGGTAGAGATAGTTTCTTTTTTTTTTTTTTTTTTTTTTGCTTTTTCGAGACAGGGTTTCTCTGTGGCTTTGGAGCCTGTCCTGGAACTAGCTCTGTAGACCACAGGCTGGTCTCGAACTCACAGAGATCCACCTGCCTCTGCCTCCCGAGTGCTGAGATTAAAGGCGTGCGCCACCATCACCCGGCTTTGAGATAGTTTCTTAAAGCTATATTCTTAAAGAACAATATATGAACACTAGAAATATGAAATGCAGTTGTGATGGTTTGAATGAGAATGGCCCCCATAGGCTCATATGTTTGCATGCTTGGGCCCCAGTTATTGGACCACTTGAGAAAAGATTTGGAGGCATGCCCATGTATTAAGAGGTGTGACCTTGTTGAAGGAAGTGTGGTCTTATTGGAGGGGGTGTGGTCTTGTTGGAGGGGGTGGTTCACTGGGAGTGAGTTTTTGGGGTTTCAGAAGTCTATGCCAATCCCAGTCTTTTTCTCTCTTTTTTCTGCTGCCTGTGGATCAAAATGTAAAGCTATCAGTGACCGCTCCAGTGTCATGCCTATTGGTCCCTGCTGTGATGATCATGAACTAACCCTTGAAAACTTGAACCATGTCACCAATTAAATGCTTTATTTTTATAAGACATATAGACAAGGAGAAAATCTTTACTGAATCGTGTTCATGTTTACTCCTAAATTTTCATGAATTATAAGCTGGTTTCTTCTCTTTGTTCCTTCATTTTGAAAGTAGTACTGAAAGATAAATATGCTCTATTGTTTTGTAGCTATCACTATGTACTTATAACAGTATTATGCTTGAATTGAATCTTCCTCCCCTTTGATGAATTGCTATTTCCTTACAAAATGCATTCATTTTCTCTTTTTTATTTCAGAGCCATTTACCTGATCCTCTAGTTCTTCTCTGCTTTCCAATTATTTTTACATGTTACTCATTGTACCACACACAATTAAACTTCATTGAATTTGTTTCTGAATGGCAAAATAGTCATTATATTAGAAAATGTTGTATGATGATCATTCCTTGATGCACAAAATCAATTCAAATTTGATGGCAATTCAATGTAGCCATCTTTTGTTGGTGCTGTTTTCTCTTTAGGAATGGAAGAAAGTAAAGAAGTAAAAGAAGAAAATAAATAGAAAGACACTATACAATAGGGTAAAAGGAAACCAGCCATTGATGCATTTTACAGTGAAAAATAAGAACTATTAAGAGTTCAGCAGATCAATTGGACAAATTTAGACAGACCTACTACAACCTTTGAGAAGAAAAAAAAATGCGTTATTTTCACTTTCTTCTTTGAATGCTGACTGACAAATTTTTAATTGAAATTTTTCTGTGTTCTACTCATTAATTTACTGATGACATTTGTCAGAAAATCATCTTCAATACTGCCCCACTTACTCTTTCTTTATTAAAAAAATGTAACAATGACAGCATCCTTCTACGGCCTTTTTTTTTTTTTTTTGGCACAGCAACTCCTAGTGCCATATCTAAATATAGAATGGCTTTTTCAATTCTAAAACTGGTAAGAAAGGGAGTGACAACTGTCAGATGAATCTGTAAGAATTCATCCCACTGGGCACTGGCTCTCCATTACCTGAGGATCTAATAAACAGAAAGCACAGAGCGTGATCTTCTGCCAATTGACCCCAGGAGAGAAGTGTTTTCTTTCTATTATTGAGGAAATAGAACCTCAGTGGAGTTTCCATTCCCTTCGGGATGTTTCAAGGATGTTTATAAGAACTTTGTAGAAATATTGAAGGAAGAAATACAGAGAGGTCCAGGGATAGAGTGAAAAAAAGCCCAACTTGACAGAGGTGAGTTTGGGGCTCCTGAAGTCAAAGGAGTGTATTCATTTCTTACTTGAAATGAGACACTCAGTAACAGAACGCTGAGGGTTTAAATACTGAGAACTTTTAGAGGTGTGGAATTTGAAACTTGGTTTGAGCTTATGAGAATTTCATTTTCGGAGCTGTAGGCTCTGTAGAATTGAATGGGAAATAGCAGGAAATAGCAGTTAGTTATTCATCCTGTGCTCAGCTTCATGAGTGTAAATGAGGGCACTTTCCCTTCCCGCCTACCTCCTTTACAGATTTCTTTGGTTATAATTTCATTTTGAAGTCCAGTTAAAATGTTTTCATTACAAAAGAAGCTATTTTCACGTGTCCAGCATCTATCAAGGGTAAATTGTACCCTAATAGAATCTAGTGACATTAAAAACAATAACACAAAGTGCATTCATTGATAGTGTCAGAATGATGATAGAGACTATCTGGAGTAAAGATAAACTAAGTGTAAAGATAAACTAAGATGTGTGTGTGTGTGTGTGTGTGTGTGTGTGTGTATGAATGTGTATGTGAGTGTCTGTTACTCTGTGTGTATAAGTGTATGTATAAGTGTTTGTGTGTGTGTGAGTAGCAACAGTCAGTAGCCTTCTCATGAGAGATAAGAGCTGAATTGAAACTTGAGGATAGATCAAATTTAGCCAGGTAAATAAGCATGAGCAAAGAGGTATCCTAGAAAAAAAAAGCTAAAAAGTCACCAAAGTTCTAGAGCATATCATAGTGAAATTTGAAACTGCCACAGTGAAATATTAGAAAGTAAAAATAGAGAATAGTATATAGATCTGTCAAAAGATAGAGAATTGAGGTAATGGAAAACTATGGGAGAGTACTTTTTTCAACAGAAAATGTGTATTTAGCAGACTTGAAGATCAAGACTCCAGTGTTCCTGCAGACATACAGAATGAGCAATGAACATGAATTTCAACACATAGAAGTACAAAACAGTGATTTAAACAGTGATTTCTATCTAGGAAACACAGGAATGATGGCTTAGTGGAAATTAATAACAAAACCCTTCAAAGAGTCGTAGGCTGCTATACCTGATTCAAAAGTATAATCATAACATGAGGACTGTGATTTCTATTGTATTTGCTATTATTTTCTGAATAGCAAAAACAAACAAACAAACAAAAAAGCCTACCTGAACAATGATCAAAGAAGGGGAAGGAGCACTATCTACAGAAGCTATGGTTAACATAATTCTTTTAGGCAGGTGGTCTATAAAGGAAATAAATAATTCTGATATCAATGATGGGTTCTTTTATAAGTTAACTCATTTGACAAACACTCTTCAACACAAGTAGTTTTCATGTACAGTGAAAAATGTAAGGCTCAGAGAAGTTATGTAAGTTGGCCAGTATCCAGTCAATAGTAAATAAAATTCAGGCTCTGTATGTTTGACATAAATCCACTCCATTAAACATTATAGTATGTTCACCCAAAAGCAAACCTAGAAATATAGGCAGGTTATTACTTTGTTTAATCTCAGAGTATCAAATTAGAAATATAACCCAAAGAAAGAAGCATTTAAATTTGTGTGTATTTGGTATATATAAGTGTGTAAAGGTTTGCATGTGTGTGCATAAATTGGGCACATGTGTGTGTACATACTCAGGTGGAGGCTAGGGGTCAATGTTAAGTATTCTCTTCCAATATTCTCCACCTTCTTTTTGGGGACGGGTACTCCCATTGAACCTGAAGTTGAGTGATTTGACTAGCTGGTTGGCAGGAAAGTTTCTGGGATCCGGCTTTGCCAACCTCCCAGCACTGGGAATATAAACATGAATATTCACAGCGAATATTTTCACATGGATGCTGTGGGCCTGAATTCAAGTCCTCATGTTTGGTTGACAAACATTTTACCAACTTAACCATCTATCTCCAAGCCTCCATATTTACATTTGTACCTCTTTAACTTCTTCCACATTAGTTGAACATGGCCTTTCCCTCATCCACAGGTCACTCAAATGGAGATATGGAGAATGGGAAATCTATCAACAGTGACTGTATTTGTCTTTTCTGGTTTCTTCCAGCTCCAGACTGGTGGCCTCCTGTACTTTTTCCCTTTACTTTTCATCTACATCTTTATTATGGCAGGAAACCTGATAATCTTCTTTGCTGTGAGGCTGGACACCAGTTTTCACAATCCCATGTATAATTTCATAAGCATCTTCTTATTTCTTGAGATGTGGTACTCAACAGCTACCATCCTTAAATGCTCTCCAATCTGATCACTGAGCACAAGACCATCTCCTTTGTTGGCTGCCTCTTACAAATGTACTTCTCCCACTTACTTGAAAACACTGAAAGGACACTTCTCACCTTATGGCTATTGACAGGTATGTTGCTATCTGCAACCCAC